>NC_057874.1:15640638-16941638 GCF_019740435.1 Gambusia affinis | reverse complement strand
GGACTGGCTGTAATTGCCACCAGAGGGTGATGTACATGTACGGGTCTGAGCTGTACATTTTTCCTTTTTTTTGTGACAGATTTGTGTATTTATGTGCAGGTGGGAATAAAACTTTGTGACTACTATATGAATTTCTGAATGGAATGAGTGCCAAATATGCCTGAGCATGATAAATTGTGTTACTCAAGAGGAGCTGTCAGTACTTCTGACTCATGAACGTGAGACTTGAGTGACACTGCAGCCGAGGAAAAAAAAAAAAAATCACCAAAAAAAATTGAATGCACAGCTGAAGGGTTGATCATGCTCAATATTTTTGCTGAAAGTGCGAAAAACTTTAAGAATTTTTGTCTTGTTTTTAAAAAAAAGGGAAAAAAAGTTTATTCAAAAATATTTGTTGTATGTTTCTGTGTCCATCCATGGCTTAAAAATGCTGTCAGTGATGGTCTTCTTCATGCGCTATTATCAGTGAATATTAAAAGCTGATTTACTTTTTTTTTTTGGACTTGGTAAAAAAGAAAAAAAAACACATTTGGGTTACTTTCATTCTTGAATTATTCAGTTTTTGTGTGTTTCTAATCATCCCGAAAACAAAGTGAGCCTGACATTTGATGAATTTTATTCTCGATTTATTCAATTATTTGTCCAAAATGTAAAAGTAAATGTAATTCTAATATTAAAATGAAGCTATGAAAATATCTTGCTGTCCGCCACTGTCATTTTTAAAAATCTGTGTCCAATCTAGGATATTTCTTTGGTGGAGCCATGCCTCGCCACATTCATTACTAGTTTCAGATGAGATTTTATTTATTTATTTATTTATTTATTTTGACTACAGAGCATTAAACTTGAATGGTAGAAGAACTTGACTTTATGTGTAAAGCAAATATAATTGGTCCTCTGCAGGCGGTGTGTCAGTCATACCTCAGCAATATCTCTGCCTTCAAGGGAGGTGTGTTTGAACTCACTTGAAGCAGATGATCTTCAGTTGTCTGCAACTACCTGTTTATAAAGACAAATGATCAACCATCCATGTAGACGTAGTTATTTTGCCTTTGTTGTTTTTCTTTTTTTTTTTCCTTTGTCCAAAGTTTTAATAAGTTTAACTGTTTGTACAGTGCATGATCAGTCTCAGTGTAAACTTGTAAACCACTTTAATAATTCAGCATACAGAGAGTATCATCCTGCTTCAGCCTAGGGCATTAGAAGAGCAGACTTAAACAGTGTTCATATGTCTGTCCGGCTTAATGGTTGCTAAATTATTTAAACAAAGGAGATGAAAGCAGTTTTGTTGTTTTCACTTTAATATGCATTGTTAATCTGGATGGTTTTAGTTTAATAATTAATGCATTTTGTGAGAGAACACCTGGTAGATGCATGATTCTTGTTTTACTGGTTTATGAGACGGAAGGATTACTTTGACTGTTGAAAAAGTGGCATAACTAGTTTTTGTTTACAGGTTTCACAGCACATGGGTTGATCATGTAACAAGCAGGTACTTGCCACACAGAAGTTGGTGACATTGCCTTAGAAAAGTACTCATGGTCCTTAACCTGCATGTAGCAGCCACAAACTTACTGTACTCTTTACAAAATAGTTCAAGCTCAGCTTAAGTGGAAAGCTTAAGGTCCACAAGTTCTGTCTCACAACTTTTAGATGCTTCAGCACACCAGAGTCAAATAATCAGATGCCATGCTATATTACTAAAAAAGAGACATTTGAAATATTCCTAAAAACACTGTGGGAAAATGCATTGAATCAACCCTATACAGGTGATCTGCAGTAAAGTTTGCAAAGCAATTAAAACCTCCATATCTGGAGTCCAAACAACAAAGCTGAGATATGTTTAACTTTAATGACTCAGTGGATTATCAGAATGTGGCAGCAGAAGGACAAATAAATTTGTGGATGAGCTTGAAAGGAGAAGTGAATGCCATATAAAAAACACACAAAAAAAAAAAAAAAAAAAAAAACTTACATCAATGCAGAAGCAGTTTCCAAACTTGCTACTCGGAAGCTGATAAAAAATTAATTGGAAATGCTCCTTTTTTCATGTTAAGAAACTGGGACATTACATACTTCACTGACAAAAGTTAGCTTTTGCGTAAAATTTGCCAGTGGCATGCCATGACAGTCCCAGTGCCATGGCATCTCTGATGGGCATGCACCATTAATATTCATGGTGCTCTGAATCAGCCCCTTACTGAGCACAGAGACAGCAATCACAGTCACTGTATTTATACCAAATAAATACTTTTGGTACTCAAAAACTACCACAGGGTGAAAACAGAAATATAAATGATTTTTATCATATTTTTCCATTATGACAGGTGAGGCTCTGCCTCACTTGCTTCCCCTCACCGCACGTCACTGGTCCAGATCTGGTTGCACTGGTCACGGACTCACCGCTTCGCACTAAGACCTAACGGGTCACTAAAATCTCTCCTGCGTGGACGGCGTGAGCGGACACGACTCAGCTGGCTGGTTTAAACCAGGAGCTGCGTTAATCTGGCCCACTCATGGTCCTGCCACAGTGGAAAAGTACAGCGCGGAACTGGCATGATTTCCAACCCTTTTCAGGGGACAAACTGATACGGTTTGTGTGTCACCAAACTAGTTCAAGTGTAATTACATCACAGAGGATCCCACGGAAACCACAACTACTGTTCCCAGTGGCTCAAGCTGAGAGGAATACTGATCGGATTCCTGTGTTCCTGGAAGGAGCTTTGTGTGGGGAGGGGGCTCAAAGAGATGGAGGGGTAAGTGTTCACCGTCTATTTCTCCCCACTGTTTCAAACCCCCCAAAAGGTCACGCTTTAAAACAAATCCTTCAAGTGAAACTCCTGGTAATCCTGCAAGTTTTAGTCCAGCAATTAAACTTATTGAAGCGTCTGAGCCAAAATGATCAGCTGAGTAAGTAAACCAGTAGCTATAGGGTCTGATCAGTGCACAATAGGAGTCAGAGAGCCGCAGAGGCTTCTCATTGATAGCTTCTCTCTCAATTCTTCAACATGTCAAGAGAGTTTGTGAAAGAGAACAGCGTGGACGGGTCCAATGAGGGGAGCGTCTCTGGAAAGAAGACCCCGCTGCTGGACCGCGGCCAGTGGGCGAGCAAGCTGGAGTTCCTACTGGCCGTAGCGGGAACGCTGGTTGGACTGGGAAACCTGTGGAGGTTCCCCTACTTATGCTACAAAAACGGAGGAGGTAGGTCCTGAAAAACGAAAAAAAAAAAAAAAAAAAAAAAGTGTAGAAATTTGCTTGAAGGGATTTCCAGGAGAGGCTCCAAAATGTTTTCCAAGTGGTGACCAGATATAACTTTGAGCTGGCATAAATAAGCAAACAAACAAACAAATAAATAAATATGCAACTCTTTAGCTCTCCTATGTCACTGGCCATTGTAGTGCTTTTCCCTTAGTGTATTCTAATAATTATTTAGTTATGTTGATGGAAATGGCATAAAATTTAACCAGTTTTTGTATTTTGAGAGCAAACACTTCCTCAAATTTGACTTCCCTTTTCAGATGCAGTCTGTGTCTTGAAAATATATATTTTTTTCATTTCTGCTTTTGAAATCCCTTCATTTTTTAATTGATTTCCAATAAGTGAAGTTTTTTTTATATTTTTAAAAAAAAGCCTTTTTCCTATTAGGAAAAAGGGTTTTACTTCAACAAGTTGCAAACAATTAACAATCAGATTTTTTTATTTGTTCATTTTCATTGACCAATGAACAATGACGTCACAAACGTAACAGAACAAAGTTAAAGGGGAATATTAAATTTACTGTATGAGTGTGTACCTATTTCTGTTCAAAGCTCAATATCAAGCATATGAGCAGTTTCAGTTTGAGCTGCTTTGGCTTCTCTGTTGCATCGGAGCAACTAGGCAATTCCTCCTCATCATCATCATCATCATGAACAGCAGTGAGCCTTGGCCTCTTACAATCCTGACACCAGTTTACCACCATGATAGATACTGAACTATCACAGTTTAGCTCCTGTCAAACTCACTTACAGCCTTAAATCTGCACATTATTCCTGTTTCAGATTATATCAGCTTTGAGGACAAAATGTTTAGCTGTTGCTAAATATGCCATTCACTGACAAGTGCCTCAAGGTAGATATAATTAGTGTTAATTGGTTCTTATGGCTGATATGTGTAGAAAGGTTTTAGTTGACGCCTGAAATGATTTAAGCCAAACTGAGCTGAGAACATTTTGAAACGCGCATTTGAAAGCAGAGCTTAATGAAATATTTTTAATATTATCCTGAAGAGGGCTGAAAAACTTTGATTAAGACTATAAACTCAAAGGTATAAAAAAGGGAAAGAGTATTTTTTTTTACTGATGTTGCTGTGTGTCTGTATTTGTCAGAAAGAAACAGAAAAAATCCTCAAAATCTGAGTATTGAGACATGTGGATATCTGAAGTAGGGTTCATGTTTTGATGTCAGTCAGCAACATCTGATCACAATATAAAGTGAAGAAGAATAAAAAGCACGACTGTGATAATGAATAAAATGATAATGACAAATACATCACATAGATTTCTAAAGATATATTCCCTACTCATCAGAAAGTTGACTTGGTGTTAAAAAAAAACCTGTCACAGATGTGTGTAAAGCATCTTTAGAAGATCTTTTTATAAATTATTTGGCTCACTTTCTTCTCAGGTGCATTTCTGATCCCCTACATCCTGTTTCTGCTTGCCTGTGGCATCCCGATGTTCCTCCTGGAGACAGCCATGGGCCAATACACATCCCAGGGTTGCATCACCTGCTGGAGACACTTCTGTCCCCTGTTTGAAGGTTTGTGTTTCACAGGAGCTCATTGCGACTTCACCTCCGCCCAGTGCATTCAGTCCTAATCACACTTCCATGCAAAATAGATACTGTAAAGAAAACAAAACCAGTAATGCAACAAACTTAAAAACTCTTTTGTGTTGTAATTTTTTTGAGTCCTCAGTTCACACATTAAAAGAAAATATGTAATTAAATCTTCTGCAAAAAACGTTAGATCACCACCACTCTCAAAGTTAATTCCCACTGATCGATTATGAAGGAAAGTCATCACATTTATTTACAGTGCTTTGCTAAAGTGTTCGCAACACAACCTTTTTTCTTAATTTGGTCTCGCTGCAACCGAAAATATTGTTTTTCATTAGGATTTTATGTGACAGACCAACACAAAGTAACTCATAATTGTGGCATGGAAGGAAAATGATTCAGGGCATCAACATTTTTTAAGTCTGAAAATAGTTCTGAGCAAATGAATTTAGCCACTCAGAAAATAAAACAACACAGCTCTTCATGAGTAAGCATCTAATTATTAGCACAGTGAGAGACTGAAATCTGTATCTATTTTTCATCACAAAAAAGCCCAAAATCAGTTAGACTGAATGGAGAGAGTCAGTGTGAACATCAGTTTCCTGCTGTAGCGTCTTTATTGGATAAAGGTCTGGACTTTGACTTGGCCATTTTGACACTTACTTCACTTTCTGGACGGTAAGCCACTGCTATTTTCACACATCGTTTGATGAGACTAATACACATCTTTTTACCAAACGGTCACAAAAGGATGAGCTGCTGCATGAAGAAGAGGACAGCAGAAACTTGAGAGCAAATCCCGGGCTGCACTGTGTAATTTTGTGTTTTCATTACGTAAAACACCTTTATGCTGAAATGTGACATACAAATAAACTTGATTGATTGATTTAGCTCCACCCATTTTGCCATCAACTCAGACCAGCTTGTCTGTTTTTGCTGAAGAAAAGCGTTCCCACAGGATGATGCTGCCACCACCATGTTTAACCACTGAGGTGGTGTGATCAGGGTGGTGTGACGCTCCATCACATATAGTATTTTGCATTTCGTAAAGAGTATCCATTGGGCTCTTGACAGCTTTTCTGATTAAGGTTCTCCTTGTCCAGATTACCCATTTGTTTGACCAGCCATGTTTTGCATTTGTGCCAGACTATTTACATTGTTGAATGATGGATTGACAAGGCACTCCATCAGATCTTCAAAGCTTAAAATATTGTCTCCTAACCTATCCTGGCTTCAAACCTATCCATAACTATCAAACGAAGAGAAGTGACTGCAGTGTTCACTTTTCTTCCTTACTTAATTTATCTTCTAACAAACCTTAGAATAAATTACACCCAGATGAACTCCATCAAGCAATGTAGTGAGTTTTGAAAGGAACTGGTTTTACATTACATTTAGGGGCTATAGAGTAAATTTGCCGCATGTCTTCTCCCCTCTCCTTCCCCCTTTCCTGTCAGCCTACTGTCAGGGACACTAGAGCCCACAAAAAGACCCCCTGGAGGGGAAAAAATAATAATAATGCAATAATATTAATAAATTAATAAATAAATAAATGCAATACTATATATATATATATATATATATATATATATATATATATATATATATATATTTATTTATTTATTTATTTTTTTTTTTGCGTGAGACTGGACTATTGTAATAGGGCCAATGAACGGGGATTTCATGTGTCTAGACATAAAGCCATCATCTAAAATAATATCTACAAATGTCTGTAGTCAACTAAATCTACAAGCAGCTAAAAATTAGGCATGCCCTTAATCTGAAAAGACCAATGAAAGTCTCCTGTCACTGGCATCAAAATAGGAATTTAAGTCCAAATAACCCAAATACAGAGTCTCACATGAGAACAAAGAGAAATCTGTTGTTCATTCCCAAATGAACAAGCAAAAGAAGTTTCCCACAAAGAACAATTGTCCGTTGTTAAGCTATGATTAATAATCAGCATGTGTGAACTCTGGGAAACCTGATGAAACTTTGCACACAACAAACTGTCTGTTGTCACTCAGCTGCTCCATGTGATGGATTATTAGACACACAGGATAATGTGTACACTGAAACGTAGTGTTCTTCACACCTAATCTATCAGGATGTAAAGGTGGGAAAAGGCGTTAAAGCTGCAATAAACTCTAAAGGTTCTGACACGTTATTGTGTCTGGGCCTAAGGGAAACTCGCGTCAAATTCCTCACTTTGTGTTTCAAGCATGCAATCTGTCACGCACACTGCATGATTGATGGGATTAGCAAATACATGTTTTTTCTTTATCTTGCTCAGGTGCAGTGGTTTTACATGCAGCTGTTATCCAATCTTTGTGATAATGTGTGATATTTAAACAGGACGCCGCAGGGTCGGATAATACTCAGAAGAGACAGCTGCAAATATCAGGCCGCTACAGATGAGGCAAAAAGTCATAAATAAAAATAAAAAAATTTAAATTGAGTTTAATAACTATGTTTAAAATACTTTATGTTTTTAATATTATAAATGTTTTACTAGGATTATAGATGATAGATCAACACAAAGCAAATAGTTGTGGTGATGAGGGAAATTATTTATACATACCGGTATTTAAATGAATAAATAAAGTGTGTTCAGCCTCGTTTCAGCCCCTAAATGAAATCTATCCAACTACCTTAGAGTTTGTCTTGTGAAAGCCTCAGAGGTTTCTTAAAAAAACATTTGTAAACAACAACTTAATGTTCTTCTTCCATAGATTAAACACGTGTCCTGAGCTTTTGCTGTGTTTTATATGTGACCCAGAGCTGGTCCGCTCAGCTTATTTAACCAAGTTTGACAAAATGCAGCAGATAGGTCAATGATGAGGATGTGGTTAAGTTTAAAACAGGGGTAGGTTCTAAAACAGCAATGACAAAACTGAAATTATGCACTGGTTTCTGATGGTTTATCTCATAGAATTCCAATAAAATTGATGGGATGTAACACAGCAAATGTGGTAAAATTCAGGAGATAAATGCTTTCACAAGATGCTGTAAATATCAATCAGAGAGCAGACTGTTAGGATAGCAGGAAGTGCATTTGTTATTTAAAAAAAAATGTTAATAAATTCGTTAGGTCCAGTTTGCAGCAAAACTGGGGTAAGTGATATGATTTGTGTAGATAAATTGTCTCTTTTCAGCAATTCAGTTTTAGGTGACATAAAAGTTAAACTAGATGCATTGAAAGAGGAATCTGCTTGAAGATCATTAAAGTGATGTTCCTGGAAGAGAATGGTCAAAGATTTACAGTAGATAAATACATCATATTTCCTTTTAAAATAACAGATCTGATTGTTATATGAGTAACTCTGTACCTTTGCTACAAGAATAGCTTTCATTGGTTTACTTTGCTAAGTAACTGAAGGACATCTGATGTATAGGTCATTTAGCAATATTTGTTTCACAAAACACACTGAAGCAAGCTGAGTTATTTCAGTAAAATGCTGTATATGTTGCAGAGTCATTTTCCTAAAATGACCCATTCTGACCCCATCTGTGCCTTCAGGTATCGGGTACGCCACGCAGGTAGTGATTGCATACGCTGCTGTGTCGTACATTGTCATCCAGGCGTGGGCTTTCTTCTACCTTTTCTCATCCTTCAGCGCTGAGCTTCCATGGGCCAGCTGCAGAAACTCCTGGAACACAGGTAAAGCAAAAAATAAAAATTAAAATAAAATGTTTTGTAAATGTTGATCAAAATTATAGCGTTAATAATATCACTCTTGATCCTGAACTTATCTTCCAAACAAAACCTTCGGTTTCTCACCTGAAATTTTGTGCTGACCAGAATTAGGCTTCACATGGATTTGAATTAAATTTGATAAATGTAGATATATGAATATATATTTATTACATACACAGTGCATTGCACACTTATTTGATTGATTTTTTTCTTTAATCAGAGTCTTGTGTTGAATTTGATATGAAAAACATGTCATCCAACTGGACAGCAGCTGCAAATGCAACAACACCTGCAACCGAGTTCTGGGAGTAAGTGTAATTCATGCCTGCCTCCTTTACCGATCAGTCCGCAATGTTTTAAATATATTGTATTTCCTATGCATAGCTAAACGGGAGAGACACCACTATTTAACTTAAAACAAATCGCCGCCTTTTTCCACACATTTTCTCCAGCCGAGTTTCCCCTCACAGAGCACCTCTCTCCCTCACCTATAGAGGGAACTATAACAGAATAGTTTCCTCACTCAGCTCCTTCAGACTAGCAGCAGGCGGCAGCAGCAATTAGCAAACACCTGGTGGAACCACACATCTGCTGAGCTTAATATACAAGCTTCTTCTTAGTCCAAATCTTCTAAGAACAATTTTTAACAGCATAATGAGAAGCACTATGAAGGCGGAGTGTCAGAAAGAGTAGAAGCTTCTTAAAGACACAGAGGCCCAATTTCAAGGTGTAAATTTGGAGAGTCAAATTACTTTTAATTGACATTTGATATAGACACAAATTTTATGACAACTGAAGGTGTCATAGTTGCTTTATTTTGCTTTAAAATGACATTATGTGCCTGTAGAATACATACATTTATGGATTTTAATGACCAAATTGGGTCGGAATAGTGATGGTCAGATGTCTGGGTCAGTGCATCTCCAAACCTCCAGCTCTTACAGGATGGTCAGTGTCTAGGGAAAAGAGGTCCAGAGTCATTAGCGGTCAAGACTCATTGATGAACATGAAACAAGTTGGAGACCAGTCAGGAAGACCAAGCTGACCCCTGTTCAGTGAAAAAAGTAGTCTAATCTGACGAATCAGATTTTCTTTTACGTCACGTGTGATTCCAGGTGTGTGTGTTGTTCATTAAAGCCACACAGGAGTCCAGGATGCACTATTAGAAAATAAAAAGCACTGGGAGGCTTTGCATGATGTTCTGCTATAAAACCTTGGATCTTGCCATCCATATAGTTACTACTTTTACACATATCTCTAGCCTATCTATTGGCAGAGCTTATTTCCATCTTTTCAGCATCTTTGGATGTTTGTATGTTGCTTGGGAATGGTTTGAGGAGCACAACAATAAGTTTGAGGTGTTGCCTTGACTTCACATATTTCAGATGTCAATTTAATTGAGCATTTTGGGATGTTCAGAAGAGACAAGTCTGAACAATGAGGGCCACACCTGGCAGCAGGTCTTAAGAGGATCTAATGCTAACATCTTGGTGCCAGAACTTGGCACACCTTCACTTAAGATGAGCAGCATTATCCTTTTCTTGACTGACCCGACCTGTTAGCAGTGAAACTGGGATGAGAACCACATTTGATAGGTGGTATTGTGCCTACTGTGCACACATATCTAAAGTTGAGTTCTTTTTCTGTAGTTTGCTGCTACCTGTCCATCTTTGGACACTTTAAGCACACATTTAGTGTGAAACACTCTCACTGCAATAAGCATTTAGCAAAATAGTTTCCAAATGTCAAAGTTAATTAACAAATCATAAACATCACATATACTTTGGAAGCAAAGACTCAAAGAAGTTTTAACCTGCTACTTTTCTAAGTTCCTCTAACAGCATCCTGCGCTGCAGTGCTGATTTACGTAAACTGTCAGATTCCTGTTCCTTCGGCTTTAACCAGTATTTATGTATTTAAATAAAGTTTCAATGGAAACTTTATTTTAAACTTTCTAAGTAAAACTGGTGCAGTTGATGTTTTTCAGTAAACTACTGGCGGCTCTTCTCTAGTGAATTCTTTTACAACTATGTTTTTGTTGTCAGTAGTCTGAGTGAAAGGATTTTAGCTGTTGCCTCTTCATGCTACATTCTCACAGCTTTTCCCTCCAGGCCTGTTGTTCAAACCAAATAAGGCTCTTAAATAAATTGCTGCCTGCATCAGTTGCTTTGGCAAAGCAGTATCAATTGCCAACATATCTAGGAAATAGGTTTTAGGTTTTGTGCTAGTCTAAACTTGCTTTACTAATTACAAGAGACAGAATTTGTGTTGTCATCATAGGAACGTTTGAAAGACTGTCAGAGGCTTATCTCCACCAATGGACATGTTTCCAGTTGACATTAATGCAACTTCTTTTAAATGAAGTATGTCCAATTAAGTTTTGAAGGTTTGTTAAAAATAAATTGGGTTTTTAGCATAGTGTTTTTAGTTCTTAGTGTTTTATTTTATTGTGAAAAATAAACTGTATTTGCTTGTTTTTTAACAAACAGGTTTTTTTTCTCCAATTCTTTTAGATTTTATTGAATGCACCACATTTTGATTATTTTTGAAATATTGCAATGTCTGTACTTATATTTTGGGGATATTTCTTATTCTTATCTTTTGGCAATATTGTGCATATATTCATCTATTTAGGAGAAGAGTTCTGGGCATTTCTCAGGGGATTGAGGAAATTGGTAGCTTAAGATGGGAGCTGGTCTTGTGCCTGTTACTCGCTTGGATTATCTGCTACTTTTGTGTTTGGAAAGGAGTGCGATCCACTGGAAAGGTAAGGCTGATGGAAATGCTATGACACTTTGCCATTTAGAATGGGGTACTGATGACATTTTAAATTATTTTAGCATTTTTTACTCCAAAATATACCTCTTTCAGCTGGACCACATTTAAGGATCTCTCTAAAAATATTATTGGTATGAATTTAAGGGCACCAACTCAAATAATAATCCAAAAAAATGTGCAGTGTTTCTTAGGTAGATGTTAAAGTTTTCTTCAGATTTTTTGTATGGTCATAAGAGCTGGACTGACTCATAAGGAGCAAATTTTGGGTGTGGTATTTTACTGTTGGGAACTATTGTCATAACCTCAACATGCAACCAAAGTATGTTTTAGAGCAAATGAAACAGGTCAGAGTGATAAATGGACAAGAGATGTGTCAGACTGTGCATGCACTAAATTAAAAAAGAAAGCGATAAATATGGAGCTGTCACCTGACGAACCAAAAAACTGGAGTATTTATAATGTGAATGTGTAAATGTTCATTTCTTCTCCTACACATTATGTTTAGTGATCACAGGCCCGAGGTCTGAAATATTTAGGCTTCTGGGTCATTTTTATGGAGAGAAAAGTAAAAATCTCACATAGATATTACAAAACAGGTGCTAGATTTACATTTTTGTGACAAAAAAAGTGGAAGGTGCTTGAACTTCTCTGAAAAGTGTTGAAAATCTGGGAACAGTTTCCAAGGGACATTGCTATCTATGTAGCTCTGCTGGGGCATAGGCCACTGATTGCTGCCCACATCTTATCCTACATATTTGAAATTTAATGCAAACTCCACACTTACTGTAGATATAACCAAATTAGGTGAGTTGGACTTGTACATATATTCCAACAAATAAAAAAAAAAAATGGTGAAAAGAATTTGAGCTCTGCATGTTGAATCACATTTTATGTATTCCTCAAGTTATCAGAAAGTCAGGAGTTTCTAATTAATAGTTCCTCAACATAGTGATCAACTTATAAATCTATGTTTTTAAGTTAAATTAGAAAATGCAATTAATTTTAAAAGGAATTGCAGACATGCTGATAGGTGTGGTGATTTTGCATAAATATTTTGAGCTTTATAGTTTTATGAATCTGGTGCAAAATATTTACAAAAGTTCTGTCAACATAAAAAACAACACTTGTAATGTGTTTAATTCTTCTTAAAAAAATGTTTTAGAATTCAGTGTTTTCCAGTGGTTTAGGCACAATCTAACGTTTATGTTTATGTTGACAGGTAGTTTACTTTACTGCCACGTTTCCCTATGTGATGCTAGTTGTTCTGTTGGCCCGTGGGCTCTCATTGCCCGGAGCGATGGATGGCGTGGCTTTCTACCTATATCCAGATCCTACAAGGTTGGTGGACCCTCAAGTAAGTAATAAATTCAAAGACAAAGAAAAGCTCACAGCTTGGTTGCTTCCAATAGAAGTCTGAGTCCAATAAACACCTTAGATACATCAAACTTCCTCTTTTACAGAAGTTTCTGAAGTGCTTTTTCACTGAAGCTGTGCTGATGTCTGTGTAGGTCTGGATGGATGCAGGTGCACAGGTCCTTTTCTCTTTTGGCATTTGTCAGGGCAGTCTGACAGCTCTGGGAAGCTACAATCAGTATAACAATGATTGTTACAAGTAAGTGCAATACTTTTGCATTTAGTCATTTAATTCCCTAGTTATTGTTCTTCTGTCCTCTTTTACTAATTGGGAAGAAAACCATCATTGGGAGATTAGCAAAGTTGTAATGGCTCATGTCTTTAAAATTAAGTTGAATTCCTGGTATTTACAAGATTAAAGAAATCTTAATGTAGAATTTTATTCAAAATAATATTACTGTGCTCTAAAAATGTACTATTTTGTGAGCTAAAGTAATTTATCTGTCTGCAAAGCTGCTTTTATTTGGCAGAACTTACAGGTTACTTGGTGGTTACTCTGTAGTTAATTTTTCAAACTTTCAGAATATTTTCCCCAAATTTTCAGGTTACTACTCTGACCTAACCGGGCCATTACCTTCCTACACTCTTCCACTCAATATCTATCTACCTTCACAGCACAGTCTAGACTTTCTCCCATTCACCTGGATTCCACTGGTAGAGTTTGAAATGGGCCAATCAGCCAACAGGAAAAGTTGTAAAAAATGATATTTATTTTCTGTTTTATAATAGTAGTCTGTCTGTAACTTTAGCAAGAGCAGCAAAGGAAGTGAACAAAGCCGTTCAGTCTGTGTCGGCCAGTGACCTTGTACAACCAGCTGCGGAAAAGTTATCATCAAGGAACATTTAGGGAACGTAATCTGAAAAGGAATCAAAAACTAGATTATAAGTTATGGGAAAGTAACTTGAATGTTCTTTGTTTTCATTAATAAACTGTATACTTTCAAACTTTAAATTGTTAGAACCGAAAACACATTTTAAATGTTTCAATAAACTTTAAGACATCACATGTGAAACATACTTTCTGTGGAATTTATAATTGTTTTTCTTCTATTTAGCTTTATTTTCAAACATGAGAAATATTTTGGTCTGCATCCCCAGGGACACGTTTGTTCTGTGTCTGGTGAACGGCGGCTCTAGTTTTGTGGCGGGGTTTGCCATCTTTTCTGTTTTGGGATTTATGTCATATGAACAAGGAGTGCCAATATCCCAGGTGGCTGCTTCTGGTGAGATGTCTGCTTTTGTTTGAAAATGTAACACACCTGTCATCACTTTGATTTGATATGTAGCACACAATGGTTGATTTCAGGGAACATCATGGTTTGAACATGTTTGGGAAAGTTAAATTTAAAACATGCTGAACTCAAACATTACTAGAATAATATTTCTGAAATTACATATTAAATGATTTTAGTCTGGGTCCCAACAAATATACTCAGATATTTAGAGAGAGAAACTCAAGCACATAGTCATTAAGCTACTTATCGCCAGTTTTGCAGCTCATTGTTAACTTCATCTTTCCAGTAAGTAGGGTGAAAATTATTATTAATTATTTTTTTGTTTTGCATTTAATATGCTGCACTATTTCCAACAGGACCCGGCTTGGCATTCATTGCCTATCCTCGTGCTGTAGCCATGATGCCTTTGCCTCAGCTGTGGGCTGTTTGCTTCTTCGTCATGGTCATCTTGTTGGGTGCAGACACACAGGTAAAATGTTAACAATATCCCAATGAATGTATGTATTTATTTATTAAACCTGGATTATTTAGGTTCTTTTCACTGCTTGCTGGCTCCAATGGTTAGCACTCTCCTCATGTTTCTTTTGTTTGTTTGTTTTTTATGTGTGTTGACATAAAGTACATCTGAGTACATGGCATAAGAAAATGAACTATAAGATAAGAACATTTACAATATAAAGGATACACAGAAATAGTAAACACAGGTCAGATACCTCAAAGAAAATCTTTAATGTCCTCTTTGCTCATAATTGGGTTTCCTACGCAATACCAAAAGTTCTGGTTCTCAGAAAATACTAAATAAGATCTGAAAATGATAGTTAATGTGGACAAAGTACACAAATATACTTTTCAATAAGGTTACATTTCAGCTATAGAAATATTTGGTAAAGTATAGAATTTGACTGTCACTTTTTGAATTGAGTCATAAATAAAGGTTATTTAAAGATCAATTTTAGTAATCTATCTATCTATCTATCTATCTATCTATCTATCTATCTATCTATCTATCTATCTATCTATCTATCTATCTATCTATCTATCTATCTATCTATCTATCTATCTATCTATCTATCTATCTATCTATCTATCTATCTATCTATCTATCTATCTATCTATCTATCTATCTATCTATCTATCTATCTATCTATCTATCTATCTATCTATCTATCTATCTATCTATCTATCTATCTATCTAGAAATATTATATTTGCAATCCAAGTAATGTAAACATGTCTTGACAGCTGCTGGGAGGAAGGAAAGAGGCTTGGAAAATCTGACAGCTTTTCAGAATATTTTACCTCTTTGTTCTATCGTTTTGCTTACTTCATCACACTGTTTCTCCTTCTAATGGACTGGAAACCTTCTCAATGTGTCCATCTTTTTTACACAATAGATATAATATAATAACATAGATGTCTGATGGATGTCTGAAGTCCAGCACCTCACACTGTTATCCCAACTTTGTCTGAATTAAAAAGTTAAAAAGTCTGATATCAGTTCCATCTTGTGACATCTGTTAGTTTTTAATTCGTAATTTGTCTCATCAGTTTGTGAGCCTGGAGTGCCTGATGACCTCAGTGACAGATATGTTCCCCTCTGTGTTTCGAAGAGCGTATCGCAGAGAACTGCTGCTGCTTTGTCTCTGCGCTGTTTGCTTCTTTCTTGGCCTCCTTCTCGTCACACAGGTGAGAACTCTGACTGCTGTCAACAAGCAGTCAATCCGAGAACTAAACTTGCTGTTTGGAGCTGAGTTACTGAACATTTGGACATTTGAGTCCTCTGCTTTTGTGTTTGACCTGATGGTGAGTCTTTCTTCTTCCTGCAGGGGGGCTTATATTTCCTCCAACTCTTTGATCATTATGTTTGCAGCGGCAATAATCTTCTCCTACTTTCAGTGTGTCAATCCATAGCAATTGGATGGATATATGGTAAGTTCCTCAATCAATCCTGCAACATTTGCCTATTTTCAGCAAATCACAAACATCAGCAACTTGATGTTGTCTTTGTGGTTCTCTACTATAAACATGGCGCTTTTCACACTGATACTTTCCAAAACCTGAGATTTCCTGCTGCATTTGCACAACTTATCCACAGTTTTGTGGCCAGAAAATAACCCCCTAGGCTTTTAGAGAGGCTTTGCAACATGGAGATTTTAAAAACTCAATTTTGAGAAACATGTGGAGTGGTGTAGCTGAGGTCAAACACAGACACAAAGTTTCCTATGTCTCTCTTTTTCTGTAAAGTAAGTAAATGACAGATGTATTTATGAAGAGCTGTACAACTTCACTCCCTCAAGAATAAACAAAAGTGTTTTTCAAAAGTATTTATGCCCATTAATGTTTTTGTGTATTTTGTCATGCTACAACATGCGACAACTTTGTTATAAAGTCCCAATAAAGTAGTTTATTGGGATTTTGGCGGCAAGGTTGAAGGAAACTTTTATATTGTTATGCAACCTCTTTTAATCTGATGCCCCTAAATAAAACCCAATGCAACAAATTACCTCCAGAGGTCACCTAATTAGTAAATAGATCTCAATTTGATATCAGTATGTCACTACTCTGTAAAGGACTGGCAAGAGGTGCTATAACCAGAGAAGGAGCTCAGAAACCTCTGGTAACTCTGGAGGAGCTTCAGAGATGCACAGCTCTGTTGATTTATAAGGAGATCAGTAACTTTAACCAAAAAACTTCACTTGTATCCAGAACCAACAATTTTAGTGGTATTTGTCATTGCCACCGGCTGACTGTGACTGACTTAGTCATAAAACAGGATGATGTAATTTACTGACACATCAAAGTATATGAGAATTTAATAACTGTACTTTAGATAAGGCCTTATTAAAATGCCACAGATAACGTTGTTGGTTTTGGACAGTAATGACCTCTGTTTGAAGCTCTGACTCCACTGCTGTTTTAGAAAGCTGCGTGATTAGGTTGCAGAAATTCATCAATTCATGGAATGGGCGTGTGATCTTATCCCGGATGTGCTGTACCCGATGCCATTCACTGAGGACTGTTCAGGTCCTTCAGCGTCTTCCACCTGCTGCTCCCCATAGAGAGCCGTCCTGATCCGCGTGTCCACAGGCAGTGATTGCTGCGGTCAGTCAGCAGTTTTGACAACATGTGCTGATTGTGTTCCAGCTTACAATGGACATTTCTGGGATAGCTTGACATGTGTGAAGTGTTAGTTCATTGTAATGTAATTCTAAAGGGCAAATGCAGAAAAAAAAAGAAGAGGTAAATCTGGCAAAAATTATGCATAGCAACTAAACAGGAAATGTAATTTAAACCATAATCTTTGTAACCACGATGAAAATAAATTAACAAAAACAGGCTAAATATTTCATATAAAATTTAAACATGAGTATTTATTGGATCCATTTCTGACTCAGGATGTGTATAACATGATCAGATCTTCTTATACCTCCAGAGAGACACACTGTCTGTGCAGCATTTGTCAAATTTGCATTTGCTGCTGAGATTTTGTATGCGAATGTGTACACGTTGCTAGTATACTATTAAAGGCATTCTTGTTGCAGTTTAAAGTGAAGAATAAGATTTAAACCATCTGATTTTAGATGTGCTTTAAATTTTGTATTTAGTGCTCTATGCAAAATGCTTTGGCTTCCGATTTTCCCGAACAGGTGCAGATCGTCTCTATGATAACATTGAAGACATGATTGGTTACCGCCCATGGCCTCTGATGAAGATTTGCTGGCTTTACGTAACACCTACTGTGTGTCTGGTGAGTCAGTAAATGGTAGAAAGTGTGAAGAAAGTGAATTTTTGCCTCTTTTTGTCACACTTAACTGTTCCGGGTCATCAAATATATTCTAATAGAAGACAAAGATAACCAGACAAAGTCCAAAACGTTATACTCTATCCAATCTAACATAGGCTGATAAAAATAGGGCCTTTTCTAATAATTATTTCAGTAGAAGATTATTCTATGAATTATTCTGACAATTTTCGAACAATTAGATACAAAGATTGGCACATTCTGCAGATTTTTTGTTTAACAACTTAAATCATTTTTATAGTGCTAGAAATACATTAAGAGATGCAAATAAGCAAATAATTTAGTTCCTTTTTCAAACAAGAAGATAAATTACCATATGCTAAAATTTGTTTGATACCCTGAAAGAAACAGAAGCAGGAGAAATTGGTAATAGAAAGGGTCATGGTTTCTCAGTTATAAAGGAAGGCACAGAATAAAGTTAGAAATATTTCTGAGGAAAAATATTTTATGTTTAAAGAACACAAACTGCAAAAAAAAAAAAAAGCTTCTTTTTTTTGTCAGGGTACCTTCATCTTTTCTGTGGTGAGATACAAGCCTCTGAAGTTCAACAAAACCTACATCTACCCTACCTGGGCCTATGCTTTGGGTTGGTTCCTCGGACTCTTCTGCGTTCTCATGGTTCCACTGTGGATCCTGTTTAAGCTCACTCAGATGGAGGGAACGCTTTTGGAGGTATGAATTTGTAAATCCAGTTTTGAGCTTGAGTATAATGATACACTTTATTTGTGAAGAATGTTGAAGAGATGCAACAGTCACTAGAGCTTGGAATCGTCCCTTTTTTTTCCTTCATTGGCTCTGATCCAGAGGTTTCAAACTCCAATACCTGAGGCTTCATGTCCTGCAACCTTTAGACATGCAGTTGGTCTAATACATACGTGTCAAACTCAAGGCCCAGGGGCCAAATCAGGACCGCCGAAGCTTTTTATGTGGCCCTCCAGACTCTAAATTGAATCAATAAGTCCTTCGAATTTTTCACAAATCTGCAAAATTCACACAAAATCAACAAATCCCCACAGTCCGTGATTGATGCAGCAATTAATAAAAAGTCACATTTAAAATTGTTAATTAGTGAAAAATTTGTAAAAAACCCTTACAAATATAAATTAGCATCACAAAATCTGTGATACAAAATCAGTGTGAAAAGATGTTCAATATTATTTAATTTTAAGAATTGCTTACTGAATGCTGAAACAAACAGATTCATTGATATTTTAACAATTTAATGGATTTTATCAATACTTTCTGGCACAACCGGCCCTTTAAGAACATTCACATTTTTGATTTGGCCCAAAATCAGACTGAGTTCGACACCCCTGGTCTAACACATCTGTATCAAATGGCTATATTGGCTCTTCATTGTCCTGTTGTACAGAGTGCACTCAATAAGCTAATTATTTTGAAGTAGTGACACATATAAAAGTTCCTGGGCTCCAGCCTTTCAGGACATTGAGGCAAAACTAAAACTCCAACCTGTAAGTAAATCAAACATCAGCATGTACTGTGACATATGTTTTTTAGTTCAGTACAGGTTAGGTAAATGTTTATAACATCTACATTAAAATTAATAATAACACATTTCTACTATTACTTTTAAAACATCCACAAACTCTGTACAGAAAGTTTTCCACGACTGCACGGAAAGTTGTGTAAAGTTATGAATTAATTGAGATAATCTTCAAAACTATTTCCTCTATCAAAAAAGCTGCAGGTGTTTTTTTTTTTTTTTTTGTCTGTTAGAAAAAATGTAGCCGGTCAAGGTCGGAATCAGTCGAAGCAGATCTCAAAAGTAACTGGAAATCTGTGTCATCCAGGAAAAGCCTGATTGCTGCATCTCTGCTATTTTGGCTTCACTGTTCTTTTCATAACATTTA
Organism: Gambusia affinis; assembly: GCF_019740435.1. Taxonomy (NCBI): domain Eukaryota; kingdom Metazoa; phylum Chordata; class Actinopteri; order Cyprinodontiformes; family Poeciliidae; genus Gambusia; species Gambusia affinis. The sequence continues at coordinate 16,922,026 of NC_057874.1, read as the reverse complement.
GATTATTCAACAATCGCACTCTAAGCTAGAAATGGGATTTCTGCTAGAAGCTCATAGCACGATGTTATCGAACTGGCAATCTAAAGGCGATTTCCTCGACTCTCGTCTCTGGACAAAACAAAACACAAATGAGAATGTGTGTGTTTGTTTGTAGGCTGTGGCCCAGTTTGCACTTTCGATCGCTGCAGCAGCTGGACAAACAAACTCTCACATTACCACATATTTTGCCTTTAGAAGGGTTTGATTGAAAAGGTCCATTTAAATGCATTAACCTGCTTTTTCTACTTTTGTTTTTCTTTAATAATTTTTTTTCACTAACTGAATTTAAAATATGAAACATGTCATGAATTACTGAAATAAGATGAGGGTTAGTTTATTTCTCACTTTCTTCTTTAAGACATCCTCTACATTTACCTAATATATATTTGTGTAAAGGACAAACAAATTAATCTTTTCCAAATTAGCAATTAGATTAGAGTCAATTAGAGTCCCAATTAGAGTCTCAGTCGCTCACTGATTAGTGCAATAACCATTGCACTAATTATAATTATTGTACTAATTATTATTAGTGCACTAATTGCACTAATTAATTTTGTAGATAATTTAGTCTTCTCCTATGGCAAACAAAAGGAGCAATCTTTGACTGTTCCTCTTTGCAGAATTTCCCTGTGTTAATGATTATTATTGTGTTATTTTATCCTGATATTTGGGGTCATGATCCTGCTAAAAATCACAGAGACAGTCCATCTTTAATTTTTTACCAAATATTTATTTGAAAACTTTGAAGTTTATGATTGCATGCATTCTTAAAAGGTTCTCAGGCTATTCGAGAAGAATAAATGGGCCCACAGCATCATACATCCTGTTCTGTATTTAACAGTGACTGTGATGCTCTTTTCCACACAGTCATTGTTTGTTTCCAAACACTCCAGGAGTGTTTGACCCCAAAAGCCTCAGAGTCAGACCCTGTTTACACCTGGTGCTAACTTGCATCTTGGCAGATTCAAATAAAAGTGGGCAGGTTGAAGGCTGACCATTCACACCTGGTATTAAAGTGGTATTAAAATTCACTCTTAATGATCTGATCACATTTCTCTGCTTTACATGCAAATAAACACACATCCACACTGGCTTGTCAACAACGCCACAAGCAAGTCTGCTAATGTTTTTATGAAAAACAAATACATAAATCCCACCACACCATATTATCATTCAACTATTGCCATAGTTGAGATTAATCTGAGTCACACTGACATAGGAGAACAAATAATGCCGCACAGTTTTAAGACATATAAAAAATTACTACGTTTAACACACAAGCAGAACACATGACAGCTCTACACAGTTTTACTCCAAACATTGTCTTGTGTAATAGTGAATAATTTTGCTCTTTTTTTTCTGACCAGAGAGAGGGAATCCATCCATCCATCCATCCATCCATCCATCCATCCATCCATCCATCCATCCATCCATCCATTCATTCATTCATTCATTCATTCATTCATTCATTCATTCATTCATTCATTCATTCATTCATCCATTTTCTGTTCACCCTTGTCCCTGATGGGGTCAGGAGGGTTGCTGCTGCCTCTCCAGCTACGTTCCGGGCGAGAGGCGGGGTTCACCCTGGCCAGGTCACCAGTCTGTCGCAGAAACAGCTACATTTAGCTTGGAAAAAAACTGAGCAAAGTTCATAACTTTCTTACCCAAATCCTTTGGTTTTTCAGAAGAGAATCCCAACATGAAGTTTATTAAAACTTAACATAAAACCCCCAAAATTTTAGAATATTCCCTAAGATGTTTAGTCATTTTAATTTAGCTAATGACCCATCTATATAATAATACCGCTGCATGAGAGAAGTCATGCTTCTGAAACATCCAGTTGGCTCTCTGAGAGCCTCTACTGGGTGCAAAGCACACTTGATTTCCCACCATTTTCTGACAGGTAGATTTTTTTATTTTTACCTGCTTGCAACTTTCTCACTTTGCAAGGCAAGATAAAACATGAGTCTTCATCTGGCCTAGTGACCAGTGGATAAAAGAAATTTGATATTAGATTAGATTTCCAATTAAATGTTACTGAGCACTGTGATTATTTTTTTTTTAAAAGTATCTCATAGATACTGTAAAGTATAGTAAAGGATGTGTGATGCTGTGGGCTTGTTTCTCTTCCAAAGGCCCTAGAAAACTTGAAAGAGTACATAGCATAAATAATGTATTGCAATACCAGAATATTTTAAATATAAATCTGGTGAATTCTGCAAGAAAACGGAAGGAAATTGTTCTTTCAGATAGATAAGGATTTTATACATTTGGTAAAATCCCCTCAGACTGGCTTACCACATACGAAATCCACTTTCTTCTGTGACCATCAGTACCCAGACCCAAATCTTATTAAAATCTGAAGGATGAGCCGAGCAAAGTAAATGCATCTCTTATACTGAGCTTTAGATGATCTGAAGAAATTGTACAAGACCAAATTATGACAGATATTTCTCTCTGTACGCACCAATCTTGTGAAATGTTGCGTCAGATGAACTTCTACCAACCCAACTGAAATATACTCTATTAAGAGCACCGTTTGTATAAATGTGGCATCTGAGATTTTGTAAGGAATCATAATTTCCACATGAATGTTTGCTAATGCAGTTTATTTTTAGGCTTTTTACACATCTTTATTATATTGTTACGTTTTAAAAGATTGCAGTAAAAGAAACCATGAAAGCAGCCATTGAGCAGCTTTTGGATTTCTTTGGATTTCCTCATCCCCCAACATTAACCAAGATAAACACCAAATTGTATTTTTGTGATTTGCTTAAAAACTTAGAAATTAATTTTTTTTGCCAGTAAACAGTCATTGTATCATAGCTTTTTTTTGTTTTCAGAAACAACCTGTAGAGGTGACATACTGAAGTTCCGACTGTGGGTCCAACATTTAGCTAAATCTGAAACAGCATAGATGCAGTATTGTGCCATCAATCATGAGTTATGGATTTTTGTCTAAGGCTTAGACAAAAGACCATAACTTAGACTCCAAGTCCTCATCTACCATTGATAAATAAAGAGATCACAAAGTTATTAAATCCCATCCCAAAGGGGGAGCACAATATTTGGACTTTTGATTGCTGTTGAGACATTTTCTACTAAACACTACTGGAAGGTCACTGGAAAGTCAGAAGAAGAAGTCTGAGCAGCAGGAACCATCCATTGAGTATTGCTTGTTTGTTTAGTGGAGTGGGGATTTGTTGGGTGAATGAACTCAGTTGATTCTGCTCCCACAGAGACTCCAGAAGCTTTGCCGTCCTGAAAAGATGAACAGCGACACAAAGCAACCTGAGCAGTACCCTTTGAACCCGGACAGCCGTCTTACACCTGGGGTTAGTGAATACAAGGGAAGTTGTGCAGCTGAGATGGAGATGCAAGTGTGAAACTCTTTTTGGTAAAGGTATAAATATGGTTATTTTTGTTATTCTTAAGGCATATTTTTAAACTTTGTGTTTTTAGAAAATTTTTACGGGCAGCAACAACTTACAGATCAGATCTGGTCTGAAACCTGCATAAGAGGCAACTTTTTATGTGTAAACGATGTAAGCAGAGTGCCGTAGTGCTTTTAAGATTTATGTGAAAGATATTTTGATAAACAAAAATACACCAATGTCATGTGTCAATGTTCCTAATGGCCAAGGACTTCGTAATTATTAGCCTTCTTTTTTTATGCTGTTACATTTTTTTTATACGATTCCAAAAATCTATGTAAATGAATGAATACATTTAAAGTAAATAAAAATTATTTAAAAATAAAGAGAATTGTTGTAATTCATTTTTGGATTTATTTTACTGATTTGATTTTTAACTTTTGACTTTTTGTTTTTTGTTAACTGTTTTATCTTGTTTTTTTTTTCAATTACTGCATTTCTTTTAAGTAGTTCCTGTTTTGACTGATTTCAGTTTTATTTCTTAGCAATATAATACGGTCAAGGTCATTTAAATACACTTTGTTATATTTCTACAATTAAATGTAACAAGCTCACCAAACAATTACATGCATGTAAAGCAGCATGAAGACGCCCTCTCATCATAGCACTCAGAAAGGAAAACAAGTCAAATGCCCCAAAAAATGTTGCTGACACGAGTGCTGGTCCAACATGGGCTAAAAAAAATTGGAAACAAAGAAACTAATACCCCAAAAGCATCATAAAAAGCCAGATTACAATTTGCAAATGCGCTGGAGGACAAGGAACTAAATTATAGGAGATGCGCTGTGGTCTGATGAAATTAAAATGGATGTTTTTGATTATCATGACCACCATTATAAGACAACACCATCCCGATTATGGAGGCGTCATGTTGCGAAGTATTTTGCTGTTTTTGTTAGTGAATTTCATAAAATAGACAGCATAATGAGGAAAGAACATAATTTGCAAAATCTTAAGAGGGAAGGTAAAACTTGGGCACAAATTGGTCTTCTAATGTCAGCGTCCACAGCCCACATTTCTACAGAAGTATTTTTTCAAAGACGTTAAATGAATGATCAGTGGTTTCTGAAACACGTGAGTCCTGAATGTGTATAACGTCACTTAAATAACCTGAATAACAGATTAAAAACAACATCTTTAATGTTGAGCTCATAAATGTAATTATTCAATAATTTAGTAGCTAAAAGTATTTTTAAATTGAAAATGTTGCTTATTTTGTCCATACATGGTTTTCAATTGAAATGTTAATTGTGATTAGTAAATCAATTGATTAAACATTTGAATCGAGTCCCACCACTAGTTTATTTCTATGGTTGCAATCCACAACATATCAAATGACTTTAAGACAATCAACTTTACATTAAAAAATAAGTAAATAAGTTCAGTCATACAGACAAATTCAAATTCAGTTCCATGCATTCCAATAAAATCATGATTGTTATACAATGCTGTAAATTTAGTTTAAAATGCCAACTAATAAGTTGCTTTAGAAAGCCTCATGAAATGCATCTAGTTGCCAAATTTGCAGCAACTTTTAATCTCTCAGTTTAGCCTTTAGTTCTGTGATCTACAGATCAGGATCAGGTGTAAAGAACTTGGAGTAGGGAAGAGGTTAAAGTCACAATATCAAACTACGCTGCATTGCGTCATATAATCTCGTAGCATATTGTGTAAGTATATGGGGCTGTGATCTTAAAGGATCAATTTGTATGAAAAGACAAAGTGATGAATAATGAGGATTTGTGATGCGGTGACAGCGGAGGGTTGATTGAATCAAATGGTGAAATGGTTGTCATTCCAGCAATCCTTCATCTTGGGTAAGCATGTGATGACAACAGGAAGAAGCAGTCATATTTTTCAGAGGGCTGAAAAAGAAGACGTTAATATCAGCAGTAGCTCTCTTACTGGTTTTGTTTTAGAGGAAAAATTGTAGGTACAGATTGGTCCGATAGGATAGGGGTCAAAAAATACAGATCACATGTTGTTTGTTTCTGCACCAGCTCCTTCAATGGCTAGTTAAAATCAGAATGACTCAGCTGATCGGATCTTTGGTAGAGAAAGAACATTGAGTAATTGGCAGCAATGTCTTAGCTAACAGCCGCCTCTGGGAAGGTGATGGTTATGCACATAGAAATGCAGCAAAAGGCAGACAGAGAACAGAAACCTAAAAACCGTAAAGAGTACATATAGTGCAAGGAGCAGATGCTGAGTAAGCAGGTACATCACAACCTTTAAAAAAACCACAAAAAGACAAGTTAGGCTTTTTCCAGTTTCATGACTGTTGTTTTTGGAAAGTCCTCAAGAACCTTTCAATATCACTGTGAGGATAACAGTCTGGTCTGGTGTTTTAGAACCAGGGTTGAATTATATCAGCACTCTGTCTACGTCCCAAGGTTTATCCTGGGTTGCAAAAAATCTTGTTGATCCGGAATGAAAGTCTTACCAAAACCCAGCTGTCTGAACCACGTATTTTTTTTAGCACGTTGGTACTTGTGAGTCACTTCGTGCTCCTACAAGTCCACCAAAGCATGAGGGATTCCTGCAACCTCCTGACGTCCTTCACCTCATGTGCGTTTGATTTACTGCCAAAATGTTGCCTACCTAAACAAAGAGCCAAAAAGTTATGAAGCACAGCCATTCCCCATCCCTACATCTCCCTCACATAATAAGAAATGCATCGCATTATACAAAGCTCCAGCCTTTAAAGATTCAGTATATAACTTTTAGGAAAAAATAAAGCGTTTTCATAAATGTTACATATGAAAAATGTGTATTTTTTTACATATTTTTTGAAACTGTCACTATGTCATCATGAAAAAACAGGCTCTTGTACCTTCTCCCAATGCTAAGAAGAATCAACACAGTCAGGAAGAGGGTCTGAGCGTTGTCAATGACCCTGTTTTTTTTTTTTTTGACAGGGAGCGGTGCATTTCTTCAGACAACAATAATAGCACTCGATGGAGGTAGAGGAGCCTGATCTTTTCAGAGATTATATGTCACAACATGACAGTGACAGTTTTTGACTCAAAAAGCACCTCCACCCAGGTATAATAGCACCTATTATGATGTGAAATGACATGTTTGGTAGTTTCTCTCCCTCCACCTACCTTACAATAAAACAAATAACTACTGGTGTTACATTTTCTGAACAGTAGTCTCAAACAGTGAAGTAGAAAAAAAGATATGCAGAGAAAACAAATCTGCTCTAAATGTGCAGCAGTCTGAAAGAACAGTCTGTTCACAGTGACCCTCCAAAACAACTTGTGCAAATTGGAAGCGATAATCATAGTAATTACAAATGTCATTCAAACCAATTTATTAAGATGTTAAGATATCACCATGTATTTCATATTTTAGGAGTGGCTATTGGATTTTCTCTATGACTTCAAATTCACAGGTACAATGCACAAACATTTTTGCGCCAAAAACACCTACATATAAATGCTCTTTTTAATTGATCCACAGCAGGTGAAGGTGTTGTCAGCTGTAAACAATATTGCGGTACAGATTGGAACTAAACTGGAACATACAGTGTTGTAAATCATTATTGGACATCAGGATATTCTCATCTGTTTGGTCACAAATTGACATCAAAATCACAGCCAATATCATCCCTGACAATGCAGCAAGGAGAGCCCTGCTGTGATGTCATCACACTGCATTCATAGGCGGTAGCTGGATTCTGGTTACATGCTGCAGCTTTCACCTTCAGGCAGAGAAAGATCCAAATCTGGCAAATATTTACTGTAACGTTAAAATACAGAGTTTTTACACTACAGCAGAAATGATATGCTTCTGTCCCACTGCATGCTGTGTGTATGGCAAAATAACAGCAGTGCAATGCAGATGTAGTGTTGAATTATTGTTCAGTGTTCTCACACTTGTGTTGTAAACAGTTTTTTTTTTTTATGCCAGATAAAATATTAGGGCATATCAGCATCCCAGGGAAGCTGGAGCCTAAAAAAAGAACAATTAATACTGAATTTATGTGTGTTTAGCCAAACTTCACCCCTGAGAAGACGGACACAAGTCAGGAGAATGTGTCTAAAACGGTGGAGCTTTTTAAGGGTGGAGGAAATAACTCCATCGAAATAAAAACACTGATCCACAATGTTGTTATTTTACAGGAACTATTAGTTTGCTGATTAGTTATTCCCCATAATTTGCAAGTTTATTTTGACTGATTTTTATAATATGAGCAAATGATAATAGTGTGAACTTGCATGGAGGCAGATGATGCATGTCCAGAAGGATCTGCAACTTGTTGGGAGGAGTGAGAAATTGTTACTACGATGCGCACACATGACAAAATGTTGGGGAACTTCAACTAAAAGTTATGAGAATTTTAATTATGAAGCCAAAAATTTCCAAATCAATCGAGAAACACTGTTAGGTAAAAGCCAATAACTCACATTTCAAAGCATACCACATTATCTTTCAAACATGCAGAGTGCAGTTTAATGTGGCTGCCAGTTGTGATCAGTCACCAGGTCTATTAATTATTAGGCAGCTCAGAGATGAAGCAGTTATAATGCTGAAGGGTAAAGTACTTTTGAAGCCAAAAAAATTAGCAATTTATCACCATCTGTCTTAAAACATGCAGAAACTTTTCTCTTATATAAAACTTATTACGTATCGTAAGAAGCTATTTTGTTTCGTCAGACAATAGCAAGCCTCTTCAAATTTAAAAGGCCATTTTCATTTTGGAGTTCTGACTTCTTCTTCTTCTCCATTTCTGTACAGGACTCCTTTAATGATACTCCTACCAGCTTCAGCCAGCTTCTTCACAAGAACCTTTAGCACATAGAGATATCTGGAAACTTGTTGGGTAAATTGCATTATTGGTATTATCAATTATTTGTTGTTCATGTAGCCTTATAGTTATATCTTTATAATGTTTTTACTTATATGCTTTTAGTTCATTTTAATCTTTGTATAAAGAATGTTTCTGTGTGTTGAATAACTCTGATTCCTTCCTGAGGCCTTACTGAGAGATAGATAGCAATAAAGCCGTCGCTGTGAAGACATACAACTTGTTCTGCTCGACGCCGTGCCTGGAACAGAAGAATCTCGTGTGTAGATAACGTGTCTAGATAGTGATTGTCATTAGCGCTGCAACTATGTGATGATTTGTTTTCCCCGCCCTTTGAGAGTTGCGGCGCCCAATGTGATAGGGATCCTAAATGCAATAAAAAGAGAGGAGCAGGCATATGAGTTTTCAGAGCGGTAGGAGATTGTAACTGAAAGCACATCTCTGTCTGTTCTCCTCGCGAGTATTCAGAATCCATCTCTCTTTCCCGTGTTTAATCAATTTTGTCTCTGATAGGTGTTTGAACCTGACAAAACTGATCTTCATATTTCTTCCTGTCATCTTGATTTTTTTATGTTTATTTCCATTGATGTCACAGAGAAACATTGCGCATGAAATTTGACCTTAAAACACATAAAAATAAAATAAACTATCAGGCAGGAAAAGTAGCAGTTATTTGAAAAGCATTGAAGGAGAAGATAAGTTTTTGTTTTACAAGAAATTATAGTCTAAAAAAAATAATTGTTTTACTGTTGTTTTTATTGGTACTGTTCTCATTGTCTTTTTTTATGCAAAATCTTCAGTTTTCTTGAGTAGCCTAATGTGGCAAGAACAAGCCCTGAGGATGTTGAGATAGATAAATAAAAATATGAACCAGCTGAAATTATATTTTAGTAAATATGCAGGAAGAATAAAGAATTAAGGTATCAAAGTTATTAGAAGTTATTCTGCCAGAAGAAACATAAACATAACAGACAAGTCTTAGAATAATCTGTTTAAGAACTACAGAGATAAATGTCAAGGTCAAAAAGTTTTTCAATTAGTCAGCACATCAGGAACAAACAGGATGGATCAACAAGTTTAATCTCTTCCTGGTATAAAGCCTCTGCTTTAAATCACAGGAGTTCAAGACTATTTTTGTCCAGTTTCTAGAGCCACTGTGTGGATATTCTCCTGGATCTCCAGCTTCACATTCCTGAAATATTAATGTTAGGATAATAAGTATTTCCCCCTTCTCATCTGGCGACGGATCAGAAAGCCAGCAGCAATCCCCTGTGATGAGACTGCTGACATTTTTAAATTTGTGTGTGTACAGAGGTGGACTCTGTTCTCACTGTTAATCTCATGCTGCTTAGCAGACCGATGCTTTACATTACATATAAACAACTGATCAAAAACACTTGAAGCATTTTATTGTAATAACTAAGACTCTGTTGCTCTACTTGGGACCCAGTCAACAATTTCTTGACAACAAAAAGTACAGTGCGGCAAGATTAGCGCTTGTTAGCACCTTGGTGTAAAAACCATTAAACAGCTTCATCATTTGTGGCTGTAGCATTTTGTCTCACTGGCTTCCCCTCCACTTCCTTTTTATTTTTGCGTTTAGAAAGATACTTCCTTAAACTTAACAACATTAATTAAATGGGGGGGGAATCCTATGTTATGAAATAATTAACAAAATCAATAGTGCGACAATTATTATTATTATGGCCGTAAAGAAAAACTCTCTATCATTGTCATGATGCATAATGAACAGTGATGACCATGTTACATCACTGTGCTTCTCTGCAATAATAATTACAGAGAACTGGAAAGAATATGACAAAACTTACACAATATAAATAGGTCGCCAAGAAATGATCAAAATACTAGCACAAAGGAAAGCCAAAATCCAAACACTCCAGGATTGTGAGAGTCATAAGCTGTGATAATGTGACAGAAACTTGCAAATGCTTTGTTCATTTAATTAAAAAATAGAGATTACCTCCCAAACTTTCACTCCAGTTTTGTTGAGCATTGTTTAGAATAAAGATTAAATATCCAGACATTTGGCTGGAAGGGATAAAAAGCTCATGTGGGAAAACTGAAAAGTCCAAATTACCAGCCAACAAGCTGTAGCAGAGACATAGTAGATTATTGTGGACTCAGGAGAAGGGGCAACGATCCTGAGGTCGCCCCTGCTGTGACTTTGAAATCCTGAGCTGAACAGAAGTAACCCTGGAGAGGAATGAATGACTGAAAGCCCTGAAACTGATTAAGACATCATCACATACTGTGACAACTCTATACTGAGAGGTGCAAGTATAAAACAAAACGTTTTTTTATTTCTTGTGATTTATGTCTCTTGACATACAGTGTAATTATAGTTCATTACACTGACTTGTTCTGGTGAACATCAGCAAAGTGCATCGTGTGCCAGGTGAATAACAATAATCAGATAAAGCTCTATTCCACAAAAATACCCAGATGTGAAAATTGCCTGTTTATAAAAACCCAAAAACTATTTACTGCAGAAGTGGTGCATTTTTAGGTTATTTGGAGCAGTGGTTGTAATTTAGACTTTAAAATTAGATAACATGAGCAAAAAATGAAAAATGTCCAAGGCTATGTGTGTAAATAAAAACTGGGCAGAATCATCCTAACTAAATGCTTTTCTTTTCTTGACAGAAAGATGGACAGAGCTAGATACACCACAATCCCATTGGAGGGTGGCTGAGATGGAAGTTCACTCTACAGCAGGATTGCATTTCTAAACTTTCAGCCAGAGCTATAAAAAAGGTTTAGGGCAAGGTCTGCTAATTTCTTGCGCAGGCCTAGTCAAAGTCTGGAATTGAATTAGGGACAAGTGCTGTGAATTAGCATTTGCTATTGCACTGTGACGTAAACATGGGACTGCTGTTTTCTCTCAGTTTGTCTATGTCGCTGTATGTCTGTCCCTACCAAATAAACTAATTAAATATAATTGAGGGTCTGCAGCAGGACTTCAAATTAGATGTTCAAACATGCTTCCAATGCAATTTGACTGACTTTGAAATGTTATGCAAAAAAAAAAAATAATTGCCAAATATTTCTGTCTCTAGAAAAATAAAGTTGCTAGAGGCACACCCCAAGAATATTTAGTCGTAAAGGGAGCATTTTCAAAAATTTACAACATGTCAGTTTCATCTGAATGATGATAATAAAAAAATTATAATGTATTAAAATCCTTTGAAGTTTGTTTTTGCATCATTGCAAAATATGAAAAAGCTAAGTGTTATGAATACTTCTGCAAGGGTCTGTCTCTCCCCTCAGAGATAGCGCATATTTATACATTATTACTTCCTTATTATCTGACAAGCTTATCTGTGTGAATGGAGATGATGCCTAGAGTAAAACTGTGTGTTACTGTAATAATGAGACATCCATCAGATAAGAAAACACTTCTGTCTAAGTCATGTAATCACACTTCTCACATGTCGAACTCATGTTTCTGTTTTGGGACACTGCTGCAGCACCATCTTGAGGCTCATGCAAAACACAACCTTTACGTTAGGTAACTATTTAGGTAAGCACATAACACCAGCTCCCACAGCCAGGCAATCCAAAGACCCACACCAGTCCTCCCAAAAGATAATTTCTCTCTCAGCAGGATGGCAGACACTCCTTGCAAACTGGGCTATTTCCTGGGAAAGAAAGCCTCTCGGGCTGCTGCGGAGCGCGGCAAGTGGGAGACCAAAAAAGAGTTCATATTGAGTGTGGCTGGTGCTATTATTGGACTTGGTAATGTGTGGAGATTTCCATATCTTTGCTACAAAAATGGTGGGGGTGAGTATTTGTACTAATCTTCTTGGTTAGTGGGACTTGGCTGGATAGTCATGCAAAAAATAAATTAAACAAAGTTGTTCATAAACAACTTTACAGGCTTTGACAGGTAAGTCATAAAAGACTGGATATGTTGTCCTACCCAAATTAAAGCAATGAGCGCTCAACTTTTTAACTTTTACTGAAAACTGCAAACTTGTATTAAGTTTCAGACCATTCAAACTTTTAAGATACATGACATACTCGGTACATAATCATTTAACTAGAAAATTGTATAAAGTCATCTCTAAAAAATTAGAATATGAGTTCTGATAAGCTTGTATCAGATTAAATGAGTCCTTTTGAAAAGCAAGAATTTAACATCATTTTCACTTTTTTTCATTGCTGTAAGCAAAATATCATCATAATTCATGTAAATAAAGGCTTTGAAAGCCTTTGTGTAATTATGTACGATTTATTTCACTTTGTGAATCAAGTTGGTAAAATAATTAAGTTGTCAATATTATTTTGGTAACACTTTATTTGAAGGGGTGTGCATGAGACTGACATGAGACTAAACATGCATAACACATTTCATGGATATGAAGGAGTCTTCATAAATGTTTGTGATTGTTGTCATGAAGTGTTACACAGCAAATAATGACACTTTTAATGCAATGGTGCACTAAAAGTTTCATTGAAAGGGTTAACTTTGCATTATTCAGTAAATAATAAAACTTTTAATAGAAAACGTCTTTATAATTTGTGTGAAAAGTCAATTAAGAAGGTCAACTTTGCATTAAAAGTGTTAATAATATTTTGATTAAATAATTTGACTTACATAGAATGTAGGTAATAGTCATTTAAATTAGACTATTACTGATTCCTTTCTTACTCACACAGTTTTAAAGAGGGTGTAAGCAAATTTAACTTAATAAGATGTTTTAATTTGGTTTCAGTCCCGAATATGATGGAATGTGGTTTTATCTGAGGCTATGACCTCTAAACCAGTGTTGACATGTGTAGTATTTCAATCAGTACAAAGGTAAGTTAGTTTTGCAAGATGAAAACACTCATCATTTCCTTTGACTTTTGTTTGACTAAATTTAAAGCTCATCAAACATTTCTCTTGTAAGTATTACAACTAACATGCTGCACATCTAACCCAACATCTCTTAAAAGTTCATGAGGTAATAAATAAGTTTTAATATCGGCATAACTGTTTGTAGAGTAAATCATTTGTAATGTAAATAGTTAACTTGGAAAATGCTTTGTTGGACTGAACTGGCTTTTTCTTTTAAAAAAATGCCCTGAGAGATATTTGTTGTAATTTGGTGCAATATAAAGAAGTTGAATTAAATTGTGGTGAGGGTGAAAGTCACTCTTGATGTTTTTGTTCTGCAAATTAGACAAAACAATATGCATTCAAAGATTATGAACAAAGCAGGACTGTATTTTCAACGGGACTCAGCTTCCAGACAGACAGACTTTTCTGGTGGTCTTATTGGGAAATTCTGACTGTTTGCTGCTCCGAACAGCCAAGGTTACCGTAGTTACGTATATCAATGTGTTGCATACCTCCCCTGGTAATGGGATCTCAGGGTTCTGTACAGAACATGCAGAGCAAGAGTGTATTTTCCCTCCAAATAGCTCCGGACCTGGTTTTATAGCATGGATCAAAGCATCCATAGTAACTGTCACTGGATGACCTGCCTATATATATATATATATATATATATATATATATATATATATATATATATATATATATATATATATATACATTTTTCCAATTCAGTTAAACAATATGGCTGGATGCAAAAATAGGGTTCACAAATATTGTTTATAGGCTAGCAAGACAGAGTCAATGTGGGTTTGCCAAAGGTGATCCAGTGAAGGTGGACAGATAGATTTCACAGCTATTGGGAAAAAATATTGCTCCTTAACCACATGGTTGTACACAGTGACGTGCGGTGAGGTTCATAGCTGGTGAGGCACTGACGTCATCAGAATCAGATTTGCAAATAGATGCATAGATTGACAGCAGTTTACAGGTTATGTTTCACTTCTGCATCCTTACACATACAAACTGTAGCTCACAAAACACACATTTCCTTAAAAAACAAAACAAAATAAATGTTATTACTGTCTTACCTTACCTAAAAAATCACTATCTCTATTATAATCTATCGCTGCACTTGACTTGCTTCCCGAATCGTTTAGCCTAGCTCGCTGTCACTTACTCGGCAGTTGAGGAGTGAACAAGACGCCTGGGATCTTGAGCGCCCCTGCCATGAGGCAAGAGAACTGCCTGCCTCACCTCGAACCTGTTCTCTGCCGCTTATAATCGCTCATTACATCTAAGCACGTTACACAAACACAGTTGGTGACAAAAAGCACTGTACATTATATACATAAGCTAAATTATTGGAAATAAGTTCACATATTAAATTAGTTTAAACCATTTTATTGACGCCGTACAGCAACATGCTCTCTCCGCTTAGCAGCCAGCACAGAGCCAGGGGTTGCGCAATCCAAGGTGAGGCAGAGCTCGCTGCTGCCTCACCGGCATCGCTTCCAAGCATTTGAATGGGAAAATAAGAAAATTCAGCGATTTTGAACACATAAAAATCGAAATTGGTGAAGCTACATGAAAAATAAATATTTTTTAGTACAAACCACCGGATTAATATAACAATTTAAATTACTTTATGATTATATATTTTCTTTCTTTCCATGATGGCTGGTGAGGCACTGCCTCACCTGCCTCCCCTGACCGCACGTCACTGGTTGTACATAAAGAGTTTGTACCTGTACCTTTTCCCAGATGGCAGTGGTACAAACAGTTTGTGTTCTGGGTTGGTGGGATTAGCAGCAATACCACTGGCCTTCCACTGCAGTCAGCCAGTGTATACTAATATATACTACTACATAAAATTAGGGCTGAAACGATTCCTCGAGCGATTCCAGTACCTCGATTATTTAAATTCCTTGAGGAAATTAGGGTTAAAGAGGGTCAGGGTTAGGATTAGTGTTCAATGAACACTACTCAACATTTGTTATCAGAGCCACTGCATCTGAAAAAGAACGTCAAATAAAAAGGCTCCAGGTCCAGATGGATTTCCAGCAGAGAATTCTGGAATATTCTGGCGCTAGCACGGCATAGTACCATGGTGGTGATGATGGATCTGGGCTTGGTGATGGTTTTTTTCTGGGCTGATGTTGCAGCCAGTGTTGAAGGTTTGTTGGTATGGTTTGCAGAGGACTGGTGGGGATGTTGTGGGGGCTGCCTGGCGAGAAGGTTGATCCAGTCCTAGTTCTGGATCAGGGGGTCCGATGTGGTTGTGTGGCATCTGCTCTGTTGCGTCACAGCAAAATCCATAATGCTCCACTTGTGAAAATAAATCTGTTGGGTCTCATCTTGGCACTTGACAAGCTAAAAAAAGAAAGAAGTCACATTTGTGCATTGTTTCATCTGCTGGATGAAATAACCTGAGATTAACCAAGACTCTACTGGGCATGAAGCACAAATTGATTTGAACCCCAATTTAGAGTTTTTACTTGATAATTATCAGAAAATAATCTGTGGAGACAGGGTCATAACTCATTGATTTGGTCCAGAGTCCTATGTTTCAGTGTTGAGTCGAAACATAGGACATAAATTATTTATTTATGGAGTTTGTCCATATAGAATGTTTACAGTTCACAAAATACTACATTAGTGTCAAAGCCAGTGGCAGAGCTCTAAATACCGAAGCATCTATTGATTTTTACATTATCTCCTTAGTTTTCGCCTGTCTGCATTAGTATATTAATTATCTTTTTATTTGATTTACAAGCTCTTCATGTTTGTCATTTATTCCCTATTGGATTCATACTCTTAGTACCTAAAAGGACTATGGAAGATTTTTTTTTATTAAATTTTTTTTCTCTACGACTTAAAGAATGTCCACCCAGAGCTGACCAAATTAGTTCATTAAAATTAAAAATATGTGAAGTTCTAAGTAAACGGTTCAAAATAACTGCTTGGAGAAAGGAGCCAAAATACTGAATACAGAAGTGTTGGCATACAAACATTGTTTTTTTAAGGAATGTATCAATTTATGTTTACTTTTGGACATAATCTAAATTTCTGGTGAATTGAGAGGCAGTATATTTACCTGACAATATTGCACACAGTTGTCTCCTGCAATCAGTTTCACGATCAACAGTAAGAAGCCAGAGCAAAGCCTGGTCTGTTAGGGTGAAATTTCGCCCCTGGAGCCCTAAGGTTTAGACCAAAAGAGTATGTGTTTATAGAGTCAGCCTCTGACCCCACAAGCATTTGACTTACTTCAAAATTAGATCTGCAGGTCAGGCAGTGGAGTCCAGCCTGAGGTAAAGAAAGTTAAAGTATATTGCAGCTTTACCTCCACATACCATAGAAAGAAAATTTAGATATACCTTTTAAATCTAAAGATGTTATCTGAAAGAAATTACTTTATTTCTTTAGATTAATAAAAAAAAACATCCGCTTGTTGGAAATAAAATGCATAGGCCAGTGTTGAGCATTTCTGTTTTTCATGATTTATTTCAGTCAGTCATGTTACAGCATAATAACAACACTTTCAAGAAAAATTTAACATTATCTCTGTTCAACAAGTAAACAGTTTATGTTGTGCTCTTGATCAGCGGTTAGTTTTGTCTGCAGACACCGCACACCACACCACAGGCCGCTGTGTTCTTTACAAAACTTAAGTACAGTTATTGATACTATACTTAATTCAAAGGTCTGTTCGGTAAGAGTGTTACAAAGTCTAATGTCACTTGCAGGCGCATTCTTCATCCCTTACTTCCTCTTCCTCATCACCTGCGGCGTTCCATTGTTTGTCCTGGAAACATCACTGGGCCAGTACACCAGTCAGGGAGGAATCATGTGCTGGAGAAAGATCTGCCCCTTGTTTGAAGGTGAGTAACCTGCAAGAGCAAATATAAAATTAGGACTAGAAATTTAATAAAAAATGATTTGTTATTTCCAGGCATGGGATATGCCAGCCAGATTATCATTTTCTATGGAAACATCAGTTATGTTGTGATCTTAGCGTGGGCATTCCTCTACTTCTTCTTCTCGTTCTCCGGAAAGCTGCCGTGGGCCAGCTGCAATAACACATGGAATACAGGTACATTATTTTAATTAAGCAAAAATACCTCATGTACCTCCTTAAAAGTAAGTGACTTTATTACTTCATGATTTTCTACAAAACTATTTTATTTCATTGCATAAAGGATAACAGCCTTTTATAGGAAGTTTAACCTAAACCAAATCCATATCTCATGTTGCAAAATTGATAACGATAAGCCTACATGTTTAACAAAGATCTGATATATTTCAGATCGTTGTGTGGAATTAAACAACTATAATACCACTGCTAACTGGACCTCAGCTGTGAATGCGTCATCGTCATCTGTTATAGAGTTTTGGCAGTAAGTTTTTATAAATATGGGACTAATTTCAAGTTGAAATCAGTCACAGATCAACAGTGATTTGAAGGCAATGGACAACAACAACCTCCAATGTTCACTGGATGAGTGTTGTGAGCTCGATATGATCCTGAACAGGACAAGGAGGGTTTGGAAGATGGATGGATGGATGGATGGATGGATGGATGGATGGATGGATGGATGGATGGATGGATGGATGGATGGATGGATGGATGGATGGATGGATGGATGGATGGATGGATGTCTCCACAGGAACAATATTTATTAACTTTGCAGTCCTGCACATTTCCATTTGATGTTTATCTCCCTAGAAGTTGCTGATTATTTATTATAAATATGGTGGTGATTAGTTTTAATTTTGACAGAAAACTTCATTTAGTTTTAATCACAGACTTTCAATAGAATTTAGTATAATTTCAGTCACACTTTTTTCACACTGATTTCAGTTTAGTCAAATTTATTCAGCTAAATCTCACAATAAATAATAAGTCATACAGAAAACCTTTTTGGAAAGCCTCTTGGGAAAATATCTTTTTTTACAGATTGGTGAAAAAGTTATTATTGAATCTTCAACTTCAGTTCTCAAGGGCTGAAGTTGAGAACTGAAGTTTAGAGAACTTGTTCTCTAAACAAGGGATCATGTTTATTAAAACATGATCCAAGGGAAATAACTAAGAACGGACTTATTTAAAGTAAAACAGAAATAAGGCTGATATAATCAAAACAACAGTAACACATCCAAACACAGATTAGCACAGCAAAGTAAAATATAAAGCTAGTTGATTGCAAATAATTTTTAAAGATGTTACTCAAAGAAATGTTTTTATGCACGGGATTTATTTCTTAGCCTGTGCAATGTCACATTGTCTCTTTTCAGACAACTTTACTTGAATGAGATTTTTCACCTGATTGTTGTGGTATAAAAAGGTCAGTTCAAATTATCCACATGCTCATTGTCCCCCAGCTCTTGCATGCCAACTTTATTTATAAAGCCATACAGGCCATGTGCCATTTGTGTGGGTCTTTCACATAAAATTCCTATGAAAAATATTTGAGTTTGTGATGAAAGATCTTATAGCTTATTTTACCAGGTCATGATCAACAGTAGTATGTGTATCACATGGACAATTCCTGGAAAAGATCATGGACCAAGACTAATCTCAGTTTAAATAAATAAACATGTCTAGCTAAATAGAAATGACATAAAACTATGATCCACTTTACCATTTTTGAATGCTGAGATGTTTTAAGATGTCATTAATCCCCTTTGGGACTGATTCTTTCCCAATAATAATAATAATCAAATACAGCTAACACAAATAATCTGGTTATAACAATAACAGATTATTTACTTCTAAGTTGTTAACTTAGAAGTAAGTATAATAAAACCCTTTGCTCCATATGAAAACACCATGACACTAAACTTAACAAGTTAGTTCCGCATCATATTGCAATATAAAGACAGCTTTCACTTTTGTCACTTTTATCTTTTTCTGAAATCAAATCATCTGACTGAAGCATTTTTACAAAAGTTAGCTTGATACAGTCATCTGTGTAGATCGAGTGAATAGATCCACAACAGCCTCAAACCTGATGATTTGGGGTTATTATGCATGTTTAATTACTTTACTACCGTCCCCCTGCAGAGAGAAGCAGCAAAGTTGTCTGGTTTAGAATCAATTAATATTTCCCCTTATGATCCTTTAGACATATAAACAAAGTCTTCATTTCAGCTGTAGTAGTGATATTCTTTTTCTGTGTCACCAATTAGGATTCCTGCATCTAAAACAGCAAAAACAACAACAAAAATTTGTTTATCAATTATGACCTCACATACTTTGCAGGCGACGGGTGTTAAACATTTCCACGGGCATAGAGGCGATCGGAAACCTTCGCTGGGACCTTTCATTGTGCCTTTTTCTGTCCTGGACCATCAGCTACTTCTGTGTGTGGAAGGGAGTGAGATCCACAGGGAAGGTAAGACTGAAGTAAATAAATGTGCATCATGTGTGGCGCAGGCTTCAATCTGAATGGACACTTTTCATTCAGATTGAAGATAATTGACTGATATTTGAAGTGTCATCACTTCTCACAATTAATCTGAAGGATGAATACTTCCTCTTAAAGGCTCTAACCAGTACCTGCTAACTACAGAATACCGAAAACAACCTTCCATTTTGTATTTATGCATGGGCATTTCGTCTTTTCCATTAACAATTGTTTTCTCTTGGATAAGTATTTTTACAAATCATGGAAAAAGATGGTAATGAAGTGGAATGATTTAGTTCACTGTGTACCCATTCATTGTAATTATTTTGTGAAAGTGTTTGGAGCTCAAATTGAAGTTAAAGGTAGTCTGGCACATTATCTCCCAGAATACAACACACAGCAGAGCAATCGGAATGTCTTTCACAAAGAAAATTTGGAAAAATGTACAATTTCCTTCAAGGAGGCACTGTTAATCTATCACATAAAATCCTCATATGTAAATTCAGATTTGTGACTTACTTTAAAACGTGAAAAGATTAAAGGTTGGAAATGCTTTTCCCAAGAGAAAAGTGATCTAGCCCTTTGAAACGCAAACACCCACCTACAGTATGGGTTTGTATTTGGAGCCTTTTCTGGTCTGCTTATAAGCTCCTCATTAGGTTCCTGTTGAGAAACATAATGAGATAAAATGATTCAAGTGGACGTCTGAAGATTGGTGTTCATCGGTCAAGAAGTAAAATGCCTTTTGCATCATATCTCTCAGAGACATATTCAGGTAAAGCCAGCACATCATTCCTAAGTCTGACTAAGTGTATTCTGTAAAATAGCTGATCCAGGTGTATCATTCCAGGCATTTGTTTTTGTTTGTTTTATTTTTAAAATATTTTTTTAGTGTCTGTCATCATGGCAAATCCATCCTGTTAAGTGGCATTGGGGTTTTTTGCCTAGAGTTGGTAACATTGGGTCTTGTTGGTCAATCAAAACACCTTACATATAGATACAATCAAATGTATCTGTCTGATTGCTAGATACATCCTGCAAGGATGGATGTATCTTGCACTGATCAAGCACTGTAGGCTTGATCTGGGTCAAGTCTACAGTGGCTTGATCCAACAGTATTTTTCCTCAATGCCTGTGGATCAAATTACATTAGTCGACACTTGAACTCTTAGAGATCATTGGCGCCTCTAAGGTAACCTGAGGCTAATTCTTCTGTCACCCATGAATACATATGTGTTGTAATACTCAAAGTGGGGGTGTGTAAATAGAAAATAAAACAGTGGGAGTTTTGTAACTAATTCAGCATTTGACATCTGCTGATTTGTTGGATAACATCTTGTCTTTCCTCGGTTTAGAAACTGCATTTATGAATTTCCAAGCTGCTAAACGTGTGAAATTTCATAATTTGGTGGTTGCCTCTGATTGCATTCATTTACTACAGATGTTTTTAGTTTTTTTTTTTTTGTTTGTTTGTTTTTTATTCAGGCTACATACTTCACTGCCACATTCCCTTTTGTTTTATTGGTGGTGCTGTTCTTCAGAGGAATGACACTTCCTGGAGCTTTCCATGGTATCAAATACTACCTGTATCCTAATCCTTCACGACTCGCTGACCCACAGGTACAAATACATCTACAGTTAAGCAAGTAACCAGAAATTTTACAGTCATTGAGCTTTACTTAAATTTTTATTATTTGCCTATTTTAATTGAATTTCTGTAGGAAGTCAAGATTGATACTAAACATCCACATGTCCAAATATGTCAAGAAAAACACAAAGGCTGTCGGCATGTCCTAAATTTTGACATGGCTGTACATGTCACATTTAATATTTTTGCATGAGTAAAAATTGTACATTATTAAAAATTATTTATTTTGACTTCTTTAGGTCTGGATGGATGCTGGAACACAAATATTTTATTCCTATGCCATTTGCTTGGGGTACATGACCACATTTGGAAGCTACAACAAATACAACAACAACTGTTACAGGTGAGGAAATGATGGACATATTATTTTACATGAGTAAACAGCTTTTATTTGAAAATAAAAGTTTGAAGTTATTTTAATTCAATTCTCTACAAAAAAAAGATCCAAGTTGCTTGTTGTATTTCAAAATGTTTCTGTGCAAATTCTTGGTGCTTCATTGAACAGAACTTTTATGTTTTATGGTTTTCTTGATTTTGAATCGCATAAAATATATCGTGTGTTTTTTTCTGCTTTTTTTCCTTAGATACATTAGTTTTATCACCCCAGATGTTATACATTCCTTTGCTCATAATAGACTTTGATTTGTGCTCCATATGCAGATATTGGAGCAGTCCAAATTTTTTTTGGTTTTCTGCAGTTTAAGAGTTTCTTTCACCGAACTAATACCTGAGCCCAACTCATAAACAACCTTTGTCATGGTTTTGTCATAATATCACAAATATTGTTTCACAAATATTTATGGAGCCTTTGGGTTTTTAAAAACATGTGACCATAGATGGGATTGTAACACCTGAATTCAATGTGTGGAGGGGAAAAAGTGTCTGAAAGATTCATTAGTTTACCATCAAGAGATTATTTATTTAGCTAACTATTTATTGCTGGCATGTAAAATGATTAAACTGAGAACCAATAGTAACCACACTGGCACCAAACTCATAGTCATAACTGGGCAGCAAATAGGAATGCATGCTCTGAACACATATTAGTTAGTTTTTAGCTAGCTTCTACACTAGCTAACTAAAAATAACAGCTTGATGAATTCAACAAGACAAAAAGAGTTTTACTTAGTATTCTCTGCACTATAATAAGTCATCCCAATTGTTTACTTCTGTGAAGATGTCTGTACTGTGACACAATAATCACAAATAACAGCAAATAATTGTAATATTTCATCTGATTTGCAGAGACTCCTTCTATCTTTGCTTGCTGAACAGTGGGACCAGCATAGTGTCTGGATTTGCAATTTTCTCTGTTCTGGGCTACATGTCAACAAAGCAGGGAGTTGACATTTCTGCAGTTGCTGAATCAGGTACAGATGCTCCAGGCCAGCATGAATGCTTGTAAACTGCCTCTTCTTTTCTCCAGAAACTGACTTTGTTTTTCTTTTAAATGACACTGTGATTGATAAAAGAGCTGCTAGATGTTTATAAGTTATTTGCTACTACATTTAATTTAGTACATTTCAGATATGGCTATGGCTTTGGACAGCAGTCTACCAATAGTATGCTGTATGAGTAATGTGTTGTTTATTAGCAGCAACCATTTCATATGACTAATGTTTTGGCAACTTGAGTGACTTCCTTTGTGTATTTTCTGTAGGTCCTGGACTCGTCTTCATTGTCTATCCTCAAGCAGTAACTCTTCTGCCGTGGCCTCAGCTCTGGTCTGTGTGCTTCTTCTTCATGGTCATCTTATTGGGAATTGATGGACAGGTCAGCATAATTATTTCTTTTATGATAACTTTAAGCTTTGTTCTAAGTTTTACTCTTGCAGTGTTTGTATTAAGCTCCCATTATGTTGCTTCATTGCAGTTTGCAGGGCTTGAAAGCAACATGACGTCTTTAACAGATCTTTACCCTTCCTACCTCCGAAAGGGATACCGCCGGGAGCTTCTTCTGTTGCTGATCTGTACTGTTAGCTCTTTGTTTGGCTTGTTTATGGTCACAGAGGTGAGTTCTTAGACATCATTTTAAAGATTAGCAGTAAATCCACAATAATTATGGCCTTAAGGCTTAGTTCACATAAGCGTTGTTCCATCTGATGCAATGGATTGAATTGACTCTCAGGATATCATAAAACAAAATGCCATGCAGTCTGAGAAAGTTGAAGCTCGAGCATCATTGGACCTTCACAGAGGACAATGATCCAACGCTTCATTAAAAATACATCCTGGATAGAGAATGAGTTTGTCTGACTTTAACTCTACCAAAAAGTTCAAGTCAGGCAAGTTAGATGCAGGACAATACTGACATTAGGCTCAGACTTCTTAAAAATTGTCATAATACTAAGAGGATTCTCTCCCGTGTAGAAAAAATGCTTGCCATAAAAATGTTGAATAGTTTTAAAACAAAAACAGCATTTTTGTTTAATTTGGTGGTGAAACCACTTGTAACACTAGAACCATTATTCTTTTTTAATTTGTTTATCGCAAACAACTTCTTGAATCTTTTTAGTTGCAACTGTAACTGTTAAAACTTGTTTCACAAACTGGTAAAAAAAAAAAAAATAATAATAATAATAATAATAATAATACACTGAACCACAACTGTTGTCTGTCTTAATTTTAGGCTGGTGCATACATTCTGCAGATCTTTGATCATTATGTTTGTAGCGGCCCAACTCTCCTTCTAATGGCAATCTTCCAGTCAGTGATCATCGGATGGATTTATGGTAAGGCAGTTTTTAGTTTACTGAAGTTGGAGTAACATTTAGACTCTCAAAATGTCTTGTAAAAGACAACATGGACTTTTTAAAAAACAATTTAACTTTATGATCTCTGTCCCAGTTGGTTAAGCGGCCTTGCAAAACTAGTCTGGCTGTCAATGACAAATGTGTTTTAACTTGTTTTAATCGTGATGTGCAGGGTAAGCTTTGGCAGTCGGGTCTGTCACGTGGTCCCATGGGACACAACATGGATCCGGTTACTCTAACATCTCCTTGCCTTCTTTTTTGTTGAGACTCTATTTTCAACCTGCTTTAAACACAATTTTTGTTAACAAAGCCCTCTCTGATGACGTACAGACCAATTTAGTCTCTTGTGCTTTAGCTCTCTTTGCATACAGCTACATCTTTAGTAAATCTTATTAAATTAGTTTTCCTTTACACATACATTTGTGACTGAAACTTTATGCAAGCAAAGACACTGAAATATGTTTTTAACCTTCTCAACAAATGTGGATTATTGGCACATTTTAGGAAAGTTAATTCCCAACTTTAGACATGACTGAATGTCATTCTCTCTTTTAAACAGTGCTTTGCAAATGTAATCATAACCCTTGAGATTTTGTACAGTTTGTCCTTTTGCAAATTTAAAAAATTATATATT
The DNA here is from genome assembly GCF_019740435.1 of Gambusia affinis. Taxonomy (NCBI): domain Eukaryota; kingdom Metazoa; phylum Chordata; class Actinopteri; order Cyprinodontiformes; family Poeciliidae; genus Gambusia; species Gambusia affinis. The sequence goes on along the minus strand of NC_057874.1, from coordinate 16,897,456 downwards.
GAGATTTTATGTGACGAACACCTTAGTATGCTATGATTTTTAGGTGGAAGAAGAAGAGGACATGGGTGTCTGATTTTTTTTTTTGCTGAAAGTAAAGCTGAAAGTCATTTGAGGTATATTCTCTACCAGCGTTGGTCATCTAGATTAAAGCAGGTTTATCAGATTACCCAACTTTGTCTCAAGGTTTGTCTCATTCTCTGCTGTTTCCCCTACATAACCTTTGACAAACATTTTTTCTGAAACTTCAGGTGATCAAAGTTTATGAGAAACGGGTGACGCTAATTACAGTCCACAGAGGAAACCTGTTAGCAGCTGTAAAATTGAGACTAGGCAGAATTTCACCTTCCAGCAAGATAATAAAATTAAATATACAACCAGAACTACAATGGACTGACTTATTTCATAGTATATCTATTTATTAGAGTGGCCCAGGCCAGTCAAAGCATAGACCTAAAACCCAACTCTGAAACAGTGACAAAACTTGAAATGTCACTGACACTATTCATTCAATCTGGTTGAGCTTTAATTAAGTTGTGGACAAGAATGGACAAAGATTTCTGTGTGTAGATGTTCAGATCTGACACACCCAAATGGCTTGTGGCTGTAATTCCAATCAAAGGTCCTTCTTAAAAGTGTTCCAGTTGGGTTTCATGCAAATTCACGTGTTTCAGGATTTCATTTGCACAAAAAACTGAAAAAACTTTGCGGTTCCACAAGATTTTTTATTTTTTTTTCCCCCCACCAGGGGGTCCTTTTTGTGGGCTCTAGTGTCCCTTTTTTCATAGTAGGCTGACAGGATGGGGGGAAGGAGAGGGGGGAAGACATGCGGCAGGTGTCGTCGGGTCCGGGAATCGAGCCCGCGACGGCCGCGTCGAGGACTGGGGGCCTCCAGGCGTGGGGCGCGCTGGCCTCTACGCCACCGGAGCACGCCCCACGGTTCCACAAGATTTTAACCTGTCACAAAGAATGCTTGAAAAATACGATAAAGTTTGTAAAACTATTTGCTTCATGGTTTCAAAATGTCCGTGAGGGACCATGGAGTCCCAGAGCGAAATTCCATGAAAGAGGTGTAGGTGCCTGGTGCTGTAAACCCTTTGAAAGGCGGTTTACATCGTTTTCAACTGTTAGCGTGAGTGGGAATAAAAATAGCAATAGGTATTTTGTTCCATATAACACAGTAGGAGTGTAACCGATAAACCTTTTATGGATGCAAACTCAACTAAAAACCAACCTGTTTAGGATTGTATTTGACACGTAATCAATTACAGATTTATTGATGGAACTTGACTTAATGTCGTGTTTTGATTGTTGATTCTATGTTGCAGTGTGTTTCTGTGTTTGACATGATGTGAAGCACTTTGAAATGCCTTGCTGCTGAAATGTGCTATACAAATAAAATTTGATTGATTGATTAATTGACTGAAAATGAAAGTGGGAAATGACAAAATGGAGCTTAGGTGGGTACACAGTGGATAACAAAAAAGACCAAAGGTGTATGCCAAAAACACATTCGGTCTGAGTTCCTTCATGCCTGCCTCAGCACATCACACAATGACATGCACTTGAATACCTTAAGCGGGTGAATTATAGATTAGTTTCTACAAGCTATTTTTTGTTTAATCTGAAACTACTTTTTTTGTAGATGAGCTTCTGTGCAGCCTTTGTACACTTTTTCTTTTAGTAAAACGACATCTTTGTTGTTCTAGGTGCTGGACGCTTTAGTGACAACATTGAGGACATGATTGGTTACAAACCTCTGCCGCTGTTCAAGTACTGCTGGCTCTACATCACCCCTCTTGTTTGCAGTGTAAGAGGCCAAATAGTTATAATCTGTATGGTTAATCTTTCACTTTGATTCAAACAATTTATGTTTAATTTTCTCTTCCTGTCAAGGCAACTCTTGTATTTTTGCTCATAAGATACACGCCTATGAAGTTCAACAACACATATGTGTATCCCTGGTGGACTTACTGGATTGGCTGGTTTCTGGCCATGTCATCACTGTCCATGATCCCAATTACCATGATCTTCAAACTGGCTAAAGAAAAAGGGTCTCTCTGGCAGGTTAGTAGATAATAAAGCATTCAAAGTTTTTAACATTATTGAAGTCTGTTATTTAGTGTATGTCTGGAGGTTCTGGGGAGAATTTATCACATTATTTATATGTTCTTCAGCGATTTAAGAAAACCTCCAAGCCTGCAGATGACCTTCCAGGAATGGTGGAACAAGAGTGTGAAGACACGATAAACATATAGAGACCACAATACATAATGCCCACACCTAACTATATCTGCTTGCTGTCTTGCTCGGGCATTTTGGATAAATGAGGCTTAATTACATTAACATGCACAATGGGAGTAGAGAAGGAGCTGCAAAAATTACGGTAATCAAAATATGGTAGTATAGCACCTTTCTGCAGAGCTGTGAGGGTGTCTTCACAATGTATTCGTATTGCAGAACTATTGTAGAACAATAGAAAAATAGCTTTTGTCTCATTTGTTTGCATTCAACTCTCCTTTTCCTGGAGGTAAAATTTGAATGTTGAGTTTACAGACTGCAGGAATTATAAATTACAGTACACGAACAACTAAGTTTTTTTTTTTTTTTTAATAAACCACACAAAACCTAAAGACACATTTGTAAGAAAAATTATTTTGTTAGTTGAGAGAGTTTAGGTGCTTATCATTTAATTTATTCAGCGAAACAAAGATTCAGGATGGTCCAATTTGGCTGCAGCGTAGCAATTTACCACTAAAACAATATGTGGAACCTCATACCATTTTGTCAAAGGAAACTTTTGGGATATAAATTACCCTTTGATGTCTGCGAACTGTTAAGAGGGAAATATGTATGAATGTAAAGGACCAAAAACTGTTTAACTTTTCAAAAGCTTAAACAACTTTTTGACTTTTTGAATGTTAAATCCACATTATAATTAAGACACTGCAACCTATGCAGAGACTATCAACTAGAGACTGCGCTGATACCAACTATTTGCATTGCATTCCACATTCACAGCAGGAGCTAAACAGCAACCGATGTTTGCTTGGCACTAAATCTTTCTGCTTTCACAAGAAGCCAAAAACTCTGTTTCAGTTTAAACTTGACATCACTTTATTTTAGGGTGACCTGTGTGGAAATTCTTCAATATTGCTTTACCGCTCAACTCAGGTTTCTGTTTTGGTTGGTAACCTCTGTACAGACCATCATTGAGGGATTGTTCCTGAGACGTGCTGGCACTTTATCTCTATTTTCTGTTTTATTTTAACCAGCTACAGCAGCGGATTGTTATACCTTAGTCAAGCTTTTACATATTTACTTTGTGTTTTCGTTTCATACTGTTTAATGTATATGCAGCTTTGAGTAAATAACTCTTCATCCTGTCCAGTTAGTTGTTTTTTTGGGACTGATAATTTAGCAGACGTGATTTAAACTGCAGCTGTAAGCCATGACGCCATGGATGTTTTTAACTTGTTGAATATGTTGGAGGCATGAGGGTCAGAACATTGAGAGTCCATGCATATACTCCACTTTTGCCGTAATGACCCAATAGTAATGTTGCATAATAATGTGCAAACAAAGCAGATCTATTTCTAATTAATTTAGGTAATGCACAACATAAAGCACAAGATGTTTGAACTTTCATAGAATGTAGAAAAAATAAATAAATGTGACCTCAGAATAAGGTTTTTGATTTTTACATTATGAGCTATCTGCTCACAGTAATGTTTCATTAGGATGATGCAGTTTGGTTTTGGGCAGCAATTCACTGCCATATATGTTGCACATGCAATTTTATGCTAAGGTATGCAAACATGTCCACAGTCATAGAGATTTTCTACCCTCAGAATGTGGAATGCTTGAGGTAGATGCCACAATGAGGGAGACTGACCTATTTAGCTAAAAATTATTTGGCTACCTGGAAGGACTCAAATATTGTGTATAGAGCATTGAACGTATGATGTAATATGGGTTTGATTTATTAAGAAATGTTTTAGAGATGTCTAGCAACGACACAAACCCCATACTGATGTTTACCAACCCAAAGAAAAGCCAAATAACGGTGATGTTAAAGCACACATCAGTACTCAGTACAAATGCATATAGCTTTACAGTAACTTTATCCGTTAATGTACAGGAAGGGCATTAAAGCTGTTTTATATATCACCAGTATTTACATCAGTGCTGAAATGTGTAAAGAAAAACATTAAAAGTTAAAGCTAATTAGATGTTTCAGGAAAAAGCAATTCTAAAGAAGAAATTATATTTTTAATGACTTTGTGGTGCTACATTTGTGTATTACATATGAGCAGAGCCATATCAGGCATTTTATTCTGATTGTGGCCAGACCAAAGTGTTACGATGTGATTTCTATCCATTGGCAGGCAAGACAGTATGCTATAAGGACATTTTTGACCACTGCTAATTTGATGTGACCACTTATAATGGCTTTTATCTGACTTTTTTTTTTGTTTTACATAAGATGTACATATTTTATGCACCATATAAACCAAGTAAACATGTTTTCTTACTAAGCTATAAAATTACTTTTACAGAGCCTTATATCGTTTTTGGCACAAAATATTTTTTTAACTTTAATAAAGCTTTTTATCTGTATGGCTGGAAAGTTGTACAATACAATACTTTCTGGGGTAAGAAACTTTGTTCACTCTTATTGTGTGTGTGTCTTTGTAGAGTGAGTGACGGTTCAGTTTTTTAAAAAAAAGGAAAAAACAAACATAAAGTGACCAAAGTTGAAAAAAAGCACTTGTTTATGAAAATTTTTTACTTAATGTAAAAAAAAAAGGCTTGCAAATATAACAGGCACACAGTGCAGATAGTCAGTCATGTATATCTGAAGCACATATGCATGATCTCAAGTGGGAGATTTTCTAACAAATTAACTCAATTAAGGGATATTTAGACCACAAAATCTGGCATTTTTTTCCCCACTTCATGTCAAACAGATAAAGCTGTTCACATATCGTCCACTGTGGGGCTGACTTGTTCTGTACTTTCCTTTTAGAAAGCTCCAGCTATCATCGTCTCAAGCCTCTTGATTTTATTCTGGCTACTACCACTATGACAGTTATCTACATTAGCTGTCCTCTGGGAAACTTTCATAAAAAGAAAGACATGCATGAGTTTCCCAGAGGACAGCTGATGTAGATAAATGTCATAGTGGTGAGAATATACAATTCACATGGTTTCTTTAAAAGCTGGTGAAAACATATCAAATGATTGTGTTGCATTGAGATAGAGGGAACATTATATTTTCCTTCAGCCTGCTATTGGTAATTTCAGTGATTCCTTTAGTCTCTAAGCTTTAACGCTGCAAAGAAAAAAATAAAATCTTTGTGAAGTTTTCATATTTATTTTCCAAAGCAATAAAAAAAATACAAATTAAAAAGAGACGTTTTATCTAATTAGGTAAAGTGACTCTGACAATTTTAATATCATCGACTGGACGATCTTGACTGTTTGTTTCCACCAGCCCAATCCGGTTTAGCACTCCCATGCCTTGGCACACTCTTCCAAAAATAGTATGCTTCCCGTCCAGCCACTGCGTGGGTCCAAGGGAGAGGAAGAACTGACTTCCGTTGGTGTCTGGTCCTGCGTTGGCCATGGCCAGAATTCCAGCGCCTGGAACAAAAGAAGAAAGAAAAGAGGTGATTTTCTGATGTTCAAAGTTGCTGAAGATGCAAATGATCTTAACAGAAAAACCAATGCACTTTTGGGCAGTCACAAGATAAATTCTAGAAAAAAAAGGCATTTATTGATTTAAAATTCTAACTTAAATGTCGAATGTGGATAAAATCCACCTATGTGTTGACATATTCTTTTTCCTGAGATTACCTGTAAATTTCAGATCTGGCTGAAGTTCATCTTCAAACTGTTTACCATAAATGGAGGCACCACCTCGACCTATGGATCAAAACAAAGATCAGTAGCTGCAGATTTAGCCAACCAACCAAAATAAAAATCACATACAGGGCCTTCTACATCTACATTTACTAAAAACACAGCAAACATAAATTTTAAAATAAATTGAGCCTAAGAGCAGCACCATAATCTGACACTTTAAATTTAGAAAAATAACATTTATTTGATTACCTGTATTTGGTGGATTAAAAAAATTCCACATTATAAAATATCTGATTTTATGTGAAAAGCTCACACAAAACCTATTCACAAAAAATTGTGCATAAGGTTAAATCTGGCGCAATGTGCCTCTTTTCATGGTGCTCAATGAACTCCACTATTTGACTGAATTTAAGGTTTCAGTGGATGTAGAATTAAAGATTAAAACATATTGAGCTAAACCAGCAGTCATAAGCTGCAAGTGGCTCTTTATATCCTCCGCTGTGGCTCTCAAACTGTTTTTACCAACATTGCTAAAGAGAATCTTTTAAAATCTTCTCAGCAATCTTTTAAAGTGCTACGATAAAAAATAAAAACTACTTAGCAGTTCATTTACACTGTTAGAATAATGAATACTTTTGTGAAGTAATTATTTTGTGTTTATGCTGCAAACTATGTTTCTTGTTTTACATAATTTTCTTTTCAATTTTAACACTCTGCTAACAAAAAAGTTATTTATCTTGCAATGTAAACATTTGATTTTATTTTAAAACCCAAAAATATAAATAAACTGTCTTTTGGCTTAAAAGTCAAAACAAACATACTACTGTAGATAACGTAACAATTAAATATTTTATTTTATAGATACATTTTGCATTTGTGGCGCTGAACATATTTTGTTTAGTTGGAGCAAAGACATAAACGGCTGCTGACCCCTGATCTACATCATTGCACTGTATTTCTGGCTGCATGTTTTGGGTTGTTGTATTGAAATGTAACACTACCCTTCACCTTCAACTCTTTCAGGTGTTGTGTTCAACATGATGTTTGACTGTTTCTCCAATAAATGCTGTCTTTGCTCAACCTGTCAGCTGAGGAAGATAACAGGATGACCAATTCTTGGTAGGTTCTTTTTTCTTGTTTACTGCATTGATTCTTTGGTTTCATGATACGATTTGTTCACTAATTCTCCCAAAAAACTCTTTACAATTATCTATATTTGTACTGAAATTAAATTATCGACTGGTAATGATTCTGAATTAGCTAACTTCTTAATGGACCTGGCAGAACTGGATTTTAATTAGGAGCCTCAGAATAATAGAGGCTAAAGGTTAAAGCACTCGAAACTTTTTAAGTTATTTGTAAAGAGACGTGCATAATTTCCTTCCTTCCTTTAGGCTGCTTTGTGTTAAATCCACCTGTTCCTGTAGGATCCCCCGCCTGCACCATGAAGTCTTTGATAATCCGGTGAAACTTGGTGTTGTTGTAGTAGCCTCTCCTGCCCAGCTCTGCGAAGTTCTTGCAGGTTTTCGGGGCATGGTTCCAGTAAAGCTCCACCAGAACCGTCCCCATCCTTAAAAACACATCATCGTTGCCATTAGTGTCGATCTATTAAAAGGAGAACATGCTCTGCAGCACCACCTCGTAGTGAAAATCTGAAATTATGATATTAACATAGGTACGTTCATTTTTCAATAGGATTCAGAAGCACGTCTCCGTGCACACAAAACTTAAAAGCTAGCACGTTTAGCATGCAGTGTTTCATACTGACGTGGTCTCCAAAGCCACGGTGGGCGGCTGCCATGTGTCTGGAGGTATCCCGGACATTATAACGTTACACAGCAGGATACAAGTCTAAGAAACCCAAACAAACCAGTTAGACAAAACAAATGAACAAACTATCAAAGTTGGTGGTTCATTCAAACCGATCCTGTAGCGGCTTTTAGTCTTCTTCTTTCAGTTCCTGTCGAGTCCTCTTGACGTTAGACGTCTACTGTCCTCTGGTGGTAAAAGTCAGACACAAACACATATTTATTTTCTTCTTCTGGAGGAAGGCGGTTGGCAAACAGCTATTCAGTGTACATTACCGCCACCAACTGGTCATGGGTTTTGGTTAGCATGGCAATGTTATTCAAATTCGCTTTAAAAACTATAATTCTTCCACTCAGGGGTGTCGTTATTATTAAAAATGCTACCATCGCTGCTTCAGATAAAACAATTGATTATTCTGACAGCTCCAGGAATGTTTTCTTATTTCAAATCTTTGATGCACCAGTGACATTATCATATCTTGTATATTAAAAATAAACCTTGTGTGTGTGCTTGACCTTTTTGTGCAGAATCCAGAAATAATTAAGGTTGTGTTACACACAGTTGTGATGTTGGATAGAAGTTCAGAGAAGAAACTTTGCTTTCAGATTTTTTTGTGTTCCTCTGCTTATTGGGTAACACTGATTTGAAAATTTTGCTGAAATGTATCCTTGTCATTTTGAGAGACCCTTGTCCATGTCACTCATGTCAAGGTAAAACAGGAGTTTCTTTAATCCATCTATAGACCATGTATAGTCTTACAATTAAATATCTGAAACAGTTCTTCATTCATTAAGATACTGAAAAAAAATGTAAAAAAAAAAAACCCTTGAAGTTTGCTTAAATAAAGGAATGTAAGTAAAATGAATTTATGTATCATTAATACATAAATTCTATTAAATCAACCCCCGTCAAAATGTTCAATCTTCATGACATAAAAATTTGACCATAAAAAATAATTTACAGACTTTTTTCACTCTTAATGTGACGTATCGTGTACAGGAAAGCAAATAAATCTGCAACGAATGAAAGAAAAGAAAAAACATTCAAAACCCGGATTGTCTAATGTGCACACCTTTAAACTTTAAGGACCTTTTGATTCACTCGTCTGAAGTGCCCACATTCACCTCTTGAGTTCACATATACTGTTAAATCTTTTTATAATGAACCTGATTAGCTTGAAATAAAGCTAAGCTGTTTTTGTTGAATTTTCCTCACATTTGCTCATTTAACAAAATCCATCATTTGAAGAGAGGCTAGAAACAATATGAAGGATCTTACTGTATGAATGTATCAGAAGCAGAACACAAAAAAATCCTGGTCAGAGGGTGAGGAGGGAAAACGTTTATCAAGGTCTGCACATAACTAAAAAAATATGTATTGATATAGCGACCAAAGCCAGTTGACACAAAGCTCTCTTTGTGTTGGCTATTTTTTCTCCTCCAAAATACCTCCGCAGCAAACATCAGAGGAAGAGGCTTCCTGTCCAAAGCTGCAGGCCAGAAGAGCAGAGATTGTATCTCAAGGCAGAGAAAAAGAAAAGAATGTGGCTCTGTTTCTGCTGCTGCCTAAAGCTCAGGGCCCCTGTTGCTCCTCTGCTCAAAGTCCGATTAAGTGTGCAAAATGCATTTTATGCATTTCAATTTAAAAGCAAATATATTATCCAGGTTAAGCAAGTTATCCTCCTAAAGCCTCATTAAATTACTTTGGAAGTCAATTGTTTCTCTGGATTTTATTTCATGACATCAGATTATAAGGAGAAAATGCAAATGCCTGCCACTTTTTTATTTTTTGAAAAACTTTTATATCCTTTTGAACTCATAAAATGTATACTTGTTCTTTTCTGTTTTTTTTTTTGTTTTTTTTTACCTGTGACACCACAGAGATATGATCCTCTTAGAGAAATACTTGCAACAGTGTTATTTGTTTAAAACCATACTCATTTTACCTCATTAAGATATTTATCAGCATAACAAAGCTATATAAATATAAAATACCAATATGTGAAGCAGGACCTAACTTCAACTTATAAATCAATTCAATGCCACTGCATAGTTTTGTTTTGTATTTTACATACTAGGAGTGTGTTTTCTTGAGTTATTGCATTTGTAACGTAGGGTTATGTAACCTTTGGCAGTAAATGTCACCTTATACTTGTATAGTAATAAAATACTGGTTTTGGTAGTAAACCTGCTTCTTGTCTGTGTGAATTAATTTAGTTCATAATACAGATTAAATCCATAAAGTTTCTGAAACTGCATAATTCAGGACCATCCCCATTTGCTTCATCTTTACTGACCTGTTCCATATGTAAAATTATTATTTTAAGTTTTGTTGGCTCCAGTGGCCTTCATTTTGCAGTTGTCAGACAAAAAGACTTTATGAGAGAGGGGTAAGACATGTGATAAAGGTCATTGGCCGGACTCGAACCCCAGACAGCGTGGAGGTCTAAGGCCTTCATACATGTGTTGCTCTTTACCGCCACACCCTGCCGGACCCCATAAAAAAAATTTTTGCCAGATATTTAGGTTAGGAGCACAATGCTCTGTTGCTTCTGGTTTTCAGAGCACGATTCATGTAATTTATTGAAAGCTGTTTTTGTAAAAGTGAGCTGTTTACAATGTTGACCCGGAAGACCAAAAATGTCCTTCACCTTTTGTTGGAATATGTTTTTCTGAAAGATATCTGCTGAAATTCCATATCTGCAGAAGTTCAATGCCAGACCTTTGTTTTCCTGCTGCTTTGTGAGCAAAATTTTGATCGATACCCACCATGAAATACATGTTGTAGATTTTCTCTTTTTGCCAGTGGTATATGGGGATGTAATGAAAAGCAATATCATAATATATTATTTGCAGAGTGGCTACAGAGTCACTGGAGTTCTGTTTTAAACTTTCATGATGACTTGACTAAAATTCAGAACTATAAACCCAAGCTTTCTAAAAGGAACTAGACCCTTCAAGTCTCCAGTTCTCTGGCAGATGGGCAAAGTTCATTATCCTGCCACCCATGTGACTCATCAGCTGAACAAGCCTAATCCAATTAAAGTAACAGTTTGTCTGTTGGCTCTCCTAAGCTTGCAGCTAGGTCAGGATATTTTTGAGTACTTGGGGTAGTGGAAGAGGTTCAGTAATTATTATTACCTACTGATAACTCCATCTAAATCGTTTTGTTTGTTTGTTTCAGTACTAACAAGTGTACCTGTGTCTCATCTTCAGGTGTGCACCATGTCTATTATTAAGATTCAGGCAAGAGAGATCTTTGATTCTCGTGGAAACCCCACAGTGGAGGTTGATCTTTACACTGACAAAGGTAGGCCTGCACACTTTACTCCAATATGTTTCTTTACCAACAAACGTCTTGCAAAACTTTCAGGAAAAGTTGGTAAATATTGCCTCTCTGCTGCACTTCTATAGACTTTCAACCTGTGGTAAATAACACTAAGAAATCTGGAAATAATGACTGAACATCTGTCTGTCTGTTTCTGGAAATTAAACAATTGTCTAGAAACTTGTTAAGCAGCAACCTGACTTTATATAATATTACTGCTTTTGCACATTTTTATGCACAATGTATTGTCACCATCATTACCATGCAGCATTACCATGTAGCATCCTCCTGCTAAACTTGAATACAGTAACAGTGTGGCTCAGTTAAAAATTAAAATCTTCAGGCTGAAAATGTAGCTTTTTTGAGTAGTTTACTCATTGTGTTTGGGGTTCTTGCTCCTCTGGATGATTTCCAGGTCTGTTTCGAGCTGCTGTTCCCAGCGGTGCTTCTACTGGGATTTATGAAGCTCTGGAGCTGAGAGACAATGACAAGTCTCGGTTCTTGGGGAAAGGTCTGTGTGTCACTATTGTTGTTTAAGGCTGGAAACAACTTGTTGAATTTGTGCTTTTGCCTAAAATGTTAACAGGCTTTATTTCCCTCATTGTTTAAATATTTACATCTATTTCATGTATCTGTGTGCTCCCTCTCATTCATGTTCTTTGTTGTTTTTAAAATATTTTATTATACCTTATACTTTGGCTCTTTTACACATCTCCGCAGTGGAAATGCACCTTTAGTCAAGCTGTAGTAATTGATGCTGGCTGGAAGGCCCCCAAATCAAATTCTTTTAATGTACAATATTGGATCGGCTCTGGCATCAATACAGGGTTGATTTTTTTGACTCTGATTAGCTTCTTTATTAAACTAAAAACATTGTTACTCATAAATTTGGTGCAAATTAGGAGCATTTAAGGTGTAATGTGTTCTGTAGTTTGTCTCTTTGAGTGACTTGTGCATTATGCAGTGAGAGCATAATTAACTCCTCATTGCAGGCGTCTCCCAGGCTGTCGAACACATTAATTCAACTATTGCCCCTGCACTCGTCAGTGAGGTAAGACAGCAGTTATGTTCCCAGTATTTGATTTGTCGTCACTGATGTAAATCACATGTGTGATACTTAATGTTTCCTCAGGATGTGTCTGTGGTTGATCAAGAGAAAATTGACCAGATGATGATCGATTTGGACGGCACCGAGAACAAGTGTAAGAAACCATCTCTGTCTATCACTATCTTCAGTTTCTTGTTCAATTTTAGCTGGAGTCTCGCGTGTATAAAATTTATGTATTTTGTTGTCTTAATGCTAAGCTTCCTCTAATATTCTAAATGCATGAATTTGATTAAATCTTTTCATTTATTGTAGCCAAATTTGGTGCAAACGCCATCCTCGGTGTTTCTCTGGCTGTTTGCAAAGCTGGCGCTGCAGAAAAAGGAGTTCCCCTGTACCGCCACATCGCTGACCTGGCAGGTAACCCTGAGGTCATCTTGCCTGTGCCGGTGAGACTTTTCATTAAACAGCAAACACACATTCACAGGTTTCCTCTCATTCAGTTGACCACAGGCTTCGTGTTTCTTCTGTTTTCCTCCACCACCAGGCCTTCAATGTGATCAACGGCGGCTCTCACGCTGGTAACAAGCTCGCCATGCAGGAGTTCATGATCCTGCCCATTGGTGCCAGCACCTTCAAGGAAGCCATGCGTATCGGAGCAGAGGTTTACCACAACCTGAAAAACGTCATCAAGAAGAAATATGGACAGGATGCCACGAATGTGGGCGACGAAGGCGGCTTTGCTCCTAACATATTGGAAAATAAGGAGGGTGGGCATTCTTACTATTGATACTATCCCAACAACTTTTTGACAAAGTGCAACTACAGAAACATGTGACTGACTTAGGTCTACATACAATTCAGTTCCCTGAAGACTTTCATGATCACATTGGTCATTTTAATAGCAAAAAGCAACAAAAAAGTCACAACAGCATGTTGACAGTGAAATATTTCATTTTTCCACATTTGCTTGCGTTTGCTGTGAAACCCTGAAGCTCTGGAGCTCCTGAAGGAGGCCATTGCTAAAGCCGGGTACACAGAGGAGGTCGTGATCGGCATGGACGTAGCTGCGTCCGAGTTCTACCGGGACGGAAAATACGACCTGGACTTCAAGTCGCCTGACGACCCGAGCCGCTACATCACACCAGATGAGCTGGCTGATCTCTACAGGAGCTTTGTGAAGGATTATCCAGGTATGTAACTTTTTACACATTGATTAATTAATTATTTAACTACAAGATGATTGGGGATAAATAGTTCCATGTCATCTGTTCATGCCCCTTGAACACTTTCTCATGTTACAACTACAACCTGATGATTTTATGTGACACACATAAAATGCTCGGACAGAGCAAAAAGGTGGAAGGTGTTCTTGTTAGATCAGATCAAATTTTATCTTTCTGACCTACAGTGAACCCTAGCCTATTTATTATTCAAGAATTTACCCATTTGCTGATTTTTCTGTGCAACTTAAAATCCAATTATTTAAAGAAAACTTACCTATTTGAAGATTTTTCTTTATTAGTGCATAAAATATTAGGAAGAAAAGCTTGGGAACCTAAAACACCTAAGCACATTACTTGACTGGCTAATTTAGGAGCCATTATATTTTTTAGAAGCACTGAAACTAATTAAGGTGATTCAGCTATGTGTGACAAAAAGCCAGAATTTTAATATTGAAAAAGATTTCAAAAACGTTTGGATATGGGGTTTTATTTGTACTTTCACACACTTTGTGTCTAATGAAAATCTATTTATTCAGTGGTGTCTATTGAGGATCCGTTCGACCAGGACGACTGGGCGGCCTGGACCAACTTCACAGAGAGTACAGACATCCAGATTGTTGGAGATGATTTAACTGTAACGAATCCCAGCCGCATCTGCAAGGCGGTGGAGGAAAAGGCCTGCAACTGTCTGCTGCTCAAAGTCAATCAGATTGGAACAGTTACAGAGTCAATGAAGGCGTAAGTCGACAACAGTTCACCCCGCAGTTACCAGTATGATGGTGACGTTCCAATGAAATGTCTCTGCACCCTACAGGTGTAAGATGGCCCAGGAGAGCGGTTGGGGTGTGATGGTGAGCCACCGCTCTGGGGAAACTGAGGACACCTTCATAGCCGATCTGGTGGTCGGACTGTGCACAGGACAGGTAATATGCAGAGCAATGTTCAGGTTTTAAATAAACATATATTCATGCAAACAGATAATATCCATAATGAACTTTCACCTTTTTGGAATGGATAATAAGTTACAGACTTGAAGCTGGTCACCAGCAGTCAATGATGTGTCTGGGAAACATAAATTAGAACTAAAACAACAAAAAAAAAAAAAAAAAAAAAATGTTTTTATCCTGTCCAGATCAAGACGGGGGCTCCATGTCGTTCTGAGCGCTTAGCTAAGTACAACCAGATCCTGAGGTGAGCTTTAGTTTCATTGAAAAACTTAATTATTTCTGTTATTTGGTGAAAATAATTTATTTCACTCTCTTCTTTTGTAGTAATAATTGCTTACAACTACAATGAACTGGAATTAGACTGAAAACTTTCTAAATACAATACCTTGCAACAGTGTTTGCAAGTGTTACCCACTAACTATAATTGGAGTCTCTCTGCCAGTTGGTCTCTCATATTAAACACAAAAAACACTCAATTTTACATTTGTATGATAACATTATAAAGTTAAAGAGTAATAAATATATTTTGCAAAATACTCTATTGTATCATTTTAGAATATCTAACACAGTTTGAACAGCCAGTTCAGAAATGTTTTCATGTTTACTGCATTAAAACACACTGCTTTTTTTTCGCTCTCTCTGGCAGAATTGAGGAGGAGTTGGGGGACAAGGCTCAGTTTGCTGGGAAAAACTTCAGGCGTCCTGTGATTGAATGAATGAGACATTTACTGGTGAATGCAAAAATGTGTGCAAACACTTCAGTTTAACAATTAGATGTGTAGAAGTCCTTCTCTCAGTAAATAAAACTGCCAGCCATGTCAGCCATGAGCTCTGATAAGGGAAATAATAGATCTGATTGTAGTACAATATTGTTTTCACAACAAACACATGCACTTTGGAGATGAAGATAATAAAGTTTTGTTAGTGAAAGAAAATACCATTAAATTTTGTGTCATTTTTCTCTTTTTCTCATGGACATTTTCAATGCATGTTGGACTCATGAGTTTAAATCCCAGATTAGACCTTTCTGTCCTTCCTGTTCATACCTGCTAACTGTTAACTGGAGAAAACATGGTTGCTGGTGATCATTCTATGCCCTGCATGCTCTGTTTACTTATGTACAAGTAGATGGAGGGAGGAAACAGTAATATACGGTAAGTCATGCTATCAAGTCACTTTTGTGAGCCTTTCTGATGCTGCTGAATTTAGACAATGGGATCCTCTGCTGGCCAAAGAGGAAGACAGCAAAGAGAAAAAAAAATCTATACCAATGAAAATAACCACAGTACCATAATATTTATTCATCTATGTGTGATGAATAAACCCAGCTCATAGGCCATAAAAAATATTCTCAGGAAACACAATGGGTTGCTCCCAGTCATGTTGATTATCCTGCTTGTCAGGACCTGCAAGGCAGCATTTAAGAAAACAAATAAAAAAACAACCCTCGCCAAAAAAGAAAGGGAAATTACAACAGCCAGAATGCTTAAAAGATCTATACCACCTGGGAGAGTTAAGAGTTTATTGACTCCAATGTTAATAAAAGGCTGGTAATGAAAAGATTCATATTTTGTGTTGTGCCTAACTTTTTCTGTCTCAATTTTGTCCTAATTAAATACCATCTATCAACCAGCTTTAGTGCAGGGCCAAATTAGACCCATAATTCCAGTCCGGGGCCATAAAAAATTAGTCCTGGGGTCAAATGGACCCCAGGGGCCGCAGTTTGGGCATCTCTCTAAATCAGGTAATGCCATTCCTGATATGATACAACGCAAATTTTGCGTATTTTTAATATGTATGGTTGTTCCCAAACTTTACAATTCAAATAAGTTTTAATGCTCGTCTTTTAAAAAAAAAATATTTTAAGAAAAATGTTTCTTTTGAAAACCAATAAAGTTTAATAAGATGCCAGCACCAGTTCTTATATTATTGGTAGGAATGTCTTGCATAACAGTGTTAATGACCGCAACAGTGCACACAAGCTGTTAAGATTCATGGCTGACTGTGCAGCAACAGCAGCAGTAAGTGTTGATGAAGCCCAGCGTGTCTGCGGCACATGCTCAGTAATCTACATCCAGATAAAATGTGAACGCTACGCTGTGGCTGTTGAGGTCACTGCACTGAAAAAATAGAGCGAGTCTCTACACTACACCGCCTCCATTTTGAATAGCCATGTAATAGGGGATTCGCACAGTTGGTGTGTGTGTATGTGTGTGTGTCTCGCCCACTGTGCTGCGTAGTGTCAACAAGCCACAACCAACCAAACATCCGTCGACATGGACGACCTGTTCAGTCCGCGCAGGTAACTTCAATAACTTGTCATCCGCGTTGCGTTTGTGGTCAGTGTGTGTTAAATGCTTCTTTTCGT
Source organism: Gambusia affinis (assembly GCF_019740435.1). Lineage (NCBI taxonomy): Eukaryota > Metazoa > Chordata > Actinopteri > Cyprinodontiformes > Poeciliidae > Gambusia > Gambusia affinis. The sequence continues at coordinate 16,880,869 of NC_057874.1, read as the reverse complement.
GTCCGGTGGCGTTACTTTGAGGGCCGTTCGTGTTTAATAGCCGGAGTGTCAGTGGTCACGAAGTTCGTGTGTGGCTAACAAGCTAGATGTTACCTCGTTAGCAGCTAGCGGCTCCCGCTGGGAAAACGCCTCTTTGCACGCTTTAATGTGGCTAACACTTATATCCCGAGGCATAATTTAAATTATTCTGTTATTAAACAGTTGTTTAAACATTGAGTGAACCAGCTGCGTAATTCACCCTGAGGCTAAAGCGCCTATCTGTGCGGCTCATTGCTAATGTACATTAACGTCTTATGGATGCTAACCTTTACGGTTTATTACTGATAGCACACTTTAGCCGCCGTTTTATTACTAAACAGGTACGCACAGCGTGCTTTACTGCCAACTTGTTAAGATCTGCGAACAGCACACACTGTTCTCGTAATGGTGACCGTAATAATTAGCAGCTTATGCGTGATTGATTGACACTGTTTTGCAGCCGCTGTGGAGTCGGATTTCATTCATGTAATAGAAGAAACTGTGAGCTGAGATTGGATCACAGGAGCGAGGGGCGGGATGATGATCTGTAACTGAAATCAGTGCCAGGCGATGGGAGGAAAGCCTCAGATGATACAGGAGGCTTATTAGATCATACTGTTTGTCTGAATATACTGTATAAGATTTGGCTGTACTGTAACATATCAGACAGATATGCTTTCACTCAGTTTCCTCTACATAGAAATCATCTTATATACTCTAAACTGCTGTTATAAGTTGAATTTATGTTTTATTTCAGGAGCCTGAACAGCACACAAGGTGAAATAAGAGTGGGACCAAGCCACCAGGTAAATTTAATTAAACTGTAAATCCTTATTCAGTGGTTATAAGAAAATGATTTCAAGTGTTTCAGGTGTAAGATTATTTAAAACCAGCTTTTGAGGCCTCATTTGCAGGTGCGCTCATTACTGTTGCAAAGTTGGAGAAACAAAGCTTTTTAAAGCTGAGCAATCTGCTCAGATATTATCACTGGCATGCCATGCATCATACTATGCATTGCAAAAACTGGATTTTTTTTTTAGCATTTCCTGAAATTGATTTAGGTCGGAACTTATTCATGCAGGCATGAATATGTATGTCCGGGTCTGTGGTCATGTTGAGAGGGAAACCTCTGTCCCAGTCTCAAGTCTTAAAACACTTTCAGTCTCGGAGGTTTCCTTTAAAATTGCTTGGCATTTGACTCAATCCATTTCCCTTTTCCTTCAGAAGTAATAATAAAAAATAATCTTAACAGGATGATGTCACCATTACCATGTTTCACAGCGTGTTCAGGGTGATGTGCAGTGTTAGTTTTTCATAACATTATGCATGTGTGCCAAAAAGTTGGTTTCACTCTTGCACATTTTTGCTTTGTTTCCTTGTTTTGTGGTAAACATGACTTCCTGTGGCTTTCTTTGAACACTAGCTTTCTTCTTGCCACACTTCCATTTATTTTGTGAAATGAAAGATTAGTAGTTGTTCTGTCAATGGATCTTCCCACCTGAGCTGTATATCCCTGCAGGTCCTCCAGAGTTACCTTCAGCCTCTTGACTGCTTCTTTTATTAACAATGTGCTTTAAATGATATATGATAATGATATTGCACCACAAGGCAACTACCATAAATATCTTCAGCATCTTATGGAATCTGTTATCCGATATTAAATCCATTATGCAACACAATGTAGCAGCCTTTAGCGCTGTTCCCTCCCAGTAAGAACATGCTAGGTTCCAGTCTCTGCTGGGGTCTAGCCGTAGCTTCCTCTGAGCACTTTGGTGCTGACCCTTATCTATGGCCATGAGCAATGGATGACTGAAAGAGCTGGACACAAGCGAGTGTAATGAGCTTCTTTTGTATCATTTTTATTCAATACAATCAGACACAATCTCGGAATATGTTCCAGTAACACCTTCCCAGGTTTTCTGTTTGTTGTTGAAACATGAAATAATGTTGTTGTTTTTTTTAGTTTTATTTTCTTTTAAGTGTCTAAGCTCTTTCAGTTCACTCTTTGTTTGTCCTGCAGGCCAAGCTCCCAGAGCTGCAGCCACGACCAGCACCTAGTGCACAGACCCAGACGGACAATGAGGAGCTCATGTGGACACCTGGAGTCAATGACTGCGACCTTCTTATGTACCTCAGAGCAGCCAGGTCAGTAGCCTTCTTAGTGCACCTTTATTGCTTTATGTTCAACTTAATTCTTTAAACATACATCTTTGTTTTCAAAGCACGTTAATCTAGAAGCTTATTAATTAAAACATATTCTCAGTAATGCATTTCACACAATATTTCACGATTTTGACCTTTTGTAGGAGCATGGCAGCGTTTGCAGGGATGTGTGATGGCGGATCCACTGAGGATGGATGTTTGGCAGCTTCCCGGGACGATACCACGCTGAACGCTCTCAACATGGTGCAGAGCAAAATTTGTATTGTGTAACTTTGTGTAAATTATGTGATTTCAGTGCAGATATGCAAAAAATATGTTGACATTGTTCCCATCTCAATTTTAGCTCCATGCAAGCCATTATGATGCAGCCAAAGCTCTGCAGCGTCTGGTCAAGAGGCCACTACCCAAACTGATTGAAAAATGCTGGTCAGAAGATGATGTGGTGAGACAACTTTTTGAAATGGTTCAATTCTAGAGATTTTCTTGCAGTGAGAAAGTCTTGGGCTTGAATCCCAGCCTGGAGACGTTTTTCATGGAGTTTATTTGTTCTCCCTGTGCATGCATGGGTTCTCTCAGGGTACTCCAGTTTCCTAACTCTGCCAAAAAATACAACTGTGGGGTTAATATATCTAAACAGCCTAAGGTGCGAGTGTGTGTGTGTGTGTGCATGGTTGCTTGTAATGTGTGCCTGTGTGTGTGTCCCCTTGATGGACGGGCATCCTGTCCGAACTAAAGCCTGGCTCTCACCCCAAGATAGGCAATCAATAATCTTAATTAAGATTCTTTGTAATCAAAATTTCAGACTTCTATAGCTGCCAGATAACAGTTAACATTAATAATATTAACTTCATTGGATATTGAACTGTATTAATATTCAAAATTAATGCAGTCATTATTATAGTATTTGTTTTAATTAATTGCTTTGGTTCTGTCATCAGAATCAACTCAATGTCATTTCAGTTCAGATAAGTGATTTATTCAGAAAATTGATTTAATAAAATTTTTTTCCTGTTTGTCTTCCAGAAACGCTTCATCAAAGGTCTGAGACAGTACGGAAAGAATTTCTTTCGCATCCGGAAAGACTTTCTCCCCAGCAAGAAGACTGTAAGTGTGTGGTTTGGGTTAGTTTCTTGGCATATATTACATGTTTTGCCTTTGTTACTGATGTGTGAATAATGATTACAATGTTTTAATATTAGTCATGTTTGTTGTCAGGGAGAGTTGATCACATTTTATTACCACTGGAAGAAAACACCAGAGGCCGCCGGGACCAGAGCTTATCGACAGCAACGCCGGCAGCCGTCCTCTCGCAAAGCAAAAACTCGATCTGCAGCGGCTACTGTCAACCCTCCATCTCGAAACTATTCAGGTCAGTTTGACTTTTTTTGTCTTACTGTGCCGGTGAGAAGTTTGCATACATTAATCACAGGGATACATTTTCAAGACAAATTTGACTGTTGGTTGTTTTTTTATTTCTTGTATTATGTAACAACTTAGTTTTTTTTTTATATTTCTTGTTGATTTTCTCTAAACCTCAAAGTCAAAGCATACACAAAGGCTCGAGGAAGAAAAAATTGACCTTGTTAATGGCTGCAAAGTGCTTTTCTCTCCAATTTAGTTTGGAAATGTAAACTGCATATTGAAGAGGGTGTATGTCCATATATCTGGAGCTATAAAGTTAACTTTGAACATTTTTAGAGAAAATTTATCATAACTTTACACTTGTTAACCAAATTGTATTTTGTAATCCACATTATAGTTATTTGTTGTATCAACATATATCACACTGTTCAAAGGTGTTTTTAAAAAGCCCAAAACCAGTGACATTGAAGCCTGTAATCAGTGTATGCACTCTTTTCACCTGTTTTTAATTTGATGCTTTCTGCTGAATGGAGAGGAACAAATTTGATCGCAAAATGTTCCTGAACTTACACACATGAGGCTTACCCTCTGCAGTTGAGGCCAGTTCTGCCAGTGAGGATGATGTCGACAGTGAAGACAGCGAACAGGAAGCAAAGAGCTGCAGCCACTGTGGAACAACAAGTAGGTTCTTCAGCAGAAGAAAAGAGCTTTAACCAGCTTCTGAAACTTGCATCTAAAGCCGTTGTTTATTGAACAGCTTCTAAGGATTGGCACCAGGTCGGGAGAGACAACTCTCTGCTCTGCACAACTTGCCGCACGTACGAAAACAAACACGGATGTCTGCCGCCTGCTTCTAAATCTGGGAACGCTTCCTTTATGTTCAAACCTGTGAAAGTGGAAGAAGAGGTGAACAACAAGCATGGCATGAGGACTCGGCAGAGCAGAGCACCTGTAAGCTCTTGCCTTCATATTGACTCACTGTCCCAACTGAAGCCCAGAACAATTTTAGGCTTTATAATAACAAATATTTTTCATACAGAGAAGAACAACATTTTGTAAGTGATCGGGCTACAGCTGTTGTTTGAAACAATAATTACTGTTGGTTGTGTTTTAAAGCAGCTGACATCGTTAAGAAGTGGGCTCAGGAGGTTCACTGGCTCTCCAAGCACGGAGGATTCACAGTCCGGTAACCAGAACTTCCCGACTGGAGGAATCTCTAGTTCCTTAAGATCCTCCGCGGATCATAAAAATGACTCCACAAAAAAAATTAACAAGGTGAGCATCGTGTTGTCATAACCAATTGATAAACTTATCCATACATCAGCATTTTTGAAAGAGAAATAAGCTGATTTAACTGTTTTTATATTTGTAAAACTTGTATTATTGTGTTTTATAATAAGGTTACACAGGTTGCTTAGACACTTCGTTAATCTGAGAGGGGATGTTTTATGAGAGTAAGAACTAGCAGTGAAGACTCCTTGAAAGCACTGGTGTAATTATGTGTAATTTTGCTTTTTGTGCAGAAGATAAAAGAGGAGGTAACGGCGCCAAAGACAGCAAAGCGTGTGCGGGAAAGTCCTGCTCTGGAGTCTGATGAAGCTGAAAAGATGACACCTAAAAGGCCAAAGACAGAGGTGAAATACTTCCACAAGTAAATTCTGCAGCGCACAGAACCCACCAGATCAAGGCATTTCACACTTCAAATTTATTCTCTTAAGTACAGGAAACAAAGAGACAGTTACAGGCTTGGTGGAATAGCCTGAATCTGTAGTTCAATCAGATAAAAGCAGAAAGTCGTTCATTTTAACTACTGATAAGAAATTACACTATCACGACAAAATGATGTCTTTACAGCACCCTTGATGCATATCAGGAGGATTAATGTTTGAATGATTAATTTCATTTTCTCACCACAATGTTCCCCATTCCACACCATGTCATCATCAGCAGAACAATTTAATGCGAGGCTGTAGATCAGATTCAGGGAATTTAATTTCTGGATTTTTCAGGTCTGGATAAGCATGGAAACAGAAAATAAAAGGATGTAAAAAATATTTATATATTAACATATTATTCCCTATTCCACTGTCTAAATATTATAACCTTTCATGTACATCATCAGTCCTTCTGTCCGTCTATCCTTCTATCCTTCCTTCTCAATTGTAGCAGAACGTATTAATAAACACCTATTAACTATTTGTTAACATATTACTTAATAGCTATCTCAGCATGCAATGACTTAAATTAAATGCGGGACAATTTTTAAAATTGATGTAATTTGGCAGTGTTTAGTTAAAAACTGCTTGGATTTGATTGATAAAACAATAATTAAGCACACGATTATTAACTTAATGGTACTATTTATGTGACTCCAGAGTCTAGATGGCCACAGAAATAGCTATGGCGGGCTGGATTTGGCCCCCAAGCCTTGAGTTTGACGCATTTGATGGTTTGTACATTCTTTGTTTACATTCATGTCTCTCGTCTAAAGAATATTGCAGAGAAAATATTAGACACAATTTCCCTTTGGCTGCCAGACTTGTCTTGCTCCCCTGATTTGCATCTGATTGGTTGATCAGAACAATGCCTTTCCTTGAAGCTGTTAGATGGGAGGAGATATTTTAACCTTACATGGACTTTTGCTTTGATGTTTTGTTCTCTGATATGAATCAAGTTTTTGTTCTTGAAGGTTCCACGAGGCGGGTCCCGGTCAGAGGGAGAGGCAGAGGAGGAAAGCTCTTCAGAAAGCCGCAGCGCTCAGGACGACGGCAGTGACACCAAAGACATCGACCAGGACAACCGCAGCTCCTCTCCCAGCATCCCCAGCCCTCAACAGGGCAACGAGAGCGACTCAGACTCTTATGCCCAGCCCAGCGGGGCCCCAGCTGAGGCCGGTGCTGCGACTCTGACGGACGCCCCGGTCCTCCAAGCCGTCCCCTCTCAGGACCCTCCCATTCCTCCTCAACCGTCACAAAGCCTAGCCTCCGCTGACCCGGCTCAGAGCCCCCCTTCATCCTCCCCAGACCCTCCACAGGGTGGAGCTACTCAATCCCCTGCCACAGCCGGCTCAGGTTGCCGAGCATCGCCGATCTCTGGTCCAAGGCCGCAGCCACCAGCGCTGGGTCTGGACACGCCTCTCGCTCCTGTGTCGCATTTCTCACCTGCTCTCGGCTCCACGCAGCCCCCGCAGCCGAACGGTTCCCCCCCTCACACCCTGCCGCGCTCTGTGCCCTTCTGCAGGGATGCTCAGCTGCCGCACCCACCTCAAGTCAAGCCCCCTCCTACAACCCCAATCCCACCGTCACACAAACAGCTGCCTCACCCATCTGCAGCAACTTTCCCCCAGATGCCTTCTAATCTCCCACCACCTCCTGCTCTGAAGCCTCTCAACTCTCTCCCCAACCAGCATCCTCCAGGCGCTCCTCCCCCTCCTCTGCAGCTCATGCCTCATCCTTTGCCTCCACACTCGGCTCCATCCCAACTTCCAGTGTCGTCTCAGGTGCAGAGCCACCCTGGGAAAAGTGGGACCTCGTCCCTCCCAGCAGCTCCGGGTCCGCTCCCTCTCACATCCTCCACTGCCGGCCCCGTTCCCACCCTGCAGCCGTCCTTCCCAACGCTCCCACCCAGACCCTCTCCAAACTCTGCTGCCGGAGGATCACAAGTTCAGATTAAAGAAGAGCCGCTGGATGAGGTGGAGGAGCCGGAGAGCTCGCCGTCTCCTCCCCGGAGTCCCTCACCAGAGCCCACTGTTGTCAACATGGCGAGCCACGCCAGTCAGTCTGCAAGGTATGTTCTGAGTCGTTCTGTAAACTGAGAAAAATAATGCAGCTTTGTCTCATAAAATACATAAAAAATATGGGGGGAAACTGTTGCAGGCATTATAAAGCAACCTATTATGCATATTTGAAAATGTTAGGATGTTCATTACATCTTTTGAACAAAATCATTGTTTTTGCCAAATGTGCTTGAGCTCTGCTTGTGTTGCTAGGAGATGGCACAATGCTCATAGAATGAGACTTAACAAATGGGAGGTTTATGAGTTTAATCAATTTCCAGACACCAAATTACATTAACGTATTGCCAAAAAACTGCTGGATGTTTTTTTTAGTGCTTGAGCTGCTTTTAGAAACACTTGAGACCCAAATGGAAGTACGAACGTACAAAATGTGAATTTTGTATAATAGGTCTTCTTTAATGCTTTAGAAAAAAAATATATTGATGCTGTGTGCTCATTAAATCTTGTTACCTTGTCTTGCAGGTTTATAAAACACTTGGATCGAGGCTGCAACTCCTGTGCAAGGACGGACCTTTTCTTCACTCCGCTGTCTTCCTCCAAGCTGGCCAAGAAGCGGGAGGAGGTTGTAGAAAAGATGAGGAGGGAGGCTGAGCTCGGCGTGCGGCAAGAACGTGAGAGAGAGAAAGACAGAGAGCGGGAGAGAGAGATGGATAGAAACTCTGTAAGTTAGACTATGGTCACGCAGTTGCCAATTGCGACCTAACTCCATTTTAATTATTTATTTTTTGTGCTTGTTTGCAACCTATATTTGCACCAGATGAAGCCAGACACAGTAAATCAGGGCGTAAACGATCACTGTCAGTGAAGTGTATCACATCTCAATCTCATCACTACTTGCTCTGACTACACATCAGACCAGCCTTCCCTACAGAACTTGCCATCTATGCTTCACAAAAGGCAATCGCTATTATTGCTGTTGGGTTTAATTAGTAGTATAAACATTTCTCTGACTCTATTTGTTTTTCAGAGGGCGTCCAGCTCTTCCCACGACAGTCGCCTGAGTGAAGTGCAGATGACGGCTCAGATCCACGGCCGGCCCTCCTTTGACCAGCCCCCCACCACTGTAGCGGCCGTGCCCCCGTACATCGGCCCCGACACGCCGGCCATGCGCAGCCTGAATGACTATGCTCGGCCCCACGTCATGTCGCCCTCCAACCGCAACCATCCGTTCTACGTCTCGCTGAGCCCAGGTGACCCCCTGCTGGCCTATCACATGCCCGGCCTGTACAGCACGGACCCTGGCCTCCGAGAGCGGGAGCTCAGGAACTTCAGGGAGCGGGAGCTGCGCGAACGAATGAAGCCCGGCTTTGAGGTCAAACCCCCAGACCTGGAAACCCTTCACCAGTCAGCCAACCACCTGGAGCACTTTGCTAGACACGGGGCATTGGCTCTGCCCCACATACCCGGACCGTCCCACCCTTTTGCTCCCTTCCATCCGGGGCTGAGCCACCTGGAGCGCGAGAGGCTGGCGCTGGCTGGCCCTCAGATGCGCCCAGAGCTGAGCTACGCCGAGAGGCTGACTGCGGAACGGCTTCATGCTGAGAGGATGGCCTCTGTGGCGACTGATCCAGCTGCCCGGCTGCAGATGCTCAACGTCACCCCTCATCATCACCAGCACTCTCACATTCATTCCCATCTGCACCTCCACCAGCAGGACCCCCTCGGTCAAGGTGAGGCCGAGTTGTTGGCACTTTCTCTGTCTGAAGGTTTGAAACTTAGTTCTTTTCATGTGTGACCCTCGTTCAGGTTCAAGTCCTCATCCTCTGGTCGACCCACTGGCCGGCGGACCACGTTTGGCTCGATTCCCTTTCCCTGCTGGCCCGATCCCAAACCCCTTACTCGCTGATCTCCCTCACGAGCATGAGATGCTGCGCCATCCACTGTTTGGTTTGTAATTTCACCTCCTTGTTCAGCCATTACTCTGCTGGTTTTAATTAGTGTTTTTTTTTTTTTTTGTTTGGTTGTTGTTTTTTTTTACAGGAGCTGCATATCCTCGAGAGCTTCAAGGACCGATTCCTCACATGTCTGCCTCACATCAGCTCCAGGCCATGCATGCTCAGTCTGCAGAGCTGCAGCGGATGGCAATGGAGCAGCAGTGGCATCACCTGCATGGAGGCCCTCTGCCAAGTCAGGAAGATTATTACAGGTGAGCATTTTTAAACAGATTTTATACCGTCAAAAATCCTTGACGTTTTACCACTTAATTTACAGACACTTCTCACTAAATGAGAATAAGATTATTTATTAATTCAACAAGTGAAACTCAAAGCCTAAATATAGATTAATTACTGAGTTTTGAATTATGACTTTCAGTTTCTCAGAAAATATGTTGTAGTAATTTTATGGTCTTAATCATGAAAACGGCTACTGAGTTATCAGTTGTTCAGTTCTTGATTTCCTCCATATGGTGAATAAGTCACAGATATTTGTTACTGTTGATGGTGTCTGTTCATGTGCTACTTTTTAATGGAAACTTGAGTGGATGTAAAAAATGTCACTAAAAAGGTGCAACCAAAAAGCAAAGTCTGTCCATGTACAGTATATAATCTCTGTACATGGTTACATGAATTACTGCGATGTAGGAAAGAGGCAATCAGCCTGTGTTCCCTTGACATTCTAACCTTCTGAATAAACATGACCTCATGTTTTTTATTACCTGGAAACCATAAATATCAAAATCAACAAAAAGGAATGTTTGAAATTAGTATTTCAACAACTTTTCATCTTGGTAATCAATTTTCCATTGATTATTTTAACAATCTATAAAAAAAAAAATTAACACATTCTGCAGATTCTTAGTAAATGAAAAGTAAATATTTTCTTGCATAAAATTCAAAAACATATTTCAGTTTGTTGCATGGATGCAACTGCAGCTACAATAGGTACTTCGAACATCAAGATGTGAAAACCTCAGCCTTTTCTGCTTAAGTCTGGGGCTAATCTGTTGACTCTTTTGATTAACCAATTAATAATTGGATAGCAAAAGTTGCTTATATTTTTCTTTTACCGAGTTTGGACCAGGTGAAGCTAAAGGGTTTATTTTCTCAAGTGCAAAATGCATATATTTTTGTTCAGTTTCAACTTAATTACTGCTCTTAGTATGTTGTTCCTACTGCAAATGGCCCTTTTTGAGGTTGTATACTCCAGTAAACAAGTAATTGATTGCTAAATTAGTTGACAATTATTTCAATAATTAATTCTTCATGATTAATTTGATTAATCGTTTCACCTCTACTTGAAATATCACCCAAGATTTGCCCCAGAAAACTTGCTGAGCCCGGTGGATGGGCACTAGAGCAGTCATTCATCTAGCTGTCTGTCGTGTTTTTGAGTTAAAAAATGTTTAAAGTTGACAGGAAATTTGAAAATATCATTAGATAATTATTTTAATGACAGATTGGAAGATTGATATCTGAACACCAGCTATATAAAAGTCTATAAAAATGCAAACATTTTAAAAAGACTTGAATAAATAAGCAATGCTTAGCCTGGTAGGGGCACAAGTGAAGCCTGGTGGCCCGCCAGGCTTATTGCACACTGATCACCTTTAATTTGGATATACTCTATTTTTGTACAAGTACCAAAGTAAAATAAACAGATCTTCAGGGTAGTGTTTATGTTGTCCTTGTTTTTTTTTCTCACTGTTTGAATCACATTGGACTGAAAAGTATTCTGTAGATTTTCAGTAAATTGTGACTCTGTTTTTAACTTTTGAAGCCGCCTGAAGAAAGAAGGTGACAAGCCGTCTTGAGGTGGTGCATGCTCTGAGCTCCTTCAGATCAATACTGTGTACTTTTAACACTCTAAATGTATTTTTGTGTGCTGTCTTCTGTTTGTTTGTGTTGATAAATTTTAGAAGAATAGTGGTGGAACTCAAAGTGTGTTTCGTGTTCTGCGCATCATGAAACCCTGAGATTTTCCTTAAGAATTTACACTACTGTAGTTTTATCATCCAATTAATGAACAGTCCCACCAACTGGGACTTAAAGTGACAAGTTTCCTCTCTAACCAACTATTAAACTGTTTCTTATGCAGTCATATGAGTTTGCTAAAGAATGATAAAAACAGAGCGATTTTGGTGTTGATTTTAAATATGTTTATTGTTTCTAATAGAGTTCTTGTACAGAATAATGTTTAAATCTGTGTGTGTATGATAGATATGACCTAGCATGACTCACGCTTCAGTTTTTCCACTGAGATAGTAGAACGAAGTTGTATTGTGTTGTTAGGCTTTAAAAGCACCGTAGGGGACTGGATTTAATCCGAAATAAGATGAAATGTATCTTTAAATCCGAAATTTTTATATATCAATATATCTTTTCACAGTATAACCGAAGCTCATTTTTGAGAATGTAAATACTACATGTTGACAATAATCTATATGACTGAGTATTATTGATATATCAGTAGATGTAAACACTTGATTCAGCATGAGAACAATAAAATCCTAAGGTAGTGTTATAAGGTGTGCTAAATAGTTGGACCATAACCTGCCTGTCTGTTTACTGACAGGAGGTTTTATTAGGAGAATCTATTTACATTGTTTTTCTGAAAATGTCACAGCTGGATAGAAACTAAATCTTAAACATTTGGGTGGAGTTTTTCTAAAAAAGAAAAAAAAAATACTGTCTAAATTCAGTATTTATGTGATATATATCAATCTGTATCCATACCATATTTATTTCAATAAATATTTCTCCAATGATACACTTTTCTTGTCATTTTTGTCTCCAAGGCATTAATGATGCTTATAAAGTTAATCATTTGTTTAAGCTTTAATAAAATGCAGCTTTCATATATTTTTTTTTATTGGGTGAATATGGCATATAATTAATAAAGGTTTTATAATGTCATTTAATGCGACCACAATAAATTCTCATGTAACATTTTCTACCTTTATAGTGTAATGTAAGCCCAGTCATTTGATTCATCAACATTTTATTGCAGTAATAATCACAGAGGTCAATTACATGTGGAAATAATTTTTTTTTAACTGAGATAACCATTGAACTGATTTTTATCTTTATTACACACCCAGCAACAAAACCGTTACAAATATATGTACTAATAACGATCAATAACATGTATAAAGAAAATAAGGTAACAGCTTTGGCCATTTTAAATATAATAAAGAAAGTGTTGTTGCAAATATTGTAAATGAATTACCAATAATATAAGTCATTATGTTGTTGGCTGTTATGGTGAAAAGAAAGCATAACCTTTTGTCATTTCCACAATTTCTGTTAACAGGGATCCTGCGCAGTCTTTAAAAAATAGTTGAAAAGTGTTACAAGAACATGTTGATTGACCTAAAGAGAATCATAGCAACGTTTTTTGGACTGTTGAAGCCAAAACTGTTCTTTCACAATCTAGGCGGTACAGACAGTTTTGTCAACCCAGACTGGTAGTCAAGTCATATCAAGGGTTCGGAGAAATTTCTTATGCTGTGGTGTTGGGCCTATTTGTTGCATACAAAGGATTGTGGATTAGTTTGAATTCATAAGAGATTTTGAAGAAGTATTGCCTTTTGTCAAAGAACAAAGGCTCAATTGTGTTCAACAAGACAGTGATCCCAAACACATCAGCAAGCGAGGAGCATTGTGGTTCCAGACACACAAGATCAGTTTTATAAAGCAATCAGGCCATAGTCCAGTGGAAAATGTGTGGGGTCACATCAGATGTGCATTTCCTGAAGTAAAACCAAGAAATACAGAGCAATAGAGAGATGCTCACAGGTGACAAAAGTTGGTCAATGTAGATGTGAAGCAGCTCTCAGAAACTGCTTATAAAGTGAAATATTAGCATAGTGATTCAGATAAAAGCTCAAACTCTGTTTTAAAAATGATTATTTCAACAACAAACAACACATAATAATATTTTCTTCATGTTTTGATTTGTAATAGATGGTTTACCAATACACACACAAAAGTTTTTAGAAGTATTTGGAGCTTTGCTGACTGTTTTCTAAACACATTTATGTTATTTTAAGCAGAGATGTACATTGCCAGCACTGGTCAGTCATTAAATACGAATTCTGATTTTTAATTTACTGAATCCTCCTTGTAGTTGAAACTGATTATTTGGTTCGTTTGTTTAGTATTATGGGGTGTTCACAGAATGACTTCTCTCCCACACAGACTCCTCCTTTCTACTTCACCAACCTCCAGCTACCGTGTAGCTGATTGTGAATGTTTTCTGTGTTTTTAATCAACGTGGACCCAAGTGAGAATGTTTACAGTTTCTTCTTGTTTGCGTTCCTGTCAGAGGTCATCTCTGGGAGGGTTCTTCATCTTCATGTACTGCCGCAGGTACTGGATTGCAGACAGTGCACTCACGTTTGCTAGAAGAGCTGAACAATAGTTTAAAAGTGTTAATTTAGTTTGATATCCATCCCTGTGTTTGTTGTCTTCTAATTCAATTTTTTTGCAGCCTAAATACCTTGAAAATTTCAGTATTTGCTTCAGAATGTTTTTCAGTTGCAAAAGCGGATTGCTGGGTATGACTATGTTTTAGTTCTGCATGTTGTTTCAATGTGCCTCAGAATAACGGTGTAGTTATTAAACAGTAAAATCAAGAAAAATGTAACAAATAGAAAATTATTTTATCTCAGCTAAATGTTATTCCTAAATAACATTTACTTGTCTGTTGTTAGAATGACAAAGGAGATACCTGCTCATACCTGCTTTCCAAGCATCTGCGGCGTCTGGATTAGAAGATCTTAGCACCCAAGAGGCAAAAGCAATGCAGACTAAACACATGTCTGACTGCTTCACTCTGGAGAAGAGGCCTTCTCGCTCTGTCAGAGGAATAAAATAGACTTTTAAAGAGAGATTTGTCCTGTGTGGAATGCAAACCAATCAATTTGAGATTTGAGAATTACTTTAATCTCATTAACATATTATGGACTTGATGTATTATTGTATTGTATACTGTGACTCAAAAGTGTGCACACCCCTGTTAACCAAGGCAGGTGTTAGCAATGCAAAAACAGAGTCTATGATCAACCATTTCAAAACCTTTTCCACATAACGTGACATTTATCCTGGATAAATTAACTTAAAAACAAACAAGTCCAAGATGTAAAAAAACAAAATCTTGAAATAACAAGGTTGAATAAATCTTCAATTAAATTTACTAAAGGTAAATCTTCAAATATTGAATAAATTGGTGAAGCACCTTTCGACTTAATTTGAACATGTTTTCTGTCGAGATTATGTCGGGACACTTGTTAAATAATTCCAAAATGTTAATTTTCCTCTTATCACCGGGATTTCCCCAGAAAATGTTTGAAATAAAGAAAAAAAAATGGCACACTCTAATCATTCAACTTTTGCATCGTATTATCACTTTAGCATCATCCACAATTTTCACCCAAAGGTCAAAATTTTTTAACTTTTACTTTTAAAACTTTTTGCGAGCACTTAATGTGTCTGTGCCATTTTAAAATCTTTCAATATAACTGGATTCAACTGATTACATATTTCAGTATCTAATTGAGTCATAAATTTGATCAATTGGAGTTTTTTTGCATTTTGAACCATTTCAGTAAACTGAAAACTTTATGGAATTAAATATCTTTTATGTGCGACTGCATGGAAAACCTGGTATTTACAGAAGTGATGCTTGTCATAAAAAAAAAAAAATTCAAAGCAACTGACATAACCTGCTTTTTATGTCAGCGTTGCATGCTGGGACTTACTTGTTGACCATAAAGTTTCCGAAATCCAGCATTGCTCTTCCAGCTCTCTGACCTGAGAAAAATCCAGACAAGCTCTCCTCTCACTGAATGATGTTACTGCCTGATTGTGACTCCCCATCTGGATCTCTTTAGTGTCAACAGGAAAAATCCAGGCACCTGACTCGCTGCAGCAGATGCTGCCTTTGTCTGGAAAGCAAATTTTCCTCAAAGACAGAAAACTTTTCCAACCGTGGGATCCACCCACACCTGCCGCTCCTGAGGATCTGTGTGGACTGGTGTGAAAAAACGAATGAGATATGAGTCTCATTGGAGACACTTTGTCCACTTCCTCACAGTCTGTGTTCAGGAAAACATGTGGATTTGGGAATGTGAGGTCTTGGACAGCAGGATGAGAGCAAGAGAAGATTGGGATGGGTTTCTCTGCGCTACACTGGAAAGGAGAGGTCCATGGATCTTCTCTTAATGTACAGAGAGGAGAGTGAAAGACACGAGATACGAATATCTCTTCAGGATCACAAACAGAGAGAAACTGTGATGGTGTGCTGTCGTCATATTCTGTGAAGAAATACTCAAAGATTTCCGGGAAGGATATTCTGTAATCCTGTAAATCTGTGTGGGATAAAAAAGCCTCCAGAGGTTGAGCCGCACTCAGAGGCAAATCGTTCTGGTCAATACTAAAAGGTGGAGCTACGTCCTCTGTGGTGAGAGCCTGTATGTTGTACATACTTCTCCTTTTTGTCATCCTTCTTTGGCAGGGGATCATATTTTGGAAGACTTGACAGTCAAGACTTTGGTCTAGAGCAACGGGGGTTTCTCTTCTTCCATAATCAGTGGAGTCGTCCTCGTCTAACAAAAGACCAGAGTCACTTTGTTGAGATTTGTTTTGAAGGTCAGGGCTAGAGTTTTTACTTAAATTAGCAAACTGCCAGCACTCTTCCTCAAAATCTGAGGTTGAAAACTCACAGACTGACCAGTCACGCTTGGATTCATCTGGCTGTGTGAAGTAGTCTGAGTCTGCGGCGTCGGATGTGTCCATCATTGAGTTATCAAGAGGATCAACTTGGCTGGGGTCTGTAGGAAGGTCGCTTGCGTCTGGCCTTGCTGTTTCTTCTGTTAATCTGCTGCTTCTCCCCATTTTGATCTGCAAAATATCGTTTATAGTCAGTTTTTCCACTTCATCCCAGAACGCAGAGATTGCATACACTGGCTGCGCCTGGCCTGCAGCTTTGGCAAATGTTTCTGGGCTGTCTGCTGCAGAGCAAAGTGACTGAGTTGAATCTGGACTGAGCTGATCCTTTTGGGAGCCACCAAATGGTGAAGGTGGTGGGTGGGTTTCACAACATGTGTCATTTCCATAAATGAAGTTTTCATCTGGTATTTCTGGAGGTGGAGGAGTGAAAAGGGGCTCCGGAGTGGCATAACCATCATAATTTGCTGCTGTTGCGTCATTGGAGAGAGTCAAGCTGAAGTTTTGGTTGTCACATGTTGGGGATAATGGGCATTCCAGAGGAAGGTGTTTAATGAGATGCTCTTCAAGAGGATGCTGAGCTTCCTCCACCGATTCAACAGCTGACAAATAGCTGTCAGAATCCCAGCTGCTAGTGGAGGAAAATTCAGCTCCGTATTGAAGCTCTGAACACTGCAAGCACTCCAACGGTGTCGCTGAGGCTGAAAAGCTGTCATAGGATGTGTCTGCTGAGGTCCCTGGCTCCCATTTGTCTCTGTTCATCGCTGCAACTGACTGAGAAATAAGCACTTTTTCCGATAAATCTCCAGATTCTTTATATTGATTCAACTGAGTACCTCTTGATTGTTCACGCTCTCGTTTGATGTCTGAATTTAGAACATTTTCTCCCTCACCAGGTTTTTTTTGTTTGAGTTTTTTTTTAACAGTGGTAGAACGCCCTCGCCGCCATGCCAGATTGTCATTCACAGTCACGAACCAGCGCTCCTTCTCCGCTCTGCCTGTGGCGTCTGGCTCGCTCACACTCGGCGCTGCTTGTTTGCAGGAAAGTAGGTCAGGTTTCTTGTTGGATTTGAGGTCACTTGTCATTTGTGCAGCTCCATCTCTTGACAACATTCCTCTCCCTTCTGAATTGTAATTGCTCAGTGGATTTGTTTGCGGCGTGTTAGTGTTGCTGTCACTTGACTTGACCAGAATTTCTTGTGCAATATCTTTGTGTGCAGACTTTGGGGAGATTGTGTTTCTTTCTGGACAGCTGACACCTATTTCCCCCTGTTTCATACATGTTGCATCACTTTGAAAAAGCTGCTCTAGCAGTTGTATGCCACCTGTGCAGCTCTCCTCGGCGGTGTTGCTATCTGTACTCCCGTTTGTCTCCTGTTGGCCTGTGTTGAAGTTTCCTGACTCCTCCGAGTCGCTGAGGCTGGAATCATCGGGGTAGGCAAGCGAGGCCTGCAGCAGATTACATTCCTCACTGTCATCGCAGAAGCTACTCCAGTCATTCTCTGCAATGTGAATGCTGTGATCCAAATCATCCATGCTTGAGGCCTCACATTACTCTGAAAAACAAAGAGGATGAGAAAGCGTAGCTTCAGTCCGATTGGAAATCAACTGTTCTTTGGGGTTATACGCACTTTCCAGGTTCAGTTTTCTAAGAGTTTTCAGCCCTTTTAAAACCAATAAACAGAAATGTTTACAGATAATTTAAGACATACATTTAAAAAATGGTGAGGGTTTTTAAACAAAACTTTTAAAACTAGATGAATGAGTAAAGTAGTGCCTTGCAAAAGTGTTCACCAAACATTTTCCCATTTTGTCACCTTACAACTACAAGCTTTGCTGCATTTTAATGGGATTTCATGTGATCGGCCAACACAAAGCAGTACAAAATTGTGAAGTGGAAAGAAAAGAATATTTCATCTGAGTTTATGCAGGAATTAAATTACACACAGGTGGAGTCTATTTGCTAACTGAGACCTTTGAAGGCAAATTGTTTCAGAATTTTTTAGGGGTGTCTGAGTAAATGTGGTACATAACACCTCACATTTTTATTGAAAACAGTGTATCATCTTCCTTCTCCCTCACAACTATGAACTCCTGTGTTGATCTATTACAATAAATCCTAATAACACAATAAGTTTGTTTATAATATAATGAAGTGCAGCAAAACTCAGGACTTGTTTTAACAAGGCTACAGAAAACAGTTGGATAAATAATAATGAGTTGACATGAAAGTGTTTTCTTTTTTAATAATCATCTCAACCTGAAATTTCCCTGTATTAAAATTTACACTGACAGTGTAGGATCTCTGACTGAGCTGCTTGCTTGATACAATGGACCTAAATTTAGAACAGGAGCATTTGGTTGTTGTCACCTGCCATGTTGGAAACTAGCAAACATGACCTGTTTTACTGTTAATATTAAAACAGCAAACCAACTCAAAAGCAATGCAGTCACATGCCAAACCCCAAAATACCCCCACAGCTCCACTCTTAGAAAACAAGTTACATGATCTGGTAGGGGGGGCAAAGAAAGCAAGGGTCCAACAGATTAGCTTAGCAAACAAGATATGGGCATAATAAATTACACAGATACTACACATATTCATTAAAAAAAAAAAAAAAAAAGAAAATCTCCTGCAATTTATATCTTAAAAGTTATGTTCTTCATGTTTAACAACTCAGGGAGCTTTATCTGTGGGACAAATACGCTTAAGATCCATATGAACAAACCTATTCAGCTCTCACAGCAAGGTCACGCTGTTTTACATTGATCATATGCAATGTTCTTTATGAACTCATTGATGTGCACAGAAGATCCTACCTGCTGCAGACGGACAAGTCATCCCTTGTGAAAGAGCTCTCAATGTTTTCCTGATGAACATTTCAACTACGATGTCCATCTGTCCTTGCACATGTCCCACCGTGGCCCTCCACTCCGCTGGTATAAATAGAGCAACGTGTCCTTGTCACGTGTAGCTTTCCACGCTTAACATTTTACTTCTTCTAATAATTGATAATAGTAATTACTTACGAATAATGACAATACTACAATTTAACAGTGATGCTGAGTCTCTAAAAAGGAAGTGAATGTTGTTGGGTTTTTTTTTTTGAGTGGTATTTTCAAGAAGGTACGCTATTATTTTATTTTTGCTGGTGGCAAACAATAACTGTATTTTGACTAAATAAGATTTCATGTGAGTCACTGCACATTAACCATTGTTTACAAGTTGTGTTCTGGGTGTTCTCTCTTTTAATGTAACATCTTGGTAACATAGCCTCTCCTCCATGCACCTCAACAAGCTAGACCAGGCAACTAATCAGGCCAGGAAGATTTAGGTGTGTCCCAACTCAAGAAGTGACAGTACGCAGTCATAATCAATGCATTAGAATATGCGTCCAGATGAGGCTGTTTGCCAGATTAATAATAGTCCTGTCCAAAAAAAAAACTGTTAGGTGCTAAAGGTCACATAATTACACTGAAGATTTTGGGTTGCAACTAGACAAGTTGTGTAATGTAACTTTGCTTGGGTTTCCAGTTTATGAAAAGAGCATTGAAATCCAATACAATGCATTCATCAGGTCTTTTTACACCTCCAGAAGACCTAAGTTAGATTCGCCACTATAAAGATTTCCAAGTGTATACAAACATTAATAATTAACTTATTGTCTTTGCATGTGCATCAGGGAACCTTCAGATTCAACTCTGAAAAATAAAATTCAACCATTTGATTAGAGAAAGGTGCTTTATTTTTGCAAATTATACATCTTCTGAACTTTTATCATGGCACTAAAACAAAAAAAGGACATTACAAAAACACTCCATTTGTATAAAAACAATATATGCACATATCAAGCTTTTGTTTTACTGTACAACAAATAGGCATAAGTAGCAAAAAGGATGAATAGCCAAGGAATGACGACTGCACTTGTGTGACTTGAAATAGTAAAACATACAACAGAAGAGAGGATTAAAGATACAGTAAAGGCCACTGGATACTATTCAAAACTCAAAATCATCACAGATATATCATCATCATCAAAAGCTTCTCAGCTGTGTTTAAAGCTCATAATGGCACAATCATCACAGTAATGTAATCACACCATTTCCTTCTGATATTTGGCAAATTAAATATTAGGCAAATAGAATTCAAGATGAAAAACATATTGCTGCTTGGAGAAAAAAACAACAAGAAAACAGCTATACTTGGTAAGATACTTGGAGTTTTTCTGTTAGAAAGCACATTTTCATCATGAGCTTGGTACCTTAAAGTGCACATAGCCTCACAAAGGTTACGTTTAAAAATATAAGTTGAGTCTAAACTGGACTTTGCGCAACAAATTCAGTTGTTTAATTTGATACAATGATTTCTTTAATAAATACCCTTATAAATATTATGATTATGAAAGCCAGTGGAATGCAGCTCATGACGGCTAGAATACATGATACACCTCAGTTGGTTACAAAAATAAATACAATGTCAACAACGCAAATTACAAAATAAAAAGATAGAAATATTGATCCATACAGTGCCTCTTGGAATTCTCCTTGAATTCTGGCCCACCAGAAGACCAATATTGGTTTAATATAAGCAGTAAAAATCAGTGCACAAAGCAAGAACAGAAGCAAAAACAAGCAGGTTCAGTAGTAAAAGAAAAAAAATAATTGAATGTTAGACAGTCAGTTTGCTCCACAAAAATTGCAGCTGCTGAACCCTTTTAGAGGAAAAATTTAACTATTATATGCTAAGTTATTTAGATGGAGCTGCTGAGCTCATATTCAGAAGCAGCAGATTAAAAACAGCTTATTTTAAAACGTGTTGCAAACATAGAAAGGCTTTTTCTCTGGTTTAAGCAGCTAATTTTCAACTATTTCAAGCATTTCAAACACAACTAACCGACTCTGAAAAAGGGTCTACAATGCCCCTCTCTATTCTTGGCACTTAATTTATTATAGTGATCTTGAAAAAAAAAAAAAAGAATCGGGAAGTAGGGATAAACCAATAAAATTGGAGAAACAGTGTGTCAACTAAAAACTGAAGTCATTCTAAAGATTTTCACTGGAAGAAAAAGGTAAAAAAAAAAAAAGTGGTTTTCCAGTGAATTCAGAGCATCAGTGTGACAGGTTATTGTTAATAACACAAACAGTGTCAGCCTTAGTGATACGAAGGCAGGAGCAGCAGAAGTAGTTAAATTTGGCCAACATTCCTAGAGTCAGCTGGTCTTCCTTCAGTTCCTTCCTGAGCTTTCTTCCCAACCTGCACCAAACCCATCACTCCTCCTACAAATTATGCACCTGAGTGGTAGCTGAGGTGGGAATCGTGGGGATGTTTCGCGTTGAGGGCCGCTCCCTCCTCACATATCTTTGCTTTCTCCCTGCAGAAGGAAAACAACGTGTTTAATTAAATGTGCTATGAAATCAGAAGACTTTCTGCTGACTTTAGGAGTTTTGAGTCGAGGCATTTAAAGTTGTCGCTCAGCTTGAACATAACTGATTTACGCAGATTTGTATTTGCATTGTCCTACAGAACCTGGTGAAAGGCGGAGGAGTTAACATTTAATCACTTGAAGTAATGACAATCTAAAGCTGCAAGACTTTTAGAATGTTATTGAAGTGGGTTTGTGCTGTGGTGGCGCAGGGGTTAAGCATAACCCACATATAAAGGCCCTAGTCCTCGACGTGGCCGTCACAGGTTCGATTCCCAGTCTGGCGACCTTTGCCGCATTTCTTCCCCTTCTCTCATTACCCACTTTCCTGTCAATTAACTACTAAATAAAGGCCACTAGAGCCAATGTCCACAGTCGTGGAGGAATTGACACAACCTTAACAAAAAGAAAACATTTGAACCGCTGCAAAACATCTGCAGCCAAATATTTTAGGCATTGCTTAGTAACTACACAACTTTAAAACCTGTTGAGCAAGACCTTAAAACTGGTATTTTACAGACATAGTCATCTTACCTGAAGGGATCATAACTGCCTGTAAGAGATAAAAACAAAAAAGCCTTGAGCTTCTTTATGATTTCTAATGTTAAATTAAAATGTTTGGAAGAAAAAAATAGACTTACCGTCTCACTTGGTTGAAATATAAAAGCTGTAAATATAAAAAAAGTATACATAAGATAAAAAAAAAATACTAAGAGCCAATTCATGAGAGTCTTTCCTCTGAGGAGACTTGTACTCACCTTTGTTTCGCCGGTAGAAGAAACCAGGCAGCCGGTTGGAGCGTTTGAGGTAGAAAAAGGAGGCAACAGTGAGAATGAGGAACATACTGATCAACAGAGTTCCCAGAAGAACGGAGGCCGCCACACCTGGGCCTCCTGCACAAAAACAGGAAACAATCCCCACTTACTACACCGCCAGAACTCAGAACCTGGGAGACGGGTTTTAGTTGACCTTTCTTACCAATTTTAGGAATGACAGTTGTTACTGTTGTGTGGTTTTTACGCTCCAACGTGTAGTCTAGAAGAACAAAAGTCAGATTGAATATATATATCTATTAAAACTCTGAACAATTAGAATTAGAAAGCTCTTACTGTATGTGCAAACGGTTACATTCTCCATGTCCACAGCTGCAGAGTCACAGAATATGCAGACCACGTTGCTGTTCTCCAGCAAACGATAGAAGCAACCTGCAGAAGATAAACAGTGAGTATTTCAGCATTTATCATCTTTGATATCTGGAGTTCAAAGTAGAATAAATTATAATAAGCCAACATTCAAACTAACGCCACACTACAATTCTTTTTGCTTTTATGTTGTTAAAATTTTTAAGTCTCCACACGCGCAGGAAGGAATATTAATAAAGATCTTCAAACCCCTTGAATACCGAGCTTCAATATATTCTTTTGTTAATTACAAAACAACAGCAAAAGGGGTTTTGAATTTCTTTACCTGTTAAAAATCTGAGGCCTGTTTAAGGTGATGCCACTAAATAAAATTCAACACAACGTATGGTCATAGCAGTAACACCACACTGAACATCCCAAAGCGGAAACATGTCAGTAGCTTTCTTTTCCTGCCAGGACATGGAACAGAAGTCTGGAGTGAAAACACTGAAATCTTGGAAGAAAACTTGAGATTCCTGATAAAGGGTGGAAAAGACTCAAGGCAGAGATGGAGTTCGACATTCTGGCAGGACAGTGCCTCTAAAAATACAGCCAGAGCTGCAATGATATGATTTGTAGCCAATTTATGTGTTAGAAAGGCCTAGTCAAAATCCAGACCTAGATGTAACTGAGAATCTGCAGACTCAAAAATCTGACTGAGCTTGAGCTATTCTACAAAGAATGTCAATTTTAGATGTCCAAAGCTGATAGAGACATAAGCCAAAAGACTTGCAACTGTAACATAAGTTAAAGGTGATTTAACAAATTACAAACACAAGGGGTTGAATACAAACTATGCGACACACTCTTATTTTATGTGGGGAAAAAAGAAGGTATTTTTCTTCTTCCAATTCACAATTATTCTCAACTTGGTGACATATAAACCCAAGGAAAAAAAGCTAATTGAAGATTGTGGTTGTGATGTGATGGAATGTGGAAAAGTATGATCACTCCCACATTACCTGGTTCACAGTGAGTGTCATTTGAGCACGAATTGTTCACTTTCTGTTTCTCTGCACAGCACTCCACAGAGTTATGATGTAGGGCCTGTGAGCAAAGAACCAGGCTTGGATTATAAAGCTGCACAACCTGAACTGCACACAGTAAAAGCAGATTAACATCTGTTCTGTACCTTCGTTACAGGCGTCTCCGGTCTGATCAGGATCACCGAGGCAGCCAAGACCAAAAGGAATGACAAACCCATACTTGAGCCCTTGAAGATGAAACGGATTTAATGTAGACATGAATCAATGCTACAAAGCGAGAAACACCTTAACTCATAAACTCTCCTGTGGAAATAATCATGGTGACACATAAAGACAGCTTCTTTTGGGTACCAAACAGATCTCACCTTGCCTCAAAGTAGTTTAGCTATAAAGCTAAAACACAGAAGAAGTCCCTTGTTAAAACTGCAGAGTGTATAAAGATATATATGTATCTTTGTACATTTGTTGAAACTGTCAGCATGTCGTAACAGTATGGTATAAGAAAGATGATGCGTTTAAAAAACAAACAAAAAAAAGAGCTCCTCTGCCTTCTCCCAGTGCTAACTAGGAACAACCAATCAGATCCAGGAGGAAGGTCTTAGCGCTGTCAATCACCCTTGTGTGCACGCTATTCTTCTCCCTCTACCTACAACTCTTTCTCTCTGTTACTGTTTCTTCCTGACGGCAGAAGAAATATTTTTTTACACCATTGAGAAATAGTTTTGCTTGAGGAGCTCTGACTACATTCAGAGAAAGATATTAAAAACAAAGTTGTTTTTTTGCAAATATCTTTTATTATCATTACAATAAATACTGTCAATCAGAATCAACAAACGTAACAAGTTTGACCATCTCTGGTTCAGTTAAATTGGAAGAATTGATTATTTCTAGCACATTTTCTTTTACAGTAAAAAATAAGACCACCATTATTTTGATGTTATTAAGAAGCACAGACAGTTGTGGTTACAATGAATAAAGAAACACATGTAGATACTATTATTAATGTTATATATCTGTGTATATGTGTATCTGTATATCTATTTCTGTTCATGATATAATAACTCAACTGATCTTCCTCAAAATAACTGGAAAAAAGTTAAAATGTTCATACAAATATTTTTTAGATAAAACAAAGACAAATTAATGCATTTCATTTTCGACATATATCCACATATCTTGGTTCTTGGATTTCATTTTCTAGCCTAACTTTCTCCAATTTTATAATCACGGAACTACTATAAACTCTAAAAATAATAGAAGATGTCAATTTTAATAAAAAAAGAAGTCAGCTTGTCCAGTGCTTGACATTTCAATCATCATTGCAAGAAAGAGAAAATTGACTTTTTTGATCGGTAAACTCTTATTTAAGTGATGAAGATGTACTTTATAACAGGAAAGCTATTGTAAAATGATTTTTTTCTTCTTATATTTTTGTTTTGTTTTTATTTTCTAATGAGTGGTGAAGTTTCAATGAGTGAAATATGATTCATATTATGCTTGTTCAACTTGTTTAAACTAGCCACTTATATATATGTTGCAAGGGTACAGTAAACATAAGCTGCGTTTCTCTTGATTGCATCTGCATCTCTGCCAGCCACAGAAATGTAAACATTAAACAGAACCAGTAATACATAGGAGCACATAAAACCATCTTGAATTAGTTTCATCTCATCAGTTTGAATTACAGAGCCAGAACCGTTGTTGTGTACAGAAACAATGTAAACAGAGGAGCAGCAGGTTAGCGTCAGTGGGCTGATGTACCAGGTGTTGAGCTAGCTAGCACCTGTCGTAATGGGAAATAATAACCAAAAGGTACGAGCAGACAGAACCGAAACATCTGAACCAGTGATACATAAGAACATTTAAAAATCCACTTGAATTAGTTTCATCTCATCAGTTTGAATTACAGAGCCAGAACCGGCTGCTGCGTGCTGAAACGTAAGAAAGTTAAACTCATCAGCCAGACGACGGCAGGCTTCGGCCTGACCAAACTCACCTGTATGGGTTAAAAACCCGCAGGTCTGGTCTGCAGCAGGGCTGTTACCACACAGTCACTGGTGTTCGTTGGTGGATTTGTCATGGATCCACCTCTGTGACTGTCTCAGACAGATAATCATACGACTCAGAGATACTCGTTTTAAAAAATTTGGCAGGCTGACTTCCGGAAGCGATTTTCAAAATAAAGTCCTCACGCCACCGACTGCTTCTTCTTGGTGGAGCTCAACATTGATCTACCCCTGAAAGAACCTATTTCTCTTAAATACGATTCCCTCGGCCCCTCTATAAATGAAATGTAATAAGCGTGCATATATATTAAGGTCTGCGCATTGACTGAACCCAAATAGCATATATATATATATATATATATATATATATATATATATATATATATATATATATATATATATATATATTGATCTATGTAATTATGTGAGAGTGCCTAATGATGGAGATTGAATGCCTGTTGATTCTCTGTCACCACAGGGCCAGCTAAAACAATTTCTTCTCTTCTATAATCCACAGTAAACGAGCTACTTCAGGATTATCATGTTATAAGGTCTCTTGTCTCTAAATTCAAACTCCGTATTATTTTTCATAAGAGTAAATATTCCAAAAAGTATTAATAAGAGCATGATTAGTAAGTGAATAGTGAACAAATAGCAATCCAAAGCAGTTATTTTCTCATTTCAAGCTTTCTTTTCCACGGTCAGTAAACGCAACCTCGCCTCGCTCTGAAGGTTTAAGCGGCGGGAAATCTAAAACAGCTGAATAGCCAAAAGGTTTTCTTAATCTATTTACAAATAAATAGATTAAGACGAGGGACGAGTCCAAGGGACCTGTGAGTTGATTCATTTGTATATTAGTGTAGTTATGTCACCTACAGTTTAGATTTTAAACTTTACATATGTCATCTGTAGCATTCTTTAGCTAAATCCTTCTCCGTTTGACTGAAATAGCGAGCTAGCATGTTTAAGCTAACTTTTTTTTTTTCTTTCTTTTCTTTTTTTTTTAAATCTTGAGCTAATTTGTTGATCTTTCAAGCAGGAAACCAGACGCAATGAGTTATTTGAGGAACATCAAGGAAATGTTGAACATACCAGCTGGAACCAGGTAATTAGCCATATTTTTTAATATTGTTTCTTGACCACCAATGTGGATAAATAAGATGTTATTTTGTATTATATTTATACTTAGCATTGCCCTTCTACATACAAATAGTTTTGTTTTTTTTGTTAATTTGTTTTTGATTGTTTTTCTTCAACACACTACATAATGGCGACTAATTAATGAGCAGAAACGTGGCCTCCAGTGGATATCCCAGTTTGACAGATTCCCAGGTTTTCTTTGGCTCGCAGTTTTGGCATGAACATTCCCAGGGTATGTCTCAGGAAATGAGTCTGTCATCCAGAAACTCCCAGCAAAGTTCACAGGAGGTAATTCCCTTTCCTGCATAAATTAGTATGTTATTAAAAAAGTTAATTCATTGCAATGACTCAGTTTATATAGTGAAACACATTATGATTAATTACACTCTGACTGATAGTCAGACATGAGATGTTTTCATATTTTTGTTTTCAGGGAAGTGACCCAACAATTTTAAACAGATATACATCTAAACCTCTTCTGTTTGGAGACATGAAGGACAAAATGAGAACCTCAGGGTTGCTTGATAAGTTTGAAGAGGACAGGAAAAAAGCAAAAGAGAGAAGTGACAGGTGAATCTATGAACCATAAACTTAAATCAGTTATTTTGATTACAGAAAGGTTGCCTAAAAATGTTTGAATATAGCATCTGCAATCTCTGTATTTTCTTTTAACAGTGACCACTTTTTTAAAGAATCCCAACATATTAGAGAAACTCTCATCAATGTAAGTGGACATGGACAGTCATTCATTCAAAGACTTCTGTCCTCCAGATGTTCAAAACATACAACTTCTTTCAGATTCAACAACTGGTGGCTGGCACTGAAAAAAACACATCTGTGTGCCAAACAATCTTTGAAAAATTTGACAGTTTTGCATCATCACGTAAGTTTTCTGACAGTTGATTCTGCTTTTTCTGGGATGGATTTATGTGATGCAACAAAGACAGGGTCAGGTGGCCCCCTTTCTTTTAACATGCGCCTAATGCCATTTTTTTTGGTTTTATTTTCTAAGCTGACTTTAGAATTGAGTTGGCCCCTATCTGTGATACATCATGTGTCTCACTCAATGCCACTACACTAAGAATATTGTAAAAGCTTACAATACATTTAATAATTTACAACTGCAAACATTTGTTTTCTCCAGTGTGTGGTGCTGTTTGCCCTAATATTATAATTTGTGCATGCAGTATAAAACTCCCAAGTCACCCATTATTTCTATACATTTTACTTCAGAGGAGCAAAACTTTTTTGAAATGTTTTAAGGTGATCTTGATCAACATCTCTACATGCTTTCCGAAGGTTCTGCAAAGTTTGTCTCTGGCGCTTTTCTGCTTTTGTCACTTGTCTTTAGTGCACTGCCATTTTTAGAGAAGTTGTGAATTGTTCAAGTCACTAAGCATTCAGATATTAAACCTTCATGCACATAAGCTCCTAAAGCTAAAAATATGCAGCAGACAACTTGGCAAACACTGATTTTATTTTATGAAAAACACTAACAGCCTTTCTATATGTATGAAAATTGGAAATTTGTTTGAAATAGTAATACACTGGGAAAAATGGAAAAAAGAATTTAATAAAATACTCATCTTTTCAGAATTGCTTCTTCTTATTGATCAAACTATCCATCCATGGATTTGGTTCCAAAGTTAATTAACTTTTTGTTAACTTTAACATAAAGTTAAAGAAAGTTGACTTTCTTTATGTTAACTTAAACTTTTCATTCAAATCAAGCTCTTAAATCAAGTCAAACTTGATTTCTTAAGAGTTATTAGCTGACATCCTGACATTAAACACATGAAATAAAAAAATGATGCTTCCATCAGATCATTTAAAAACTGATGAACATTTGTTGATAATGTTTTAACCTGACACTTGTCCAATTGCTACCCCCCCCCCCCAAAAAAACAAAAAAAACAAAAAAACATTTCAAGGCCTTCAGAAAGCACTGCTAACTATTGATCAAGATCATTTTGTAAGATTAAAAGAAACATCTAACTCCTTTGATGTTGATTTAAACATCAAATAAAAGGAGTTGATGCTGAATCTACAAGGATGTAGATTGTTAAATTCATTTTAAAATGAACCAACTGCAGGGTAAGTTACGTTGTCTGTCTTTCCACTATCGCCTTAGTGAAAACTAGTTTGGAGAGCCTTCAGAGAGACATTTCCCAGATGCTTGAGACTTGGGTAAGCTCTCAGAAGGAAGTAATTACAGAGCTGGAGGAAAAACTGGAAAAGGTTAGCAATTTATGGTGGCATCTAATTTTTGACAGCAGTAGAAACAGATTATTGTTTGATCAATAATGAGCATAAATGTTTGTTTGTTTAGAATGGGGAAGCCACATCAGAGCTTGCCACACAGCTACAGAGCTTAAAGAGTAATCTGGAGTGTCTGAGAGGGGAGCAGGAAAGAGAACAAAAAATGCTGGAGGAAGCTCTGAAGCTGCTCAACTCTCTTGTTCCTAAGCCTTCAGATAAACCCGGCCCTAAATCAGTGTTAGACAGCGCCATTCAAACGTCTCCAGAGCGGGAGAAGTCAGTGCACAACATTCTGCAGAGTAGTCAAAGTGAAGGCACACAGCTTCCAAATGTGCCATGCAACCTTAAACATCAGGGTGAAACTTCCACACAGGGCTGCAGGCGTGTCTTCGGAAAGAGAAGAGTCAATCTGAAGGGCCAAAGGTACAAAAAGAGACCGCTGGTGCTCTCTCAGAGTAGGAAGAAGTTTATCCCAGATGAAAACACCGAACCTATAAATCCATGTAAGAAGTCCCAGAAAACATCAGGACCCATTTACAACATCTGTGATCAGAACACCCTGAGCGACCAGCAGAACCTCAGGTCCGGCAGCCTGATACCAGGGAAGAGAGGAAGTAGATCCACCATGGCTGCCGGATGTTTCATGAACCTGCCGAGCTCCTGGTCCCAGGACAGCAACAGCTCAGAGTGCCTCGCTGCCATCGAACCCAACCTGGAGATGTTAAGCCCCGTGAAACAAGGAGACTTATGGGAGTTGTTTGATTCTGAATTTGACTTTTAGAGAAAATCTACAGTCCCAAGCACTCTTTGTTTGGTTTTCGTAGGTGAAATTAGTAAAATCTGTTAACATAAAACAATATTCATTATTACTTTACTAGAGTTATGTTGGAAAACTCTCCTGATTTGGTCTGAACTCAAGAATAGTTTAAGAATATATAGCTTAATATAAGAACTGTGGTAGAGTATAAGAGTGCAGACTGACCCTCAAAGTATTACACAAGCTTATTGATATAGTCTTGTAGAATTTTTTTTCATAGCTTACTTAAAACATTGTAGTTAAGTTTTGCACTGCTGTATCATTTAGTTCAGTTATATTTCCAGTTTCAGAGTGAAAATAAAATGGTAAACAAATTAAACATTTGTGTCATTTGATTAAACCTGATAATTTCTGTGATCTATGAATGTAAAGTACATATTAATTTCTTTATTGTAATGTTGCAATAATGTAACATGAGTGGTTCATTGCTTTTCCTAATTGTTTCCACATATCACTTTTTCCGTTATTCGACCCCACAATCCATCCTCTCTTTCCCATATGTTTTCTGCTACAATATGTAGAAATCCTGAAAACAACACATACTTATGCAATAATGATTTAAAACAATTATTATTGTGTATAATCAAGCTACAGCATCCATACTCCAAATAAAGTGCATATTTATTTCTAAAAACAATTACATTTTCATTCAGCTTCAGCAAGCATACTAAATACAGTTCAATGACTACAATGTAAAATGTTAAATTTATAAAACTAACAGGTGCTTCCTGTACACGATTTGCCATTTTGCATTTGTAGTCATCAAAAACTGAATAATCCTTTCTGGGGATGTCCAAGTCCAAGTTTGGTTTATATGTTATATCGAAGAAACATATTAATCATGATAGATGTAAAGGGAATCACTTTTTTTATATTTGTAAAAATAGGCAGGTTTAAATATTCACTGTGAGGCTGCAAGATTCAGGAAATCCTCTCTGAAGGAGCAATACGCACAAAATAGTATTTACAAATCACATCTCTGCCTACCAAAGTGCATTCAAGTCATTAAGCGCATACCCTCTTTCACACAGACTAATAAGTGCATCACTACTTAATTTCCTTTGCTGATTTCTTGCATCCAAACTCTACTCTGACAGACAGCTGTGGATCACAGTTTGACTACGTCAGAGGGTGGGGATACCAGTCCCCTCGGATTGAGACTTGCCACCAAGCAGACATCATAGTTGTCATGCATCAGTGCGCGCCGGGTCACCACTGTCCACCGGTTCTCCCATGGATCCAGCTCCAGTATGTCCTTTGTTATATCGTCATGACGATCTGAGATGAGGGAGTTGACGGAAAGAAATTTAGTTTCATCTTGAAACTAATTTCAAAAAGAAAATGTCAGCGCAAATTTCCTGTCAGTACCTGCTCCTTTGTAATATCCGCAAACATAAATTTTTCCTCCCACAACGCCTGCATTAGAGGCATTAGTACGCAGTGAGAGTTGGGGACACGGGAGAGGAGGCCCATCCTTCCAGTAATCTCCATCTGGGTTGTAGATTTCCACAGCACTCAGACAATGACGTGACTGCCCTCGGTCCATTCCCTCACATCCTATTCCCCCTGCAAAACACGTAAGCACCAATAACCAAATCAATGCAATTGCAATTCATTAGCAATATTAGGTACTTTCTAGTTTGTTTTTTTTGTTGCGATCAGGTTTGTCTCCACATGACACTTTTTCATCCTCTCAGTCTATGAGCCTTTTTGTGTCTGATTAACTCAGGTCAACAACATACAGCAGACGGGTCAGAGAGAAAGTTGCGGAGAAGACAGCAGCAGAATTAGGTTAACGTTTCAAGCTTTTAGTTATAAGACATTGCTAAATGCAGAAGTGTGTGCATGTCAGAGTTGTTTCTTTTGATGCTGTCAGGTTTCTGCACCCAGGAGGGAACAGATGATTCCACATTGGCCATGAAGAGCAGAGTGTAAAGCTGAGAGAAGAGATAGTTTCTTGATCATTTGACAGCATTTGTGTTGCATGATTTTGGAGGAAAAGGTTAGTGTCTATAGAAGTATTTTGTTTAAATTTGACTGAGTCTGATCTTGGTGTTTGTGGTCTAGGTAGTGACTGAGTGGCTTGAATCTGAAGAGGGAAGTTAACTATCTTTGGTTTATCACATTAGGAGCATTGTCCTTGCAAATGTCACCATTTTTTATTCTAATGTTACTTTATTGCCAAATGAATGGCAGTTCTAATAGTGAAGAGAAATGCATTGTAATCATTCCCAAGTTTTATCAGTTTAACTAGTCCAAAACCTACCTACCTATTACAAAGATTTCCCCATTCAGCACTAAAGCACTGCAGCGGTACTTAGAGTACTTCATTGGAGCAAGCTCAGTCCATTTGTTTGTGTTTGGATTGTACTCCAGGAGGCGGTTACTAAGACGGTCCGGCTCATCGTCCATACGATATGACTGGAAGTTCAAGTGGAGTAGAGAATGAAAAGGCAGAGCAGGTGCAGACACGATAATAAGCTGCTGACAAAAGTGTAATGCTCTAAGTTTCACATAACCAAAGATAGATATAACAGTACCTGTGGAGTGCGTCCTCCCATCACATAAAGGCAGTCTTTCATTCTGACCACACTGTGGTAGGCCAAAGGCAAAGGCAGAGGTGCTGCACTCCGCCAGGGCCCTCCCTGCAGAGACCACCGCTCCACACAATTTGTGATGAGAAACTGGTTCTTTAGCTTCATCTGCCCCCCCAAGAGGTACAGAGTGTCTCCCAGAGACCCCAGGGTGTAGGAGTCCCGGTACTCTGCGGATGTTAGGTGTTCCCAGCTGCCCTGGGCTTCTACTTTATACCTGCAAACCCAGGCACACCACAATAAGTTTCTCAGAGGAAAAACAAGCTTTCAGCTGGAAACAATGTCACCTTATTCTTACCTGTAGATTTCAACATTCATGTCTTTCTGTCGGGCCATTCTGCGTGCACTTGCCTCTCCTGCTACAATAATGTCATTTCTTTCAGTAACGACTCCAGCACACACATATCCCAGAGCGTCTCCATAGCGAGGGGAGGTGATGTAGTAGGTTCGGCCAGTGGATGGGGCAAAGCAAAAGCTTCGTTCTGTGTAGTTGCCATACCTTGACCTGATCCCCCCTCCGTCATTACCAACACAAAGCAGCAGATCTGTGGTTTCCATTCCGTACCTTAGCTTCAGTTTGCGTGGCGCAGCAGAGGGATGCATGGTTGCAGCCTCCAGTGCTTCATTCAACATCTCCAGACATTCAGCATCAGCCAGCAAAGCTGTGTTCCTCCTCATGGCCTCTCTTAAGTAGTCAGAGTTTACCAGCGGCAGACGGACCTTCTTCAGCAGCTCAGGTAGATGCCGAGCACGGACCTCTCCATCCATCAGGGAGTTGTGCTTAACCCAGCGAAGGACAACATCTAAGATAGTTTCTTCTCTTGTCACATTGAGATCATCAGAATTCAGGAGCTTTCCAAGTTGATGGGCCTCCAGCTCCAGAACCTCCTCATTCTGGCAAACTTGGACAAAGTGCTGCCTTAGGAAGCGTTGAGCGTGATCAGCCAGCTCCTCTGCACCAAGGTCACGGGCAAAGAAATACACACCGAGACAGTTGGAAGCATCCATGTTCTCAGTCATGTGCTGCCGACAGCGTGCAAAGACCTCATCCATCTGCAGGAGAAAAGCTGCAATTGACAAACCTTGCACATTGTCATTAGTGAGAGGAAGATCTGAGGTGTACATGTAGTTCAGGAGGAGGGCCAGGCTGTCTGCAGGCGTGTCACGCAAGAAGATTTCCCTGTTACTGCACTCACGCAAACCACACGTGAACATGACGCGGAAGTAAGGGCTGAAGGCGGACAGAATGACTCGGTGGCAGGGGAAGCTGATGCCCTCAGCGACCAGCACCACGTCTGTCAGATGCTCAACCTCTCTCATCTTCCTGAGTTGTTCAAGCAGCACCAGCCCATGCTTGGATGTAAGATCCATTCTTTTCTGAATTTATCAGGAAACTGATTATTTACAAGAAAACACTGGAAACTTTACACAACCAGAATAAGTAAGGCAGTGGTTTCTGAAAAACAAAAAACACAAAGAGACTTCAGTTAATTATATTCCAGATCCAAACATAATTTTCTACTAAAAAATAGTCTGTGCAATTTATACAGGTTTTGTAGGAATATGTATTGTCCGTATTTATTTTTTACTTCTCTCTACTATAATGTTTTGCTTGAAGGTTATGGGTGATATTTCCCAATCTCATTACACAAACATTTATATCCAGTTACAAAAATCTAAATTTGTTAACTAAAAAAGAAAAATATGCTGCATTGATGTGATTGGATTACTGTTTTGGATAGTTAATATAGTAAATTAGTCACATGGTTATTCTGTCATTAGATAATTTCATAGAAAACAGTTTTTACAGTCTATCAAAATATCAAGTTTCATCCTACAAAATTGGGATAAGTTCTAATAAAATATTTGACAAAAATGTAAATAAAAAGGTTAGAAAATCAGTTGCGACAATTAATCTTTTCATTGTAATCAATCTAATGTGCAAATTAGTCAAGCTAAACTTTTTGCATTCTACATAAAGTACGGTAAAGTAAACATACAGATGAGAACATTGTGTTACAGTTTGTTTGCTTGTGAAAAAATCTTACCAAAGTCATCTGCTCTTCTTGACTCACTGAGTTTTCGTCGGTCTATGAAAGCCGGTAAATATCCATGTTTTTCTTCAGGCCACACGTGTTGTTGATGTTGCCGAAAATGCAAGTCAGAGGGCTCTGAGAGATCTGAGCAAACTCAATGGCCAAGGTATGTAACCCCCTCCGGTGCTGCTGCCCTCTGAGCTGTTGGCCCAAAAATAGAGACAGTGTTGTTGCTGGCAGTAAGTGGGTCAAAGGAGTTTGAGTTATATAGAAAATGTAATATTTTGAAGCAATTGGGATGGCAAATGTGATCCAATTTGTTTTTATTTATAAATGGCTTTATTTGCCTTGTATCCCTACTTATTGGGTATAATTCTTCTTCCAGTTTCTTCACTTTTGCCATGTGCATGCTATCCTAGAAGAGATTAAACCTTTGCTCTTAGCTCAGAGTCAGGTTTCATGGCAACGCTTTCCTAAGAACTGAGTACATCTTGTTTCTTCACAGGTTTCAGCTTTTAAAAAAAAGCTTGAACAATATCGGGCGTAGAGGTTAGCGCGCTTCAGTCCTCGCTTTGAGCCTTCAGTCCCCTGTGATGTTCCCCCCTCTCCTTCCCCATTCCTGTCACTACATTATTCAATAAAGGCTTCCTGTAATAATGTAGAAAATGTTCCATTGCCTTTCACTGCCTTCCTTTTTGTTGCTGAGTAGAAATCTAGCCAGAATGGAAACACAAAGTCATCTAAAATCAGCAGAGTTTATCTTTTTTTTTTTTCCTGACATCCTTTCCTTGTTCTGATCATTCATTAGTTTCAATGGCTCTGCCCACAATGTCCTGTCTATAGTTAACCATTACACACTGCTGCATATAAAAGCAGATCCAGCTGTGATCTGGGCATATCGAGGGGTTCATTGACTTTTGCTGAAAGCTTGTAGTTTTTATGCATTATAATAAATAGATCTAAGTTCTGCGTCTGATGCTCAAATGGATTCAAAAGCTGAATCTGGGAAATACAGAGTGGAGAGGCAAGTCTTGGACGAGCAGAGACTGGAAGAGCTAACAAAGAGAAAAACACTCTCAGAAATCCACAAACCTCTGACTGATCGTTTAAAAGACTCCTTCAGGTAAAGGGCTTGCTGTGTTAAAATACATCTTTCAAATTTTTTTGCGGGAAAAATGATTTTGAAAATGAACATTTCTATTTTTGTAGATGTACTCTGCCAAAACTAAAGCGGAGTGTAATGAACAGTTGTCCTGTGCTGTACTGGCTACCAAAGTACTCGGTGTGGGACTATGGGATGCCTGACCTGGTCTCAGGAATCAGTGTGGGGATAATGCACCTGCCACAAGGTATGATAATTGTTAAAAATGAGAAAATGGATCTCGGCTGCAAGTGATTGAGGCAATGATTAGCTAAATATCTTTTTGACATTTAGCTAAACTGTATTTCTGTATTTATTTTTTAAATCAAGCTAAAAATTATCTTGCATTTCACAGGTATGGCATATGCACTACTGGCTTCTGTACCGCCTGTGTTTGGGCTCTACTCGTCTCTCTATCCAGCTTTAATTTACTTTTTCTTCGGTACATCGCGTCATAATTCTATTGGTGAGCACAGTCTCAAATATAAAACCCTTAGAATAAGAGATTTACAAGTTCTCAGCATGAATGTCAAATTAATTTGGGCCTTTTAATCTTTTTTTTTTGAAAATCTTTTTTAAAGTTCAGATTAAATTTAAAAAAACAATAACTGATTGTATAGGTTATTATTTGTTTTTCTCTAATTCATGCATGATCACAGTTTTAGATTTTCTGACATAAAAGCTGCCTCTTTATTTTTTCTGAGCATGTGAAGATTTTTCACAAAGGCATTTGTTTGTCAGTAATATTTGCTTTGAAATTCTGTCTTAGTCCCTCAGTCAGTTTGGTGTAGAAATTACTCTACTGGTTTTTCTGTAGTTTCCAGTTCACAGCAGGTTTAAACATCTTAATCTGTCATCTGAAGGGAGAGTTTTGGGGTCTTCTTGTGGAAAATATTAAGAGATTTAGGTAAATACATGTAATGCATGTGTATTTATGAGCCTGTGTGGATTGGAGAAAATCTTAAAAATGTCAAACAATTCTTAAAGTTCTTAATTAAATTTCTTAGCTTTTAATGTCATTTAAATATACATTTCTTGTTGAAAATGTTTATGTCACTGCATAAATCTTCATTTATTTTTTAGGTACTTTTACCATCCTCAGCATCATGGTGGGCAGCGTGACAGAGAGACTCGCTCCCGATGAGTTTTTCTTGAAAACAAACGGGACCAATTCAACTTTAGAAATGGACGTAGCGGCCCGGGATGCTTACAGGGTGCAGGTGGCAGCTGTTACTACCTTCCTTGGAGGACTTATTCAGGTTTGGCAAACAGTGCAGAAAATACGAGAAACTCTCAGGTTTTGCTTTTGCAACTTCCTAACCACTTAAATGACTGTGTTCGTGTAGGTGCTGTTAGGTGTTATAAAGTTTGGCTTCGTGGGAACATATCTGTCTGAACCTCTGGTGCGGGCTTACACATCAGCTGCAGCAGCACACGCTGTAGTGGCACAACTCAAGAACTTATTTAAAGTTTCCCCGAAACGCTTCACTGGGCCTCTGTCGCAAGTTTATGTGAGTATCATCATCTGCTCACTCTGGCTTAATGGGCTCATTTGAGCCAATTATATGAGTACTCTTTCAATTCCAACATATATGCAAAAAATAAAAGATAAAAATAAAATAATAGCTAAAAATATATTGTTCAAAAAACAACACTGACAAGTCAGACTTTATTTCTAATCTCACAAAATACTACCTGCCATTAAAACCATTTTTAAAGTCTGCGAGTTCTTTACAGCTCTGTACCTTTTTCAAAAGTTCTGTACAAATGTTTGATAAAATACAAACATGTGTAGTTTTTAATGGATAATTTACAAAAATAATAAAATTACTGCAGAAAAAAAAAAGATTATGTAAATTTCAATAAAAAGCTTAAGATATAACTGGAACATAAATAAAGCATTTGTCAAAAAGCAAGCCCAGTCATCTTTACATCTTAATCTCCGAAAATCCAGAAACTCATTGTTTGACTGAAATACTCACAATCTTTAGAGATCACATAAAAGGGAAGTGGCTGCACTATTTAAGACATTAAAGTTCATAGCAGCATTTTTAACTCAATACAGAAACCAACAAGAAACCAAGGAAGACTGTTCATGACAACAAGAAATATATTTTATTTGTTTATATCAGTTTAGACAAGCTGCACGGTTCTGGACATTTTATAAATGCTGCTAGATTAGCATATATAGCATTGCAATAATCCAGGGAACTGGTGGTAAAAGCTAGACTAACCTTCTTGAGATTTTTAAAAGAAAGATAAGGTTTAACTGGAGTTGGATTTTATAACACCACTATTCTGTTTATCTGACTTAGCTGGCTATTATTACACCTAGATTTCTTGAGGAACCAAACAAGAAAATAAGACTTTCCGGATCAACCGTTCAGTTTAACCAGTTGGCCTCATTGCTGTCAATATAGCAATGGTAAGCCACATTGTGCTTCTTAAAGATGAATTCAAGAGGCAACATGTTCAAAAATAAAAGCAGTGGACTCAGTATGGATCTCTGTAGGACCCCAAACTGAGAAGAGACTGCAGAATAGAAATAACCCCATAAACATACTGAAAAACTCCTGCCTACCCCAGTTAGACCAGGATGTACCTGTACTGTGGTTACCAACAACACATTCCCCTATAAATTTCTGATTATTATGATGTGTGGTCTCAAAGGGTACTCATAAGCCTGAAAACACAAAAACATAAGCATTTACAGAAATGTTTCTGTTGAAAAGGAATGTACCGTAATTAAAAATTGTTCACTGTATCAGTGCTGTGGGGTTAAAAACTGATTGAAACTCCCCACCAATGTCATGGGTGTCTAAAATCTTTTGAAGCTTAATGAGTACCACTTTTTCTAGATTAGAGAGAAATTGTAGTTCTGTTATTGGTCTTTAGTTCAAGAGAACAGTGGGAAGGATTTTTTTTTGTTACATAAGTAGAGTGTTGAATAAAAGAGAGTGCTGCATTAACTTAGAAAATAGTTGCTTTTTAAAAAAAATCTCAGGCCAATTACAATAAATCACAATAACGATGAAGCAGCTTCTAGATAAACATACAGCAGCATTAAATACCTCGGTTTCAGTATTTTAGGGCCCAATTTAGAGGATTACAAAATTTCCTTCTGTTTTGTCTATTTTTGATTTTCAGACTCTGGTGGATCTTTGCCTCTCGCTGCCAAAGACTCATCTTCCCACTCTGCTGGTCAGCTCTGTAACAATTGTTCTCCTGATTGGAGCGAAGGAGCTCAACTCATTTCTGAGCACAAAGCTGCCAGTCCCCATTCCTGTGGAACTCATCACAGTCAGTGGATATAAAGATACACTCTTTGGCCTCTTTTTGCTTTATCAACACTGTGTGTATGGGTGCATGCACTGCTCAGGGCTGCTGATGATGCAGCACTAAAAAAAAAAAGCATAGATGCAGTGGAAATAAGCAGCTGATTCAGCAATAATGGAAGGACTCCCACATTTATGCACTCCACTGCAGAAATGTGTAATATATGGCTAATAATTAGATCCACAGCTGGTCCATGATTGACTATATTTCAATGAGTAATGTCTAGGGCTGGAACAGTGTTGTGAAATATGCTTATTTTTAATTCATGTCTTATAATTTCTTTAGATTGTAGCAGCGACTCTGTTATCGTCCACTATACACCTAAACAACAACTACAGTGTTTCAGTTGTTGGAGAGATCCCGAGTGGGTGAGTGTTTTGGATTTATATTGGGCTGCTATAACTTCTGTTGAGGCTTTTTTCCACCAGTTTTGCATTTTTCTTCTTCCCCAGTTTAAGCGCTCCCTCTGTGCCCAACCTGAGTCTTTTTGGAGACGTCATTGGTGACGCTTTTGCTATTGCCGTTGTTGGTTATGCTGTATCTATTTCACTTGGGAAAACATTTGCACTGAAGCATGGATACAAGGTGGACAGTAACCAGGTGAGTCTGTTCTCACATCAAGCTGTTTAGTCTATCTGCTTTTATTCTTCTTTTGTATTTTCCTGCATTATTGATTCATTCTTTTTCTCCACCGCGGTGCAGGAGCTGGTGGCGCTGGGTCTCAGTAATGCAGTGGGAAGCTTCTTCCAGTGTTTCTCTGTCTGCTCCTCCATGTCTCGAAGTCTCGTCCAGGACAGCACTGGAGGAAAAACTCAAGTGAGTAAGCAACAGCAGAGAAGATTTAAATTAGCTCTTTTTTCCCATTATAAGTCATTCTGCAGTTTCTGAAATAGAAAAGAAAACTTTCAGTTGCAAGCCAATAGAAAACCCAAGTAATCAAATGAAACAAGACATGTTTAAATGAGCTATAAAAACACTTTTGTTGGCTATAGCTTCTCCATGCAGAACAAAGTGAAATGGTTTTAAAGCAACAAATGACATGAGAATGTAAATATTACTTTTTTCTACAAGGCAAATCATTTTGCTTGTAAAAGAGCATCTTACATTATGCATTAAGTGGAAATGGGAAATTATTTCTTTCCATAAATATACAAAATATTCAGTACCTGTTTTTTACCATTTGAAATTTAGCATACTGTTTTCAGTATGTTAAATGTAATAATTCCCTTTCAAATTGTAGTATTTTTCCTATTATATATAAATCAGGCATGTCATGAGTTAAATTTACTGAGTTACATTAAGAAGTAAAAGAGATTGTTTCAGCTTGAATGGTTCGAAAATAAGTACTGTCAATGTCAGCATCAGCAATTTATTCAAATCTATTAATCATTTTGTTTGTTTAACCTACTTTATAACTATATCTAATTTATTCAGACAAAACTGACTGATATTTTCCATGCACATGTAATAAAACTTCTGGTGTCATTCTTGTAGATGGCTGGAGTGGCTTCTTGTCTGATCGTACTGGTGACGATACTAAAACTTGGGATGCTGTTCCAGGAGCTGCCAAAGGTCGGATATTTTCCTCTCTTTTACAACTACGACGACAGTTCATATCCAGGCCACAAGTGTTAGTGAGGTCACACTCTGGTTTAGGTCTAATTAACTGTGTTGCTTTAGGCCGTCCTCGCATCGATTGTGCTTGTGAATTTGAAGGGCATGTTCAAGCAGTACTCTGATGTCGTTACACTGTGGAGGAGAAGCAAAATCGATCTGGTGAGATGTTGTGATTAGACAGGGACTTTAATGTTTGAGTGCCATCATGATGGACCTTTTGATTTCTGCGACCCCCCAGGTGATTTGGTTAGTGACTTGGATGTCAACAATGCTGCTCAATCTGGACCTGGGTTTGGCTGCTTCCATCGCCTTTTCTCTGTTCACAGTTGCCTTCAGGACTCAGATGTAAGATTCTTCATCACCTTATCAGAGTTTCTACATGCTGTCCCACAACACAGACAAATGACAAACAAATGCATGTTTCAACTTCTGTTAATTAGGCCTACATACTCTGTTCTGGGAAATGTTCCTGGTACAGAACTCTATGTGGACATAGAGACACACAGAGAGGTGAGATAAACATGCAGAAAGTCAAAAATAGATGGGGTTTTTCTGCCCTGACTGCAAAATAATCTGGTGATATTTATGTATGTGACAGGCCAGAGAGGTTCCAGGTGTTACTATTTTCCGCTCCTCTGCTACAATTTATTTTGCCAACGCTGAACTCTACCTGGAGGCCCTGAAAGAAAAGGTTGGTCCTCTTTCTTTCTATTCTTTTGTTAAATGATCCTGTTATTAAACATTTCAATATTACAATATATTGGTAACTGTAAGTGTTTCATATTTTTGTTCACACTATTTTATTTATTTTTACTTATATTGACAAAATAATTACTTATTTGACTGTAAAAGACCAGAATTCAATAATATTTCATTTAAAGGATGTCGTTTTCTGGGGGATGTTTTCAATATTTTGTGACAACACCTCAGTCAACAACACAAAGAAACTACTGTGGTAATAAAGACAAGGTGTAGTTGAGATGATATTGTTTCCAAGCAATTCTTTATGGTATGATTTTGTAAAAAACAGGAGTAAGTTACAGTGCTCTCTCTCTCCCTCTACTTTACTGTAAATCGCCTAGAATTTCCTCCGGGTTAAGGGACAGGCAAACAACCATTTCATCTTCAGTCACCAGTTAAGTCAGCCTAGATAGTTAAAACACCGCAATAAGGATATAAAACAACAAGCAGCTTAGCGTCTAGTCAACTTGTAAAACACCAGCTGATCTACAGTAAAATTCCATTTCCAGAAATCGAGTTTTACAACCAGCTAGTTTTTCTGTTTCCTTTCTTTTACATGTTTAGAGGTTCTGTCTTTCTGTTTATCAGACTCTTAAAATCAGTTAAAGATCCATGA
This sequence comes from Gambusia affinis, assembly GCF_019740435.1. NCBI lineage: Eukaryota > Metazoa > Chordata > Actinopteri > Cyprinodontiformes > Poeciliidae > Gambusia > Gambusia affinis. Next base: position 16,838,971 of record NC_057874.1, on the reverse strand, counting down.
TTGTCCAGGGATACTTATATAAAATCTATACTAGCTTTAGTTTATCTTATATTTGTTTTCTTGTGGATGTTTTTATGTTTCTCCTTTTATGACTTAAAAACTTCCTTTATTTTAATGTTTTCTGTGTCCTGAGAACTTTATGGTCTTCATATCTTATCTTGTAAGGTGTTTTGTGACTATGTCTCAGAGGCACTCTATCATTCATTCATTCATTCATTCATTCATTCATTCATTCATGGTTCTACCTTGGTTGACATGTTCCATATAATCACTATGTTGGTTGTATTTTTTTTTAAAACTTATGACAAAGTAATTTAACCCATATTGCATGTTCAGGTCTGGTTCAAAAACATCAGAAAGATTATTATAAGACCATTTCTTGTTAATTATAGCAAATACTCAAAAATGAGTATTTGGTGGTTAAATGAAAAGTGATGAAGAAGCATAAATATTGAATGAACAATTTGAAGTAAAAATTGGGAGAAGATAAAAACGGATGTCAGATTTTTACTTTAGCCTTTTTTCTTTTATTGGAGATTTTATAGCATACTAAGTTTACCAAATCATTAATTTCTTGTTTCTGTTGATTTAACTTTATGTTTACCTGTTTCCAGAGTGGGCTTGATATTGGTAAAATGATTACCTATAAGAGGAGGCAGGAGGCCAAACAGAAGAGAAGAGAAAGGAGAGCTGAAAGACGAGCAAAGAGGCAGGCTAAAGGAGAGGTGGGAAACGTCCAGCATAAAACACAAATGATGATTTTTTTGTTCAGTTTTAATATTTGCATTTTCACTGTGAGGTTTATGGCAACCTAAATGCAAAAACAAAGACATTCATAATATCTGTGCTCTACACTGATGCAACCAAAGCTTAAACTACTTCCTCTTCTCTAATTATTCAGAAACGGGCACAGAAAGCAGCTAAACAGCATTCTGGGCCTCCAGAGATCTCAGTGGAGGAGGACGAGGCAGACGACTGGAGAGACACACACGTGGACATGACAGCTGCAGAGGAGGAGGAACAGAGCCGGACCGAGAGGGGAAACGGGACAGTGTTTGTGATCCCAACCACTCCCCGGACGCCCGACGGTTGCTCCAGGTGGGAGTACCTCAAAGGAGGACATCCAGACAGCACCAGTTTGGGATGGATGTCAGAGCTGCAGGACGGGGACACCACCACTCTGGGCTCCAGCAGCGAGGACACTCTGAGTCGGGATCTAGAGCAGGTGTCTCTTGGGTCTCTTGGGAAGTGGACATGGGACATTCACTCCATCATCCTTGACCTATCCACGGCTAACTTCATTGACACCGTGGCCATACAGACACTGACAAATGTAAGTAATAAAGAAATAAAAGGACCTGGTCATGTCCCTTTACTGGAAGGGTTTATTGACTGAGTTCTTGCTCAGCCATCAACTTCACCCTAACTGCCAGTTTTCTTGTTCAATAAAAGATAAATTGGGTTCAGTCTGTACTAGTACTTGTTTTCCTCAGCAGAGCAATGAAGAAGTTCTTGCTGATGCTGACTTTGTGCAAGTTGTTTGTTTTTCTTTGCCACATCACGACTCAGTGCTTCTCAACCTAATTGCAACTCCAATTACAATGAAGTTGGGATATTGTGTAAAACATAAATAAAACCAAATTACAGCAACTTGCAAATCCTTTTCAACCTATATTCAACTTATTGAATAAATTGAATATAGGCAAGATATTTAATTTTCAAACAAATTAACTTTACTGCATTTTTAAAAAATATTCACTTGGAATTTGATGCCTGCAGCACATTTCAAAAATGTTAGGACAGTAGAAAACTGGTAAAGTTGAGGAGGGCTAAAGCCTCCCCCCCACGTATTTAGATCATTCCACACGTGAACAGGTTCATTGAAGACAAGCGAGTGTCAAGACTGGGTATAAAGGTAGCATATACTGTATTTGGAACTGAACTGGACAACATTGTTGCATTGGACTGATGTGAAGTGAATTTGCACCACTTTAGATTAGAATTAAATGGAGGTAAACTGATTCTGCTTATCTTGTGAAATACCTAAAGATGACATTTGGTGTAAATTAGCTCTATGGAACTTTTTTTATGCTGTATATACATATTTAAATAATGTTATTGTTAAAACATGTTATGGGTAATTTTACACCAGCACACAGTTGTATTCTACCAAATGTTACCTCGTTCTCTTTGTTTATTGCTAAAATCTTCAAAATGAAATAAAATATTTTAAAATTGAAAACATTGCCTGAAGAAAACTCTCCTCTATTTTCTGTGTTAACAGATCTTCCGGGACTTCAGTGAGATTGATGTGGATATCTACTTTTCTGGATGTCAAGGTGAGTGCAACTCACTTTTCTGAAGCTGCTCTTTAAGAAATACATTTTGTCATCCCCCGATTCCCTTGCTGCTTTACAGCGTCTGTTGTAGAACAACTGGAGCGTGGTGATTTCTTCTCGGAAACTCTAAGAAAACAGCATCTTTTTGTGTCTGTTCATGATGCTGTGCTCTACTGCCTCAACCATCGGGGGGCAGCATCGCTTCCCAGATACGACCCAACACAGGTGAGTAAAAGAGGCTGATTCACAGGTCACATGCAATGAGTCCAGAAAAAAACATACAAATATCTCACCTTTCATTGTCTGTGTGACTTTTTACAGTAATTACAGTTTCCTGTTATTATTGGGTTTAAATTTCTGATGTCACACCCATGTTTGTTTCATGTACTGACTTTCTGAAAATTTTCTGTTACAGGCCCTGCAGTGTGGCACAAAATTTTAAAGGCAACAAGATGTCAAACGAAAAGAAAAAAATGAATATTAGGAACTAGCTATATAAAACATACAATGTAGTGCAGGAGTCAATGTTTATTTCTTTGTTTTGACTTTTAATTTTTTTTAAACTTGGCTCCAGGTCTTCTGGTGGATTTATTGTGATTTATTTGACTTTGGAACTCATGTCCTGTTCAGTATCTGTCTATTGGGGGAATTGTTTTGTTTATCAAACTCCTAACTACATAATTTTGTTCAAATAGCCTGCAGAACAGAGAGAATGAACCTGTGTTGTTACAGATAACACTAAACCTGTTTTAGATTTGATTTTTGGGCATCTTGTTACCAGTAACCTTTCACACATTTGTTCATATTTCTAAATCTTTCAAGTTTTCTATGTTGCACAAAACATGTTTATTTTCGCACCGATGGTAAGAGTCTTAAATTTCAGCGTTAATCTGCAAAGAAAGAAAAATACTATAATAATTTTAAAAGTTAAAGTAGACTTTAATGCAGTAGCATATTCTCACGATGATTTTTTAATTCAGCCTTTAATTTACTTTGATTTTTTTTAACAAAAAGAAAAAGTCACAATTAGTAGCAACTTTAATGATTCCTGTAAAAATATATATATAAAAAATAAATAAATTGGTGCTCTTTAAGTCTAATTAAGTGCTTTATAAATTTTAACATTAAATTCATGATTTTCTGCTTCCCTGGACTTTAATTTTGATGAGACCCATAACCATTCTTCATCAAAATGGGAAAATTGCATGTGTTACATAGATATCATATTGATTTAAATGCCATTCATTTAAATCAAGAAATAACTGCAAGAGCAAATTAGCGTCTCCTGGAAACAACTTTAAAATGTCAAACTTTAACAACTAAGCCTGGACCATATTAATCTTGTCACTTCATGCAGTGGAAGGACATTGTTAAGGAAGATAAAAAGGTCTTATAAAGCAACTGTTGGAAAAAAGCAACATTATGCTTTTGAAAAATATATTTTATGAAATTGTACCTATCTAATTTTTCAGAAAGTGTTGCAAGCTGAAAACTTGTTATAATGTAAATGATGAACTGATCTTTTAGATACTGCATCAAATCTTCCCTGCTTCTTAAAGACATGACTTTCAAATGATGGAGTTGAAGATCACACAGTGCAGAACATGCTGTCATTATAAGGTACAACAACTGGTTAGAATACATATGAAAAGCAGCCAAAGTCTAAAATTTGATCATAAAGAGAAGTTTTACAAATTAAAAGAAGGTTTGTCACCTTATATTTTGTACATTGTACTTTTGGTTATGTTTTTGTTTTCATTTTATTGTCATGTTCAAATGTTATTTAAGCATATTTAAAGTATTGTTGGAAAAGAAGGATTCAGAGAACTGTTGAGTTTCATTACATTTTATTCGGTGCAGTAACAGTGAGAGAGTGCATTTTCAGTAATTATTCAATAAATAAATAAAATTTACTCTGGACATCATTTTCATTCATTGTGCATTCTGGAAGAAAACAGTAGCATTGTACTGAAGAGACATAGACAAGGCATCATGCATCACACCAAAAGGTGTGAGCTTCTTTTGGTAACGGCAGCTGTCACAATTTTCTAGTGCAAATGTTTCCTTGTAGCCACAGCAAAACCTTTTAAATTATGCATGCAAAGAAATGTCATTTTAAGTTCACGTGTGTAACATTTAGAGGAATCTACTGGCAGAAATGCAAGATATCACAATAATATAAGAAACACTGTGCTATTATTGAAAACAAAAATAGATGTTTACATAGAGATTGTTTGAGTCGCTTTTTTGCAGGTTCCTGCAGTATTTTTATAGTGGATCAGGCGAACCCTGACTATTTCTATAATTTTAAAAATACTTTTTCTCTTTGACAGCTGCTGACATTGACCTACAGGGTCTGGAAGATGAGTTTCAAAAAGGGAAACGGAATCTACAGCATGCACTTGTAAACTTTGCCACTAGATGTCACTAAACCCTACACACTTTGAAACATTTGAAATTTACAATTCTTCCACAGGCTCTACTGCAACACTCCTACGGTGGGAAATAGAAATAGAATAATACACAAAATAAACAGACTGTTGTACAAAAGGATCTATTTCCCACAGTGAGCTCGTTCCCTGAATAAACCTCAACGCTGCAAACTGGTCCAAAAAATGCTGTGCACAGGAAAGAGGAAGAGGTGGAGGATTTTGTTGTTAAACATATGAATGTATGGGTGTAGGAGCTACAAATCTTGATGGATGCTGGGATTCTGAATGTCTGCATTCGAAGTCAGATCTTCGTCATTCTCATCGTCTGGCAGCTGTGAAACCAACTGCTGGTAGCGAGCCTGGCGCTGGTAATCTGGATCAACATTGATCCATTTATTGGCTACCCACTTATTGCCGCGGGTGACCACACAGCCTCCATGCAGAGCATATTCATCCTGCTCTCCTACCCAACCTGACAAGAAAACAAAAACAGAAATGTTTGATTTACATTTAGAGTTATAAACACTACAAAACATCCTTTCAAGGAAAAAGATATTCCTAAAATTTTGAAAACAATTTTAATCAGTATTTGTCTTTGCTTCCTAAACTAATATTACAAGAAAGTCAGGATTTTGTACAGGAATAAAAACATGTGAAATGTTATGAGACTTTTGCACACCATGAGATATTTTCTGATACAGAGTTAATATTTAGGTGATTATAGAGAATAAACACATAGCCATTTTGAAAAAAATAAAACAGCTAACTTTTCTTGTTGGGTTTGACATTTTAAAAATCTACAATCAGACAAGTCACATACAAATACGTTAATTTAGAATCTCTGTAAGAGCAGTGGTGAACAATATCCAAAATAATTCAAGCGGTTAAGGAAGAAAATGCAACTAGATGCAGAGAAGCCTTGGGCAAACCCTTAACTATAACATCAAATCAAAACTGTGGACAATAAAACATTTTAGGAACATATGGAGTGAGAATTTTTTTTTTTATAAAACTGTGAAAAATTTTATAAAAAAAACAATTTGTGAAAAATTTTTTGGAATGTGAAAAATGCAAGAATGACAAATCCCCCCTTTCTGCCTGTGTCATAAATCTAGCACAAATCATTCAATAAACAAATCTCACTGTATGGGTTTAACACCTGATTTCAACAAGGAAAACATAACTTTTGAAACTAAAAACTTACATTTGAAATGAAATGGAATCTTTGCAAAAATTATTCCCGAAAAACATGTGCTATAATTTCCGCACCTCTTCCATCGGAGAGGTAGTTGTACCAGAAAACAGCCATCCCTTTGGTGGGTTTCACTCTGAGGTTGCTCTTGTCACAGTTTCTTCTGGTGTCCATCAGATCCACATCATTCTGTATCAGAGACTAATACACAAACTGGAACTAAGTGGAACAATGTCCTTCATGCCAAGCACAACCACTCGCTGACAAACATGTGAGTTAGCACAGACGTGAAACCCAAGCACTCTGTACACTTTTTCCAACTCTCTTCGGACACATTTACGCACCACTTCATCATAGGTCCTGTTGTCTGCCACAGGGAATGCGGTCTCCCCGCCCCCATCAACAGAGTTCAGGTAGAAGAGAACTGTGATGTACCTAAGTGTGCAACACAGGTTTAAATTGACACACACACGTATGGTGCAAACGAACACACACACACGCATGCACAAACAGTTAGCAAACCACTAGCAGACGCACAATGTCGAGTCACCAAACGTAGCATGCCAGCTGTCACACTGCACAGTTTAGTAACGACATCAGACAGATGAAATCCCAGCTGAACGTTCTGTCAGTGCCTCACCTGCAAGAAGTCTCAAAAGGAGTGGAGGTGTTTGCTGCAAGACGTGTGTGTGTGCATGCTGTTTCAGGGTAGACCGGCCCGCTGTCATGGTGGGCATGGTAGTGGCCCCCCTCCTCATATCGAACCACCTGAAGCGGCTCACTCAGGTCCACTAAAGCGGCCGGCAGCCGAGTGAGGCGAGTCACCCTTCAATGGAAGAACAGCCACATTTAAACATATAGCAAGCAGAAACCTCTGAATCATCATCTGCAGTTTAGACTTGCTCACCTCTCTTTGATTTCCTGAAGGACCTGATGGGCTCCTTTGCCCTGATAGAGCCACGTGTGCCGGCTATTCCGAACCAGCTGACTCCTTTTCACCCCTCGCTCCAGCAGGAAGCGCTGGAAGGCGTTGCTGCTCAGTAGCCGAAACTCTTCCTGGCTCAGCAAACCTGTCACCATGACAACAGTAACTAACCAAAACACATTTGTACAGAGATTATAGATGAATCCAACAAACCTCCATAAGGCTTCAAACTATTGAAAATCCTTATGACTGTAAAATTTCATAACCAAAGAAAGGTAAAAAATAAAATTGTTTTATATGAATTACCTGGATGGATGGATGGATGGATGGATGGATGGATGGACAGACGGACGGACAAACGGACAACTTAAAATATTTTCAGGGTGAAGAGCCTCATACGATCAGTTCACACAGAAATCAACTCTATTTCTTCTGAATGCTCTTGCCAATCATTCATAGGGAAAATCCACATATCCACAAAGCAGTAGTTTTTGGTGCGCACTATGAGTGCAGCAGCATCAACTTTACCTTTACAATAGCAGTCCAAATTTGAATACAAGAACTGGCTTGAGTACAAACTTGTGTAAGTCCTTAAGCGGGTCCAGTTCTGTCTTTGATAAACCAATGCTGTTTCTACCTAATTCTACCTCTGGTTAACAAGAGGCTGAAATAAAGAATCGGACAAAAGCATTTTTCTCACCTGCAACTGTACAGTTTGACTTTAAAAGCAGTACCTCTATGTGCTTTATCTAAGGTCAAGTATGTTTTGATATAAACATATTTTCAATGATTATATTTAACTTTGCACATCCTTGCAAAAAAAAAAAAATGCTTTCAGGCTCTATCGTATTGCACTTCCTACTGTTGCTATCATGAAGAGGCTAGTTTGAAAAAGATCATTTTGGGTAAAACCCAGCAGTTATGATGAAGTACTACAGAGTTTCTTACCGTCACCATCCTTATCGGCTTTGAGCCCGTCATAAATTTCTCGCAAGTTCTCTGGAGTGAGCCAGATGCCGTCTCTCACTCTGGAATGAGTCAGTATCTTTGAGGCATAGCAGTAAAGACAGCATGAGATATTTCACTCTTAGAAGAAATAAATAACTTTCAAATCCACAAGCAGACATGCACCTCATGAAGCTGCAGCTGTCCATCCTGGTTGATATCAAGAAGGTTAAAGATCTCTTCAGGGCTCAGGTTGAGCTCTTTAGCCAGCTCCTCTTGGCCTTCTTGTACCATCAGCTGACTCTCCATCAGACCCTTCAGCTGAGCGAGCTGCATCACCACGCGGCACTCGTCCTCTGACAAAAACCCAGGGATCTCTGCACAAGACAACAACAACACACACTTAGAAACAGATATTTCTAAAATAAATTGAGGTAGGTTTACATTTTGTGTTAAAATCTTTTTGCTACGATGGTGTTTTGCTGCAGAGGATTAATGCAGACCCAATTAAAAGTACCAAAACATGTAGACCTTACAAAACAAATGTTAAAACAAGCCTAATGCTATGTAAAAAGTGATATCTTTGCATGTACCTCAGTAATTTTTGGGGGAAATAAAAGTACTTTTAGGGGTAGTTTTAATACACCATACTTTATAGTTGTACTTTACTAATATTACTTTGAAGTATTGCTATTGATTCAGTGAAGTTTACTTGAGTAAACTTCACTGAAACAAGAACAAAGACATTCAAACCAAAATAGTATTATAGCGTATTATACTAGGATGTTAAAACATGACTTACTATGTTTTCTATTACATTTATTGACTATTCATTCAGCATACCTAAACAATGCTGATGATTTCATGCTTCCAGCTTTGTTGAAATACTTTGTTGAGTTTTGCTTCTTGGTCCAACATGATTTTAGACCAGTGAAGGTCTGAAAAAGCAACTTTGTTATATATTTACTTGGCTGGCCTGCACTGAGCCCTGACCTTAACCAGGCATGTCATCTTTAGGATAAATTAGAGCATGGACAAACATCAGGCTCAGACTGAGCCTGATGTTTGACCTTCTTGCCCAACATCAGTGTCTGACCTTATAAATGAGCTTCTGGAAGGAGAGTAACGCATTACCACAAACAATCTCCTAAACCTTGTGAAAAACCTTCCTAGAAAGTTCTAAGTATTTATACCTGCAAAGGTTGGACTGAGATCTTATTAAACCTCTGAGAAGGCAAGTGGTCCAATACTTTTAGCAGCTGTAGGTTTGCAATAAACATGCAAATGTTTGCTCCTATGCTTCGCTATTAGAGACTCCCATGGGTATTTGTTCTTCTCACCAAACAGCAGCGGTTTCAGGCTCAAAGTCTTCATCTCATGCACTCTCCCTGGCACCAGAGACACCTTCTGGACATGTCCCACCTAAAACACATCAGCGCTAGTTTACATGCAGCAGGTCAAATAAAAACTCCAAACAATTTCAGCACATATCTCTCACCCGTATCCCCTCTATTCTCGTCAGGGAAACATCCCGCACAAAGTCGGGCTTCGATGGCGACGGACGTCGCGCTTCCGAGCGCTGGGGTTGACCACCTCCGCTGGGAGCATCGCTGCTTGAGCTGGCGTCCTCCTGCCCGCTGCTGTAGTGCACGTAAAACAGCAGCGCTATGACATTAATGATGTAGACATGGAAAAACACCATCACGACCACAAAGTAGGAGCGGGAGCACACGCTGCTCTTGTGGCAGGGCAGACGATCGCAGGGCGGCCGGAGCGGCAAGGTCGGGCTCCCGGACGGAGACGCGTCCTCAGCGTCTGTGTTCTCCTGGTTGTCCGTCATTTTTGGAATATTAAAAAAAATAAATAAAAAAAATCAAGGCGTTAGCTGTTTCGTTGCAGCTAAAACCGTTGAGGTGTTTAAAAGGCAATCTGGGAGTGGTGTTTGCACGGAAGTAGTAGATGTACTGAGTGACTTGTGTTGAGTTTAATTTGAAAAGGCGCAGAAAATCCCTTTAAAAGCGCCGATTGAATTAAGGGTCTTATCCGCTGACAGAGATCGGAGAACAGAACAAAAAGACGCTTCTTGATTAACACAGTGTCTTTCAAGCAGCTGTCAAGAAGTGCGTGGTGATCTGCAGCTCCGCAGGCTCGGACAGTCTTGTTTACACTGCAGTCAGCAGCGCACTGCGCATCCCACGGTAGATAACACCTCACCTCCTCCTCACATGAACACCAACAGAGGACGGCTGAAGAATATATCTATACATGTATACATGTAAAAAAAAACTATAAGCAAGAAATCTCTGAAAGCGACAAAACAGTCTCCGCTTCACCTGATTAATAACGGCACCGATCAGCCCCCGCTGTAGACAGCATCATCTCCTGTCCCAATGCTGACCTCTGGCGACCTAAACCAACAGCAGCATGTTCCCGTCTCTCATTTCACCACATTTTCAAAGTATGCATCAACCATAAACTTCAAAAGCTTCTGTTGGGATTGCGGGAAGTATTGTGGGTGATTTTATTGTTTTTCTAAAGGGATTTTTTTTTTCATGGATCTTCAACATTATATGCATAGATGCTGCTCTCTGTGACATGCTGTGGTGCGGTCACATATGTTTGTCAATTCTTTACTGAGTGCAGGGAGCACTTATTTTGATACTGTAGAGGCATCGAGCATGTTCTGGGGTTATCTCTGTAAGAGCAGCACCTTCGGTACAGCTAAGAGGACGTGATTAGGTAATCAGGGAGGCCAGCTCTGTCCTAGGACGACCCCTTGGCCCAGTGAAGGGGGTGGTAGACAGAAGAAATCTGGTTAAAATAACATCACTGACTGTTAAATAAAGTCTTGCAACCCATGTGTGAAGCTGTTGCTGATCTGGACATTTCCTTTAGTGACAGACTGATGCATTCTAGATGCACGAAGAAGCGTTATTTATGGTAATTTTAGGATCTACAACCATCACTGCTCACTACAGACTCAGTCAGTGTTTACATCCCTGATGTTTTTTTGCACACCCTTGCTGTATTTGCACATATTTTATTTTATTTGCATATTCCTTGCATATTTTATTTGCATATTTCTTGCTTCCTTGTATATTTTATTTATTGTTAATAGGTTGTTGGAGCTTTCAACGCAAAAAAATTAACACACTCTGTAAATGTTTTAAGTAACCCTTCTCTTTTTAATTTCTCTTTGGACCTTATGATACATTTAATATGTATACTGTATTTTATATATATATATATATATGTATATATATATATATAGTAAATTTGACTTTATTGTACAGTCTCCTATACTTTTTTCAGTTTTCCTATTTCTTGCTTCTGGTATACCTGAATTCCCCCACGGTGGGACAAAAGCACTGCCTTTCAATTCTCTTTGGTTAATATTTGCCAAGTGACACCAAATTGTCCACACAGATCCACTAGAGGGAGCCCGGGTACCACAGTTTAAGCAAAAATGGTTCTAAACATCTAGACCAAAAATGTGCTTATATTTTGTGTTCTTGAATTTACATTTTTATTTTGATAATTGCAATGGTGACAATAATTTTGTCACTCACAGACAGAATCAAGAAATTATAGCAGAACAAATGAATAGCATGGATGGTTTTGAATGATTTGTAGTTGTAATGATCCGTTTGTTCGTAGTCTGGTGAGTTTTGCATACAGAGAAACCCAAATATAAAGTGATTCAATATAACCTTGTTTAGCGAGCACAGTAAATCTGCTTATGAATATTTTCATTATTTGTATTTGCATCAGTGCAAAGGTTTCCTATTCAAAGATGTTTGGAAACGAAAAATAACCTAATTGGTGATGTTAGCTAACTGGCTATGTTATAGTTATTTGACAAGTTAGTCCGTCAGTACAGTAGTTGCTGTGTGAGCTTGAACTGGGTACCAGTAGTCATTGCAGCTGCTGCTTTCTGTAAATGGTGAAGTTAAAGTTATAATTTCAAGTTTCTGTTCAAAAGTAACTATGTTACCTTCAGTTGTAATAAAAAAAAAATGCTTTAAAATAATAATTAAAAGAAATTTGACTTCGGATCATATTCATTGAAATTGGCCTCTGTCTCTTTAAGAATCTTCTACCTCTTCCTACACTCCTTCGGTACGTCATCACAACAATACTTCTCCAGGCTCAGCGGTTGCACGATCCACGAGGTGTTTACCAATTACTGCTGCCGCTAGTCTGATAGAGCTGAGTGGGGGAGGTGCACCCCGGTTGCTATGTGGGGTCAGAAGCTCAGCATGACATAATCAACACTCCAGGTACGTTTTTAATGAGGGAATAAATATATAAAGTTAAAAAAAAGTCAGTTTTGCATCAGAATCCCTTTCAAATTATCCCCATTGGTTGATAATTATCTTACATTACCCGTTAGTATATGCTAATGTAAAGGCATTGCAGGCAGATGTGTTTGATGTGCTTTATATTTTTTGAATTTTCTGTGTTTCAGTGAGGCATAAAAAGACAGAAAACAAATTCATCAAACTCCGCTACTTTTATTGATTTGACAATATGTGACATGCTAAAGTCAGTGTGCAGCAAGTTACTCATATTGTATGATCCCTTGATACCACATACTGGAGGCATGTTTTCTTCATCACTCCTCTGAGTCTTTGCACTGAAATGGCAGGATAACAGTGATACTCTTCAGTACCGAGTAATTAGTTGTAAAGTCAAAAAGTTACATAAATGAGAGTTATGTTAGAGATTTGCTTTCGTACCTTGCCAATCTCCCGACTCTTGGCCCTCAGCTTGTTGACCTGGGACTCTGCAATGTCAGCACGCTCCTGAGCCTCCTCCATCTCATGCTGGACCTTCCTGTATCTGGTCAGATGAGCGTTGGCCTGCTCCTCCTGTTTAACAAGGCACCATAAAGTCAACTTCTCTATGCTTAAATAGATTTTAAAACAAATAAGTTTAGTTTACTTACAGCCTCCTCAGCCTGTCGCTTGTAGGATTTCACTTTCAGCTGCAGTTTGTCCACCAGATCCTGCAGTCGAGCAATATTCTTCTTGTCCTCCTCTGCCTGCAGTGCAAAATGAAAAGTTTCTCAAACTCTTTAATAATGTATGTTCTATGTGTGTTATATTTGTTGTGGCCACAGCCACTCACCTGATAGGTCAGCTCCTTCACTCTTCTTTCGTACTTTCGTACTCCTTTGATAGCATCTGCACTGCGTCTCACTTCAGCATCAACCTCACCCTCCAATTCACGAACCTTAATGAAAGACAAGTAAAATGATAGTAAACACATAAATACATTGTCGTAACTGGAGAAAAAAAGACCTACGAGGAGTGTTCGCCTTTCACATACCCTGGCCTCCAGTTTCTGGAGCTGCTTCTTGCCTCCCTTCATGGCCAGATTTTCAGCTTCATCCAGACGGTGCTGCAGGTCCTTCACTGTAACCTCCAGGTTCTTCTTCATCCTCTCCAAATGAGCACTGGTGTCCTGCTCCTTCTTCAGCTCCTCTGCCATCATAGCAGCCTGAAATTTTCAGGAGTCAGCTTTGTTGAAACATCCATGGTCTATTATGAAAACCTGACTTTCACATAGAAAAAAATCAGCAGGACTCACATCAGTGATGGCCTTCTTTGCCTTCTCTTCAGCATTTCTTGCCTCCTGAATGGCATCTTCCACCTCACCTTGAACCTGGACAAAGTCGGCCTCCAGCTTCTTCTTGGTGTTGATGAGGCTGGTATTCTAAGCAGTCAATAGTTAAAATGATATTCAATAATCGTATGTTTGGTAACTTGTATGTGCTGATTTGATTATCAAGTACCTGAGAGTGCAGCAGTGTAACACGTTCACTAGCATCCACCAGCTCCTGTTCTGCCATTTTGCGGCTTCTCTCCGTTTGCTCCAGAGCAGCTCTGAGCTCCTCGATCTCAGCAACCATCAGGGTGTTCCTGCGCTCCACCATCGCTACCTGCTCTCTCATGTCCTCTTGTCCTCTCAGAGCCTCGTCAAGGTGCAGTTGTGCATCCTTAAAAATGATAAAAATAAATCAGCAATGTAAACTGATTAATATTTGGCAAGAACCTCTCTACTAGGTGAAGTTCAATTACCTTAAATTGTCCCTGAACGTTTCTAAGCTGCTTCTGGGCTTCTGCCGCCTGCCGGTTGGCGTGGCTCAGTTGTATCTCCATCTCGTTGAGATCTCCCTCCATCTTCTTCTTGATTCTCAGGGCGTCGTTCCTGCTCCTGATCTCAGCATCCAGAGTACTCTGCATGGACTCCATCACCCTCTGGCTGTTCCTCTTGATCTGCTCGATCTCTTCATCCTTTTCTGCAAGTTTTCTGTCGATTTCACTCTTGATTTGGGTAAGCTCCAGCTGGACACGGAGAATCTTAGACTCCTCGTGCTCCAGGGTGGCCTAAGAAAAGAAATTAGCCTGTTAGTAACAATGAGCTCCAATAAACAGTCTTTTGAAATTAGTTTAGTTAAACCAGTACCTCTGCCTCTTCAAGAGAAGTTTGAAGTTCAGTCTTCTCTGTCTCTACAACCTTTTTTGATTTTTCTAGTTCGTGAATGGTTTTTCCAGTTTCACTGATTTGCTCAGTCAGATCAGAAATTTCCTCTACAAAAAAAAAAAAAAAAAAATCAAATAGTTTTTTTGCTGAACATTGTACATATTGAGTACATGGTACTTTCTCAGATTTGCTAAACCATGGTGTACAATATTACACAAGTTTAAAAACCGAGTCAAAGGTATGGAACAATGTATGAATGCATTCCCATGATTGCTCAGATACTATCCACCTTTTAATCTGTAACCTTTTATCAATTACAAGCACTGTCACTAGTTTCATTACTTGACTGAAAATGTAAAGTTGCTCTTACGTTGCAGGTTCTTGTTCTCCCTCTTCAGAGTCTCCAGATGGTCCAGAGCTTCTTCATATGAATTCTTAAGCTTAAACATTTCAGTGCTGAGGGAGCGAGCCTCCTTTTGAGCTCCTTCCAGCTCAGCCTGGCTCTCCTCATACTTCTGCTTCCACTCTGCAAGAACCTGAAAACACAAATAGGTCAAATATTTGTTGCCCATTGTTGACTTTGTGTCCCTCAGTAAGAACAGGACTGAAATGACAAGAACAAAACCTTGTCAAAGTTCCTCTGCTTCTTGTCAAGATTTGCAGCCAGAGCATTAGCTCTCTCCACGTCGATCATCAGGTCCTCCACCTCACCCTGCAGCCTCTGCTTGGTCTTTTCCAGAGAGGCGCATTTTGCATTCACAGCCTCAATGGACTCTTCTGCATCCTGAAGACGCTGGGCGAGCTTCTTCCTGCAGGGAGTATATTTGATTTAAAAAACTTCAAATCCTTTGCAATTTCAAATCATCATCATAAGAGTAAAAGTGAGACTTACTTGGCTTCTTCCAGCTCCTCTGTGCGCTGAATGGCATCAGTCTCATACTTGGTTCTCCACTGAGCCACCTCGCTGTTAGCCTTGGACATAGCGCGCTGCAGCTCAGCTTTGGCCTCCTGCTCCTCTTCATACTGCTCTCTGAGCAGATCACAGTCATGACGAGACGACTGAACCGCATGAGCCAGAGCATTCTTGGCCTTAAAAGAGTGAGAGCTGTTAGCGTTCATCTGTTAATAAGTTTAAAAATTACAGTTTGACAGTGCATACTTTAACTTCTTCTTCAAAGCGCCTCTTAAATTCTTCAATCTGCTGAGTGAAAGCCTGCTTGCTCCTCGTCAGCTGAGAGATCAAGGCATCTTTCTCTTCCAGCTGGCGACTGATTTCACCTAATTAAGCAAAAAAACTGACATGTCAACAAAAATGTCTGTTGTGAGAAAGTTGCAAATACCAAAATATTAGTCAAAAGTTTTACCATTCTCTGTTTGCAGTCTTGCCCTCTGTAAACCAATGTCATTCAGCTGTCGCACATTTTCTTCATTCTTTGTTTTCATCTCACTCAGTTGATCCTCAAGACTGCGACACATTTTCTCAAGATTTGCCTTAATAAGAAAAAGGTGCATTGATTCAAAGTGCATCTTTATAAGTGGAGTTTTTCAGTTCTACTTTAACCAACCTTTGCTTTTGCAATGGACTCCATGTTGCTTGAGAGGTCGTCGATCTCCATCTTGTATTCACTTTTCTCTTTCTCCAGCTTCTGTTTGACTCTCTGGAGGTTATCGATCTGCTCTCCCAGCTCCGCCACGCTGTCGGCCTGCTTCTTACGGAGAGATGCGGCCGTGGCCTCATGCTGCAGGGTGGCCTCTTCAAGGTCCCGGCGCAGCTTCTGAAACTCAGCCTCGCGCTTCTTGTTCATCTCGATCTGAACAGCAGTGGCTCCTCCAGCTTCCTCAAGCCTCTCGCTGATCTCCTCAAGTTCCCTGGAGAGATCGGCCCTCTGCTTCTCCACTTTGGCCCGAGCAGCTCGCTCAGCTTCAATCTCCTCTTCCAGTTCCTCAATTCGGGCCTTGCAGATTTTCCACGAAACACAAAAACGTTACTTAGGGCTTAGTGTAATAAATGAGAAATGCATTCAACAAAGCTAGGCTAAAAAAGACAAAATTTTAAAGCAACCTGAAGTTCTTTTATCTTCTTCTGAAGCTGAACACCAAGCACTTGCTCATCCTCAATTTTGCTGAGAAGCTGACTTGTTTCAAAGTCTTTCCTGCAAAAAGAGAAAAATACAAACAATATAGGCATATAATAATTAGGGGGATTTATGTTGAAAAGTTATTAATTGTCTTGTGTTAAGCAATATGTTACTCTAAGGTAGAGCTTTGAATTTATGCAACTTCTGATAGCATCAGTTGTCTTGCAACTGAAGGAAATTTTTGACTCTTTAGGTTGTTGGGTACACTGGGTTTTTTTTTGATAGTCTTTGAAGTACACAAAGTATTAAGCCAAATGTTAACTAATTTCAGATTTACTGACTTCTTTATCTTCTCTTCAGACTGCTGCTTATCATTCTCCAGATCCATTATGGTTTCTTGAGCCAGTTTCAGATCTCCTTCCAGCTTCCTTTTTGCTCGCTCAAGATCCATACGGAGTTTCTTTTCCTGCTCCAGGGAACCTTCAAGCTGTTTAAAACAAAATAAGCACATTTATTAAATTTTAATATTTAATTAAATCGCAGTGAGCTTCAGTTAACCAATCTTACATCGTCCACTTGCTGCTCCAGTTTTGTCTTGGCTTTGGTCAGAGTGTTGACTTTGTCTTCCTCTGCCTGCAGATCATCCAGTGTCTGCTGATGGGCCTCTTGGAGGGCTTTTTTCTCCTTTGTCAGCTTAGCAATGGTCTCATCTTGAGAAGCCATTTCCTCAACCAGGTTTTTAACCTGCATTGACAAATAAATGGCTTTAGAAATTTGATCAAATTTCATTTAGCAGTAATGTGATTCATAAACTCAAACCTTGTTTTCAGTGGCATGTTTCTCCTTTTCCACTTTGGCCAAAGTCAGCTCCAAGTCATCGATGTCCTTCTTCAACTCAGAGCATTCGTCCTCGAGTTTTCTCTTCTTTGCTGTCAGCTCAGCATTGATCTCTTCCTCATCCTCCAGTCTCTCAGCTGTCTCTTTGAGTTTGGCTTCAAGCTGAATTTTTGCTTTAATTAATTGCTCGCATCTTTCCTCTGCATCAGCCAGGTTTTCACCCTCCTAGATTTCCAGAAGAAATAACAGTGTGGTCAAATATAGTAATATTTGTATCTTATGAAATTAGATCTCTGTGCTCGTAAACATACCGACTGAATGTGCAGCTGCAGGTCATTCTTCTCCTGAAGGAGAGAAACCATCTTCTCCTCCAATTCTTTCTTCTTAGCCAAAGCCTTTGCCAGCTCATCTTTGGTCTTGGCAAAGTCTTCTTTCATTTGGGCCATCTCCTTCTCCGTCTCTGCACTCTTCAGCAGAGGTTTGATCTTGAAGTACAGCTTCATCCATGGCCAAGTCTTGACGTTCATGAATGCGCGGATGTTGTACTGGATGGAGTAAATGGCTTCCCTGGAAATGGTGAAATATTGATTCAAACAGATTGAATAAGGGTGCCAAATATTTGCAGCTTGCCTCTTATGTTTAAGACAATGTGGATAAATCACCTGCGTTCCATCATTTTGACAAACTCTCGTCTCATGAGGAAGCCTCTGCAGAGAGCCTGAGTCATTGTGACCAAGATTGCGAGTTTTTCATCTCGCATCTCCTCTAGGAGACCAAGCAGACCAGCCTTGAAGAACACCTGAAATGACATTGTTAGCACATTAAAATCCCAGAAAAGCAACACAACTTCCTTTTTTCACCAACTTTTGTTGTGAAGTATCGTTTGATGCTTAAAACTATTTTTTTCTTACAGAACAATAAATCACAGCATTCAGTTGTGCTAGACTTATCTGAATCAGATAATATAACAGAGTTGTTTTTCAACGAATTAGAGTTGTTGTGAATTGGCCAATTAGACATAAATTCAGTTGAATGCAAGTTTACCTTAGTGTGTCCAAACTTGTACTGAGTGTGATCAACATCAATAGAGCCCAAGAGTTTCTCAGAGGCCTTCTTGTTGTCAATGAACTGTCCCTCAGGGATGACACTGGCATTCAACACTTTGTATCTGATAAAAGGTAGAAATATTGTTGAGTTATTCATCTGTAAATTATGCAATGAATTTGTAAATGCAATATTCACCTCTGCTTGAAGTCACCATAGAGGATCCTGCTGGGGAAACCTTTCCTGCAGATTCTGATACCCTCCAGCACACCGTTACACCTCAGCTGGTGGATGACCAGATGGTTCTCCATCAGACCTGAAATACACATAAAATTAGTCTTCTCTGTTTCACGTGTTTGGATTTTGTCAAACTCCAAATAGGGATTGAGCTCACCAGGAGTCTTTGATTCATTTGGAATCAAGCAGCGCACAAAATGTGGATGAGTGCTCCTCAAGTTGGTCATCAGCTTGCCCAAATTCTCCTGGAAAATTTGGAAATTCAAATGGGTATATTTTGAATTGATCTGTTTCATTGCTTATCAACATTTTAATTGCGAGTTGTAGTAACATTTTGTTGTAAATCTTACTCTGAACAAAGCTGACACAGTCTGAAATGACCCACCCTTCTTCTTGCCAGCTTTTTTTCCACCACCCTCAGCTGTAACATATAAAACATATAGTAGGCTTGATATGGTGAAATTAGATAATTACTTATACTTCATGAAACCATTATATGTGATTGCTTTAAAAACTACAAACTCAAAAGTTGACTGTGAATATATTTCTTACCATCTGTTGATGCATGAGATGCATACAAGTAAGCCAGCAGCTTTGATGATGACTTCTGGTAAAGCTGGACCACCGTGTCATTCAGGGGGTCCTTGTTCTTTTCCAGCCAGCCAAGAACATTGTAGTCCACAGTGCCAGCATAGTGCATCAGAGAGAAATGAGCCTCAGGTTTGCCTTTGACGGGTTTTGGTTTCTGGAAGGGAGCACTTTTTCCCAGATGTTGGTCATACAGTTTGCTCTTGAAGGTGATGTCTGTTGCCTTGGGAACAATACACTCTTCTTCAAGGATGGAGAAGATGCCCATTGGCTGTCAAGATAGCAAATAAAATAACTACAAGCAATGTCAATGCATCAAAATGATCCCCTGTGTTGGTCAGTATGTGTCTGAGCTTGTTGCTGACCTTCTCAATGAGCTCAATGCACGCAGCCAAGTCCATGCCAAAGTCAATGAACTCCCATTCAATTCCCTCCTTCTTGTACTCTTCTTGCTCCAGGACGAACATGTGGTGGTTGAAGAACTGTTGCAGTTTTTCATTGGTGAAGTTGATGCACAGCTGTTCCAAGCTGTTGAACTGTTGGAAGACAGACTCTGGTACATATTGACTGTGCAGGTTCACTGATTTAAAGGTTAATCCCAATATTACTGACATCAAAGATTTCAAAACCAGCGATGTCTAAAACACCGATAAAGTAGCTTCTTGGCTGCTTGGTGTCCAACATCTCGTTGATTCTGACGACCATCCATAAGAACATCTTCTCATAGACAGACTTGCAGAGAGCACTCACTGCATTGTTGACCTGAATTTAGGCATAATATACATCACATTAACTTGACGTGAAATTAATGTATCCAGAATAAAATAAACTTATCAAACTTTGGCAATCATTAATTTGTAGATCATCTGAATTGATCACCTGGGGAACAGTTTGACCTTTGGTCACCATCTCATTTCCAACCTTCACTCGGGGGTAACACAAAGCTTTGAGCAAATCAGCAGAGTTCAGACCCATGAGGTAGGCGATTTTATCGGCCACTGAAAAAAAAAAAAACAAGCTCAGATGTTCTTCAAGACAAAATCTGGATGACATTGAAACTTCATTGTTTGTGTTATACCTTCAGTGCCATCAGGTTCAGCCTGCTCTTCCCGCTGCTTCTGCTTGAACTTCATGTTTCCATGATGCATCACAGCTCCCGTCAGTTTATACATGCTCATCTTTTCCTCTGGAGTGAAACCCAGGATGTCGATGGCAGTCTGTGAAAAATTATGTTAAAAAGGAGTTTGTAGCAGTGAGTATAATGCTAAAGAATATATTGGCTAGGCTGGAAGGCGATAAGGACGCTTTAGATCTTGAAGATGAAGAACCCATTGACAGTGAGAAACAGAGAGAGACATTGTCTATTTTTGTTCATAGAGTTTAGCAAAACAGTTCCAGATCATTTATGGTTTAGAAGAAACTATGACATGCCTTTGCCATATCGCTCAACCCTGGGTAGCTATAATGAACTATATATTGGAAAATGTCTTACATCAGTGGCCATGAATTCTTCAATGTCATTGATACTCTTCACACTGATTTCACCATGACTGATCATGGGATAGTCGTAGGGATTTGTGGTAATCAGAAGAGCCTCTAAAGAAAACACAAAGTTAATCTACGTAAATATCAATAAACTAATTATGAAACGTATTCTATATACATAGCCTGTGGTAAGACATTGTTAACTTGTGGAGTAATTCATTTGTTTCTAACCTATTAGCTCGGGTTTGTGGCCTGTTGTGAGCTGATAGAAGATGTGGTAGCTCCTCTCAGCAGACAGCTGGAATGTCACTCGAGATTTCTCCAGCAGATCTGTGTAGATTCACATTATCAATTTAAAAAAATATTTTTTTGACTATAAATAAAATGCATAAGAAGACTTAAACAGAAAGTTTTACATGTTTCAATATCAGCTGAAGCCAGCTTTCCAGTTGACCCAAAGTGGATTCTGATGAATTTTCCCTGTGAGGAAACAGGAGAGTGTTTTATTTAAATGCTGACAATGATTGTTTTCACCAAAGTAACAAGAGACAGTTTCAAGTTGAACTCACAAAACGGGAAGAGTTGTCATTCCTCACAGTCTTGGCATTTCCATAAGCCTCCAACAGTGGGTTGGCTGCAATGATCTGATCTTCCAGTGAACCCTGGAGGCGAAATTAATCTCATTAGTTGAGCAGTTCCAGTTTGTGTGTTTGTATAATTTGATTGTTTTGCAACGTCACTGACCTGCATTTTTCCAGGAACTGGCTCAGATTTCTTTCCACCAGCTACTGCGATTGTCGCAAAGTACTGGATGACACGTTTGGTGTTCACAGTCTTTCCTGCACCAGATTCTCCACTGGTTTGAAGATGCACAGTTTAATTAAAAAAATAGTGATGCAATCAATGATGAAAATACCTCAAAATATTTGGCACTTACGTAATCAGGATGGACTGGTTTTCTCTGTCTGTAAGATGGAAAATGATGCACAAATGTCAGATGGATGTTTGAGGTGAAGCTGCTGTATTTATGTATTGGTTATGAAAAGTGTGGTACCTTGGAGCATGAACTGATAGGCGTTATCAGAGATGGAGAAGATGTGGGGAGGAGCCTCAATTCTCTTCTTCCCTCTGTATGCTGCAACAACCACTGTATCGTACACTGGTAGCCACTTGTAGGGGTTCACAGTGACGCAGAACAACCCAGAGTAGGTCTGCAGGGTCACAGAGGATCATTCATGATGCATGTTTCCTTGCAGTCATCATCTGTTTCCACATTATGTATTTAGAAAAACCTACGTAGATCATCCATGCTGCATATCGCTCTTTGAGGTTATACAGCACAGCGGGCTCGTTGAGGTGGGTCATCATGGCCATGTCCTCAATCTTGTCAAACTTTGGAGGGTTCATGGGGAAGATTTCATCTTCCTTCACGGTGATGCTCTGATGTAGTGTTCAACAAACACAAACATAGACGGAATAGCTATGTTTACTGAGCTCTGCAAAATGTTTGGTCTGTACTTGTGATTAACCAAGCATTAACCTTAATGACAGTCCAAAATGGAGCATCATTGAAAATGCCAGGTCTCTGTCCTTTAGGACTCCTTTTGCTATCGCTCAGAAATTAGTACAAAGACAAGTAATCAGTGTTATTCTTGTAAAATGTTACAATGTTAACACTAAAAGGTGTGTTTGTTCAACCAAGTCATTGTTTAGTAGGCCAGAATAGCTTGATCTTAGCTTATTAATTTTCAGATGTTCAGTGTGGCAGAATTAGAAAATGACTGACTGGTTACTCTATATTTAAACATAATTGTTTTTTGTGTCCTTTTCCCGCGATTACCCCTTTCTATATTTCAACATAGTAAATATATCTTTATTTAATGATCAACTCTTTGACATCAAGCCACCATGAAATCTTGTTTTACTTCATAACTAGTTTAGGGAGTATTTGGGTAACCTACTTACTAATTTCAGACTTTATGAAGATGTTTCACATTTGATTGAAGATAGAAGCATTTATTTTTTTATCCTTCTTTATCACTTGTTGTGTATTGACAGTAATTAGTACATAATTGATCCTTTTTCTGCCACCTTCATTTTGAGTCTAATCTGAGGATCTAACAAAGAGGAATTCGGACATTAAGACAGACAATACCTCTGAGCTATTTTAAAGCTTGTCCCAGGGTGTGCATACATGACTGCTTAAAATCTAAACAAAATCTTAGTCTTATGATCAACAAATTCAGATAAACGTACTTCTTTTCACTCAAGTTCAGACAAATTCTTTCAGAGATAAAAAAAAAATAAAAATTGGATAAGTGGATGGAAAGAAAAGTGGGGGAGTTTTATCTCCAGTGCTGCATCCTCACCTTCCCAGTAAGAGTCTCCACAGTGGCTTTGCCGCCCTCTTTCTTTACCAGTTTCCCCTTTAAGTACATCTCTGAGGGCTCAGACACAAAATATGCTGTTTTGGCATCAAAGGGAATGTTCTGAGCTTCAAGACGCTCTCTTTCTGGCTTGCGGAGATATACGGCCGCCGGGCCAAAACACTCCATCTCCGAATCCCCACTCATGGTTCCGCTGTAAAAACACATATTCCCAAAATCATGTTCAAGAAAATACATTTAATGAACTTACTCCCCCCAAAATAAAGAAATATATACATATATATTAAACTTTAACATTTTATCTCACCATAATTAAATGTTTCCAGGTCACACAAATGGTCAAAATGTGTAAATCTTAGCTTCATACCTTGTAGCACACCAGTTGAGCAGAAAGTTTTGTAGCAGATGTTAAAACAGAAGTCTAAAAACAAGACAGATGATTTACATTTATTGATGCTACTTGTTGAGTTTGTAGTACTTCCTTTTAAAATAAGAAGCGTCGAAAAATTGGTTGAACAAATTTTAAATGACCAAATTTCTTATATAAATTGTACCATTTTCTGAATCAGATTTGGATGTAATAATATCTTTAGTAACTTACCTTTGCAGAGAGGCTCTCGGGCGTGCTGTTTGCTGCTCCTTTTATATTGTCTGATGGGAGCCTATCACATGTTTGTCGCTGTATTTGGTCATGTCGCCTGTCGTTACACTTTTGCAAAAGTGCCTGTCAATGCTGTGCCAAAAGGGTTTGTGGATGTTGCATGCCATTCATCCCAGACAATAGATAGATCTCCATAAATGCCCCAATAACTTCTATTTTACTGTCATTCCTGCACTTTATATTTTATATATATTTATATTTATATTTTATAGTGTATTTTAATTTATTCTGGAGTAACCCTAACCCTTCTCCTTGGGGATCAATAAAGTATTCATCATCATCATCATCATCATCATCATCATCATCATCATCATCATCATCATCATCATCATCATCATCATCATCATCACCACATAACATTGGAACCTCAAAACATTGTTCTGAGCCGTATGCAACGAAATTTCGTTCTGTATACACCCTGTGTATGCAAAATGATAATAAAGTCAGTCTAAGTCTAAGTCATAAAAGAAAGAATACATTTTGTTTTTGCCTGTGGGATTTCTTAGAAATCCCTATAAGTCACACATCTGATTCAAGTTGTTTTGTTTCCTCGGACCTTTGTCAAGAAATGTGGTGAGAAAATCTACATTTTTTTTAAAGCAGTGTGCTTATTTAGGTTGTATATCATGCAATGTACAAGTTTACTCTTCCTTTGTC
Organism: Gambusia affinis; assembly: GCF_019740435.1. Taxonomy (NCBI): domain Eukaryota; kingdom Metazoa; phylum Chordata; class Actinopteri; order Cyprinodontiformes; family Poeciliidae; genus Gambusia; species Gambusia affinis. Next base: position 16,814,675 of record NC_057874.1, on the reverse strand, counting down.
ATGCCATGTATATGAATAAACTTACAGATGTTGGTTATATTCATGTGAAGTTGAATCAGAAGTTGCAGAAATACCAAAGGTGTGACTAAAACATCTTTTCAATGCCCTCTGGCACAAAAGCTGCCCTCTGCTATTTTTCTGTAAGGCTTTGAAAAGTCATCAATATCATGTTTCAGAGTCCTTACAGGTCAGAAATGATTAAAAAATAAAATGAGTGCCACTGGGCTTTGAAGAAAAGTAGGGATTGCCAAAGGGATTACTTTACACAACAGTGCCAACAGCTGCTCTTATTCTTCTTCTTAAGGGATACACAAGGGAGGCTGAGACAATCGCTAAATGTAGAGCAGGGGAGGGATGGGTTACTGCTCTTTTTCCTTGTGGTTTTATAAATGACCCCACAATGACAGATGCTTGTGTCTAAACATGTTGAAAACATTCATCTCTATTGTTTGTTTGCTTGATGAAGAATCTAGTAAAAAACAACTTTTTTTGCCAGAGACTTCTGACATAGATGGCAAGCTTTGTAAGTGTGTTGTTAAGGAGCTTGTAGCCACTGTTTGCCTGGAAAGATGGTCAAGTTACATTGTTAAAATGAAAAGAAATTCTAAAGTGGTTACCTAGAAGATATAATAGACCTCTGTATTCAGTGAAGATAAGTGACATGTTGCCAGCATTGAAGTCTTCTGTCTTACAAGGACAGATTTCAAATATAGCAACTAGGTTGTGTGGATGATCAAGGAAAATACCACATGCTCAAGGGACATATTGTGTTTTATAGCCTTTGATGTAGGTGTGTCAGCTTCTGCATTTGTCTAAGAGCAACAGCTGGGATCAGGAGAACAAACCAAGGTGAGTCCTGAGTTACATTCCAGTCTATTGAGTGGCAACAAAGAGCATGGATATATACTTACACAAAAAGCAGCATTGTTTTTCAGATTTGTAAGTATTTTTTTTAGTGCATTTAAGGCAGATTTGTTTGGAAATTTTGTCTGTAGTCTGTATTTGTTATTTTACTTTCGGTAGTACTGGAGGTTTGGAATGTGAAGTGAAGACTGAAGAGATGGAGATGCAGATGGATATGAAAATGATCTTAAAGTTGCTTGTTTGAACATTTTGAATTGTATCTAAAGAAGATAAAACATTTACTAAATCTTTTCAACATCCATGTGTGTTGTTTTAAACTTATGTAACTTTAGAGCCAGATTCTGAGTCACAGTCCTGACAGGCTGCTGAACATATTTATCTTTTTATTTTAACAACTTCAAAACATACCTGTTTTTTGGTTTGTTTGTTTGTTTGTTTGTTTTTTTACAACCTTGTAAATTATGTCTTTAAAGCATGCTTTTAAAAATCTGTGCCTAAATATGGATGGAGACCTCCATGTAAAGGTGTTTTTGGTAGCATCTGTCCAGACTATATTTGAGTTTTAATATATATCTAGTTACTTGCATGTCTTGTATATGATAAATATGATAAATAGGATTAGAGATGGGGAGAAGTTTCCTTTTAAAAGCTAATTGCATCACTTAGTAGTGGATGAAGTTCATGTTTATTGTAAGACTGAAACTATTTTTAGATTCTTAGAAAGCTCACAAATTAGCTTTTACGACACAACAAGCTTTGCATGTTGCGTTTGCTGTTCTTAAATTTTATTCTGTTTGGACATTTCTCTGCTCCACCAGATTCAGTTCATGTGCTGTCAGACCCTGCAGGTGTTAACTATGGGTGACATATCATGGGTGAGTGTTTAGCTGTCGACGGCTGGGGTCACTGGCTTCTTATAAACACCAGAGGGAGCCTCAGATTGCAGAGGTGCAAATGTGCTGCTTGTGTTACCAGCCTCTCGTCACCACCATCCTCATCAACATTACAAGGTATCACGAACTGTTGCCAACACTGAATATTAAATTATCTGTCTCAACAGCCTTGTTTTGGAGATGTAATGATTTTTCTTTTTGTTGATTTAGGAAGAAACCTCTTAATGATCCCACCATGCTTTGGTCACAGAGCAGAAGAACTCTGTGGAGGATCGGTGATGCTTCTGAAATATGGTATTGCACATTCATCATGCCATTTGTAAGCTATTTTTAGCAATTCACTCATACATCCTAATTTTTCAATTCCACAGGAAGCGCAACATGGTGAAAATAATATACACATCAGGCAGAGGAAAGAGGAAGCCCTGCAAAAATGAGAGGTGAAAAACTTTGTTTGAATGAATTTTATAATGTTGTTTCACAAAAAAGCTGTAACTAATAAAAGCAGGAGAAAAACACAAACTTTTTTAACCATTTACATTAACATTACCATGGAGGCTGGATGAATGAATGGATGGAAATATCATTAAACACAAGCTAAAAATGAATTTTCAACAAAAAAGAGATACAAGATATGAGTTGAAGTGTGTAAGATACACCTAATGAAAACCCCTCAGATATTCCAGTGATGAAAAATAACCATTTTTTGCATCAAATGGGAAGTGACATTCAGAAAAATAAAATCTATTTGTGACCATAGACCAGTGCACAAAACAGGCTCCATAAAAACATGTGTATGAACATTTGGTGTGGAAGAACTTGATTATCTTTTACAGAGTCATGACTTCATCCAAAATAACTTCTTCAGGATGAATTAGACTGGAGAATGTGAGTCAGACCTTCTTTTCCAACATCAATGGATGACCTTGTAAATGTGTTTCTGGAAAAATTGCAGAAGATAAATATTCATTACTTTGCTCCTCTTGGATTGAGATTTGAATGTCACTCTAGCATGTGACTGCAGATAACTGGATATTTTGTCAATATAATGTATTTATTCTGTAGGAAAACATTCCTCCACATTTGTGCCAGCCTAATATGCAAGGTTGTCACCAGCCTATCAAAATGCAACACACAGATTCACATGACAAATAAGCATGCACACATACTTGCAATCATTCATAAGATCTATTTAGAGAAAACACTTAACCTAACAGCTATGTTGTGTGACTCCAAGGGGGAAGCCACAGTCTCTCCAGGTATGGCGGGACTACACCGTTTTATTGGGGGGGTAGAGGGGGTGGAGGGGGTTCCACCCTAACGATAAGATATGTCCCAAGTTCTGAAATCCTACATTGTATTATAGCAATAACAGTATTTTATTTTAGTTTTTGCTCACCTTTCTGGTGGGGAAGCTAATACATGTGCAGGGTTTTCTACCTCACAAAGAAATAAGCAACATAAACAAACCCGTGTTGATCAGGATTGCACACATAATGACTTGCACATATGAGGCTTAACAATTAATGCAAAAAAAAAAAGATTGCTTCTCAAAAACAAGAATCTTCAACAGTTGAGAGCAAAAGTTCCCACTTACATACAGGTGCAGAGTTTTGACCACTAGTTTAGGGAGACTTGCAGGACTTTATCTTTACATCCCTGACTTTAATGGCAAGAAACAATCAAACTTTATTAGAGAAGTCAACAAAACATGAACATATAAATATATCGCCCTAGTTATTTGACATGCTATGGCATCAGGAATCCATCCATCCATTGTCTGTACTCACTTGTCCCTACTGGGTTGCTGTAGGGGGCTGCTGTCTATTTTTAGCAGTCGTTGCTAAAATAGGGACACACTCTTTGGATAGGTGGGAAGTCCTTCACAACACACAGACATACAGGACAAACTAACCACGAAAGCAAACACTCGTAACCTAATATGCATATTTTCATATTGTTGGAGGAAGTCGGAAAGGCCCAGAGACAACTGGACCCGATGGGAGAACATGAAAACTCCATATAAAAACACAGGAGCTTCATGCTGCAAAACAACCAACCTGCATCAGGAATTATTCAATGCAATAACTACCAACATGCCTGCATGTGCAAACTATAGGGTGCAGTTTGTAAAGTTACACAGTCAAGTATTGATAGCAATAATTGTATTATTGTTATCTAGCTTGTCATAAGAGAAAAAAATGGAGAATAATTTTTCAAACCCATATTTGTTTCGTTTGCTAACTAAATATTTGGCATAAACTAAATATATAGCTTGCTAATTAAGTATTTGGTTTTAAAATGTGACACGTCTAAACGAATAAATAACATGATCAAAACATGACTTTGAATTGATATGATTGGAATTAAACTGGGTGACCTTTAGGGTTTTTCTTGTTGAATTTCTTCATATAAGTAGTGTACATGTCCTTCCCAATTCTTTTTGATTTCACAACTGCACATTTAAGCAGTTTACAGAACAAAATACTGGATATTTACATTTGAAACTGCAGCAGTTATATGGATTGGTTAATATGACTCAAATTATTGTACTAGTTCAACAAATACGCAATTGTCTTCATGAATGTTGTTTTTCTGTCTTATTCCAAATTTCAAACTATAAAAAAGACCAATCATTCTTGTCACAATATAGTACAATGTAACTGCATTCACCATTTAGGATCTTAAGCTACGGAGAAACAAACACAGCAACCATCTTGCGATGGAGTGTACTTACCAGGATTCAGAACCCGGTTCAACTGAACCAAATGAGCTGATGACTAAATCATAATAAATGTTTTAAAGAATATGGACCTTCCCAGAGTGGGACTGATGTAACAAGATGCTGAAAACTATCTCACATGTAATTAACAGTGGCGTTCTAAGCATTTGTCAGCCATTGCGGTAGTAAGAGCTTGGGCATTTGTCTGTGAGAAGCTATATTTGCTTTAGGTCCTAATAAGTCTGTAAAAGAAGGCCAAACATATCAAATGTTATTTTTTGTTGCAACATAATCATACCTCTGGAGAACTGCTTTATAACATGGCAGATCTGCTCCAAGTATAATGCACCATAATGAGTTCTTAAAATAGCTTTAAGTAAACTCCTCAGCCCTGGGCTTAAGAGCTGCTCTGAACAGAGTCACTGCCAAAGATTCGGTTGCAGAAAGAATTATTCATGTGAAGATGGAAAATATAGTATCTGTGTATGTTAACAGTAATGGCATTAATGTTATATTCCTTTATTTTAAAAATCTTTATTTATCTCAGCAACGCAGAGTTTTTCCAAATAATTTCTTCTTAGAACACTAAGTAAAGGTCTGAAGAGATGCACAGTCTTCCCTCCCAGTCTCAGTTGCTGCTAGGTTAAGTATGGAGAGCCCTAATCCGTTCCTCTCTGCCTGAGATTTTCCAGCCAAAGGCTGTTAATGGTGCCATGAACTCATTCTAAGACCAGAGGGGATAAAGCCTTTATGGCTGTACCCCCAGACTGTGTCTTGATACTCTTGAAGCTAGCAGCTGAAGACACATTTGTTCAGACTGGCTTTCAATTTCTTTTCTTTTATTTAATATCACATGTGTACTGCTTTATTTCTCCTTTTGTTTTATCTTCTGCGTTTTTATATCTTATATTTTGTAAAACACTTTGTGGTTTCTGACCTGGGGTTTCAGTTAATAATTGTTTTGGCATTACATCGGATAGAGTAACACCACTGGTGATGGAGAGATGTAGAGGACATCTGAGATCATGTATCTGGAGAAGGATAAGTGACCCTAAAAGGAGAGCTGTTCCTCCTTGACTGCCAGAGATTTCAGTATAAAACAAAAGCTCCCAGTTCACTCTGAAGTTCAGGACTGACCGGCTTCCAGAAAAGGTGAGTCTTCAATCATACTTTTGAAGTTATTTGTGCTTAAAATTTATTTTATATGTGAACATTCTTGGTAGTTTGATGAGCTTGAGTTTTTTTTTCTTTTATGCTTTCAAATCTTTCTTAGTATCCACACACCAAGTGCATCACTGAAAAACAAACAAGGTAAATTCCATACATCCGATGCCAGAACACCAGAAAAAACTAAAACCAAGTAATTTTAAAAGAAATTATGTTTTGGTTTTACTTACTTTTGCAGTGGAGCCATGAGTTCGGAACCGGAGATGGAGTGTTTTGGCCCGGCGGCCATATACCTCCGGAAACCAGAAAGGGAGAGAATCGAGGCTCAGAACACTCCCTTTGATGCCAAAACAGCTTACTTTGTATCAGAACCAGCTGAGATGTATTTGAAGGGTAAACTAGTGAAGAAGGAGGGTGGCAAAGCCACGGTAGAAGTTCAGGGTGGAAAGGTAGGTGGATACACTTAGTGAAAAATGATAGGTCTATCTGTTCGATGTTTATTAGAAACTAGAACTTTACTCACATGCAATGCTGTTTTGTGCAGACCATCACTGTAAAGGAAGATGAAATCTTCCCCATGAACCCTCCAAAGTTTGACAAGATTGAAGACATGGCCATGATGACCCACCTCAGTGAGCCCTCTGTGCTGTATAACCTCAAAGAGCGATATGCAGCATGGATGATCTACGTAAGAACATTTTATGAATTAAGCTAAAGACTTGTAGCACTTTTTGTTATACCCATAGCAGTTCATAACTTAATTCTTATTGGGGCAAAAGACATTTATTGCTTCACTCATGTTATTTCAACAGATTTCATGCAGCCACTTAATCACTTCAATTGGCTAACAAGGAGAAGTTTATGGACCAACTTAGAGATGTTAACTTGGGTATCTATTTAAATTTGTTTCTTTCACAGACCTACTCTGGGTTGTTCTGCGTCACTGTGAACCCCTACAAGTGGCTACCAGTGTACGATGCAGTGGTTGTTGCAGGATACAGAGGGAAGAAGAGAATTGAGGCTCCTCCCCACATCTTCTCCATCTCTGATAACGCCTATCAGTTCATGCTCCAAGGTATCTGTTACACTTTTAGCTCGGACAGAATTGTGGACACAGTTAAATTTGTATGGACAAATTCACCTTTTAAGAACTTTACTTCAGTGAGGCAGCAGGATATAAGATGCTGCAATTTAATATGGAGTTGTATGGCTTTAAATTGCTTTTTTTTTTCTTCCAACAGACCGTGAAAATCAGTCAATCCTGATTACGTAAGTCCCACATATTGTCAGATATAAGAGATTACTGACATTAATTGCTTTAGTATTCCTCTAATTAAACTTTATATCTTCAAACCAGTGGAGAATCTGGTGCAGGAAAGACTGTGAACACCAAACGTGTCATCCAGTACTTTGCGACAATCGCAGTAGCTGGTGGAAAGAAATTGGAACCAATTCCTGGAAAAATGCAGGTGAGCTGGAAAAGTCTTGTATATATCTCTCATACCACTGAAGACATGAACGGCAGAATACAAATACATATGTGTTTTGTAACTTTATTTAAAGGGTTCGCTGGAAGATCAAATCATTGCAGCCAACCCCCTGCTGGAGGCCTATGGTAATGCTAAGACAGTGAGAAATGACAACTCATCTCGCTTTGTAAGTTTCCAAAGCTTTCACAGCTTAAGAAGGTTTACTTTTAAACTAGTGCAAAAGTGTTATATCTGCTTGCTCTTTTAAAAAGCACTGCATTTCATTGCCTATATGTTGATTGCTAATATTTTATTTGTGGAAGTTTGCAGTAAGTGTGCAGTATGATCCACAACACATATCAATCTGGTTTAAAGAAAAAAAAAAATGGAACCAACACTAATGACTCTGTGCTTATTTAGGGTAAATTCATCAGAATCCATTTCGGAACAACTGGAAAACTGGCTTCAGCTGATATTGAAACATGTATGTGTTTTAGATTTCAAAATCTGCCTTAAGATTTTATAAAAGGACAAACTGTAAAACCATTTTTGTCTTTGTTCTTAGATCTGCTGGAGAAGTCTCGCGTGACATTCCAGCTGTCTGCTGAGAGAAGTTATCACATCTTCTACCAGCTAGCAACAGGCCACAAACCTGAGCTAATCGGTAAGAAATGTAGCCTCACAGTACACAAAGTAATAATTCACTAGAGTCTGGATACTGAAATAGAAGGGTTTTTTTCAGAGGGTCTCCTCATCACCACCAACCCTTATGACTTTCCCATGATAAGTCAGGGAGAAATCACTGTCAAGAGTATCAACGACGTTGAAGAATTCATCGCCACTGATGTGAGTAAAATGTGATGAGAAGCAGAATTTCTGGAGCAGCTGACACCACCCTCAGCAAACAAGTTTGTTTAAATCTAAAGTACGACAAATGAATGATAAATCTATGGTTCTGTATGCCAACTCTTCAGACTGCCATCGACATCCTGGGTTTCACTGCAGATGAAAAATCTAACATTTACAAGCTAACAGGAGCTGTGATGCATCATGGAAACATGAAGTTCAAGCAGAAGCAGCGGGAAGAGCAGGCTGAACCTGATGGCACTGAGGGTAAGAAGCCTGAGTCATAAAAAAATATAAATATAATAAAAATAATTTGGTGCCACTGTTTTCTAGAGGAAATGTTAAAAGAGCTATGAAGCAAACCAGAATATGTTGCATTTCATCTGCATTAAGAATCCAGTTGTTTGTAATTTGCCATGTTGTAAATGCTCTTGTATTTATGTTTTTATCAGTGGCCGATAAAATCGCCTACCTCATGGGCCTGAACTCTGCTGACATGCTCAAAGCTTTGTGTTACCCCCGAGTGAAGGTCGGGAATGAAATGGTGGTCAAAGGTCAAACTGTGCCACAGGTAACAGACAATTTGAGTTTCTGAGGTTAGATTGATTGACAGAATTTTGTTCAATTATAGCATATATTTCTATCTTCAGGTCAACAATGCAGTGAGTGCTCTCTGCAAGTCTGTCTATGAGAAGATGTTCTTATGGATGGTCGTCAGAATCAACGAGATGTTGGACACCAAGCAGCCAAGAAGCTACTTTATCGGTGTTTTAGACATCGCTGGTTTTGAAATCTTTGATGTCAGTAATATTGGGATTAACCTATAAATCAGTGAATCTGCACAGTCAATATGTAACAGAGTCTGTCTTCCAACAGTTCAACAGCTTGGAACAGCTGTGCATCAACTTCACCAATGAAAAACTGCAACAGTTCTTCAACCACCACATGTTCGTCCTGGAGCAAGAAGAGTACAAGAAGGAGGGAATTGAATGGGAGTTCATTGACTTTGGCATGGACTTGGCTGCGTGCATTGAGCTCATTGAGAAGGTCAGCAACAAGCTCAGACACATACTGACCAACACAGGAAATCATTTTGATGTCTCAAGATGTCTTGATTTTAATTGCATGTTTCCATCCTGGCAGCCTCTAGGCATCTTCTCCATCCTTGAAGAAGAGTGTATTGTTCCCAAGGCAACAGACATGACCTTCAAGACCAAACTGTATGACCAACATGTGGGAAAAAGTGCTCCCTTCCAGAAACCAAAACCCGTCAAAGGCAAACCTGAGGCTCATTTCTCTCTGGTGCACTATGCTGGCACTGTGGACTACAATGTTCTTGGCTGGCTGGACAAGAACAAGGACCCCCTGAATGACTCTGTGGTACAGCTTTACCAGAAGTCATCATCAAAGCTGCTGACTCACCTCTATGCGTCCCATGCAGGAGATGGTACCATTTATATGTTTACAGTGTTGAATGTTTTGTCTCATGTTTAGAACTCACAAATCTGGTTTAATCTGCATCGTTTTATACACAAATAGTCTGTCTCTTTACTTATACCTGTGTATTTTATTTGCAGATGCCAAAGGGGGGAAGAAAGGTGGAGGCAAGAAGAAGGGAGGTTCCTTCCAAACTGTTTCAGCTCTCTTCAGGGTATATTTGAATTTTTGGATTATAACATAATGCAGTATATTTAATGAACACATAAGTTGTTCATTCTTAGTCCTTCTATAAGCCTTGCCTTAGCTACTCTAAAGTGCATCATTCATAATGTAGATTTAAGGTCATCAGTTTACAAAGTATGAATCCTCTTAGATGTAAAACAAGCAACAGCATGTAAAACTGGATATTCCCTGTAGTTCTATAAGTGTCTTTTATCTTTTTTAATTTCTTTTTTCATAACTTTCTTTTTGTTTTGTTATTTTGGACTGAACTGTATGTAGTCATAGACATTTGCAAAGTGTCAAATTCCAAAAAACCTCCTGGGTAAGGTTTGTCTGTAAAAGGTGTAGCATAAAATCTTTTGCAAAATCAAAATATGTTTCCTGTAGGTTGTTTTGCCTCTCTCTATTCATGTACCATTCTTTACTAACTGGTCCGAGTCCTTGTTATTGTGTGAAGAATTTCTTTTTGTGCTATGGGCTATAATTATGTCAGTATAAAATAGCTACCAGTGTTGTGAAGGTGAAAGTTCCCAGTTTGCAAGAAATAAAAATATTATGTTTGTCCTTTTATAGGAAAACCTCGGGAAGTTGATGACCAACTTGAAGAGCACCCATCCACATTTTGTGCGTTGTCTCATTCCTAATGAATCCAAAACCCCAGGTCAGTTTCCAAGACAATAACTATTCAAGACTTATAGACACAAATTAGACAAGTATACATCGGCAAAATGTATACCCCAATTTTGAGCACACTTGTTTTGTACCAAAAATAAGACATTTTGTCCACCCGTTTTGATAATTTATGGGGTTAGTTAATCATAGAAATGGAAAAATTTCTATTTAATTTAATTGTTTATAAACTTATAAACATGTGACATGAATTGTCACTAAAGGTTTGAACGTTTCAAACAATGATTTTGTAACATTGACAACCTGTGACTGGACCAAATACAGATGAGTTAAGAAATTTTGTGATGCACTCTGTTTCCAATAATTGTGGTTCTGATTCTATTTGGACCAGGTGATTCTCATGACCCCATGGTTAAGTTACACAGTAATTACCATTCATGTGTTGTTGTTATTTCAGGTCTGATGGAAAACTTCTTGGTCATCCACCAGCTGAGGTGTAACGGTGTGCTGGAGGGCATCAGGATCTGCAGGAAAGGTTTCCCCAGCAGGATCCTCTATGGTGACTTCAAGCAGAGGTGCAGTGTCTGTACTTATTAACTTACTATAATTTCCTCAGCTGTGTTGTTAATGTTAATGTTAATCGGATTAATGTGACCTTTTGCAGGTACAAAGTGCTGAACGCTAGTGTTATTCCTGAAGGCCAATTCATTGACAACAAGAAGGCCTCTGAGAAACTCCTGGGATCCATCAGTATTGACCACACTCAGTATAGGTTTGGCCACACAAAGGTAAATCAACAGATTTAAGATAAATCTAAATTGAAAGTGGAATAAAATGTTAATCTGATTCTGTTTTACCCCTCAGGTGTTCTTTAAGGCTGGACTGCTGGGTACACTGGAGGAGATGAGGGATGAGAAACTGGCTGAACTGGTCACAATGACTCAGGCTCTCTGCAGAGGTTATGTGATGAGGCGGGAATTTGTAAAGATGATGGAAAGAAGGTAGATTTGCCTAAGCTGGATAAAAATACAGTAATGCTAAAAGTAACAAAACATTACACTGCACACAGCTTGTATTTTTCTTAAAAGGACGTTTTAGTTCAATATTTTCTGTTAGAAAAGGTATTGCCATGTTTAGATGTATTCATAGCACTTTTCTTTAATCTTTATTGAACTTGACTTTTTATTTATGTTGGGGGTTTTTTTTAGATTAGGATTAGGTTTTTGGTCATTCGAAAAGCATTTCAGTCATCTGTTGTTTCGATAGAGCAGTGAAAAGCTTTGTTTACATTTTACAAGACTGAGCATAAGAATATTTATCTGCTTTAATCTCCAAGGGAAGCCATTTACTCCATCCAGTACAACATCCGCGCATTCATGAACGTCAAGACTTGGCCATGGATGAAGCTGTACTTCAAGATCAAACCTCTGCTGAAGAGTGCAGAGACGGAGAAGGAGATGGCCCAAATGAAAGAAGACTTTGCCAAGACCAAAGAGGAGCTGGCAAAGGCTTTGGCTAAGAAGAAAGAATTGGAGGAGAAGATGGTTTCTCTCCTTCAGGAGAAGAATGACCTGCAGCTGCAGATTCAGTCGGTAAGTATAAGACCAGAGCAATTTACTATTTGACAATGCTAGGTCACTAACACTGACAATACCTGCGGTTCATTTGAATCTAGGAGGGCGAAACCCTGGCTGATGCAGAGGAAAGGTGTGAGGGGCTCATCAAAGCAAAAATCCAGCTTGAAGCCAAAGTCAAAGAGATCAACGAGAGACTGGAGGATGAGGAAGAGATCAATGCTGAGCTGACAGCAAAGAAGAGAAAACTCGAGGACGAATGCTCTGAGTTGAAGAAGGACATCGATGACTTGGAGCTGACTTTGGCCAAAGTGGAAAAGGAGAAACATGCCACTGAAAACAAGGTTTGAGTTTATGAATCACATTACTGCTAAATGCAATTTGACCAAATTACTAAAGCCATTTATTTGTCAATGCAGATTAAAAACCTGGTTGAGGAAATGGCTTCTCAAGATGAGACCATTACTAAGCTGACAAAGGAGAAAAAAGCCCTCCAAGAGGCCCATCAGCAGATCCTGGATGATCTGCAGGCAGAGGAAGACAAAGTCAACACTCTGACCAAAGCCAAGACAAAACTGGAGCAGCAAGTGGACGATGTAAGCATCAGTGTTTTGTTTCTGTCACCAATAGTTCTGTTTTTTAAATACATGTAATCACTGACTTATTATTCAATCTTTGCACTAGCTTGAAGGTTCCCTTGAGCAGGAAAAGAAACTCCGTATGGATCTTGAGCGAGCAAAAAGGAAGCTGGAAGGAGATCTGAAACTGGCTCAAGAAACCATAATGGATCTGGAGAATGATAAGCAGCAGTCTGAAGAGAAGATAAAGAAGTGGGTAAAAAAAAGACAAGTCAAATATAAATTTGCATTTTAGCAGTTGAACTTCTGTGGAAGATAACTGAATTTCCTGCAGTAAATTTAATATTTTTTGTAAAGGAGGGACTTTGAAATAAGTCAGCTTCTCAGCAAGATAGAGGATGAACAGATCATCGGTTCTCAGCTTCAAAAGAAAATCAAGGAACTACAGGTAAGATGTAAATAGTTTGAGGACTTTGAATGTGGTGATTTGTTATTATTGCTTACAACATGAAGCATATTGTGTGTTTTCTCTCAAAACTAGAGACTGCTAAAACTGTTTCTATTCAAACAAGATACTTTAGAAAATGCGATTTCTATGCTGTCTAATTTGTACTACATCAGATATTTAGCCATTAAAACTGTTCCAGGAAGATTTTCTTGCCATTAGTTTTGATGACTCAATGTTCCATCTCCATTTTTGCATTACAGGCTCGTATTGAAGAGCTGGAAGAGGAGATTGAAGCTGAGCGAGCTGCTCGGGCCAAAGTGGAGAAGCAGAGGGCCGATCTCTCCAGGGAACTTGAGGAGATCAGCGAGAGGCTTGAGGAAGCTGGAGGAGCCACATCTGTTCAGATCGAGATGAACAAGAAGCGCGAGGCTGAGTTTCAGAAGCTGCGCCGTGACCTTGAAGAGGCCACCCTGCAGCATGAGGCCACGGCCGCATCTCTCCGTAAGAAGCAGGCCGACAGCGTGGCGGAGCTGGGAGAGCAGATCGATAACCTCCAGAGAGTCAAACAGAAGCTGGAGAAAGAGAAAAGTGAATACAAGATGGAGATCGACGACCTCTCAAGCAACATGGAGGCCACTGCAAAAGCAAAGGTGAAATTGATGAATATTTCTTTTTCAGAACTAAAAGTTGAAGAACATGTAACCTTGATTGTTATGGATGTTTTCTAGACTAACATGGAGAAGATGTGCCGCTCTCTTGAGGATCAGTTGAGTGAGCTGAAGACCAAGAATGACGAGCATATTCGTCAACTTAATGACATTAATTCTCATAAAGCTAGACTGGTGTCTGAGAATGGTGAGTGAGGAATACTTAAAATCAAATTCTTAGAAACACAAGGAACATTGTACATATATCCAGTCAGCCATTGCCTCTACCCACTTTTATTCTGCTTGTTTCATCCAGGTGAAATCAGTCGTCAGCTGGAGGAAAAAGAGTCTCTTGTTTCCCAGCTTACTAGAGGAAAACAGGCCTTTATGCATCAGATTGAGGAGCTCAAAAGACACCTTGAGGAAGAAGTTAAGGTAATAAAGCTTCCTTTGTTTTTTTTATTTAAAAAAAATTCATGTGTCACGAAAAACGAATATTCCATTTTCTGTTTTGACCTATTTAGGCCAAGAATGCTCTGGCTCATGCGGTTCAGTCGTCTCGTCATGACTGTGATCTGCTCAGAGAGCAGTATGAAGAGGAGCAGGAGGCCAAAGCTGAGCTGCAGCGCGCTATGTCCAAGGCTAACAGCGAGGTGGCTCAGTGGAGAACCAAGTATGAGACTGATGCCATTCAGCGCACAGAGGAGCTGGAAGAAGCCAAGTAAGTCTAACTTTTACTCTTATGATGATGATTTGAAATTGCAAAGGATTTGAAGTTTTTTAAATCAAATATACTCCCTGCAGGAAGAAGCTCGCCCAGCGTCTTCAGGATGCAGAAGAGTCCATTGAGGCTGTGAATGCAAAATGCGCCTCTCTGGAAAAGACCAAGCAGAGGCTGCAGGGTGAGGTGGAGGACCTGATGATCGACGTGGAGAGAGCTAATGCTCTGGCTGCAAATCTTGACAAGAAGCAGAGGAACTTTGACAAGGTTTTGTTTCTGTAATTTCAGTCCTGTTCTTACTGAGGGACACAAAGTCAACAATAGGCAACAAATATTTGACCGATTTGTGTTTTCAGGTTCTTGCAGAGTGGAAGCAGAAGTATGAGGAGAGCCAGGCTGAGCTGGAAGGAGCTCAAAAGGAGGCTCGTTCTTTGAACACAGAGATGTTCAAAATGAAAAACTCCTATGAAGAAGCTCTGGACCATCTGGAGACTCTGAAGAGGGAGAACAAGAACCTGCAACGTAAGACAAAAAGCATGACAAGACTAAAAAGCCACAGTTATAGCTCTATGCTTAGTTGATAATTGATAAAGAGTCGTGTATTTTATCTTTTTCTATTGTACTGTAACATTTTGGATTTTGATCCCTCAACAGAGGAAATAAGTGATTTGACTGAACATATTAGTGAAACGGGAAAGACCATTCATGAATTGGAGAAGAGCAAGAAAACAGCAGAGAATGAGAAAGTAGAAATCCAAACAGCCCTGGAAGAAGCTGAGGTATTTGAAAGAGCATGTTTGCCAAGAGCAATACAAATGAGGAACTCTTTAACTACAAGTTTACCTTTCTGTGCAGGCCACCCTGGAGCACGAGGAGTCTAAGATTCTCCGTGTCCAGCTGGAGCTTACCCAAGTCAAGAGTGAAATCGACAGAAAACTTGCAGAAAAGGATGAAGAGATCGAGCAGATCAAGAGGAACAGCCAGAGGGTGATGGAGTCCTTGCAGAGTACTCTGGATGCTGAGATCAGGAGCAGGAACGACGCCCTGAGAATCAAGAAGAAGATGGAGGGAGATCTCAATGAGATGGAGATACAGCTGAGCCACGCCAACCGGCAGGCGGCGGAAGCCCAGAAGCAGCTGAGAAACGTTCAGGGACAACTTAAGGTACTACAGTTCACCAAGTAGTGGCGGTTGTCTTCAAATTTGACTGGAGACAGCTTTATTGTTATTGTGTTTGTCATTTTTAAGGATGCACAACTGCACCTTGATGAGGCTGTCCGAGCACAAGAGGACATGAGAGAGCAGGTAGCGATGGTGGAGCGCAGGAACACCCTGATGGTTGCTGAGATCGAGGAGCTCAGAGCTGCTCTGGAGCAAACGGAGAGAAGCCGCAAAGTGGCAGAACAGGAGCTGGTGGATGCTAGTGAACGTGTTACACTGCTGCACTCTCAGGTATTTATCTAAAAAGCTTCCAACCTGTGACATCTGGTCTCTTTGGCTGAACTTTTACGTCTCTGAGCTACACAGTATGATTTTCACAAGTTCAGCTGCATGTTTATGATTGTCTTGTTTGTGAAAGGATAAATGAGGACAAATAAACTGAACCTGCTTACTTTTGTGTTATTTCAGAATACCAGCCTCATCAACACCAAGAAGAAGCTGGAGGCCGACTTTGTCCAGGTTCAAGGTGAGGTGGAAGATGCCATTCAGGAGGCGAGAAATGCTGAAGAGAAGGCAAAGAAGGCCATCACTGATGTGAGTTCTCTAGTTTTATATCATTGCATTGATTAGTAATGGAATTTAGCTATTACTGACACCTAGTGGCAAATTTGTAAACTGCACTCTTCATTGTAGTAAGAGCCAACTATAGATTCAGATTCACTTCATATATATTATGAAATTATTCATGCTGACTGCAGATAATGTCAGATTTTTTCTGAGAGCTGAAGAAAGATAGTTTATATTTTAAAGACTCTGAAGCTCAACTCTACAGCCCTACAGCTGTACAATTGTGATAGAACAGGTTAAGAATAGAGTAGAACGAATCTGATATATGACAAATCCCTCAACAAAGAACAGATAAATTTATAGCATTGCTGCATTAGATGTGCTGCAATGGGATTTGTTTCAACTGAAGGGTAGAAGTCAGTTTTGGTAAATTTCTACATCATTCCATTAGTTCAGTTAAATTGAATTCTTCATGTAATGTGTATTCTCTGTGTCTAATAATTGCTTTAGGAGGTCCTGCAGTCACAGCTAAAGTTTAATTAAGTAAATCTGCATTTCCGTCAAACCTGTCTAAAAATCTCAACATTTTCAATGCGTATCAATTACAGGCAGCCATGATGGCAGAGGAGCTGAAGAAGGAGCAGGACACCAGTGCTCATTTGGAGAGGATGAAGAAGAACCTGGAGGTCACAGTGAAGGACCTGCAGCACCGTCTGGAGGAGGCCGAGAATCTGGCTCTGAAGGGAGGCAAGAAGCAGCTCCAGAAACTGGAAGCTAGAGTACGTTTACTACATTATATTAGATTTTGTTTTGCTTTATTGTGCCTGTGCTTGTGATGTATATGTAGATTATTTTCTCAGTTAAAATGTGAAAATAACATCTCACTGATTTTTTTTCTTTTCTTCTGGGAAGGTTCGTGAGCTGGAGGGGGAGGTTGAGGCTGAGCAGAGACGCGGAGCTGAAGCCATTAAAGGTGTCCGCAAGTATGAACGCAGATTGAAGGAGCTCACCTATCAGGTAAGATTAAACTGTTTTTGCTTTTCTGACATGCCTAGAAATGCATTCTAACAGGCAAACAACATAAATTCTGCTTTATGTGAAAATAGTAGCTTCTGTTTTTTTCTGCTGAACAGACATGCAGAACACGTTTAGGACCCATAGGGGGCATGAGACACAATTGTTATGTCTTTGGCTGCCAGAGTGCTTAAGGCTGTCCCAACTAAAAGTAAACACCCTGATGTCATCTGTAAAGACTTACAGTACAGACCAAAGGTTTGGACACAGAAGGTGTGTCCAAAGTTTTGGTCTGTTCTCTGTAGTTTGGTGTTTCTTTTGTTTGACTTTGTGAAAGTCTGAATGAATATTGAAAAATTAAACTGGGTTTAGAAAATGTGTGAAATTGCAGACCCTAGTGTCTATTCTATTATCTAAAATTTAAAATATAGACCGAGATGAAGTGTTTTTTGTTGGATGTATGTGTAGGTAACATTCATTTAACTCACTTTAATGTCACAACTTGGGTTCACCGTTTAAGAGATCAGTAGACATAATCAGTATTTGTCTGTTGCTGTGAACACTCCTTCAATTTCACTTTTTTACAGACCACTTTAAATCAGGGTCTCAAACCTGAGCTGTGGTTCTTGAACTGAGGGATGTTCTAACTTGATTCTGCCAAACAAACTAAACTTAAACACTTTTTTATATCTATAAACAGAATAAAGGTATCACAAATATTCAACTATGTTTTGATTAGTTTAGATTTTTCAATCAAAATGATTTAATTGAATTCAGATGCCAAAAATGATTCTGAAGAGGTTCGGCGTTACGTTGTTTCAAAACTTGTGGAAATACCTGCGTATTGCATGTATACATATGTTGAGCAATTTTTTTTTCTTAAATGTTAACAGTGTTTCTAAAAAAAGTATGAAAAAGGTGAAAAATCATGAATCATGAATCAGATCATTCTGCTGCTCAGAATGATCTGCTTAGACAAACTGGCAAAAAATAGACACATTTGTTACATACACATATTGTCATTCTTCTTGGTCCTTGTTTGTTTAATAAGATAAATGAAGGATTAAGTGTTCTTTGAATCAGAATTAGACTTAGGTATTTTTGACAAAACAAGCAGTGATTAAGCGAACAGACTCTGCTGTGCACTGCTCCTAGACTGAGGAGGACAAGAAGAACATCGCCCGTCTTCAGGATCTGGTGGACAAGCTGCAGCTCAAAGTGAAATCCTACAAGCGTCAATCTGAGGACGCTGTGAGTGTGAAGTATTCGACACATGTGAAATAAATAGGTGCTACACCAACAACACCCTAACTCAAAATGTGTTAACACCAGATTACTGACAGCATACTGAAAAATGATCCGGAGAGCAAACAGCAGAGACGATGTGATAGTTTGACTTTGTGCTTTCCAGGAGGAGCAGGCCAACGCTCACCTGTCCAGGTACAGGAAGGTCCAGCATGAGCTGGAGGAGGCCCAGGAGCGAGCTGACATCGCTGAGTCACAGGTCAACAAGCTGCGGGCCAAGAGTCGCGAAATGGGCAGGGTATGATGATCTTCAGCTGCATTTCATCTTCACTTTAACTGTAATGATTTCAGCATTTCCGATCCTCTAACACGCTACTGCTTCTCGTTGATTTAAAGGGAAAGGAGGCTGAAGAGTGAACATGAAGCCGATTGAAACACAAGTCAAGAAATCATAAAATGTGATGTTTTTGTCTGATGTGTCAATTGTGAAAAAGAAATAAACAAGCAAGCAATAACATCTTTTTTGTGGTGGTCTTTTTATTTTAAGCTAGTGTAAAATAAATGTACCAGTTCCTGTGTTTATTGTCCAAAACTAAATTATTTTAATAATTCAGGTATTCACTAATGTGTAAAGGTACAACAAATGTTCTCACTTCAAAGTCAACTGGTCACTCATTCAGCAATTGGCCTTTTTGCTATTTCAAATAAAATCAACAAATAAAATCACAGACAATCAACTTAAAATCACACATAATAGAGGCAGGTTATATATCATTAGATATAAAAACAAAATATTAATTTGAAATAGACTCATTTGACTCCATGAAATACATTAGAAAAAATGTCTTCATAATCAAGTGGTGCACTTCTGAAAAACAGTAACACATAGAAATCAGAATAACTTAAATCCTAAGTTTAAAAAAAATCCTAAATACAGGTTGAATACATTTATCTGACAAGGAAACCTGGCGGTCAAGCCTCACCTGTTATCACATAAAAAATCCTCGAGCTTACACTAACTGCAAATCTCCACCTTGTGGCGATAATTTTACAGACGGTCCAAGTAACCTTACAGCTTTTATATGCGCTTCAAAGCATATGTTGTACTCTGTCAAGTTCCCAGTCTAAAAATAGACCCCCCCATTAGACACCCAAGACTCCCTGAAGCCTCTGTGCATGCCAAGACTGATGCTTTGATGTCCTTGAAGACAGAGGTTAAGAAATCAGTGTGCATCAGTGCAGATAATGGTTTATTCTTCATTTAAAACCAACCATGCAAATATGAGAGCTAATCACATCTAACAAATACATGTTATTGGTTAGATGTATTTAACAAATAATGAGAGTTTATGTTGGAAAAGACAATTTTGTAATACTTATAACTCAGATAAAGCAGCTGAGTTTCACAGCACAGACACGATTGGTTTCAACAATTTTATGGGGCTACTCTCCCAGCCACTGACACATCTGTGCAATGCCATGATTGTTTGTACAATATGCATTTAGCACCAAATTTATTTATTCAAATTATAGATTTGATTCGAGTGCAGGTTATCATTGCTGATTTTCTCAGCTGGCAGTGCAGACTCAGAACAAACACCTTAAGACTGGATGGGTTAAACTTCATTATTGGAGCTTAGCAGAAATCACAGAAAATTAAAAATGTTCTTTATGCTGTTCATAAAACAGAACTTCAGCACACATACAAATAGTAGACACATACACATCAAACTATAAAGATTTCCCCCTTTATGACTACAAAGTAGTCTGTTTTCAATTCCAAACAAATCAATATTTTAACTTCAGAAGTTAAAATATTTAACTTTGATCATCTTTGATGATCTTTTAAAATCATCATTTAAAAGATTATTTTTAAATGTATTATTCTTAAACTTTTAGAGCAAGTTTATAAGTGGGCTATTTCCTATTGAACGTATTTACAAATTTGAAATAGTGAGATTAATCTACTCTAATCACAGTAGATGATTGTATTTTTATTCACATTTTACTTCATTACAGCATGTAAAAAAATTAATCCCTTCTGAAACATCAATAAGTGTAATCTTTTGGAAATACAGCAAAACTTGACTGTTGTTGAACCACTTTTTGCAGGTTTCCATGTTGTACTTTGTCACATACTCTTTTGTAACAATGACCAGTTGGAAGACCTCATTACCATCAACCTAATCTGATTCTCTACCAGCTAAATGTTGGGAGTTTGACAGAGCCATTTCAACATGTTCATCTTAAATTTCAATCGGGCAAAGGTATGAAAAATACAGTTAATAGTTGTAAAATATCCCTCAAAAGACTGAAGGACCTTGGATTGGGGTAAAGGTTAACCCTAACCCTACCCCTAATTTTAAGGCTGCAAAAGCTTTTAAGCCCAAAAATGAATTTTAAATTCAGAATATATTATGTTTTTAGTCAATAAGAGCATATGTGCAGTATGGGTGTCAAATTTTCCTCCCAACATTTATAAGACTGAGACAACTGAGGATGCTTGTCTTGTTTTATATCAGAGGCTGTTCCACAAAAGACCTTGAGTGACAAACAAATAGCTGAGGCCTGAGTGCATTGCTGAGGAGAAGGCTATATTTGTGTTTCTTCCAAATAAGCACAGACAGGAGGCATATGAGATCAAGTATCACATTTTTATTGAATATATAGGGCTATTTTGTCAGGTGTGAAATCCTCAGCATTTTGCTTCTAATGCCCTCGACCCTTCTTTGCCATTTCAGTGTCATCTTACAGAGGGGAAAGAATGCAAACTATCATCCATAGTATAACATGATCCCCTCCTTGTCTGGCACAGGGAACAAACACTTGACTTAAGGAAAGGTCAAGCTGCATGCCTGGCCTTGTCTTCAGATCATCTGTGTGACCATTTAAAGAAAGGGTTTAAAAATATATCCACACCCACGAGACAACATGTCTTGAGAAACAAATGCAAATCACCTGTTGCCCCAAAGACTCCACATTGGACATTACATTTTACTGCCTCTCAAATAGAACCAGAGTCTCCTGAGGAGCCAGCAGCTGTGTCAGGAGCAACACACGAATAGGTGCCGCTCTGTGGTCAGTAACTTCAAAAATGTCCAAACCGTCCTTGGAGAGATGAAGGCCGAAAGGAGCTTTGTAGTTTGTGACCTTTGACTTTTGGAAGCATTGAGTTAGGAACCTCTCCACTGATTGATAAGTGCAAAAAATGTAAATATATGTATGGAAAAAGTACAAAGAGTTAAAAAAAAAAGAAACAAAGATGAAGATTTTAATAAAAATGTAGTTTAAACATTTATTGGTGTCAAAAAAGGTTTTGTTAATGTCTTTCCCTATTTCACACATTAATCAGTTTTATGAAGAGTACTAATTACTATTCCCCTCTTTTTAATGTTTTTGTCTTGTTTTAGATGACAAGACAAAAACTTTAAAAGAAAGTAGACCGTCCTTTTTTATATATTTATATTTCAAATTTCTTTATTGAAAGCACACTGTAACCAAAGTGAAATTATTTTTGTCTTTGTGCACAAACTTTGTGAAAAAAGCTGATTCTGATTGCAATTCAATATCCAAAATTGATCAAACGTTCTCTGCTCTTGACCAGGTTTTTACAAATAACATAAAATCTAACAAGCTTAATTCAGTCAGAAAAATAAAATCAAAATCAATCAGATATATGAAAAACTAAGTATATAAGTATTGGTTCAGTGATGCACTTCTAACTTTGCCAAGTACAAACAAAACCATCTTGAACTGAGGCATTGCAGCAAAGATCCAAAGTTCCTTCTTGAAAACCATAATTAGTTATTGTTCTTATATTGTTTCTACATCTATTAAATCATGACATGGTGGGATCTATTATTCGTTTTGTAAATAGGATGTCAGGCTTAAATAGTTTTCTTATTGGTTCTCATTGGTTTTCTTTAGACAGGCTTGATTTTTTTTTTAAAAAACGGAGCAGAAAGAGCTGCTCAAGTTATCAATACGAATCCTCTTGCTGTTTTTAAATATTACAGTGGTAAATGATTCAGTTATGATTTGTCAATATTGATTTATTTTTTCTTTATATCTTAACATCCCCAAAAAATGAAATGCAACCTTCACATGTGTTTGATTAATGGGTGCAATTATAATGTGCTACAATGACAGAAAGTAGGTTTATAAAAAATTTTATTGTATAATTTTAAAAAATATGCTTCTGATGCTGGATTTTTGAAAGATAATTTAGAAAAAAAATGCAGAAAAAAATAACTTTTCTCTTAGTAAAATACTTACAATGTGAATTTCAATTAAGTTGATGCAGAATGGTGGGCAAAGTTTGGAGATCAGGTGACTGTAGCTGACCAACCAGAACAAGCAAAGGCTTATCCATCAATTATGTTTTTGTGTATCTGCAGAACATAATCCTATTAAACCACAGCATTATGATTTATCACTTGAATTATAGGTCCATTATTCAATTTGTGTGAGATAATCAAACAGCACATCACCTCACTTCTGTTACAACAAGCAACACAATGCCAACTTTTACTTTTTGTAGTTCAATCTCAACTTTATTTCTGTTGTACAATAATAATCAAATTTACTACAGTACATTACAACAATTTCAATAATGACTCAATTGTAGACATTTTATGAAACAGTAAACATAATAAAACATGACTGACATAATATAAATGCTTCTTGTCATTTAGCTCAAGTTTTGCCTTATTTCTTAAATTACAGATGAAAATATTTGATATTTATGAAAACGTTTCTCTTCAGCAGAAAAAGCTGTAAAATTTAGCAGTAAAATTGTAAGTTTAGCATTTGTTGTTTGTGTTTGTTTTTTCATATAAATTGTGCAAGATAAACACACCGTTCCCTGGAAAAGGGCTAAAAAATATTTTAATCATGGTCTCAAGAATTTACAACATGGATAGCATATCTTGTGTGTAGAGTTTTGAAAGTCTTTGCAACATTCAACTGAAGAAAAGTTAAACTATAACTCCATCACGTTTGCTGTTCTAATGAAGTAAAAACATAAATTTAGTGTAACATTGTGACATAGTTTTCAATGAAACACTTAGATAGACATACCCCGCCTCTAAGTGTAATCTTATCCCACCGCCTTTGTTATACAGCCTTTGCCAAGTCACCAAATGCTGGTTATAATGAGATAATTAAAGGCTTTAGCAGGTTATTCTGCAATGTTAGAGGGATGGAGAAACTTTGTGATTTTAAAATGCATCAATTTAAACAAACTGTTAGTTAACAATTTACTGAGTTTTACTGTTTCAATTATATAATAGATTTTTGTGCAAAAACTGTTTCAAATATATTCCAATTAATACTCTTTTGTGTGTTTGATATTCGATCCACTCCATGTATTCTTAGAAGAAATTGAATTGGATGGCTATAAATAAAAATATTGTTCCACTTCCTATTGTCCTTCATCCCCGCACAAATTCAATTAAGTTCAGAATATCATGAAACATGGACCTCGGCTTTTGTTTCTCTCTATCAAGAGGTATCATTGTTTCCACAAGTTCTTAGATTAGCAACTGTTAGGTCCAATTCTGCTCCTTTGTCACGGGAAAGACTTGCAAGGCTTCTGCCGCAGAATACCAGTGACACATGAGAGCTTCTCCACAGCTGAGTGCTGATCTTCTGCAGTGTCGGGATGCATTAGGGAGATTACACTAAAGACCAAAACAATGACAGAATTCCTAAAATTAAAAGAATTTGTAAGATTGTTGTGTGCACAAGTTCGACAAACGCTTTTTTGTATGAGTATGGTTTAAGAACCAGCTCCCAGTGAAGCAGTTTCTGTCGAGCTGTATTGGTAGTTCTAAAATTTTTCTTTTTTCATCCTTTACTGAAACTAATGTGATATCTCATGTAAAAACCTAAATTACATTTGATGGTATGTTAGAAGTTGAAAACAGAAAACAAATAACCAACTCAATTTATCTGGTACAAATACATCAAATATCATTTATAAAAAGAAATAAACCACATTCTTTTGTTTAATGTCAGTAAAATCTTGCCATCGTCATCAAATGTTTTTTGACGTTAAAGTACCCAAGTTGTGGTCAACTGCTGTGTTGATCTGTGGAGAAATAAAACAACAGACAAAGCTGAGGTGGAGACATAAAAATACTCAATCAGAGGACAAATCAACATGACCAAATAGAGAAAGTGATTTGTGCTGAGTGAACACTGATCTGCCTATATAAGAAGGAAGGCAGCGACGCCTCCAAGGACTGTCAGGCAACCAGACAAGGTGAGTGAGTTACAGGCTTTTATTAGCAGAAGGAGAGCCAATAGCTTAAAAAACAATGCAGGGCATGGTGGGCATGTACTGCCAAGGTGTTTGCCAGCAATTTACTCCAGATTAGTGTCTTTCCAACAGGAAGGTTTGTAAACAGTCTGCTGAGTGAAATATTTCTTTCTTCAGTAAACCCCTTAAAGACCACCTCCAGCTGTTCTTCTGGGTCAAGAGGAGAAGGTAAACTATTTCTGGTATCGCAGCTCTACATTGTCAGGGGATTTTTTTAGATATTACTCCTGTTGCGATTCTTTGGTCACTAACTCAACCTGCATCTTTGTGGTGTTTCAAGTATTTAACTTGTACAACATTCATCTCATCCAGTAGATGTGTGGCATGACTTTGGATAACTTGGTATTTGTCTCTTTGAATGACAACTACATCCCTTCATTTTCAGCAAGAAATATAATTAAACCTTAAAGCAGGTCACAATGCACATGACTTTTAATTAATAATTAATTTTTTAATATCTTTAACTGTTTGCATAAACGCACTGTTTTTGATCAAATGCGAATTTCGGATTTAAAGGCAGTGACATCATCCTCTATGCTGCTTAGCAGTAAAATCTTTCTTACTATCCCACATTTGAAATTATATTGACAATTTCCCAATTAAAATATAGCAACATTTGTATATTGTGACTTTCAGATAACAGTCTCTTGTGTAATGTCATCTACTACCTGTGGAAGCAAGAAAGTGTCATTCTCTTTTGCCTTAAAACCCAATGTGAAATCCTTAATACATTTACCAAGAAGTACAAACTGGATCATTGAAATTAACTCAATATTGTGTCCAAACGCTAGAAGAAGGATATCTGTAGGTTTGATTTCCTCAAACTTCAAGTGTCCTTATGCATGCAACTGTCTCAAACTCTATTTTGTGTAGTTAATGCAGTAAGCATCTGTCCTTTGCTTTTTGAACAACTTAAACTTTGAATATATTAATTCTACTTATATTTTTCAATAATTTAGTAAATTAGTTTTTTCTACTAATGTATATAAATCCCTTTAGTTTCCATAGTTCACAATGGATATGCACAGGGAATTAAATATATAGTTCATTTAAGTGGTGCAATGAGTCTGACCAACAGAAATCCTACACCTAAGCATCATTTCACTAACAGAGTGTAGGTAATGAAATCAATTGCAATTATGTATGTTATTAAATGCTGGCGTATTTAATCTTGTTTTTATTAGCAAAATGTGTCTGTTTGACTTGAAAAAGCTTAGAATTACTTATTTGTTCATGTAATAGCGTCTGTGTGGTACCGGTCAAGCTCCAGTTGTTCTTGAATTTTTGTCACATATCAATTGAAGTATTTGACTGCATCTTGATCTTCCAGTAAACCGTCATCATGAGTGGGGACGCGGAAATGGAGTGTTTTGGCCCTGCGGCCATATTCCTCCGCAAGCCAGAAAGAGAGCGAATTGAAGCCCAGAATGCTCCCTTTGATGCTAAAACAGCATACTATGTGACCGAGCCCAAGGAGATGTACCTAAAGGGGAAACTTGTCAAGAAGGAGGGCGGCAAAGCCACTGTGGAGACTTTTTGTGGGAAGGTGGCTATCACACTTTCCATTTCTAAACACTAACAGTTGCAGATATTTCATTACACTGTGCATCTGCAGTCAGGTTGACAACAATCTTAAGCATTTTGAATGATTTTGATTATACTGCTCTGCTTCTCTTGATAAGTCCTCTATTGAACAGATGACTTTTTATTTGCATTCTCCAGAAAAAGTTGTGAAAACCCAATACGCCTGCTGCCTCTAACACTTTTCTGTCTGCACCAGTCTATCACCGTGAAGGAAGATGAAATCTTCCCCATGAACCCTCCAAAGTTTGACAAGATTGAGGACATGGCCATGATGACCCACCTCAATGAGCCCACTGTGCTGTATAACCTCAAAGAGCGATATGCAGCATGGATGATCTACGTAAGTTTTTCTAAATACATAATGTGGAAACAGATGATGACTGCAAGGAAACATGCATCATGAATGATCCTCTGTGACCCTGCAGACCTACTCTGGGTTGTTCTGCGTCACTGTGAATCCCTACAAGTGGCTACCAGTGTACGATACAGTGGTTGTTGCAGGATACAGAGGGAAGAAGAGAATTGAGGCTCCTCCCCACATCTTCTCCATCTCTGATAACGCCTATCAGTTCATGCTCCAAGGTACCACACTTTTCATAACCAATACATAAATACAGCAGCTTCACCTCAAACATCCATCTGACATTTGTGCATCATTTTCCATCTTACAGACAGAGAAAACCAGTCCATCCTGATTACGTAAGTGCCAAATATTTTGAGGTATTTTCATCATTGATTGCATCACTATTTTTTTAATTAAACTATGCATCTTCCAACCAGTGGAGAATCTGGTGCAGGAAAGACTGTGAACACCAAACGTGTCATCCAGTACTTTGCGACAATCGCAGTAGCTGGTGGAAAGAAATCTGAGCCAGTTCCTGGAAAAATGCAGGTCAGTGACGTTGCAAAACAATCAAATTATACAAACACACAAACTGGAACTGTTCAACTAATGAGATTAATTTCGCCTCCAGGGTTCATTGGAAGATCAGATCATTGCAGCCAACCCACTGTTGGAGGCTTATGGAAATGCCAAGACTGTGAGGAATGACAACTCTTCCCGTTTTGTGAGTTCAACTTGAAACTGTCTCTTGTTACTTTGGTGAAAACAATCATTGTCAGCATTTTAAATAAAACACTTTCCTGTTTCCTCACAGGGAAAATTCATCAGAATCCACTTTGGGTCAACTGGAAAGCTGGCTTCAGCTGATATTGAAACATGTAAAACTTTCTGTTTAAGTCTTCTTATGCATTTTATTTATAGTCATAAAGATATTTTTTTAAATTGATAATGTGAATCTACACAGATCTGCTGGAGAAATCTCGAGTGACATTCCAGCTGTCTGCTGAGAGGAGCTACCACATCTTCTATCAGCTCACAACAGGCCACAAACCCGAGCTAATAGGTTAGAAACAAATGAATTACTCCACAAGTTAACAATGTCTTACCACAGGCTATGTATATAGAATACGTTTCATAATTAGTTTATTGATATTTACGGAGATTAACTTTGTGTTTTCTTTAGAGGCTCTTCTGATTACCACAAATCCCTATGACTATCCCATGATCAGTCATGGTGAAATCACTGTCAAAAGCATCGATGACATTGAAGAGTTCATTGCTACTGATGTAAGAATTATTCAATTTAAAATCATCTTTAAATAACTATATTTTTCAAAAGTCATTTTTAAATACTTTATAAACTGATAAATGAATTTTTGTGGATTCAACACAGACTGCCATCGACATCCTGGGTTTCACTGGAGAAGAAAAATCTAACATTTACAAGCTTACAGGAGCTGTGATGCATCATGGAAACATGAAGTTCAAGCAAAAGCAGCGGGAAGAGCAGGCTGAACCTGATGGCACTGAGGGTATAAAACAAACAATGAAGTTTCAATGTCATCCAGATTTTGTCTTGAAGAACATCTGAGTTTTTTTTTTTTTTTTCAGTGGCCGATAAAATCGCCTACCTCATGGGTCTGAACTCTGCTGATTTGCTCAAAGCTTTGTGCTACCCCCGAGTGAAGGTTGGAAATGAGATGGTGACCAAAGGTCAAACTGTTCCCCAGGTGATCAATTCAGACGATCTACAAATTAATGATTGCCAAAGTTTGATAAGTTTATTTTATTCTGGATACGTTAATTTCACGTCAAGTTAATGTGATGTATATCATGCCTAAATTCAGGTCAACAATGGAGTGAGTGCTCTCTGCAAGTCTGTCTATGAGAAGATGTTCTTATGGATGGTCGTCAGAATCAACGAGATGTTGGACACCAAGCAGCCAAGGAGCTTCTTTATTGGTGTTTTAGACATCGCTGGTTTTGAAATCTTTGATGTCAGTAATATTGGGATTAACCTTTAAATCAGTGAACCTGCACAGTCAATATCTAACAGAGTCTGTCTTCCAACAGTTCAACAGCTTGGAACAGCTGTGCATCAACTTCACCAATGAAAAACTGCAACAGTTCTTCAACCACCACATGTTCGTCCTGGAGCAAGAAGAGTACAAGAAGGAGGGAATTGAATGGGAGTTCATTGACTTTGGCATGGACTTGGCTGCATGCATTGAGCTCATTGAGAAGGTCAGCAACAAGCTCAGACACATACTGACCAACACAGGAAATCATTTTGATGCATTGACATTGCTTGTAGTTATTTTATTTGCTATCTTGACAGCCAATGGGCATCTTCTCCATCCTTGAAGAAGAGTGTATTGTTCCCAAGGCAACAGACATGACCTTCAAGAGCAAACTGTATGACCAACATCTGGGAAAAAGTCCTCCCTTCCAGAAACCAAAACCTGCCAAAGGCAAAGCTGAGGCTCATTTCTCTCTGGTGCACTATGCTGGCACTGTGGACTACAATGTTCTTGGCTGGCTGGAAAAGAACAAGGACCCCCTGAATGACACGGTGGTCCAGCTTTACCAGAAGTCATCATCAAAGCTGCTGGCTTACCTATATGCATACCATGCTGGAGATGGTATACATTCTTTGTTTTTATGTGCATTACAGTCACATTTCTCAATATGTGATGAAATACAAAACCGTTTTTCTGCTATTGTATTTTTTATTGAAAGGGGAGGGTGGTGGCAAGAAAGGTGGCAAGAAGAAGGGAGGATCCTTCCAGACGGTGTCTGCATTGTTTAGGGTGAGCTTTAGGATTGTCTCTTTTTGCATTTTTGTTAATTGCATTTAGTTAACTGAAACCTTTTATTCCTCTTTAGGAAAATCTGGGCAAGCTGATGACCAATCTGAGGAGTACACATCCACATTTTGTGCGCTGCTTGATTCCCAATGAGTCTAAGACTCCAGGTATGTCAGTGTTTAATATATTCTGTGAGCTCTACTTGTATTGAGAAAAGTGATTTTGTTCAATCTTTGTTACACAGGTCTGATGGAGAATTTCTTGGTCATCCACCAGTTGAGGTGTAACGGTGTGCTGGAGGGTATCAGGATCTGCAGGAAAGGTTTCCCCAGCAGGATCCTTTATGGTGACTTCAAGCAGAGGTGCATGAATTGTTACCTTTACAGATTCTAAAAGTGTTTAACTGAAAAGGAATTTCTCATTATTTTAACAGGTTTTCCTTTTAAGATTTCTTCAGACTTGTGGCCCCGGATGCTTTGTCATTTCCATGACTGAATTTAGAACAACAAAAAAGTATATTAAGGTTGTCAAAGAGTGAAGATGCTGTATGATGATAGGTGGCTAGGTGGATGATAGGTTTTGAAGTTGGTTGACTGACTAGATGTGTGGAATTTTTGCTTTTAGATACAAAGTGTTGAATGCCAGTGTTATCCCTGAGGGACAGTTCATTGACAACAAGAAGGCCTCTGAGAAACTTTTGGGCTCTATTGATGTTGACCATTCTCAGTACAAGTTTGGACACACTAAGGTAAAGTTATCAACACTTTTAAAGACAATACTTTGTAACTAAAATTCCTAAAAATATTTTTGGCGTTCAGGTGTTCTTCAAGGCTGGACTGCTGGGAGTTCTGGAGGAAATGCGAGATGAAAAGCTGGCAGAGCTGGTAACAATGACCCAAGCTGTCTGCAGAGGATTCCTCATGAGGCGTGAATTTGTCAAGATGATGGAGAGGAGGTAATTATCTGTTTCTTTGCAGAGAGTTTCAATATTTTTAAATGGGCATATTCAAGAATTGAGCTAAATTTCTGTTTTATTTCTTCAGAGACGCCATTTTCACCATCCAGTACAACATCCGTGCATTCATGAACGTCAAGACTTGGCCATGGATGAAGCTGTACTTCAAGATCAAACCTCTGCTGAAGAGTGCAGAGACGGAGAAGGAGATGGCCCAAATGAAAGAAGACTTTGCCAAGACCAAAGATGAGCTGGCAAAGGCTTTGGCTAAGAAGAAAGAATTGGAGGAGAAGATGGTTTCTCTCCTTCAGGAGAAGAATGATTTATTATTACAAGTACAGTCTGTAAGTCTCATAATTTCCCTAGGTTTGCCTAATAATTATCACATATTCATCCACTGATTTGATTAACTAAAGGACTCTTGTTGGCTTTTAGGAAGGTGAAAATCTGACTGATGCAGAGGAAAGGTGTGAGGGGCTCATCAAAGCAAAAATCCAGCTTGAGGCCAAACTCAAAGAGACAGCTGAGAGACTGGAGGACGAAGAAGAGATCAATGCTGAGCTGACAGCAAAGAAGAGAAAACTCGAGGACGAATGCTCTGAGTTGAAGAAGGACATCGATGACTTGGAGCTGACTTTGGCCAAAGTGGAAAAGGAGAAACATGCCACTGAAAACAAGGTTAGACTGTGGTCTTTATTAAGGTCCTAATCTTTCCTATGGACATTTAAACAGTCGAGGTCATTAAGGTTTATGGAAAACTTTACAGGTCAAAAACCTCACAGAGGAAATGGCCTCCCAAGATGAGACCATTGCTAAGCTGACAAAAGAGAAAAAAGCCCTCCAAGAGGCCCATCAGCAGACACTGGATGATCTGCAGGCAGAAGAAGACAAAGTCAACACTCTGACCAAAGCCAAGACAAAACTGGAGCAGCAAGTGGATGATGTAAGTGTTACAGGTGTCTTCAACAACCAACCTAATACTGTAAAAAACATGTATTTAAAAATAAAACTATCCAATCATCAGCTTGAAGGCTCTCTAGAGCAAGAAAAGAAGCTCCGCATGGATCTTGAGCGAGCTAAAAGAAAGCTGGAAGGAGATCTGAAATTGGCCCAGGAGTCCATAATGGATCTGGAGAATGACAAGCAGCAGTCTGAGGAGAAGATTAAGAAGTAAGAATTTACAGGGAAAAAAACATTCATTAACGTTCTGCTGAGACAATATCTAAAATTACTTCCCCACCTACAGGAAGGACTTTGAGATAAGCCAACTCCTCAACAAGATTGAGGACGAGCAGTCACTTGGAGTCCAGTTACAGAAAAAGATAAAGGAGCTGCAGGTATGACTCGATACCTGAGAGATCATTTAGATATCCTTCAAATTTTTTTCTCATAACCTTGTTTGTTATAGGCTCGTATTGAGGAGCTAGAAGAGGAGATTGAAGCTGAGCGAGCTGCTCGGGCCAAAGTGGAGAAGCAGAGGGCCGATCTCTCCAGGGAACTTGAGGAGATCAGCGAGAGGCTTGAGGAAGCTGGAGGAGCCACTGCTGTTCAGATTGAGATGAACAAGAAGCGCGAGGCTGAGTTTCAGAAGCTGCGCCGGGACCTTGAAGAGGCCACCCTGCAGCATGAGGCCACGGCCGCATCTCTCCGTAAGAAGCAGGCCGACAGCGTGGCGGAGCTGGGAGAGCAGATCGATAACCTCCAGAGAGTCAAACAGAAGCTGGAGAAAGAGAAAAGTGAATACAAGATGGAGATCGACGACCTCTCAAGCAACATGGAGTCCATTGCAAAAGCAAAGGTGAGGATTCTGGACATTTCCATGAAAACAATCACATCATAACCAATTCAGTTTAACCAAAGCAGCTTCCTTTCATTAGGGAAACCTGGAAAAGATGTGCAGGACCTTGGAGGATCAGCTGAGTGAACTCAAAGCCAAGAATGACGAGAATGTTCGTCAACTGAATGATATTGGTGCACAACGAGCTAGACTCCAAACTGAAAATGGTATGAACCTTAGTTTTATTTAAATCCAGACTGTAAACCTTCAGGTTTATGCCTCTCGACAATTAATACTGTAATTAGCCTAAACACCCAGCAAATGAGTGCCACTGGTAAGCTGTCTTAATTAAATTAATTGAAAGGTTTCATATATATTTGCACTGTCACTGTTATAGGATGTAGAAAAAAAATGCAGTTTACAATTTGTTTTGAAGGCAAACAAGATCCAATAGCTCATAAGAATATTTATTTTTCCTTCTGACACACTGTTATGTATATATACAAATGAGATATATACAATCTCATTTGTATATAAAATCTTATTTTTAAATCTTTTTGTATCCTGAAAGTTTTGCTCTCCCTCGCTCTCTGGCAACCTGAGTGAACCACAAAAATTTTCAGAGATGTAAAATATATTTTACTTTTAAATAGCTCCTTACATCTCTGTGCTTTCTCTGACTTAAACATCTCACTTTCACACAAGTGTGATGTATTAACTGATTTTCTGTCTTGTGCTGATTAATTTTCTTAAACAGGGGAAATTGCTCGTCAGCTGGATGAGAAAGAAGGTCTTGTGTCCCAGCTGACCAGAGGCAAACAAGCGTACACACAGCAGATTGAAGAGCTGAAAAGGCATATAGAGGAGGAAGTCAAGGTAACAATTACTGAGAAAAAAGCTGGACAAAAATATCTTAAATTGACAAGAAATGATTAGTATCATGTATTAATCCTGTTCCTCTTTGGATGACAGGCCAAGAATGCTCTGGCTCATGCGGTTCAGTCGTCTCGTCATGACTGTGATCTGCTCAGAGAGCAGTATGAAGAGGAGCAGGAGGCCAAAGCTGAGCTGCAGCGCGCTATGTCCAAGGCTAACAGCGAGGTGGCTCAGTGGAGAACCAAGTATGAGACTGATGCCATTCACCGCACAGAGGAGCTGGAAGAGGCCAAGTAAGTCTCACTTTTACTCTTATGATGATGATGATGATTTGAAATTGCAAAGGATTTCAGTTTTTTTAAATCAAATATACTCCCTGCAGGAAGAAGCTCGCCCAGCGTCTTCAGGATGCAGAAGAGTCCATTGAGGCTGTGAATGCAAAATGCGCCTCTCTGGAAAAGACCAAGCAGAGGCTGCAGGGTGAGGTGGAGGACCTGATGATCGACGTGGAGAGAGCTAATGCTCTGGCTGCAAATCTTGACAAGAAGCAAAGGAACTTTGACAAGGTACAAAATATTTGCTTAATCAAGAATAATGATGCAAAAAAAGGAAGAAAACTAAGTTTGCCGTACCCTCAGGTCCTTGCAGAGTGGAAGCAGAAGTATGAGGAGAGCCAGGCTGAGCTGGAGGGAGCTCAGAAAGAGGCTCGCTCAATGAGTACTGAGCTGTTCAAAATGAAAAACTCCTATGAAGAAGCTCTGGACCATCTGGAGACTCTGAAGAGGGAGAACAAGAACCTGCAACGTAAGACAAAGGAGTTTCCACAATACACGATTTTCTTTAGCTTGCTAAACACAAAGTTTTTTCTCTGATTTAACAGAGGAGATCTCAGACTTGACTGAACAACTTGGTGAGACAGGGAAGACAATCCATGAACTGGAAAAAGGAAAAAAGACTGTAGAAAGTGAAAAGTTTGAAATCCAGACAGCTTTAGAAGAGGCAGAGGTAAAATTATTTTGTTCTTTAAATTACTAGTTATGTTTTGTTTACTTCATTTCTCTTTAAGTAGAGGAAAATCGTCAACTCATGACCATACGCTTTAGTATTAAAACATATGTATTTGAATACTTTTTTGTTGACATTAATAGCAGTTTCACAAATATACAGGCCACCCTGGAGCATGAGGAGTCTAAGATTCTCCGTGTCCAGCTGGAGCTTACCCAAGTCAAGAGTGAAATCGACAGAAAACTTGCAGAAAAGGATGAAGAGATCGAGCAGATCAAGAGGAACAGCCAGAGGGTGATGGAGTCCATGCAGAGTACTCTGGATGCTGAGGTCAGGAGCAGGAACGACGCACTGAGAATCAAGAAGAAGATGGAGGGAGATCTCAATGAGATGGAGATACAACTGAGCCACGCCAACCGGCAGGCGGCAGAAGCCCAGAAGCAGCTGAGAAACGTTCAGGGACAACTTAAGGTACAGCCAGTCAGACAGTTATGATACAGTACCCACTTTTAGAAGTATTTAAAGCTTGTTTTACTATCCAACTTTTTAAATTCAGGATGCACAGCTTCATCTTGACGAAGCCATCAGAGGCCAGGATGAGATGAAAGAGCAGGTAGCGATGGTGGAGCGCAGGAACATCCTGATGGTTGCTGAGATCGAGGAGCTCAGAGCTGCTCTGGAGCAAACGGAGAGAAGCCGCAAAATGGCAGAACAGGAGCTGGTGGATGCTAGTGAACGTGTTACACTGCTGCACTCTCAGGTATTTATCTAAGAAGTGCAGATACAACTTAAAGAAATCAGTCCCTGATATTTATTTGACATGTGTTTTATTATAGAATACCAGCCTCATTAATACCAAGAAGAAGCTGGAGTCTGACTTTGTACAAATCCAAGGTGAGGTGGAGGATTCTGTTCAGGAGGCAAGAAATGCTGAAGAGAAGGCCAAGAAGGCCATCACTGATGTGAGTGATCTTAATTCTTTTCTGTGCAAGAGTTCTGGCTATAAAGCTGTGCTTCTCAATTCCAGTCCTCAGGCCCCCCTGCCCTGCATGTTTTAGGTGTATCCCTGCTGCTACACACGTGGATTGAATCTGAGTGGTTAACAGGCTTCTGTAGTACTTGATGCCTGCAGAAGAGGTAATGCAATCATTTGGATCATCTGAAATAGGGGCACATCTCAAAGATGCAGAGCAGGGGGGCCTGAGGACCGATATTGAGAAGTGCTGCTATATAGGGAAACTCTGGAAGCTGAAAAGAAACAAATTCCTGAAAATTTCAGGCTGCTATGATGGCAGAGGAGCTGAAGAAGGAGCAGGACACCAGTGCTCATTTGGAGAGGATGAAGAAGAACCTGGAGGTTACAGTGAAGGACCTGCAGCACCGTCTGGATGAAGCTGAAAATCTGGCCATGAAGGGAGGCAAGAAGCAGCTCCAGAAACTGGAAGCCAGGGTATTTCTTTATTTTCTTGTTTTGATTATACTATAACTGTATCCCTACTTGTTATGTTCTTTGCTTTTTAACCCAATTCTTATTCATATATCAGGTGCGTGAGCTTGAGGGGGAAGTTGAAAGCGAGCAGCGACGGGGAACTGAGGCCATCAAAGGTGTTCGCAAATATGAAAGAAGAGTGAAGGAGCTCACCTATCAGGTTGGAATCTTTTCACATTTGATAATTTTACAGATTTTCCTTATGCATGCAGCGCAATATATTTATCACTTACTACCTACAGACAGAGGAGGACAAGAAGAATATTGTAAGACTTCAAGATCTGGTGGACAAACTGCAGCTGAAAGTTAAAGCATATAAGAGACAGGCTGAGGAAGCTGTAAGTCAAAGGCTCAGTTCACAAACACTATGGCATGAGCCATTCAAAAATACATTTTTCAGTATTATTTTACATCACATTTCTCGTTTAATTGGTTCCCAGGAGGAGCAGGCCAATGCTCATCTGACCAGATATAGGAAGGTCCAGCATGAGATGGAGGAGGCTCAGGAGCGTGCTGACATCGCAGAGTCCCAGGTCAACAAGCTGAGGGCCAAGAGTCGAGAGATTGGAAAAGTAAGTAAAATTTACTGTCATTGAACTAACATAGTACAAAAACACTTTTGTCAACAGAAGTAGTTTCATTTTAATAGGTTGCTGCAACTTTTCAGTGACAGTTTAAGTGTTATTCATTGTTTTTGTATGTACTTTTAGGCAAAAGAGTCTGAAGAATAAGCTGGAACCCTGATGGGAGAACAAATGAGAATCATAAAATATGATTTTTCATTGATATGCTCTCATTAAGTGTTTATCAATAAATAAATTATTCAACAGATTTTTTGCCTCTTAATATTCTTTGAACAATAAATGGTTAATACCATCAGCTGACCCCCCCCTCACCCCACACACACACACACTTCTATACAAATTAAGGACTTTCTATTAATTTTGAATCATTTTAGCAACTGCATTTATGTCTAACCCAGAATTTTTACCAATACTTAACCATTACTAGTCTATTCCCAACCCTAACCAACCCGAACTTAATTCACACCTTACCTCTAAAACTACCTAACAGAGTTCAGTGGAACTGAAAAAAAAAAAAAAAACAGGGGGCAGGGGTCTTCACTTTCCACAAATGACCTCATTTTGTTGGTAAATGTTGTGGCGCAGTCCTTTACAAGTATTATAAACAAACACATGCGCACACACACAATCCTGCCCTTATGTGGTTGTGAGTTCTATGCAAAAATGCCCCCAAAACAAGGACCACCTTGTCAGGTTTTTGTTCATAGCAGTGTTTTAGTACTCGAGATTGGTCTTGGTCTCGAGACCATCAAAAAATGGTCTTGAGACCTATTGATACAGGACCCAGACTCTGAACCCCACCATTCTGAATGTCGCAGCTGAAATTGAGAATCATCAGACCAGACATTTTTCTAGTCTTTTATTGTCTAAGTTTGGCATGCAGATTGTAGCCTGTTTTCCTGACAGCTGCCTCCTCCCAACACATGTTACTGAAAATAAGTCAGCATTTGTGACACTCTGTCTGCTGAGTTAGGTGTTATGATTAAAGTTTATTTTCAACAAAAATACATGAGTAATTCAGCAGCTTGTGAATTTTATTACGGATCTTTTCATTTCTCACTCATAAACACAGTTAAATATGGTATATTTCTTTTCCTCTAAATATAGACTCCCAAATAGCAGTTAAAAACTAGTCATCTTTCTTCTATATAGAGAACTTGATGTACTCTGTATCAAATTTACATCTGTATAACATTTGCACTAACTAAAAAGTCTCTATTTCTTTATCCAACTATACCCTTCCTTAATTTTACTCTGAGTTTTTAAAACATTGTCACAAAGAAACACATTTTAAAGGCCTTAATGCACATAAATTGACTATCTTTCAGTTTCACACACATATACTTTAAAAGGTAATTGATGTTAAAGACACATATTTTATAATGAGTAAATGTAAAACAAATATTTAAAGGTAAATTTAATTTGACATTAGATAGATAAGAGAGATGTACATTTTACCAGGAAAGACATCTTCACCTCTCCTGAATTCTCCATCTTTTGTCTTTCTCATGTGGGATGTAGTGTTTGTGTGGCTAGATGGGGTCAGCATGATGTATTAAAATGACAATAAGATTCAACTTGCTTTGCCAAACACTGATCCTCTGATATCATTGCTAAATAAGTTGGCTTATGCCTACTGAAGCCATGTTAGGAAACAATGCTTGATGGACGGAAGGTATAACTCATTCAAATACCACAACAGAAAGCAGATGGCTGCCAGGATGGGTGGTTTATGGAGTCTTTGAAGCCAAACATCCCATCTATTTCAAAGCTTTGAAGGTCTGTTGCCTATCGTCTTTCATCCCTCTTGATTCCCAAGATCAAGACAAGTGAGAGCATATTCCCATTTTGACAACAAAAACTGCCTTTTTGATTTATCATCTGCTGTAAATTCAAAGTTTAATCCTCACTTGCTGATGGTCTCTTGGTCAAAAGTAAAGGAAGTGCTGCTCAATAGAATGTACCGATAGAATAAGATCAGAAGAAAATATTTTTCTTTCACTGAGCGAATAACAAACTTAGCCCCAGGATGTTAAAGGTTTTCAGTGCTTACTTATTGCATGTATATACTGTGCACAGTTCAAATTCATTTGATCTTATTAAGTGCAGTCTACAGCTAATGTTATTAGATGCATTTTGCCTTGACTCTCAGTCAGTAAAAATTATAAATATTTTACTGTTGTAAATATTACAATGATAAGTAATCATAAACAAGAAGACAGTACTTTAGTGTAAATGTAACCTGGTTGTATTTCTCTTTTGTTATAATTACACAAAATGTCTTTTTTTATTTTTTGGGGGGTTATTTGTATTGTTATTTCTATTGTTCCTTACTTGACTGAAACACCTCTAAAAAACTCTGTCACTGTTTTAACCTTGTTACTTTAAGATCGGAAACCCCTCCTTTTTATTTCTTCTTCTGTGGTACTGTCTTTAAAATGTTTGTGCCCTTTAGGCCCTCCTCTTTTGTCATATTGTCCTGTGGGAGAGGTGTATGGTGTTTATTTTTCATCTAAATGCCTGATGGACGGAAGGTATAACTCATTCAAATACCACAACAGAAAGCAGATGGCTGCCAGGCTGTGTGTTCTTTTCATTATGCATATCCATTTTATTTATAGATTTATTAAGTTAATTTTTGATATGTACTTTTTTTGTGTAGGACTTGGAACGGGCAGTCTATAACATGGTTATTTTCTGTATGTTGTTCTCGTCAGGTATGTTGTTTAAAAAGGTTTATTTTGCTTATTTGAAAGTTGTGAGACATGGTCCCCCCAGCCCTTTAGTCATGTTGTCCTGTGGGAGAGGACTTGGAGCGGGCAGCCCATAACACGGTTGTTCTCTGTATGTTGTTCTCATTAGAATAAATCGAGAAACCATCCTTTTTAAAGACAAACCGTGTTACGGCCTGTTCACTCAATAAAACCAGCACAACACAGAAAGGATCCGGTTACATAACCAAAACCCATGACCAGAAATATTTTTCAAGTCTTTTGCCAAGGACAAAAATAGCCATTAAACAATCTTGATGCTCTGCATTAAGAGCCCTTGTTGATAAGCCTAAAGGCTTGAGTGTAAAATCTGCTTAAGGTTCGTCTACTAACACACCGTGAAGTACATTTCCTGAGTGGAAAATATGCACATACTCTGTGAATTGTATAAGTTTAACATGCACATAATTTGCTTTTTCCTTATTATTAATATTTTAACTCAAGTTGTAAAACAACACAGAAGACACCTTTTGCACAAAGAGGGGGTCAAATAAAAATCCAGAGGATGGCTCACAGTTATGTCTGTTGGATGATTGTATTGTGGAGTCCCTATTTTTATCTGGAAGACTTCTGTAGAGCCAGGAGACAAATGTGTACAATGTAAAGCCAGGATTAGTGAGGAAGAAATGCAAGTGTTGAACACGTTTTCACATGAACATATCTAACTCTTCTATTGATGCTTGTTACTGAAGTAAAATAGTCAAAAGTTTACATTCAGTTATTATGGGTATGAATGTATATCTAATTTACTAACTACTGTTTTATTTAAAAAACTGTTCAAACTCATTATAAGTAGCTTGAAATTATTATGATTTTAAAAGTCACTATGAGTGCAAGTTGAAAAAGTGACAAATGGATTATGTACTCAGTTAACGTCTAGCTGGGTAAAATATAAAGTATTAAACATAAATTGATCAATTTCAGATGGTATATTATATGACATTAAAATGAAGGTCTAATAAATAATCATTCGGGGCTGAAGTGAAAAATATCAACAGCATTTAATCACCAAAGATATAAACATTTAAATTTCTATTCCTTAATGAGACTGACAAAATCTTTACAAATTCATCCTTTATATTCTGCTGACTGTCACACTGTCTGTACAAAATGAGGTGGTGTTGGAGACTGGCACAAAGAGAGGACATGTTCCAGAGTAAACGACGACATCAGCAAAATGAAAAGCAAAGTCACAGCAAAAACAATCTTATTGTTTGTTTTCCAAAAACTCTGAGGACGTAAACACACAGGGTAATTTACTATATATCAGTTTAGACTCCCTGTGCCCTCAGAAACTTCAAATACATTCAGTTTCTATCTGTTATTAAAAGGTTCAAAATAAACAAACATAAAATATTGCATAAATAAATAAAACAATACTGACATTGTATTTCTCATTAACAAAGCAAGTAGGTGGATGTCTGAAAGTGTGCCTTTGTATTGTTTTCATATACAACTTAGATACGCATAATTAACATTCAGTGTTTCAAACAGAATTTTAATCTTTTGTTTTTCTCCATAAAAGAGATTTTCACTGGGCAGTATGTTGCTCATAACTTTAAACTTTAAACTCTGTGCTTTCATTTGCTGCAAAAGACCTAAATCCTCAATATGCCGTCAGTCCCTGTAGGCTTCACTGAAGTCAAACTTTCAGTTTAATCTGCAGCCTCCTCTTCACGTGCAGTTTTTTCTGAAAAGGGTGCAGGCACAGACCTGCAGAGCTGGATGCAGACATGAATGTAAAATACTCATCAGTACCTATGTACACATATCTGTAAAATGTCCAAAATATCATGCAAGTAAATACAGGTCATTTAAAGTAAATCAATGCCTCAGTCAACATTGTGCTGTAGGCTGCAAAGTTCCTCAAACTCACGTTCCCTTAAGTTACAGCAGACCCACAGAAGATCGTTGTTCTCCACGTTCCCGTCATGCTTGGGTCCAGAAGAGATGCAAAACAGTCCGTTTTGTTAAAGTAGATATTTGTTCATTTAATTCAGTTACTCCTAAATGATATGCAAATCTTTCCAATAGGTGTCTGACATACAAACTGAGTGTGTTGGTGGGATTAAGTAGAAATCTAGAGTCTATTCTTTAATTTAAGACGGAACCACAGTGTAGTAATCAATGAGACAAAGCAGGATGGCAGCAAGGTTCTGTCCATCAGAGAATTTCGGGGGGTTTCTGCAGAGCGTCCGCTTGCTGTGATCTTTCACAACTGTGCTCCTTTTAAAAGTGTCCACGATGAGCATCTTTTAGTATTCCTAGGACGCTTTAAAGCTGGACTGCTCCAATTCTTCAGGGTGTCTTTCACGCTGAATGTCCACAGCTGAGATTCAATGCTGTAATCCAAAATGACTAGTGCAGCAAGGCACTGCAGGGTTGAACACCAGGCTAACAAAGAG
The DNA here is from genome assembly GCF_019740435.1 of Gambusia affinis. Lineage (NCBI taxonomy): Eukaryota > Metazoa > Chordata > Actinopteri > Cyprinodontiformes > Poeciliidae > Gambusia > Gambusia affinis. The sequence goes on along the minus strand of NC_057874.1, from coordinate 16,773,549 downwards.
AAACATTAATTTACAAGTACTTTTTTTGAAAGGTCTTTTAAAATACATCCCAGGTAAGTCAGCAGCCAGAAAAAAAAAAACAACTTTAAAAGACAAGAGAGCGTGAATCACTGCAGGAGATTCATTCTGGATTTCACCATGTGTACTCTAATCTCTGATATATGATATTTCCTCTTCACATTGGGGAATGTTTTTTTTAGATTCATCAGTAAAAAAAAAAAAAAAAGTTTGTAACTAAAATGTTGCAACTTTGTAATGCAATAACTAGAGTGCAGGTTGACATGCACTTGATGTAACTGTTAAAATAATGTTTTTGTTTAATCACAGATAATCCAATCCACATGTTTACTAGCCTTTGCCTAAGTACTACCCAATTATGCTGGATTTATTGGCTGATGTTGCATTATAGGGTTTGTGTGAGATGTGAAGCTGTGTCAGAGTATTGTAGTGTCCCCTTGTACTGAGGTGATAGTAAGGTATAAATGTTGTGACCAAGCACAAACCAAAAAGCTTGTATTTGTATAAACTCAGTTCAGAATAAAATCAGACTCCTGACTGAAGTCTCTCTTAGGGTACACATAATAAAACACAAACGTTCTCCCACAGTGAATCATGCCAAATAAAATCAAGATGTGGTTTCAAAGCACTGCATGAATGTGAGGTTGACAACACCAAAGCCTTCTAAAGCTACATTCTAAATTCAAAATTGACAACATTTTGGCAATGCAAGTTACATAAAGGTGTCTCAAATGCATAAAACATGTTAGTCACACACGGTCAGTAATTGTATAAGTGAAACACATTGAGAATTATTCATTTCTAACATTGTATGAATGCAGAGAGTGGGGATAATACCATTATGTCTATCAATGTTATAATTTATGCTGATGCATTGATAGTTTATTAAACCAATCACTCATTGTTTGATTCTACTTCCTTGGACATTAAAAACCCACTGAGCAGCTGTAAATCTTTCCCCTAAATTCTATTGTTAACCTTATGACAAAACCAAATGCAAAGATTTTTTTACTGATATGTATCATGAAACATATGTTATTTTTTATTATATTGGCTTTTCCCATGTTACAACTGTCAAATTTTGGGAGCAATAACTTTGGGTGGTCAAATCTGGCTCAATTTAAAGACATACAGTACAAGACGAAAACGTGCCCTGGAGACTAGAGGGAAGTCGTTGAGGATCCTGTCATGTTCGACCCAGAAAACATTTCTCAAACTGTCTTAACAAACCTCAGAGTTGGAGTCAAAGACACTGCAGTGAATGTGAGGTTAAGGCTCATATCTACCATTCATGTGAAACCAGCTGCAGCTGCAATAACTGAGCTTCTTGTGCTGAAGTGAGAGAACACTGACGAGGACTGAACATGCAAACAGAAACAGGCACAAAGGAAACATGGTGTGTAGTTAGTTTCAAACCTATGGATGTGAAAACTGTGGTAGTAACAGCTTAGAATAATAATTAAGTGGAAAAGTGGGGTGCATCTTCATTAGCTTTAAATTCACGTAGACTTCCTAAAACTTCAGAGATAAGTTCATAGTTGGATAATCCTTTCCTTAACCCTTATTTTAATGGGTACAGTAATGTCCAGGAGTTCCAGCCCACATTAAGGGCATTTTACCATTTTATTCTTTAGCTAGATTCAATCAGCAGCCACACAGTGAAGCAGTTGTTAGTGCTATTATTTCACAGGAGGATGACCTTGGGTTTAAATCCTGGAATCTGTTTCACATTTGCATGTCTCCTGCTGCATCCATGCATGCAGTTATACAGTCTTACTCCCTCTGTTAAAAATATGATGAATGTTTGGTTAATTTGCCAAACTAACTTGATCTTTGGTGTGATTTTAGGGTACTGTCTTGTGCACTGGCCACCAGAAATAGCAACCTTGCACAAACCAAATGTTTAAACTGTGACTGGACGGATGAACGTAATGTATTTTTGGTCCTGTTTGTACTGAAATTATTTTAAATAGTCATTCAAGATAAAGTGAACATTATTGTATCTGTTTAGTTTTTCTCTTTTGCTTTGTTTTTTTCTCTTAAAGAAAATCTTTTATGTTTAATACTTTTTCACCAGTAAAAGTTCAGCAAACTTCCACAGCATGAAATTAGGTTTCTAAATCAGATTTTCTTTGCTCAAATAAATTTCAAAGCTTTACACACTGTTTTCCATGCATGTGATCAGTTGTAGAGCTGATTTGGTATTGAAACTGACTAAATGCCAAAGGAGTCCTATCTGGACAGAAAACAACAACTTTTTGTCTGAAGCTCACTCAGCACCTGACTCTTATATTTACACTTACAGGCTTCAGTGATGATAAATGCCTCAGATCAGTTTCTGTACAAACAACCGTAAGACACAAATGCTGCAATGTTTTTAAAATACAGTACAAAGTTGGAATGCAGGAACTTCCCCTGTAATGGTACATTTCCATAATGTGCTTCTGACACCTTTTGTGATCTCAGTTAATTGTAAGCATATTAAAACAAGCAGGTTTATAATTCATTGTTATTCACTCCTCTTTAAGGTAAACCTTGACTGCCTCTGTGACCTTTTTTTAATGTTAAATGTGGAAAACAGAAATAGAAGCTAATGTTCTCAACGAAGTTAAGTTGCATGCATTCGACACGTTTCCTTCCAGGATTTTGCATTTGAGCCCTCAAAAAGCCAAGAAATGGATAAGCAATAAGGCAGGAAAAAAATATCAGGGGCAGTTACAGGGCTTTCCAATCAAAGCACAACACACTGTGAGTAGTCAGCAAAAAGAAAGAAAAAGAAAAAAATTCATCACAGTTGCTGTTTGATCTGACCTTCCGTAGATCCGAGCCTAAATCCGAGGAGATGGAACATGTCAGAGTGTTTGGATGTGTGAGAGATGAAAGAGAATGAGCTGAATGAAGAGAAGGGTTCCTATAGAGGCCTGAAATGAAGAACCTCGACCACACTCTGACGTGTTTTCCTGAGTAAAGAAAGAGAAAAACATCAAAATAAAATCCTTCTGAATGTGTTTTCATTTTACAAACAAAATAAACAAACAGTAAAATTTTGCTTATGTTTGCAAGCTTGCGAATCCTGTTTTTGATGCATATGCAGTTTTAAAAAAAAAGGATGAGTACTTTAAAACTAGGTAGCATACATTTACGTTTTGGGCTTGCATTAACTCACTTTTGCTGAGTGGAGCATTTTTTTTAGCCATATGCTGTTGTGCACATCTGCACATGGAGAGAATGAACAGCAAAATATCTTGTATCTTCTGTCCTGATGCAGCCGATTCAATGTTATGTTTGCTACTACTCAGTTTATTAACATGCAAACATTTAGCAAACTTTCAAGCTTTATCAAAAAATAATTTAAAAAAGGTTAAAGAACTTTAGGCCTCTTAATCCAAGCGCCATAAGAATTATTGTGATTAAAATTTCTTTAATAATGTAAAAGACTAATTTGTTCCACATACAGGAAACAATTCCATCTCCTTCTCAGACCAAAATAATCACATTTTTCTGCTTCATGTTAAGGTGAGAACTTAAAGCACAAATATAACACTTCCTACTTACTAAGGCACTGTAGTCAAAGCAGGGAGTTGGACCTCTACGATATCGCGCATTGCTCAGCAGTTCACATGGATTTTCCTCCTGAACTTTTTGCACTGAGTTAAAGAAAGCCAACTGGAAACGCATTTGAAATTTCCACTTTCAGATAAAATGAAAACGGCGCAGGAAGTGTGAGAGGGCAGAAAGGATACACTCCCTCTTGATCTGGGACAGTTTCTCAATCTCACAGGAGCTGCAGGGCAATGTCTCAGCCACCACAAAGAGCAAATTGGTGTTTTCAATCCGCTTTGAATGGAACAGCCTGTGGGAGACATTGATGGATAGTTAGCCCACCCATATCGACAGAATTGGCCTAAGTGCACAGATAGAAAGAGCACTCAAACATATTTTGCTGATGCTGGAGAAAGTGCTGACCGTGAGCAGTTTCCACAGTCCTGCAGGACGTTGTAGGAGTTGGTGGTGTTTGTGAAGTAGAACTGGCTTTGGATGGTCACACAGCTGCTTTGTTTTGTCTCAAAGGCATCAATAAAGATGTCATCTAAAAGACAAAATCAACAGACTCTATGTTCTTGCATTTAAATCGTTAAACATTGAACACTGAATGGGTTTGAATACTGCATTTCAAGACTCTGTGGCTCAATGTGGAGAGTACTAGTCTTGAAGTTAACATGTTGAGTTCAACTTCAGCTTGTTTTTTTGTGTTAAATGGTTGAATGTAGTTCTACTGTGAAGCACTTTCAAAGGTCAGTACGAGTAAAAAAGATCTGCTTTATCTTAACCATCCTGCTTCTGGAAATAAATAGACCAAGGTGTGGTTACGGCATTGGCTACATCATGAATGAAATCCAGAAAAAACTGAAGCTACATTTGGAAAATTTTTATGTTCATGTATTTCACTCAGATTGGGTCACCTTGGTGGAGCCAGCTGCTGTAAACAAGTCCATAGAGAAGCTGCTGAATCACAGACCTAGAACAGAAGGACATAAAAAAAAAAAATTATGTTCATTTTATAAACATCAGCAAAATAGTAAATGTATGACTGTAAATCAACAATGAACCAGGATCATGTGCACATCTGGACTGATTTACAAGCTACTTCCAGTGTGAGTTGATTTGCAAACCTCTCACCATGCCAGTGTGGATGTCCACCATGCCAAGCTCAAGACATCGCTTATGGACGGCTGCAGAAACAGTGAACAGTAAGACAACAGTGCAGCTGCCTTCCATCATTTAAAACCCTGCCTGTATGACTCACCACATAGATGCCCCTTGGCGCTGCTCCAGTGTGGCTTCTGCTGACCATTTCGCACGCAGACTGGTACTGGAAGGACTGTCGACGAGCAAAGATGGAGTTGTTGTAGAGCGCATACATCAGGAACGGGTCCACATCGCCGAAGAAGAGGCCAATCTGAGGACAAATGTGAAAACATGATTCAATTATTTTGTACTTAAGGTTTTTGCGTCACTTTAAGCAGCAGAAAATGATTAAACATAATGTCCGATTTATTCCACCGCTGCAGAAGCAAACAGCCACCTGTTTCCAGTGATCTCTCTGATTGGACATGACGAGGAAGCCGCCATCATCGATGAGATAGCACTGCAAGTCCTGCAAAAAACAAAAAAAACAAAACAAAAACAGTAGCAGCAGTTAGCTCAGGTGTTTTCATTTCTTCAATTTTTGCTGTAACAGCATCAGTGTTTGGGCCTCTGTGTTTTCTACCTCCATTGAAGACACTTTAAAAAGTACTTCAACTAAATGTCCTCACTGTTTTGCACTTTTCTTCACTTGCTATCTGATATAGACCACAATGAGCTTTGGCGAATCCAGCACTGTGAAAAAGTATTTGTCAGCTTGTCTCTTTTTTGTCACACTTACATGTTTCAAAGATTTCAACTATAGACAAAGATAATCTTGACTAAATACCAAAAACAGTTTTAAATGATAATGAAATACATTAAGGTAAAGAAACTATCCAATTTAACCTGGTCCTAAAAGTAAAAGTAATTACTTTGCAAACCCACTCTTCTTTGCAGAATATCAGTATTCTGGTGGACTGTAGTTTTGTTCTTTCATAAGGTGACAAACTGATGGTCAAATATTCTCCTTAGATTTTTTGTTACTAATCTTTACCAGAGTTGCTGATAAACTTGGAGGGTGTTGTGTACATACTTATCTATGAATCACCAAATTGGTGACAGAATTATAAGGTGAGAGTTTGCTATGGACATTTTTTTTGATGTCTTAAAATAAAAAATTAAAGCAAACCCAATTAGGTGTTACAAAAAGAACAGAAAAATAGAACAGTCTTGGTTTATAAATGTGAAAAAAACAAAAAAACAATTCAAATCACTGGCTAGGATTTAAAATTCAAACTATGCTACCACTTGTTTCTTCATCCTCTTGTAAACTCAATTAAACACAGCCAGAGCTGCAGACTGTGCTACATCTAAATAAAAGCCGACTACTCTGCTTTGATCAGCAGTAGATTAATATTTACCATTTACTCAATGAGCTCTGGTGTCATAACTGAAAAAAGGAAAGGTTCTTACATCTGTGTTTACTTCACAGTCCATCTCACAGCTTCTGGATGGTCCACACTATTCAGGAAAAAACAAAATCAAAAGAGTGATGGACATTATTTATAGATACAGAGCACATTTCATACATTGATTAAAAACTTTGCTTAAAAAAAATTTTAACTCCAAAAACAGAAATGGACAACAACAAAACAAGCACTTATAAAGGAACTACATAGAGATTTAAAACAGCACACTCCAGTAAAATTACACTGAAAATTGTAAAGAGAAAAAAATAAAATGTTCTAAATAAAATACAATAACCAGCCTGAAAGCTGGATTGTTCCAACACTGTGATTAAGGACTGAAAGCCTGTGGTGTACCTTGTGTGACCCCTGTCGGTTATCTGACACGTTGCTGGCCAGGATTTTAAACTTGTCCACCCACGCCTCCAGGTCCAGCTTCACTCCAATCACTGTGAGCCAGGAGAACAAACCAAGTAAACACCAAGGGAAGCAAAAATGTTTAAATTAAAAAGGTAAGGTGGTTTCCTGAATATCAGAGTGAAATGGTTTCTCACCTGAAGGCTTGAGCAGTTTTCCTCCTAAATCAACCTCGACAGCTGAACTAACCAGGATTCCTGTGGTGCCGTTTTCAGCCCCAAAAGGGTCATCATCTGCTGCTCAGGACAAACACATGAGAGAATCACTGTATTTGCACTTTAGCTGTTATGATTTTATATGATTTACATTCTGCATTTTGCTGTGTTACGCACAAGGTCTCTGTGAAGGTCTGAACATGTAGCCTTTGTTATCCAGGCTTCTTCTGTAGTAATCTGAATTAAACGGTTCTGGATCCTCGTCCCACAACTCAGCAGCTCTAAGGACCAGAAACACACATGATGAAACATCTAAAACAAAAAATGTCTGTTTTCATTTAAAATATTTCTGCCTCTGTTGCTGATTTTACGTACATGTTGGGAAAAACGCGCGTTATTCCTCCATGCGTGGATCCAAAAACAGCAAGGAAGCCGTATCTGTAATTATTATTCTGTCAGCATTAGTCTGTTTGGTGATTGTGATTTGTGTTTGCTCTTTTGGTTACTGTGTAGCTGACTCACGCATTCAGATCCTGTTTCTTCCAAACACGAGACGCAAGCTGACCAATAATCCTTGAATCCAGGATAAGGTTGTGGATGAGACCTTGGTCACCTATAAAATAAAAAAGAGGCAGATTGTCCATCTGTGTGTGCCCCGAACTCCAAGGTATGAACTCTGTGTGTGTGAACTCACATTCATCGGACTCTGGGGAGATATCCAGCATGAGAGAGAGGAAGTTCTGCAGGAACTGTGTGTTGTTATCAGAAAGCTGCAGGTTCTTGCAGTATTCTCTGCAGATACAAAAGAATGAATGAAACTAATTCTTTCTTTTAAAACAGAATCAAAGAAAGTATAAGGATGGTTACCTGGGAGCCAGAAAAACATGTCCGGAGGACTCAAAGGAGCTCGGCAACAATGACTGCATATCTAAAGCACAAAACAGATTTGCTTCTTTGAGCTCTCACTTCTGCTGGTTATCATGATGCTATGACACACAGACCAACTCCTTCCTGTACTCACACTGGAGCTGCACCATCACATCGCTCAGGTCTGCCTGGATGAAGTTCTCACTATAGGGAGGTAATACCAGACCAAGACTGCAGGTGGCAGCAGCCCAACACATAGAGAAATTATTGAGGAGATACAGCAGGAGACGAAAAGCTACATAATGTAGTTTTTTTTCTTTTTCTTTTTTGAGTTTACCTGTAATCAGTGTCATTGATTGGAGTCCAGGTGTAACGTCTGTATGCCTCATCGATGTATTGCTGCCATCATACAGATGTGTTTGTCAACATACAGATGTCATTGTTGCAAAAGTTTTAAAAATTATTTTCAGAATCTCTATCATTTCATTATTTTTTCCAGGTGAAATTTGATATGGTAGAATTCTTTCTTCCTAATTTACCCCTGCCACAGATTAATGACAAATTGCGACAAATTTAACTTCATCTCCCATTCACTATTATTCAAACTGCAATGTATCCCTGGCATTATTTCTTAGTTTTGGTGTTTAGCAATTAATAGGTACTAAATCCTCCAATAATGTTTCAAATATAAAAAATATGAGGTAAAATAAGAGCTGCATTTTCAGATTTTGATGCTTTCTTTGTCTGTTTCTAGATGTTTACATGTCTCACCTACATAAACCTAATCATATACTTATTTCACAGCAGAACTACTTCGTATTCTGTTCTGCAGAATTGACAGCATAAACCTCTTACTGGTTATGTGTGCAAAGTTTACTCTGTATCCATCGACTTCTCCGACATTCAGTTTGGGTAAAAGTTGATCTGATTTGAGAGTCTATATTAAATATAGTCAGAGGTGCAATTTTGTAACGTGTAAGATACTGAAGTGGGCTCTTTTACATTGTTTCATAAGACTACTGCAGAGCACTGTCTGTAATATGGTGTACAGTGACACCAAGTGGTGGCCATACTATAATGAAATTTTTAAAACCATAAAAAAATAGATTTTTAAATAAATTCTATTTATATATTACCAATTTATTACTTAAAACCAACAGAATATTTGCACACAGTCAAAAGAAATCTGTAGATAACTCTGATAAATGTAGCTATAGAAAAAGGTAGACATAGAGTGTCTACACAGATTCAAATTTTCTGTTTTGTCAATTTGAAAAATCTTTTCATCAATGGATAGTTGCATGGAGAACAGAGGGCCAGACAGAAGGATGACATTAGAGTGGGAGTTTTTATATAAAAAAATAAAACTAGCTGGAGGAATATATTTCAGCACTGAGGCAACAAAGAAGTCTGGAAATATAAGTATTGTTTCAATTTACTTACGTCATCAACAGAATTAATGAGAGTTTTTATCTGCATTTCTCCTGGTTTTCCATCAATCATTTGTCGTCGAATCTGAGTAAAAAAAAAGTCGATTTTTTTGGGTTTTTTTGTTTGCGCTGTCCTTTAGTCACCAGTACAAACAGAGGACTGGTGAGAGACCTACTAACTAAAAATATTTTTGAATTTATGTGCTACTCGCCTCCTCCTTATTACTGTCCTCTACTTCTGCATCCAGGAAGTCCAAGGTCACGGGTTCGGGGAGGTTCACAGGCTGGGACGAGTCAAACAGAAATCACATAAGTCTTTCCAAAAACCCGAAACATAGCGACCTCTCAGTGCTCAGATATAGGTCACCTTCGGCTGGAGATTAGGATGGAGGAGCAGATATCCATTTGGGTCGATGGCAAATATGTATCCGTTGGCTCCAAGCTGTTCCAGAGAAAAAAACAGAAAATTAAACTGCTCTGTTGCTCTGTGTAGCAAGTTAAAAACAAAATTAAGATGTACATACGTTATAGCGTGGTGTCAGTCGCTTTATCTCATCTAGATGTACATCCACTCCCATGACGCCTAATATCAACTGATTCTGGAAAAATCATTTAGAAGAAAACACATAAAAATGTTAAATCTGAAATATCTGAACTTTTAAGCTTCTGACGATCAAACTAAACTGTGGGGAAAATCAAAGTTTTGCTACCTGTGAGTTTCCATTCATACTGAGATTGAACACAGGCAGAGTCCCCGTCACCACCAGGCCCAGACCCTTCAAAGAAGAAGTTTAGAACCACTTATGTATATTCAAACAATTCATACTTTTTCTCCAGTGTGTAAGATTTAGTTGCTGTGTTTGATTGAGTAGACTCAGAAACTCACTAGAGCGTCCTGGTACACATTGGTCCACTGAACCTGCTTGGCCTCGCCGCCTGCCAGAACCATAGGGCGCCCCAAAACGTCCAGGTACTCCTGATGAAACACAGACGTAGCCGATGTCACAGCCAGCCCCAAAACAAAAATACATCAAGCCGCAGACTGGGAATGCTGCAAAACGAGGATGGGTGCTTGAAGTAAAACAGTGACTGAGGGATCAGCTGCATCAGAGGAACCAAGCAAACCCACCTGGGTATTAATCCGTATGGCACAGATGGAGCGAATCTCAAAATAGTAACCTGGCAGGCCACGGACGGGGGAAAACAGACAGACAGAGAGAAAGAAAAGAGATTGCATGTGTGAGATCAGAGGAAACACATTGTGGGGCTTATGAATATTCCAGATTTGAGTAGATGTTACTTAAAACTGTGACTCAGACACCTAAATCGCAAAGACAGGGAGCTTAGAGAGGAATATTACACAGCAATAAATGTCAGTGTATTTATTCAGATTAGGCAAGAAATCATAACCATACAAGCTCCCAAAGAACAAAGATTATGTGATTAAAACTCTGAACTGGTGCTAATCCAGTCCAATCCAATCCAGTGCAATCAAATGAAATCCAGTCATCCAGATTTTATTTTTTTCTTTTATCTGCATTTAAGATGCTTGGAAATAGCTCCTAAATCAACCACAGATTTCATGTCTGTACCCTGAAGTTTAAAAACATGATTTGTGCATGTAGAAACTGACATTTCATTTTTGCATTTTCCTTCACAAAAGAGGTAAGAATCAATTAAACTTTCATCTGGACTTTGATTCAGTCGTTCTAATACATCCCTATGTTTCTATATAAACCATTCATTTGTAGCTCATACTTGCTTAATTGGTTATGACACCATAGCCCTTTTAGTCAATTTACTGTATTTATCATTATAATGATGACTTTGCACATCATAATGATGTGCAAAATCCATCTAGAAAAATTATGATTTTCCACATGAGGTACATTTTTTTTTACAAAAAATCTAAATAGGAAGCAGTTATAGCAGAACCTCCTGTAAATCCAGTCTGGCTATCTCTTTCATAATGTAACAAACTAGAGTAAAGAATATTGAGTTCAGCTCAGTTTTATAAAATATCAGTTCTAAATCCAGAACTGAGGCACCGACATGAAGCTGACATTGCTTACTTTTTCTTATATTCAACACGTAGAATGTCATTCTGCAAACTATCAAAATGTTTTTATGTTTCAGCTGATATGCAAATATCTCACAGTCAGATTATGTTCAGTATGATGTCCAGAAAAGCAATATACCTACACACAAAAGTTAATAATGAACAAGTAAAACAAAAGGTTTATGTGAATTTGTAAAACTGAGGGTTTATAACTATAACTTTAAAATCTCCTCCAAGAAGTTAAAGTTTTCCCAGAATAGCATTTAGGTTTATGATGTTGTATTCTGCTGTTTCAATTTTGTAAGACTTGGGTAATTGTTCATATTAACTTTTGTTCGGTTTCTTTAAATCTGGGAAAATCCAGCATATTCTACCATTTACACCAAATGTTCAGCAATACACAAGTTTGAAATATGTCTTTAAACTGTTATCTTTAATAGTTTACTGAAAATTGGTAAAATAAATAAAAATACTTTCTAATACTGTTTATTTTAGTGGTTATTTTTGTAGCTAAGCTAACATAAAGGACTGGAAGAAAAAGGTGTAGAAGGAAGTGCTTAAAATCTGTTTTAAGAATCAAACCATAGGTCATGACGATGAAATAAAATACTTATTCTCCTTTAACATAAAAAGATTATTTTTGTTTTTTATAGTTAAAAAGTATGTCTACACAAAACTTTATCATTTTTCCCCAAACACATAAGGGGAGAATATTAATCATAATAAAAGAAGGAGTATGTCTACAAACAAAATTGTTCAGGTCTTATGGGAAACAGTGGTGGTATAAAGGATGATGTATAGCTAAAGTCTCTAATATAACAAAATGCTGTTCATTATACTTTCACACTACTGACTTGATTTTGGAGCTGCTGTCTCTAAACAGACACTCTTTATGGTGGTGTTTTGCATAGTAAATGGCTATAAAACTTGGTGAAAGAAAAATGTCGGCTCACCTTTATTAGTACAAGCAATCCACTGTAAAGGCGTTACGTCGTAGTTATGTTGACCCACGGAAAAGGTAAACACGCGGACCTTGGTGGAGGAGGCAGAGAGAAAATAAATGGGATTCAAGCAATAAAATGCATCAATTTCATGCACAGACGATTCCTTGGAATATATCATGATAACACTGACCGTTTTGTTGGGCCAGTTATATTGTAGGAAGACATCCTGAGCCCTATCCTCCCCTCCATCAGTAAACAGCATAATTATTTTATTGCAGTTAGCCCGCGGGACATTTGTCTTCTGTAAAATACGGTAATAAATATGCACGACAGGTTGATACAGAGACAAAACATAGTATGTTTGGAGCTCATTTTCTTCCTGGTACAATAAGTCACAGAGTAACTCACGTTAAGAAGCTGGTTAAAAGCAAAATGAAACCCAGACTTGTAGTCAGTGGTGCCTTTAGCTTGCATTTGCTGCACGGCCTCCTTAAAAATCTTTTTGTTTCGCACGTTAGCCTGGACTAGATGCTTGAAGCAAGGGACCACTGCCTCAGCCTTCTCATTGAACTGTAACACAGCAGGAGACAGTCTGCTTTAAAGTAAAAATAAAAGGTGAAGAAGAATAATGATTCGTGACTAATCAAGAGGCAGGAATTCATGCAGATACCAACTCTGGCCACGTTGACGTAGTCATCGTCAGATAAAGTGTCCAGCATTTCCATGACAGACGCCTTGATCAGTTTGAGCGTGAGTCCGCTGACGCTGCCACTCCTGATGAAACAGAGAAGACAACATAAACATGGCAAAAGAGATTTCAGTCTTTTGAACTTATTGTTGTAATTTGGCAGAACTTGGTTAAATGACACGGTAAATAAGATTATGGTAGCTTTGAAATTACATGGAATTAGTACAGTTAATTTTGGATAATGAGGCAAAAGCCTAGAATTTAATACAAGGCAAAATTTGAATGTTTTTAAAACGTTGACAAGAGAAATGATTGTAGGAGTCACCTAATAAATGAAGCATAGCTGTGAATGTGTCATGTTTGAGTCAGTTTTGCTTGTCGGCGGTTCAGGTGCTTTGCACAAAGTGGATTAAATAATGAAAATGGAGAACTGGCTAGATGGTTGGCAAATGATGCTTAAACAGGACATTGATTAAAAGTGTCCAACGCAAACACATTTAGAAAAGACATATATACAGTGATTTCCTGAATGGAAAATTAAACTAGAGAATCCAGAAAACAGTTTTCCAATCCCAAATTTAAAAATTTCAACATAAGATCATGTTAAAACTTAGATTATCTGTAGGTTACCTTCCCCTGGAGCACTACCTAATGGACGTCTTCAATTTCCCAGAAAAACCTCCAAAACACGACTCTGTACTTACACATCAACAAGGATGACCATGTCTTTGGGAGATGAAGCCCCCTGGATGTACCTAAGACAAAGAAAGACGTAGGAAAAATCTAAATCTATCTTTACTTTATATTTATTATACGTCAACATATGCAGAGTTTTTAAAGAAGCGTAATGTACCAAGGCCTCCTCCGGACATCGTACAGGTCGATTTTGTCAGGCGCTTTCCACGGAGATGCTGCAATGCATAAATAACTTAGTGTCTTTATATAACTTTGTGGTTGATGAATTCAAACGAATTAGTTCACAGTAACAGCAAAGACAGCTGCTGAAGCCCCACCTGGATAGTAGCGAGTGACTCCTGTCGCGCTCCCAAACGCCTGCCACAGCAGCGACGGATCCTCCCTGCTGTTCTCCATAAACACTCTCTCCAACGCCTGCGTCCAGTTCAGCTCATTCAGGATGTCTGGAGCTGAGGACAGAAGAGAAAACCTGCTCGTAAAATACTCCACAGACACAAGTAAATCATATATGTGTCTGTGTGTGTGTGTGTGTGTGTGTCTTTTTGTTGATATTTCTAATACATAAAGAAAATGTGCAAAAACATGAAAACACGATGTAGCATATCTTGAAATATGAGATGTGTCTTCATTGTCTTTTTATTTAGAATAAAAATTAAACATAAAATTTAAATGTGAAAACAATACTCCCAGATTTGTGTGCCATATGTATGAACCATCTATTGTCTGTATCAGTTTTCATATTTCATAAATGAAGAGAAGAGGAAGAATAGACTGAAGGAAGGATAGAAAGGAAGACAGAAAAAAAAAGAAAAAGTTTCATTTCTAGTGATTATAAAAGAAAAACAGACTTTTAAAAGAGAGACAAATTACATCCACAAATAATACAGTTATAATCAGTACAGTATTACAAAAAAAAATTCTAGACATCAAAAATTTGATGCTGCCTTTTTGTTCAAGTAACCAGGCACCAAGCAACAATTTAGAGAAGCTTATTAAAGTTCTGATTTAACTTGTGGAGTTTGAATTAAAGTAACTCTTAAAGATAAAATAGTAAATTAATTATAAATCTTCTTTAAAAAAAAGACTTGCTAAATCTCTTGACAGCTCAGCTTTATTAAGTAAAATTATGTTTACTGTAAATATGTTGCACAAGAATATTAAATGAGAAGCAAGTTTGCAGGATCCTGGTCTAAAAGTGACATAATGGGAGCACCACTCACCTCCTTTGTAAATATCTGTCGGGATCTGAACTGCAGTGTGCGAGAAGTTGACATTATTTTTGAAGTTTGGATCGTACACAAACTCCAGCTTGAGTTGGGAGGGGTTTTCCACCTCTGCCTCTCCATCCATGGAGTACTGTCAAAAGCAAGAGTGTAAAAACTGAAGTATAAGCTTTATCTTTTCATTGTGATAACTTCTAACTTCTCCTTTGATAGTTCAAAATACAATGTAGGTTAAATAAGAAGTTTTTAGATCAAGACAACCTAAACGCAAAGCACGCCACTGGTGTTAAGCGCCAGTTTTTAAAACAAAGAAAAATAAATGATGCATTTTGCATCTATAATATCTATGACTGGAAATATCTCACACTAATAACAGAATGGATCCTTTTCCTGAAGAAAGGCCATTTTAACAGCAATGTCTAGAATGGATGTGTGGCCACTTTTTTGCAGGTCAGAAAAAAGGTGCGAGGACATTTCCTACATAGATCATCTATGCAGGAAACATGCTGCGGCCAAAGATAATGAAACAACTGGAATTTGCGACTGATGGGAAGGAACAACCTAAACCCAAGGGAAACTTCATGCCATGGTTCAGTCAGGAAACTTGAGCAGGGAGCCAACAGGCAGACCAAAGAGTTACGTCGGATGTAGATTGTGAGCATAGAATCGATCAGATAAGAAAAGGCATCATTTTTCAACAACTTTGTCCTATTCAACTTCAATAAATAACTCACTCAAAACAAAAATTTGTGACAATTTGTTTCAGTTGTGACTTTTTTTCTTCTGTGCCTGAGGAAAAGAAAGGAGAGCGTTTGACTGTAGCTGCAGTCGGATTGTATGATAGTAACTTCCCTTCAGTCCACCAGTTGTTCCATTAGCTTGAACAGGCTTTTTAAATGATAGACATTTCAACTGAGTGATGTAATGGTTTCCCAAGGCAAATGTATTGACAGCTACATTACTGGAGAGCAGGTAAACCTGCAGGAGTAAAATGCAGACCATTCCGGTGACATGCATTTTTAAGAGGAATGTGTCTGTATCTGTACACAACAGGGTACTGTTGCTGGAACAGGAGAAGAAATTGCAAGGCTAGCGGAAAGCTGACAGACTTTTATATTTTGAATTACAGTTTTTGTTACAAGTGATCATTTGTCACTCCACAAAGCAGTTTTAAATCCCGGGGTGCGGTGCTGGTTTGTTAGGTCTTCAATCTACTGTCAACAAGGAATACCGATCCAGACTTCCTTCTACTTAAATCAAAATCTAAATATTTATACCATGACACCAAATTTAAGCTTGAGGTCATGCTATCAATCCTTTTTTTCAGGTCACCAAGTTTTGTGTTTTGAATGTGAAATCTTCAGCAGCTTTTGGTGTTTTCTCAGCTGCCTTGTGCTCCATTTTTTTTCCCCTCTTGAACTTTTTAACACATTTCTCAACTTCAGACATGGAAGAAAAGCTTGAACACGACAGAAAAGGAGAGCCTTTTAATCCTTGTCAGTTTGACTAAATTTGTTTATCCAGCACTTACATATTCCAAATCAGCTTTGGAGTCATAGTAGGCCATGTCAAGCTCCTGCAGGAAAGCAGATGGAGAGAGATGATGAAGGCCGTGAAACGCCATGAGGATGAGCAGTCACATGAATGCACTTGTCAAACGAGAGTCTGGATTCACCAAAAAATAAAAAATAAAAAATAAAAGGTTAAGAAGAAAATAATATTTCCAACACTTTTCCTCTCTTTCCTTTCTGATTTTGTGTCATTCAGGTGAATTGAGGGAACTTAGTGAAGGGAAAATCACAGATTGGATGAGGTTCTTTTACCCCGGTCTTATAATATAGTTATGACTACATGCTACTATATGTAAAACAAGATCATAAGATATCTTTGATTCTTGAAATACTATATGTAACTATGGTTACATAAAGTTATACAATTACATATGTAACTCTAGCAGCATAGTTACATACAGCGGAGAGATTCCCGTGTCCGTGAGTACCGGACTCACATTGCTATGCAAATTATTTACAAATGTGTCCTAACAAATACCTAACACTGGCTTTAAATCCTTTCTTAAATTATTACTAAGATCAAGTAGTCTTAGTTGACCCTTTTCTATCTAAACCAAACGTATTTATTGATTTTCCACAAGATACCGTGAACCAGTCAGTCCATCCACAAACCTTCTCCGTTCTTCTCACAACTCAAATCAAAGAATGTTAACAAGTACAAATAAAAAGTCGTTTAATGCCAAAATTAAGCTTTGAACTTGCAATGTTCTCGTTGTTAAAAACTAAAATTAACAGGATTAGTAGGATTACAAAAGACGGCATTAGAAATAATTATTTCTGTTTGCAAAGCTGTAACTACCAAATGTCTCTTATTGTCCAGAACTGTTTTTTGCTCAGAACTGTCACGTTATGATTCAGTGGACCGGCTGTGTGGACCATCACCATCTGTTAGTCTGAGTTTCTGAAAATGCACGACATGCTTCTGAGAGGTGTTCCTATTTTTAGCTTTTTTCTGATTACCAAACTGTCTGGTCCAAACCCAAACTCAGCAGCTCTCTCAGTCTGCTATCTTCATGCAAAGACAGAAACAAGAGGAACAAGCGTGTCGAACATCCCCCCAGAGACATTTTCTGGTTTTTAGACATTACTGTGGATCTCTTCATGCATTACAATAAGTCCATCACTATTTCAACCCCAAAGTTACTTGAAAACTGAATCTTAATGATCTATAAAGCTTCCTTTCATATAATTTTGATCATTCAACTGAGAAGTAATTGTTGCCTTCAGAGGCATTATGTTTGTATTTAACCCTTAAATTTTTGTTTTAAGTGCAGTGACAACAAATCTTGAAGCTTGCAAATTCACTTAGGTAAAAAAAAATACATGTACATTTATAGAACTGACAGGTTATTGTACTCTTATGTTTTTATTGTATGCTCTTTAGTAGTAAAAGTAGAAAGTCAAGTCAAGTCACAAAGGCTAATTGCGGATTTTCAGATGGATCATTTACATGTGTCAATGTGTCAAAAAATTACATTTTTCGGCCCCTCAAACAAAATCTCTTGGCACGTTGCAGTTTAAAATCCTTTTAATGAGATGCCAGACAAAGTGTAGGAAATACTGGCTGCTGCCCCACAATGCTGCTGCCCACCCAGCTGAAGGAAGGTTGCTATGCTACTCCCTCGATCACAAGACAAATTCAGCTGTTGAAGCAAAGTTAGTTTTACTCCAGGCTACACCATCAGACCTTCACTCCAGCCCATGGCTTTTCAAGACTAGCAAAAACCACAAGTTAGGCTTCCACAGTATTAGGAAAACATGTGATGTGGTGTTCATGAATATTCACTGACTATTTGACTGAAGCAAATAAGTACCGTAAGCAGTTTTAATGCCTTTCTGCTTTTGGTTCATTTCAACCATTTAATGAGTAGTCTGCTCAACTACTGGGGAAAGGACTGAATTCATCATTTTCAGTTTTACAAGAAGGTTTTTAAACTAAAAATTGCTTCTGACCTACGGCTCATGTTTTGACTTTAAAACTACTTAACCCTCCTGTTCGTTTCTGAGGTGCAGCAATAATGTTCATGGGTCAATTTGACCCAGGGAGTGTTTAATCATGCAAAACTGTCAGAAACCAAAAAATTCCTCCAAAACATTTTTGTATCTGATTATTAACTCCAATATTTCAATCAATATTTGTGCAATGATTTTTTTTTAATTTCTCAGAAATTAAGGATCAATGACAACAAACCCATTCATTTACTCATTTGGACATAAAAAATGGAATTTACATTTTTTATATCCATTTATAAAAACCTAGACACACACAAAAAAAAACAATAATCTCCTTGAAATTGATCTTTGGTTAATCTTTTGTATTACATTTTTATTTTTTTTCAATGGGTGATCTTCATAATTGAACTTGAGACACACATACTGTTCAGGGTCAAATTGACCCGCTGATTAAAATCAAGATAACTGAGTCATGCAGAGAGTATTTATGGTTTCCTCCACTTCTGCTGAGTGTCACTCAGAGTGGGTGGAGAAAAGGTTCCCGTCAAAAGTTGTATGAACACCTGCTTTCTCGCAGTTTCCTAGTGAAGTAAAGAGAATAGTGAGAAAGTGGGCTTGTGTTGTGTGTGTCTGTGTGTGCATGTAGGGGTGTGGTGGGGTGTGTTTGTGTGTGTGTGGTGAAATATGGTTCATAGATGCAAGGAAACATATAGAATTTGACATTTTTTAAATCT
Organism: Gambusia affinis; assembly: GCF_019740435.1. NCBI lineage: Eukaryota > Metazoa > Chordata > Actinopteri > Cyprinodontiformes > Poeciliidae > Gambusia > Gambusia affinis. The sequence goes on along the minus strand of NC_057874.1, from coordinate 16,754,699 downwards.
TTTTTTGCACTTTAACTTGATGCCGGGTCACATTGACCCAAACAGTATTGATTTAAAAAGTAGACCCAAGGGGTTTACAAATGTGTAAAATTAAATTTAAATTTTCAATTTATATGTAGAATGCACATATTAAGACAAATAGAAAAAGTTTCATGCAATAAAAATACTTCCAACTATTTAAAAAAAAACAAAAAAAAACTTTAAAAGGAGTCAATTTGACCCGCAATATAACAGGAGGGTTAACTGTATTTTCTTAATTACTTTTCCACCTTATTAACTTTTAAAACATTTTACAGCCTTGAAGTGTCAAAATAAACTAAAGGCAAAGAGAGCCCAAGCGTGACACTTAGCTGTCACTTACATGTGATAATTTGTAATAATTCGCTGTCATTTACTGCAGTCCAATTAGTTCCTTCCAACATACAATGTTAATGTGATAATAAATTCAAAACCTGGAACAGTTTGGTTGATCCATCCATTCATCCGTCTGTAAGAAGCTCTATGTCCTATTTCTAAGGTCAAACCCAGCTACCTTAAGGAGGAAGCTCAATTCAGGAGATCAGAAAATGCAACAAAAAGACCAATATTTAGGAACCTTCAATTCATAAACTGTAACTCCGTTCTTACCTTAAGTCCATCTTGCCATAGATGTTCCCGTTGGAGCCGCTCTGCTTCACTCGCTAATCGCTACACATTCCAGACAAAGAAACGTCACATCACAGCCGTATGTAAAACAACATGTTTAACTTAAAAATCTGACAATGAAACCACATTTATGTTCATTTAGTGCTCTTGTTTTAGAGAGTCGATTTGCAATTGACCTTAGTTACAAATAGTCTTATGAGAAAAAATTAAATAATCTACAAATTAATTGAATTAGAGGGAAAAACAAGAAAATAAATTATCACAAAACTGTTACATATTTGTGTTCAAATTTGCATAATTTTGCCCTGTATGAGATTATACCACCCATGAACAAAACAAATACATAAACCGTGTGTTTGAACAAGACAGTATACTTACATCAAGTGCTTTACGCTTCTTTGCCAGGAGTTTTTCTATATCCAAGGCCACCTTTTCTACAATCCTGCGCGGCTCATTCTTCGCCAACTTAAAGTGTCGCCTTTCTTCATTGTATATCTGTAGATAATAATATCAAACACAACAGCAGCCAGTCAGAGTTATTCTGTGGAGTGTATTTCTGCAAAAGTAATGTATTTTCTGTAGACAACAGATTTTTCATAACTCTACAGAATTCATGAAGTTATTTTTGAAAACTCTTATTTCCCATCTGTATTTTCTGAGCAACAGAAACAAACACTGGTTTTATTTTTCACTATGGATTAGTCTATAATGCATTAGATTAGTGGTTTCCAAACAAGAGCTCTATTTCCCCAGAGGAGAGGAAGGGAGTGTGCAAGGATTTCCCCACAACATTGGTAAACTTGGGCTTTTCTGATGTATGAAAGACTTGATGGATTACCAAAAACAACATTAAGTATTAAAGCACCAAAAAACAGATGCAGAAACAGAAGAAAACCGGGCGTGCCGTGGTGGCGTAGGGGATAGCGCGACCCATGTTTGGAGGCCTTGAGTCCTCGACGCGGGTTCAATTCCCGGACCCAACGATGTTTGCCGCATGTCTTCTTCCCCCTTTCCTGTCAGCATACTTTCATATAAGGGACACTAGAGTCCAAAAAAGACCCCCTGGAGGGGTAAAAAAGAAACAGAAGAAAACCAACATAAATGCTCCTGTATCATTAGACACTCTGACACTTCTATGGAAGACTAAAGTTAAATAATTGAATAAAGGTGAGAAATATATCAAGCTTAACCAAAGCATCCATATTTACAGCACTGACCTTTCTTTTTACAGACTTTTGCAGTTCTGCTTTTTCATACTGGATGACAGTTTCCGGCCAAACCTGATGGCTGCTAATGCAGTCTTCTTATTAGAGCTTGGTGGTGTCACACATTGTCCACTGGGTTTTGTAGGATATTTTACATATAAGTAAGAGTTGTTCATTATCTCAACATTTTTAAGATGCTTTCAAACCCCCATAACTTCCCTTTGGCTTTTGAATTAAGTAGTGTTTGATATTGAAGCATTTTAGATACATAATTTTATTTAAAATCAATATTATACGTTATGACTAAACTGAGATAGATTTTTGTGATAAAAGCAAGTCAACTGAGCAGATGTTTCAGCTTAGTGGTTTTATGTGTGGATCTTTATGAGGCAATTTGCAGCATGCTAATTCAATCTCAGATTGCTAATGCTGACGAGTAGCCTCTTTATAAACAATATGGCCTTAACCATTTTCAATCACAGGATCTGATGTGAGGATGTTTCTTCTTCTCTTCAAAATCCAAGGTTGTTGAAAAAAAAAAAAGCTTTGAACAGCTAAGCAATAAGCTGACTTTGTATCGTATAATAAAATAAAAAAAAGAGATCCTGATGGTACAAAAGGATCCTGCTCTGTGCTGCATTCAGATGAGGTGCTCTTTGATTAATAATTGAGTGTAAAACATGCAGTTTTACACTCACAAGCAGTACCTTGTCAAAGACCTCAGCTGTTGGTCACAACAAACACAAAAAAAGCCGCATCATAGCAGACATCTCATCCTCAGAGATCTAAACAACGAAAGTACCAGCAAGACGAGTCCCTCGACAAGTTGCAGGATTTTCTTTTGATGAATCTGTTTGGTAAAAAAGGTGGCAGCATTGTTTTCTATGTACAGTTGAAAGTGTTTGAAGGGGGAAAAGTGCAAAGGCCAAGATCAATACATGCACCTTTATAACAAACCCTAATCCGTTTTTAAAGCTGGTTTACAATGATGCTATATTCTGTATCTAAATGACCATGAGCTTACAGTTTGTGTCACAAACCTTCACTTAGATTGTTTTGAATGCAGTAATTATATGGTGAAAGTTTAGCAGCACCTTACAAAAGCGTTATGTGCTGTGCATGTGTTTTGCTGAGACAGAGGGATGACCTATATAGATATTTACCCAAACACCAAAGTGAGAATAATTTTGACAGTAGCCTAAGCTGCATTTCTCATTAATTTGCAGAAGCAAAGAGCTTTTTATGCAGAGAGCATGGAGAAACAGCTTTGTTGTTCAGTTTAAATTTTAGTATGTTTTTATTATTTATGAACTCTTTTTTTACACACTGTTAAAAGTGTAACACGCCTTTTTACACACCATTTGTGTTATGTTGTGAAATAGATTTGAGTGAAAAAATATACTAAGATGTTACATTGTTTTATTGCTAGAAAAAAAACACAAATATATATTTTCTAAATTGCTTGTGAATGCATGTTTCTTTAGTTCAGTAATGTTCTCTAGCAATATCAACAGATGAGGTGATATGAAGAACTCAAGAATATAATGATTTTAAGATGAATTTTTTTTTGTTTTTAAATGACCAATCCCATTTATTCCTCAAATTTGTGCAGTTTGATGTTTTTCATAAAAACAACATTAAAGAGTATGAAAGGCAACATGAACAATACCAATGTTGAATCTTTCTTAAACACAGAAATATATGATTTTACATAGCATACAAAGATAATATGATGCAGCAAAGAATATAAACCAGAAACATAGATTGTACATCTCACCTACTGTTTAAACAAATATGTTAAACTCAACAATTATAAAATACAGAACTGAAAGAATTTAAACTTTTTTAAATACTTTACCAGTAAACATTTGATACAGACAACAAAAGAGGGTTGAAAGATATAATAGATTTTACTACAAAAACATAGAACACTAAAAAACACAAATATCTCCTAATACTAAATACCTAAATAAATGTAATGGTTTGAAAAGGCTTCTTTTTGATAAACAAAATTGAAGGATATGGATCTTAAATTTTTTGCTGCAAAGACACTTTCTGAAGAAAAAAACAGAAGAAATATCTGCAATAATAAATAAATAATAAAAAAATTCAAATTGTATTTTTATAAACATATGTTTGAAATTTAATTTCTGATCTACAAGCTTCTAACAGAAAATCTTGTAGTTTATACAAATACACAGTTATGTCTCCTCAGAACACATTTTGAGAATCAAACAGAAAGTTATACATGTGACAGATAATGAAATAAAAATCACTGATAATTACTTCAGTAAGCCACTAATCCTGTAGGATGTAGGAATTTAGCATAGTGACATTAGCCAGTGGCAAAAAAGAAAAAAAGAATTACCATGGTTAGCATACGACATAGCATAGAGTACTTCACTATGATAATTTTCTCACTCAAGTTTCTAGATTATAAAGGACACTTGTATTAAATATAGTTTCATTACATGTTTTTAATAATTTACTAGCTACTTTTAGCTGAGATGTAGATTGGCAGCTAAATATATTATATATAAATATAGAGGAAGTGGGTGGTTCAAACACAGGATTCAATGTTTTATTCCTGGTGTTCCGTGTGTGTGTGTTTTATTTGAAACACTTCTTAAGCCAGGATAAGGATTTTCTTCAACATATTCAGCGTATTTCAGATGCAAGCAGAGATTAATGAGGACTTAATGAAGAAGCGAGTGTCACATCAAGGCCTTACTGCAGGCTGACCATCTGCTCTGCAGTGACACAAACAGAAAGGACTCGTGGCGATGCTCTCCGCTGAGGCAACGCCCCCACACATCTCTCCAGAGCACGGCTCTCTGGCCTCCTGCATATGATCTCTGATTCTGTTTGTTGGCATTTCCCCTTAGCTACCCCCACCATCGCCATCAGGTGAAATACAGCAAATATTAAACAACTGAGTAAGCACCAGCTGGGACTTCAGCTGCAGTTTTATAGTAAAAAATAAATAAAATAAAATGAAAAAATGGGAAATGTATTTTCCTCACAGCTTGGACCATTTTCCCCGACTATTATTTTTAAATAATGCTTTAACTACAAAAATAGACAGGATTTGTGTTATTTTCTAATCCTTTGGAGAGAAAACACTGATTAGAGGACAGATGTATTATTATTCCTCCAAAGGTTAACTTAACATCTAGATAAATTCAGACTACACTTTTAAAGCTTATAATTTATAGGATACAATGTTTCCTACACATATAAAATCAGCTATGGTCAGCAACAAGTTTACCATAGCTTTATGAGTCCTTCTATAACCATAAAATATTACAATGCTTATTACTTCTTATCCCACTAGCTACAGATACTGATGCAAAGATCCCTATATTCAAGAGACATGCATATGTATGAGAGGATCTATTGTCTGCTTCAGCTGCTTGAAGAGACTGTCTTTGTTGCAGCCAGAATAGTGGCAGAAATTGGTCTTCCTAGAAGTTGAAATGCCAAAACCATTACAGTAAATTTGGTGGCTGAGTGTTGCCACCCCAGTGCAAGAATGAAGAGACTGTAAACCTGGCATGAGGCCAATAGGGCAACTACCATTTCTTATTCTGTGGTGACTTAACCAACTTGTTTGGACAAATACCATGGAAAAGCCAAATGTACTGTTATGTATTCCCAAATATGCTCCCATCTTCTTGAACCACCACAATATTATCACAGGAGTTGTATGCATACTAAAATCAGTTGTGAAACTATCACTGCACACAAAATTATGTTACGTGGCGAACTCTCAGAGGTCCTGCAGGTTCATTCAGGATCTATGTGATGTTGTGATGGTCTTAAATTAAAGCATTAGAATGTTTTAACCCATACTTTGTCTTTTTTATTCCTCAATGGACAGGGGAGTATTTGCAGCATCCTAAATTTAAACTAGTCTTTAAGCAAAAAGTCACTGATGTTCCAACAAAGCTGGAAAGATCCATAACAATCATATTCTGGGTTGTGGTCATTTTATGAGCTACTAAAGTTGTCTAATTTCCAGGAAATGGCTCGTAGTTAACATCATTATAAGCTGATATGGAAATCAATTTAGAGGATAAGGAGGTTTAGGAATTGGGTTACTATAATGCAATGTCAACATGCATTACATGCAGATGTTAAAGAATAGATACTTCTGATGGGGGCTTGCAGAAGAAAAATGTCTGAATTGCTAAGCTTGACTGTAGGAGTTAATAAGCTCAAAACATCATGAAGGATACAGCCAAATATTCTAAATCTAACCACTGTAGGCGTGTGTCCAGGCATCACTGTAGCGTTGCATAAATGTGTTCAAGAGTGGTAATTACTAGAAACAATAAACACAATGTCAGCAAGATTTGGCTATACCACCTGAAAAACAAAGCTTTTAATCTGAAAACAGCTCAAATATTCAAGCTATTGACGAGAAATGTAAGACTACAATAGATTTAAAAGAAAGGTGTTGCAACTGACTGTTTGTGGCTCTGTAAGATGGGCTAGAAATACAATCATGAAAGCAATAAATAAATAAGTAAGAATGTAATTGGTTTTTTTTTTTTTTTTTTTTTTGTATTTAATGCCGCTATTTAGATGCAGCTCTGGAGCTTAATGGATTCACGGTTGTGCTGAGTTTATGCTGCTCAGTAATGAGTAAGAATCCAAACCACACACACTCACCCCTTTCAGCTGCTGAACTCCAGTGATGTGCTGAAAGGCTCTGTCAATCTCCTGCTGGATCCGCCTGGCCCAGTGCATTATCCTGTGGATAAACATCAGACGCTGACTTTCACACTGCAAAAAAACTGGTTAACTGGATACATGTGTGTGTTGGTGTGTTAGTGGCTCCCAGGAATGACAGAAATGGATCAGAATAAGCAGTTACATATGAGTTACACAATTTTGTAAATGTGCTTTATTGACCCAAATCTAAACTATGCAAATGCCTTCAGGGAAGTAAATTTTAATGCTTTTGCCCATTTCAGAGTCTCAATTTAGATATATTGACTAAAAATATGCAGCTGCAATAAATAAATGTGTTGCTTTGTCATTGTGTCTGACGCTTTCTTTTATCTAAAGTATCTCTGATGTTGAGAACCTTTTCAGAGGTGGCTTGTGTTAAAGTGCTTTATAAATAAAGCTGCTGCTGATGAAACAATTAACAAGCAATTAGTATTTATGAGAGCAAAATTAATTAATGATTTATAAGCCATATTACAAGTCAGAAAACACCAGAAACTTAAAGGAGCTCTTATAGCTTTATTCTGTAAAACCCCACTAAATAGGGGTAGAGTGATGTACCCGTGAGTAGTAGGATTTTTGTTAAATACATAAAGACAGAGATGTCAGTTTGGCAAATCAGAGAGGATTTCTGACATGTAAAGCAACTCAAAACTTAACAACATGCCCTACAGATTCACCTTAATATAAAACAAATATAAACTTCATAACACTGTCTTTACTCCTTTATGAATTTGCATGCAGAACATGCTCTAAAACAGAAATTCAAAATTTCTGAGGTTGCGAAATTGTTGAGGTTTGAGTAGTTTACTCATAAATAGGCTACTCATCAGTACACTATACAAACCCATGTTGAAAAAAGCTTAACTGACTCAGGTAACCAAAGAGCGGTTGTTTGCAATAGGGTCTTGTAGAGACTCATGAACATCTCACAAGCACAACATACACTGCAACACCCACCCAGTTATACCTCTATGACATCCGGATGGAAAATATTTCTAATTAAATGCCACATGGCACCCCAGAGGTCTGAAAATACTGGCAGCACCATAAATATAGTCTGCCAAACTATCAGAAAAAGTGAAACTCAACCTGTGACTCATCCTGGCAATGTGACACCCATTCCTAGAGACCTATTTTGGTAATCTATAGTTGTGGAAGGCCAATTTATTTTTCTATGGACAAAAGTAACACAAATGTTGAGCTTGCAACTGGGACGACTGAGGCTCGGTAGTGTAGCACTACTTAATGTACTAAGGCACTAGATGGCATATAATGTCAGAAGACCAAATTTGTCAGTAATCAATAAAAAACAATACAAAATAATAACTGCATTCAATACCCTGTATTTTATAGAAGGGAAAATTAAAATGAACACCACAAGACACAAAACACACATAGAACCCCCCAAAATAAATACAATATATATACATACACAGTACTGCAGCAGATCTTCCATATAAATGTGCACAAAAGTCCTAAATTTTCCCACCGGTCAGCACAATGTCTGACTGACACACATTTAAAAAGTCCATGGTTTGATTGTCCAGATATTTGAGGTGAAAATGTCCAAGCACAGATTGTTTCCAACGGAAAAGAGATGAATAATGGATTGTGTGTCTATATGATGAGATGGAGGGGTAAATGCTACAGACCATCAGCCTCCTACCAGACCAGTATGGAGTGAATTTCAGGTTCTCCTGGCCCCAGCCAGTTGTCAGAAGCTCGACATCCTTTAACCCTGAAAAGGGTCCCCCGGCCAATTCCATATATAGCTCAGTGCATGACAACTTCATGGAAGAAAGAGATGAACTAATTGTTTGGAAGCACAAACCTGTAGCTCCTTTGTCTCCAGCTCTCCCCCTCACACCTGACTGGGAAAGCTGGAGGAGGCCTGATTAACCACTCCAGATGCAATGACTGGCTGAATGCACTGTGTGACTGACTGTCACTCTAACCAATGGAGCAGCAAAAGCGGCATTAAGGGCTGTTTTTACCCTGGGTTAGCAGGAAGAGTAGACGTCTTGCCATTGAAATGCTGCTTGGCTCCTCTGTAGCATGTTTATGTGTCCCTAATGCCAAGTTGTCTACTGTATGAATGTGTATGTGTGGGTGTGCATCGTGCGTGTGCGTGACTGGGTAAATGTGGCTGTAGTGTAAAGTGCTTTAATTAGTCAGTAGGACTACAAAAGCACTGTCCAAATTCAGTCCATTTACACTGAGCATCTTCAATAATTTATTGATTTATAAAGTGCTTTAAAATATCCAAATGAGACCAGTAAAAATCATAGCACTGAAATGGTTCACAGAAAACAAAATGATAAAAGAAATTTTGAAATTTTCTATAATAATAATAATAGTAATAAAATCACTTCTTTAATTTGGTATATAAAAGGAAGGCAGTATAAAAATTGTAAAACAGGTCGGACGTCTTATGATGTTTGTTAACAGACTGACAGTATTTTGGACAAGCTGTAAGCAATATAAGGTCAACTGGTAGACCATACGAAAGAGAGGAAAGCTAGAGCTACCATGGAATGGCATAGAACAAACCGTATTTGTGTGTTAGAATGGCCTAGTCAAAGTCTAGATCTAAATCCTACAAAATATCTGTGGAAAGATTGCAAACTGACCAAGAAAAAATGTCACTCTCTGGGAGCAAAGCTTTAAAAGACAAGAATCAAAATCTTTGCAACTGCAGATGCAGGGCAAGGGTATGAGAGAAATTCCATTTCAAACTTTTCAGACATGGATCTGTAAACACGTAACACATAAATGTCATAAAATACTTAATAAATTCTCTCTCATTTAGTTTATACACACAGCTCATTTGTGCTGTCTTAATATATAAGGCAGGAGCATAAGCACTTCTTACAGTGGTCTGCAATTTCAATGCAACCCACACATTTTACACATCAAATCAGAACAATCCTGCAGTGTAAGAAATCACGTCTTTTATAATTAACATCATCTTGAGGTGTGAGCCAAGAACATTAAAAGACATTTTAGAAGACAGATTCTGTCATTCTGTCCTCAACAAAACACAATTATGGAGAATGTTGGATCCTGCATCGGTACAAGCGAAGAACTCCTTCTAATTTTGGTCTCTTCCACAGTTTTGACCTTTATTTCCTAACTGAGAATTGAACATAGTTGAGCTTTTTACTTTACGATAGGTCAGTCAGGAAGCGCAGCTGCATGGCCAGAGAATCACGCTGGCTGCTTTAAGTGCCCAGAGAGTGGATTCATTATCAGTTAGACAGCTTGGAGCAGAGTTACAAGACAACATAACGGATTAATGCCTTGCTGGGCTTGTTCCTACTGTCAGACGAGGCACAAATCTTCTCTCTGCTGCCTAACTCCACAGAAAGAGACAGTCTTTTGAATGTTACAAATCATCCCTCCTCTCATTTTCTATTCTAGCTGAACTGCAATACAAAGTTCAGATCTGATCATGAAAAGACTTGCTCTATTACAGTGTTCATTTTGTTTTTTTTAACATTCTTTGTGAAAAAGGACAAAAATAGGAAAGCAACGTGAAACTCAAGCTAGGATTTTTTTTTACTCTATCTCGCTCAATGCTCATTGTGAAGATGCAGCTGAATGTCTGTGCAGTGCAAGATTTAAAAGTGAAATGATCTTCAGCTTGAGGCAATTGAGGCAGCAGGAGAAAAATAACAAGAAATGCTCTAAAAAAGAGCTGCAGCAGAAAACGTTCCCTTCACCTCTCAACACAATATGAAGCAAAACTCTGAATATTTTCTGGATAAAACTTGAAAACATACATCGCAGTCATAATGAGGTTTAGTTGTTAAGTGTTGATCAAAGAAAGTGCAGCCCACACTAGCTGATCAAATCAAAACATTCAATAAATAATAAATGAGTGGCTGTTTTCTAATCCACATCCAGACATCTGTGAAACCTCTCTGATCAGCTTTTAAACATTTTAAGATTGTTATGTCTAGTTGTGATGCTCATTAAAAGACATGCGAGCAGAACTGTAGGTCTACTCCAAGTCACACTGCAGAGAGGTGTTCACATTATGGAGTGAGGGCTTGATTTAAAATGCATAAAAGCCCAGGAGCCAACAGTGGTTCCTGACAATATTTTGAACTACAAGAGTTACATAAAAATGAACAGTTCAATGATGGGTAATAAATAATAGATTTAAGAAAGAAGCCAAACTTTAAAGCTGCAATTGCCCCTGGGCTACACTTTTGATGTGCCTCTTAACATGCAACATGTGAATTACAGAATACATGTGAGTCACATAGAGAACTCATATTAGAACAAGACCTCATACCAACGTTGTTTTGCAGTCATACAGTGTGAACATATACCCTCATCAGCCACTTTAGTATGTATGCTATTATTTAATTTATTAACTGTGCAGGTTAGTACTTTAGTTAAGTCTGGGAGATGTTAGTACAGGTTGGACCTCATTTTCCCTTCAGAACTGCATTGAATTCTAGATGGCATAGACTGAAAGGTGTGAGAACAATTTGTCAGCTGCATGTCCATGGTATAAATCTCACACTCCACTGCATCTCAAAGATACTCTAACTGACTGAGAGTAAAGTGAGCTCATTATGTTCAAGGAACCAGTTTAAGATGATTTGAGCTTTGTGAAACAGCCATAAGAAAATGGGTGCACTGCAGTCTTAAAGGGGTGGACAATAGTCAGGTAGGCTGTGATGTTTACGTGCTACAGACTCAGTACTACAGGGCCCGAAGTCTGCAAATAAAATATTTCCAACACAATTGGACCACCAGAAGGAGCTTGAAATGTTGATAGAGAGCCAGATTGCTTCATGTGTTCATGTTGTTAAATAACATTTTAACTGTACCCTCTGAATGTCATTGCTCAAACTGAGATTAATCAGACAAGTCAACCTTTTTCCAATCTGTTCTCAGTCTTTTTCTTTAGCTTGTGTGCATTTTCCCCTCAGACTCCTGTGACGTCTGGTTTGATCTCCTGCTGCTGTGGCCCATCTGTGTCAATGTGTTATACGTTTAAAGATAGTACTCTGCATACCTTAAGAACAGTATTACTGCAGAACACTTTTACTTCTTGTTAAGTGATATTAAATCTTGGTTGCAGTTTTTTGGCAACTTCACTGGCTACATTTTAGCCAAACATGCACCAGGCATAGAAGACATGAAGTTAGTTGGTGTGAGGGCAGATTACGCAGAGGACAGGACTAAATGAAGACAGATGATTTGCTGTGGCGACCTCTGAAGGGAAAAGCCGAGCAAGAAGAAGAAGATGCACCAGGCATGGAGACAAACTTATCCACTCTGTGATAAAGTGATTTCTTGCTTAAATACAAGCTTATTTCAATGTTACATTGCAGCTGCTGAGTCTGCTATGACCTTTGGAGGGCGAGATAATACAGTACATCTTAAGCCTAGAAGTAGTTTGCACAGTTCAAACATGCATATATTATCTACAGGATTATGTAATAACATCTTAGCTTGTGCATACTTTTCACCAAACACTTTTTACTCTTATTGCATACATGTTATTTCTACTTTAAAAAGTAGAAATCACTTTAAAAAAAAAAAAAACATTTTGAAGTACCGGTAATGCGACTTTCACGAGTGTAACGTTTTTGTTTCTTTGCCCATCTCTGCTTGGTTGTGGAGTTTGTTTTAAGCTACTGTTGTCTTACTAGCATGTCCAACCTGTTTACATGTTCTCCTCCGACTTCAGACATTAAAAAGACATCTATCCGCACAGATGTTGGTCCCTGAGCATTTTCTCTGGGAAGGAGAATCAGAGTAATATTTCATTTTTCTTTCTGAAAACTTGCAAATTGCCACATCCACCACAAGGCAACATGTTAATGAAGTACAACATGAACTGTGGTTGCTTACTTTTAATGACAGATCCTCTGGTACATTTAGCTTTATTGGCTTTTATTTGGTCTTATTCAAAGATAACATTACTAAATGAAAGTTACAGTTTAAATTGTATTTTTATCTATATTTTCTTCCAATACCATAACTTTGAGAATGGAGGTAAATCCTATACTCAAGTAAAACTGAATCAGTAATACACATCTGTCATATCCAGCTGTGTTGCTGACGTGTTTTGCAGTTGTGTGTCTGGTTTTGTTTTCTTCTGGAACTTCCTGTTTGATTTTGGTACTAATTTCCTGTCTCGTTCCAGACAACTTCACCTCCTGTAATTCCCACTTGTTATCAGCCTCTGCCATACCCTAATGATGTGTCTCATCCTCTTCTTTTGCTTGTCTATTTATTCCTCAATCTGCCAGCTCACACTTAGCAGTTCATCTTCATCTCAAATTCTTTGTTGTAATCCTAACGCTGTGCTCAAGTCATTGTGACCCAGCTTGTATTTTTGGACTTGTCTCTGCCTTTGCGAATTTATGTGTTGAGTCTTGCATAAGAGTTCTCCACAATGTGCCTTATAACAACATCTTGCAGCCAATTAACTTCCATAAAAAATAATTACTTTATGTAAATGTTTTTATCTGTTAAAATGTCACCTATATTTTATTTATGCCAGTTTGTACACTGGCATTTTTCATCTGAACATGTAAAACTGTACAAAGCACAATTCTATGCTCAAAATACTCTGGTATTTTCTTCTTAGCATTTTAAATATAAAGCTTTTTACAATAGAGACAGATCACCGAGATTGGGTACACAGTCAAAAGATAAAAAATAATCTCTGTTTTTTCCCTTTTTTGGCCTATTTCTATTTTCTAGGAATAAAATGCGATAGAGATCTGGTTGTGAATAATATATGAATGAACCGCACAGTTAAAACCTTGAAAGCATACATAGGGATAAAACTAAAGTGGAGATCTTACTTAATTTAATTAAAAAATCTTTATGTAAATTTTCAATAAAATTCCAAACATTTCAGTGTTGAATATCACACCTTCATCACACATTTTGTACTTAAGTAATATCATCATAAAACCCACAAGTGGGTTATTTTAGCAGACATGCAATATGTGTAAAAACTCAGCATCTAAAACAGGTTCATTTGTAAATGTAACATAATTTTAGTTCATATTGTAAATGCATTTTAATAATTAGATAGAAGTAGCCCTACGTTGGCATTTGGGTTTCTAATATTTTGTCAAGTTATTATTATCAGTTATTAGATGAGCGTAATGCTTTTTCAAACCAACCCCTGCAGATGGTCTTTCTCTTTTCTGACTCTAGCAGTAAACTATTCTTTTATTCAGCATATTATAAGATGTCTGTCTGTGTTTTTCATCCTCTGCATTTTGCTTCACTGCACTGTTTCTCTGCATTCGATCGATATCAGACGATATTAAATCTCAGGTATCTGTATCAGTATCGAAAGTGAAAAAAGTGGATTGGTGCATTCTCACTCCAGGTTTGTCATATGTCAGCAAATATAACTATCATTTTGTAAACTTATTCTTCCACTGATGCTGCTATCTTTCTTTAATAAAATATCTCTGACATGAATCCATTAATTCTTTTAGCCTGTTTGGATTCTTCTCTTCTACCTTTTCAGTGAAGTGCCTTTTGTTTTGGATGGTCGACCTCAAGTACATGAACTCATCCTCTTTCAATAATTAAAAGCCTTCAACTTCACGCACTAATTCAAACACAAATATCTTTTTCTTGTTTCTACTGACTTCCTTACCTCTTCTTTTCAGAGCATACTTCTATCTCTCCAGACTGTCTTTCAACAGCACAGTAATCTCACCACAGCTCACAGTCATTATCATTAATGAGGAATCTTTATCTCCACTCCAGAACACAAAAGACAGGAGTTTTGAATCTTGTTTGTATTGTTCATAATGTTTGTAGCAATGACTTTTTTAGAAGTGGCCCACTCTGAAAAAAAACAACAAATAGACACTTTTTGTTTCTAATGTGCTGCTTCCCTCAGGCTTGAGGGACATAGGAACTAAATGTTAATTTCCGCCAGATTAAGAAATTAAATCCTGGTATCCCAACTGATTTATTCTAATTAAAGCATCTGATTTCAACAAAAAGCTCCTGCCTTGCAAATATTGGAACAACCACTCAATACCTGAGTCACAACAACTCCTAGTGAGGCTTAGCAGATTTATACCTTATTATTTATAGTTTGAACAATACTATGAACGATATTTTTGTTATTAATGCAAATGAGTATATTGTCTGTTATTTTCGTTTTACAGTATTAAATATAATATTGAAAAATAGGTTACACATAAAAAATTTTTAATCTAATTATTACCACATTAATTCAAAAATATTCATATGCCTTGAACTTTTTTTTCACACTTTATGCTACAACTGCCGACCTAAAAGTATTTTATAAGGAATTGATATAATAGACCAACACAAAGTGCATAATTATGTAGAAGGAAGAGATGGCTTCCTTTTAGCAATTTTTTGCAAACAAAAACACGAAGAAAGTGGTGTCCACTAATGCTCTCAAATAAACTATAGCCCCTCAGAAGTCACATAACTATTCAGTGTCCACCTGTGTGTTATTTAATCCCAGTATCAAAATGAATTCCTAACTGGTTTATCAGAGAACATTCATGAACAAACAGCATCATGAAGACCAAGAAGCACAGCAGCCGGTTTAATAGAAAGTTGTGGAGAACTATTAGTATTCCACTCAACAACTCTGGTTTAAGAACGAGTGAGTGAAGAAGTCCACTGGCCTCTGACTAGCAGAATCTGGTCAGAGCTGCTGGGAAGACAGATGCTCTACAAGGCAGTCTTGGGAGCAGTCAGCATATTGTAAATTGGGGCAGAGGTTCACCTTCCACAGCACAACCCTAAAAATAAAGTCACAGCTTGCTTCTGTCTGTCTGTCTGTCTGTCTGTCTGTCTGCAGGGATATACTCAGTACTGGATCTTCAGAGAAGCAGCTCTGCTTCATTTAGCTTACATGAGGACACCCTGGGTGCAGGGCAATGTAGCTGTTTTAGAGCACTCAGCAGAAAAACCATCACAAGCAAGGGGAGGAGGAAGAGAAAGCCGTGACTACACACTATTTCCAACACCCTAATTCATCATAAAACTCTCTCTCACACACACACCGTCAGTAGTCAACAACCCCAGGATTTACAGCCCCCTGTTCTAATTGGTAAATACACCCTGGATCTCCAGTTGTGATTGGCCAGAAATCCTTCACCACGAACCCTGAAGATGAGCTGACCATCTGCTCATTTCCTCTCTCCAGAGCTGCCCGATTGTTGAGCCTGGAGGAGGGCCGACAGAGAACTGCGGTCCAAAGCGAGCCCCCAGCTGTACTCAATGGTGATGAGTTAAAGGTTGGGAACGAAGAGCCGAGCTTGACTTTTGGCAACAAAAAAAAAAAAGGGGAAGAAAACAGGGGAATGGTCTTCTGGGAGCAGTTTCCAGCAAGAAGAGGAGAGGAAAAACACATCTTTCTTGAGCATCGAAAAGCTTTTAGATCAAGCAATATAATAAAACATTTTCTTTCCACATTTCTTTTTAAGTTTTACAGCCGCACAAAATCTAAGTTTTGTCTCGGAATCTAAATCGATCAAAACAACATCTCCCAGACTTAACTAAAATGGATTTATCAGGGATACAGGAGGCTAAATGACAGAAGAGCTTCAGATCAGCCAATAATCAAAGCTATCTCTCATCAAATGGTAATAAGGAAGATAAATCACGGGAAAAATTAAACTAAACTAGATCAAACTTAATAAGCCGACTTTATGAGGTTTGTCTGCATGCCTGGCATCTTGTTGCTCACACATTCCTGCGAATGGTGCTTAAAGATCTCTGCTGTATGCTGAGCCACAGTGTGGACAACACCTTTCAGAGCACTGCGTGTAGTGAAAGTCACCAACAGCACACCATACAATTATGTAACAGCAGAAAACGAAGAAGAGTGTCAGAGTTGCTTCTCTTGAGTGGTGAAGCTCAAAGTTGTCTAATATCAGACGCTGCCTTTCTCAGTCAGGTTTACTTACGTGTATTGCTGTGGGAATGTAAGACTCTGTGCTCCAGGCCATGATGCGCTGAAAATCAGGAGGACTTGGACTGATACTAAGCAGACGATGCTGCGAGATTTTTTTCCTATCGCCATTTTCCATAAAAAAATAAATAAAAAATACAATAAAATAAAATTCTCGCCAAATGGCTTTGGGTGCGTGGATGAAGCTCTCCTGACTGACTCCTGGGGGTGTCGGAAGGGAAGGAGGTGGGGGGCATACAGACAGCGAGCAGGTGTGAACGTCCGGATCAGTTTCCCGACGACTTCATATCGGTTTCTGCGGTCAGGTGAAGGCGGAGGAGGCGGGTATCATCCGTGGAGGCATCGTGGACGGTGGTGGGAGATGCACTGCTGCAGCTGCCAAGACACTGCAGAGTCTCTGCTTCTGCTCCCACTCACACACACACTTTCGTTCTCACTCTCTCTCTCTCTCACACACACACATACGCACACACGCGCGCGCGCACACACACACACACGCGCAAGCACTCCAACCAACACACAGGCTGGCGCGTTCACGACAGCTCGCTCTCCTCTCTGTTTCTCCCTTACCCCTGCGCGCTCACGCTCACCAGGCAACAGAGCAGCAGCAGCATCTAGTTTGGCTTTATTTATCTCCGCAGAGCCACGTGGGATTTGTCATTGCTATATTTTTGGATCTATGACCACCAGCGCTTCTTCCACTAAACAATGAAAAGAGATGAATGAGCAAATCAATAGCAACTCTTTGAATACAAACGTGCAAACCAGAACAACCTATAAAATGACATATAAATTACAGATAATTTTTTAGGGCGTTAAATTGTTGTGTTGTGAAAGGAAATAAAAAAATCTAATGGTTTTGTTTTTTTGAACATGTGGAATGAAGATTAATGCCGGCTCACACTAATTTCACAATATTTGTTTATACTCAATGTTTGGCCTTTTTCTCCCCAGGATGAATGGACTATCATCAAGTGGATGAACGGACGGATGGACGGATGAATGGATGGATGGAGCCTTTTGAAAACTGTTCACATTTTCACACTTTGCTTCTGAAACACTATGACAAAAAAAATCTGTCATTGCTGCATTGATCTCAGCTGCCCAAAAGACAAATTTTAAAATTTATTTTGCAAGAAGATTGTAGCTACAGTTTAATCTCTTTTGGTCTTTTGGTTTATATTTGCACTGAGTGTAACTTAGCTGCTGTTCTAAAGTTTCTTCACTGGTTTCCCATTAACTGAACAATTAACTCTCAATTGTTTATATTAATAGATGTGGCTCTTTGGTGGTACTGAATACACCCCATGTACTCTGAAAATGTCTTCTTGTGATACAAATAATACTTTTAATGTTAATTCCTTTCACCTATAAAACAATCATTACATCTGAGAAAAAACATTGTCCTGTTTTAAACATGAACAACAAATATTTATATTTGTGCGTGGTTTACATTCATTTTTACATTAATTATTTTATGGGGGGGGTTTTAATTCCATTTTATTTTCAAGTTTTTGGCAAATGGTATGAAACATACCGCATAAATTAACTTCTCTTATCTCAACTCAGTGCTGTCCACTTTTTCCTTTCTGTTTGCCTTTTCATTTCCTATTATTCTCTGGTTTAAAAACGTTGGTGAGTCCAGATGATGAACTCACCTGCCTTTTCACTTTCATTATGTATGATTCTATCAACAGACTCATTTATTTCTTGTTTGGTTTTTACTTGTATATTTTTGTTAAACGTTCAGAACTTCTGTTTAAGCGTTCATAACATAGAAACGCTAGAACACACATACAGATGATGCAAAAATGTAAATAAGAAAAATAAGGCAATAATGATGGTTCATAATCTGTGTCACAGATTTATTTTAACGTTTAACAATTCTCTCTTTGTTCAACCAGATGATCATTAATTTGCTAAGACTTGGAGGAAGGGGGATGAGTACATAGACAAGTGCAAGAGAATGTGTTGGCCAGAGTAATCCGGTACGGTGCCAGCAAAACCGCAGTGCCTGGCAGACTACAATTAATCCCTTGTTTAAGGGGGAATCTTGTTTCCATCACGGAAGGTTTCAGCTGCAATTACCGCCAGAGGACAGTTGTAGCTACACTGTGGAGCAACACGGCAGAATGAGTCGCCACTCAGCTGTGGGATTTAATTTCTTTACGTTCTTTTATTAACTGCAGCATCTGTGAGGGTTAGCAGCTCTCCCCTCAAGCATGAAACTAAACCCTGAGATGCTGCAGATGTACAAATGAGGTGCTTTTTAGGATGCACTGTAACTTCTTTAATAGATTTGCAAATTGATTTTATTCTTTCTTTTTACATGCTTTTAAGATGAGGGTTTTTTTTTCTGTTGCTCATGTGCTCTAAAGGCATAAATCACTGTCTTTTTTTATGCGATATGTTTGGGAGAAATATGTAAGTGAAGGACGTGTAATGCATATTTTCATATTAAGATGTTTAGAAAGAATCAACCTTCATTCAAGCAAAATTATTCAGTGGCATCACTTACAAGTCCCATAAAATAACTACACCTGAAGCTGTTTTCTCCCGAAGTTTACAGGGAACCTTGTTCGAGTGCATGGTATTATCACCTCTTTGAAATACCAGGAAATTTGAAATAAAAATATATACTCTGTCATAAAACAGACATCTAGTTGAATCAAGACAGAAATGGTCCATTAAACACAAAATCAACCATCTTCCAATGCCTGTCAAGAACTCTGCCCCTAAAACCTGTGAGGTAGTGTATATTCAACATTGTGGAGTACTGGAGAAAAGGACTGAGCTGTGCAAAATGGATGGGTGGATCTAGCACCACCTTCAGCACTTTCCAAGTATCCAAGCTTCTCCCTCACAGAGCAGCTCCTCCACTCAACTCCTTCAGACTAGCCAGTACTAGGCGTAAATTACAAAGTCTTTTAAGTCATATTTGACATATGCAGCCTTTGTATAACACCTGAAGGAAACATAGTTATTTATTTGTGCTATAAAGTAGCACTATGTGGCTGAAAAACACACAAGGTTACCTTAAAAATTAATGTTGGATTTTCTCTTCACCTCAGAATAAATTAAACAATGGATTTTTTTTTTATGTTTCCAGCATTAGAATATGTTAATGCAAGAACAACAACACTTCACTTTAAAAACATTTACACATCTTAAATAGCTAGGACTGTCATCGTAAAGGGAGCTTAAGTGTACACATTTCTGCTTTTCCATATTCACCTAAGTTTTCCCAAATTAACAGCAAAAGCAACATGTCCTCTGCAAACTGCTAAGCAGCAGCAATGCGATGCACAGCACGACATTCTCATGCTCGACAGCCGGCAGGATGACTGCACCTGCCCCCTCTGGGAGGAAGGATGTGGCTTCTGCTTTTATTCGTCTCCCTGATGGCCCCATGTGTTAAGGCTGCTGTCATGTCCTGGGGAGAGAGAAGACTAATTACTGGCTGCTCAGCCTTCCTGTCGGTGCCCCCCCTTTGAGAGACATGCTCAGTTAATTGGAGAACAAATCCAAAGAGGGCTGTGCTGAAGATAAGACTGACCTTAACCTAATGTAAACAACATAACACATCAAATATGTTGTTTATTTCTCACCTCTTTCTGTTGTTATTCTACCAGTTCAAAAAAGTATTCCCTTTTTATAAGCTATTTCGAGCACACAAATTAAAACTGTGGGCCAATTTGTCAGTTTTCATAAAAACATTCGTGCTCCCACATCATAACAATGTAACACTAATAACCCTGATAAATAGTAGATATTTGACTTGGATGTTAAACTTTACAACCAGAAAAAAGCTCTATACCTGTATCGTCAGATCTGAGCTGCAGCAGTAAGGCTCTGGAGCTCAGTGTTCCCACAGCGATAAACTCTCCTTCTCAGTATGCTGTTCACATCCGCTAGGATTCTCATTGTGTCTGGATGAAATCTGACCCATTTTGCAGGGAAATGTCTGCTATAGGGAAACATTATGCAACATATTCAGAGTCTAATTACAAACATCACAACTTCATTGAAGGACAGTAAAAACCTTAAGCAAAGGGCATTGGAAACCTTTTTATTGCATTTACATATGTGTTCAGAGGAAATTTTGACACGTAGAAATGCAGTGAACAGTCCCATTTTAGCTGTGGTCATGCAGTAGGTTTAAGTTTGTTATCCAACAAACTCCACAACATAATCTTGCCAACATCATGTTTTGCAAAAGGGTAGTGTGGTTAGAGTGGACTTTTGGCTTTACTCTTCAAACAATATTTTCAGTGTAAAGAGTTTAATTTAGAGACATATGAGCAGAACACCTACTTCCACATCATTTGAATGGATTGTTGCAAAGATGACTTCTTCTGATAATTCTTTATGCCAATGTGCCATAAACTCAAGATCTCTGGGTACATATAATGAAGTTCTTACTCTAACATGACAAATGATTAAAAAGGTATTTAATTAGTTTTGTAAGGCAGTGATTTTAACCACCCTGCACTAATGGCATATCACCACCACAAGTGAAGCTGCGGTGCCAGGTCACTGGGTCTTCAGGATTGCAGCAACAAAGGAACTTGAGTGTAAAACTTATCTTCTCATTTCATGAATATCTTCTCAACCCCTAGAGTATTTTCAGCTAAATGAGTGGAAACTTCTGCCCAAGGACAATGTGAACATGTTTCTGCCTCCCTGTTTTCACTGCCTTCCTTCTAGTTGCTAACAAATTAAACATCCATTAACAGACAACACAGTAACAAGAAAACAGTGGCTGAGAACCTTATCATTTTCAATTTATTTTACCAAATTCAAGTGAATTAATTCTTTGTGCTCACTTCACCCTGTGAACCGGACCCTACAGTTTGAAATTAGGCTCCCCTGATTGTATTTTATTGTACTGAACATCTTCAGAAAGTGCCCACACACTGTGGAACCCCAAATTAATCTCTCTTTTCTGTGTTGTCAACTAAATTAACCATCTCTAGTGTTCGTACCTGTAGTTTATCAAGACAGTGTTGGCTGAACTCTTCTTTTTTCCTCCCAACTGGACCCTAATTTTGAGGTGTTCAAACTAAAGGCAGCGCTGACAGCTTTAATCATTTATTGATGAAGATGCAAATCTGTTTCGTCCCTCAGGTGGAGGTGCTAATCAGAGGCCACATAAATCGGATTTATGTGGCCTCTGATTACATATTGTCAATACTGAATTTGAGGTACAAATTTGAAAGGAAATTTCAAATGTACAACTGTGTAACATAAATTGCCAAGGATTACTTCAAAACTTTCACAAAAGACAAATAATGCCAGCATAAAAGAAACATCAGACTTACATCTTGACCTTCCTAAGCCACAGACAATTTACTTCAACTCGTTTTCTTCATCCTGTTAAGATGTTTAAAGTAAATTTGGGCAATAAGTGATTTCAGCTGAAAACCATATAATATGATCTGAAAAGCAACTATGAGACTCATTGTAATTCAGCAAGAGCTTTAGAGATTTGGTTAGAAAATCCATGCCCTCATCAAATTTGACATTTGTGGGACACAAGACTTGGGTAAAAGACAAAGCAAACAAATGTCTTCATTATTCTATTGTTTATTAAACAAGATGGCATTTGTTGAATAATCATTTACAATTAAATAAATGTATCATCTTCATCACATAACGGTTATACAAGTGAAAACAATCTTTAGCACAATAGGTGATATTTTCTTTAGGATGATATGGATCTGATGCAATTTGATGTAATTCAAAAACTACCTGAGAATAATCCAAAATGACGAAGTATCAAAGTTTAAGTGCTCAGCTTGGCTTAATCATATACATGTTGTTATTCTTTGGTAATCTCTGCAAATTCCTCAAGTTAAATATTCATCTAGCCAGTGAAAAGTGTTTCAGTGAGGATTAAAGCTCGACTAAGCCTCGTCAGGTGAGGCAGGAACGGCGGTCAGAGCTGGGATGAGCCTCTCGTACACGCCGATGCCGTTCAGGAAAACTCGCTCGTTCAGGTGTTCGTTATGATCGTGCAGCAGAATGGGGGTCCTGTTCATTGGAGAAAAGCCAATAGCAGGGATACCCACCTGGAGTAATTTAAAAAACAGGTCAGAGGCAGGGACTGATTCAATTCAATTAATTTTAAATGGCAACAAAAAGGCTGCAGGGTTTTTTTTTATACTCACTGCTCTGATGAAACGGCTGTCGGTGGCAGCTGGGAATATCTCCTTTTCCAAAGTCATATTCCTGCAGTGGAGATGATGGTATGATACATAACAAATGCAAAGCATTTCCAGGCACTGTGATGAATAAATAAAACTGTTCCTCGGCAAACACAGGAACAAGAATTTTATGAGCAACTGCAGCTGATTTGAGAAAACTTATGAAGAAAAAACGTTATAAGGGTTGTCTAAACTAAAATATCTAAATGTTATGCTTGAGTATTGCATGCAGGTAAAAGTCGCATTTTTTACTGTACACCAGCAGAACTACGGGAAACCTAAAGAAGATGCAATAAATGGAGGCAAATGTTTCAATAGCTCAGCATTTTTTAAATAAGAGTTAAATTTAATTTGTATAAGAATGCATTTATTGGTCATTTTCTCTCATTAACAGGATTCCATGTGTATGTCTATATTTAGGCCAATATGCATAATTTTAAGTGTGGAATAGATAAAATCCAATGCAGTACTCCAAGTTCTTATCCTAAATTCAAAGTTGTGCACCCTGTTTCCAAATATAGTTCCAGTTGGGTTTTGCATTGAGTCCATCCCAAAAATAAGAACTGATCAATTAAACAGTTAAAAACTCCCAAAATAATCTGACATTCGAATGGAGGATTTACATGCAAACATCTGACCCGCAAAGTACTCACAATGACTTGCAGGCGGCGCTGAATGCCCTCCACCAGGGATCGTTCTCAGCTGTGGATGTGACGTTCTGGTTCATGTGTTTCTGCAAAGAAACTATTTAGTTTCATTCAACAAAACCAAATAAACCAGCAAGGAATGAATCACTGAGAGAAGCAGCCAATCGTAGATCACATAGTTCAGTCGATTGTTTGTCTAACCTGGAGGAAATTCACTGACCTGAGCAAACTCATACGTGACATCATCTCCTGCTTCTTTACACCACTGCTTGATCTGCTTTTCAAACTCCTGGTGGGGAGTTTGAATGTTTAATGTTTAGAGTTTACATTAAACATGAGGGTCCAACGCTGTGGAGTTACATGCCAATAATGCAACATCACGCACCTGGAGGTTGACTGTGGGTGGGATTCTTAAGTCGAAGCTGACATCCATTTCAGCTGGGATGACATTGTAGGCCACACCTCCTTTAACCATGGTCATATTCACAGTGGTGACGTCTCCCAGTGTGAAACACTCACTGGTGTTTAACCTGGCAGACATAACAAGGGCAGTGAGAAACGCCATATTCAAAAAGGAAAACTATGACTGCCACAAAGGGCAACTGCAACCGTTACAAAAACAAAATCAGGACAAGCATGGACATTTAATACAAATCATGCATAATACTGGGTAATAGAAGTAAAATGACTAAAATAAATGTAAAACTTTCTGTAAAATGTAATAAAGAATGATGCAGTTCAAGGTGAAGAAGAAAAATAGGATTTTCCTACATTTATTCACACAAAATGGTTAAAATAACGCAGCCACATCTAAGAAGGTGTTTATGTTTGCAACTTTTCTACTCAGCAGCTTGAGGTTGTTGAAACCTCAGACGTTCGATCTGAACATTTCCAGAAGACCAAAAAAACCTGCTTGAGACCTTCAGGAAGAAATCTGTTTTAGTCTGGTAAGAGAGTAAAAGAGGTCTCAAAGAAAATTCAAATGAACAAGTTTGCCATGAAAAATACCTGGATGTTCAAGTTCACCCTGAGAGCAGACCGCAAGATGCTGGAAGAAGTCTCCAATACAGTAATCCCTCGTTTATCGCGGGGGTTACGTTCCGAAAACGACCCGCGATAAGTGAAATCCGCGAAATAGAAAACTTTTTTTTTTTTACAATTAGCAACTATTACATGTACTGTATACAAATACAGTGACTCACGTGTAGGCCGTTTCACTGCTCTTCAGACTGCTGCATCCTGACTGCGCTCTGCAGTGTTCTCTTCTTCGAAATTACAAGATAATTTGGCCAACTTAATGTTAATTTGCCAAGCTGTTTTATGTACGTACACATAACTGCACGAGACGACAAAATGATAGCACAATTCGTAGCATGTTTTGATACAAGAAGCGGGAGTGAGTTTTTAGCGAATCAGAATGCAGAGCACAATGCACCAAAAAAAAAAAAAAAAAAAGCATTATGAAAATCCGCGAAATAGCGAATCCGCGATAAGTGAACCGCGAAGTGGCGAGGGATCACTGTAACCCAAACAAACTGCTGCAGTTGAAATGAAAGTATTCAGCTGGCCTCACACGCCATTATTTACAAATTATGATGCCTGCTTGGGCACCTCTGAAAACTCTGCTTACAGTTTACACACACAAGATCGGTTTTTGAAATTTGTTATTGAAATTTCAAAGCTCAGTATCACTGAAAAAAGATTATTTTTTTTTTACATTTCTTAACATAATTAATAATACTAGTACATCACAGCTTCTTACTCTTTTTAAACTAAAGCAAGCTGGAAGATGAATAGTGTGCAATATAAAAACAATTCTGACTTTCACGTAAAAGGCAATTTAAAGCAGGGAAATCTAAACCATCTCACCGGTGTTTCTCCTTCTCTCTGAAGTCCAGAAAAGAGTTGATGACTTGTCGCTGCAACAAAAAAAAGAAACTGATCCGTTTTGTCTCAGTTACTTTTTGTAATGAGAAAATGTGTGATTCAATGATTTTATTGATTGTAAGCTTGGCAGAAGAGTTACTTTTTTTTTTTTTTATTAGTTTATTTGATAGGGACAGACATACATCGACATAGACAAACTGAAAGAAAACAGCAGTCCCATGTTTATGTCACAGTGCAATAGCAAAAGCTAATTCGCAGCACTTGTCCCAAGAAGGGCTTTTAAAGCCTTCTAGGGACAAGGGCCTTCTTCTATACAATTGATTCATGCTAAGGTTTGTGACTTGTACTATTAAAAATGATCAGTTCTGCTAAAAAAAAAACACCTCAGTGCACAAAATATTTTAAGCAAAAGAATGGCCATGTTTTTTAAAAACATGTTAGAGAAAAATGAAAGGATCTTACGAGTTTTTCTGCAGCTGTGTTTTCCACAAACCTAGAGCCATGACCAGGACTTCCAGGGCAGCGGACAGTAATCCCTGAAAAGGAGACAGTGGTCAGGTTTTCTTTTCATTCGTGGGCAGAAAGACTGAAAGCCGTGCAGGAGCCTTACATCCTTATTTGTGTTGCATACTCACACCAGGGGTTCCTTTCTCCATAAAACACAGTGAAAGCCTCACCAGGATTGGCCAGACCTCCAGAACACAAACAAGAAACATAAGATCAGTGTGAAGTCAGCAAATCACAAAAAAAATTGACTACAGAGTACAGACTATCAGCAGCAACACTAGTAGTACATAAAGAAAGATAAAATAATATACATTTAAAACAGCTTAGAAGAAAATTCATGCTCAAACATCTTACTGTGACGATGAGATTTAACTGAACACTTACCGTCTCTGAAAAGACGGTATGAATTTTTGGCAAGTATTTCTACAAAACTCATAAGATCCACTGACAGATCTCTTTACATGATGGGATGGAGAATAAAGAGTGGAAATCTAAGCAATAAGAAAATCCATGCCATGTTTTCCTTTTCCATTTGTATCCAGGATGGAAAAATACCTGGACAAAATTTTAGACTCTGAAGGAACCCCTGTCGTCTCATGCTTACAAATTCTTCAAAGATTTTTTAAATTCCTGCTTTACAATTTAGAATATCAAGCAGTCTTCAAAGAAGATATGTGTTAGAGAACTTTGATCACATAATTACATAATCAAATAGTAACGTAACTCTGCGTTAATTTCCTGTATGTAATGTAATCCTGTTTATTACATAATAGATGTTAAGAATGCTTCGTTTACAGTCCAGATGTTTTTCGTGACTACTTTTCTGTGGGCTCAATTTAATTTAGTTAAAAGAACTGTCTTTTTTTTTCTTTTAAGAGTAATAAATAAGTGCATGCGAAGTGCATAAAAAAATAGTAAAGATACCTTCATCCAGAGCAAAGCCGATGTTTAACTTTTGGAACTCTGGATGCGTCACAAATGTTTCCATTCCCTTATGGCCTCCAACTTCTTCATCTGGAAAAAAAATATCACAGTCAGAGTTGAGAAAATTTTAAACACAATTTTTTTTAATGAAAGATTATCTAGTTTTAAACAGTTGCGTGGAGTTTTTCAGTCAGTTTCAACTCTGGCCACATGTATGGTTTTCCCTGATAAATTTGTTCCATAAATTTTATAAGATACAGAGAGAGTGCTCTATTTTTATTTATTTTTTTGTAAAATGGCCTGGTACGTCAAAGTGTTCATAAAGCCTTGAGCTCTTAAGAAGTAAAACAAGCCCACAGCAACACACATCCTCTACTATACCTACATAACAGTGGACAAAAGGTGATTTGCCAGATATTCATCCTTTGTTTCATGTCAAACCCACCTGCAGGTTTCCAGATAAATTCCAGCACAAAATGGCATCATATGGAAGTTTATGATGGCAGGAGAGCAAAAAGCTTTTTTCTGACATTACTCCTAAAACTCTAGATTTTCCTAATTGTTGTTCTTTAGACTTAGAAGCCTCAAGGTGCCATTTTTTAGAATTTTCGTCTTCCTGCACGCCATCAGGCTTTCCAGTGAAAGACGCTTTATGACATGCTTCTAAAGTCCTGAATAGCTAATGTATGCAGTGTGGACCCAGTCAAATAACTTACCAGGGACGAACATTAAATGCACAGTGCGTGTTGGTTTCCATCCCTGCGCCTTCAGTCTTCTGACAGCCTGAATGTATCTATACAGACAACAAATACCCAACTCAGTATTATGACAAAGAAACCGTCTGAATAGACAAGAGAGCAGGTTCAGCGATTAAACAAGTTGTTCTCACTGCACATAAACACAAGTGAAGATCACAACAACTCTAGAGTAAAAATTCTGTTTAACAAGAGAAGCTATTAAGGCAGTTTTTATTTTTATACCCACTGTATAGTCACACATTTCATGTCCTGAGATCCACGGGCAAAAATGTTACCCTCAGCATCTTTCATAGCACTGAAAGCATCGTATTTCCAGTGCTCCTGGAGGAGAGATTGATACCAAGTCTATTCTTTACTCATGTGTTTCAGGCAATAACAGGACAGTAACTCACAGAACCGAGGTCAAGCTCGTACCTGGTAAACAGGTACAACATCTGTGTGGGAGTTCAGTAAGACGGATTTTAGGGTGGGTTTCGTCCCTTCCCATGTCATAATAGACACAACTCTGCCTGGACAGACCTGAGAGCAGAGGGACGGGTGAGTTATGAAACATCTGTCACAAGCTTAAAGATTGGTTGCATCTGATTATCATATCATGAAGTAAATCACCTCAATCTTCTTCATGGGAAGCTCCAGCTCCTCGGCTATTCTGTCCAAGAACCTGAGAGCAGAATCTACAAATGGAAAAACACACAGCTGGTTTTAACATTAATAGATATGTTCAAATTCTCTGGCACTAATCTTTTTCTTGTTGGTTATTTACTGCTGTGGAAGTTTAGTATAATAACAAAAAATACTACTTTAGAAACCAGCTATGTTGTAACACTTCTGCATGTTTTAAGGACTTCTAAATCCCACTAAGACAAAATGAGATTGTCCAGAAGAAATACGCTGAAACAGTTTCTCAAGCTGATTTTCCTGTTTTAAAAATAAAACTAGCAAAATTGGTAAAGTTGAGCTTCTTGACATTGTGTTTTTGAGACAGACAAGTTAGGTTTTTTGAAGGTTTTGTGTTGCTGCGGTTTTTGTTCACAAAACTGAGACAGCAAAATGAAAACAGCATCCGTATCTGGGGCCGCTGCTTTACTCCAGCACCAAAAACTAGCTATTTTTCTAAACTTTACACATTTATTTATTTTATGCACATTTTTATGTTCTTGCTTGTCTGTACGAATAACTTTTTTGGGTGTCAAATAGCACTAAAAGAAAGAGCGCCTCCTAGAGTCAGTAAAAAAATATAAAACAGACAAATATTTTGTTTCACTTTGTCTTTGACATTTTATTATTACCTTAAAAAAGTGTTTTATATTCAAGCTTAAATTTCTGCTTATCCATTTTAATATAGAAAAAAAAATTCAATTTTTTTTTTATTTTTTTACTTAAAAATTTTAATATTTTAGAAACTTGCTTTTTGTTTTTTATTACTAGTTGCAGATGTGAACATCCCACTTTGGAAGCAGGTAAGAACTGATAATGTATTTGTACCAGAAAAAGCAATATGTTGTACAGAGATTTGTACAGATAAAGCTTAAGTACAAATCTCTGTCTGTACATAAGCTCCATACAGACGGAGAATTAGGTACTTTCTATTTCATTTCATTTAAAGAACTTTAAACTGCAGGCATGGCACAAAAATTGAGGAATTGAATTCATAGGTGCTTGCAATCTTTGTTTACATTAACACTGGTGTCCATGCCTATTCTTAGCTACTACTGTCAGTTCTCTTGTGTTTGAACCCACTTCAGGGACATACGTTTTTGCTTCAGGTGAAAATTTCAGCTTTGTGCCAAACTGTGGGCATATAATGTGTAACTCATGTAGATAAGAATTGGACTTTGATAAAGGAGCAGGTAAAACAACAACCTGCTTCAACAACAGAATAAGCTTTAAAAATATTTTCAACTAAGTTGCACTGTGCAATATGTAACACATAAATATTTGTATTGATCAAATATTAGCAACATGAAAAAGTAGTGAAAATAAACAAGACTTATTTGAGGAATACGCATGATTTTACTTCGCTTGGGACAAAAGGCATCTCACCATAGTCGGGGTCAGGGTGGACGGTTTTAAGACGGAGGTATTCCCTGAACAGAGCCACAGAGGGGTCCTCTCCTTCAAGGGAGCCCTGACCCCCTCCGATGACTGGACCGTCCTTGTCAGGTAGCATGGTGTGATTTTACTCCCTTAAAAATACAAAACATTTTTACGGTCAACTGTGCCAGTATACAAGACAGCAGTGTCCAACTACATCTCATATTTAGACACTGAACTCTGTTATATCTGGAGGCTGTCGGAGCAGATACCATACCTGTTTTCCGCTCTCAGTTCTGCTGGTAATGTCACGCTAAGAATCGGCTAGCCTTGTGAAAGGTAATCTGAGCTTCAGCAGCAGTGGCAGCTTCCTCCGAGCTGCTCATTAACTAGCTTAAGCCAAACTGTCGGCACAAGAGGTCAAATAGAATATATGTGTATATTTATTTTACTTTTAAGGATTAGTTAAGATTACTCCCTGATTGTACTCACCAGAGGCAGTCAAGCCACAAAGAGTAAACAGCCTCTAGGGGGATTTCATCTCTTCTTAAACAACACTTTGTTCTCTTAAAAAGCCAAAAAAAGAAGAAAGTTTTGGAGTTTAAACTCGTTTATATTGACAGTAATACTCATAAAAACTTTAAAGTAATTCTTCAAACACAATATTTTCAAAAAAGAAACATAAAACACCCCTAATTTGGGCGATACCATTTCTCAACTGTGACGCAATCAAACACACTTCGGCCAGTGTGGCAAGCCCATTTATCATTTAATATTATAACGCATCCTTATTCAGCACTTGCATATATTTCTGAATATCAGAGAGGTGATGTATTTAATTTGAAACTAATATATCACCTAAATTAAGTTTTATTATATTATCAAAATATTACATAAAATGAAATAAAGATGTAAACGCAACCACAGAGAAGACAGTTGGTAATCGCAACAAGTCATTGCCATATCAGCTGGTTATTCACAGAGTTCTGCATGTAGCAACTCCTGAACCACACACAACTTGACAAGCTTTTTACCACTGAGAGAAATTATTTACTGTTGTTCAGTGGCCCAAATGTCTCTTAGATGGTTTCGCATTTCATTTGGAAATAAAGGTCACAGTGTGTGAAGGAAGAGTTGAGTGTTAATGGGCTACTGGGCTTCCTTAACACCTTAACATACCTACAGGCTGATCACCTTGACAGGCGCAATAATAACTGCATTCCTGCTACATGGATGCAGCTATTATTGCGAAGGAATCCAAACTAAGTATTGAGTTCAAAATCATGTAGTACATGACTAAACGTTTTAGTAGGCTGGTATTTTTTTTCAAATAAAAATCAATTTCATTGATGGCAATATTCTAGAGTTCAGAGAAAGTTCAGTTTTGGTTTTCATTTGCTGTACACCACTATGTTACCAGTAATACCAACAAAAAATGATGAGTCTATGTGTAATGAATCTCAGTATTTCCCTTGTTACATTTCTTTAGCTAAATAGGGAAAAGCTCAAATGAATAGGAAAGGTGACACTTGTCCTTGCAAAAATGTCAGCATAAAATCCCAGTGTATTTGACCAGAGACCAGCCCATGCCTATTCCTAGCTACTATTTTCAGGTTTCTAGTGTTTGAATCCATTTCAGGGACATACGTTTTCACTTTAGGTGAAAGTTTCAGATTTGTTCCAAACTGTGACCATATGATATATAACTGATGTAGATAAGAACTGGACTTTAACTCTAACATCACATATTGATAAGTAGACGTCACTCCTGGAAATGTTTCCCACCATTCCATGTTTTCTCCGTTTGTGGATAATGACTCACTTTGATTCTTCAGCCCTGAAGCGTTGAAGCTTTGCCACCCTTTCTGGATTAATAAATATCAATGATTTTCTCATCTGCTCCAAATTTCTTTAAGGAGTCACTAGTTTCATAAACTAGTGACATTCAAAGACCCATACTGAATAAAACACATCTAAATATTGCAATGGTTTATTTATTGTTTTAATGTTTTGACATTTATTTAAACTTGTTCACAGCATTAAACATACCGGTCAAAACTGTTGAAAATAAATAGAAAATGCCCCTCCTACTTTATTAATAAAATATGAAGCTGCTGAGTGGATTTCAAAGATCAAAGCTAACGTGCACATATTAATACACATATCAATGGGAATAACAAATTAGCAGTAACAAAAAATAAACATTCTAATTTAGTTCACTTTTTTATGTAAACAACAACAGTGCTAAGAGTGTAGAGATCCAAAGAGCATGTCCCTTCCAGCTGAGTTCACACAATATAAAACACACACAGCATGAAGGCTTACAAAAAACCTTTAGTGCTTCATAATATTTTGCATAAAGAACAACAATGCAGTTACTTTTTATTTCAAGAAGCCTCAACATATTTTTAAGTATCTTTTTGTTTTGCTTGATTGTCCACATTTGTTAGCATTTTATCAGCAATATCTAAATGTCTATCTAAATACTCTAGACAGTTTTTTCTTTTTGTTAAAAATATTTTAATTTGTTAATTTCGATCATTTCGGCTTTCTTTAACCAATCTGATTATATTAGTTAGCTGAGAGTAGTGTTAATTTCTAATGTACTGTATGTCAAAGTACAACAAAATATTTTAAATATAGGCAAGAGCAGCATTTGCATATATACAGTTATCCAACTGCTAAAATAGTAACATATAAGCAAACACATGAAATATCTTTAAAAGCAACCGGAGACAAGACACACATGTAAAACACCCAACTACGTACATTGCTAGTTTTATTATTTTCAAGAGTAAATTGACAAGCTGTGGCAAGCTGGTCTCATATTTCCAGGGTCATTTAACTTAAAACTCATTACATTCATAACACCGACATCTGATATAATCTCCCAAACTTCCCTGTGATGCCCCTTTTCTCTTTCTAAGGGTTGATAGGAAAAAGAAAGATCTTAAAACCTTTTGTCATCTCCAAAGCGTCAGATTTCCTTTTCCTTGCTTATCTTTTGTTCACATTTTTAAACACCTTCTCCTCCTCTGCTATATATCTTGCTTGAGTTTGTCAAGGAATTTGATCAAACCTTGATGAAATTCATGGGGTTTGTCCATGTAACAAGCATGCCGAGCTCCTTCTAATTTCAGCACCTCATGATTGGGAAGCTGGATGAGGTTCTTGTGAGACTGGGCACCCAGATTTGTGTCCAAGGCGCCAAAAACGATTAGAGTGGGAGTCTGCGAAGAAAAAAGGTAAAAGAAATCAAACAGATTAGACAATGGAAATGCTAGTATTTATAGCAGAGACAGTGTTTTATGAAACCAATATGGCTCATATTAAGAGTGCTAATCTTTTGAGCATTTAGACAAAAACAGAAATTTAAAAATGACCTTCCCTCAGTGGTGTGAACACCATGACTGGCCAACAACGCCGAAGATGTCTGACTTACCTTAAAGAAAAACTGTTAAACTTGTTTAATGTGATATAGGGAAAGAAAATAGTTGACGTACTTTTAGCTTCGTGTGCAGTTTTCAAATTAAACCCCTTCTCATCAAGAAGTTTAATCTTAATTGTGGTACAGAATAAAATTTTTAACAATTCTGAGAACATATGACAACAAAAACCATGTTATTATGTCACCTAACATAATAAAATTGTGGGTAACACAGAAGCTACTAGATAAATAGTATCTTTTGTAGATATTTCTGCATGATGGGGCCCATTATGGTCAGAATGTAATAAGAAAGAAGACCAATCATAACAACAAAAATACAAAAGATTTACTTTGTTTATTTCGAAACTCTTGGAGTAATGTTTTGTTATTTTCCATTCACTGAATGCATGGTTACTTTGATAATGATAATCTGCCTAAAAAATTTGATAAGCATTGTTAAGTATTTTTTAATATCATGACAAATAATTAATGGAATGATGCTTTATATTAAATTGTACTTGTTTATGTGATGTACAATTATCACTATAGTCACAACAAATTGTCCACTCACCTGGATTTTTTTGTAATGCTGAGCAGAGTAGCTCCGGGTACCAACTGGTGCTATAGGGACGTAGCCACGCAGCTGAGCACTGTTCTTCATGAGGAAAGGGATGGAGTAGTGTCCACTCATCGAGGGACTCAGAAGGACAGCAGCCCTGACACCCAGTGACTCCATGAACCGCGAGATGAGGTCAACCCGATTCTGCTCTGTCTTTAGCGCCTCCGAGTCTGGCGATTTCCCATAACCTTGATGAAAAGTTTAGGAAATAATGTGTAATCTGTAAAAACTGTGTAAGAAATATATTCTTTCTGATACAGCCTGTATGTATCGGTAGCATGGCACACTTTATAAATAAGCAATGTTTTAATTATTTTTCCAAACAAGTTACAAAAAAGTATGTTAAAATGTTAGTAAATTGTTACTGTGCACTGAAAGAACGATTGACAACTGAAGTGGAAAAAGATACTTTCAACCACAAGTGGGCACTGTTACCAGAGGAAAACATGTCCTTCAAACCAACCACTGTACTTTTTTTAAAACAATTTTTACAATTATTGAAACCCTGAAGTAAATTTTAAAAAGAAAATGTTTGTATAGGTCCTTTTTTTCTTTTGTTGTCCCAGTACTATTCACTTGCTTAAAATATCTTCAGCAGTTTTCAATAAAACCCCTGAAAACAGAGAGTTAATAGGGAAGGCAAAATTTTTAGATTGGCTTTAAAACAGACTTTACAGCATTGAATATATTTAAGTATCATATATTTCAACTATAAATGTATTTTTTCTCATCATATCTTTACCATTGATACCTATGTTACTACCAGGAAGGGATGCAAATTATCGATTGAGTTAATCCAAAATTGACTGAGCTTATCGAGTGACTAAAAACTAACTCATAAACAACCTTTAAAAAAAACTGACTTTTCTCATTTCAAGGGGGTTCACTGTCTTTCCGTAACATGAAAGGCAAAATTTTTCATAATATGCTGAACTTAGAAAAAGAAGCACATACAATTTTAAAGGGGTAGTATTATGTAAAACAGACTTTTTTTTAAATCTTTACATCCTGTTGTAATGTTATTCCCTCATTAAAAATATACCTGGCGTATTATCATGATTCTTTCACGCATTGTTTGCGAGGATTTCACCTGGTATACTTTAAAATACCAGGTGCAAAACACCTGGGTGGCCTAGCACCACCTTCAAGGCCACCTTCAACCTTCCGTTGAGAAGTTGACAGCCGCTCCGCCATGTAGCACAGCTGAGTGAGCGCTATTAAAGAGAAATTGGAGGAGTCTGTCGAGTGTTTATATTTCACAAAATAACTGTATAAAGTAAATCTTGCATCCCAGACCGGACTCCATTTGGACCGTTACACTGTCTATGGGTTACACGGAATGAAATGGCTCCGCCATCTTTAACTTCGAATTACCGCAAGATGACCAGCGGCGCCCTCTTCAGGATGGCAGCCACACTAGTACACTGAAAGAAGGCTTAAGCGGACGCTAAAGATTCTAATTTCAGTCTAATAAAACAATATTAGACAATTAATCTTATGTCTATTAATTGTTTGCATTCCCAGTTATTATTAATATATTAAAGTAGGCTTCAAGGTGTACCTGGCAGGTCCATAGCTAAGGCCTGATATCCATTAGCTGCTAGCACGGCCA
Source organism: Gambusia affinis (assembly GCF_019740435.1). Lineage (NCBI taxonomy): Eukaryota > Metazoa > Chordata > Actinopteri > Cyprinodontiformes > Poeciliidae > Gambusia > Gambusia affinis. The sequence goes on along the minus strand of NC_057874.1, from coordinate 16,719,530 downwards.
TGGTTCCCAGTTCTTCCCAGGTTTTGGATGTAAAAGCCTGGCCGTGCAGAAGGACCATCTGCAGCCTGAACAGAGATCTTTTTGTTACTCAAACAAAAAGAGTAACAAACTCAAACATAAGGAAGACAATCATATGGACGACAATCTGATCAAACAATAAGTGCTAAAGAACAGTTTGCAGTTAAAAAGCGTTAAACTGGTTTTCCAAAAGTCTGCTCACTTTGGCAGTATCTGCTGCCCCTCCCGATCCACAGGTAAAGCTTCTCGGAAGAACAGTGGGGGGTCTCCAGGAAGCTGTCCAGTGCGAATGGACACATTGAGGACCGGGGGTCCGATTCGAGCTTCGTTGGATGGCTCCATGTTGTCCTGGCGAATGGATGGCAGCAGCAGGTACAGCAGTAATGTGGCCAACAACATCAGGCCCAGCATAACGAGACGATTACGCAGGAAATTCATCTCGATATGATGAACGACCTGGAGAAAGTTGCACAGGATGCACTGAGTCTGAAACCCTTTGTACAAAATTTCTGTTCTTGTTTTTTTTCTTATTATACACAAAATAGAATAACAAGTTCTGTATAGTAGTTGTAAACAAAACATGTTCCTAACAAATGAAGTGATACATGAAAATAATATAGCGCATAGAGCAGCAGATAAATTGTTGAAAGGCATAATTTTGATACATCCAAGCAGTTACTTGCAACCACAGTGCTGCAAGCATGGCTAATGTGATGACAAATGCAATTTGATATACTGAGCAGCTGTAGTCAAATGTGACCATCTGTCCCAACAGCTATTACTGGATTATTCAACCGGACTGTGATGCCAAACACAACCTGAAATCTACAAGCGAATGGCTGCAAAAGAATAAAAGTGGCCTAGTCAGAGTTTAGACATCAACATGAGCTAAACTGTGTGAGACAACTGGAAAAAAATATGTACAGAAATTAATATCCACAAATGTCAAAGAGCAGAAGAGGTGTTATAGATTTTCTGGGGTAAAAATATCTTCAAAATGATGTGAGGAGCAATAGAGTCAGAAAGGAAACAAGTACTTTCAACTATTGCTATATTACTTAGTTATGAATAATAGGGTGAAGTTAGTAAACTACCTGTTCAGGTAGTCATGACTAAATACACAGCACTGTAACTTCAAGTGCTGTTTTTTTTCTTTATGATCACACAGAAATATTTTGTAGCATTTTAAAAATAATATACAGAAGAGACACACAAACTGTCTGGACACTTAAAAATGTCAAAAAATGATGATTGGCAGCATCTCAATAAAAATGTGATTACAAGAGCACAGATTTTGAACATTCCATAGAGGTGAAAAGATGAGCTAAAGTAGAGTGTGTATAACAAATCCAGTACGCTACTCTGAGCCTTTTGGAGGTCAAGCAAATATACACAATATTTTGACAATGGAAGTACAAGGCACTGTTCTAGTCATTATACTGAGTCTAACAGCTTTATGTCATGAAAAAATATAATTTTAACTTGTTTTCTTCTACCTGAATTTGTTACTTTTTCACGATGTTATTAATTTCAATTCAGTTCTTATCTTATTCTTTAAAATACCAGAATTTTACCATAACTGTATTTCTTTTTAGGTTAGCTAATTTTTCATAAATTTAATGGGATGTTATGATTCAATGCTTGAGTAGCTGTTTTGCCATATTTTCTTTTTGAAAACCCTCAACGAGTCATTTTTTTGAACAGCTACTTTTTACTTCTACTGAAGTTATGCTACTTTGAGCACAATTTGTTTGGCTAGTCTATCCACCTCTCATTATATCTTCAAAGTCATAGAGCTGATTTGTTCTCATTGCACATCAGTCTACACTTGATTATATCAGCTGAATCTTAAATGTAGCGATGGCTTTCTATGTTTAACAGAAGAATGAAACACCAGCGATAGATTACAACTAATCCTCCGGGACAAAGGATTTACAGTCTGTTTGACCGGAGTCCACATAATCAGTCGTAGTTAATTAGCCAAATTGCACACAGAAGCTAACAGTAGCTCTTTTGTTGTCAATATGCTTGAATGAGGCTTTTGAAGAAAAGATACATACCAACAAACTGGAGATAATTAATCTTTATGCGCTCAGAAATAAAAGCACCTGGATCTCATCATGTCTTCTCCATGTCTGGCTGATGCGGGAATTGTATCTGACAGACTTGAGGTTGAAGGCTACTACTGCTTAAAGCTTCTTATTATAGAAAAAAATAAACCTACATTAAATGTACTGTCAGATCTTTACTCAAATGAGCCGGGAGCAAATATTATAAGCAACACATAAAAGTCAAGGCTCGTAAATCTATGAGCTGTTATATATTTACAAAGCTGTCGACCGTCTGTTGCTCGTCGGAACTTTTTACGAGGTGCACAAAACAACTATTTCAACCATTTACGCAATTTCCTGCAGACGAACGCAGATATTTATGTAAGAATTTATCTACGTTTTACAAAAACTGTCACCTGATTACAAAGCATTACACTATTACAAAATTTACAAAGTAATGTACAAGAAAATGTTTGAATTATTACAAAACTTCTAAATATTCTATTCGTAATATTCAATCCATTTCAAAATGTGTGTGCCAACTTTACTTACATTAATTAGAAACACAAAATATAGACCTCAATAAATAAAGAGAAAACATGTTCAACATTGTTATTTTTATAATACCTGCACCAGTAAGTGATATGTTATTCGTATCACTTACATATTCATATTGTTACCATGTAGTTTCTTTATTAAGACTCTTACTGAGTCATTTTTTGGGCATATTTACCTGCACCTTGTTTATTCATTTTCCTTATTCTTAACCATCTCTTCTATTTCACTAGATTTAAAACATTTTTTTGATTTTTGGGGAAAAAATGCTACTTTATAAGATATGACCAGATATATCTATAGGCTATTAAAAAGACAAACAAAAGGCAAAGAAAAACATGTTTAGGTATCTTCCTTAAGTCACATCTAAATTAATAACATAATTAAAAAGTTTATTTTGAGTATTTCAATTTTCACTTTGAAACTCAGGTAATTTTGCAGATTAAGGCTCACACTTAATGAGAACTAAACAGTACACAAACAGTACACCGCGCTGCTAATTCTATTAACTCAATCAAACTTGGACATGTAGATAGTTAATTTTGTGCTATGCTCCACAGCAAAGGGGAAAACCATTAAAGTACAACTCAAAAGCACTTCTTTCTCGCTCCCTATATCAGCACAGCTACGCAGACTCTTTGCCATAGCCCGACTGCACGTCACTGTATTCCACACATTACCAACGACCTTGCAGTCATTGAATTCTTTAAGATTACATTGTCTACACAAGATGTGATTCACCTGTGTGCTTCTACTCCCACTCATGTATGTCACTGTGTTCCTTTCTCTTTTGGAAGAAAGTATTCACTACAGCCTTTCCTATCCTCTTTGCAAAGTCTAGAACCATCTGTCCTTCTGTGTTCTTGTTCTGGATGCCACGCCTGCCCGTCACTTCCTCATCACCTCTGTTTCCTGCTCCAACAGGTCCATTGAAATCTGCCCCTATCACCACTCTGGATATTCTGCATCACTCCATATAACTCACTCCAGAATTTCTCCTTCTCTTCTAACTCATCCTCCCTGTGGTACATTGCCACCACCAACATTAAACATCAGACCTTCAATTTCTAACTTCGACCTACCTGACACTCCTTTTACCCGAAGAACATTCCTAACAAACGCTTCATTTAAGATAATCCACATTATCTCTCTTCTCATACCAAGATTGAACCCTGCTCCTTGGCTTTAAGCCTAACTTTCCACCTGCTTTTCTGAACACACAACATGATACTGGAAAGATTTTTAATAAAGCTCTTTGGGACCGATAACTGTGCATCTATATTCCATGTAATGTAACTTAGATATAAGAGCATGCACAACTTTATCTTAGAAAAGAAATCCTGACTCTGATAAATACAGATTTTAGAGATCCATCTGCCACGTTTAAATGTTTCTAAAGTTCTAGATATATTATATTTAGGAAACAAGGGACAGATAGCTTATAATGAAATCATAATTTTAATAATGAAATTCTCCAGCATAAAATGTGAACATGAAAGGTTTAAGACAGCTTCTTGATTTTGGCAGATGCAATATAAAAAAAAAAAACAGCAGTAAATCTTTGCAAAATAGATTTTATATTTCTAGTAAGTCTTATAAATACTGAGGCAAAGCCGCTAATAAAACAAAGTGGCACAGAGTGTTCAAAATCGTACTCATGCCTCTTAAAATGATAAAACAGAAATGCTTAAGAAATGTACAACAATCGTTTACCCATTCGTTTTTGGACGACATTCACAGTGGAAAACAATTCAAACATGGAACAATCATGGAGAAAACACGTAGTACTGCTCTCTACTGACAGAAGGCTAACAGACTGCCATACTCGAAGACACAACCTTTCACAAGTGGAAATACATGACGGAAGCCTAATGTACCAAGAAAATAAGTATTTAAAGTGCAGGTTTTAAAAATGGCTACATAAACAAAACACAATTGTTTTGTTTAATTGAAATCTGAAACTGTTCAGTCAGCCAATCTCCTTTAATTAGAAAAAGCTTTTTTTCATCTTTAAATTGGTTTAAAGACAAAAAAAATCAACTGAGATTTAAAAAAAAAAAAATGACCGTGAAACCAAGTGACCTTTGAATTTATGTTTCAAAGGAAATAAATAAAAAATAGTCCTAAATATTGATATAATGTTTTCCTTCTAAAAGCTAAAACTTTTTATGACGAAACTAAAAATTATAAAAATCAGAAGTGATATTAGTTGAAACCCATGGTCCCACATTTCAGGCATAACTTGTCAGTTAATATAAGTGTAAAATAATTCATTGTAATAATTCAAAATAATCTTTTCATTGAACGTTGTTTAAATTAAATACATTTGTATCTGGATTCCAATTAGGCTTTTTGCTGATTAAAATTACTTTGTGAAAACAACAAAAACAGATGTTGGACAATTCTTTTTCTGAAGTCAACATTTCTCTTAAAATGTTTTTTGTTTTGGTATGATGTAATATTCTAATATTAAATATTGCTATATAGAGTATTAAATTATAAATATCCCAATGTTTGGATATTATTTCAATTCATTCATTGACCGTAAACAACATTAAGACATTAGTGTAATTCAGAAACTGTACAATATACGGTATCAAGCTGAATATCACTGGAAAAAACCACCATGAAATGTAACACAAAATGCAGCTATAAGAAGAGCATTTTCTAGCCATGTTAAGGCACAAAACTGGAATGAAACAGGAAGGTCCAGCTACACTGCTTCTTTAAGGATAAAAGAGGTTTAAGATGTCAAGACTGGTATAATATTTTATATGTTGTTTAAGGCTCCATTACAACTTAAAGGTTGATTCTTAAAACTTTACAGACAAAAGCTACATCACATCCTTCCCTGCAATTAAGATTTTATGATACATCTAAAGTTTCAACACTATATGCAGTGAAATATAAATCCATCTTTCCAGTTTTTAAGATTTTAATTGACCCATTATGTTTACTATAAAATAAATACAAAAAGAATACTTTCAGAAAACACACGCTGTAGTTTTAGTACAATGTGTAATGAAATACAAACCTGTTACCATATAAACCTCTGAATTTACGCACCGAGCGCCCGCTGCTCCCAAAGCGATGCTTCCACAAAACAGTTTATTTTTGTTTTCAGGCCAGAAAACCAAAACGTTCCCTTTCGGTGCTGGCAGAACCAGAGAATAGTTTGGTTTCGTGGTTTCCTCAATGAAGCAGAGAGAGAAGTCCAAGTGGGAGCAGAAAGCAGAGAGGCCACATCCCTAAAACAGAGGCGGCTCTATTCTGCCCTCTTGCTCTCTGCTCACAGCCTTCACCCCTGTACCCGCTGTAGCACTGGCACTTGAAGTGCTGACGGAAGGTCTTCAGCTCTGCTTGGCCTGGGGATCCAGCGACCTTCAGCTTTCCGCTCTGACTTGTGATCTTGTGAGTGGAGGGGCTGAGGTGCAGATACACCTCGCTGTCTGGTGCTCGGCGTAGACAGCGGCCGTGAAATTTGCACAATTTCTGGCTGCACTGCTCTGCTGCTGTGGTCACGTTGAGGAGGTACCGGCCCAACGGTCCCAGCAGATAGTTATTCAAGTCAGAGCAGCTGGTCTGGAGCACAGAGGATAGATATTAACTTAAAAATACATAACAGCAGCCTTTGCAACATGAGAGGACTAGGGAAAGTATTTCTCTTACACTACTTGCGTAGGAAGTGTCCCCCCAGAAGATCACTCCTGCAGCTCCCAATGCAACGCTCTCGCCAATGGTGGAGACCAAATCTCTCTGCAAAGGATGTATATGAATACTTTAGTTGTAAAAGATGTATTATAGAGAATATGAGCTCTAGTTACATATAGAGCTGTGGGTTCTATATTTAACTCTAGCCCACAGTTAAATATATGATGGTTTAAAGCCGTATAGGCAATAACAGCTATTTTATGGCCAAAAACATAAGGAAAAAAAAAAAAACATGAGTAATTATCATAGTTTAGATGAATGTGTCGGAAAAATAATAATCTGGTGGAGGTATCTTGTTAAACATTTTTTGGCTGACTTATCAATCAATATGTTACCTTGAGTTCCCACCAAATTAACATAATTACATGTAAAATGTCTACAATAGGAGCAGAGGGTAATAGAAGCCAAATTCTTTGACGTGGCCAGTAAACTTGATACAGCAGGTGTAAACTAAAGAACTATCCAAGTCTCCAATGGGATCTGAGCTAAACTATAAGTTGTTGTTTTGTTTTTTTTAAATGACAGATCACTGGACTTCACCAGGTGACAGTTACTACTTTACCATTTCATATTTCTTCACATTCTCCCTTATAACATCAATTTATGTCCCCCATGGGGCATTTTGTTGAATTATCACACAAAATTTAGATTTTTTTTATAGTAAAAAAACCTTAATGAGCTAATTGGAAATATAAAATGTTACAGGCAACTTTAAACATCAACTCCAAACTATTTGTCTTTTTTAAATAAAAATATTTCAGCGTTGCCCTCTCTCCTTTACACACATAGCTTTGGTTCAAATTATAAATGATTACTCATTACAGAAAAGTAAAAATAAAGTATTTTTGAACTTCAGTAATCATAAAAACAAAAATCTGTATCTGGTAGATCATAGTTTTACAAAAAGTGCAACTCTCCTTCTGGAGCTGCTGCCTAGTGGCTGGTGCAGAGCACAGCGGGTGTATTTATACGGGTGGAGCAGAGACATGTAGACGAAACATATTGGTTAGCTTTAGCTGATGCTTAGGGTAGGTTTACGGATGAACTGGAAAATAAATTTTCTACCATCCCGGTCACAACAGATGGCTGGCGTAAGTTCCTCTGTGTGTGACGAAGGTGCCACACAGAGAAATTGACACAAAAGCTATAAATTGCTGGGAAAAGTGAGAGTTAATCTATTAAACTGACTGACTATCAATATATAAACTAAAAACTGGAGTACAGACTATTTTTATGTGTCTTTATGAACTTGCTCCTTTATTATTACATTGAATATAATTTTAAATTGTTGTATAATTGTTATCCAGGTTAACTTAAAGAGTGAGGTACTACTGTTACAGGCTAATTTTCTAGGCTACAGAAAAGTAATTGTTAAGAGCGCACAAATATGAAAATTTGGGACGATGTGAATGTCTGATATTATAAGTGCTAGTACGACAGTAGTTTACCAATCAGTTTTTTAATCGGATTACTTGATTAATCGTAACAATAATTTAACGATTACTCGATTACTAAAAGAACAGTTTACAACAGCGCTATTTCCTCCAATCAACCAACCTCAGTTAAAAGGGTCACCTCACTATTGTAAGTGGGTCGGGTATAAACAAAAACAGGACGTGCCAACCCATCCCCAACAGATGCAAGGCGCATTGCCTCTTTCAGCCTGTTCTGGACAAATAGGCGTCCATGATTAGTGGAGCGCAGTACAGAACCCATGTATATGGAGGGGAAAAGGGCGGTGCATTCAATCCACAGCCAGTTCAGTTGATCATTGCGCTCAATCTCAACAGCAGGACAACGTCCCGTGTAGTTTTTCAGCCCCCCTTTGTAGTCATGGTTGTAACAATCAGGAAACAGGTAGAAGCCCCACAGCTGGTTCGGTCTCAAATTTTTAGCCTGTCTCAGGGTCTCCAGCATGAATTTGCGAGCCGAGAGTTCAAATTCTTGTTTCGCTACAATCCCCACTTGCTCTGGAGTCCACTTAAGGTTCTTTTCAGCCACCATTTCACGTGATTTCCTTCTATAGACATCTTTGGCATCCCAGTTTCGGATCCACAAGGGCCGCCATTCCTCCCAGTCAATGACAGACAGACCTTTAGCCTGGTGGTCTGGTATGTATTTGTCAAGACCCTGAGGCATCCTTTCATAGTGCTGAGAGAGACTGACACGTTGTGGAATCCCCCCATTCACTGGTGTGTCTTCAGCGTCATAGTAGGGATAAAGCCCGAGGCGTTCCTTATAGAACATTGTGAGATTCTGCCGGACAAAGCCCTCATTGGGGGTTGCCACTATGTCAAACTGGTCTAATGATAACGTAACACCTCGTCGTGTCCCACACTCTTGAGTGGGCGCGTTCCATACAAGGAGAACTGGCTTCTGGGAGTATAATGGCCATCTTGTCTGCTTTGTGTCTGCTGAACCCAGGACTATCCATGATGTAAACAGAGCAAGGAGAAACCAGGACAGTCGGTCAACTGCAGAGAGGAAAGAGGGGAATACAGTCTCCATGGTGGTCCCGGCTCACCTTCACTCCTCTGTTTCCAAAAAACACAAAGAAAAGCTGAAAAAAATTAGTATAAAACATAACATTTATACAGAAAAATTTTTGTTCTGAACATTAATTCAACTATATAATGCATAAAATCGGGTGTTATTGTACTAAGCCAACCAAATTTACTAGAATAATTCTAAAATGTTAAAAGTCGACCTAATTTCCACCATTTATTCGGCTTCCTTATAAATGTAAAACTTCCTCTACGTTGTTGGCAGAGTTAGCAGACCGCTAACAGCTCACTTAGCCACATTAGCTCAAAGTTTCATTGAAACTAACAGCTGCGATGCTAACTTAGCTAACGGGTTTCTTCCTCCTTACTTCACACTGACCTGGTCTGTTCATGTAGTCCAATCATGAAACCGTCTGTTAAGTTAGTTTTCCACCTCCCAGCCATGTGAGAAGCAGCAGGCATAGTCCGTTTAAGCCATTTGAAGGAAACACAGAAAAGTCAGCCAAAGGAATGAGGACAAGAGGGATGGGGAGAGACCGTAAACGTTGAGCAACAACAGACCCACATATGTAGCTGCTGACGGTGGGGGGTTTTGGATTTAATTTAAAGGTTTTTTTATTAAGTACAAAATATATTTGTTAAATATATGTTTTAAGCTTTAATCTAATGTAATGCTAATACATTTTTCTAATTATTAATATACGAATGAAACTGCGTTCTAGTGAGAGCACAGCACCCCCCCACTACCCCCAGAATCAAAATATTTGGTTTGTTCCATTCGCTACCTCAGAAACAGGTTTCCCTTTTACATTCCCAGGCCAGTTTCAACAAAAAGTGGTTTTTGCTTGTTGTCTTTATTTTTTAACACATCACCAAAACTGATTTCGGCTTGTTGACTTTAAAGCATATGTATAAGCTACAGAACAGGTTGACGTTCATTTTATTTTATTTCCCCTTCTCCTGAAACAAGAGTCTGCTCTCTGTAGTCTTCCGCTGTGGGTCGTATGCAGTTATTGATATCTAAGGGGCTAAAAAGGGATTTCTTAGGTCTTAGTTTTCCACTAAACACAGTTTGAGCCATTATTCACAAATGGAGAAAACATGGAACAGCAGTGAACCTTCCCTCCACTGTTGATCTGCCAAACAAAATTGCTGCAACATCAAAAAATGTAGAGAGACTGGGAACAAATTGGAACCATGGGAAAGTTCCAAGACCAAATCCACAGGTGACTAAAAAGAACACAAAGGCACATTTCACTTCCACTAGAAAGCATCCAGATGTCTTTGAAGTGCCTTTGGTTGTGGTATAACCTTAAACAGGTTGCCTTTGTGACTGAATGAAAACACTTTTGCAGAGAAGAAAGGGGTAAAAACTCAGAAAAAAAACTGATTGCTAGTTATTACATATACTTGATGGCACCAGGTTTTAAGTTTAAGAAGGTTTACTTTTCCTATATTAGATCTAGTTGACTTACATTCCAATGAATATGTGAAAACATCATTGTTGTAGAGCATACTTGTTTTTGATCAGGTTATCTTCCTTTGATAATATTTGTTTAAAAGTTAATTTTACATAACACTGCCCCCTTAACCTTTTAACACATTTCACATTTCACAAATTAAAAAAGCAAAGACAGAAGTAATTATTTTTTTCACAAGACTGTCTAATTTTTTTCTTAATTATCTTTGGCAATTCCAAAATCTTATGGGACAACCGTATTGACACAGGTGCATCTCACAAATTTAAAATATAATCAAAAAGTTCATTTACTTCACATATTTAATTCATAAGCTGTAATTGTGTTGATTGTATAGATTTATTACACACAGACTTATGTATTTCCAGTAGTTATATTTGTTCATTTATATTATGAGGGTTTACAACTTATAAAACAGTGTATCAAAAATATTAAATATTTACAAAAAGTAGTTTTAGTAGAAAAATGCTAAGTTATTGACCAAAGAATTTCGGGGAATACTGCTGATTTGACAGTTGTCCAATAGAAAGTCATTGACTCCCTTCACAAGGAGAGCTCAAGTCATAAAAGGTCATTGCTAAAGTTGCCAGCTGCGCACAGAAGACTGACAATAAAATTAGTTTGTATGACTGCCTAAAAACTCTGACTGTAGATTAAATTAGATCATATTTAAGTGAAGTCATGATCATGTGTCTTACCAGCAACAAGTTCCTCTTTAAGCCTCTGAAGAAACTCAGTCAAGATGAACAGTTGAAGCTGCTCTGTCAAAAACCAACTCCTTCTGCCCTGAAACTCTGCTGTTTAAGTACTCAGGAAACTCCTCCTCTCTTTGACCTCGACAAACACATGCAAAAGAAAAATATAACATCATTACTTACATTTCATTTTTAGCCATTGGGGAAAGTAAGTCCCCCCTTGATTCGAACCTTACTTATGATGACATTCTAGAAAAGTAATTTTCAGTCTTAAATTGGAGGGACATTTATAAAGATGATTACCTCATGCCATGTCATACCAATGAATCACTGGGTGTTTAGCATTTTTTATGCCCTCCCTTTGTATTTTGGTTTAGTTTTTGTTAAATCAATATCAGTACAGTGAGTTTAGTTTGGGTTATCTGAAATCATGTTGGCTTAATTTTATGAAAAACCTGAGCATTATTTTAGACTGTTTTCCAGGAGATGTATGGTGGTTCATTTAGTAGAGGTTGAGCTTTTGTTATACCATCAATAAATGTTGCACTTTACTTTCTGTGAGAGAGCCTCTATCTCAATCATTTAGAGAGACATGCTTTTCAATTTAAATTTATAAGTGATATTTAATGTTCATCTGTATTTTGCACCCTTTGGATATTTTTTCATCTAGAAACACTCTCAAATAAACCACCTTAGTTACACAGGATGGAGAGAAACTGAAATCAAAGTCCTTTTACAGATTTTAATTGGAGCAATATTAAATAGGTAGAGAGTGGCTTGATTCCGTTCCACGTCTTCATTTGAGTCCAACTTGAAGAAAACATGGACAAGACTCACAGCAAATTTTTATCCTTTTTCAGGTACATGACCTGAGTTGGTGCTGTCAAAGAAAACCAGATCCCATTCCTCAGATATCCATACGGTGGTCAGCAAAGCCAGCATGGGTGGTTTCCCAAGCCATTTTTAACAAAATGAAAACTCTGTTATTTCAGCTGTCAGAAAATAAACAAGGAAGCATAATTGCACACTCACATCTTCCCCAAGTCATAAAGTCACAATCATCCAATATCAGCGAACAAAGCAAAAGGCTCACGCAAAGTAAGATCGGTTCAAAGAATTAATTATGTGAAGTGTATCTTGGCAAAGATCTCTTCTTATCTTTTAGGGAGAGCAATATCAGCCAGCTTTGTAGAAGTCTCTTTCCCATACCGAGCACAGGAGGCCAGAAGTTCGCTCTTAAACTCATCCAGACCTTATTAGCAGAAGCAGTGGTTTACCTCAGCAATTTCCCCCTTCAGCTGGAGGTCAAAAGTGTTGTTTTCACTGCAAGTTCAGCTTGTTGATTGTTTTAAACCCATTTCCAAAATTGCTGAGTACTGTTGTTATAAATCATTGACAACTTCTGCAAAGTTTGCCAAATTTAATACTGGGCCAAAAAAAAACTAACCACATGGATTATACTATGCATAATGATGTTTATTTGAACTTTTTTGAAAAAACGCATTAAAGATTTTTAGTGTAAAAAGATATTTGTCTGCTCCCAGTGGGAATGACTGTTAAGTAAATATGTTGTAATGTTTAACCCTTTGAAAATGAATTTGGATGTGCATCTCAAAAAATTAGAACATCATTGGGAAGCTTATTTCAGTAATTAAATTCAGAAATTATCTATCTATCTATCTATCTATCTATCTATCTATCTATCTATCTATCTATCTATCTATCTATCTATCTATCTATCTATCTATCTATCTATCTATCTATCTATCTATCTATCTATCTATCTATCTATCTATCTATCTATCTATCTATCTATCTATAAGCCACAACATTGATGACTTATAATTTAGGAAAATCAAAAATTCAGTTTCTCTGAAAATCAGAGTATTGCATGGGCCAGATCAAAGAAAGAATTTTGAAATACAAATATATCATTGCATCCACAACCTTTAGGAAACAGCTGTTATGACATTTTTAGGGAAGGTGAGTCACAAAAACATAATTCCTTAGTAAGCTGGGTGGCTGTCGACAGAGTGCTGCAGCATATTCACGGAAAGCTCAGTGGAAGGAAAACATGGGGTAGGAAAAGCTGGACCAGTGACAGGAATAACCACAGCCTTAATAGGATTGTGAAGAAAAGCACATAAAAACACTTGCTAACCATAAAAATGTTGGATTCTTACATGGACTAAAGAGAAAAAGGACTGAACTTCTGCTCTAAGATTCAATGTCCTATTTTCAAATTAAAAGTCAATTTTGCATTTTAATGGGAAAGTCAGAGCTCAGTCTGGACAAAACATGGAAGGTTGTTTGAGTTCCAGTGTTAAGTTTCTACAGTCAGGGATTATTTAGGGAGTAAATAAGCTGGAGCTGACCCACTGTGTTTCATTATGTCCAAGGTCAGGGTAGACACCAACCAGGGAGATTAAGAGCGCCTCATGCTTCCCTCTCATTATGGCCATTATGGAGGTGCTGATTTCATCTTCCAGCAGAAGTTGGGACCCGCTCACACTACCTAAAGTACCAATATTTGTTGTATTGAGCATGGTCATTAAAACACCATGGCTGTGCAGGATGGGCCAGCAAACCTCTGTTTGCTGAACCCCATGGAGAATCTATGGTGTGTTGTCAAGAGGAACCACAAGAAACACCAAACCCAACAATGCAGAAGAGCTGAAAGTTGCTATTCAACAAACCAGATCATCTCCATGCCACTCTACATTGATGCAGCAGTTCATGGAAAACCAGACCAACAAAAAAAAACCTCTAAATACTGTAGTATATAGACATACTTTGCAATATTTGTGCAATATTCTGATTTCTGAAATACTGAAAAATTTGTTTTCATGAGCTGTAAGTCATAATCATCAGAATTAGTGGAAAAATAAATGCTTGGGCTATATGGCTGTGTAATAAATTAATACACAAGACTCTTGATAAAACGAATGAATTAAATAAATAGATTTCTCAATAGCCCTGCGACAGACTGGCGACCTGTCCAGGGTGTACCCCGCCTCTCGCCCGGGACGCAGCTGGAGATAGGCACCAGCGACCCTCCCGACCCCATTTAGGGAAGAAGGGTGTAAAGAAAATGGATGGATGGATAGATTTCTCAATATTATAACCTTTTGAGATTCAGTCATTTAAGAACAGAAACATAACAGACCAACACCTGATTTTGTAATTTAAAAAATTGCTTTAATAAATTAAATGTGAAATACATCCTGCCAAACCAGCAAAGAAAAAAAAAACAGGATCTCCTATTTGACTCAATGCTGTTGTGTATATGTGTAGTATGAAGTCACTGAAACAAGTCCTTCAAATGTTACAACATGATATTAATCCTTCCTTAGATTAGTTTGGGTAGCTACTGATTGCCAACTCACAAAGGCTGCAGCCCAAACCTCCTGCTCCATGCAAAACAAAGCAAGACAAAATAGTGTCAAAAAAAAAAATTAAATGTGCACAGACAGGTTTCCCCACTTTAGATAAGACCATAACAAGTACTGATTTTATTCTAAACTCATTGAGTTCAATGAATCATACAAGAAAACAACCTGCAGCAAAAAAATATTTAGAATTCTTAAAAGGTTTCATCCTTTGTCTGCACGCATTCACACCGACATGCATACAAGCCAAGAACTCCATGAAATGAGAGGATTCAGCTTTTTTCTCTCCATCCCAACTGGCGGTTCATCCCCTGTCTCACTGCACACAAGCCACAAACGGTTCACATGCAGAGGCTCGGCACACAATGCATCAGCCGCTCCACACGGGGGCTTCAGACAATTTAGGAGATCACGTTATTGAGAGATGTTTCCGGCTTCCATCTGCAGGAGGAAAGAAAGAGAAGAAAACCGGGACGGTGCTGACTCAGCGGCTCATTCGAGTCCCTCAAGGACCGTCAGGCTTCACAGAGGATGACGGGGAAATCTACATGGATGCACGGGAAGTCCAGCTTTACAATTCCCTGAAAGGACACAGAGGGAATTTAAATGATTTGCAACAACAACAAAACTGGTGTCTACTCAATATGCACAAATCAATCGGCCAATTTTCTCTTGATAAGCTCTGATCAAAGGTCAGCAAGGAAAAAAAAAGTATTTTCCTCCTCCACTATTCACTAAATTTACAGTCCCTAGAATTAAAAA
This sequence comes from Gambusia affinis, assembly GCF_019740435.1. NCBI lineage: Eukaryota > Metazoa > Chordata > Actinopteri > Cyprinodontiformes > Poeciliidae > Gambusia > Gambusia affinis. The sequence goes on along the minus strand of NC_057874.1, from coordinate 16,704,367 downwards.
TAAACTAATTAGGCAGGTCAAAGACTTCAAAGAAAAGAAAACTATTCTCCAGCAGTCAGGGAAAATCTGAATGTTGCATTTAAAGTGCATAGAAGTGAATTCTGAACTGATTATAATACATTCTCTCACCTGAGGTGTTAAGTTTTTCTGAACCCTTTTCAGTTTGGCTCTTTTACGTCCATTTTTTGTCACAATTGTCTCCTCGTAGAACTCGTGAGCCAAGTCACCGTCCTCATCGAAGTACATAGAGCTGCAGCAAAAAAAAACAAACAAAAAAACATGGCAATATATATATACATACATATATTGATTGGCCTTGTAGTCGATCTCTTGAGATCAACATAATTTTTTCTCCGTCTCAAACACGTGACTGCAATGAAAACATAATCAGTTTTTCTTAGAGCAAGAAAAGGAAATATTAGCTTAACTTATTTATACCAGGTCATTAAAAAAAAAATCAACTTACTGAGCTCTTTTAATAAAGGAATACCGACTCTCAATATTTGCACTCACTTTAATTTGATTATAAAATCCAACTCAGTTTATGACCCCGTTATGATTCCTCCCATTTATGGACACTAAACCTATATTTACCTTCGTCTGGTAAATACGAAGGGAGTCGCTCCAGGGAAACTTCGTACTCTTGCCAGTGACTGCTCGTTTCCATCTTTGGCTGCATCATCCCCGCTGCCTGAGCCAGAGAAAGGCCAAAATCCTTTGGATTTGGAGCCACTACCCCCCATCTTCAGCTGCAGCACATTATTTTCCCTGATTCACAGGGGAACCAGCGGTGATTCACTATTCTCGTACGGGAGTAAATTGGGTCTTCAGAGTGGAATAGCTAAAGAAAAAAAAGGGATTGAAATGTTTCACTTGAAGCAGAAAGCACACAAAGGATGCAATTATTCTGTAAAAACAGAACCATTAATCACACCCAAATTCCCAACACAAAATAACTGCATATTAATAACTACAAGTCTCATAAAACCAGCAGAGGAAAACTAAATTACAACAGCAAAAGTAACAAATTCAACTATACTGTGAATATTTAGGGTCTGAAACATAAATTGGAGACACATTTCTTATCAACATTCCTGTCTCTGATAATGACAAAAAGAAAAATTGCCCATCCTGACATTTTAGTTTCTGCTACTCCTTTTCTTTCCCAGAAAGCATTTTTTGATTTTCTGTTTTACTCACTTCCTGGTAAGACATTTGCACTGATTATTGCTTTTTGCACTGATTTTAAAATTTGGAAGCAAACATGTAGGCAGATTATCTCTTTTTGCATTTCCACAGTTTTTTTTCCCTGGTAGGGTGCCTCTTCTTTCTTTCTGGTATTTTTTATGTTACCGTTAACAAGTTCACAAATAATTAAAAAATACTCTTATTTTTTAAAAGGTATTCTAGAAAAGCTAACATTAGTTCTTGCAATGACAATAATAACAATAAATATTCTGATTAAAATATTTAGTGTGATATTTGGCTATTTTCTTTCCTCTCTTTCTCATCTCAGATGAGATGTCAATGTTGTTTGTGTGTGGTGTGAACACCTGCTGCTGTCACATTCTATCCAACTGGTTAACTAATACATTAGCACGTGAAACGCAAGTTCATAATACTTGGAATACATTAATCAACAATTATTGCTCTTCAAATAGTCCTTTGCGACATGAATATTGCAGACACCAATATTGCAATGACAATATATAAATGACATATTGTGTAACATTTGAGTGTTTTATTTCTTAGGTATCATACTTAATTTTTTTTATCTTTTTAAGATAAAACATAAAAGAAAAGAAAAAAATAACATGTCAGGCATATATTTCTATATTTTTCCCTTTGCATCCAGTCAATATATCATAATATATAGTAAGAAAAAGCAACATACAATATAGAGCGGACATAGTAATAAAAATCTAATTGCCTAGCACTGCCTCTAATTTATTTTCCTCATGGATAAGACAAAAGGCACAAGAGGAAGTCATTAGAGTTGCTGTAAATATGCCAAGAAATCACACACGGCCCAAGAAGCGTGGCAATGCAACCAATTAAAGCCACAAAATGTTGAGAGAGCAAAGCACTGACAACCGTCTGTGTAATGCCACGAAATGTAGCAAAGATGTGGTTATAAAATGCAAGTTACGTGCGTCGAAGATGAACAACATAAATAAACGTAATTAACATTGGCAAAGAAGTAGCTAACTTATTTAGCGGCTTTATCAAAACAGTTAGAGACTGACCCTGTTCAATAAACTCAAAGTAAACCAGCTTTAATGTCATTTTATGACCTGAGAGCTCCCATCGCTGTTACCTAAAGACAACCAGTGCTCTCTTTCTAGCATTTACTAGGTCAACACGCTCCTACACAACATAACGTTCACCCACGTTGACAAACGCTAACGTTAGCTGATTTCTTAGCTATTGGTAGTTTCAGGGTAGCAGTAAACCTACCTAAACCGAAGAGTGTTGTGTTCACAGAGGCAAATATTCCTCTGATGAATTTGTCCGGATGAGTTGTCAATATCACCAACGACCAAAGAGCTCGTAACATCAACAGCTATTATATTAGCTGTTTGTGCTAACGGTGCTGCTTCTTCAGCTGCCCTTCCCCGTATTGTTCTGTGCGTTACCGCCACCACGTGGAGGGGAGGGATAAACGGAGGTCGTCTTCTTTTTACCAGCTCCATCCAGATGTCCTCTTCTTATAACAAAGACAGATGTGGTGTGGAAAGATGGTCACACAGATAATTGCTTCATAAAATTATAAGTTCTATACTGGTCATATTCTCTACCTGAGTGCTTGGATCAATAAATTCAGAGAAATCAAACTAATTATCAATTACAAAAACTTATATGAATGTTTTTTTCATTATAGATGTGGAGGGATTTGTTGGCAATTCCTGTGTTCATAAAAGCAGGACAATAAGTTCCTCTGTTAATTCAGTACCACAATTTCTTTGTTTTGCTTTGTGGGGAAGATAGTCCCAAGTTTCCTTCTAGGTTTCTGGGCATGTTTATTTTATTTCCATGTAACTTTGACTCTATTGATGCAAATTGTAAATACTTTTTCAATAAAAAAATATTACTTAAAATTAAAATGTAATGTAGAGCAATCAGTGCCTACATGGCATTTAAATTGTATTTTTTGAACATACCGTTAATGCAATTAGGTTAATTACAGTACATGAACTCAATTACAATCTGCAATTTTTTACTGAAGTTATTTTTACTAAAGTTTCATTAATGATATAAAACACTGTTGTAATTTTAAAAAAACCCCAGAAGAAATCTGAGTGGGAAAACTTTGCAGCAAAGCATACACTTTGAAAGGATCATAAACTTAACAGCACAAGACCTGTAATTTATTGTGATCAGTTTATTAGATAATTTGCATATAAATATACATACTCAACTCCAAATCACAGCTTTATTAAAGTGCCAGTATGTGATAAAAGACAGCATGGTCTGGTGCTTTCAGTAGCTCACATTAAATGTAAACACATATATTCCTGCTTCATTAACAAACTATAATCTGAAACATTGTCATTGCCTGAGCTTTCTCCTTCCCTTTTGTGTCACCTGTAAAGGTTCCCGTTTCCGTGGCATGAATAGGTTATTCCTAATGTTTAAATCCAAGGCTGACTCTTTGTCAACCAGGCGTAGTTACGCAGGCCATTGCGTGCCTTATCTTGTCTCTTGCATGAGCATAGCGCTTCACAATCTGCCGCACATGCTCTTCTTCCTCGCGCTGTAAGATTCGCAAAAAGTTGCTCAGCTCAGGAAAGCTGAAGGCATCCCACTGCAAAGAAAAGACATTTTGTTTTAAGATCACACAAACCACTCATAAAATAAAAGAGTTTACTGCAGTGCCCCCTAATATCTGACCAGAAAACTCACATTTACATCCCCTGTTTCATTCTCCTTCAAAACCAGACTCAAGACTGATTCACTGGGTCCAGCACACAAGCGCAAATACAGAGGGCGCTCATCATCAGACAGCTTACGCATGAACACTGCTAGAAAGCAAAAAAAGTATAATCAATGGTTTTCTTCTGTTTTAATAAAATCCTGATGTGAGGAATCCAACCTTGACTTTGCTTCTCAGCACGTTCAAACAAGGCAAACTTCGCTGGATTGTCGACCACAGTGAACTTGTTGAGCAACGCCTCAATGACTTCTCGCACTTGGGTTTCTGAGCTCACATGAAGGTGCTTTGCTGCGTCTTTGGGGAGGTAGAAAGACGTCCGCCGCCTTGTCAGTCTTTCTTGCTGATCGTCCTCCTCTGTCCAGCTCTGGTTCCGAGAAGGTGGGAGGGAGATGGGGCGGAGTAACTGAAAGTGGACCTTTATGAAACCAGTGAACGTCCCATCTTTATTCTGTTAGAAATACAGATTCATTAGAGTTAGAGGGTGTCATTTCTGGAGACAACTCTGCAAGTAATGAAAATATAACGTAAAAACTGTACAGAAGTTCCCATAAACACATCCTCGGCATAATAATAACATAACTATGCATAAATGCAGCTGAGTTAAAGAACTTCTACCAACTTTGCAATGAAATGTAGTCAAAAATCCAGCCACAATTATTCCAGAAGCTTGTTGATGGTATCAAAAACATTCAGATGCTATCATTACAAAAGCCCATGACTAGCTTAGCATAAGCCAGAATCAAGTTTGCTGTGACTCACATCCACCATGTAGAGATTGTTGTTAATCTGAGCGTTGTACTCCTTCACCTTCTGCTGAATCTTACCAACACTTAACTCTTGTTTACCCGGTTCAGTCTGGTCATCCTGAAGAGGACGAAAATGTTGGAACCAGTTATGCCAAAGGAAATCGGTTGAGAAGAATAAAGGATGGAGGGATGCAACAGAGAACAATGTAAAACGGGAAAGACAAGAATTAAATATAATAAATCTAACATCTCAGGACATCAAAATTTCATCCTAAATGTATTTTTAAATTCAAAGTCACCAGCTCATAAACTCTTTGCATACCTAATTCACCCTAGTAGTAATGCATTTATGAACTATGATCTCAAATCTAAAGATTAGATTTCTTTTTAGATGTGGCTTCAGTGGCCTTCACTGACAGTAATCACACAGGAGAGTAAAGGGAGAAAGAAATGCTCTACAACCAAAAAACATTCATTAAAACGCTCAAATCTCATTCATAGGTTATTAAATTAGCATATTATTTTCTGAATTTTTTTAATTTTTATTTTAAACCTGATGTATCATAGAGTTTCCTTATAATTTCCAACAAAAGAGGAAAATATAGCAACAAGAAAGACTTTCATACGGAAGTGCATGTTTCTAGTTTTTTTCTTAGCTTTAAACTGAACTTTAATTCCCGGTTTTAGTTGTTCCAGAGTATCCTCAGCTTCTCAGAAAGGCCCCCGTTCTAATCCCAGCAGGGGAATAAAAGGTGTAGAAAGTGACCTAATTTGTTTAAAACACACGTCTTAAGTATCTGGATGGATTTCAACAAAGCAAATGCTGGGTTTGTTTCTCAAAACTAAAGAGCTGTAGTTAAGCTTGTATACAGTCACAGACGACACTAAAAGCAGGTAGTTACACAGTAAAAATATAGATTTAAAAATATAAAACCACTTTACAAGAATACGGCTTCTTATTAATGACAAATAAACAGTAAATAAACTGGTCAATTATTAAGCTGCAACCAAGGAAGTTATGATGTAGTAAAGGTCAGAGAGAGGGAGAAAGTGACAAATGTCTTAGCAAATAGTGATTATGCAACTCTGTTATACATGTCTTACAGCTGATAGAGGATTTATTAAATGTTAATGATGTACTATATAAAACATTAATAAAACTAATATATCAAACAATTAAAAGAGGTGAGCAGCAAACAGACATGGTGGTGTCTATCTGCTTTGCCATATTAACATCGCACAAGGTCATAATCAATTTTTTAGTTTTTCTCCATTAGATTTCTCAAAAGTAAATGAAAAATCCAACTCATTAAGAAATTAAAATAATAATAATAATACTGGCACTGTGAGAGCAGTGAAAGGTGATTAGTGTTGAATAGAAATGAAACATTTCAAATTTATATTACAAAGAAAAAATAGAAAACTATGTTTAGGGTTCTTTCCACTTCACCGTGATGCACTACCGTTTGTTAATCTATCATCTAATATCAAGATGAAATACGTAAAAATGTTTTAGCTGGCAAAACGTAAACATTTAATGGGTGAATGTTATTTTGAAAGGTGCATTATTATGTTCTGTTTTACGAATTGCGTCGCTTTTTACCACGTTTGTGTCCGTCTCGATGGAGTCCTCACTGTAGTCTGTGTTCCCCGTTAACACACTCCCCTGCGTGCTGCAGTCCAGCTGGATAAACGGCCGGCAGCGGTAGTGACAAGTGTAGCTGCAGTCTGAAGGAGAGAAACAGATATCAAAAGAAGGTGTGGTTTTGGTTCCTCTGTTTTGCTTTAACTTTGGGTGTTGCCAATCTGTGTATCTGTTCCTGTACTGTCCCACTAAGCTGCCGCCTCTGTGAGTGAGACTGAATGTGACTGACAGTACAACAGAAACGCCAGAAGTAAAAGAAAACAGAGGAGCAAAGACAATCCTGGGCCCTATATGTACAAAAAACACTGAGCTGAAAGATGAAACAGGCCAGAACTTCCAACTGATAGGCTAAACAGCTCAGAGAGGAAATTTAACATCCCGAGGCACTAATAAAACAGAAACAGCCTAAGATGAAAATAAACATCTATTTCCATTGTGACTATGGCAGTAATTTTTCTTCAAAACTGTTTAAAATAGAACAGAACCAGCAAAAAGCCAAGTTTAGTCTACATAAATAGACAGACACTGCAGTACTCAGCAACCATTACTTACAGACATCAATTATACATTTGTTTAGATCTGGTCCAGTGGAATAACTCAAAAGCTTTGAAACAACATAGGAACAGGATGTAAAGCATCAGGCTTTCAATTTGCTCGAAGCCTGAAAATCTGACACTTTTGCTGGTCAGATTAAAATAGACTCAAGCTTAAAATAGATCAGAATTAGAAGAAATACTCACTGGCACAGCGTAAGCTCTGCTTATAGAGACCCCAGATGAATTCTCCACACAGGTCACACCAGCTGAGGTGTGTGTAGCTATAGGGCTGGAAGTCATGGCCCATTGCCCCCTCTCCCAAGTGACGGACTGGTCCCTCGATGCTGACGCTGTCTCCAACCAGACGGACAACGCGGCCAGCGCCAGGCTGACCCGGATTGACAGGGGCACAGGCGATGTGAGAGGACGGAGCGGCTAGCTCGATGGAATCGTTCACACTGAGGTCCTTCAGCTCAATCAGCTCACAGTTAGTCATCCTGTCCTCGATGCAGAAACTGAAATATCATGCAAACACTGGGTGTCCATGAGGGCGTGCAGGTGTGTGTGGAGCCATATGAGGAAGCAGCAGAGTTGGATTTATACCTTTCCATCACACTGAAGCATCATTTTGGAGTCAGTCCCGTTCCAGAGTCAGGTAGCATCACAGTTTGAAGCTACAAGACATTAAATAACAAAAAAACTTTAATGGATTTTGATAAAGCAACTTTTCTCTAATAAACAGTGTCAAAACATTTACACACAGCATCACATATTTATTAATCTATATGACACCCTCACAAATATTCGGTCAATTTAACTTGTTAGGCTGTTTCTCAATCACAACTTTTGCTACAATGAAGCTTTGGCTTGTCTGCAGTCAAATTCTATATCTGTTATAAACTGTCTTTGCATCTTTATTTGATTTAAACGTTCAAAATAATTGATAATCATGTATATAACAATTAAACATAAAATGGAGTGTCACTGCACCTACAGTGAACATAAAGAACAAACGTAAATCTGTTTCTGACTCTATCTTTAAGAACAGAAAAACAAAGGATTAACAGTTGTTATCTGATGCCAGGAATCACACAGTTACATAAAATGTGGGACAGGATGATGGGTATAATCCAGATCTATCCCTCAGACAGTATTCACACTGTTCTTCACAAAATGTAGCAAACAGGAGCAACAAAAACTGAGTCAGTCCAACTCAGGCAGAAAACTGAACAGTTGATGGTAACATATACTGTAAAACACAGAGTCCAGCCCTGGAAACCTGGAAAAGACTTGAGAATGTTGTGGAAGTTCACCCTCCAGAAGGACATCCATTACATACAGCCAGAGCTACAAGAAGATGCTTTAAATTAAACATAATGATGTATTGAAACAGCCAGCAATAAACTGACGTGTATTTGAAAGTTTATAATCACAGATGTTGCAAAGCCAGTTTGGTTGAGTTTGACCTATTTTGCAAAAAGGAATGTGCAAAATTTTATCTCTAAACTTGTAAAGTAGATGCATACCCCAAAAGGAGGTTTAGACCTTTAGATTTTTACTTAAGAAACACATTTTTAAGATCGAGAATTATTTTCTTTCTGCTTAACAACGACTCTATATGTTTGTGTCTCAAATAAATACCCAATAAAATGCAATAAACCACAAGGTTACCAAAAGTAAAACAGTTCAAGAGGTACAAATACTTTTGCAAGGCTGACTTTGTCATTCATGAGACAGCACAGAATTTATTAAGTCATAACAATATAAATGATAAAAAAAAAAAACTGAATGACAAAAGAAAATTCAGAAGGTTTTGAAAACATGATTTTTTAAATTTTTCCTATCTGCAGCAAGTGTATGGAGGATTTAAGAGACTGAGTGAGGAGGGATGTGGTTTCCTCAAGAAAATAAGTAAAAAGTAAAACATATTTCTTAATTAATGCAGCAAATTCAACTCAGTTACTCAACAAAGCATAAATTCATCATTTTTCCGAAGCCACAGCATTATTTTATTAAGATGAAGAATAGCATCTAAAACTGTAGTGAACGTATTTTCTCTTTGGAGCAAACTTATTGTGACTAGAATAAGAACAACCCGGGTCTGTGTTTGCCAAGTGGGTCACCACACGGTGCAATTATCCATGCAGGACAACAACAACTCATTGTAAGCGACATCATTTAAGCCTATATGGTGCCATACTTGTTTATTACCTTCTCAGCTCAGACTTGTGCCTGCAATATTTTCACGTGATAAATTATTCACTAATTGAATATTCAGTCGTTAAAAGCAGCCGGGACAACGCGGTCTAATCCCGCAGCTCAAAGTCTGTGAACGGGACAGGGAAAAAAAAAACTCCCCGGACAGATATCCTGACTAACTGTTCACAGAAACCCCCCTTACCTCGATCGCTTTATCCACGCAGCTGTTCGATGGCGATATCTGCATAATCGACGCACTTTTTGTCTTGGAGTTATCAGCGAAGCGTCCCCCACCTCATCTCCCTGCGCGCACTTTGGGTTTGCGCATGCACATTGTGAGACTGGGATTATCCCTTAAGCCAAAATGTGGCACTGAAGTAGACGGAGAGAAGAGAAGGCGCTGCTGGAGGAATCAGCTCTGTTGCACGCATCACATCCACACAGAGACATGATTTAAACAGATGGGGCTGAGGAGACAAGCACGGTGTTAAGCTTCTGATGTTTTCTACCACTTTACAAAAAAATAAGAATAATAATTAAATTGAAACCGTTCACTGTGGTTATAGATAATTCAGGACTTCAATGATGAATAAATAAATCAACTTGATTAAATTGTGGAATATGTTTTGTTTCATTATTAGACTTGTGAGTAAACGCTTCTTTAAAATGTAGCCTATTTCATTAATTTATTGTTCACTTATTTATTCCGCGCTTTGGGATCTGCAACTATAAAGGGCATTATAAATAAAGTCTATTATTGTTATTATTAATTTAGGGTTCATGTCATTTATTTTAAAAGAAGAAAATATAAATAAATGCAATATTTACGAATTAAATGTAACGTAACCTAGTATTTGCAGAATAGTTAGTCATTGCATGTAAATTCATTTTACTTAGGCTACATAGAAAATGAACTGTGACAGTTCATTTTGCATGTAAGTAAAACAGGTTTTTGCTTCCAAAACGCCCACTTCTATGCGAGAAGGCTGTTAAATCTTTGATTAAGAGTATATGTGGGAATCATTCAATGAGGAAAAAGCCCTCAGGCTAAAATATGGCTAATGAAAAATAAAATGTGGTCTTCCTATTTTCTACATTCAAATCAGACTTTCATCGGCGTCTATATTTATTTGCTCCTCCAACACTTAAACCAAATTAATGTTTTAACACAGCAGCAGCAGTAGTAGAAGAAAGTATTTATTGTGTGAGAGTGAGCTTTTCTAAGCCCATTTACAAAACAAGATCACCCGTCACTTAAAGATACTGTTTTTATTCATTTATATTTGTTTGCTTTGGCTGTGACAGAATTTTCATTCAGAATTGAACTCCTGCTTCAGACAAGACAGCAAGACAAAAGTTAAGAGGAGATATTTCCTTAGATCAGTTATAATTATAGAAAAACATATAATTTTTCATCAATTCGAGTTGGTTTGGCATGGAAAACTAACAAAATTCTCCTCTAAGCATTATAGACAAATTACCTGATCCATATGGTTATTAATTCCCAGAAAGTCCACTGGAAGGTTTGGGAGTCCTTTCTCTACTATTTTTATTCCTGCAGAAAATGATTGTGTTTATTTTATTAAAGAGTTTGTACACTGGAGGCCAGTGTACAATGTGTCCATGTGTCTTCAGCTCATGTTAATGAGAGGAACATAAAAATCCTACCCATAGTTTCAAATAATTTAATAAGACCTTTTGTTTATTAACAAATTGCAAACTTCCAAACCCCATAAATTACTTTTGAAATATGACAGAAGTGTATTTGTAGAAAAAAAGAAACACATGCATTTTTTAAATAATTTTATTCACATTAAAATGCAAAAAAAAAAAAGGAGAAAGGAGAAGAAACTCCTGAATGAATGAGCATGTTGACGTCTACAGAACCCCAGTGTGCGTGTGTGTGTGGAGGCCCTGCAGAGTCACAAGCTTATTAGAGAGTAATTGGAGCACAATAACCAGTGTGCAGCTGAACTCTGTGTCTGGTGGATTTGATGGTCCAATATGAGAATTTCAAACTGTTTCATGATGGTATTCTTAGATAGATTGTACACACTACGATTGAATGGATGTAAATGAATTTACACTCGGCAGGAAGAACCCAAGCTTGCTTTCAATGTGAATCATTTTATTTATAGGACCACAAACTTGTACAGTCTTCAAAGGCACCATGTTGCCCATGGGCACCATGTTCTATAATTTAAATCAGGAATCCTCAAATTCAGGCCTGGAGGGTCGATGCCCAGCAACTTCTGGATGTGTACTTGATTCAACACACTTTAATCACATAGCTGAATTACCTCCTCAGTGCAGTCAGGTTATCCACAGTGCTGCTAACGACCTGATTATTTGACTTAGGTGTGGTGGAGCAAAGCCACATCTAAAACCTGGATTGCTCTAGGTCTAGGAGGAGTTTTAGCCATTCAGAGTAACTGTGGACTATTAATATGAAGAACATATTTGACCGGAGTAATCAGCAGCACAGTTGCATGCTATGGACCTTACCACAGGGGCCGCTTTTCATTGGCTGATGTCCATTCTACGTGGTCACGTGCGTGGCCGTCTCACAAATACACGCTTCCCGTTAGCTACAGCATAATGGCGGTACTGAAACAACTTCTACACCTTGAAGCCTGTCTGCTACACAGTCTTACGTTAGCTAAACAGATCAATATGCAATGTGTACTGTATCTGACACACTAAAGATTTTATTTTAGCAGAAAAGGCTTTGGACTAAACTGTTACTCGTGTTAGCCACTCTAGCACCAAGTAAAGCTAGCCAATCAACCATCGCTGTGTTCAGGGAAACGCTGATTAATAATCGAGAAATAAATATCAAGCCTGAAAACTTGATACCGTAACGGACTGAATGTTATGTTGTTGTTTTTTTTACCTAATCTTTGCTCGTCTTGCGGGGTGCAGGCAGTTGCCACGGTAACAGGCGGTTACCACGGTAACAGGTGTGCTTAAACTACAAAGAGAGTAAAAAAGGTACTAGCGGTTTTGAGTTGATCACCTGTTCGGGTTATTTTACCTTTGATGTAGTTTCTAAACGTTGGACTAATTACCTCGTTAGTTTGTGAGTATAGCTACATGATTTACACCAAACATCAAATAGAACAAATATATTTCATAAAATTTTAACAAACCAATGGCTGGTGTTACCAACAACCTTTTCAGCATGTCAATGTTCTTCTTAGGCCTTCTAACGAGCCATCATTTGATCCTGGTGCGTTAAACCAGGGAGAGAACTAAAATATGCAGGAGCTGGCCCTCGAGGACCGACTTTGGGGACCCCTGCTCTATTGCAACAAATTTGATTTCAGTATCATAAAGCTACCAGTAGGAGGCAGTGTGGGCTTGTAATCGCTCCGGAGTCTGCGTAACGGACAACAATCAACTGCAGAACAGATTCTAGGAGGATTTGTGAAGCACAGATTTGCTTCTGCCTCATCACTCCTGCTTGTTCTATCCTGTTTACAGGTTAGTAGAGGGTTGTTTTTTTTGTTTTTGTTTTTTTCCTTTTTCAAAATATCCCTGAAGAACTTATTTAGTCTCGCTAAAGTAGTTTCTATAGAGTCCTTCTGTGTTTTATTTACTGGTGTCATAGCAACTGAACTAACGGGCGCAGGCGAGGAAAAAGAACGACCACGGTTCTTGTTAGCTGGGGTATAAAGCTACAGTACAGGAAGTGTTGCAATCTGTTCTTATGTACAGATTCATTAATACACCGTCAGTGAAAGGAAACTGTACTGGAAGTTGTTGGAAAGCAATATGGTTATGTTGACTAGATCGTTTTTTTTTTATTTAGATGAGTCAAATCTGTGTAGCCGTATTCTGTCTTTCTGTGAACATGTTGGTGTACAGAAAAAAAATACAAATACATTGTACATTGTTTACTTTATGCAGTAGCATATGGCGTAACAAATGGGGGTTAGTTTGAGACTTAAGTGTGTGACATAAGCTGTACTTTTGCATTAAAGGATCTAAATAAACTGTTTATTACAGAAATAAGAATATTGTAGAATGACAAAGAAAATAACATGGACACTGGATTATTTTGAGGAAAGATCAGATATAGTGCTGTTTGGAAATGTTTAATAAATCAGAACAGATTCCAAGAGGATTTGTGAGGCACAGATTTGTTTCTGCCTCATCACTCCTACTTGTTCTATCCTGTTTACAGAAAAATCCGCATCTGTTATACCAGTCCTGGTGCGTGTAACATACAGTATTTAAGATTCACATTTTGAGTTGAATTACTGAAATAAATGAATATTTTGATTACATTATTATTTAAAGAGACACACCTACTGTGTTTTAAAATTACTAGTTTATGAGAAGGTTTGACGTGAACTTATTTTTGAGAAGTTTTTGTTTTGGAATTTTGACGTTGCTTTTATTTTGAAAGAAACATACCGGATATGTCGCTGCTCCCGCAGTAAGCAGGAGGAAGCGGATAAATGCAAACATGTCTTATTCGGGTTAATATAGTAGCGGGTGATTAAAACGTTTTACTTCTGTTCTTTTAACATTGGTTAACCGTAAGTTAAAATAAACATTTGGCTAAGCTATCATTCATTCAGAACCGTTATCCAAAGTATGCTATCTCTCCTTTAGTTTTAAATGTGTACTTAAAACTATAAACGCAACGACAAAACAATTTTTTCTGTCCTGCTTGATGTTAATTAGCGCAATTGGAGCTTTAGTTTTTAACAAATCTGACGGTTGTTATCGACGGTTTAAATCTGCATTCATCTGTCAAATGCAGAGTGTTAAAATAGCTGTGTAGTATTCTAGCTAGTTAGGCCAATGGTACGTTAATTTTGACTGTTCAGACCAATAAAAATTCAACAAATAGTCTTCGTTTCTCTTGGTTCACCCTGGCGTTTCCTTGTTACGATGGCGTTTATCTTCCAAAGCAAGAAAATCAGTTTTTGCATCATGTTTTGGATGATCTGGAAACATACCAACAGAAAAGAAGCCTTAAGAAGTAAGTAGTAGTATAGCTTGCCTCCTTTACAACTAAATAAGCTCGAAGCGGCTTCAGCACTCGCATATTTTAGCATCACTTCTGTATATACAACTTGTACATGCATGTACCGCATCAGATTCCCCAGACGACAGTATAGTGCTGAACATCCGTCATTGTGACCCAAAGAGGGGGCTGTTAAGAAACTAAACTTAAATCCAGATGGTTACTACTTTGATTGCTTTTATCGGAAAATCTGACCATACTATAATTAAAAAAAACATTTAAACTTCAACAAAATCTTTAGGCTTATGGAGTAACAAAATGTTGCTTTATGTTGCCAGAGAATCATGATATATGTAAGAGAGAGAAGAAATGTTTCAAACCATTGATGCAGGAGTTCCCCAAGGTGTAGCTCTTGGCCTACGTTAATATTTGCTTTTATTTATTTATTGATTTGCTATATCTGTGTCCTATTACAAGATTTCTGTGATATATGTAAATGTAGCATCTAAAATCTGATTTAAATGGGCCTCACTATTGCGATATGGTTTGCCATGAATTTGTTTCTTCTCTGACGTAATGTGGCGGTCATGTTGGAGTGCTTTAAAATCTGACAAGCATTTACTGAGTTAAGTTGCGAAAGCCAACTATAGAAACCAAACTAAAACATTATATAATAATAAAACTGCAGAAAATGAGGATGTTTGTGTTGAACAAAAATGCTTTCTGAATTCAGAGCCTTTCCTTGAACTGTATTTTCAGTTGTCCTTTGCAGGTGACGTTAGGTATCACTTTCTCTCCTTGCCTGATAACTAGTCGGTTTCTGATTTTTAATTTTTTAAAAAATGTTCCTGTTTCTGACTCAATCAGAAGATTGAAGTTCCTGGCTTACTTATCACGTCCTCTGTGGAAATGTCAGCATTTCGAAATGCATGAACCGTTATCCACTGATTTGCTTCTGCTCATTTGAATTGTTTGGAAAGCACTCATAACACAGAATTTACTGAGTGAGATGTCTTTAGTAGGTTTTTGATGTACTTTCTTGTGTATGACATCCACTCCGAAAACACTTAGAGATCAACTTTTGAATTTCTTTAGAAGCTGACATCTTTGTCCGTCTGCCCTTTGTGTGTGTCTGTGCAGCGTGCTTCTGTTCCCCCCATTACCCAGCAGACTGCGATACTTGATTCACAGGACAATAGAAGACATACCAGATCTCACCACCTTCTCTGTAGGGGAGAGCTGGTGCCGTAGGGTGGTGGTCTGCCCTTCTGAGCTCAGGTACACGTTTTTCCTTTTTAAATATATGCCTTTGCGATTAGTAGTGAAGTTCCACTTCGCTACTAAGTAGAAGTAGTGAAGTAGATCTTGTATTATCTCCAAGATAAAGGTGGTTCGTATTATCAAGAAGCAAGACTAGGCAGCTTGTCTGTGTCCTTTTGTCGCTTTTTGACGTGTGAAAATTGAGACTGGTTGTTGAAAGAAAATCAGGGTACCCCCAACTGAAGATGTTTGTTTTTCTGTAGGGCTGAGTCAGAAGAAGACAGTGATGTAGAGACCAGCAGCTGCCTTTCTGAAGAGCCCCCCGGCAGCAGGGCGGCGAAGGAACCCGACGTCAAGCTGAAGCCTTCAGCCTCGTCACAAAGCCGAACACCTAAAAGGCCCGACCAGCCCCTGTACCTGCCGCGAGCCGTTCGGAAGAGGCTGTCTCTGCAGGACTCACAGGGCTCCGCTGCAAACAGAGACATAAAATGTTCTGCTCAGTGCTGCAGAAGCTCTCCTTCAGAGTCTTGTTCTTGCCCCAAGGCCACAGAACCAAAAGTTTACTCAGCCTCCTCTGCACAGGAAGCTTGTGGCGCTGACGGTATAACTGATGTTCCTGAGAACAGTTCACAGTTTTGTCCCCAGGAACAGACTCAAAAGTTGGCACTAGGGCTGGATGAAAGGGAGACTGTTGTCTGGGACCAGTCTCTGTCGTTCGCAGAGTTGAAGTTGGAGGAAGCAGAGGGAGAAAACTTCAACAATGTTCAGGCTGAGGATACAAGCACAGATACAGACGATGTAACTGAACTGGTAGGTTATAGGTCTTATTTTAGAGGGGTTTTTTTCTAAATGTTTTTTTTTATAACCTTGACAGATTTAGATTTAAATTGTTCATCCAACCAAGAGGTTTGTTTCTAATTGGGGACAGGCATTTCTCAGGAAAATAAACCAATGTAAAAGGAGTCTGGATTTTGAAGAAAATATAATTTACATCAAAAAGCTTTTCAAAAATCACTTAATGAATTAAATAAATTGTTCTATCTACAAACAAAATCTTATTTTTATATTTCCAATGACCCTCTTTACCATGGACTTAATTTTTAGCTCCCTCCACAGATTCTCTATCAGACCTAAGTCAGGACTCCAGAACATTAGTAATACTTTCAGCCTGAAGAAACATGTTGGCAAATGTTAAAGATTTTCTAAAAGCCTGAGTCTTCCAGCATGAGAAATGTAAGAACCTGAATAGTTACCTAATCATGAGGTGCTTTCTGCTGTTTTTTTTTTTTTTCCCTTTCAGATCAAAATGCATCTTAAAGAGACAGGCATCTTTGTTGAGCTTGTTCACAATGACTACGCAATCTATGAGAACGTGTTTCTTAACTCGGATGACTTCAGCCATGTCATTGAGATTTATGACTTTCCACCTGTTTTCAAGACTGACGACCTCCTGGATGCTTTCACAGAATACAGGTGAGGTTATAATGTTATGGCCCACATAGTACTCCGCATATATAACTGCTGACTGAAAGGCTAGAAAAATACATTTTCAGTGCTGTTCTCATTTCCTTCTTGATAGCGTTTTGACTACTATGTACTTTTACTTTTTCACAATTATGCACTGCTTTGCGTTGTTGGGCTGTCGCATAAAACAGATTGAAGTTTGTGTTTTGGGTGAAGAGGTCTGAACTCTCAAATAGACATTTTCCTAAATTTGTTCAAATTGGGGCTGCAGTATATCACACATTTGTCATTATTGCAATATCAGTGTGCAATGTTCATATCACAAAGGACTTTTTAGCGTGCAATAATTTTGTCTGATTAAGGATCCTGATTAGTCTCTGCCATAGTAGAAACTCACACGGTGCGGTCTGCATTATATCCCACTGATAGATGCAGCTGTTTATTAATTTCCTCCCGCTCTCTTCCTCTTTCTCCTCCCATCGCATCTCAGTGACGGTGGAATGAAGATCAAGTGGGTGGACAACACACACGCTCTGGGCGTTTTCTCCTGCCAGGCGGCAGGTCAGAGCTTTTTCCACTGTACACTAAACGCGATGAACTGTTTGAACTGATGGTGACTGAAGTCGGTGGGGGTTGTCTTGATTGCAGCGCACCACGCCCTCTCCATCTGCCACCCGCTGCTGAAGACTCGAGCTCTCTCTGAGGGGAGTAAAAAAGCACAGGGCAAGGCGGTCAAAAGGGCAGGTAGGACGCTTTGAGCTACCGTAAACAGTTTTGGTGAAATCTCAATAGTCAGTTGAACGGTTTGTGTCCTCTTCAAGAATTTCTCCAGCCGGTGAAGGAGCGTCCCAGGACAGACTGCGCAGTGGCCAAACGGATGGTGACCAGAGCTTTAGGCATACAGGGACGAGGCAGACTGTACAGATATCCAGGTAAGCAAAAGTGGACACACACACTCTTGATTGACACGCGTTGCTTTCAACAAGTTTTTATTTAAAACCGTTATGCATTTCCACATTCACCTCAATATATTAAAACAATTAGCAACTGGAAGGATCCTTGTAAAATGAAGGACTCTTACATTTCTACATTCAAACATTTACAAATTCATTGAGAGGCATTTTCACGTACAAGTGTGGCCATTACAGTAATTTCACAAAGGTACCAAAGTCCCTGATGGAGATAGTTCAACAAGACATTTAGAGAACAGGCACAGATCAGAGACGAGCGTTTAGTGGAAACAAACAACCCTTCTCTGTTTCTCTTTCATTCCTGTTTAATTTATGAAAGAAAATCCCTCACACACGTTGGAAATCGCTGCAGGAACTAATTCCAGAGCATCTGTTGAACACAGCACTTCCAAAGAAAAAATATCAACTTTGACTTTTATTTTCCTGTCATTTAGAAGTGGATGCAATTTATCACAATGTTTAGCTAATTAAATTCAATCCTGACAACAGGAGTTTTCCCGTCTTGACAGGAACGTCCTTGCCAGAAGCTTTGGCTCGTCCCTTTATAATGAATTACAACATTTGTTTTTGTGTGGAGGGAATTTCTGGACTCTTGACAGTTTTAATTTATACAGCTGCTTTTCATCACAGCTGTTTGGGATAAATGCACAGTATACGATTATGATAATACAAATTCAATCACTGCTTGCATTAAGGAACATGGTGTCTGAGTTTTGGTTTGATGCAGTCCACACATTATAAAGCTTTGGTTTCCAATGCACTCGTCGCCACACTTGGTTTAATAAGTTACGTGGCTTTAATTCTCTTTGCGTCATGAGCACCAGGTCAAAATAACACTTTCAAGAACAGCAAGAGACTCTAAAACACACAGTTCTGCACAACTGAATAAATGGATTTACTGAACAAGCAGCTCGTTGTCCTATGGAGTCGTTGTTTATTGTACCAGCTGAACCCTGAGCACAACGATGATCCAGCACTGCTCCGATTCGGCGCCACACAGCTCCCTCTAGTGGTTGTCAGAAAATTTCCTAGTGCCGTCCTTGTGATGCGCTTTGCTCTGGTCTACCTGTGTGAAAGCTGGTTCGTCAGCAATCCGGGAATCGTGTCTTCTACGTCTGAACTTAATGTGCCACCTGTGAAGCCAGAAATAAAAATGTAAGAAATTCACCCCCCCCAAAAAAGGCAAAATGTTCGTTTAATGTTTTCTTCTGTTTTTTTGTTTCCACAGCCGGACTTGACAGACCCGTCTCCGATCAGTAACTCTGAAGAGCCGCCTCAGATTTCTGTAACTGAACCCAACTTGTGCTATATATTGTTCACTTTCGGTAACACTAATAAGGCAAATATCTCAACAAGGATGAAACAGATATTTTGGTTATTTCAGATGGGTCCAAAGACTCAAAATGTTTTAAATTAAACTCTATTGCATGTTGGTTTGACCTGAAATATGTTCAGTTGCCTGGGAATATTTAAGATTTACTTTGTTTCCTTTTGTTGTCCTGATGAACGAGAAGATAAGTTTTTTAAAACATTTTTTTTAACATATCAAAGACTTGTTCACAAAGTAATTTTCAGAAATATTCTACATTTACCGATGTTTGCTGTTTTTTTTTTTGTTAAAACTGTTCATAGTCTTTGACAAAGATTAATAAGTGCAAAGTACAAGGCATTCTATATATAATATTTATTTATTTTTTTTCCCAATTTACAGTTTACTAATTGTAGTGTGAGCCAAGGTTATTCCTAACTGTGCTACTGTTATGAGGACCAAAAGTGCCACAATTTATTAAATAAGTGTTATAAAGGATAAGATGCCATAATTTGATTGTGGGACTTTTGGCTTTCTGTTTTTATGTCACCTTGTTATTGTTTTCATAATCTTTGAATCTTTAAAGGAATGTTCAATCGATGCCTGACAGACAAAGTATTGAATTTTGTATTTTAACAATAGTAAAAATAATTTAAAAAAACCTCTGTCAGTTTCTATTCGGAGATTATAAGTCACTTAGTATGTTCAATTGTATATTTCTGCACTATTTCCATCATTCAGCTTCACTGCCATTCATTGAATTGCTACACACAGTCCAGTTTTAGTGTAAAAACTTTGTCGGAGGAGAAGCTGTCCTCACCTATATGACAGTTGTAGGTCCATATCCGGTGTCCGTCGTAGCGAGTGCGGCACTTCATAATATTGTTGGTGAAATCCGATTCTGCAACCTCGTAGTTTGGGTTTATCACGACCTGAAAGAAAGAACAGTGTCAGAGTTAATAGTATTGTTCTCAAAAGAGGTTTAACTGCACTAGTCAACCAGATAACACGTTTCGTGTTCTTTTAAGGGCCTTCGCTCAATCGTGTAACATTTTAGACAGAGAACAAGGGGGAAAAAAGGGCAAATGTGCAGAAAGAGAGTCTGTCTGGTCTACAGGAGACAGCAGGCTAATCTGAGACCGACTTTTCCACCAGAAGTTGGAAAAGCAGAGCGGCTGTTGTACCTGCAGGATGTAATCTCCTGGCTTCACGTCTGTGATGTCGATCCACTGGCAGTCGATGTCGTGTCTGTACGTGTCCCAGCAGCCGACTGTGATGCCCTGAGAGCCAAAGTTGGCACATTCGTACCTTTTCTGGATGCCTAAATATTAGAGCAGATGTTTGCAGTTTGTGTCTGAAGAATCAGTTAAAGTAATGCTCATTTTAATCAAGAAGAAAACAGCACGATGGTAGAGTATTTCTTAAAGTTAGTTTCAGTGTTAAAAGAACATCCAGAGTCTCTAAATTACAAAACGGAAAGGCAAGTGTTGGATTCTACCTTCATCGCAGTGGGTGTCCTCCAGACAGAAGCTGGCTTTATGTCCCTCTGCTACCTTAGTCCCATTCAGACTCAGCAGGTCATAGTGGGTGAAAACTTCCATACTGTGGTAATGTCTGGATTACACAGGGAAACAAAGGAGCGTTGAAAACGGACACATCTAGGAGCTTAACTAAATCTTTTGAATCTTTCAACAATCTGTTAAGAAGATCTTATTAGTTTTGTCCAACAACAAGTCAGCTGATGTACATTTACGACTCGTAGTAATAGTAAAACTAAATCAGAGTCTCCGAGTAGCTATAACAAGGTCAGCATGTGCAGGTGAGGTCTCACCTGTGACACTCATGCCAGACCCAGGAATGTGGCGACGCCCGCGGCCTGAAGTCCGACAGGCCGTTGTTCTGGATCTGGGAGGAGAAGCGGAGCAGCCGGCGGTAGGAGCTTGGGTCGGCTTTGTCGGCGGTGCTGGACAGACAGCGCTCCTCGTGGGCGCACTGCAGAGCGTACATGGGCCGGTCCTCCAGGTACGTCGTCTGCTCCACCACCTGAGCACTGAGGACCAGGTCTGGGGCCGCTGTGAGGACGACAGCAGCATGAGAGGAGTCCACAGATTCAAGGTCTTTTTTTTTTTTTTTTTACTACTATCCATTACCAACTTTGAACTTTTTAAAACAGCAACTAAACAGTTTGTTTTCTACATACAGACAGTTTCAAAAATATTCACACACCTTGAACCTTTTCTCATTTTGTCACATTGGAAACAAACTTTAATTATTGGCAATTTCAATACAATAAACCAACAGGAAGTAGCTCGTTACCTGAAGGGACAAATACATATGGTTCAAAAGTATTGTCCAAGTAAAAATCTGGAAAGTGTGGCATGCATTCTTACATACTTTTAATTTCTATTCCACCCTCTGCAGCAAAAGGTAATCCTGCAAACTTTTGAGTTAATTACAGTTGCAGTTTTTTTTGGGTTAAGTCTCTTCCACCTTTGCACATCTGAAGATTGAAATGTTTGGCCATTCTTCTTTGCAAAATAGATCAAGCTCAGTCAGATTAGATAGAGAAAGTCTTTGAAAATATATCTTTAATTTTCAACAGGATCAGAAGGCTGAATGGAGATGAGTGCCACAGCATTTTAATGAAAGTCCTGCTCTACTCTGTCACTCTATCACAAAGTCTCAATCAAAATCATTGAGGTTTGCGGTTGAGAGACAATCAACTAATAATACAACTGTCATGTTTTTAGCCACGTGTGTATATTTTATCCTAAGGCATTAAGATCAATATGAAATATATACTTTCTAACTAATGTCAGAAAGTATATATTTAGTAAATGAAACACGAACGTGGTGCTTTTGTTCCGTTTCTTACTCTGAGTGCAGGACACTCCGGCAGCAAAGCGTCCGCCTCCTTTCGGACAGCTGATGTGTTTGCCGTGATGCAGACACTGATCCAGAGTCAGCTCCGTTCCTGAACATCTCACGCCGCTCATCAGCACAGAGTCGGCCGATGAATCTCCCTCCCAGTACCACGTCTCCTGAGAATTTCAATCAGAAGTAACACGCCATATGATTAAACAATCAAGATAAAATGTGCTTTCCTAAGCGTAGGCATAAAAAAAAATAAATAAATAAATACAAAAGCAGTTATTCTGACTTTTCAGCTTCAAGAAAAGTAACAGTAAGAGCTTATACACATGTAGCCATTTGATCAATTCTTCTTGGTTAAGAATGCAAATAGTTGCATAAAAAAAAGAAAAGAATGTGACTAACTGTTTAAATCCAGGCATAAGCCGACCAAGTTTTGTTCCTGGCAACCAAACTGATTACCATGAGACGTGTGGGGTTGTTTTGGATACAATGCTATAGATACATTATGAAGCGATTATCTAACTGTTGGCATTAGTCCAATCAAATAATTTAATCCCCCCACCCCCCTTCGCCCACAGAAAATAAGGAGCTGTGCAGATGTTGCCCAGCCCTGACTCAGCTTTGTTGCACAATTTTGCAGACCTTATGGAAAGCCTGTGCAAGGGAAAACGTCAGACTTTCCACCAGCGACCGTGAAAGTGGAGGATACAAAGGAAGCTGGACTGGGGGTGGAAGGGGTGATGCATATGTTTGCTGGTGGGCTGAGGAGAAGAGCAGATATGCAGAAGTGTAGATTTAAGATTGCTGTCACATGTTCCATCTGGTGGTCGGGTTCGCCTGGAGAACCATCGGAGCGAGACAGGAACTAGACTCTAGTGGGTCTTAAGAGGACCTGCTCTGCAATAAAAACCACACAGACGAGAACTTTAAGTTTAGGATAATTATCTAGATGCGGATTATGTGTGGCCTGAAATTTCAAGTTGGCACAGAAATGCTCTCGTCGATTTAGAGCGTTCGCCGGATCTAGTCGAGGTTCCACTCATAAAGCTGCAGTTATCAACCCTCCTCCCTGTAATTCTCTCGCATACCTTCCAGATTTGGATCATCTGAAGCCATAAATTCCCAACATCTATAAAGTAGGTTCATATACAGAGCAAATCATCGGGGTGTTTTTCTCCCTGCCCTCTCACCTCTTGACATAAAAACGGACCAATCAGGATAGAAATGTGATGCTGCTCCAGTGTTTCCATGTGTGTGTTGTTCTTTTTGTTTTTTGTTTTTTTTTATTGGAGGCTCCTTTGCACTTCAAAGATCTGCTCACAGTTTTCTCTAAAGTCTTGCTGAGAGGCTGCACGTTTAAATCTGCCATAAGGTTTCCTCCATTAACCAATCTTCTCTACTTACAACCTGGTTTTGATGTTTTTCTAAGCAAGTGGCATCTTTATTTTTGCCCTCTGGGGTAAGTAAAGCTAAAGCTTATTAGAGACAGAGAGCTAATGGCGTACACAGTCACACAAACACACCAAACAGGTTTAAACTGGGAAGCACCGGCAGGCTGATGTAATGCCATCCATTTCTCTTGTGGCTGTAACCCATCATCACTTCCTGCCTCCAGAACTGCAGCAAAGTAAATCTGTTTTATTAACATTACATTATGGAAACTGATCACACGCATCCCATGTTATTTGATTCTTTTCTTCCAAATTGGAGGCTCTTTTACGAGATCCTGGCTGTGTTTTTGTTAAGACATGTAGAGGAATGTCTCCTCACAAAGACGTCGTGGAAATAGCAGAGACTAAACGAGAAAGCATAGGACACATATCTGAAAAACTGAGAATCTCTAACAATGATATTAGTGTCAAAAATACAAAAATTGCTCATTTTCGGGTCTGTTCTGACAGGCAGAATTCACTTTAGAGCTGTTGTTTTCAGTCCTGGTTCTCTCAACTCACTGCCCTGCATGTTTTAGGTGTTTCTCTTCTTTCACACTCCCGACTTCTGCAGGTGTGCAGGGAAACACACCCAAAACACAAAGGACAGTGGATTTAGAGGGCCAGGGTCGAAAACCACTGCTTTAGATAATAAACCAAAGCCTGCACACACTTTTCTACTGAAGGAGAAAGAAAAAGGTGAAAAAAAAGTTATTTCTGGCCAGGATCTGTCATACTTCAAAAGAGCTACAGAACTCAGAGAAAGTCCTCATGTGTCTCTGCGGCATTTCTTAGTGTAGTAATCACTTTTAGCATTTGTTGGCAAGCACACTAGGAAAAGAAATGTTCTGCATAAATAATGTATCAAGAAGCTGCAAGAAAAGAATCATGTCATTATTTTCTTGCAGCCCTGGAAGAGAGAACAGATTTCTCTGTTGTTGGAGGATGGGTAGGGGCTGGCTCATCGTATCGGGAGAAAAGTACAAGCAGGTTAGCAGAGAAGCTTTCCGTTTGGAGGAGAAACCAGATTTAGAGAAATTACCTGGAAAGCATGACTGGCGAAGCCCAGCCCCAGCTGTCTACACACCACCACCGCCTCCATGGTCCCCCAGCTGTCGCTGCACACCGAGCCCCACACCAGAGAGCCGTTCCTCTCCGCCAGGACCTCCACACGACCCTCGTAGGGGTTACGGCCGCCGCTCAGCCGAAGCTGGGCAGAGGGACGGTTACATTTACGTTTCATTCAAAACGCAGAGCAGTGCGTTTTCTTTAAAAAGCACCAACCACGTGGCGTCAGACTCACTCGGCTGTGGAAGCCCATGGCAGGAACGTTGCACCTGACCGCGGCATCTTCCTCGTGGCTGCAGCCGACGGAGTCCCGGTTGAAGTAACACTCGGTCAGAGACTTTTCAAAGCCGGAGCATTGCACCTCGTTCATGTGGACAGCGCCCACTCCTGCAGGGACACAGCAAGCACATGGGAAAGTCAGGAATCTAGTTAGGAAATATAATCTGATATTTTTGTCGCACGACAATTCTCCTATGAATTAAAGAAGCACACGTCTCTTCCCTTGTTTTTCAGACAGAACGTTCCATAAAGGGGCAGATGAATGATATTACACTGCAAAGAAAACAAGCAGCCAGCTATGACAGACAATGAAGCTCTGAAGTTTCTTTTACTGCCGCCTCCCCTGAAACATCTGTAATTGCCCTCTCCAGATGTTCTCTGGGCTGCACCCCAACAGGTCTGCAAAAGAGGGCGCCGTCTCCATGTTAGGCTGATTTGTAGGGCTGATCAGTGCGTGTCTTGTTAGTGACGGGATTTACTGACATTTGTGAACTGAGCTAAAGCTTCGGAAGACAAACTATATCCAAGTCTGTGGGGTGAAAGTTGTAAGTCGAGAGGTTGGCTTGACCAGGAAGCCCTGAAACAGCCTTGTCCGTGCTCCAACCCAGAATTCCTCTCCTGAAACTCATAAAACATGTTTTCTTCCCTGGAACATTTTGTGCACTCCTCTGTTTTGCTTTTAGAAAAAGGCAGAAGGAGGGGGGGAAAAAAATACAACTTTTCCTGCAGCCATATGAATTTTATAAAGCTGTGGGATATTGCATTTCACAGATTCAGTAATGGGCTCGGTGTGTAAACACCATTTTGCTGCTCCATACGTTCTGTGTTGCGTTTATGTGCTGACTTCAAGTCTAGACGGGCTGAGGTGAGACAAAAACAGGTGGTGATGCTGCAGCCAAAGATAAGGAGGAGGTGAAGGTCACCCTCTCGCATTTTCACAGCTGGACATACAAGCTCCTCTGTCCCTGGTAAAGATCCTTTTAAAAAGACATTTGTTTTCAGTTCAGCAGAATAATCTCTAAAAAAAAATCCAACGTTTCTTTAGATTTAATGTGGCAAAGTACAGGATTAATCAGTGTGGGGGGGAAATAATAGAAAGACATATAGCAGCTATAATAATAAAATACATGAACTAAATTTATTTTACTTTTTAAAGCTAATCAGGGTGTGAGAAAACTTTTAAAAAGCTTTCCTGGTGTAAATATGATGTGAGATTTATGTTCTTTTCTCCAAACGTCTCTTCAAAATGGGAAAGCGTTTCAAGTGATGGAAGTGTGCACTGATCTTTATAAGGAAGGAAGTGGCTCCACAAATAGCTACTTGTCTAATCTTGATCATATCTACAATCAGAGTGAGAATTAAAAAGTTAAAAGCTGGATGAGAAGCCAAGCTTATCAGACCACCCCAAACAAAAAAGAGGAAAATAAGGGAGGTATATCTTTTTTTCACAGCTCCAAATTTGGTCAACATTAACCATAACAACTATTTCTTATAAACACATCTTTGTTTGGGGTGCTAGTAATTACAAATTATACAACAGGATGTTTCAGATGTGAAGAAATTAACTTTTTTTTTTTAAGTTTCACTGCTTACAGACAAGTTTAATAAAGTATTACTTTGGAAGTGCTCATCTTAAATTCAGTGGGTAGATTTAACTATACATATATTCCTGAATTATGTTAGTGTTTTCTTCAACATCAGTAAATGCATATTTTGCATCATATAATGGTGTCATTGTTGACAAACTTCTGGTTACCTTGACCCATGCGGCCTCCAGTCAGGGCCTCTTTGGCGCTGCCAAAGCCCAGCTCCCGACACACCACGGTGGCTGCTCTGATGTCCCAGTTATCGTCGCAAACGGTTCCCCACTCTCCGTTCTTCAGCACCTCCACTCGACCCTCACCTATCATAGCCCCGCCTCTCAGGCGCACTAAGGGCTGCTGTGGAAACATCGCACGAAATAAATAAGACTGTGGATATGTTGCAGATGGTGAGCATTTAAATGATTGCCGCAACGTGGGGGGGAAGCAAAAAACATGCAAATATTTGGCAGATGGATGAATTCAGAACAACTACAAAAGGATGAAGAGTGCTTTTTAACCCCTCCCCCAAAATGTGAGCAGTATGGTGGATAAACTAAAAGAAACACAGAGAAGCTGGTCAGAGCTGATCTGAGGACTGATGGACATAAATAGACCAATTACAGAGCAGTCCTGGAAGAAAACTTAGTAAAGGCATTTTAAAATTCTGGCCAAGACTATAAAATTGATGTTTAGACACTTTGGATCCAGTCTGACTGGGATCTACATAGTATTGACTCAATACAGTCTGGATACAAATGCGTACCACAGTTTTCAGATTTGAATTTATGGAAAATGTTGAAAAGCATGTGTCATTGTCTCTCAAGTGGTGTGAGAGCAGCACAGGACTTTCTTGCTTTGCTAGCTGATAAAGATAGCAGCCAATCATTTATAATGTGACCAACCTCCATCCTGTAGGCCTTTCTGAAACCCATGCTGACGCTGGGAGCAAAGGCCCTTCCAGGTACGCAGCTGATGACAGCAGGCATGCCCCGTCTGCATGTGTTGTTGCCTTTGAGCTGGATCTCTTTGCCCAGTTTGCAGTCTGACAGGTCGGCCTCGTTGCCTGTGCAGTTGACGGAGAAACCCCAGTAGTTCTTCTTGCGGCGCTTCGCCAACAGTCTGAGGAGGAAAGAACAAAAACCATGTGGGTTCCATCCTGACACTTTGGATTCATCCCTCCTCCAACTCTGCAGACTTGATTACAAACCATCCATCTGATTCAGGTGTTTTGGAGAAGGAGTGGATCATCATCCTCATCTTGATTTTCCAACAATTTAGGCACTTGTGAATGCACCACTGCCCTCCAATGGCATTTAAGAGAAGTATATAAAAGTTGAAGGATAAATTCTTTGCAATGCTTTAAAAAGCTATTTAATTAGTTTTATTTCTAGTTGTGTCCAATTCATTCATGCACATTGTTTGCCCCAACAGATGATTTTGAAGTAGAGCTGCATCTGAGGAAAAAATCAAGCCAATTACTGAAACCAGAAGAAACATTTTGACGTTTTCCACGTTGTGCTCCAAACTGATTCAAATACAGAAATGTGTTTAATTTGATGGTGCATTGGGACTAATTTTGTAAAAACCAGCGAGTTAATAGTTATTTTTTCATATGCAACCAGACTGAATTTGATGCCTCACAACGTGAAACTCCACAACGGTGAAACATAGTTTGAAACAAGTGTTTCCATCCATGGAGAAGAACGGCTGCTCAGTGTTTCCATTTAATCTGCTTCTTAAGGTTAAACATTTTTTGTGGGGCCCACCGCTGACCTGCCGGGTGGATTTTTCAGACATTCCTGCTAAAGGTCAAAAAATATTAGCACATGGAGAAACAGGTGCAGCAGACCTGGCAGAATCACTCACAGCCATCCATTCGGTTGAGCGTGCTTGGGGGAAAAAAATTGAACAAAATCAGGTGCCGTCTGTGTGTTTGCTCGTTTGCACAAAGCATTTGAATCTGTTGCCCATGTGAGCAGACAGAGAAAGACACATAAAACCCAACAGAACCAAGGTTTCAGACTGTAGTACACTCATTTGTTCCCGTCCAGGACTCTCATTCATCTGCTCAGACTTCCTCTGACAGTGCCAACAATCTGCAGGACCAAGTGTGTTTCAACTCAAGAGTGGAAAATGGATGAAAGCGTGAGTGACTAGCGGAGTAAACAAAGCTGATTGTGTAATGTTTCCTAACATCTGTTTAGTTTGGGCTAAACACACCTAAAACTTACAAAACCCAACAGAAAAACAACCCCGAAAAAAGAGTAAGCAACATCCCAGACATACTGTATTTTTAGCATAAAGAGCATGTGAAGGATACAAGTCTGCCCGCAAATGACGGCTTTCGTTTGTTTTTTTTAAACGTGTGAATTTGAAAAAAAGCTATTATATATATATAGTACATCACAGTGTTTACTCGATCCAAAAAAACAGTTTTTAACGTAACCCAAAGTAAACCATACAACATGTAAACGTTCATTACAGCAAATTAGCATAATCAAAACTCCAATTCCCCGCCGCAGAGCCGTTACTCACTTGTAGGGTCGCACGTTGAAAGGTTTCTCACCGGGGAAACCGTACATGCCACAGACGACTCTGCTGTTCATCTCAGTCCAGTCCTCGTTGCAGATCTGTCTCCATTTGCCTCCGTCTTTCACCTCAACGAAGCCCTCGGTGATGGGGATCCGTTTCCTGTGGGAGTACGTGGCTCTGATCCTCACCTCCTCCACCTGCACCGTCACGCCCTGACCAGCGAAGCAAAGGCTGTCATTAGACAAAATGCAACCCAAAGCAAGGTTTGACTTTGGTTATGACGAAAAATAACAGATAATATAAGAGTTTTATGTTCTGTTTTCTATACAAGCAGTGCAGCACCCCCTTTTTGATTACAATTATTACTGCAAATTCAATGATTATCGACAAGTTTGTGCTTAATTTTTGGTAAATCTGACCAAAAATATTTCACCTTGGAATTATTTTGACTCCCTGCTCAATCACCGTGACTTTTCCATCCTTCTTGTCTGTCTGGTTGAACATATTCGAAGCCGGGCCAGCACAAAGAAATGCAATTCAGAAATTGCCACATTTGTTGAAAAATATTAACAAGCGACAAAAATGACATTGAATGGACATATGCTACTCAGGAATAAAACATACTGCATCACGACAGACAGAAGCAGAATTTTCGAAACGTCCGTATTTATCAATATTTTTGCACTGTAGTGACAACTTATTCACTAGAATGACATGTAAGATTTTTTAATATATTTATATGGTTTATGGTTCTTATTGCACATGTTTTCTAAATGTTTTAGTACAGAAATGAATAAAACTATTATTTTAATGGTTCCTGCTGCATTTGTTAAGCTAAAGAAAAATATGATCAAATATTATAATACAATTGATAGCATTTTCATTAGAAGTCCACATTATTAAGGTTATCAATTGCAATCTTAAAGTTGGACAATTAGCTAAATCACTAAAATATCTAGGGTAATATGAAATAATCGTAAGCAAGCCACCATGTTGATGACCATCGACGTTGTACGATCAACATTTTGTGGCGAGAATTCGTCTCAAAAGCAAAATGTTGCTTTTTATTTCGGGACATGGCATGACAGTAATTACACGTATCACCGCATCCAGCGGACTAAATTCAGGTAATTTGACCCCTCATCTCCTCACATGAAGCCTGTCTGGCGGTCAGCTACATTCCTCTGACCTGCTGTGCAAAACGTGCTGCTCCACGTTACATCAGCCCTGTGATATCCAACCTTCCCTGAGACTATCCAGCCCCCGAGTGTTTGCTTATAAAACACGGTTATGTAACTACAAAAGGGAACATAATCACAAATAAACTGCCATCTCTTAAAATGTCTGCAAAGTGTTATTTAAATGATGTAGGTACCGTAGTTTCTCCGGTATACAACCAGGATAGCCGTCCACTTCATATATTATAAATACAACACAGCCTTTGACTATTCCTCAGAAATATGAAACCATCTTGGGAAGAAAAGACAGAGGTTACTGCAGACTGAGGAACTCCAGTGAAATGCTCTGATTGCACATGTGCTGCACATTAAACCGCTTCATGCTAGAAATGTGATTATTTCACGGGAAGCAAGAGACATGTTCAGTTTTAGAGTTTTAGAGTATCTGAAAGGTAGTAAAGTCTTTCTCTCCCTAAAGGTTATACAAAGCCAGCTGCTCACATTGTCAGGAAGCGGTTCTCCAAACAATCAGTGTTACGTTTCCTGACTTCCCCTAAATCAAGTGGGAATAGTCACCTTTAACCTCTAGACCTTTATGGGATAACAGCTAAAACTTCCTCCATGAGACAGATTTTGCCATTTGCTCCTGACTGAGTGTGAAGGTCTACCACATGTGCAAAAAAACCCAAAACAAACAAAAAAAAAACTCCAAAGAAAGAGATGTTTTGCGATATATAACTGCTGATTGCAGTACTTTTCTTACATCCAGTTCAGTTTAGCTAAAAGAGAAGAATCGGGCATGTTTCCCAGAATATTAAACATCTGCCCACAGAGTGGTTTCCTGCGGATGGCGTCAGCATCGGGGAATGTTCGAGGCTGCAGGGTCTCTGAACACTCATGACTGCAGAGAGCAGGAGGAGCCTCCGGAGCTTCGGGAGCGACCCCGGTCCTCCCACTGACCGCAGTGGTTGGAGGGGGTAAAGACTACTCCTTCATGAAGGAATTATTGGTAGTCTGGGCGTGACAGAGTGTTTTCCGTCTGTGGGAGGGACGGTTGAGATACGTGATCAGGATCAGGCATCAATGTTCTAAATGTAATCTGTTTTATTTTATCATCCTTATTTTAACTTCAAAACAACCACTAATTGAATTCAGATCGGCGAGGTGATTCCAAAAAGCATAAAACAGACTAAAAATGAAACAAACAAAAAAAAGTTCTGAAATTAAAAGAATTGAAAGGAACATGCCGGGCAGGTGTGAGGCCAGGTATGAAACGGGGTACTGGGATGGATCTGAGTAGTGTTGTGTTTGGCTCAGAGTGAGGAAACCGGCTGTCTGAATGTGTGAGACTGAAGAGCAGTGGACAGATATGCACAGCTGGGATCAGTCCAGGCGCCCGCTAGCCTCCCGAACCCTGACCACCAAGCATAAACTCAACATTATACGTCTGGCTGCACCCCAGCTGTACAGGCCAGACCGTTTTTAACTCTGCTCAGCCGCAGGGTGCAGCCCAAAGAGACACCTTGAGTTGGATACACTTACAAAAGATATTTGCGCAATGATACATAAAGGGAGTATTTTTATATTCACATTTATATTAGAAAAATTAGACCAGTTCAATGGCAGTTTTTGTAACTGGGGATTTGGGTTTCTGCCCAGGGTGGAATGATCAAGCAATTACCCCACCCAAAAGGCTGTGAATTTAAAAGAGTCTGGAGTGGATTTAAACCAAATGTCGCTCACGGTTTTCAGGAATTAGACTGATATTACTGTGATTGAAAAGAAAAACATAATTAAACATATTCTTTCTAAAACACGACAAGGGCTGTGAAATCTTTCCTGTGTTTAAAAAATGATTTTTTTTTTTTTGCTGCCTTTTTGGTATTAGAACCACCATAGATGAGACAAATGTAAAAATGCTTAAAATATAATATGCTTAATATATTATATTGATCATTAATCTACAGTCATTTTAGTACACTTCCACATAGTTTGAAAGTTGTGAAATCTCTCAAAAAGTAACTTAAATTAAAGAGTGTTGAAATCAGTCAATCATCCATCTGTGAGAATCAATTATCTGATCAGCATTTTTAGTTCTTAATGTTTCTGATAAGTAATAACTCATCAGAAGTCTAAGCACAATAGTGAACTGAGGCCACCAGTGTGAGCACACTGTTGTATTAATAATAAGTCTTTTTTCTAATTTTTGACAAAAACAGGTGTGGGCAAAACCGTTTCAATACTTTTAGTGGGTTATGTAAACAATAGCTTAATGCAGCACAAATATGCAACTCATTGTACGTCTAGTTTCATATCAGCTCACTGTAAAATTTCACAAACATTTTTTCAAGCTTGCCAACTCTCACTGTGCCTCAATGACTGCTACAGTCTTCATATCTACGTATTCCTAAAAATAATTTCCTAGTCCATGTTTGTGGTGACTGAGGGGAGAGAAGAAAGCAGATCAGCCTCTGAAGTGCACTCTGGGAATTGCTAATTGAAGAGCAGACTTGTTTTTCCGACCGGGTCTCCCTCAGAACGGAGATGTGTGAACATGAGGCTGTGGTCTAGCCAATGTCTGACTAATGCTTCCACTACTGTGCGCTTCTTCCAGTCTAATCAGCCTCCCAGGCCTTCCCCAGCACGTTCAACAACATGTGAGTAAAATGCCCACCCATTCAGCTGCCGTCCAGCCCACATTGCAAAGCTCTGGCAAGTGTGAACGCTGATCACGCTTCGGTTTAGATGACAAGCCAGAAACCTCCGAAATGACTTTCACATCTGCCCCACACCGATTCCTGCCTCACTGGACCCCGATCTGCCAAATGTACGTGGCTGCTAACTGATAGGCTTCGCATCTGGAAAGTCCATCAGGGCGTCCTGCTTTCATCTTGGCAGTGAAATTAAAAAGAAAAGTCATTTTGGATGGGAATTTACCAAACTGCAACACAAAATTTAATAAATTTGCCAAACGTGGAGCGAGGGAGTTTAATTAAAGTTAATAAAATCTCACATTCACAAGTAGATGCATCTCATTTGTTTTCAATACACAGAGGCGTGGTTCCTGTGTGTAATATGCAGCACATGGTTTCATGTGCAGTAACAGGACAGCCATAAAATGTTCTCACAAAACCAACTGTAAAACTTGCTTGTATAATATTTTCTTGTGCTAAAATGTGAAACCTCTTACTGTTGCAATGCGCACACTAAGAGGAAGCTGGCTGTTCTTTATCTCCACAAGAACAGTTACATTAGTGGGGTTCTAGTTGTGCAACATGAATGTTTTAGCTTTGAATCACATCTGCAGCTTACAAGGAACACATCACATTTACAGAGGGAGCACCATGTGAAGACACTGAATCATAAAACTTAAATCTGAAAGTCCTCAGCTTGGCTAGTCTAAGACACAAAGGGAAGCTTGGGCCATGGGAGGATCCAGCTGTTGAACATGTGGTAACAGCCTTCCAGACAGCCTGTACTGGAGTCTCCTGACATAAATCGCCCTTTCTCCCCTCCATCAGTCTCTTCCTCAAAAGCTGTTTCAATTCACCGTGCTGAAGGCGAGCTTAACTCCTGCTCAGGTTTCCATCTGTAATCGTGAGAACAGAAGTCCGTGAGCAACCTTCGCCCAGTTTTAATGAATAAAACTGGTGTATGAACCTATTATAATAACTGTCTTAAATTAGATTGATGAATCCTGGTGTGACTGTTTGGTTCAAGTAAACTTGTTCTGGTTGCAGACTGCAGCTGCCTCTGTAGCTCACGTTTTACTTGTTTGATTACACACCTAAACTGTGACACAAACGTCCTGGAAAACAAAAACATCCTCTTAGAATGACTGCTATCAAACTTGTGCAATGAACCCCTAATTATACTAAAATAACACATCCCACTGTGCACGGTGTTTTTCCAACTGGAACATCACAGCGTTGCACAGCTGGTTGGATTATCTCGTCTAAATTAGGGGAAAAATGTTCCTGCTGACAATCAGTTTGACCACCGCACCAGTCATATATGTCATAAATTCCTTACCACTACAAGAAACAAATGATCAGTCATAACAACAACACTGTATTGAGCTGCACAGACTAAATTAAATCTGTGTACTGCGAATAACTAATACAGATTAATGTGGAAACAGTGCTGGGTCACAGATGTGGCTTGTAAAGTTGGTTCTGTAGTTCAGGAATGATCAGTCTATTGTTCTGTAGGGATGTTGGGTAACCATTGAAGACTGATGGTATTTAACATTTGTCAGTAATAAATAATAAGATAATAATAATAATAATAAGACTTTGTTCAAACAGAGAGACATAACGTGGACGAATGGTCTTAAAATTATAAAAACACACAGTGCCTTGCAAAGTATTCCAACCCCTTAAAGTCTTCAAATGTTACACCCGCAAACCTCAATGTATTTTAGTGGGATTTTATGTATTGGACAATCTCAAAGTGTTGCTTAATTGTGTAATTTTGAATTAAGAGGATACACTACACCGGTGAGGCTCTCTACCGGCTTGTATGTGACATTTGAGTCTCTCTATTGGGTCAATTTCTACCAGTTTCCACTTCTGAAAACAGAAAGTTCTTTTCCATTCTTCTTTGAAAAGTCCCTCAACCCAAGTCAAACTGGATGGAGAGCATTTGCCAAAATCACCTTTCAAGTCTTGCCATCCTATTTGGATTTTGGCTGGGGCGTTCCAACAGATGAATGTGCTTTGATTTCACTCACGGCATTTTAAGTCACACCCCTGAAATTTTCCACACTTTGTCACGATACAACACCAAAGTCTAGTGTAGCTTAATGGGGTTTTACCAACACAAAGTTTGTCAAAAAACAAAATCTGAGAGGTGCAACCAGTGCATCTGTGAGCCCCTTTGTGTCAGAATTACATTTATTACACACAAATTGACTTTGGTTGATTTGGATTGACTATGTTTGAATTAGGAAAAAAAACGACAATTTGCTTCCACTTTGCAATTGTGAACTATCACCTTGTGTTGGTCTTTCACACAAAGTTGCAATAAGATTCATTAAAGATTATCCCTGTTGCATGTGGGAGAGTTCAGGGGATATGAAAACTTCTGAGTGCTTTCATCCTTGTGGCACAGACCAACGGTCACAGCTGGGAATGTTCACTTTCCAGACTAAACACAGAATGTCAATTCATGCTGTGAATAAACAGGTTGCTGGAACAGGGTTGCTCATTGCTACCGTCACTTCAAGCAAACTGAAAAAGGTGTAGGTACACCTTATTCACTTTCCTCTCCTCTAACTTAAAAGACTTTGGTTGGACTGAGGAAATATTTACAGGGCGGGGGAGTGAACTGCACTAACACACCAGAAACCCTAAATATACTGATCATATAGAGAATGAGGAGGTGCTATCATCATGCATAACCTGTAAAAAAGCCGGAATAAACCAAGAATGTTCAGTAAGTCCACATTACACATTTTAATTTCACCTCTCCTCATTTCCTTCATTCCTAACACTGAAGCAGGCAGTGGAAAAACAAACAAGGTATGTTGGTATGTTGTCTTAACTGGACCTTGACAAAAACATATTCACTGTTCTGGCTGCTGTGGGGACTTGTGACACAGCCACACCTCCACCCTTCATCACGTACAAACAAACAAAGAACGCCAAGCATGAGTTCAGTGAGAAAGCATCGCCTCTCTTTGAAGCTGCCAATGAATGCTGCTTCATTTTTAAATGGCAGCTTTTTTAGTCACTTGTTTTTGGACAAGCTGAAGGAATGTCTGCATCGCCTCCCTTGGCCTCCCTCCCTCTCTGACTGTCACGTCCACAGGCTCACACCAACTTTCCATCCGGTGCAGAGGGGCTCCCTACAGGCAGACCGGATGGGTATTCCTTCTCTCTGACTCATCGCCATGATCTCCCAGGCTGCATAGTGGAGCTCTGATGTGTCCACTTATAACAGACTCATAATGTGGGAGCATCTTCAGGCTAAAATGACTTGCTGTGTTCCATGCAAAAAATAAGAGTAAACGTCCAAATTAAAACAATTTGGATGTTTACTCTTACTGAAATGTGATGTCTGGTGATACTTCAGCAGGTGTCTGTTCAGGTCACACAATATTTTGATTCTTTAAAAGATAAGATCATAAATGCATTGAAAGGTTGCAATAAAATCCCAGTGAGGAAAGTTGGACGCATTTGAAAATAAAACTTGACTTTGAGCGATTGGAAGAAGTTTTACTGCGATAAGGTTTTCTTTCATCCAAAGCCTGCCGCCTTCTCTGCATTTTCCAATGCAGAGAACATCTGTCCAGGTTACATGTGTGTACTTGAACTAGGCTTCGAGCACTGCTGAGGTGTTAGTAATTTATAGCACATTTGGTCCCTTTTGTACAGTAGAGGTCTACGTGAGCCTACCTCCCCACCGACGGCTTGGTTCCTGATGAACTTGAAGCCCGGAATGCGTTTCTGAGAGCACACCACCCCGACGTCTTCTGAATGTTTGCAGTCAGACACTCCGAAGCCATTCGACTCGCACTGAGCGAGGCTCTTCTCTGCACCGGTGCAGTGCACGTTGTCTAGCCAAATACGACCTGGAGCAAGAGAAGACAGCAAATGTACACAAGGTATATTTGAGGCTCTTCCAATGAAAACAAAGAGATGCAGATAACAAGAAAGGGAGTAAGAGTAAATTTAGGCATCACTTACATAGCAAGAAATTCTGAAAAGAACCGATAAAGTAATCTTTGACTTTCATTTGAAAACTGCAATATTTTTAGTTCTGATTTAAAGGAGCCGACACTTTCTTAAAATATCAGGCATTCAGACAGTTGATTTCAAAGCTGAGAAACGTAAAGCCTATCACCCGACAACAGCCACTAGTGTAGTTCTGAAACAAGAGATACACAGGTCACTGATCACCTGACAAGTCTAGATATCAGTACAATACCAGAAAATTTTGCAAGAATGGTAAATATCGTGATGACAAAATCAGGTGTGGTTTGTGCATATTTTCTTCTTCCCTCTCTTTCTCATGTGTGCTTTCATCACTCTGTGACCTTTAGCATTTTGGCCGACAATCACTGCACTCTTTAACAGTTTTCTTTTCTTGCCGCTTCCACCGAGGACACTGAGAAAAGACATGCACTCACGTGCCGCCGTGTTTGTTCCCTGACATAAGCAGCCAAAGCCGGACTGGTACATGTCCTCTGCCGCACAGCTGGCAGATCTGAATCAGCCGTGAGGAAAACCACACAGCTGTACTCATGGGAGCGTTCAATGTGCCGCTCATCCTTGTAACGGCCTCAAAGTGTTTCTGAAGAACGTTGTGATCATACCAACACAGTGACTGCATATTACATGGTCGTCCACCCTTTTCCTGAGTACTTCTGTTTGGAAGAACAATGGAAGAACTTATAGTACAAGTCCTGACTTTAATTGCTACAGGACAAGATCCAACAAAGTCTCAATGGACTTTTTAAACAAAAAGTATCCATGATGAGTGCTGTGGTAAAACCACAATTTAATTTATTTTCAGGGGCTTTTATGTGCCACACAGAGAAGCCACAGGACTGTCGAATGGAGTCATTCATTTTAATAATGAGCTGTAATTTCAAAAAGGTAGCCAAGAAATACTCAAACTAAACTGGACAGAGGACAGTATTCCTGTGGAGTCTCACTAAAAGTTATAAATAGTGATCTATTAACTTTATTGTTGTAAAAAGTTACTCTAAAAAGGAAGTCCTTATAAATGTTATATCATTATGTCGTAAATTAAAATCTTTTGCAAATGTCTATCTTCAGTGTAGAAGTATTGGTTATAGAATGAATTACAAATGTACTCACAACCCTCACGTTTTTTTTATATGTCGTCATGCTACAACTAAAAACCTAAACGTGTTTTCTTGGGCTTCGGGTGACACCATGTTCTAAATATGGTAGTTCTGAGAAGGCTTAAGAGAACATCTGTGAACAAAGGTTGGGGCAAATGATGGTCAGTCTTCAAGCACTATGAAGACAGCAGAGTGGTCAGGAATAAAGTTGTGAAGAAGTTAAAGGCAGAGTTAGGTTGCAAAACAAAATTCCAGTCTTGGATCAACTATGTTTATCCTGTCATCCAAAAATGGAAAGAGTATGGCCCCACTTCAAACCCACCGAGGTATGCAAAGGCAAGTCTCATAGCAAATATGCATCTGAATGTGTTCCGGTCAGATGGGACCAAAACTGGTCTTTTTCAGCTGAATGGAAACCACGAAGGGAGGCAGAAAACCAACACTGCACATCACATAACATGACAAAATGTGGGACTGTTCAAGGGGTGTGAAAAACAAAAACTGTAGAGGGATACAATTTTGATCGCTAACACAAACTGGTTACTCTGAACACTTAAGGAACCTCTCTCTTCTCTTTTATTGTTGGTGGATGATGAAAGATAAACATGATATAAACAGAGAGTTTCTCATGGCTACCTCTAAATGCCAGAAATTCCATAGATACATGATATCAGGCTTTTTTTACTCCTCACTCTGCCAGAAAAACATTTCGTAAGTATATGCTGTCTTTCCTTCCAGACATTACAAGTATGAAGATTTACTGCTTGTCAGCCACAATATCTACATGAATAAATGCATAAACCTGCTTAGGTTCAGAAACGTAGCATCCAAAGTTTCCACAATGACTGCTGTGCTTCATGAAGTTAATTGGAAACCTGATTACTCTGCTTCTGTACTCCTGACTGAATTTATGACTGGCAGGACCACCAGCATCTATAACATTCACAGAGATGGGGATGTCATCAGCGTTCCTAAGGCAACAGAGGAAACTGTATAGGTTGGAAAAAAAAATAAATAAATAAAACAGTGGTGAGATTATGTCTGGGTTACGGTGCCTTCAGTCTTTCCCCGCTCTGAACGGACTGATGTGCCCCCGCTCACGTCTGATGAGAAACCCAGCGCCAGAAAGGATTACCACTCAGACACGGAAAACCTGGAAGCCATTCAGAGATTCCCGTGGAAAACCTGGAGCTGAACACAGACATCTGCTGCCTGCCTTCGAATGTGTGCGGTTGGGTGATAAAGTAAACCCCCCCCACACCATTGTAAAAGCCTGACCCCGATTCTTCTGGTTGACTTTTAGGAAGTCTTGACTTGGTCTTACTGGATTAGGGGACCTTCTGACAACAGACTCGTTCTTCCTTACCTTCCCCTCTCCCAAACTTGGCAGAGGGAGCCCAGGACACAGCATCCATGAAGCCTAGCTCTCTGCACACCACTTGCGCAGCAGAGATGGAGAAGTCATCATCGCACACTGTCCCCCACTCTCCATTGTAGAAAACTTCCACCCGGCCCTCGTAGTGTTTCCTCTTCTCCCCCCCGAGGCGTAGCTGGATTACAGGCTTGCCAGCGTCTGACTGGGCACTGCTCACCGCCGACATGCACAGCAAAATCAGTAAAAGTTGGTTCACCATTATGGGGATGGCACGTGGAAAAGATGAGTTATCTGGAGGGAGATACAATGGCATATGACTTTTATTATCATCTTTACAAAACTGCTGTCGCCAGCTCTTTCTGAAGATCCTTTTTGGTTTCCAGACAGTTGAACCATGGTTTGTGGTACTTTTGCCTGTAATGTCAGGGACTGAGGGCAATCTTTATAAGATCCTGGCTTGGCTATTAAATCAGTTTTCCAAAGGCATTACTGCACTGCCTCTAGGCAGCCATGAGTATAAAATCAAATTTTACCACAGCTCCAGTATTTTGTAACAAGTTTGTCTGAACTGAAACATTGTTCCATAACATATATTTTACATTCTGCTCATACATGCGAATTCAAAATCAAATCTTTTCAATTTCAGAGGCGAAAAATCCTTCTAAGCAGAATCTGGAGTGTTTTGGTTAACAATGAGAAGCAGCAGATCTCTGTATCTGTCTGGCAGCTTAATTGGGAGCAAATGTCAGCTCCTGAAGAAAGGGTGCTGCTTGTCTCTTTATCTGCTGATCTGGACCCTGAGGCTGATCTGAACTCTCTGAACTTGAGTTCAGAGAGAAAACTGAAGTTAGTTTTAATCTTTCATGAAAAACTCTGAACTTGTCAGCTCTGGGACCAAAAATACCTGGGGGAGCTAAGGTATGGAAAGAGGAAAGTTAGGAGGAGACCTCCTCGTCATTACACATGGAATGAGGTGGGGGGGAAGCAGCTTTCCGAGTTGACGTCATGGTGAAAGCCCAACAAACTGCAGGCGCTTGTACAAACACCTCCTTGGGTGAAAGGTCAATAAATTGTCAAACTGTGTGGGGCGTCACTTGGGAGTCAAAGTAAAACATGTGGTATATCTCCCTTAAACATCAGCAAAGGCAGGAAAAGCAACTTTAATGCTTAATAGTGAACATTTTGTGACTTGATATAGACAGACAGACAGTCTTTCCATTTTTAGACAATGTGACGGATAGAGCCACTTTATATGTTCAAAGTATAAAATATTGTATATATCTGAACTCTGCTTCAATCCTCTCCGCAATCTTACAAATCTCACAGAGTTCTTTCTTTGTGAGTTTTAACAAAAATACCCCAAATTCTGCTTAGATTTATTTATTTTTATTATGTTTTTACTGTAGCTGTGATAATTTTCTGCACCTGTGATGTGTTGTTAACTAATATTAAAAAAATGATTTCAGTTCTTCACATGACGACTAGATTTATGCTTAGAATAAAATACACACAAGTAATTAGAGTGAATTATTGACTAATTCAGTGACTTCTGAAAGCAGATGGCTGCACAAGATTTTATTTAGGTGTAACAGAGTAATGGGGGAGGAATAATGACACATATACTAC
This sequence comes from Gambusia affinis, assembly GCF_019740435.1. Classification (NCBI taxonomy): domain Eukaryota; kingdom Metazoa; phylum Chordata; class Actinopteri; order Cyprinodontiformes; family Poeciliidae; genus Gambusia; species Gambusia affinis. The sequence goes on along the minus strand of NC_057874.1, from coordinate 16,663,567 downwards.
ACTTTTAATGTTTTTAATAGTAGAAATAGATTAAGAATCATGTATTCTGTTTTTCTCCTCATAATAAGGCATCACTTTATGCTGGTCTGTCAGTGATTAAACCAATTAAATACATTAACGTTCGTGACAAAATGTGATAAAGTTAAGAGAGTGAATAGTTTAGCAAAACACTGCAAGTAGCATAAAAGCAAAAATCTTATGTAATAGTGCAGATGGCTAACATGGCTAAAAGTGTGATGCTAAAGTAGCCCTAGTTCATTTTCTAATTTTGAAGTCTAAATGAGCACAAAATGTAAAGAATGTAAAACTAACATTACAATAACATAATTAGCAGCTTTAAAGCAGACTTTTGTAATGTTTAAATAGCAAAAGGGAGAGTAATCACGAAAATGTTCTCAAATTACAAAAGGATATCAGGCATTAATCCCCGAGTGCGGGTTTTGCACAGTTGGAAGAATGTAAAAAGTGAAAAGACTTACTGTGAAGATACAGAAGAACCAGCAGACCGAACCCTCCAGAACCCTGACTGAGTGGCTTCAAACCGGTGATAGAGGATGGAGTGAGAAACTGTGGTTCTTTGTCCCATAAGTACTTTCCAGGCTGCTTTATCTGGACTCCCCGCACAGCTGGCAGCTCCCTCCCAACCCACTCCTCAAAATCACGGACAGCCAATGAAAGGCCGCCTCAGCATCCTGACCCCGCCCCCTCCACCGTAATCACCAGGGTTACAAAACACCGTGTAACATCTATAGGAGGAGGACTTCATCATTTCCCGCTTTGCCTCCCGATTTACTCTGGAAAGTCTTCTTACAACGATTTGAAGCAAAGTGCTATTAAAGCAGGAACTCTGAATTAGTGAATTGCAGAATTTTTACATCAGATTAAGGTCTTTTTGTTGCCTTTGTAAATATGTATTTTTATAATACAAATACACTTTATAATCAAAACCATGAAAATGAAAGCATAGATAGTTAATTACTAGTCCGTGGTAATAGTTATTCTTCTAGTCGGAGACTCACGAGTGACAGACAACTTTAAAAATATTTAATATAATTATAATAATTTCACAAATTTAACATAGGCACAAAGCAGCAGTTATTAATCAAATAAGTAGGCACATACACAAAAAAGAAATATGGCAAGTCTCTTTTTTCTGTGTTCTTGCCTTATATTTATAGCGTGAGAGAATAAAGGCATAGCGAAAGTCCACTCTCCTCATCTGGCGCCCTAACAATGTGTGTGATTGTGTGTGATTAGTCATCGTGAGCTGTTCCAGGACGCCCCCATGTGGAAATAATGCGCAAGAAAAAAATTACTGTGACATGCTAAATCCTCGAAAGGAACACATTTTATGTGCCTTTGTAAACCAAACGTATAATTCTAAAACTGTTTTAATTATACGTTTGCATGCAGGAGCATGTAAAACATAAACTTTTATTTTCAGTCTTTTGTAGAAGTAATTGTATGCAAAAACTGAGTTTGTTCTCACATTTAGTGACTGGTAAATTACATGTTTCAATAAAAGACAACAGAACACAGGTGGCACAGTTTAGATATGTTCAGCAAGCTTTACAGCTACAAGTTTAGAGATTGTTTATTAGAAATGCCTTCAATAGTGTGTGGACCTTTTCCTAAGCCCCTAATGTATAATTTATTTATAAAAAATTATCAAATAATATTGGTAGCAATGTACCACTTTTTCATCTTTTTGTCACATTTCTAGCTTTAAATCATTGAGACTAGAAAAGAAAAAACAAAAAAAGAGTTTATGTTTCAGCCAAGCTCCTGCAGAACTAATACTTAGGCAGACTAAACACCCAACAGCAAAACCTGAACTCATTAAGTTTACTCAACCATACTGGTTTTCTGAATTTACACAAAACGTAAACGCATTCACCGTGTTGACATAAAAAAGATTTAGATAGGATGTCGTGTTTAGACGATTATCACCTTCGGGTATACATGTGACAGGGGGAAAACAGCCGCCTTAAGACTTCAAAGTTATCTGAGGCTTTTGATCCAGGATATTGTGCGCAAAAAACCCAAAGATTTAGCATTTGGTTCATTTTTGAAAGAATGATTCTTTTTCCCTATGCGTGGCTGTTTTTATCATAGTTTAATATGCTGACGACCTTTTACACGCCAGCTAGCTTGGATCCAGGGATTTTCCCTGTGAAACACATACCCCATTTAGAATATGATGGGTTCTAAGCTGATAGAAAAATAATAAAACAAAAAGCTATGAAATGTTATGATGGTAGAAGTTTCCCACCTTAGACTATCTGTTAGTTTCGGTTTCTGGATCAAACTAATCTAGACTTATTCTAAATGAAGATTCTGTGAGATAACCGTCTTTAACCTTTTCACAGAACCTCACCTTAAATTTCCCAGCAGTCCCTTTAAATAGTTTTAGAAAAAAGTATTGACATATTATTAAATCTTATCCATTTATTCAGAAATTCACAAAATATAGCAGTTAACATACAATCAGGACATACTCAGTTCTTACATTTACAAATATTAGAGACGTAACTCTGAATGTTCTTTCCATTAAGTATAAAATATACAGATTTTACCACAACAATGGACTTTCTTTGAAAAGCAGCTTCAACAGAGAACGACATCACGACAGGACATGGAGTCACACCAAAGTCCGTTTCAGGTCACCGTGATATTTGGCATCTGATTGTGCAGAAGCAAGAGGTTTTCATACAAAAATCTGTCATTTTTTTGTGATTTGCCAAGGCTGAATAGAACAACTCCTTCAAGTTCTGACCACAAAATTAGCTGGATGTTTTTTAACGAGAGTGAAGGTAAACGTCTGCTCCCCAGAACACAGGTCTTCAACACCTTATGAACCACAGGGAAAGCCATTCCACTGCAAATGCATTCAAGTTCCAAATATATTGATCATACAGGAATTACACTGCATACAGTACAAGTTGGCAACAGCTTGAAATGAGAAAATTCAGCAGAAAAAAGGAGTCACATCAGCAACATCTTGACTCACAGAAAACCAGAAAAATGGGAGATTTTTCTCACGCAGGAAAGCTTAGTAATAAAAAAGCAATATGGCACATGGGTAAAATTACTGCATAATAAGAATATGATCAAATCAAAGAAATGCACCATACTCAGAAATCAGAGAAAACAATGTACATTTTGGGTAATGTAGCAAATCCGAATATATATATATATATATGTATTTATGAACAACATCAAAAGAAAAGGCAATAAGAACTCTCAGAAAATAAGAAAATTCAATCAGTTCAGGCACTCAGTATAAATATGTTTTCTGCAGCCTTCAAACAGAAGTCATTCAAATGAAAGTGTGCTGGGACGAAGAAGGAACTGTGTCGTCCTCTCCCTCAGTTCCTGAACACATGCAGTAAAAAATTATTATGGAAATTCTTAGATTTAAAAAAAACCCAAAACAGCAATGCATAAACAATCAACAGCAAATCTTTACATCTTAGGATCATACTTATTCTTTAAACATTTGGTAAATAATAGTGAAAATCATAGACACCTGATGATATCTTGTAGCTTTTGCAACAAACCTGTTGGGTCAGTTAACATGTGCTAAATTGTGCTGATGTGGAGGATTTCTATCACATGCTGCTGTAAGAAAAATCTTTAATTTGAGCAGATGGGAGCTGATGAAGTGAGCATCACCGAACGTCTTTCAGTCTGTTCCCAGCTTGGCGATCAGCTCATCGCAGATCTTGGTCAGTTCCTCAATTTCTTGATTCTATCAGGTAAGAAAAAAAGAGAAACACAAATGACACACATTAATAATTGATTATTCATTAGATTGTGGCATTTTAGACGGTGTGAAAATTGTGTCAAGCTAGTGCTAGTCTTGCAGTACCAGTGGGTGACTACTCCACTAAAATTCTCACAAATTAAGTGTCTTTATAAATACATTAATCTATGAATAAAAAAAAACATCCACTCAAGAACTGGATACTGTTAACAAAAGAGAAGAAGAAATCAATTTCCCTGGAAGGGTTTATTATCTAAACCATCTAACATTCCCCAGCACTGTTTAGATAAGAAAATAAGCAAAGGAACCAGTGAGGCTTGTTGGAAGTGGTTTGAACCATGTGGAAACAAAAAACACAAATTTATTTTGTTACAATGGATTACTAATAAATCTCCTACTATTTTTGGGTGGAAGAAGCTTATTTTGGAATATATCCCTATAGACTTTCTAACATGCCTCATCCACTCTAAGACTGACATTATTAGACGCATATGGAAGCTCTTCTTGGACTATGCTGAAGGACACGTGTCTACCATCCTGTCTTGAACATTTATAAATGCTTAGATGTGGACTATATAATGATGGAAGTATGTATGCCCCCTATCTTATCTTTCCTTTTGTCTCTGGACTGAACTGCTGAGCTTTTGTTCTGTGTTATGTTGTTGCTGTAATTAAGCAAAAAAAATTAATAAACATATCTATAAAGAAAAGTTTATAGTAGAAAAGTATTTTTTTTACAGTCTCCATACCTTTTGAAGGACAGCTCTTTCAAGGGACTCCACCCTCATTTGCTCCTTCCTCAGGCTCGCATTCAGCGCCACGCTCTCGGTGTCAGCCTTTGCGCGTACCTGGGCTATCTCCTCATTGGCCCTGACAGGGAGGACGTTAACAACAAGACGATAAAACTAAATGAAGGCAAACGTTATGCCTCATCGTAAAGATTTAAGTAAGAAAGTAAACCTTACCTGTCCAGTTTCTCCTCAGCATGGAGTTTTAGCGTCTGATATCTCTGCTCCTCCTGCTTGATACGAAGTAGGTAATCTTGCGCACATTTCTTCAACACCTCCTCATTCTGAATGCACGTTCACAAGGCGTGTCAGTGGATGTTTACGTCACACGACTCTGCTCTACACCTGAGAATATTCATAACCAACCTTCTTGAAGCCCTCCAGGACTCCCTTCATGTTCTCATACCTCCTGAAGAGATCAGCAAAGGATCTCTCCACAGAGTTCAGGTCGGCCACGGCCTGATCGCGCTCCATCGTCAGCTGCCTGACTGACTTACTGGAGGAGAGGCTCTTGTTCTGCTGCTGATCCTCTGCAAGCAAACAAGTGATAGCTTCAGAAAGCATACTACTGTCTAAGATCATGTGATGGGTTAAGAAAAGAGCATCTTGGCAAACTTTCATAATGTCTTTATACTACTGAGTACATGACGATAAATAACTGCATTCATACTCTTTGAACGTTTTAATATTTTGTCATATCACAACCAAAAACTTCATGTGGTGTCAAAATGTTTTACCATTAAAAACTTCAAAGTGCAGTGTGCATTTGCATTGAAATATTTGATGTAGTTGTAGTTTTCTAATGCTAGAGACTCATTTTTGTGCCCATTTTTCTTTGTGCAAGAGCTCAGTAAATTTCAATGCATTTCTAAACTGTAATCTTCAAGTCTTAAGTTGATTTAGGTTGAGTTTACTTTAAATCTAGACTGAAACCCTCCTGTTCAGAGTTGCTTTTGAACCATAAGAAATTAAACACTGACCAACATTTTGATGGGTTGCCGGTTTTCTCAATTGTTAACTGTGTGGTGTCTTCTATGACTGTGTATTTTTGTGATTTTATGATGTAAAGCCCTTTGAACAGCCTTGTTGCTGATATGTGCTACACAAATAAACTTGATTGATTGATTTGTTGAAAAGGTATAACCAATAACAGTCATTTAAACTGAACTGGTAGATCTCTGCAGCTCCTCCAGAGTTGACTGCTTCTCTGATAAATTGCTCCTCCCCAGAGTTCCCAGTTTGAGTGACTGGTTCATTCAAAGTTAACATTACATTAATCGGTTGTTTTATAAACAAACCATGATTTAATCTTCTCCTTTACTATTTGATAAGGGCTTGTTCAGATCTTAATTCATTAACAAAAAATAAATTGACAGTTATTCCAATTCACGCTCACTAACTTGTTGCATAAGATCCCAGTAAAAATGCATTCAGGTTTTGGGTTGAAACATAAAACAAAGCTTAAAAATTTTCTGATTCACAGAAGAGATTAGCAAAATCATGGCCCTCAGTTGTAGCGCGATGTCCCAGTAGAAGTGGACATTAAAAACCTCACAATGCGGTTAGCTCACTGAACTTAGTAACTTGACCTCAGTGTAACTGATCATGTGCTTCCTGAAGACTAGACCGCAGGTGAAAGGTCACAAAAACAAGTAAGAGGTGATGCTGGCAGCATTCAGGAAGGAGGAAACAAAGGGAGATACCAAGTGTTTGCTTGTGCTCTTCATTTTAAAGAGACATACTTTAAAATATTTGTTGTGCTAAAACCCAGTCAAATCTGCTGCCAACACCGCTTTCTGACTTTACAAATTTTAGAGATGCGGCTTATTATTGGTCAGCCTTAAACATGCTTCTCGGGACCAAAGGGACTAAAGATACATACTTCGGCTTAAAATTTTGAGGAACAAACAAGAGTATGAAGAAATATCCACCACCAGGTGGCAGCAACTTACCAATCATTTGTGCAACGGTTTTTTCATATTCTGCAACTATTTTCCTGTCAAACAAAAAGCAGCCCAGTGTTAACTTTGTTTGAAATCCCTTGTATTATTTTAGCATTTTTGAAAATAGTATCGTTCTGGAAATGGAAGGAAAATTCTCACCTCATTTCCATAACCTCCACTCTGCTCTCCTCATATTTTTGTTTCCACTCGCTGACCTCAATCTCTTTAGTGATGATCTGTTTTAAAGGAAATAGATAGATTCAAAATATGGAGGGATATCGTGAACCAAAAAATAAGTTAAACTTACTAAAGTTTCGTTTTGTGTGCTCAGTATCTCTGTGTTTGTGCATATGGGAGCGACATACCTCCTCTCTAATCAGGGTCAGCACCGCAGCTTTGTCCATCTCGGTCAGAGGGACGCCGTCCTGTGATAGGGCTGCTGGGTCAGGGTCGTCACGGCTGCTCAGTTTTGCAGTCTGGTGCACTGATATATCAGTCTGTGGAAGATCACAAACTCTAACATGAGCCGATGTGTGAGCATTCAATAACTTTCACACTTTGTAAACAATTCAAAATGCAGGGGAGCAGGAAAATATTTCACCAGGCCTCTTTATGAAAACGACAAAGCGGCCTTTTTTAAACTGCATGTGGTGTCAGGAAGTCACCTTGAAAAATATTATTAAAATGATGAGTAATCAGCCTTTTTCAACAGACTATGGAGATCAAAAACAACTGAAGCAGAAACCAGTCACACTAAATAATTCATGTGGTCACTTTGCAGCACTTACCATATCATCTTTCACGCTGAAGGTGTCCTTCTCTGGCAGATGATCTGTAATCTTGATCTCTGCACATAAAAAAACAACATCAGAGAAATAACTGGGTTGTATTTATTTGTATTTCAACCAAAACTGAAGTTATAGTTTTTCTTTTTAGCCCATAATGTTAAAAAATGTCAAATTAACTTTACCAACTCAAAAACAAATAACTGTAGCTTGTGTCTTGCTTTCACTAAACAACTAAATTAAACTAAAACAATACATGCACAACAAAGAAAGATCTGTCCTGGTGTGGAGATGTAGGAAGCAGTTTTTCTTCACCTATAGTGTTATTTTATCTGGAACAGAATCTTTTTCTTTTTCAGCTTTGCAGTCTGACATGCTAAAAAGCAGCTGCTGACAAAAGTTTGACATTTTCAACTCACACATTTAATAGAGTCAATGTATAACATTTTTAATATACAATATTAAGCATCCCTTAATATCCTTAATATAGGTGTTGCTTCAATCCACATCAAGAATTTTTTTTATAAACTTTCAAGTCCTCTGAGGAGAATTTCTGCACATTTCTCCCTGTTGAACTTACGATCTACAGCAGGTAAATCGCTGGACGGCTGTTTCTTCACAGCTGCTTTATTGCATTCCTGCTCCTCTCTCTCTTCCTGACTGTCGGCCGTCTGGCCAACCAGGCCGGTGGAGGCCAGTTTCTCCTCGTCTGTGGCATGATGAACCCGCTGAGTGATCTCCGGAGTCTGAACCACCACTTCGTCTTCCCCCTGAAAGTAATAGAGGGACTTTATTACATCAACTTTATTACAGTGGAGTTTACTTTCTACATGTTTAATATCAGATCCCTAACTGCAGTGCTCTCCACTTTGTTGCCTCTCCTAGCATAGATGTGTTAAAAAGCCTTCAAATAAATGCATTTTTTTGTTGTTGTTGAGGTGGATTTTCACATTTTTTTTTCATGAAATTATTAAACATTTATTCATTTAGAGGGGAAAAAATACTATAAATTAATGTAACACAAGCACTTTGTATTTACACTCCACCTTTTTAAAATTGATGGGCATCCAGAAAGGTTTAATTTGTAATTCAAGGTTTCAGCCCCTTGGTCTTGACAGGTGACCTTAATTATCCAAAGTTCTCTATAGCTATAAATCTTCTTTCTCCAGGACGTGATATAATTGAGGGCAGGAGCGCACCAGAGTAATATTTGACTGCAGAGTGATAAGTCACAGCTCTGTCATCATGCCAAGGCTGGACCGCAGCGCTGGAAACACTACTGATGCCTCACTCAACTTGTGTAACTCAGTGTTATTTTGTGTGTGTGTGTGTGTGTGTGTGTAAAAGTATGCTGAGGCCAAGAGGTTGCACAGCAGCTGAATAATGAACACTGCAGTGTTGCTACAGTAAGGTAAAACATTCCCAGTGAAGCAAAAAGACAGAAAAAATAAATTACCTGACTACAAACATCGAGGACTAGCGACTCGCTTTCATCATATTTCTGGACTTTACAGGAATTCCTGCAAAACAAGCAAATGAGAATACATTAATTTGTTTTTCTTTTTTTGTTTATTCTTGAAAAGTTATTATTATTCCTGTTTTCTATGGACATAAATATGAGATTTAGCAAGACAAATGGAAAAATCGTGCTAAGAAATACAGCAAATTAGAAAACTAAAGTATACTGTGATGAGGATAAAAACCTCGATGCCAACAATAAGTACAGACACAGAACACGCACCGATGAGAATGAGTGGAATCATGCCTTGATAGAGAGAGTACTTACAACAGAAAACAGAGAAACTTGACTTGCTCAGATGTCCTGAGGTCGATAAAAGTGGACGAACAAAAGTAAAGATTTTGGGGGATTGCGCGACACACAACACGAGGGAGGATGGAGGGTGAGGGGGATAAAGCAGGGAGGGTTTCAACAAGGGAGCCATGGAGGATAAAGAAGGCCGAGAGACAAAGGAAGAGGGTATGAGTGAGTAAAAGGTGTCAGCATGTTAGTTACTTAGCTGGCAGATTAAAGTTCAAGCATATGCAGCTAATCACTGCAGCTCTAAGCACATTACCAATCTATTTATGTCTCAGTTTATTAGTAGCTTGATATGCAGAGTATTCTCTGTGCCTTCAAAGTATCTTTTGGTATGCATATTATTGTTAGCAGTGAGTTAGTCCAAGGAAGAGCCAGATCAGACCTATACAATGCCTTGAAATGGTGTTCGTACTCCCTGAACTTGGTCACATTTTGTCACATCACAACCACAAACTTGAGTGCATTTTATTGACATTTTAAAAAGTATGGAACAAAGACAATTTGGTGTTTTAGCTTTTTTCACTGAAAAAAAATATAAAAGTGTGGGAGCAGTTTTATACCTTCATAAATAAAATCCAGCGCAGGGCTACAATCCAAGTTCACCCAAATACTCAATTTAGTAATAGGGTGCTATCTGGGAGAATGTGTTTGCAATTATAAGTAGTATACTTTTAAAAAAATATAGCTTTTTCGGAAGAAAACAAGATGCGTCATGCATCTAGCAAGGCAGGATTTGAACCATTTGGAGCGTTTTGAGCATTTGACGCGTCAAGCACGTCCAACGGTTCTGATACTCCACATAGGCTTTGAACGTAAACCAGACATGCCTGGTGCTCAAAACTCATTTGGTGTGAACACACCAAAAGTGCACAAGCATTAAACTTGAAGCTTCAGACGCATTTTTGACATGTGTAACGCGTTTGGTGTGATCGCACAATTAGGCCATTTTGTAAAAAAATAAATAAAAAGAAAAAAACTAAAGAAAATAATGTGCCAAATACTGAGTTTGTAAGTGTGAAACACGGGTAGAGACATAGACCAACAGAACAGCCCAAACTCGACAAAGCAACAGTCCTAGAAAAGTACTGACTCATTGTTGCTGAATGCCACACTAGTTAGATTTTCATTTGGAAAAAAAAAAAGAAAAGAAAACCATTTAACAATTATATACAAGTGTCTTGTGTTGTGTTGGCCTGCCTCATAAAATCCCTATGATAGTCATTGAAGTTTGTGGTGTGAGAAAGTTCAAGGGGTATGAATACCTTTGTAAAGCATTGTCAGAAAATGTCTGAATATGAAGCTTGTTAGGCTACGGACTTGTAATATTTTGAGCAAAAGGAGACTTACGTGGATGCTCTCTCTTTGTTTTTCTTTGGAATCTGCTTCGCTTTCTTCTCCCCGGGGATCTGTCTTGCTTTCTGTTTGCCTTGATCTTTTACCTTTGTCTCAGGTTGGGCGGTGCTGCTGGACAAATCCTCGTTGTTCAGGGATTTTGATGCTTTAAAAGGGTCTATGGAGTCATCGAAGTTGTCTGGGTTGAAGCTGTATGAGCCCTTTGGCAGCACAGGAGAGCTGCTCACTTTGCTGTTGCTACCAAATGGATTGAAGTTTGGGTCATCCCATTGACTGGGGTCAAAATTATAAGTTCCAGTTTTGGGAATAGGAACATCGTCCAGATTCAGAGGTGCAGAGGAGTCTGTTGTTACAGGTTCTGAAAGTGGTTCTGAAACAGGCTCGGAGAAAGATTGGGGAAGCGATTCTGGTGCCGTTTCTAACACCGGTTCAGGATGCGTCACTTCTACTGCTGGTTCGCAAAAAGTCTCAGAGTCTTTTGGTTTCTGCTTCTTTGCAGCAGTCTTGCTGGTTGTCCTTTTCCCTCCTAATTTCTTTGGAGGGGGCTTTCTGACCATTCCTTCACCCAGACCAAACTCCAGCACCACAGGCTTTGCCTCTAAAGACTGATCTATAATTTCTGAGTCTTCTTGAGCTTTTTTGTTGGACTCACAAGCAGATGATGAGCTCCCAAGTGGTTCAAGCCTGGGGGGAGAGCTTGAACCACACGGTGGAGGAGAGTTCTGGATTTTGGATCCGCCACTGGTGAAAGGGTTGAAGCTGTCGTCCAGTTGGTCGAGGTCAAAGTTGTATGTAGCCTTGGGGAAAGGGAGTTCTTGTTCCTCATCTGTATGAGGAGGAGGACTTACTGGAGCCTTTATTTTGAAGGATGGAGGCTTGGACTTGCTGGTTTTTGTCTTTTGAGTAGGTTCTGCAAGGCTGGGGAGATTGCTGTGATGTTCCTCTAGGTCAGCAACAGGTTTCTCCTCGGGAGGCTGTGAAGCACTTGATGCTGCAGGTTCACTGCTTGGTACCGAGTCTAGTTCAGGGACAAAAGTATGATTTTGAACTGAAGGTTCATTGCTTGGAACAAAGTCTGGTTCTGGAATAAAAGTAGGATCTGGGACTGAAGGTTCCCTGACTGGAACAGAGTCTGATTCTGGCACCAAAATAGTATCTGGAACTGGGGCCAGATCTGTGACTGGGTCTGCTGCATGGAGGAAGTTTGTCTCTTCAAATGGCTCAGAAAGGAGAGCTGTGCTTTGAGTTTCTTCCTTCACTGAGGCTGAATCAGGACCAGGAAAAGAATCCAAGTTTTCTGAGGGCTGCTCTGCTTGATCTTGGTCTTGATTTTGCACATTTATTTCGAGCTGATCTCCCACAGGGACTACAGGCTCATCCTGACCCATGTTGTGGCACAATGCAGTTTCTGGATCCCTGACAGGAACAGACACTATCAGGTTCTCCTCCTGCTCCAAATCTGAAGAAGAAACAAAACCAAAAAAATTATTTCACAGAACTATCATACTTCAAGAGTCGACATGTTGCTAGTGAATTTCTGCTATCACATGTAAACTCGGATGTGGACGATATCTGATTAGTTCACTGAAACCAGGTTACTCACCAGCCAACTGTTCTAGTTGCTGCTGTTGCCATGGTGATGTCTTACTAGGAGTGCCATGACATTAAAGCAAAAGTAACGCACTCGAAAACACAAAACAAAACAGACCTTCGCTTATCTTGTGTTACGTCTTGCAGAAAAATAACAGAGCGGTGCAAACGCTGGCTTCAGGGAACATTTTGACAGTGCAGCATATTTCAGCATGTCTGTCATTATCATCACAGCTCTGTTCATACAACACCATGTTGCCTAGAGACAAGCAGACCCTGCTCTGCTTTAACCAGCTTTATGTCACCATGCTGTGTAGCAAGAGTTCACACCCTAACGTAATCCCAAACACACGTGCAGTCCCTTACACACTAGAATAATCAGTAAAACAGTACTGTGAAAAGGTATTTGCCTCCTTTGTCACAACTACCTTTCAAATAAGAAAACATGTCAGATCAGACAAAGAAAACCTTATTAAATACAAAGCACGGTTTTTATATTCTAATTTATTTTTATTATTGGAAAAATCTATCCAATCCAACCGGGCTTTGTGTGAAAACGTAATTTGTTCCCGAACCTTCATAACTGATTGTGCCACTCTGGGCTAAAACAACTGGCATCAAGTGTTTGATACCTGGCAAACGGTATTTTTCAATCATACGAGAGAGAGAGAGCAAGCTGTTGAAGCCCTCTGCAGGATAGTTTTAGTTTAGCCTCATTGGAGGGTTTTCAAGCATAAACAATCAGTCAACCCACAGCATATCCATCCAATTTATGTCTGGACTTTGACTACATCACTCTGAGACTTTCTTCATTTGAAACACTCAGAATTGTACTTGCTGGTGTAATCTGGACCGTTGTTTTGCTGCATAACCCTAAGTGAGCTTGAGTGTGATGAACCGACCTTCCAGGTCCTGAAGCAGCAAAGCAGCCAGAGTTAATCACTGGTGTGCTGTTTTTCTGAAATTCTGTGCAAATCTCTGGACAAAAAAAAAATCCACTCTTTTCAGAGTTTTTAAAAAATCATACTTAAAAACAAAAAGCAGCTAAAAAAAAAAGAATGCTGTTCAAGGGTGCCCAGAAGGTAAATTTAGCTCACTATTAACCACCATGACAAGAAAATCTCCAGAAATTAGTCAGATCCCACCAGTCTTAATAATAACGTTACTAGAGCAATTTATTCTCTTCTTTCTGATTAGATACCTCACCTTTAGAAAATGTTGCTGGAGCTGTTTTACAGGAAGGGTTAAGTTCTTCCGAACCAGCTATGGCCTAACACACGTTGCAATGAACCCTCTAAACAAACCTCCTAAAAACAAGCTCTGACATGCTACGCTACGTCGCTGTGACCTCCGTTTGGTGTCCAGCACAAAGCAGAGCTAACCAAAGCTCAGAGCTTTTGTTCAACCTGTTGAATTCTGGAGCAAAGGTCATTCCCACACTCCTCCACAAGCCCCTCCTCTTAGTGAATCAAATGACAGAGACAGAGCATCAGACGTGATCACACCCAAAAACAATCCAAAATAAAAACTGTGTGCATTCCAGCCTAAATACCAGGTACACAGAAGACAGTTCACTGCCTGCTCAGGTGTTAAATAAACTTGTTTACCTTTAGCGAACACTACATGGAATCTCTATAATACAATAGGATACATCAATATTTACACAATCTCAAATTTAGAAAGGTATAAATTCTTAAAAATCAAATTGCTGCATTTTTTTAAATAAATGACATCATGCAGCTATAGTGTCATCACATTTCCGACTAAAAGTTAGGATTTTTCATGAACAGCACCATTTTTTCTTTTGTTTAAGATGATGTCACGCCTGAATAGTTAGTGGCACATCAAATGACTCTTGTTTCCATGGCAACCTTGAGAAAAAAGGAATAGTGCCCAACATATTTGAACATGCACTTCCCTTAGATTGCTGAGATTTCTGAAATGTTAATAAGAACCTCCAGGTTTCCTGAAGAGTCACAGATGTTGCCGTCAGGCCAGCCCCTCGGCTGCTCTTCTCCTCCTGTTTGTGTTTTCTTTTTCCTCTCCTTCTGCCTGTTGTTGCTCTGCAGGGGCCTCACCTGCTTTGCCTGCATTGGTGTTGTTGTTCTCCAGCTCTCCTGGGACGGGCTGAGGGGCGCGGACGGGAGTCGCTGCTTCAGGGGTGTCAAAATGACCCTCAGAGTCCGAGCTGCAGCACGTGAAAACACGAGAGAAAGCAGGAAAACTATTACATAACTCCAGGGCAATGATCATATTACGAACGCCGAGTCAGCGGTTGTGATGCCTCTTCTCCTCAAACAAAAATAGCTGTACTATTATTGTTATTATGCAAGAATTTATCATAAAAACACACTTAAAGCGTCAAAGGCAAAAATCCTTTGTTTTGTGACTATTATGTAATTAGTTAACATGTATTTTTGTAAAGCTTTGCATTATTCTGCAAAACCCCTTGTGCTGGTAAAAACTACACAAAAATAAAACCTCAAACTTATTACCCTTTTATTTGATGCACCAAACTCACCTATATTGAACTTAACTTCACTCTTCGCCGTTGTAGAAACATTGTAACATTATACTACATACTACAGGAGGAAGCGTAACCAAAGCCAAAGTAATGCATACATAAAGGAAGAGGAAGTAGATGTAGAACAGCCTATTTCCTGTCATGCTCTAAGAACAATACAGTTTATGACACGAGAAATGCAGAAGAAAACATAAAACATGCAGCCTTTTAAGATATCTGGGCCATTCTTGACGCTGACAATTTACAGCACAGAATTAATCAGATTTATCTCTGTAATATAATCACTTTAGAAAGCCCCCAAAGGACAATATATTAAGACAGGGAGCTAATCAGTGCAGGAATGGAAAGGTGGAAGTCTTCTGAAAGTAGTCGTCATGTTTGTATGAACGCTGGAACAGAGGCAGAGATAATGTTATCACCGTGGACACGAGGCACAGACACTGATGATTTCAGCATGTGCTTGCAGGTTTTGAGTGAATCCTGTGTGAATTTGAGTGTTTGTTAGAAATAGGGTTGGTGTTGTGAAGCAAAAGAAAGACAGTTAGGGACAATTTAAAGCACAGACCCAACAGAGCCAGCACTTCACAAAATGTCTCGACCAATATGTCACCAAAATTTAGATTCCCAGTCCAGTAGGTTAGAGGCACATGGACAGAAGTCCCCCCCTCCTCCAGTGCTGACGATGTGAACCACTCTGCCTGGAGTCTCGGGGCTTCAGCACAACACTTGCCTGCTGCCTTGAGATCTCTCCTCTTCCTCTTCTCTCCTTCCCCACAGCTCCCTTTCCTCGTTGGCCTCCTGCCCTTCTCCATCCTCCTCTCCCCCTCGCACCGCCGTCCACGTCCATTTGGCCCACGACACCGGAGACAGCCAGGACATCGCTCCTTATTCGACGAAGTTCCCCAGCCTCCAGCTGACTCACCAGTAACCAGGGCTTGGCTTCCAGTACACCTCTCACTCTCTTCTTCAGATTTCCGCCCCTCTCACATCTCTTCATGAGTTCCCATATTCACATGAAGAGAAGGAGACATCTCTCTCTCTCTCTTTTTTAACCCTGCTTCTCCGTCTTTGCCTTTTAGTAATTTCCAGTCACGCTGACAAGTCCCTCCGTGGCAGAATACCTCAGCTCTGATCAGCTGGTTTCTCAAATGCTTTGCTGACTCTCTCTCTCTCTTCTCCTCTGAACCTCCTCCATCCTCCCCGCTCCACCTCGGAACAGCTCACAGGCAAAAACTGCAGTGGGGGTGGAGGAAGTGAGCTGTACGCCTTAAACCTCACGGCTGCTTTGATGACTTCCCCTGTGGTTGAAGAATGGTATGTCCCTGTCAGCCTGCTCTTCAACTCTAAAGTAGAAGAAAAAAAAGGGCCACAAAACAAACACAGAGGGAGGAGTAGGAGGCAGAGGAGGAGCTGAACTCTTGGGGCTCAGTGTTTTATAGTCCAGAGAGAGGTTAGGAATGTGGGGCCTGGATCTTAAAGACTTATTATCCCCCCCCTCCCTCAGGCTCTTCAACAGCTAACTGTTTCTTCCACGCTGCGACAGGAAGGCATGCATGACTAGGGGAACCAGTTCTGTTGGACAGCCTCAGGAGAACTACCTTGCTGGGTTCAATCTGTCAGAGGAAACACTAAACCACTAAGCACACAAGTAATTACACGGTGGCATTTTGATAAGTAAAATGCTTGGGAATAGTTGAGGAGTGAGTAAGATATAAAGCAAAAAAAAAAAAACAAGTGTTTTTTTTTTTTTAAAGAAACAAAAAACTGGACAAACTGAGGAGATTCTAAAATAAAACAAAAATGTCAATGGAAAAATTGTGCTCTTTAGTGCGTAACACTTATTTCTGGAAGGCACACTGCAAAAGGTTTAAATGGATTTCAGGTCAAAGTTTTTTGGACTTTTTTTTGACACATTTCACAAAAATAAATTGATTCCCATTGATGATAGAGAGCATCTTTTGCTAACTTTTCAGGTCGCGACATTTGCCAGACAACTTCAAACAGCCTCCCAAAAATGTCTTCTTTTATCAAAATCTTTGGCATTTTGTTCCACTTCTTAAAATGTGTCTGTCATCAGGGTACGGTTGATGGTTTACTGTAAGATCCCTCCGGAGAACCCACACCTCGTCTCCCATTAACCGAGATACTCGCAAAACAGAATCTATATCCACCGGCCCTTTCTGATAATAATCCACTACCTGCTTTATAAACGGTCCAGACATCAATCAATTAAATACAGCCACATTGGTATAAATTCAATCTAGAATATTTCCCGAAAGCTAAAGCATGTTTTTAAACCGCTATATCACACAAATAAAACTATGTAGAGACACAAGTCTAAGCTTTTTAAGAATTCAAAGCTTCCTGTCACTCATGTTTTGAGACGATTTGGGACAGCAGCGTGTTCGACGGAGAAGAAAACAGATTATTTTTTCTTTTAACTGCAATTTGTGGGACAAACAGCGTATAGTCTCTCTCTGCCTTTTGATGTTTTGAAACAAATATCTTCATATAAACAAGTTTACACATAAAAATTTGAATTTATTTTCACGCAGAATCTGAACTTCATATTAGGATTCACAAGATAATTTCTATTTAGTTTAGGCATAAATAATGAGATTTTTTTTATTACTTCAAAGTTAGAAGTTTACATTCATTTTAATTATTATTATTATTATTATTTTTTGATATCATTGTCTTCAAACTTTATGACGTTTTTGTGAATTCCTAAAAATAGTGTGCAGGACTTTCTGGTCCATTCCTCCTTAAGAGTAAAAAAAATAAAAATAACCTACAAAACCTCTCATTATTTTGGCAATTGGTCCTTACTAAATTACACAATTCTTCAGAAGGTAATAATAAAATACTTTCCAGAGTCAAGATGAGAATGTTCAGAAGTTACAACAATGGCAAAGTCTATGAAAGGCTAAATTAAGACACTCGTGTTCACAGCTAGTCTTGTTGTGAATTACCAGTTTTTTTCACACTAAACGTTTTTGAGCCATTTCTTAATTTTATTACTCCCCTCGTAGAAACCTTTTTGTGCTTTACTCTCCATGGCCAGATGTTTTTGCTGTGCAGCAGCGGAGCGAGCAAACTTTCTGAAATTCCATGAAGGAGCAAAGACACAGAACCTCAATCAGACTCAGAGTTTCCACATTATACCAGAAAGGGAGGAGTTTCTGTTCTACCCACTTATTTTTGCGATCTACGCTGGGCTTGCGGTTGGAGCGAACAGGAACAGCGCAGGCGTTAACTGTAGAATGTCTAAAGGATTTTCCTGAGGGAACAGCAAACAATTTCCGTCTTAAATATTAAACTGCTATTTTAAGATTAAAAAAAATAAATAAAATAATCAGCACCATTTTTGTTTAAATTTGCCAAGATGTGAAAAAGAAATTGTGAACCGACTCGTTGCTTATCTTGACCCAGACTTTTCTTGTCTAAAACTGGCATCTATAAACATCACTGGGCAGCAGAAGGAGCCCTGCTGATAAAAGACCAGACAATTCTTTGAGGCCAACACAAGCCTCAGAGTTCTTGCCAAAGAGGTCTGACGCTCCACCAGAATCCAAACGCAACCCAAAAGAGCTCAGATTTCAATCACCGCAGGAGGAACCCTGCAGGCGTTTTCAAGAAAACAGTAAGTCCCTTAAATACAACGTAAAACAAACTTGCTGAATTCTATTTAGACTTTAGCATAAATGTGACCAATGATCCAAATATGAATAGTCTGTGGGCCGTTTCTGATTTAACTTGCTGTAACAAATATCCACAAAAGACATAATTGATAAAAGGGAGAAATTTGGGGTTTTACTTTAGGTACACTGCAATCCTTTATATATTTTCTCTCTATGAATAGAGCAAAAGACAACAGAGAAGCCACATGATTATGTAACAGTCCTTCCTGCCAGCCTAAGATTAGTCTACAAAATTTGGCCTTGGCTATGTCCTGTGAATCTATGTGACAGAATCAGACATTCCAGGAAATTATTGAACGTACAAAGGAGCAGAAAGGTCAGAGGAGGAAGAACTGTCAAGTGGAGGAGGAAGACGGGGAGGAGAAGGGCAACCCAAATCTAACCAGAGGGAGATACAGATGAGAATGAGGGGAAAAGGAGAGGAACAGCAATGGGCTCACAAATCAGCATGAGTCAGCACAATGAAATATACACTTCTGCCTTGGGAAGAATCTAATATTGTATTCCAATTTTAAGTGGCACCAGCTGGAAATGTAAAGAACTATTTTTAACAAGCTGGAAAACTGCTAACAGATGCTTACCATCACATTATTTTTCCGCTACTCTGTGGTGAAAAAGACATAACTCAAATCTATATATTGAACTTTTTTTTTTTTATGACTTCTGGAAATCATTATTTACAGATTTCATGGGCTTCGCTGACATCTAGTGGTCAATGTCTGTCACTGGAATCAAAAACTGGATTTCCTTAAAATGTTTACTAGTGCTGTGAATATACACTGAGGACAACAAACAGAGATCTGTCTGTTAAAAAAAAATAACAATGTTACAACAGCACATATAGAGATCTCCTTGTAATACTTGAGTTCAGGGATGTAAATCCTTGAATGAAAGACGCATTGAGAGATAACCTCCTTCTGGACTCAATAGCATTTCCCCCCCACAGGCAGATTAAAGACTTCACAAACCAATACCATGTTTGCAGAGAATATATCATCAGCGCAGAATAATTCAGTACAGTTTTAACTTGTTTTTTTTATCTTGCTTGTCTCATCTATAGTGACCATAACGCCATAAAAGCACCAACAAACTGGGCAAGCTCCCCCTTCTGTGTCCATTATCAATTTCCCTGTTGTAAGACATATATTAAATGTTTCATTATCTGAAAAGAGTCTTTCTCAGTACAGTCCACAGCTTAGGAGTCTAGATAGTTGATATTTTGGAATCAGCAAGTCCGATCCCAACTTTAGCGTCATTAGTGTCCCCAATATTGATGGAGCTAAAGATCAGCATGATGGCGAGAAGGCCTTTAAGCCTCAAAGACTTTGAGCTCATCATCACCAAAGATAAACTGTGGAAATATCACAACAAACAAATGAAAAGCTGGTCAGCAATTTTAAGAAGGGTTTGATTTCTGTGTTGTCAGCAAAGACTTTCCACTAATAATTGAGAAAGAAAAATGTATAGGGCAGCAAAACAGTTTCTAGTCCACAGACACCACATCATATTAAATAGGCCCTGTTCCTCAGCCCCTCTCTCTTTTCATTATTATACTTATTGTTATTCATTTATTGGTCTTTTTTATTTCAGTCCTCTGAAGGTGTTGTATTGTTTTGTGGTTTTAGTCTTCTAAAATAAACCATTGATAAAGCAGCGTTCTCAACTAATTTTATGCCGTAATAATATTGACTACTAGTTTCTACTTGATATCAGTAAAATTCCACGTTTTAACCATGACTACACAATTAGCACTTTACATATAGATCAGATATTGGCAGTAAATGGCCCAAAGAATGTAACGTCAGAAGATTGTAATAAACTACATAATGGCTGCAAGTAATTTTCACATACAGGAGCAGTCCTAGTAAAAAAAATGTAGACTCTCCTTACAGTTATATCAGTAAATTAGTAAATGTGTTTTCTTAGATAAAAGTACTATTTGAAAATAATCTTTAAACATGTTTTTCATTAACCCCATTTATGTTTTAGAACAGTTTATTGGTCTGATATTCTAATTCAAAATTTCGTTTAATTTTAATTTATTTTACATTTTCTTTAGCTGTAACAGGTGTGAAAATCACCAGGCTTTCAAACAACAGACTGTATAATTAATATATATATAATGTGCTTCACTGAGTTGCTGAAGTTTTCAATTACCCAATTTGACATAATTTTTTCTAAACTTATTTGAAACCTAGTTAAGACCAACTGGATTCCCCTCAACTGATTTTGTTGATGAGATTCTATTTAGTCAACCAAAGTTAGTCCAATACATGAGGCTCACTGAGAGATAGGGCCCATTTAGTACCCACCAATGCTGAGCAAAATCCATATAAGGCTCACATGCATGCATGTTTTCCCCCAGGGTCCACTCTAAAGTTGACTCTGAACGTAAAATTCACGCTTGACAACCAAAAAAAACCATGTATTTAACTGCAGATAAGACAAACGTTTAAAGACTAACTTACCGCTCCATTTAGTGGAGAGAATTCGAAGACCAACAAACAACTGAACATTTCACGGCTTTGATGCTGGTACTAACCGCGGTCGCCGCCAGGTGGCGAAAACAGGGTTTGCAACTGGCGCCAGACCTCGAAGAAGAATCACTTCCGCCGTGAGTTAATGGCGGTTGCGAGCAGGGTGGACTGTAAACATTTCAGCTGCCTCAACTGTAACTGTCTAATTGTCGTCAAAACATGTACTGGGCTGTATCCAACACGCTTGGAAGTTACAAGATGTTTATGTTCAACTTTTCAGGTCGCTGCTTTGAGGACGAAATCGCCTCCCGCTCGGAGAAAACAAAGCAAACGGTAAGAAAGAAACATGGAGTCCGGCTGTATTTAATTGATTGATGTCTGGACCGTTTATAAACCAAGTAGTGGATTATTCTCAGAAAGGGCCGGTGGATTTAGATTCTGTTTTGCGAGTATTTCGGTTAAGAACGTGTTGTTCCTACTGCAGCTTTCACTGTCGTGGTTCCAGTTTTCCGAATGGAGGAGGAAGACGAAGCAAGGGGAGAGAAAGACTCGGAGTGTGAGGTGGCTGAGCTCCGTCTGAGAGTTGAGTCATTGAAACAGGAGCTGAAGGAGTGCCGAGCAGAGCTCACCAAGTTACAGAAGCAGCTGAGCCACTCCGAAAGGCTGCAGAAGAGCACCGAGAGCTACAACGAAGACCTGAGGAAGCAGGTCAGTTATTCATTATGTACACTGGCCTTAGAAAAGTAATCACACCTCTAACTTTTTTCACATTTTGTCACAAACCTCTGCGGATTTCATTGGGTTCTTGCGTGATACACAAAGTGGAAGAGAAATAGTTTTCAGATTTTCCTATAATAGCAAATTTGAAAAGTGTGCATTTGCGCTGGCTCCTTTACTCTGATAAATCTTAATAAATCTAGTACAGGCCAGGGACCAAGTTGTGGAGAACTTTAATTAGTGACATGTTTGGCGTAAGACAAGTAGAGTACCTGCAAGACACGTGGAAGAATGAAACTTAACGCTACACATTACCTAAAGCACCCCATGTCCATTTTCAGATTCTTATTATTTTTTTTAAACTCAAGCAATATATCTAATTTCTGTCATTTTATATTTTTGATCTACTTCGTGTTAGTTAATAACATAAAATTGAAATGAGATTCATAGGACTTTGTATTGTAAAAATTCCAAAAACGTGGAGATTTTAAGAGGTAAAAGTAATTTTACAAACAACTTTGTAAAAAAAAATTGTTAGTCCACACTCCTGGAAGTATTGTAAAGCTTAATACTTAATATAATGTCAAACTGGGTTGATTATGTTAAATGAAAGGTGTAAGTCTTTGTTGTTTTTTGTGCAACTCCAGGTTGACCAGCTCAGTGCAGAGATTCATGAGCGAAAGAAGAAAGAGAAAGACAGAGTAAGCTGTGAAACTCAAACAGAAGAATATGTGTGGACAGAAACTGGTGCGTATGCGTATCATCACAACTGGAACATGTAAATAAATTTAGCTAATATCACAAATAACGTTCAGGATTCCCCCACCCAGATTACTACAATTACTACTATGGAGGCTACTGTCAGAACGTTGAGGGGGCAGATTCCCAGGAAGGTCTGGACACGACAGCAGCAGCAGCTGAGGGTGATGCTGATCACAGTACGGCAGTAGACGTATCAACAACGAATGAAGCAATGGCCCCAGATGCGTCCGCTTCAGCAGAGAGCAGCGAAGTAGCTCCAGCAGAGGTTTACTTTTCTATAAGTGCATCCAAGATAATAAAATATAGCATTTTTGAGTCCATCGTAGTTGGACTTAAAGCTAAAATCTGAGTCGGCCTTGATACATTCATTCATAATCATGTCTGCTTCAGGGAGGTGATGCGAGCTCCATAGCTGACATGCTGAGGGCCACGGCTGAAGAAGCCATGACGCAGACTGGCTTCGTCTTCGATGAGACGTCTGGGATGTATTATGATCACAGCACGGGCTTCTACTACGACTCGGTTTGTTGGGTTTCTTTAAGATTGCTCGTTCAGTTGGGTGACTGGTGCCAGATTCAATGTCCATTGTTCATTTATAGTGTAAGCTTTCTTCTTTCCTCTCCAGGTCAGTCAGTTGTATTATGACGCCAACACGGGCATATACTACTACTATGACGCAGAAAGCGGACGGTATCAGTTTCACTCCAGGATCGAGGTGCCTGCTGCACAGAGCACTGCCGAGCATTCCCAAGAGACTCACGTTCCCGACAAGAAATGGAAAAAGTTCCCTAAAGCAGTCAAGAAAGCGTCGCATCAGGATGAGGAGGTAAGTAACAACTAGATGCAGCGCATCGTTCCTTTGAAGTGTTTGGTGGCTGACAGCTGGCTTTTTAAAGTTGGCGTTCCCCTTAATTTCTCTTGTTTTTCTGGGTCTCGGTCTTTAAAAATGTTTGCTTATTGTGTTTGTAATGATGCAGGATAGTTGACTGAAAGACTATTCTTCTGGCCTAGGTTCAAGATGTGACTAACTCTTTGGCTAAAATGAGGATTTGCTCTTACTGGAAAACTCCCTCCTACAGAGGTATAACTTTAGTTTTACACTACAAAATAATGAAATACGCTGACATGCTTTAGTGATGTGAACAAATAATATAATAGATTTTTTATTTTATTTTGCAGTGGTATAATCTCACTTTAAAGAACAGAGAAAAATCAGACATTTACTTCAAGTAGCTGCATTTAGAGTGGGGGAAAAAATCCCAGATTATGTGGCAACCTTAACAATTGACACCCCTGCTGTCAATTCTTTCTACGTCCTGTTAGGTTGTAGTATGAAAATAGAAAGGGTCACTTGTTTTTCTCCTCAGGTTCTGGGTAGAGTTTATATCTGGGGCTTGAGATGGCCATGGAAGGCCATATTTATACCCCAGAGAAACAAAAAAAAAAAAATCGCTATTATGAGACGTTCCTTGAATCTGCACTTATCTTTACCAGGGGTCAGGAATTTTTTAAAAATTTCTTTCTCCATTTAGTCAGAGATTTTCTGAGAACCCAGCTTTATTTACTGTCACCACACTGGCCAAATGCTCATCTTGTTACCAAGGGAACAAAACAATCTGTAATTCCTGACATTATGGGAAGCCTTATGGTGAATTGACTTTAAAGACTGAGACCCAGGAATTAACGTGTGACTGATATTTGGGATCGACAGTAAAAAGTCAGCTGGCCTGCTGCCATTCAACACGGTAATCTCACTGCTGACTGTCTGGTGGCAGGAATACAAACTGGACGAGGCGAAGCCAGAAACGGAAGAAACCGAATCCAGAAAACTGCACCGAAGGTCTCATAGTCCAGACTTATCCAAGAGTAAAAGAGACTCTTCAAAACACGGGAAAGAGCGGGACAAATCGCCATCGCGGAGAAGGCGGCTGAAGAACGGCTCGCACCACGAGGAGAAGAGCAGTTCAAGAAAGAAGAGGAAGAAATCCAAATCTGAAAAGCATGAGAAGAAGAAGAAGAAGAAGAGAAAGAGGAGCCCGGTTCAGAGTGAGGAGTCCGAGGGTAACAGCGAACCAGAGGAGGGCGAGATCACAGAGTCTGAAAGGGAAGATCTGGATTCCGCCTCGTCGCCTTCATCATGTTCCAGCCCCAAACATTCCAGGGAAAGTCTTGAGTCAGAAATGGAGGTGCAGAGCCAAGAAGGTGAGAGGAGAAAACTCCCAACATTTGACATGCGAAGAGCGCAGATTTCTCAAAGACAGGTTCTTAATTAAATCTGTACATGGCATCAAGGTAGAACTCCCAATCAGTAATTCGATTGCCTTGAAGCTTCCTGTAATTCTTTGTTCTGCTGCTAACCCAGCTGGTTTGTTTCGTTCCTTCCAGTTAACAACTTCTGGCCCCCGTGTGTGAGAGTGACCGTGGTCAGGTCTCCGGCGCTGCAGGTGGGAACTCTGTTCATCATCACAGCCGACTCTCCGGCCACATTCGGCAGGTTGGTTCTCCTCTCCTCAGCTGTTAATGTGCAGTGCTAGCAAAACTGTTCATGCAATCATATTACCCAAATCTCTGTGTTTTATTGGGATTTCATGTGTTAAACCAAAACTGAGTTCTGAACAATAACCCTGCTTAAAGAAAATAAACACAATTTTCACCATTTTATTTTCAAATAAAAATCAAAAGTACTATGTTTGCCGTTTGCAATCGGTCCCCTAGTTTTTTTTTTTTTTTATCTATCAATTCACAAATATGTACTTCTTTGTGTTGATCTACAAATAAATTCTGTAGGCTCCTTGAAATTTGTGGGTCTAACATAAGAAAATGTGATGTTAAATCCTTTAGAAAATGACAGTTTTGCTTTTTGAAAACATTTATATTAATTGATTAATTGAGCAAAATTTTATCTTCTACTTTTTGTGTTTCTTTGCAGAGAAAAAAACATGAACCACGCAATTCGACTACCAGAAATGGGAGTCAGCAAGGTAAAACTCCCTGCTTTGCTTTCCCTGCAGGAGTCTAAACTATTCCGATATTTTCCCTGCAGTGTCTCTAAATGTTGCGCGTTTGGTTCCAGTTCCATGCGGAGGTGTACTTTGACCAGGAACAGCAGAGCTACATGCTGGTGGACCAGGGGAGCCAAAACGGGACGGTCATTAACGGAAACCGCATATTGCAGGTCGGCACTTCGCCTCGGTACGTTGAATAAGAAGCGAAACCTTCCATTTGAACGCTGGTGTCCACTTGCAGCCCAAAACCAAGTCAGAGCCTCATGCACTCATGCATGGGGATGAAGTCAAGATGGGAGAGACTGTGCTGTCGTTCCACATCCACTCAGGCACAGACACCTGTGACGGTTGTGAACCCGGACAAGTCATGGCTCACATCAGCAAGCACAGGAGGGAGGAGAGCGCCGGTGAGAGAACAAATCCATAGGGGGGAAAAAAAGCAGACATTTGTACAAGTTATATAAAAGTGTCTGATGTCAGCTTTCTCCTTGTTGTTTCTAGAAGCTCCTGGCCTCGGAAAAGAAGACAAAGAATCCCTGAGACAGAAAGAGCTGAAGCAAATGAAGGCCAAATATGGACTGCAGGTGAGTGTTTAGGTGACCTGCACCTGGATTTAGGGTTAAAATATGCATAAAGATTTTTTTTTTTGTTCACATGGTTGGTCATCTGTTCAATATAGAGCAAGGAGGAGACCAAAGCCCTGAGGAACCCAAAGTATCGTGACAGAGCAGAGTCTCGGCGGCAGAATGTGGGCAGCGAAGGCGTTTTCCAACGGGACGATGCACCCGCTTCTGTACATGAGTAAGTCTGGAAAAATCTGGATCAGTGTGGAAGAGGAAAACAAATGGACTTCATGTCTGACTTCATTCCTTTTTGTGCCATTTAAGACGTTCTTCTTTCCTTCCTTTCTTGCGGCTTCACAATAAAAAGTCTGGTCACTGTAGAATTATCTGCCATAATTTGACTGAATTGTAGTGTTTTCAAGAGGAGAGGAACTGAGAAGACTGAAGTTTTTACATGGATAATTCACTGTATGTTGCTCATATGTTATTGCTTCCTGTCCTCTTAAGGGAGATCAGTGAAGTCAACAAGGGGCGGAAGATGCTGGAAAAAATGGGCTGGAAAAAAGGAGAGGGACTGGGAAAAGAGGGACGGGGGATGAAAGATCCGGTGAGTTAATCTTCCAAACATCTACCAATGACTTGTCCAGAAATTGGAATTTTTGTTTGTTTTCCTTGATCCCTTTGGTGAAATTCTGAAAATTTAAGACAAAACCGATAAAAGGTATGAGACATAAAACAGGATAATCTTCCGATTTCTGTGTTTTCCAATGAACGCTACTCCCTATGAGCCGCAGCATATTTTTTTCCCAACCTCGTTTATGTGAGCCTAATTGGTGCATCTCACGTGTTTAATGTGTTCCAAAGCCTGACGGTCTGTCGTCGTCGTTTTCACAGATCGAACTGAAAATCCGGAAGTCGCAGTCCGGCCTGGGAACGGGCGGCGTCATGTCGCTGGACGATGTTTCCGCAACCAGATCCAAGTCCCATAAGAACTGGGAGAAAGCCCGCGAGCGGTTCGCCGACTCCTGCCAGCCCGACCCGCCGCCAACCCAGAAAAGTAACACTTGGATCAGGTCGGAGGAGGCGGAGGACTCACAAACCAGTTTGGAAACAGGCAGCCAGAGTTAGGGGAGTGACTTACGCCTGAACTCACTGTTGGTTTAAAGTGGAGGAGAGGAGAGAGTTTCTTCACTTCTCAAGAAAACGTGTTTGAGTTAAAGCTTGAGGAACTCCTGGTAACAACTTGCTGTTTTGTTTCCTCCTCTGAGTATAAATGGGTTTTAGTCTTGAGTCCTGTGCATCAGCCCAATTTGTAAAACCCGTGCAATGTTTTTATTTTTGTTTTTTATGTTTGTTTCCCTCTGGATGGAAACTGCGTTCAGACAAACTAAGAACAGGAGTTCAAGCTGAGACGCCTCAAGCAAATATTGACACAGTCAAGTTATATTTCTCACAGTGAGATCATACTGTAACAAGACAACCGAGTCTATTCTGATGGCAAAAACAACAGATCACAATAAACATGTGATAAGAAACTCCTTTTTAAAAAAAAAAACAACAAATCAGACTCAGTCCACTTTTTTTTTCCTCTTTTCTGGTTAAATAGGATAAGATCTATTTGTGACTGGTCTATCAAAAACGTGCATCCACATTCTTCTAAGTCCACGGAAGCAAACATTTCACAGCCCGTCTGCATGTGACCTTATCTGCTGTCTGAGGGTGTGTGGAAATTTGCATCAATGCTTGAACGGAGGTCAGCGTCACACCAAAATGCAAAGCAAGACACCAGCTACACAGTTAGCATGGCAGCTTTTGGTTTGCAATGTTTAGACAGGGCGTCTAATCATTACACACCTTCAGGAACATGTGACGCAACAGAAGGAGAAAAGCTTTTCAGAGGAGTAAAAACGGGTGAGGCAGTCGACTCACGTTATGTTCTTAATGATGTTCCGAAAACTCGTTCGCCGGATGCTCCTCTTCCGATCCTGACTTTGCGTCCCACCCATTTTAAATGTCTAACCGTAGGACGGCCACTGCCAGAGCGTCCCCTCAGCTGTTGGGCATGTTCTGCTCTGTGAGAGTTCAGCAGGTGACAGGTGACAGCACGGCGCTGCTGTCAGAGTCCTCCCCTCCTTACAGGTGAGCCCTCCCTCCTTGGAAGTCTCCTCCTTCAGCTTAACTGCACTTACTTGGATATATTGCGGTGGAATAAAAGAGGGAGGGATCGGCTCCGAGTTGCCCTGTTGTTCTGAGTAGAACCCCTCGGCCATAAACGGATATTAGTCATGAGATAAGGTGGGATGTGGCTTTACCAGTTCCTGACTTTAAAGAAGCATGAAGATGGGAGCACGGGAGGTTTTATTCTTGATGGCATACAAAAAAAAAATCATTCAGTGCTGATTGATCTTGCCGTCACATCATTTACGTAAGGATTTTTCCAGATGTAAGCTGTCATAAAGCTTATTTAACAACATATTTCCACATGGAGAAAATGCTAAAATCCTGAGGCAACAAAGTGTCTTTGAAAAGAACTGCCACAAACAAGCACAAACATGCTCTGTGTTCAGGATTATCATGAGCTGGAGCTCAAACGGTTTTATGGTTATCTGACGTCAACTTTGTACACAACTCCAAACGTGCACAGTGAATTATTTAGGTTTATTTCCTGTATTATCTAAACATTTACTTGTAAGAGTTTTTTTTTTGTTTTTGTTTTTCTGGTGGTCAATGTGATTTTTGACTTTAAAAACAAAACAATATATGAAAACCATAAAATAAAAAAAATATATTTTAAATTTAATTACATTTTTATACATATTTGTTAAAACTCTTTCTGTCAGCATAATATCAGACAGATAAAGTGTAAAAAAATTGTGCTCTTATTGCAACCCAAGTTCAACACTTCAGGTCAAAAACAACCAATCACAGCCAGGAGGAAGATCTTGGTGCTGTCAATCATACACATGTATGCACTGCTAAATGTGCTAATGGTGAAGAAACAACCTGAGTATAGCCTGAGTGTTTATGGCAATCTCTGTTGTGGGAAAGTAGCTGTAGCAGAAAGCGAGGGGGAGGGTGTGAGCAGCCGTTACACAGGATTGATTGACATTATTAACAGTCTTTCTGACGGTTTATGCAAAGGCAGTTTTATTTTGTTTAATTTTCTTACAGATTATCTCATAATATGTTGTCACACCTTAGTGACAGTTTTAACAAATGTATTAAAAATATTTTTCATAAATTATTAACAGCAGCTTTTAAATTAATCCATGTTTTTAGGAAGAGTGTAGTATAAACTAACCATGGATGCATGTTGTCCACCTGGAGCCAAAGAAAAAAACAACTATTTCACCCTAAAAAGTGGCAAAGCTTCTGAATTTTCAGAATCATTCATTGTTACCAGTATTTAGGAACTTAGTGTTTCAAGCTCAGTGTTTCTGTCTGACTGCCATCGATGCGGATTTGAAGATTTGTTTTTTTAAATTTAAGCCGGTTGGCAAACACGGTGGAAAGACTTATTTGCAAGTACAATCAACACCCACACACACGCAAGAGCAACTTTTGAATACTTTTCCGCTGTTGTGACCACAGTTCTAAGGGTTAGAGGTAAACAAAAGGAACTGCTGCCAGTTTCACAAGTCATTGTGATGAATGAACATGGTGTTGATGTGCAGTCCTGATCAAGATGGCCTCATGTCCACCGTTGTCACAAAACAGCTGCGCAGTGTCAGATAATAAAGACCAGAGAGACTATGAATGACATAGTCAGGTATTTCAGATATTTGGTTCTTTAAAATCTTATTTCTAATCTTGATATTTTGAGTTCAGTAGAAAAAAACTGATGAGAGGAGAGGAACGTGGGTTTTCACCACCCGGATTATCTCTCACACAGCTGTCAGCTCATCACACACTGATGTTAATTACAAATCTGTCTGCAGATGTGAAGAAATGACAGTCCATGAATTAAAAAAAAGCATATTACACCAACAGCAAAGTAACCATTTGAAAATAGGGCTTACTCAGAATAACATTTAATATTCCCTTTTGAATATCCCCATTGCATATTCAAAAGGGAGAACACTTACTATGATTATTTTTCGCAACATATTTCACACTTTTCATCTTACATTTTAGAATGTGAAAATTATTTTTTAAAATTTATTTCCCTGACAATAGCAAAGTGATTTTTATATTTTGATTTTGTAAGATATTCCGAGTTGATGGAAATCTAGATGGAGCTAAATGCAGTGCAGTGCTTTAAAGTGACCTTTTAAAGCAGATATTTTGATATTAACAAAATAAATTATCCTTGGTGGTTGAAACCAGGGCTAGATTTACATTGTGTGGTCCCCTCCCTACTAAAGTCAAAATAATTTTGCAAATGCAAAATGCCGTACATTAATAGGTCAAACTATACATAATTAAATACAAATATACCAACTGATGACGTTCCTTGGCTAGTAGCTCCACGTCGTTTCCCCCCACATCTCCAAAAAACACTCTAACTTAAAAATTTCAAATACTTGACTACTGTTTATGTAAATATCCCAAAATATTGTTACCACTCACCTGATAAAACTCTTATATGAAGTACAATGAAATATGAATAATAATAATAAAAAAAATCTTTTGGGCAACCCCCAAAAGTTGAGACCCTGGGCTACTGCCCCTTTAAGCCCCTTTTAAAGTCTGATCCAGGTTGTAATGTGCTAAAGTATTAAAAAGGGTTTGAATACTTTTGCCACTTATAAAACGGACACAAACAGCCATGAGCTGGGTGAGAAGTCGAGGGATGTACGTAAAGTAAAAAAAAAAAGGAATTGTTTTATTTTCCACTAATGCATGCAGTATTTCTGCAGCCCGGAAATTGCAAAATGTGCCTTCCAGATCAGGAGGAAACAAAGGACCTCGTTGGCCTGTAAAGAGTAAATCACCACAATGAGTTCCTGATCAAGAGGCAGAAAATATCCATTCATCACACTTTGATTTCATTTTACCCGGACCGTGACCATCTGCCGTCATCTGCAGCCCCCCCTGGTAAATGCGAGTCCATTGAGAGGCATGAGAGCAGAAGTGAAAAGTCTGAGAAACAATCCTGTGTTGACTCAATCCACCCCCAGATCCTCCGCCTCCTACTTCCGCCTCGGCTCTCCCTGTCCGGCTACGGCTGCACATCTGATCTCACTTGAAATCACAGCACAGCGTTGCTGCCAGCAACTCAACATTTATTTAGAAACCAGACTGCAGCTCAAACAAGGCTAACCAAATGTGAACGTTTGGGAAGAAGGCATCAGAAAGTGGGCCTTTAAACAAATCGTGCAGAGCTAACTTTTTGGGAAAGAGGAAATGAGCTGCATTCCAAAACACATTCCTGAACAAAAATATATATGTAAAAAAAAAAAGGTGTCTTTCATCTTGATGAATGGATTTGAAGTACATGATTTTGGGGAAAAGGGGTTGGATAGGTTGTGAAATCCAAAGCTCATTATGTAGTGTAAGGGATGTCACATGGCTTGTGTCTGTGAGCTTACTCCTCCCATCAAACGCAGCCCCGCATCCAGGCCCAAATTCCTCTGCTCCGAACAGAATGGAAATTCCACCACAGCTACTGCTTCCTCCCCGGGCTCGTGAGTCATTGAAAGCCGCTGTGGAGAGTCGGCCCCTTTTCCTTCTCCCAGTCTGAGTCTCAGGGTGTGTCTGTCTGTGACCTCATCTCCACAGGAAAATTACAATCCACAAACTTCAGCAGCAACAGGCGAGGAGCCTCTGCAGTTTTGCTTTCCACATAACAACAAGCTGGGAAAGTTTACGGAGAAACATCCCGGCTTGGTTACTACAGCAACTCGGCGGATGATGAGTCCCACGCTCGGGTCATCCAACCTGTCTCCCACCCTGGTTTCTGTCAGAAATGCTTCCAGATCCTTCTGTTTCTTTTTTGTTTGTTTTTTTCTATAGGAATTTTAAAAAGCAAGAGAGTGTTCCAGTTCGTATCCAAAGGACTGCATACTGCTGGCCTGACCAGGGAGCAGGGAATTATAGATTTGTGAAAAGAGCCTTTGTTGTCAAAATACAATACGTCTCGCGTGGCAGCACAGCCTTTAAACCAGGCGCAGCAAAGTCAGCAGATAACTCACTTTACAGAAGCAAAAACACAACACAACACACCACTTCATGCACATGGCCAGACTCACCTCACTTGTCTGAGGTTGTGACAGATCCACTGGGATGAAGATCTACTTGGTGGAAGACAGAGGATCCCCTGTTCAAACGGCCGGTGGTGGTGGTGGTGGTGGAGTCGGCGCTCTCAGTGAGAAAACTCCTGCTCTCTCTCTCTCTCTGTGTGACGGAGCCCTGTCCATGTGGCTGGATGGGAAAAGGGAAATAAACTTTCTGGGCAGGGCGCCAACAACAGAGTGGGTTTTAAAGAAACAGCAGTAGAACAGGCCATATAAGGTCGAATGACACGGCTGGTCTAGAGCATTACATGCACATATACACACACATGTACTCTGAAAAGCCAGAAACTACAGTACGATGTGGTTTGTGAGAATACTTTTCTGATTACTTCAAATCTGTTATTACCTTTACACGATAAAGCTCTCTGATTCATTGTTTTGTTTTTGCTATTCAAATAAAGATATAACTTTTTTTAAATGATAGAAACATACTTTCTGTAACCTGAATTTAGAAAACTTGATAAATTATTTTGTTCTAAAGGTGACTGTGGACACTTTATTTTGAAGGAAGCAGAGCAAAAATGGCTCTTTGGAATATAAAAGTTCCTAACCTTTGACCTAGAACTAAAGCCGGTCTAATATCAGGTTTTCTTATATTTCACTGAAGCAGAAACATCGCTGTAGCCCACAACACACGATCAAACAATGAGCAGGTTCGAAGCCAGATTTAATCAAATGCTGGAGTGAATTGTTGAGGAACTGCTGATGTTATTTCTTCCCTACATTAAGTAGTGGAACAAAAAACAGATTGGATGCAATCAAGCTTTAAAAAGCAATGAAGGCAGTTTTCACTTCTGCAACAAAATGCAGAAATGAAAACATCAAGGTGGTGTCTCCCTCTGGTGGCTTTTATTTTCACTGTTTTCTTTTTTATGCCTTTGATGAGAACGCAACCAGACACCATACCTTGACTACATATACAGTGGACATTTGTTAATATGGCTACCTTTGTCTTAGTCATCAACTTTCCAACGATCATGTAAAAAAGCAAAATATAGCTATGTATAAACTACATATGTAACAAGAAGTTTTTAAAAAAAGCATTTAGGGGTTTTTTTCTTTCAAAATGCACATGCTCAGGCAATCATTTATCACTTTCCCTCCACTTCCCAGTTAGACTTGTCTTACTATGTGTTGGTCTATCAAAATAATAAATAATAAAACACGCCATTGTCTGTGACAAAACATAGAACAATTAAAATGGTGTGAAAACCTTTACAATGTCTTGCATGTTAAAGTCTTGCTGCTGGCACACTAGCAAAGATTTCTGTTCCTTTGAAAGAGAAACAGGCCCACAGCATCACAGATCCTCCACCTTGCTTAACAGTTAGTACAAGGAGATCCAGAGATGCCAGTCTTTGCTTAAGTGCTCTAATGGTTAGCTTCTCAGCTTTTGTTTTACATCCCATCTGCATGCGCAGTGCCAAATAAATTTGTTTCAATTGTGTACATTTTCTACATTTGTTGCTCTTACTGTTGTTAAAACCACAAGGCTAATGCATAGTGCTTTAGTCTTTTCCTTTACTGTTCCCTCCATCCATCCATCTATTTTCTGTTCACCCATGTCCCTAATGGGGTCAGGAGGGTTGCTGGTGTCTATCTCCAGCTACGTTCCGGGCGAGAGTTCACCCTGGACAGGTCGCCAGTCTGTCACAGGGCGACACAGAGACATACAGGACACACAACCATTCACACACACACTCACACCTAGGGAGAATTTAAAGAGACCAATTAACCTGACAGTCATGTTTTTGGACTGTGGGAGGAAGCCGGAGAACCCGGAAAGAACCCACACATGCACAGGGAGAACATGCAAACTCCATGCAGAAAGACCCCGGGCCGGGAATCGAACCTAGGACCTTCTTGCTGCAAGGCAACAGCTCCACCACTGTGCAGCCCCTTTACTCTTCCCTTCTTAACTAATTATTTTCACAGTTTTGCTCTGAACAGGTTTGATTTGATCAGTTATGCCGCTTCCCCCAATCCCATTTTACTGGCCCTGTAACCTGGCAACAAGCAGCTGGCTAATACGCAGCCACAGGCTTGTTTTTTTAATTAAATCTTTTCACATTTCTAGGGAGCTACATAATAAAGAGACACTGTGGACAAAGTAGGCACAGGCAATCTATATACCATATCACTGTATGGTTTCAGGCAACGCTTTGAATATTAAAACTGGATCAATTTTCTCTGATGGATCCAATTCTCTTCTTCCTACCGAGAACCACATAAAGTGATTGATAGCAGGTTCTTTCCATCTTTTCTTCATGGCCTCTATATCCCGATATATGGGCAACTATAAAGCAAACGTTGAGTTCAGTGCCTTTTACTGAGAGAGACACTTACAAAACTGCAATAAGTAATTTAGGGGCCACTTAGGGACAACAAAAACACACTGTGAACATTTATCTATCATCACCTTTTGTGCTGATAAAAGGAACAGCCGCCTGCTCTGACAACAAATGAGATGGAGGTGAAAAACATTTGTGAGCTGAGCAACGCACTGCAGCCCTGTAAGTTCTGAGGAGCTGCAGATCCTCAGAGTTTCATAACACACCGCCATAGAACCTCACACTGTCACATTTACCTGGGTTTCAGAGAAGTAGCTTTTTGTAAATAGTCAGCACTTTTGTACCTGACAGATTATTTGTGTGCCTGGTAAAGATAAATGAATCCTATTGAAGTGGCATAATCTTACACTGTGCAAGAAAGCAAAGTCAAACATTTCATTTGATCAGCTTTATTCAACAAGCAGATGTTTTTTTTTCTTCTGAAAATTAAACAGCTACATAGATTTCAGTGGATGTTTTCCCATGTTGATGGAGAACCAATTGCTGTTTTGTATGTTTTGGCAGTGATGTAAGAGAGAAACGTTTTTAGTCCTGGTTTTACAAAGATGAGCTTTGACACCAAACAAAAGACGAACATACATGAAAAAACTTCCTGCTCACCTTCAAGCAGGGCGGAGAATCCGTTATGCTGTGGGCCCTTAAAAAGATTGAGCAAGGATCCCTTCGTATCCTCTTACGTTAAGTGTTGCAGCAGGCTGCAGAGGTTATGCATGTGGCAAATTAAACATTAAAGTAAGCAAAATTGTTTTTCTGCAGCACTTTTTACAAGTGCAAAGTTCTTCAGAAGCAATAAATAAGTAAATAAAAACAGAGAACATGGACATTTAAAGCTGCACTATGTAACTTTTATGTTTTTTTCATATTTGCTAAAACTGTCGCCATGTCTTGACAGTATAACATGAGACTCTAAAAAAAAAACATCAAGCTCCTCTGCCTTGTCCCTGTGGTCCTACCATCATCTGCAGAATTGCACGGCTCTCTGTCAGAAACAATGAATCCAAGCCAGGATGAAGGCCTCCGCGCTCTCAACCATTCTTGTGCACGCACTGCTAAATGTGCGAATGGTGAAGAAACATGTTACAGTTACAAGAAAACTGACACCGGTGGCCAAGCTGACTAGCCTGAACAACCAAGCAGGCTGTAGTGTGGCACAGCACAGAGCAGCTAGTACATGAGAGTGATTGACAGCACCAAGACCCTCCTTCTGGATCTGATTGCTTGTTTCTAACCTAGTGATTTAAATCTGTAGATTATTAACCACAAGAAGAAAAGGAAGAGGAGCTCGCTTTATTTATATATATATA
The DNA here is from genome assembly GCF_019740435.1 of Gambusia affinis. NCBI lineage: Eukaryota > Metazoa > Chordata > Actinopteri > Cyprinodontiformes > Poeciliidae > Gambusia > Gambusia affinis. The sequence goes on along the minus strand of NC_057874.1, from coordinate 16,627,883 downwards.
TATATATATATATATATATATATATATATATATATATATATATATATATATATATATATATATATATATATATATATATATATATATATATAATGCTGTCAGAACATGTAACTTTAACAAATATGTAAGAAAAAAATCCCCACATTATTTATAAAAGTTACATACTGCAGCTATGAGAGCAAAATTATGCTCCACACGTTTATATAAAGAAACTGTTAAAGTGAACTGGCTGGCATATAGATAGCATCTAATGGTTGCTATGGAGACATTGTGAACTTCCCAGTAACCTTCCTGCTCACCGTCTGTGGCAACAACAAAAAGGGTCCCCCACCAGTGTAGTGGCTAAAAAATCCCACTATATTTATACTCCAAGGAAACAGAAAATCACAAGTAGCGCATTAAAAATTAATTGAAACTGAATAATCAAAAACAATTCTTAGAGTGACATTGCACTGCAACAGGACATGGATTTACTTCAAGTCCTTTTCACGCATTGTCGGTTTGTCCTGTCCTTGCACAAAACAATACTGACGAAAAAACAAACAAACAAACAAACATCATTTCTGTTGTTCCCATGTTCTCAATCACTAAATCCTTTAAGAAGCACACATGTCCTGTTTTTTGAGCCCCACCGTTGTAAACTCATCCCACATTCATCACTAAACATTGGCTGCTGATGTGCTCCAGCTGCCCCCCCACTGACTGCAGCATGTGTGTGCATGGATGGATGGACGTTACATCACTTGTAGTGCGGCCAGACGCCAGCAGCAGCGGCAGCAGCAGCGGCAGCATCCAGCATCTCGGGAGGAAGGGTGAGAAGGAGGGGGCCACGACGCACAAACGCAGCTGGCCATATTGCTCACCAGCTCCGCGCAAATCGGCTGCGTCACATCTAAGAAAACACGCACACGCAGCAAGGCTGGAACGAGAAAAGCCACGGCATCCAGGAAGGAAGCGCACTGATTCATAACGCGACTCGGCAGAGCTGGTGAGTGCTTGCATGCGGAAAAGAAAAGCATGTTGACGTTTTTTCTTAAAAGAAATAATAAAAATAATTATAATAATAATAAAGAAATATAACAGATTATGATGCAGTCACTTTCCCCTTAAGGTGAGTCCTCTCCTCGTGCGCTTTTGTTAATCTCCCACCTCCTGGCCCACAAAGCGCCTGACATCATGCATATCGTTTCTGTTTCTTTTTTTTCCCCCGTCTCTCTCCATATGTTTCTCCATAAATTATCCAAGGAACCATACACACACACACACACACACACGCACGGGGCGTGACTAACAACGACGCCTTCATTTTAGCGTCACCAATCGCTTATTGACACCTTTTTCTGTGCAGGGCAAAAATGGTGAAACTGGGGAATAATTTCGCCGAGAAAAACAACGGGAAGGCGGCATCTGAGGACGGATTTGACACCATCCCTCTCATCACACCGCTAGATGCCAGCCAGCTGCAGTTCCCCCCAACGGATAAGGTGAGATTTCTGGTTTCATTAGCTGATTTATGGAACAAAATCAAATGTTTAATGCAAAAAAAAAAAAAAAAAATCAATTAAATTATCCTTGCTTCCTCAAGAGATCATTTAAAGCTACTGCTGTGTGTGTGTGTGCGTGCGTGGACGTGTGTGTGTTATGACCAGGTGGTTGTGAAGACAAAGGCGGAATATGACGGTGAGAACAAGAAGGGAAAGCTACGGTCCCCTAAAATCGCAGAGTTCTCAATAAGCATCATCGAAGGTGTCTCCGAGCGGCTCAAAGTAAGACCGATGATTCTTCTCCCTCATTTCCCAAATCCCCCTCACCCTCCTACAGGCTCATGTGTTTGGAGGACAGGCGGCTGTCCCCCTCCTGCAGGCGGCATGGGGCATCTGTCACTTTCATCTGTCCAACTGACGCCCCTACTCCTCTCGATGTGCTCGTGTTGTACAGAGACACAGGGAGCCATAATGCATAATGATTCACTTAACCCCGCCCCGAGGCTCTCATTAATTCAGCTGCTGCCATGGAGATGGCCTCCATTTCTCTCCCACCTCCCCTTCCTCTATCTGCACCGTTCAAACCTAATGCTTCCTGCGTGTTATTTTAGCCACAGCAAGTGCTGAGAAAACAGGTGGAGTTGGGCTAAACCTGCACAGACCCCAGGCAGTTTGAGGGGACTGGGGGGAGGGGGGGGGTCTTCCTGCAGAGTTCCCTCCCTTATCTCCACGTAGAGGATCAACAGGAGGACACCAGCCCTGTGAGGAACGTCGAGCTTCCTTTATGAAGGTTTGAGCCGCAGATATCTGGGAGAGCGAGAGACACATCCTGTCTCAGAGAACGGCAGGCCCTTTCATCACAGACAGGCTCCTGTTGCTTCTCTTTGTGTGTCGTCTGCTCCGCTTCACAACTTTAGGATTTGATCCGACAGATAAAAGCCAGAAAACACTGAGCATCTGCATAGGATGTCTTGTTTGGGAAAAAGAAAAGGAGAAAAAAAAAAAACAACAACCCTGAAACCACCATTTGTTGGCTTCATTTCTTTTGCGAGCATGCAGCAGTATATGTACCATGTCGAGTCAGGCTCTCGGACTGCAACATCTCCCCTCTTCCTTCACTTTCCTACGATGGTGAACTGGAGCTGATGTGGATTAAAAAAAAATATTAATCCATTAAAATACTGCAATCTTTAAACCCACCCCCATTTTCATCATGTTATACCAAAGTTTGAACAACTTAAGATTCAACAGAAAAAAAACAAACAACAATCCGCATGGTGTAAAACCCATAGTGTACCTTGGGTTTTACACCAAGAATAAATATAAGAAATTGCTTAAACAGATATCTGGCATTAAAAACACATTTCTCCCACATCCTCTGCTATCCTGCTCTCGCTACTCTGAATCGCCAGTAGCTGTTGCGTAACTCTCCTGAGAATCGACAGTTCAGCCTCACAGATGGCCACAAGAGCTTCATGCTGGTGGAATTACTACAAGCTTTATTGTGCTGGAGCTCCAGCCGGTTTGTTACCAGCACAGTGAATTTCACATTTTGTCAAGCGTCATGGAACGCACACTGGTGAAAAAGCGAAAGAAAAATCAGACCTGCTTTTAAACTTTTTTCCTTTGGGATTTGAGTTTTGGTCTCGTCCAGTCAGAGAGTACTCTGTTTCCCCTCCTGTGGATCACGCCACACTTTTCAGATTTTCATGTAACAATTAAAGCCATGTATTATTTTCATGCACTTGTTTTTATTCCACTTTCTAGTTCTGTTGTACTTTTTGCTGGTCTGTCACATAAAATCCCATTATTATACATCAGAATATCAGGTATGATTTATGTACATTCATACTTTTGTCTACATTTACATTTTTCCATCAGTGTTCTCTTAAACACTGCTCTCCTATTTAACCTTCCATATAAAGAAATAAGCATACAGGTGGAAGTAGCACTGATTGAAAGCCAAAGAAAATCACAAACATTTAAAAAAATATTGACATTAGTTAATATCTATGGAGAAAATGAATTTATTTATTTAAAAAAATGCTTGACTGATATTGTCCCAATGCAGCTCCTGTACCAGATCTGGTTTAGACGTCAAACAATACAATGTAACGGCTATTAGTAGACGCAGAAAAGAGTATCACAGATTACAAATTCAAGAATTTATAACAAACCTCTATTTAATCTTTGTTCTACATATCAATGGGTGTAGATTTTGAAATATCTAAGTTTCTATGTAAGCTTCAGATGCCACAAAAGCTCTGCAACATTAAATGAACATTTTGGTCAAAACACAACTTCCTGGTTTGTAGAAAATGCTGTTGATAGACCTGGCAAATGTAGATCCCAATTAATCTTAACGTTACCAATGTCTTTCTTCTGACTGGAAGTAACATTAAGGCTTCGGAGTGGCCGAGACGAAGTCCTGATTAAAAATCTGTGGACGGAGCTAAAGATTAGGGTTGTGGGAAAGAGGTCTTTCAACTCTAAGGACTTGGAGATTCTAAAAATAAAATAAATAAATCATTTAAATATGAGAAAAAAACAAAACAAAATAATGCAAAAAGCTAGTACACATTTCTCCTCAAGGTAAAGTTTTCCCCCTTGAATTTCCAAAATAGAAAAGTTGCATTTAAAAAAAAAAAAAAGCCAGAAATCTGAGTTCGGAAAAGAATGAAAGTTAAAAACAAGAAACGTGGAGGATCTCTTCTATTCACCTAGTTTATTCCCCAGCCTTGTGTGTCACATTGTTTGCACAAAACAGCTCAAAACCAGGTCAGTTTCACCCAGTCTGGTTTCTGAACAGAAAATTATGTTCATACCAATTCTCACTAAAATGGCTTTCTCCGCACAACAAATGTGTTGATGACAATGCGTTTAAACAAACAGAAAAAAAAAAAAAATCTATGATCGGTTAAGCATGCAACAATTTGCTGTAATAACCCAAATAAGTCATTTATGACATTTCTGAAGAAATGTCATAAATGTCCTGACATGACATTTGGCTTTTGGATCATTTCTAAAAGTTGGAATTCATGCAGTTCTGTATAATGATTCAGGAAGATTGATTTGCTTAATGAAACAAATGAAATCAATCAGTCAAGCCACACATTGAAACTTTCTCTTTTTAAAAATGAGCAAAGTGTCTGTGAGTCAGCAGCACTGACTGTCATTTCCTCTGGAAAGACGAAACTGGAGAAATTTGTAAAAACAGGAACTAAAAGAAGTTTTAAATGTAAAACAGGAACTAAGCAAAATTATAAAAAGTGTATTTATAAAGTTTTTGTAACCTTTTTACACTATAACCTGCATTCACACAGCCTCCTTGATCTGCACGGGTGATGAATGCTTCATTACTTGGAGCATTCACACCAGACAATATGTTTATTCCACTCTTGGCCTAATGTTGTACACATCCTGCTCTTTGCTGGTTACAGTTACCAGTATCTGCTCTCACCGAGGCGTTCCTATTGCCTTCAGGTGACCCTGCTGGTGATCTGCGCCCTGGCCTTCCTGGTGTGTGTGGGGTTCCTGGTCGTCTACAAGCTCTACCAGTATGATCAGCCGTGTCCCGACAGCTTCGTTTACGTGGTAAAAAGTTCAAAACCTTCTTTCTGTATAAATGCTTAACATCTGAATTTGAAGAGAACTTTTTTGTTGTTTAAATTGTTGCTTAAATTATAATTCTTATAATAATTATAATATAATTGCTCCTATGGCGAACCTTTTGGTGGAGATTGAGTTTTGCTTTGCAGCTTGGCAGAGAGGCTTTTTTGTTTCACTAACCTTCGTCTTTCCTCTCATGTATCTTTAAATAGTCACAGTGAGTCATAACTTAATCTTTGCATATTCTGTTGCATTTGATGCTTGTTTGCCTATCGTAACTCGACGTGTCGTGTTACTTCCTCCTGGAGCAGCAAGGCCACTGCATGCCGACCGGGCTCTATGGCAACTACCCCCCTCAGGGCCCCGGGGGCCGCGGGCGCCTCTTCACCCTGATCAACCGCTACAACATGGCCAAGCAGACGATCACTCGGTCGGTTTCTCCGTGGGTGACCATCATGTCTGAGGAGAAGGTGACCCAGCAGGAGATGGAGACCGCCCAGAAGCTGGCCTAAAACGTCGCTGGGATAAGGTGGCCTTGCGCCTTTGCTGTAGAAAATAAGATAAAATAAAATAACACGGCTGTGCCATTCAAGCAAACCTCGAATCCTGTGGATGAAAAACAAAACAAACAAACAAAAAAACATACTATCTTGCCTGAGGTGCTATGCTGCCTTGTTGATGTAGTTTGGTCAGCTGATGTGTACAGTAGCTGGAAATACTTGGGAGGTTTAGAGAGCACGTTGTCAGCACGGCGAGGCTCAGTTTGGTGGATTCACGATTTGTTCGAATAGCATACGTCGCTTATTTATTTACACGACAAAATGGAGTGGTTGGCATCGAAGAAACGCGCGCACCGTCTTTGTACATACACACCCATATAAAGAAGCTCACTGTAGTACTGAGATCGTGAGCCATTCTGTGTCTGCGTCGCCTGTCTGAGCGGACATGCACGCACGACTCGACTCCAGCGGCCACCGGTTTGCTTCGAATGTCGTTTTTGAGCACCGACGACAGCTTTTCACACCTCCGTTCCGTTCTTCTCACAAACTTGGTGCCGTTTACCTCCCTCTTGCTGCCCTCCCCCTCCCCCATCGATTTTATCTGTGCAGAAACATTTTAATGTCATGATATTGTGAAACGTTAAGCCTCGACCTAACAGAAATGTACCAGCAAAAGAAATATTTTAAACCGTGTTGTTTTGAGTCCTCTTATATGGACCTCTTAATGATTGTTCCCACTTTACATGGACAGCAGACGCTTTTCTTTGCTGGCTTACTGTGTACTTTAACTACTTGCTTTTCATAGCACAACTTTAATGCTGTTGTACTGAATGCTTTTTTTTGTTGTTTTTTTCCAAGTGAAGACACTGTATTGTGCGGCGCTTTGCTTTGATTAAATGTCACCACAGACGGCGATTCGCAGCCGTCAGAAACTAGTTTAGGCCTGATGTAGTGGAACAATCTGAACTTAGTGGCTTGTCCTGTTGCTTTTCCTTTCTCCTTTCTGTATTTGCCATTTAACGCGAACTGTCCTGATACATGTACCTTTTTTTTTGTTTTCCAAGCAATGTGATGACTACAATTAAAGTGCATTTGCCACATGAAAATGTTAAATGAACAAATGAAATAAAGTGCTTTCATTTCAAGCTGATGCCTGGATGTTTAAAGATTAAAACAATTTAAATTACTCTGGTGAAACACAGGAGTTCACAGAAAACATTTTAAGCTTAACTGATGTGTTTCAACTTGTCTCTTTACTGTTGATTCACAGAGGGATGAAATTAAATATACACCAGTGGTCTTTACTGGTGTTTGCAAGTTGGAGAAAAATTAACACTTTTTGGAGCTATTGTAGTAAGATAGTAAGATAGTCTGCCAATGGCCTTGTCCTTTAAAGATATTGTATAAATTTCCAGTAGGGTTTAGGTCAGGATCATTTTAGATGCCTAATGTCGCCCTGCTTTATGGCAGGCTTGATGTTCAGGAAATTTGTCCTGGTGGGACATCTGCTTGTGTCCAAGTCTCATCCGGTCAGGTGTCGATTCGAGGTGAAGTTGAAGAGTTTTGGAGCTAGTCCCCCTTCCTCACCCAGCCACCACCGTGCAGTAATGCTAGTAGAGCTTGAGTAGGAGAGAGTGTTGCAAAGTCAATGACTTCGTGCAGCTGGCTGGGCATTGTGGATTTGACAGGTACGCGTTTTACTAATTTGCAATAAGAAAATTGTTATTTCGATTTGTATTACAGCCACCAGCACTGACAGTGAAACAGATGCCCAGCATGATGCACTGGTGACCCAGCATTTTCCAGTTGAATGCAAACAGAAATCTTAGCGATTCCTGGGTTATTTTTGACATCCTCAACTCTTTCCTTTCCATTTGAAGGTGACGGTTTGGGTCCGACGGCTTTTCAGCAGGACAATGATCACAAACCGACAATAAAAAAAAACTGTTTTTGAGATGGTTAAAGCAGGTCGACAGACGTCTGGACCTGAACTTAACTCTGTGATCCGATAATCTATAAATGCATACAGATTAGCAAAATTAGCATGCATCAACTCTCAACAGGTAATTCTTGTTAGCTGAGGAAACAGCGACACATAGTGGTTTTCTGCAGATCTTCTTCCTCCTGAAATTCCAACCTAAGTTACTAAACTCACTACCTCGCAAATCTAATCAAAATCCAACTGAAGGTGTTAATTTTCACAAAAAATAGAGGTGGCATTTGAGTCGATTATTTTTTAATTTAAAGGATATTTTCCATTATGTGGCAAGAGTTCAGAAAACCACCAGCTGCAGTTGAACATTTATCACTTTTAGTGGTAGAATATGACTGATAGTCAATCCACTGGATCCTATTTTAAGCTGGATACCGAGTTCTGTCCACTCATCCATCCGAGGCCAGATTGACAGATCTGCGTGAGGGACGAACACGCTGCCGTCTTCACTTGAAGACGATCTTCACGGGGAACACCAGCTGCAGCACAGCGAGCCGTGCCTTCAGTCCAAATGTTGTCATCGGCGCTTTCTAAGACTTTAAAGAGTTCAGTGCAGTCCTTTGAGGGAGCGCTGTTAACCGTCGTACCAGTCCAGAAATAAGAGCGAGAAGGAGCACATGACGAGGAAGAAGAGGATCCACACCCGAAAGCCAGCATTGTTTTTGATCGCCTTGGAAAACAAACAAACAAACAAAAAAGTTCCACTAGTTGTTTTCTTCCAAACACACAAAGCCAACATAAAGTGGAAGCTGTTGCCTACCTCCCGAATATCCTCATTGCCTTCTTTGACGTTCTCCGTTGCTCCCACGACCAGCTGGTGAATGTTGTCTATGTCAGTTTCCTGTTTCACAAAGTCAAACGGACAGCACGTTTATGCACCGGCGCAAATCAAAACGCAGAATTTAAAGTGACAGAAACAGAGGAATCAGAAAGAGGTCGTCTTACTTGTTGGAGCACTTTTTCAGCAAAGATCTCCTGAAGACGTGAAATCTCCACCACTTTCCCTTCAATTTGCCTGGTAGGTTCAAAAAGTAAAACATTAGAAATGATCATGGAAACACACTGTATAAATCAAACACTATCTCATCTTCAAAGCCTTTTTTAACTTCAGGATTAAGCAGCTTCATTCCATGATAGATCACCCTAACTGAGGTTTTAACAACAACTAATAGCCTCACTGTCCTCCTTTGGACTGACCGACTCAGACGGGTCACAGTTGTTTTCACCAGAATAAACTCACCTCACTTCATCCACCAGGTTGTTCATTTCACTGACCAGTTTCTGGTTCTCTTGTTCAAACTGGAACAAAAACACGTTTAAATCCTCCCAACTGGTCATGGACAGATGCACAAGATGTGTCACGTCAATTCTGGTCGAATGAAATTGAAATGCGACACATTATCAAACCAGTAAGCTGACTATTTTTACAATAAAAAAAGCCTCAACCTTTCCACAAAGTTCTAAAAGTTAAAATTTTAGGAATGAACTATATATATTTTTTAAATCAGAGAGCTGATTCATATTGTGTAGTCAAAGTTTTCAGCCTAAATGCTGCCCACCATCTGGATCTCCTCTGGGGAAAGCTCGTCCTCCACCCGGCCCTCCTCCCACGGGATGAAGGAGCTGTCCTGAACTTCTGAGATGTTTTTTTCTAAAACGAAGACGAAGAGGATCAGTTAAAAAGCTACCACTGCATAAAACTGGACTCGGCAGTTTCAGTTTGAGAAATTCTAACATGTTATATAAATTCAAAAATATGCATTTCAAGATTCCTTTTTGTGATAAATTAAAAATCGAAATCTAAAGTTGTGTTAGCCTTGAAATAAAAGTTTTGTATGTAATATATATTTACAGATTTATTACATACAATGATTTATTTCCGGTGTTTAATTCTATTAATGCTGATACAAAGGCAAGTGATGAGTAGAGTGACCATTGATATCGCTGGATTCTATAGAATGTGGCTTAAAGCCAAGATGCTGATTATTGGATTATGTAAAATTTATATTCTCTCTGCATTTAAATTTATAAGTAGTTTGGTTTCTGTCCATTCTGTAAAGATACAAGAGAGAACTAAGCAAATTTCTCTTTTATATGTGCATTTATAACAGAAAAATCCACAAGAAGCACAAGAAAATGGCTTTTAGATGCCTGTCCACTGTAGTGACAACTATGAACGAAAGGATTAATATCAAAACCCTTCTCAGATTCTTTGCTTGATTGTGTCATTTCCCCCACCACTGATATTCCTGACTCAATGCAAAGCAGCAGTGCATGTGGCTTCACTGCCACGGCGCGCACAGCAAGTCACGTGATGTCCAATCCACAGTGCGCGGACGTGCCTTTTACGTTTTCCAAAGGAATTTTTAAAAAGCATTACCTGGCTGTTAATGCAGCGTGCAGCTGCTGCCGAGATCCATAAATGCAGGCACATAAAGAAAAAATGGTTCAGGAAATATTGGTGGGGACTGTCCTCTTCATGCCAGAGTTGGTGGGTATGTGTCCACACCAGACCTTCAGGAAGTTATGCCTGTGCCTTTTATGGTTGCTTAATTTGATGAAAAGTGTTTGTAAAGTCATTGTTTCCAATCACAGTGTCAAGTGTCACTTTCTCCCTACATGTGTTCTGTGTTGTTAGTTTTTGTTTTTTCGTTTGAGAAGACCTCTCTGCTTTAGATGGGCTTTTTGTTTTCAATTTGCTCCACATTCTTACCAGGACTTTCCTCTTTTACAACTTTCTCCTCTGCAGGCTCCTCCACCACGGTTTTCTTCACTTTGCCGGGATGTTCTGGTGCCAGTCTCGATCTGAAAACCAGTACACACCGCCTGCATTTACTTGAATGCACCAACAATTACCGCAATCCCACGATAAAGTGTGGCATAAACGTTTGAATGAAGCGTGCAGATGCTCACAGTCTCTTCTTGTCCACCATTCTTTTGACTCTAATGGCCCTCTGCTCAGAGTACAGCTTGCACACCCCTTAAATCCAAACGCAAACACGTCATAAACACGTGTGTGTACTCAGGTCTGGGTTCAGTGCATTCAGATGAGCCATGAAACAATAAAGCAGAGAATTACCTTTCAGATACATGTCAATGAGGTCCAGCACTGCAACCCTGTGTTCTTTAATCTGAGCTGATGTCGCCTGCTTCTCCACTGTGGATGAAAGCAGACAGAAATACGCAGGACCTGTTCAGCAAAGATCCCTGCATGTAACAGCCATGTGAAAAACAAATAGGATTCAATATTAAATATTGTCCAGTCGTATGTCATTTCTTTTTCCTCTGGAAAAGAAAGTGATTTAAATGAAGGTGCACCCTGAAAAATATTCAGAAAGCAAAAGTGTCTTGCATCTCCAACCACGTTCAATAGGAGCAACATCTGCTTGACTCTTCGTAGGACTTCTCATTCCTTAATTGGCGGTCAGCGTTCTGTGGACTCACTGCCATGTCTTGGGTCAAACCGTGACACTTCCACCTCCAGGCTTCTTAGTTGACATGAGGTGATTTTCTGGGTTTGGGTGAAACTTGTCTTTCATTCTCGAGTTCAGGTAATTGTGAGGTCTGACAGCAAACAATCCACCTTGCCCATCTCAGCTTTTACTGTTTCTTTATATTTACATGCAAGTTTTTTTTCTAAAATTCTTATCAAATATGCCTATGTATGTTGCAGGGTGTCCTATTTTTTAGAGACGGACAGCGGTGATGTAGATGAAGTGACTCCAACAGAGACCTTCGCTGCGTAGCTGCTTGATGGCTTCAGAGCAGGTCCTCATGAAGGTCTGAGCATCCTGGTCAATCTGGTCTCGCTCGCTGTCGGTCATACGGCTGAGGTCTGTAGAGATGAGACTGAGATGGAAAACAACGCATGTTCAATAAAGCAGTTAAATCATTTCAGTGACAAACTATCCCTTAAGAAAACAAAACTCCACCCATTCACTGTGCCTCCAGCATCACAGTAATATTACCACCGATAAATTCATTTTAACCCAAAAGGCATGTTAAGCATTTTAATTTGGCTATGAACATATTAATAGCATGCAATAAAAACATGCATATATATTTTTTGATAAACCAAAAGTGCTCGAGAGTGCAAATAAAAGGAGACAGCTGTTTTATTTGATTAATGTCACCTTATGATGGACCTGTGCTTTTTAAACCACACAATAAATAACACAATGTTAAAGACTAATTCCCTCATATTTTGTTGTGTAACACTGCAACATTTATTTTATTTTGGAGAAAAGGTTAATGGCTAAATCATAACAATTTGATTGGAAGTAAAGTTATGGTACAATCGCGACTGTAATAAACGTTTCATAGCATTATGTTTTTATCCAGCAGAGGGCGCTCTACAGGGTCATTATCACCACCACCTGCTGCCTTAATGGACACCAGAAAGCAAGGCTAATATTTACAACAGAAAAATAAGAGAAGGTAAAAGACTGGAAAATAATGTTGATGTTTGCAGTATAAAAAAATGTAAAAATGTTGCTTCATTTCAGTTTACAAATTTAGCTTATAAATCACGGACTACTTATTGTTAAACATGGAGTTATACTTTTTTCTTCTTTTGCTCTTTCCTTTGGTTTGTTGTTTGAACTGCCTTGTTGCTGAAAATGTGCTATATAAATAAAATCACCTTATCTACCTTACCTTAGTTTTTTTCTCAAATTGCCTCATGACAATGGTAACGGTCAAAACCTGCCTTCATTTTACCATCATTTTTTTAGAGAAAAACATAAATTTAAATCAAGTAATAGTTAGTGGCTGGACATCAGAGAAACAAACGACTACTGAATGATCCTGCACTGAAGCCACTTATCGTTCTCAATATTTCTGACAATGTTTTTCGGCTGAGAATTTGTCAATCAATCCCTTAAATTAGGGCTAATCTCCACACCCACAGACACAACGGCAGCATAAAAACCCCCAGAAAGCTTTTGAGCAAAGGAAAGGCCGGATTAGTCCCTGGGCGTGATTTGTTCTACACTTGGTTGAAGCTCAATTATTCCAGACAATTAGACTGGAGCCTGCCACAGCAGACCACCCTACATGCTGCTGACCTTTCGCCAGCACTCACTGCCATCAGCGCACACTCACACACACACGCACTCACACAGACACACATCACGAAGAAACTTATGTGGAAATAATGATCTAAAGACCCCAAACGTGGAGTTACAACTTTGTTAGACTTAGTCCCAACGAAGCTGGAGGACAGCTAAGTCAATGTCTTGGAGCGGTCATCAATCAGGAAAATTTGTGGAGAAAAGGTGAAAAGGTGTGTTCGACCACACCTTTTCATCTCCACTGCAATGAAAAGGTGGGTAACCTTTTCATTGCGAGTCTGTCATATCCCAGCAAACTACAGCAAGAACTTGTGGAAAAAGACCCAAAACAATTTAAAAGGAAATTCTATTAAATATTAAAGAAGTAAAAGTTTTTTCAACATTTTTTTTAGAAAAAAAAAAGAAAGTTTTTTTGAATTTTGAATTTGAACTTCAAAGTAAAAAGAATTCTCCCTTTTATTATTCTGACATTTATCATAGATGGAAATAGAAATACTTAGGTAGTCGTTATCCTGACCGAATTAAAGCATTTTGGTCTGGATTAATGTCAAACAGTGAAGGAAAAAAAACAAACAGCTATTTTATGCAGTGTCTGTAAACATCTGGTTTTAATTGAACATGATATTTTTCATCAGGTCTGCTCCGAGTTACTCTAATTGTCTGAAGAAGCTTACCTTCCGGCGCTCACGTAGTCTTTTCGGTGCTGCAGCAGAAAGTCTTTGAGCTTCGTGATGTTCGTTATCTGCCAAGACAAAGTGAAAAGATGCATTTACAGACCTGGACCCACTGTGCCAATAAGACTCTTTGACCTGTGCACAAATTTGTTTCAGAAGGAGCTTCATTCATCCAAAAGGAAACTAAATTTCTCCGTTACGTTCAGACAGAGCCAGAGTAAAGTATCATTCAGTATATATATACTGGATCTGACAGATAAACTAATTCAGTGGATCTGACGTCTGTTTGACTTCTCAATATTTACTTACAGCAACTCATCAATTTATGTACATAAAAAATAAATAAATAAATCAAACCAGCAATTTCCTCAATTAACAGCTCTCATAAATAAAAACATGAGCCTCTGCGCACATAGCACTGACAGAGCGATCTCTAATAAGCATTAAAATTATGATCCATTTATCATAGGCGAAATGTCTGGGGTTTGTGTATGTGTGTGTGCTCAGCCAAAACCAGAGGAAACTTGGTGCACTCCAATGTTTGCTGTTGCAATTTGGTCAAATATTAAAACAGACCAAATTGCTTCCCCCCGTCCGCAGGGCTCGGCTGCCAGGGTGAGAGTGGGTGTGAGTGCACACACAGTGGGCTCTGTTGGCTCCAGAATACGACAGAGCTCAGACAAGCATTGGATTGAAAAATGACACAATGAGTTTGACTGTGACAGCAGCCACAGAAGCGGCGGAGGGGGGTGGTGTTTGGACAGCGCGACGACGCTGTCTTCAGCCTTCAGACTTCTCACTCTAACAACCTCAATTATGAAATTGCCCTGGCTGCTAGAAGTAACCTGGCACCCACGTTTAATGGCGGCTCTGAACATTCCTCATGACACGCCGACTCGGAGCGGATTTATGAAAGCTGACGTCCGGGTAAAGAAAACGCTATTCCCAATCCGGAGAGAAGGCGACAAGCAGGGTTAACGAATTTGTCCGCTCAGAAAGATAACAGTGATGTAAGGCTCTGCGACGGGGAAGGGGGAGCATGTTAACACAGGCAGGGGCAGCCGAGGTGAACTTATCCTTGTAATAATAGCATTATTTGAGGTCAGGAGCTAATTGTAGCTCAGTGTGGCAGAGCTCAGAGGGGGTTCAAGGAGAACAGAGCACTTCCTATGGTTCAGATTGTCAGGTTTGTAGCTCTTCCCAGCACTTTAGAGAGGGGGACTCGTTTAACCAAAGAGGCTGACAGCACTACACAGACGACTTTCTGCTTTATCGTCTTTTAAGGTCACTTTTGTATAAGTAGTTTCTATGTAGAGTGGGACAATGGTACAAGAGTTGGTAAAGTGACTCAACACATTTTAAGCTCATGAGCTCAAAAATTTCAATTTTTCCTAACCCACCAAGTAAACATTAGACATACAGGCTCATACACACACAGATATATATATATATAAGGGCCAAGCAGAATCCCAACATGAATCTGATAGAGAATCAGTGGAGGAATCTAAAGATTATGGTTATGGCACGGAGGTCTGCCATAACCATTTTGTTACAAATGTCTGACATATGTGACAACAGTCATGTGACTTCTTTGCAAATTTCAAAGGGAGGTCTACCCAAATAAGTGTGCATATATTTGAGCCTCTATAGAGTAACAGAAAATCTGTAATGACTACAAACATGTGGTATCCATTGTTGTCGCTGGTAGCATTTTAAGTCAATCACAAAGAGAAAAAAACCGCTCATTTTGGATTTAATAAAGGCCCAAAAACTGGAACTGTAAACAACGTGAAAACCTTGTTTTTGTTGGTTTTTACAGAGACATAGCAACAGTTTCTATGATTATCATTGGCTTTGGGGAGTGGGTGAATGCATTTGGACACTACAATAACATCTGCAACATGGCATGAAATGATCCATCTTAGGCAGTAATGAGATAGCATGAAGAGCACAAGGTCATCCTCAGCTTATCTCTATTCATTTTAGAAGAAAAAGCTTAAATGCTAAAAATTTTTTTAAACAAAATGTGGCAATGAAAGCACATTTTTGAATACAGATTTGGCCTTCTACTAGGTGTAAAATACAAACTCATGGTGATATGAGAAGTTTACCTTTAACCATAAGCTATGCTTTCTGTGAGCAGGTAATAGTCTCACTCACTCCATGACGTGCTGGCCGGACACAGGAGCACCTTCAGCCAGAGACTCATTTTGCCAAAGTGCACCAGAGTGCCACAGAAAGTCATTTCTGCCTGGTGCCATCAGACTTTACAATGCCCAAGTGTGTTAATTGATAAAAAAACAAAAAAATTGCGCTCATTTATAGGTTATTTCTTGATTAATATCGTGCATGTGATTGCTTGTTATTAATTTATTTGTTTATATCTAGTCAGTTTGAACTTATCACTCTTAGGTACATATAGTTTACAAAATTTGTATTTATTACCTAAGATGGAGAAGCTTTCAAAAAATAAGCAATTTTTCCCTCTGGGGATCAATAAAGTATATTCTATTCTATTCTTTTCTATTCTATTCTATTCTATAACTTGGCACTTAGCTAATTCTTGACGTAAAGGCAAAGCGCTGTAGAGCAGCTTTTAGACCAGCAGGGGGTGCTAAATCCTCAGCGTTGGAGCTCGAAGAATCAGAACGCAAACAAGAGAGCCTAGAGCGTGTGCATGAGTTTTTGTGTGTGTTGTGTGGAAGGCAGGGGAGTGCGAAGCCTGCTGCTCTGGGGGCTGAGCAGCCTCCTGTGTGTATACATTGGAGCTCAGATTCCCAGCACAACCTCAAGGGTTTGCAGGGGGTCAGAGGGATCAATTGCTCTTGTAACGTAAGACCTTAAAGAGCAAGTAATTCCTCAACAATGAGGAAAGGGGTGGCCTTGTGCATGCAGCTCGCCATATATGTGTGCAACTAAGCGCGTGTAACCGTGTGTGTGTGTGTTTGCGTGCAGCCAACAAAGGTGGGTGTGAGGCAGGGCTTGCAGCGGAGGCAGAAGGAGACAGTCTGCCGGGCTATATCTAATCTCGTCATCATCAAAGACCCCCACTTTACCTCCTCACTTTCTCCTTCCCCGCTGCTCCCCTCCAGCCCTGACTGAGCCCAAACAAACCATCAGGAGGGATTATTATGAGGAAGAAAAGGGAAAAGGCTTAGCAAGCAGATTTCCAAAGAGCTTGGATGGCTCTTTGTTGTTGTTTAAGGCAGGTAACTGACAGAATCTGGCGATGACTGCACTGCTTTGGTTTAAGACCCTGACTGCGTGTCCTGACCGTGGGCTATCCGTCCTGACGCCATGCGATGTCGGGTTTAAATACGCGGACTTTCGCAGAGAGAAGCGCTTAGGACTGGGTCACATGTTGACTTTATTATCATGTTTATGTCTGACTCACTAATGGGGCTCAGTTTGTTTTCCTCAAATGTACTCAGTTAGAAGGCTCCAGTCAATTGAACATACAAACACAATCTACAAGAATTACAGTTTTCGGAGTATTTATAAGTGGTGAAATTGGTCTTTTGAAATACACAATTTCATTGTAAGAATGTGATAATACTGAGGAGTGTTTAATTGATAAGTTTGCTTTCATAAAAAAAGTTGTACAAACATTTCCATCAAATCTTTTAACAAATGATGATGAAATCTGGGATCCACTTCAGCTCAGATCTAAATAATTGTGGAACCTGATAAAGTCCAGATAGTTTCAGCGTTAAATAGGGAAAGGGCCAATCACTGCAGTCAAGGTCGTCTTTCCCCTCAGTTTTGGGTTGGGACAACCACCGATCGGTTTGTCTCTCACACCTGTTTCTGATGTAGACATTCAACAGAACAACCAACACATAAATACACATACTGTGAACAACAGATCACGGATGGCACTGTTGATGGCCACTCTTGATTCAAATCAGTAACTTGTTTCATACCAATCAGTTTCTTCCGGCAACAAGAATAAATAAATCACGGATTGAATTGTACTTCGGCTAAAACATTTGGCCGTTTTAAAAACTATACAGAGCTGGGAGAAGGAAGCAAGTCGTTAAATAAACATCCATCAAATTGTTATGTTGCTTTTAACTTTTCCTCATTCTGTTCTTGGTAAAGTAACACAGAGTAAAGGATAAAATTCAGGAAGTTGAGATAATAATTAATAATAATAATAAAAAACTTCTACATATGTTGCATCCCTATTTTAAATAGCAATATTATAACAATCCTACTAGTAAAAAAACCCCTGAAGATATAAAAATGGACAAATTTAAATTTTACAATCTCTACAAATACTATTGTATTATAAGCTTTGTTGGAAAGGTAACCTTAAATGACTTCTGCTGTGATTTCATGCTAAATATAAAACTAAATTAACGTGGATCTCGGTGGTGTGTTGCCTCCCTAATGTAACAGCAGAAGAAATACTGAGGGCGTACCAATGTTCTCAAACGTCAGGCTTTCAAAAGAGGTTTAAAACCCTTTTAATGAGGTGCCAGAGACATTTAAAGCATGTGTGTGGTATTCTCTGTGGTAAGAAGTACCAAGATTCACATAGTGTTGACCCTCCCCCACCCGTTGCTGTGCAGCTAACTAAAAAAAATGGCAACTATTTTCTCTCATTTTTACAGAAAGAGCAAGTTTGGACTTATATCCTATCAAGGAAACAACAGATATTTGCGGGGTGAAAACATCACTCTTACTACTGATTTAATGCAATAGTTGGAAAGCTGCAAGCTCATTTGCAAGCGGTTTTAAAGTACTTGGCTCAAGTAATACAATTTCATTTTAAATATTTTTGCTAAAAGATTTAAACTGTGGTGATTTTGTTCATGTTTATTAGGAACTGAAGAATTTCATCCACACATACAAAAGGGTGTACTTTCTTTTTACTACCAAAGTATGTTGAGAAGACTCTACGGTAAAGAGACTGCAGCAGTGCCATAGTGCTCTATAAACGATTAACACTAACAATTCAGCTTATTCCCCACCTTATTTCCCCCAAGTCCTGTTTTAGAGCCGACAAAACAAGAACGTTTGGATTTTAAACTCAAAAGAAATAATAAAAACAATAATAATAATAATAATGAACAATGTGTATGTCAGTGCGACCATGTAATACGTGAATTTCCCAACCAGAACTACAATAAGCAAAACTATTTAAAATAAATCATGCACACACATATTGAATCCTGTAAAGTTATTAACTTATGTGATATGAGTGTGCATTCAGGTTATGCTTGTTTCAGTCCAGATTCACACTAAAACATAAGAAAGATAAGGATAAAAATGCTTTAATCATGACTATTTAGTCTGCATATTTCTAGCCATGGTGGCAACATGGAAAAAGCCTAATGTAAAATATCACTGGATCTATTTCTTGAACAGTTTTTCCCCACCATTAACATCAAGTGCTGCATGATGATAATCGGCTCAACAACTGAAGCAAGACATCAAGTGTTCAGAGAGGCTCAAGAACACAGTTTTTTCCTTTTACCTAAGTGTAACTGAGGTAATCAGACACAAGAGTCACATAATATTTCCTTTGAGATTTTATATGCACAACTACAAACAAAAAAAAAATTGTTTAGGTATAATGTAGCTTGTATAAACAGAAATGTTAAGGCAGCAAACAACTTCTGAGTTGAGTCTGGTAAAAACTATCTTATCTTAAGATGACTGAATAAATACAACTGAAAATGTAAAACAATGTTCTGACAATTAAATAAACATGAAGTGCTTTAGTTTCATGTAGCACACTTAAATACAAAATTTGAAGAATTAAAAAAAAAAGCTACACATCACTTCTTCATTACCCGATGAAGAAATAGAGTATGTATGCGTTTTAGTTTTAAAGTGAATGAAATTTGGTAATTTCATGGTGAAGTATGCAGGAAACTCTCATATCAGATGACGAATGAGGATAACAAAATGATTATTAAACAAAAAATCTCTAAAGAGACATTTAAAATATATATATATATATACACATTTTGAAATTGAAAGCCACATTTTCCAATTTTGACATGTTGAAACAGTGTATGTCTGTAGAGCATTAAATATTGTTGTGAAAATGTAAAAAAAATGAATGAAAATACTAGTTGGATCTAAAAGTGCATGCCTCAAACTTCAGTTTATGTTGATTTTATAGAAAAATATGAGATTAAGCAAACTAATAATTACAGCATTTACCAGGAAAATTCTGGCAAGTTAACTTTTTAGCTTAACCTCTCAACCGTCCACATTCTTCTGCAGTGCAGGTAAAGACACTCAGATGCATCAGCTCATATGTGTTCCTGTGTACCTGATGTGGTCCTCTAACAGGAAGCTTGGACATCATTTGACCCTCATTACCATGACCAACAATGTGTGTCCGAGTCCTTTGATTATGAAGTTCCCCACCTATTTTGCCTCACTTCAGCAGCACGTTCTCTTGTCTTTCTCATTTTGAAGTGACTAAAAGAAACAAGCCTCCGCGTCATAATATAATTTAACCCCCAAATAAATAAAAGTTTTGAAACTAAACACTTAATAAAAAAAAAAAGCTTGTTGTTCAAGCATTTGCATTTGTACATTTATTTAGTCAATTTTCCTTATGGCAATTGTTCAGGGTGTCATTATTAATTAAATATAAATTTACACCTTTCTATACAAGGAACTTCAAAGAAAAATGTTAAACAGGATCTGAAATTATCCAGTTTACAAATCTTACAAAACTGTGGCCTAATTTAACAACTGAAGTTAAAGAGTCTGACAAAAAGAATATGTTTGAAAACTAAAACAATCATCCATTTATCAATGACTTAGTCAGACACATCATGTTCATTCTCTTTACCTCACATATTATAATAAAATTTGGTAAATTTTTCTAAACTAATGTAAAGTTGTTGCCATTCTATGGCTTGGATGATTTTTTTCGACCCGCTAAGGAGATTCACTTTAATGACTGTAAAAAATAAACAGTAATTTTTCAGTATGACGCCGCAGCAATGAAAGATTAATTACACAAGGCATGCTAATACTACACATTTCTCTATATTCCAAATATACTTTAGTTTCCTAATTTTAATTAAAACACACAAAAAACTAACTTGCTGACGTCTCCTTACTCTTAAAACAACGAAGTGTGAATCAATGTCAAAATATTCCAGTTTTAATGTTCACAGAGATTCGTAGCGATCAAATGTTGTTTAGCGAGTCAAGCATAATTTCATCATATTTAATCTGAAACTAAATCATCCTCAAAAAATGTTAAGTAAACTAGATGAAGGAAAATGTTTTGAAAGTATAAGAATGCTGTTTTAGTGTAGAGGGAAGAGGATAATATTGCAGCGCACTTTAAAGAGCCGGCTGCCGGCCTCGCTTTTCAGCCTTTCAAAAGAAAACACAGCGAGGAGGAGCAGATTTTGGAATGGCAACCCTGACGGCACAGCGGGGAGCCCCGCGCTGTTTTCTACACCCAATTTAACAATTTCAGAGTGACCTCGTCCATTTAAAGTTGAGAAGGGCAGCATGCTGTGGGGAGTGACGAGGTGAGCGGTGAAACGGAGATCACAGCGTTCCACAGCGGCCCCTACGAGGTAAAAAAGATTCCCTCGACCAAACCTCATCACACTAACACTAGCTCTCCTATTAGCCAATCAAAACAGGTTTTTTTTTTTCTTAAAATCACTTTGAATGGAGCAACATCTCCTTTCTTGCTCTGCTGAATTTTGAGTGGTGGGAGGAAAAAGAGAAAAGAAGGGAGTCTCATAAGACCACTGTGTATTTGTCAACTTTGATGTTTTCTTTCTATTTCTGTGAGCCTCCAATGGGAAGTCCGGACAGAGAGTTAGTGGGAGAGTTATGCATGTCTTGAAGGGCACCCACATCTGTTATGCATTAGGTGCCGGCCGTCAACATTGTTACTGGGGACCTAATTTAATATTTTCTCTGTTTTGATCTTCCACCTTTAATCACTGGCTCTTGGGAGGATCGGTTTTCCTCAAAAATTGTTTGAGAGCCGAAAGAAAATGTTATTGCAGCATGTTTATGGAATCATGCATGGGAAGAAGCGAGTTGGGTGGAAAAAAAAAAAAAAAGCTGCACATGTCAGGCTGCGTAGAGAAGAATGGACAGGAGAACTGGGCTAAGGTGGCTGAAAACCACGACATAACTTGAAGCAGTCAAGACATTCCAGACTTTCATTTTCCACAAACCCCCCCCCAAAAAAAAAAACCTTCCACTGAGATGATCTGAGATGATATCTACACTAAGGAGCAGACAGCAGGATGAGGGGTTGGGGGGCTCCAATAGCCAGGCACCACAGGACAGGTTCAGGTTTCTTTGGAAGCAGCAGCAGTGGCACTTTTATTAAAACTCCACTTCCAATATCAATATAACGGAACATAACAAGAACCTGGCTGAGCAGACCTGCGGCAATTGGCCTCATGTCTCTCTCAAAGCGATGGCCGGAGCCACTGGGAATGACCGGATGGCCTCTGCCTCCCAGGGGAGACGGGAAGTGGTTCTTCAGGATGGCTTTGAAGACGTCTGTGTTTGACGAGGTCTCTCAGCAGCAGAGGACCAAAGAGCCTTTAGCTGCCAATGAGCGGTCCTTACTGCCAACGGCAGATGATGAAGACGGTCTCTTTCATTTTTCCAAACTAATCAAATTCCCAGGTTTCTGGAGCAGCTCAAAACATGGCAGTGTGTCATGTAACCAGCTGTGGTCACACTCAACTGTACGAGGCTTGTTTTTGCTCGGTAGTGCAGATAAATTAAGAAAATAAATAAATAAATTAAAAAAAATTTAAGCACAAACAGCACTTTGGGAAGAATAAAATCTTGTACAGTGACTAACTCATGCCTACAGTTATTGCTGCCATGTGCCATTTCTTCTCTTATGCTCCCACAGCTGTAAAGTCTGTTTCGACTTTGCAACCCCTGCATCAGACATGGGCCGATCGCTGGCAAACACAGCTTTTAAAAAATATACTTTCAAGTTTAATATTTTAAATAGCATTCCTGCAGCTTAAAGGCCTTTTATTGAGATGCCAGAGTATGTTTTGGAGTAAAAGGAGTTTTGCCTATGGAGCACAGAGTATTGCGACAATCTTCCACTTGGTGCTGTGAACTGTCAGTAAACCAGCTGAAAGAAGGGCCATGCACTTTGTTTACAATGAGGATCAGTTTGGCTGTGTGGAAACATTTCTGGTTGTCAAAAATGGCGTCAATCTAAAGGAGAGCAAGCATCACTCTTATTAATTTGACCATTATTTTAATTAAAATCCCCTATGGGAAGAATCGAGTGGCATGTCTGAAAAACTGCTGAACTCCGACTGGCTTCCAGAGCAGACAGCCCAACTAGATAATATCTAAAGAGATCAGAGTGAATAAAAAGGATGACAATCTTTGCAATAAGCATGTTTACTTGAAAGCTATTACTGAATTTAGCAGCTATTTCTGGTGTCAAATTGGTGGAGGCTGTGTGATGGTTTGAGAAATGTTCTACTGAGAAAACATGACTGCTTCCACACAAATGGACGTTACTTTGACATGCCAATCTGAACATTCACATACCATGCACATGGACTCCCTCATATCTGTGGCCACTTTTACTAAATTTGATCACTACTACAAAGAACATGTTCAGATGACAGCTCTAAGAAAATAAACTTTTCTCTGAAAAGATATTGAATGTTTTTCCTTGGTCTATTCCAGGTGATAAATTCTGACTGAAAGTTACTGAACTGTTTAAAATCAAGGTTTGCTCCACAGATTTTTGCTCTGCTTTGTTTAATGAGAAAACTATGGAATCGGACTGAAAGATACAACAAAATCTTACATGATTTCGCAGCATCAGGAAACAGACTATTTAAGCTACTGCCCTACACTAGGAATAACAACTTTGTTCCCAGCTGCTGACTTGACCCCTAAGTTCCCTACTTCATCCTGCATAACCTATTTCAGTGCTTCTGGATTACTACGTATTGCATTTTTTAGTTTTTGTGTGCTCTAATTTCCCCTCGTTTTTGTGTTATTACTACTCCTTCTCGCTGTATTGTTTTTTTTCACGGACACAAAAAGTGTCTTGAACTGAGCTATTTTTTCTTTCTCTTTGATTCATATTTTAAATTGGTATTTTAACATCATCAAGTCTGCAGCTGCAAGAAATGTAACCAAGACGCTGTAAAAACAGATTTTTAATTGTAGCAGGTTGTTGTTTTGAGAATGACATATACATACATAGAATATCATTTACTGCCTGTCAGCAGCTTGTTGTTGAAGTGTTGGTCAGACAAACCCTACATCTAGTGCAGGAAAATGTTTGTTGCTTAACTTAATTTTTTAAAGAATGTGTAGACTAAAAAACTTCTTATTTGATATGTCAGCACATATTTAATGCACACAAGCTGTGGTTCTATAAAAAAAACTGAAAAAAAGTTACATTCTAATTTCAGAATTGATCTAAAACTGCTATTCGGAAAAAGAATGCCAGGTGAATGTATTTTATTCCTCATAGTATTATTTGTAGCTGCGAAAATACAAATTAGATGTTTTGACTGAAAGAAGACTGCTACATTCACTTAACTTTGCTAAAAAAATAAAAGAGCAGTCCATTTCATTAATGTTCATTCATTGAACGTTTCACAGCAATATCTGCTTTTTTGTCATTTTAAGTCACAACTTCTCACAAATGTCCAAGACTTCAGTTTTTCAAAAGTTGAATCGGTTTTGGTCCTTAACTTAACCCGACACACAAAATGACGGTATGATTTAAATAATTTTTTGTTCGCCAAAAATAGCATGGATATTTCTGAAACATATTTTTACTTCTGTGCAGAAACGTAGCAGAGGCAAAATAATAGAAACCGCTGATACCGCCTCTGTTAACATAATGATTAGCAAATGTTGTACATCTTTCTGCACACCTAATAACTGTATGGAGCTCGAGGATCAAGTTTCATTACCGTGGTAGTGGTTTTTATTTTTGCTCCAAATGAATGTGCTCCAGAGGCTAAAGCTAACGCTAGCGTGGTAAACACTCACCACTTCCTTGGCTCTCAGCGAGAAGCCGCTCTTCGGTCGGCTCTTCTTGAAAATCTCATCTTTGACCGAGTCCACGTTTACTCCGATAGCCTTGTTCCTGGTTTTCACTGTCTTCACGCTGGCTTTGAACAGTAATGTAATATCCACAGCCATGTCTGAGGGAGCTGCTGCAGCGCTGTAAACAAACCGACACGTCATCAGGTGGTGAGGTCATCGTCCTGCGACGCTCCAGAGGGGAAAAGCCAGAGGTTTTAAACAGATGTCTGGAAAATGTTAAGTTTTATTAACGTATTTCTAGTCATCACAAAGGCCTTTTATGAAACATTAAAGCCATTTCATGTTAAAAGAGATCTATATTTTGGGGAGATTTGATGATAGAAAGAATTTATAGATTATTTTTCTTTCCTAAGAATTTCTTTGGTTCTCATCCAGCTGGATTGAAGACAGAAATGCGACCTGCGTGACACCGATACCATATCTACAGAATGCTTTTCTGACAATTTAAACTCTTCTACTGATAAATTACAAACAAAATCTACAGATTTATACTGCTTTTGTGTTGATGATAAATTTTGGTACATTTTGGGAAGATGAATAGAATGAGCAATTTGGAGTTTTTGTTGAAATTATATTAGCCAAATTCTTCATATAAAAATGCCAATTCACCAATTAAATATTTTTAAACACCAATTTAAGATGTCTTTTTTAAAGTTTTTGCCAAAAGTATATAACAACAAGGCGAATAGAGTGTGGAACTACATGATAGTAAAATGTATTTGTCTACATAATACTTTTATCTTTTTTGTAAATATATAAGGGATACCTTTTTATTGTTCAACTGTCTGTTTTTACAGGGTTGTTAAAAACAGCTCCTCAGTTTTCTTCACTTTTTAAAATTTGTGTAGATTGTTAAACAAATTTTAATATCAAACAAAACTATAAATGATTAATTTATTTAAATTTAGGTGGAAAACTTAATTTAAATCTGTCTAATATCTGGTTGTTCACCCTTTTCTTTTATCCTCAAAAAGCAAGTCATACTGTCGTACTGATTTCATTAAATTTCAACTGTTAATTTTGAGAACATGTTAAATAAGTCGTCAATTTATTTGTTTCATAAGGCAGAAAACACGACCAAGGAACGTAGTAAGCCCCAAATTCAGCCTATCAAAATATCATAAACCTCTCTGAGGAATGGTTGCAAGTCTTCACTCAGATAATATCACCTGCTGTTTTGACGTTTAAAGTATTGTTTTTATTAACATTTTGTTGCCATTATTAGGCAAAGTGCTCATCCAAGAGCTGTCAAATGAAGGATGAGCAGCTGAGTTGCTGTTTCAGAGCAATAAACATACAGTAAAGGAGAGTGAATTGGTCTTTTTGGAGATGGTGGACCTATAGTGACTTGCCATGAATAGAGGATTTCAGTCTGAGAGTGAACTGCGAAAGAAAAAAGATCTGTAGTTTGGAGTCTTACAGTCTTTAAACTCTCTTATTTTGGATGATCTGAAAAGGTTTTGTGGATGTTATGGCTGCACAAGGTTCATATTACATTAATAAAGTGTACATAAAATTACAGGCTCTTACTTGTGCTATAAGTGTTACAGCAGAGTATAATGTTAATGTAACATTTATGGCTTCCAACTGTCCTAAGAGCTCCCCCCCTACCCTCACACACTCAAAGCTAAGTGTGTGGGTGGAAAAAAACACAAGCTGTTAATGTAGAAATGGCAGTAAAGGAAAGGAGAGACAGTTTCTCCACTCAGCTGTAGCAGAATCTGGCACAACACTAACAACGGAAATGAGCAAACCACACAGCAAATAACAGGCTTTTATTCAACACCCTTGGCCCCCCACTACTTATATCTTGGTGCCAACCTCAGTCACTTACAATTCAAATTCTGCTCAAAAATGCTTTATTGATCCCAAAGGGAAATTAAATGTTGTTGTAACTCATATTATCCAAGGTTCTCCAAAGTGCTGCAGATGCTGATAGCTGTGGGCAGGAACAATCTCCTGTAGCGGTCTGTATTAAGGCGGCTCTGGAGAAGCCTCCAACTGTCGTAAAGATGCTTCTTTGAAAGGGTGCATAGGGTTGTCTATGATGTTCTTGATTGTGCAGAGAATCCTTCTTTTCACCATAATCTCCAGGGATTCCACTGTTTTCCCTGGAATAAAACCAAAGTCCTTTGTCTGTGTTTTTTCTTCTAGTCTGATTACTTCCCTGACTCATAAATACTTCGTAAATAGGCTTACAAATAAACATCTGTATGAATAATATTAGAAGAAAGTGACTAGATTTCTCTGATGGACAGGATAACCAAGCCTTGATTACGCTGGTGAACAGCCAAAAGATTGTCTGGGGTTTTTCAACTGCTCAAGGGTCATTTTGATGTGCTGAATCCAAAAATCTCATTGGTGATCAGGTCAACTTTCTCAACTATGGATGGGACATGAGCATCAAAATGAATGACTTGTTCTCACATATGGATCAGTTTCCTAAAGGGAGGAAAAGGGCATATATTGTTGATGTTATGTGAAAATTAAATAAGAGCAGGGAAAAAAATGTTTCAGTTCCCCACAGCCAAATGTAGAGATTGAAACGACAAATGTTTTCTTATTTAGCCAGATGTATGAGATTTATGCAAAACGTAGAGAAGAAGGACATTATGAGATTTCATTGCAGCAGTGACTGTTCAGTAAGCTAATACCTTCACATATGATGGTTAGACAGAAAATTACATGACCTTTAAATTCTATGGCTTTGCATATTTTATGAGTATCTTGTGTTTTAGGAATGATCTTTGTTTTTCACAAAAATTTTAATGTTGCCCTTATCTTTTTCAAATAAATAGGGGCACCTCTTATCTGAGATCAGTCCAGATCTGTCCAGTTAGAGACAACATGTCCAATAGAGACTCCCAGAAATCCCTCTGCCCAGTGACACTTTCCAGCTCATTTTGATCGACACCAAGGCATTCCAAGGACAAAAACAAGTTATTCTCTCTTATCTCCAGGCTTTAGCAGACTTCCCTCCAGCATGTACCTGTATTTAGATTGCAGGAAAAAGCTTTAGCTTTCATCTTCCCATCAGCTTTGATCAGCTTTCCTTTTGAAGAAAAGCCTCCCCACAGCATGATGCTGCCACCACTTCCATGTGTAGGCCTGCTATATTCAGGATGATAATTTCAACTATGTAATTTTGTCATTTTATTTTAAGATTTTTGTCTTAGTGGATCTTATTTAGGGTTATAAGAGCACAAGGAACAAAATACAAATGGACATCTTTATTTACAGTTTTATTTGTACAAAAGAAAGCTTTGTGTCATTTTTTTCTTCCACTTCATTACTATGCACTTCCTTGTGTTGACCTATCACAAAAAAATCCAAATAAAATACATTAAAAGTTATAGCTGATATATAGATTTCTGTTTTTGACATCTTGAAAACCTTGTCTGTGGCAAAACCTAAAATTTCAACGTGCTAGCTATTAGAAAATATTCCATTCTTTATTATCATTGGGGCCTGCCATAGCAATGCATAGAGCATTTCAATACCTTCATGCAATGCATGGAAGGCACCTATTACTCTACATCTCAAAATAACTGCCGCATCCTTTCACCGTTAATGCGGCTCCTACCACTGCGTGCGGATAGATCTCAGCATGCGGACTTCTACTTCTGTTTGCAATTCGAGTAACCATGGTGACGTAATTAGCGAAAAAAAAAACGAGCCAAATTCAAATCAAAACAAATTCTAACTGACTCTGTTTTAGACTCAAAACAGAGACAGAATTTTGTCTGCCCCTCTGTGTCTCACTCACACATGACAGTTTTCAGAGGATTAATTACCATAGCAACAGAACACTAAGGAGGGGAGATATATAGAAAAATACAGAGATGGAAGAACACTTAGTTCCAACAGAGGAGAGCAGAGCTTCTAGATAGAACTACAGAGACGCCACCATGGCGGAACGATTACTACAGACAAGTATATATGTTTTATAATTTACCACCAATGACAAATATATATGTATTTTCACTTTTTGGCAAAATTCACCCACTGCACAATTCTTGTTAAGTACAGTAAGTAGTATAAAATAAGTAGAATTTCAAAAGACCATAAGTAATCATATTTTTTTTAACAATAGCAGTATTTGTTGTTAATCTGTTGCTAAAATTGTAAATTCCTTGAGTTTAAGCAGATAAACAGTGTTTCAATAGTGCTTATGTTTTATAAACAATAATATTACCTGTTATTTATTTGGTGTTAAGAAATTGGCTTTTTTTTTTTGGTAAAGAACTGCCACGAAGAATATAAATCAGATCTTTTGTGTTGAATGTCGGTTTTATAATTTATTTACCACCAATGGCAGAAAACAAACAAATCAGATTTTTACTTTTGCTAAATTTACCAACTGTGTCTAAGCAGATAAGCAGTATTTCAAAACAGCTTATGTTTTATAAACAATAATATTACTTATTATTAATTTAGTGTTAAGAAATTAGCTTTTTTTATTTTTTTGGTAACGAACTACCACGAAGTATAAATCTGATTTTTACTTTTGCAAAATTTACCAACTGTAAATTTCATGTGTCTAAGCAAATAAGCAGTATTTCAAAAGAACTTATGTTTTATAAAGAACAATATTTGTTATTAATTTCGTGCTAAGAAATTAGCAGGGTTTTTTCTGGTAATGAACTGGCATGAAGTGTAAATCAGATTTTTACTTTTATGTTACTGTACCACCAAAGCCAAAAAAACAAAACAGAACAAAAGCATGTTCACTTTTCTGCCAAATTCATCAACTGCACAATTCTTCTTAAGTACTAAATAGCAAAAAATAAGTAGTATTTCCAAAAAGCAGAAGAAATCTTATGTTTTTTGAACAATAACAGTATTTGTTGTTAATCTGTTGCTAAGAGATGAGTGCGTTTTGTGGTAACCAAGTGCCACGAAGTAAACATCTGATTTTTACTTTTGCAAAATTTACCAACTGTAAATTTCTTGTGTCTAAGCAGATAAGCAGTATTTCAAAACAGCTTATATTTTATAAACAATAATATTACCTGTTATTAATTTTGTGTTAAGAAATTAGCATTTTTTTCTGGTAACGAACTGCCACGAAGTATAAATCTGATTTCTACTTTTGTGCTGAATGTTTGTCCTATAATATATTTACCAAAAATCACAAACACAAACCAAAAAAAAAACATTTTCACTTTTCTGAAAAAGTCACAAACTGAGCAGAAGAAATCTCATGTTTTTTGAACAATAACAATGTTTGTGGTTAATCTGTTGCTAAGAGATGAGCTTGTTTTCTGGTAACCAAGTGCTATGAAGTAAACATACAATTTTAGTTTTTGCAAAAGTAGAAATCAGAAGGCAGTGCTTTAACATTAGCACAAACATTAGCGGTAGCTCCTGCCCACATTAATAGTAGCCCTTTCCCTAATATATATAAATTTTTAGCTATTTTGTTTATTTATTAGCCATGTTTAGTACACCGAATGTATGAAGTCAATGTACAACAACATGCTAGTGATACCTCACATTGCACTGGCAGCATTTAGGCAAAGACTTTGGCAAATTTTAGCTTATACACAAATTTTAACATACTGAAAAGAGTAAGTCCATGTTACTTACCCATGCTTGTGACTCTCCACATGTCCCTTACTTTAGCATTGATGCTAATTTTTAGCATCAGAACACTGGGTTCCAACTGACTGGAGGGTGACTCTATAATTGCAGATACATTTGATGTCCAGAGTCATTAGTTCTGGTCTGGTGTATTTAAATGTTTGCATTTTTTTAATTTTAGTAAGTTCTTACTCATTTTTATGGCTCATAATATTTAAAAAGTAAAAACATTTAAATAGATACATTTAAAATTGCTTTATGTAGCTGAAACAACACGACGTCTTGTTGTCTGAGTTGCGTAGTGTTTTTATTAACATGAAAAATTGTGCAAAGACCTATCTTTCATTATTTTTCTTTTGAAAATTGATCTTTTCTCTGTTTTTCTAACCCGAAGTATCATGAGATAAATACCATTGATTTTTGATCAGAGACAAGTTTAGTTAATGGTTTTTAAACCATTATCTCATTTGTGCCATGTAGTTTCAGCATTTGTACTCACAAATTGAGTTTTTAACAAAAATGTTTGAAATTGTCAATTGTATTACCGTCAACTCTGCCACCCAGTAGGGTAACGGAGTTGACATTGTGCAACAACCTATTAATTAACAAACAAAATTGAAAGACTGAATAAAAGAATATTAATATTTATGTTTAACACAACCAATATTTTTACTTAAATAGCCATTCTTAGCTGCTAGGAATCAAAGATGGTGTCAAGGTTGACCAAATGCCAATCCACATAAAATGTTGTGTTCCATTTGTAAATGTAACTCAAAGATTTTGACTTCCGAGTTTGAAAAATTAACTAGAACACTCCCCCGAAGTCAAATTGCCCACCCAGAAACTGAGAACTTTTCAAGCACCAACTTTGAGACCCAGTATGGCAGTGCCTCAAATCCACGACAACAAGCTTGAATAAAAACATGTTTATTTTACAATGAACGTTTGTAAGGGAGCATCTAAAAGCAATGTTACACTTAGCATCTGCAACTGTAAAAGTAACATGTTAAAAGTTGTGTGTACTGATAGAAAAAGCTGCGTAAAATGTTGATTGTAAGAGGTAGTACCAACAATGGCTAATTTGGCCTTTACTTGTTGAAATTTTGACTTCTCTGAATATGTTAACTGGAATGTTGTTAGCTCGGTGTGATGTCATTCTCATTGCAACATAGAGCTAAGGCTAAAGTAGCTTAGAAAATGTATTTTCTGTTTACTGAGACGTAATGTGCAGTATCATGGTGCTTTAAAGCTGTTCAACGCTTTTCAGTAATAAATTGGTATGCTCCTGTCAATTCAACTCTGTTTATGACATACTTTCACAAGAAAAAAGGAAAATGTTGTCTAGAGCACCAGGCACATTGTTGGTTGACTTCTGCTGTAATCTAGTAATATTAACACATTTTATTCCTAACAGAATGATGGTTTTTAATGGGTTTTAATGAAAAATGTTTGCCCCTACGCAAACAACTCTGTGAAAAGTTGAGTTTTCTAGTTCCTATCTATCAGGACTGCAGAGATGAAGCGTCAGTGATGGTATCCATTCCTGCCGTCCCTGGCAGATGAGCCATGTTTTCAAGTGTCCTCTGGGCAGTCCACTTAACTCCCTGAAAAGAGGCCTTTACTCTCCACTTTCTCTTTGTTTGGACTATTATCAGACCTGTCAGTCTTGGCTCTTTATCTTCACAGGGCTCATCTACTGGCTGTTTGACGTTGGCTTAATTATATCAAAGGCCCTTATCTTTAGGCCGGAGGGCACATCCTTTCTCTCAGTCAGGTAAATGGTCGTAGCGTCGAGAAAAGTGCCATGAATTGGGGTCAGTAGAAGTAGTTTGATGAACAACTTCACGTCATGTAATTGTTTCTTTGCCTATATGAATAAATCAGCGTGATGGGCTTTTGTTTACGTTTATAATGGTAATTTCCACTGTGTTGTGTTGGAAACCTGAGCTAATTACTAAATTATTCCCCCTCAGCCACAAGCGATCCAGGCTGGAGATAATCCCATTTTAAGTTATTTAACACCTTTATGGTGGTATTCACTTAAAGCTCTATGCAGGAATTTCATGCAGCTTGAAGTGATGGTGAGTATTTACTAGGGAGGTTGCTGCTGTCTTTCACATGGACATCTGTGTACCACGCCTCACAGGCTTAAACAAACGACTCTCTGGAGGCTCCAGATTTCATGAGAACATTCTCCTTTCTTCTCATCCTTCTGCTCCATGACATGGTTTGACACAATATAGGAAAGTGTAACAGAGAGAGAAAGAGAGAGAAAAAAAAAAACAATGTCAAAGAGCTGAATTAAGTCATCCAGTTTGCTTTGGTTGGCATCAACAAAATAAACACAAAAGCTGTTTAGGAGCTCTGAAGAAAATTGATGCCAGAGTAAATATTCTGTCATGCATTAATCATCTGAATGTCTTCCTTCCCCCCATGATGTCACTTAAATTAAGTTAGCTATAAAATTCAATATGTATTATAGCTAACAAATGGTGATTAGGCTCATGAATAACCCTGTTGTTCATTTATCATGTGCACGTGTGCGACCGTGTCTTTGAGAAATTTACATTGTGCCATTTTCCCTCTAGTCCTCCCTGCTTGGGTTTGCATGTCTGAGAATATTCAGATGTAATTTTTAATTTTTTTTTTTGCCTTCATAATTATCCGGATCCACTTCTGCATATGAATCATAAGTATTGCATGCAAGGTCATGCACATGTGAGCTTTCTGGAAAACTAATCACAAGGAATTAATGCAGCATAGCTGCTTGGAGCAACAAAGAGCTACTCATAGGTTAAGTACAGATGGTACATTCACAAATAGGATTTTCCATTGTGTAGTTACAAACCTTTAACTTTATTTAGAATAGAAAGGGCAGCGCCAATTACCAGCAAGCTTCAGGCACAATTTTCTGCTCAAAGGATTAACCACAGTTTATGCTTTTATTTCTCTGGCAAGGTGACCGCAAAAGGAAGGAACTTTTCTAAAAGGGAAGGTTGCAAATAAAATGACTCTTTACTTGGACTGCAACCATCAGTGTTATTATTGCG
This sequence comes from Gambusia affinis, assembly GCF_019740435.1. Taxonomy (NCBI): domain Eukaryota; kingdom Metazoa; phylum Chordata; class Actinopteri; order Cyprinodontiformes; family Poeciliidae; genus Gambusia; species Gambusia affinis. The sequence goes on along the minus strand of NC_057874.1, from coordinate 16,594,845 downwards.
TGTTATTTTATTTACTCTAAGCACGCAAAAGTCTTTTTGGGTTCTGGGTCATGCAGATTTCAAATATAATACCGCCATGGCCACATGAAGACATTCATGATTTAAGCATTAAGGACACGCTTGACTTGATACTTTCCACCGCGGTCCTCAGAAACGGACAGCAATTGCTTCAACCAATGAAAGGGGATCCTCTTTGTAATTAAAGCCAGTAGAAAATTGGATCATTTTTTGCCTGGACAGCTTTCACATTCCAGCCTAATGTGCCACTGGAAGCTTTTGAAGTTGCTGTCCTGGCAGTCCTAAATTATACCTTTCATCAGCCAATCATAAGAAAATGGCAACCCGACAGGCCCAATCACAACTTACTTTCTAGTTGGAGTCCATGTAATCAAGAGGGAGTGCAAGTTCCCTCTAGCAAAATCAACTATAAATGCCTGGCTTGCAATTCTTTATTATAACCCATAAAATAGTTTTCCTTTAAAATCGAAATGAAACTTTTCCCTCATCGACAAGAGTTTCAATATATGTAATTATCTCTTACCTTCATTTGGTTCAAATAATTACCTTTTCAGTGAACCATGTGTAAAGCTGCTTGTTCAAATCGGAATCTGATATCTCGCTTGATGTACGCTGTCTTTTTTTTGCTGTGGCAACTACAAAACAGAGATGAATGAAGCTAAATCCAGGAAGAAAACCTGCAGACGATCAGGTGAACGGAATGAAGAAGGTTTCTTTGAGTGAAGCAGATTCAATTTTCAAATCCTGCATGTGCTACCGTCCGGTGTTGACACAACTGCAAATCTTACTAGACGGTTTTATACCTATAAGCTGAGAGGCTGGGTGAGAAACCAACAGACCCATGGTAACTTTGTAAGAGCTGCAGAGATCCACTGCTCACGTTGGAACATTTTGTTGACAGGACAACTAGTCATTCACACCACAAATCTCAGCTCTAGCAAAAAGAAGAAAAGCATTGTCATGCAACAAGCCATGTCAGGGACAGGACAAACATTTGGAAGAAGGCGCTATGGTCAGCTGAGAACTAATTTGAAACTTTGTAGGATTAGGAAGGATTTAACTACATGTTACTCTTGTTATTGTGGAACATGGTGATGGCAGCCTTATACTGGGTGGCTGCTTTCAATCAGTATTTGCAAGGGTACTGGTTAAGACTGATGGGAGAACAGAGGGAGATAGGTAGGATGGAATCTTACGAGAAAATTTGTTTCTCTCCAGCTGGTCAACAATGCAATCACAGCTACAATGGTTTAGCTCAAAACCTATTTGTGTGATACAATGGCCTAGTTAAAACCCAGAGCTAAACCCAAAACAGAATTTAAATCTGAAATATGTCTTGAAAATGTATGTTGACAGACATAGCTGCCAATCTGACAGAGTTGAGAAAAACTGACCGTTTGTCACGATTCTACGATGTTTGGGTTTTGGTTTTCAACTATTTTGGTTCTTTGATTATTTCCCCGTTCATTTATTTCTGCTCTGATCCTAACTATCCAGTTCATCCTTTGGTATTTAGTTTTCTGTTTGTACTTCTAAATTTATTTCCGCATTTTTAAGCTGTTGATTAATGCAGTCTCCCTCAGCCTGCCTGTGAGCTCCCTACTCCTCACACCTGAAACCGATGCAATCGGCCATCTGCTTCTCATCTGGTAATCAAGTTCCCAGTATTTCAACCCTCGCCTTCAGTCACTCTCTGCTGCATCTTACTATTGTCTTCTTGTTATTGCATACGACTCTACCATAATCTGGTCTCCTCTATTACGTTGCAAGTTTTTACTTAGTAAAACGAACAAAGTTCTATAGAACTCTGCATTTGGGTCCTTTCATAAACAAAATATGACTCTTTCTCTTCATGTGCATAGATACAGACCCCAAAAGTCTTGCTGCTGTAATTGCAGAGAAAAATAGTTCTATAAAACATTGACTCGGGTGCATATCCCACTGTCCAAATTTAAATTTGTATACTAAGAAATAAGAAGTCATATGTCCTTTCACTTCACAATTATTCTCTGTAATGTAAAGAAGTGCAAAATAGTCTGAGTTAAGCATTAAATCAGCCTGGTGTATTACTTACAATAAATCATGTTAGTTTTTTAAAAAAATTTTTCATCACTGTGCTAGACAGTCAAGTGTCTAACACATTCCCTGTGTCAAATATAAACATTAATAGATGTATTTGCAAAATATGGCAGCTTAGCAGGCTGAATTAAAGAAAAGAGGCAGCAAAGGTAAAATGCTGAAATTTTTTCTATCACCTGCAAGTCAGTGAGCCAGCTATTGTTAGGCAGATGTTTGCTTTTTTTTTTTGCATGAACTTAAACAATGGCTGTTATTATACATCATAAGGTACAACTATAGCCATATATTTTTACTCCAGCACAAACCGGCCACCTCAGAGAAATTGAAGTGAAACCAATTTGTGTTTCAGCGGTTTCTGCCGTTCTCAGCCCCAGCGTTTGGCCGAGACCGGGACTTCATGTATTTATAAATAGGCAAAAAAATAAAAAACAGGATCAAGGGAAAAGCTAACGGATGACTGAAACCATATGGCAAAGATGTGGTCTAACCCATCTTGGGTCCATGCAGCATAACGTCCCACCCCCCAAATCCCATTCTGTCTCCTGTCACTGCCCTTCCAGTAAGACTGCAACTCGAGAAGGTCAGCCAGTGGCTGTAGCCAAGAACAAAGTGATTGTGATTTTCAGAAAGTACATGCAGGATCTCAGGAGGAAATGGTTTTGCCGCCAAACACTCAATTACGTGTAATTACAATAATTCAACCCTGGGGGGGATGGCTTATTCCATTTTATTATGAGGTTTGCCCTTTCATGTCTCATTGAGAAGAGGAGGAGTGACAGGGACCATGTGAAACAGATACTCTGTCCCTCTCATGATGGCTTTTATTCTTCCTTAGTATATTCTGCAGGGGTTAAACCCATAAGCAATTTTTTTTTTCTCAAAGTGATCTTGAAATAAAAGCAAGCTTTTCACAAAACTATAGGTCAATTGTCTCATGGCAACGAGGAAAACCTCAGACAGCTGAGAGCCTAAAACATTTTCAATAATTGGAATATTACTGCTCAGAGGTCCAGGGGAACCGGGGGAGCATTTGAAGGATTCACAAAGGATACAGAAGATTTAAGATGGTAGGACTTTACACAGCCTGAAAATCTAGAGACCTACATTTCCCATGAGCATAGTAACAGTCTGTAACAGATGCTCTCTATCAGGCCTTGATGATTAGCATCAAGACATTTTTAAAGACTTGAAATCTTTACACTGGTGCAGTTTGTCTATGAAAAGCAGACAACAGGTATAAAAATACGCTTTTTGGACATCTGCTCTATGGAAAGTGGTGAATGAGGATAATCAGGGTATACTGATGATTATTTGAATGGGCCCACAATACCACACCCCAGCTGGAACATTGAGAACTGTCACAACAGTCAATCTTCATTTTCGGAGACTTCTCTCTCTAAAATGCAGGTCCCTTAACAAGGCTGAATCACAGGCGTAGGCAGGGAGGAAGCTTTGAAATCCAGAACTTCCTTGAACCAGAAAATAATCAAGGGGACTTAGGCATGGCACTGCGGCCGGAAATTCGATGTGAATTCATTTGAGAACTTGGCTCTCTGGCTTTTGCATTAATTTTGACTCCGATTTAGTCTCTTTCTAGGTTACACATTCAGTTAAGCTCAAAGGTCTGAGCTGTTCCTTTGGCAAAAAATGGACTAAAACCAACCTTTGGTTCATTTCTAAAATAAATACACAGAACTATAAAAGCGGTGGTGTGCGGGCGTGCTGTGGTGGCGAAGGGGATAGCGCGACCCACGTTTGGAGGCCTTGAGTCCTCGACGCGGCTTCGATTCCCGGACCCGGCGACATTTCTTCCGCCCCCTTTCTCTCCCCCTTTCCTGTCAGCCTACTGTCATATAAGGGACACTAGAGCCCACAAAAAGACCCCCTGGTGGGAAAAAAAAAAAAAGCGGTGGTGCACACACCTCTGGTAAAATGCTGTTCAAGCCACTTGTTCATTTTTATCCTTTAGTTAAAAACCATACACATGCTTTGCAGAGAGGCAACTTTAAACCAAAGGAACTCGTGGTATGAAGGTATCAGTCAGAGGTAGAGTACAAAAAGAATTCTCTGCATTATGTATATACCAAGACAGATTAAATATATAAAACATTGAGAAAATGTGACAAAAGCACATAAAAAAACTGGACATATTTCTGCAGCTGAAACCTTTTCTTGCAAATCAAACATCCAGGCATGAACAAGCTTTCTCAATGCCTTTGGGAGAACCTGTGGATAGTCAGATGAAACAAAACTTAAGTTCTGGTCTTCAGTTCTATAAGAAGTGTTTCATGTTTCAATATCACATGAAATTGATATTCATATCATATGAATATCTATAATCATTTACAAACCATTGATTTGTAAAAGTAATACCAGGTTATCATCCAAGGGGCGAATCTGTGTTTTTTATTTTATTTTATTTTTCAGGCACTATATGCATCCAAGCAATAGCACCTTTTAGTTCTTGCTATTTTTGATTTGTTTGGTTTTTTTTCAGCTGATGTTGAAATGATCCATCACAGTCTCATTTTTTCCGTCAATAAAACTTGGCATTTTAGCAAGGGTGCGTGCGCCATTCAGAGTTCATGTGTCTCTCAAACAAGCTTGCCTTTGTTTTTCACATCGCAGAGATGATCCGTTACGTTCTGTTTATCCCACAAAAGCCCTATTTTTTTCACCATTTCCACTTTCCTTGTTCATCCTCATTTTATTTCAGCATGGAATAAATAATAAAAAAAACTGTGGTTGACACTGAAGGCTAAGCCTTCCCACAATTTGTCTCGATTACTAAGACGACAAGTATCTGTGGTTAGGCACAATCATGCCACTATACACACCAAACTACTGCTGGCCTGTGAAGGGACACAATGAATTGTGGATGATCCTGAAACTGCTTTTGTAGTTTGCCTCTGTGGTGATTAATATGCGTTGTGAATATTATAATTGCCCCCGAGGATACTTATAAAAGTGGGTCGTGACCTCATTGAGGATGTGGAAATACGCTCTAGCCCTCACTATACAGGGCTGAACCACTTGTCAGAGTCTGACATTTCATTACAATCCTAATGTCCTCATCAGGCCTCAGAACGGTAACCAACCATGAACTCTTCAATCTGCTGTTTCCATTCCTGTGTTCGATCTTTACCCCTTTCTCCTCCTCTGATCCCAGTTCTCCCTCAGCAGCGTATTGCCTTCCAGCCAATTAGCAAAGCCAAACAGAGCAACAATCCCTCTCTTGGCTTAATGCACTAAGTCTCCTCAGCAGTAAATACCAACCGATTCTTCAAAGTATTGTCATTCAGCGGGGCCCTGCTGGCTCTGGTCTTTGTCAGGCAAAGAGGCTCCCGTCTTTGAAATGGCAGGCTTTACGAAAACCACGGCATGTTTCAGACGGAGACAAAAGGCTGGAAGTCCTATCGCGACGGCTGATGAGGCCTGATAAAGGGAGATTACAGTTAGCCTGGATTGTTTCATCTGTGGTGTTTTATTGCGTATCAAGGACAGGTCGTGTGACATGCAGCTTAAACTGCCTGATCTCACTGATGTGAATTTCTAGAGACAGTCGAGACCACTGTAATTGTTAATGTTTAGGAACCGATACAGGTTTGATGTGAAAATGGATTCAGTCCCATCTGGGAATGTTAGAGGAAAGCCCATCATTTCTCTGTACTGTCGACCTCAAAGTCAGTGGGATGTGATTTTCATCACCTGCTCCCTAGGGGCCGCTATGGGCCTCTGCAGAGATGCAATTTTTGTCTGCTTTGTCTGTATGTGCTGACAAGGACCATAAACGTGGAAGTGAGAGAGACAGGAAATGGAGGGGGAACAAGGGTCAGATGATGATGAGGAGAAGAAGAAAAGAAGCAATAACAAAGTTTATTTTAAATAAATTCTGTGGCTGGAGAGCTGCTTTTTTTTCTTCTCCTCTGAGCAGGCAGAAGAAAGAAGTTTTTAAGTATTTACTGTGAGATCTTTTTTCTCTTTCTGGTTCTCAATTTTTCCTGTTGACCAGCTGGAATTTACCCCATTCAATTTTCTCTGTTTTAAACAAATCACACTCCCGAACAGTGAACTAACTTAACCTGCATGAGGCAGCACTGAAAAGGACCCAACTTCACCATAATGACAAAGGAAGATAATCAAACCAAACAGCATGACAAAAGAAGCATGTAGTTAAAGGAGAAAAGCTTTGTGCGTCTGTCCTTTGTGTCCCCCTCCCCGGTGTCATGTGAAAGTCTGCTGGAGGCAGCTGAAAGAATCCCAAGCATGTCGCTGGCATGGGAAGACCCTGACCGACGCCAGACCGAGTGTCGGTGCCACTGTCAGTCGGTCCGTCACAAAAACAGAGCAGCGCTGAAGGAGGGGGACAAAAGTAGGACATTATAAAAAAGGATGAGAGGAAGGGAAGTGCGAGGAGAAGGGGAAACACTTAAAGAGAAGCAGCAAGTCAGGTGCCTGAAGGTTATGGTGGAGATGGAAGGGCAGAGAGGAAGGGGACGGATGAAGCAGGACCCCTGCTGAGTACCCGTCTCAGACTCCTGTCTCCCTCTCCTCTAAAGCCACAGAACTCATCACATCTTTCTCTCCTTCATCCTTTCCAAAAAAAACCCAAGGTGAGTCTGTCTCCTCGTGGACAGACTCACTTGTTGAAAGCAGTCCTCCCCCTCTATCCGCCTCTCAGCCTTCATTTTGGGGCCATTTTCTCTTCAAAGGCTCCCCATTATCTTCCATCTCTGAGGGCAATTAGGAACGGGCTGACTTTGAACGGCACGGCCACTGCATTAAACTACTCATACCTTGTCATGGGGGCTTTTGTTGGTGCTGCCCACATTGATGGAGAGGATACTGGGGCCCCAGCGACACCCTCCACCACCAACACTGCACCCCCTACTCTTCTTTTTGACTGGTAAACTGTGGAGTAAAATGGTGTGTAATTATGTGGCAGTGAAAGCAGGTCCTGTGTAGGTGTGTGACCGGCTTTGTGGAATAGAGATGGGCTTGAGTTGGCGCTTTGGAGATGAGAGGGGGTCGCAGAGGGTCACAAGCCTTCATGGGATGTTGGCGATGGCAGTCCAGAGATGAATCTCGGCAGGACTGTGGCAAGGCCATAAAGTGGAGGGAGTATTTGTTTGCTGGTGACATGATTCAAGTCAAAAGGATGAGAAATACGTAAAAATGCTGAAAAATTAGTGGAAATGTTGGTACAGACGTAGAAAGTCTATGTAAAGCATAAAGCTGAAATGCTGAATTAACCTAAGAGTCATGCTTTTGGACTGTGGGAGGAAGCCGGAGTACCCAGAGAAAACCCACCATGCGCCGGGAAAACATGCAAACTCCATGCAGAAAGACACCAGGCTGGGTATCGAACCCAGGACCTTCTTGCTGCGAGGCAACTGTTTTATAAATGTATTGAATACGATTTAAAAATAATTACTAAGGTAATTCTAAATATTTTTTTTTATAAATGCCGAAGGCTCTGGCTCACCAGAACTGCGCCAGCTGGAAGCCTTGGGACTAGCGGAGGGCTAAGGGGCCGTTTCGCGGGAATCGATGCAGGCACAGAGAGGCGACTCGATGCCGGGTTTGACGGAGGAACAGAGAGGTTTGACACTATTGGCCTTCATTTAGTGAAATGCCATGTCAAGACTTTACCAGCACCAGAAAAAAGGCCTTGTAATAAAACTGCCCCTCTTTTTCTGGTGCTTTTCCAGCTGACTTAAGAAGACATAACTTGATTATGTCATTGACTACCTGATGTTCCATGAAAGCCAGAGTCCATCCAGCAGAACAGCCCAAGGTTTTAGTTAGATCACTGGAAACCTTTTTGGTCAGGCTTGGCAGCCATTTCTGCTGGATTTCGATTGGCTGTCCCTCAGTGTTAGCGCAGATTTTGTTGACATTGCGTTCCTGTGTCTCTTTCAGGTACTTAATACAGCAACATGTCTTGGACTCCCTGATGCATTGACACATCGACTTCACAAAAAGTAGCATTGTGTCTTTTAAAATCATGGATTTTACATCTCATCGTTATCAGTTCTTGAACGATACTGTTAACAGGTTCCACCATAGAACTGAGCCCTAAACCCAGCTTGAGAAACTCTGTGGGGTCTTCCTCATCCATAGGGGATATGGTCACCGATATAACATGCTTTAGGAAGAGCATGTTAAATACCTGAGTACACTCTGCCTGAATGATCCCCCATAACCTGGGCAAAGGCCTGAGAAACCAGGTTTCCAAATATGGCTTTTAAGTTGCCATATTTGTACTTCAGGTTCTCAAGTAAGTCCAAAACAAAATCAGAAAAAAACCTCCGTTGGGTAGAGCAACAGGTATTTGGTCCTCTCTCTGATGCTCTCATCCTGGTGTAAAAAGCAAATAGTTCAATATTTTCATATTAAACCTAAGAGGAATAAACTCCAAATACTTTTTCAATAAAATGTTGAAAGTTATCCAGACATAGAGTTATGTCTAGATAGTTTACAAACTATATGCAGAATGAAGTCTAAATATTGAGGCAGAAAATTCTAAATGTATTTTAAAAAAAATATGTTTACTGTAAATGATTTGACTGTACACCAAGTGAAGAGCTGTTGTTCTACATCTTGTCTGAACAAACAACATTTATCTTCTTTAAGGTTGCATTTCTCTTTACTTTCAACATTTTGATTTCAATCATGAAATATTCCTTTGACATTTTTGACTGTATTTTTTTTTTCCCTCAACATTTTGACTCTGTTGTGGGAATAAATTTTTACACTCCAATTAGATCATCAAATGAAAAAAATAAAAAATTCTTTCTACATTTTCTTTGATTTACTCCGACAGTCTTTCACAGCAGAAACAAGGAAACCAAAGTTGCACCTTTATGCCACTACTTGAGAATTCACAAGTTTGTCTAAAACAAAGCTGTTATCCAGGTTTTAAAATTCCACTTTTATCATTTACTCCACTTCCCTCTACCATTGAAGCTGTCGTCAAATTATTGTCTCGTTTTATCCTCTTTAGTATCCTATAACAACTTTTACTACTCCAAACTGCATAAAGCATCTTGTAACAGGCCCCCATAGCATGTGTGTTGAGAGTTATATGACTTTTTTAAGGATAGTGGTTTTGTTTTGCTGCTGGTGAAGTAATGAAAAGAGCCGAAGGAAAAGCACAAAGTGAAGACAGCTGGAGCTTTTGGTCCGTGAGTGAAAATTTACACAATTCACAAAATATATACTTTTTTTTTTTTTTAAATTCCAAAGTTTCTTGAAATTGTTGTTTTTAGACAAACAGTTTTGCTTTATATGTATTGCAAAAGACATTAAAAGAGTTGTTTTTATTTTGCCATAAAATCTACAAAGGACATACTTTCCCTCAGATATGCACCTTGAAAGAATGTGGTGGTTGCGGTGGAAGGAGGCTGATTTAGTCGTGCTTTGATGCTCTCTCTAGTTAGAGGCCTCCTGCTGAGAAGTGACATCCTGTCAGCGTGAAACCTCTTCTTATTCCACGAGTTAGACACTACATGACCACAAGATGTTTGTGTCAGAGAGAGAGAGAAACGCTGAAAGAACTGCTGATACTAACAGCTTAAATTAAGTTTCCACATTTTACTGATTCAATCAAAACTCTGACGAGCCACAAATTATATTTTGTGTTGTGAAAAATTTGATGCGATGGCATTTGTCTTCATATTAACTGTCTTCAAGATGTTCGGCAGAGGTATGTGTATGCGTGGTTGTTTTCCCCCTATTTTACAAACTAAAACACTTTGTGAAATCCTCTGATGAAACCATTTTTCATTACCTAGATTTGGTTTTATTTCTATTTTGTACACAAGAAAATGTCGATTTTCTTCTGTCGATTTTATTTTCAAAAATAAACTGAGTCATATTAACACAATTACAATACAATGTTATTTTAAAAGAACAATAAACTCAATTCCAGTGGTTATCTGGCGCTTCTGGTTACAACTATACTTGTGGGTCTCTGGGTTGGCCTTGTGTTTACCGAGTTGTCTGCTCTTGTTCAACATTAGCCGGAAGAGAGTCCATGTGACCCCTAAAACTGTTTCCCTTTCCGTCCCATTGCAAACAAAATCTTCTATGCGTTTTCTCAGGGTGAGGTATTATGTTGGAGAAGATTAGCATCGTAAAGTACAAGGAAGTCAAGGAAAAAGTTCAGTGCTGGGTTTGGTTATAAAACAATGTCCCAAGTAGATGTTTTGTGTTATACATAACAGTAACAGTGATAATAAAAAGCAATTCAAGATTAACTGAAGTCAGTTTTGGCAATAGGTCGTACATCTGTGATTCAACTGCAATTGCATTCAAATGGGGCACTTGTGAGCACACGTGGTGTTAGACAGTCCTGGGTTCAAAACTTACCTGGGGTCCTTCTGCATGGAGTTTACATGTTCTGCCTGTGCATGCATGGGTTTTTCCGGATACGCCGTCTTTCTCACATAGTTGTTTTTGTGTATTTTTTTTTTTCTTGTGTGTGTGCATGGTTATTTCCCATTTGTGTCTCTATGTTGCCAGATGATGAACTGGCAACCTGTCTAGAGTGTACCTTCCTCTTTCCCAATGTCGACCAGTGATCCCACAAGGATAAGCAGCTTTAGGCTCTAGATTGATGTTTTGCTGATCTTGGAACCAAGAGTGGAAAATTTGTAAAATTTACTATCCCTAAAATACTGTTGGTTTGTACAGCTTATACACAAAGTACAGCAGAGTTTGTGCTCCTCACACTAAATCAATAGTCTTCTGACACTTGGAAACAAATTTAGATTTCAAAACATTTTTCAGCCAGTCATCTGAGAATGGACTTAGTATGGTCCTACTGGAAACATGGTAGAGAATTGTCCACCTAAATTTGACTGAGCAGAAAGAACATTAATGGGAGAATTGTCCGGAGGGCCCATTTAACTTTTGGAACAGGAGAGAGTCATACCCTGAACATACAAGTGTAAGGATGGCCATCAACATACAGTTATAGAATTGTTGGATACTTTTCTTGAGAAGAAATTGTGTAACTAGCAGGACTAAAAGGTTGCTGGTTGTAAATTATGAGTTTTGTGCCAATCCTGTGTGAAAACCTCTTAGATGATTAGCGTGTCATGAGGTACGGTTGTAGGGTGATGAGGCAGATGCTGAGGACCCAGTATGGCTGAGAGAATGATGAATTAATGATGAACATGCACAAATAATACACAATTCCAGGCAGCACAAGATGAGCAGTAAGGCTAAAGCTCACCACTGGTAGCAACAGGCAATAATCCAAATTATACTCGACGGGATGAGACAGAAACGACCGACAGGTAAGACAAGGACCCAACAAAGACACAGAGACACGGGTGGCAGTAAATACACAGAGGGTAATCACGGAACGAGACGCACCTGGGAACAATCAAGGGGTAGACAGGACAACACGGAGACTCAAGACACAGAAACCCAAAATAAACCTACAGAAACACTCAAATCAACACAGAGAAAACCCAATCCTGACAGAGGGAAGCTTAAGACTTTTGACTGGGATTGTCCTGCTAGCTCATCCCCGCAACTGCACAAGCCAAACACATCCCTGACCTGTAGATGTAATAAATTATTTAAACAGAATGCTTATGTTTGATGTAAAATATGAAAAAGCTATATATTCATCTAAAAAAGCTCCCATCCAAAAACTCTCAGAATTATTATTATTATTTTTTACTTATCTGTCTGGAAATGATGACAAAGCCATCTATACAACTTTGAATATAGAACATTTCATTTGCAGCCATGTTGGATGCTAGACTCCTTTATTAGGAACTTCTGAGTCTGAATACACTATTAATGAACAGTTTAATAAAATCTTATTTATTAACAAGAAAGCTAATAGTTATTGTAATTTTTATTACAAAAGATATTAAATAATGAAGACCTGTCCAGGGTCCAGACCGCCTCTCGTCCGGAACGTAAGCTGGAGATTGACACCAGCACCTCCAGACCCCACTAGGGACAAGGGTGTTAGAAAATGGATGAATGGATTAAATATTGAACATGAAAATTTTGTTAAACCTGAAGCAATTTTATATCTTTTTTCCATTACTTTTACATTAAGAAATCTGGTTTTCATGTTAGAAAAAAAAATCATCTGGAAGTCAGAATGGCAAACTTCAAAGTTTTTTTTCTTAACTCTCTTCATCGTTTCTTTATGTTTAGACATGCATACATAAAAAAGTTCAGATTTTACAATGTAAGACGCAAGATCAGTAGTGAAATGGCAGCTTAACATTGAGATGCAGATGATTTTTAAGTTTTAGTTTGCTGTCATATTTTAGTGCTGTTTGAAAATGCAGTACTTCACCCTGACAGGTGGTTGTGCAATAAAAGAAGTTTGAGTCATGAAAAGTGAAAAGTGCAACCGTAAGAATAACTTCAACTTCAAATTTACTTCTTCAGTCATTTAACTGAGTACCACACAGTATCCCCAGGGCTGGGTGGAATTTGTTGCAATTACTTCTGTAGGTAATTAGAAATCATTATCAGTGTAATAAAGCAATTCACACAAGTCTCAAGGGCTCTCAATGCCATCATCTAAATGTGGGCTGGTGTTAAAAAAAACAAAAAAAACAAAAAACAGGTCTTGCAATGTTTTAATTGCACAATGCCTGTGGGTGGTTGAGGTTTTAAATAACTCTGTTACCTCAGCATCAATCAAACAGGTAACGAAATCGTTAAGAAAATAGAGCCAGGGGGTCAACGATGAAAAACTGTTAAAGGGTGCCAGAGATCCAAAACAAAGCATGCCAGCTCATAAAGACGTTGAACATCAACACAGAAGCTGTGTAACATTTAAAATGAGTTAATATGTCAATCCCATTTCCTTTTTTTTCTGTTTCTTTTTTAAACATGAACCATTTACCATTTTACAAAGGAACAGTGTTGTTGTCTTCATGACATGAAGGGGACAGATAAAATCCTCTTTTAGTGCAGACACCCCCGCCCCTTGAAATCTCCTCCAAATCTCACACCAAACTGAAGTCCTAATGAGGAATGATCCCCACTCCTGCCCTGGTTTAAAAGGGAGAGTCAAGCAGCGTCATTGACCCCGGTTCTTGACTGCACGTTCCAAAGATTAAGCAAACACTGGTAATTGCCCCCGAGATCAGGTTCTGTTTTGACTGATGTCGCCCCCATGCCGCCCAGTCTGTATTTGATCTGCAGCAGGATGGCAGCAGTGCTCTTCATTCACTCTTCACGTCTCGGCTTCATGAGGAAAGAAGGCCAACAACAGAGAAATAAGAGAGTGAGGACTTCCTGTCATGCTGTTGACGCGTCAATTACTTGCATGTTTCAGCAAGGTGAGTCTTTGCTTCTTGCTGTGGTCGTCCTTTGACTGCCACTTACACCACACGGATCATTGCTTTATTATTTCTCCTCTTGAACTGTGTTCAGGTTTGTCGGTCACAATAGTGACTGTGACCGACCGTCTTCACTACTGAAATCGAGAGAAGCAAAGGAAAATTGAGCACAAAGCCGGGGAAAACGCAGCTGAAAATGTCAATGTTTCATTTAAAAGGTTCAAATTTGTGGAATCAGTGCAACTCAATATCCACTCAAGATAAGAAAAGTCTTTATTTCAACTTCAACTTTGTATAGTAGATAATTACTTTACAATTTAACTAGAGAATGGTAAGAAGTCAGCAGGAATGGTCTGAGTGCTGTAGCTTGGAGATCTGAGGAGGTTTAACCTTCCTGCAGACTTAACAGATGGACTCATCTGGAGCCATGAGTTTTTTCCTGTCTGGTCCCATTGACCCAAAGTGTGCTGTCATGATTTTTTTTGTGTAGTTTTGGAAACTGGCGGTCTGACAGGACAATCCTCCTGTCCGACCGTGACATCTGCTGCGCTCCTCCTGAATGTCAAGTGATGAAAGCACTCTGTCGTAGTCTTACTGCAATATCGACTGGATATGGTTATTTCTGCTAAAGTTCTGACCAGCATGTTATTTCCGAGGCATTAGCACCTACAATATCTTATATTATGTAAGCTATATAGAGATAGTGTAGTGTAGCTTTTCTCCACACAATCAATCTATGCAAAACAGTATTTCACCTGTTGAAATGATACTCAGAGGATAATTAGTGCCATGTCATTTAAACTTTATGAGTTTGTTCTTTGCTTAAGCTGACCATCATAGCTAAACATACAGGAAAATGAGTAAATGTTTCTAAGGAACAGAGAACATGTAAAAAGTAAAACCACTGCAAAAGAAAGTATCTTATCTGAGAAACGTCATGCTCATAAACAACAGCTGTCAAGTTTAAACCTCAAACACATTTTCTGCAAATCCTATAAAGAGGATTGTTAAGAGAAAAGTGCTCACTATATTGTCTTTTTCTGTTACCACTAAGCAGCTAAATATTCATTCAAAATCCCCATAAAAAAGACGTTTTGCTGAAAAAAATCAGTTCATTATGTGATTGGAGAAAGAGACTTAATGATATTACCATTACAGATGTTGTCGTCCATTTATGATAGTGACTTTCTGCTTTGTTGTGTGTAACTCAAACTGTTCATGATTTCAAAAAGTGTGATTCAACATTACTTAGTTGCTATGAAATCCAGGTGTTGTAATATAGTTTTCTTCCCTAGTTTAAGATTTACAAGTTTTTGTCACAATATCTGATGGATGACAAGTGCCCTTCAACGATTAGTCATGTTATCACAAGGATTATTAAAAAGAGCTGGTGATAAACACACTAGGGAATCTTGCGGATCACCAGCTTGTTTAAACGAAGCCAAATATTCAATCACAGACACAAACAATGACATGCATTTCTAATTAATTGTAATTCCTTTTCAAGATCTCACCCTGTGGTGATGTTGGAGGTTTCAGTGGAAAAAAATACATTAAATTTCATGCTTCCATGGTGGATAACATGGTCATTAAAACAAGCAATTCCTCTGCGCTTTTACTGGTGCAAACAAATCACGTCCAGACGGCCAGAGAAAGCAACATTAATGAGTCACAAGGGGCTGGTTACAAAAGCAAATTCCTCATTGTTGGGAAAGGAAAACGTAAAAGATCAACTATCAATGAACTTGTTTTATTGCTTTAAATATGATATAAAAATTCCAGGTATTTATTAGCGTGACTTGTGTTAATATGCATGGAGAAGCTATTTGAAGGCGAGTCAGAGAACCGGATTTCAAGCCGCATTTTCAGTTTAAACTCATAATGATTTTTGGCCCCTTTTCAAGCCTGATGTCAACATCAACATGACATGCAGACAAATGATTGCACAGATGAGCCAGAAGCTCTTTGCAGTCAGTCATGACAACCTCTTGGAGTGTTACAGCTGACCCTGTCAACAGGCTCGGATCAAAACAGCCAGGAGCCCAGCAGTGTCGTGGCCGCGCCTGACCCGGGAAGATCAAACCCGAGGTGGGGTTAATGCTTGCTGGAACTGTCGGTCTGCTTTTCATTTTCTACCTGCTGAATCATCTCGCTATGTTTTGTCGGTCTCTGGGGAATAACTTTTTTTTTTTCCTGTTCTTTTTCTTTTTTCAAGTAAATTTGACATGTCGATTACGGAGGATTTAGAAGTATTAGGGGAGTTCGCCCCCAAATGAGTCCACCCTGGGTGCAGCTGGGGGATTAAAGGAGACGCTTTTTCCAAGGATGAAAATGTGCAAGGAAAAATTGTCATTCCGTCTCTTCAAAAGCGCACATGGAAAACACAAACTTGGTCTTAAAATCTCTTTCTAAGGCAGTTTGTGCATTTTATAGATTTAAACGATGCTGCCAGTACATTCAGTGATTTAGGTTTGTGGATCAATTAGTTTGTATTGCCAGATTGTCTTTATTGATTTGATAATTAAGCAGTTAGTGGTTAGCAATATGCTCTGACAGCCAAAGGGAGGCTTCAGACTCTAAATGAGGTATAATTGACAGCCTGTGGGCAAAGCTAATGCTAATAAAACTGCCTGACAACTCTGCAGGAATGTTGCCTCTATTAATGAAGCACTACCAGCCCCTCTTCAGTCTGGTGCCAAGGCACATGTGGAACCTCTAAAAGGGCTGCATTTCTGGTGGAGTGAATTACCCCCTCAAACCAGTCACACCAGGATATCAGGATGCAGCACTGACTGAAGTTAAAAGATCCAACGCAGGACCTAATCCCCTGAAAGCATTACTGTATACACGCAAGCTCACGGGGATGACTCGAGAACGATTAGGCCCGAATACACATACACAGGAACTGATTTTACGGGAAGAACGGCGATACAGTAAACACTGAGTTAAGGGAGAGACGGCTCAGAAAAGTTCATGATATGTGGGTCAACTGCTCTCAATCAAATCTCCAACGAAGGCTGAGAAGATGCATTGCTTAGACATGAGGTAAGTTGTGCTTTTGGGTAAAATAGTTCTTGCACAGCATCACTTTCCTCGTGCTTTACATTAGATGAACTATTACAGGGAATTACAAAGGGATCTGGAGACAGAGAAGGTAGAGGACCACAGTTTAGTAGACACAACAAAGTGGCAGACGAGGAGAAACATGATGAGGAGGAAGAAGAAGGATGAGAGGGATCCTCCTGTAATCGGTGAAGCTACATGGGGGCCGATTCAGGCCCTGGGCTGATATTAAAGTGACCTGAGAGGCTCCAGACACAACAGGGCCTCTAAACAACTCTGGCTCCACTGTGGAATGAGCCGCCCACGCCAGCCCATTTCAGACTGGACCTCTCTGCAGGATGGGCCGCCAGTTTCGTTCACAACCGCTTGCAGCACAACCTCCCTCTTTAGCTGTGGATGTATATATATTATCATATGTTATTTATGATGTTTAAAGACGATGCTGCTCAAGGAGTTTGAATACGACATGAAAAAGTTTTTTTTGTGTGTTTTTTTTAATTACCTGGATAAATAAAACACACTACTTCAGTCATCATGAAACCATCAGTTGTGAATTGCTGTATCTCTTTAATGACAATCATTAAGTCAAATTCCAATTTAGCATAATGTCTGTTTTTTTTTTTAGGTAGGCAGCCAAAACAGCTGCTGATTTGAAACGATAGGGTAGCAAAGCAGTTTGGTTGCCGCCTGAACACAAACGGTGTTGTTGCTCCCTTGGGTCTTGGAAATGTGGTAATATTTCGATTGGATTTAAATCAAAAATATCTAAATATAAATATATAAAATATGTAAATATAAAACTTTTCTGAAGTGGAGGTGAATAGACACATTGGTTGAATGTGCCTGCAAACACATTCAATACTCTCGTATTGTCATGTATATATCTAAAAAGAGCTAAAAAACAAGTGAAAATGTGTGTGTTACTTATGATGGCCTCTTCTTTTGCTCAGCGCATGTCTATTGGGATGAAGGGTGTCCATTTTCTTCAACTGCAGCAGATATATAAATTTGCTTTTAATCCCGATTGTTTATGTCTTCTTGTACTTTTTTATTTATTCAATTTCAGTATATTTGGACATTTCACTGAGTACTGCTCACCATCCAGATGCAATGTTGTTTAATCGAAAACCTACAAACACATGAGCGTACACCCATGCTGGCAAGTTGGGAGAGGAGAGTATTAATCAGAGAAGCAAACAAGAGGCCCACAAGAATCCACAGCTGAGGAGGAAAAATCCTTTTAAGTAATTATTTTGTCCTGCAATGAACAAATCTGGAGTTTAATAAAGAAAGCCGTGTAGGGGACAGAGTAAATATGTGGTTGGAGATGCGCCGAACAGATTAAATGAACATTTGAACTTATTTTTAGATGGAAAATGCTACAAGTAGCAGGAAACTAAGACCTGGAAACACCATCCTCAAAGTGAAGCACTGAGGTGGCAGACTCATGTTCATGATGATGTATGAGCATTACATATAAAGCAAGAACTAATATTTAAATCTGTAATAATGTGTTAAAATGACCCAGTCAAAGACCACATCAGAATGCAGTGGAGAAGCTTTCATGAAACTAGTGTGATGATGATGAAGAAGAAAGAAGAAAGGGAAAAAAGTTCAGTCTCTAGACTCACAGAACTGAGCGTCCAAAGCACATTTTCTGATTTTTATTTCACCTAAGAATCCAACAAGGTTCTGTGCTTGTGGGTGTTACATGATCAGTGGGTCTGAAAGCTTTTTACAAGTCAAGTGATTAAATACGTGTAAAAGTGGGAATGGCACAATACAAATAGGGATCAATAAAAACAACCGTTCTCTTTACGAAAAGCAGACGCAGGATAAACAGTACATGTTCCACGCAGATTGTTGTGTCTGGAATAATCAGGAGGTCACTCTGAAATTAAGACGCTACTGCAGCGTCTCCCCCAAGGATATTTTGATGCAGCTAAAACTCTGCTCCTGCTTTGGAACTTGTGGGAAAACAAGTGTCATGGAAAGTTACGGGTCTTTTTGTTTTCTCGTGGAGCATTAATAAACGCATGGCAGAACTGCCATGACGGTGAAGAAAGCCACTTGTCAATAGAATAGAAACACAAATTGTAAACACCTTTATAGCTATGGACACAGCGAGGTTTATTTGGTTTATCTTTATCAAACCCACGCTGCGGCATGGCCATGTGTCTGAGCCACACATTTCCCCCAATTGAAAACATCTTCATTGGGATGTGTAAACACAGTTAAAAGTCCTGAATGTCCTCTTTTTTTTCTTACAGTTTGGGTCCTGCCTGAGATCTGATTTTCCTCTCTTTGATGTGACTTTAATTCTCGTCTCTCCCCCCACCCCCTGCCCCCGCACCTAACATGTGTCCCTCATTACATCACGTCATGCAAGAGAACAATCAGTTTGTCAAAACACATCTCCGGGCTTAAAGGGGAAAGGATGAGAAAAAGCTACGAGGGGAAGCATGGCTGAAAACTGAAGGGACAGTCAAGAGCATTATCTAAGCGGTAACAGATAGCTGCTCTTCACATTGCTGGGCCCTGGGGCCTGGCCCATGGGCCCCTTCTCCTTGATGTTTGCACCGGGTCGCTCTGGGACCAGATCATGGCGGCTCATTGAGTGACAGCTTCAATAAGGGTAATTACAGTGGGCTGCAGGGCCCAAGTTATGTAGTCTGGCAACTCCACCCACTGTGGAGACAGAGTGACTGTGTTAACTACGGTGTTCGACCAAGGTAGGCATCAGTCAGCCAGCGCCGGACCTCACAGCAGTAAACACAGACACACACTCATCCACACAAGAGCTCACATACACACACACACACACACACACATATATATATATATATATATATATATATATATATATATATATATATATATATATACTTATATTATATGTACAGAAATATATACATACATATCACTGAAATTTAGTTATTAGCAATCGGTTACAGTTTGTTCCCAGCATTTTTTAACTATACTTTCAAATATTTTATGCCATAAAATAAATGATTCGAAACTCAAAAAAAATATAAAAATAACCACCATATCGGTTAACAGATTGTTAAAATGTCAATGAAGATCTCTGCATTGATGACATTTTCTTAAAGTTAAATGTTAAAGCATATTTTTGCCTTGAATATAATTTGGTGCAGTACAGATATAGATGCTGTGATTTGATGAATAAAATAATATTAAAGCACACAGGTGTGATCTTGAAAGTTCTACGGGGCCACACAAAATTGTTTGGCGGGCCACATTTGGCCCGCGAGGCCTGAGTTTGACAAATGAGTGTTAAAATATTGTAAATCTAGACTCTGCAGAAACATGTCATTTTTTGTTTTCTACTATGATCACTTTTATTTTTGACACGTTAAACGACTGGTCAACACATACAATTTTTTTATAGACCAACACCAGGATCTTAAAATAACTCAAAATTTCATGGGCAACCACCAGAGAGAAGCTGAAACCTGATCCACATAATGTCTTCTCTGCCTGTGACGAGTCTAGTAGCAAAGATTTTGGACAAAGTAGAGGCAAAGGGGAGTTGGGTTTGATTAAGACCCATGTAATGTGAATCTAAACAGGAGTTATGGAGGGTTCGAATGACAGTTTCAACATCTTGCACCATAAGAAAAGGCTTGATATTTATGGAGCGAATAGAGAGAGAGAAAAAAGGTTTTTCACGTCAGGATGAATTTTCTTATCTGATTTCAAATCAAGAGTTACAAATAATTTTGCAGAACTTGTAAACAACAAAACACGTGCAGCACACCTTTGAACCGCGGGGTCATTCTTAACTCCTCTTATTGACTCCTTTATCCTGAGCAAAGTACACACATGCCATCAAAGTCAGCAAAACAGCTTTGCTACAAAAGCCGGAGGTATTTGTGGGCTTAATTACATTCATTTCACTCCTGGCATTTCGATGGTAAAACACTTAGTGCAGGAATTTTCGTTCTCTTTGTACCCCATTGTAATGAATACAAACCCATAATTGTTTCACACCCAAAGGCACTAACTTGACTTTTAATTTTCCACTGCTTGCTTAGTAGCTGTGCCAAGTTTTCTTCAGGTAATGCTGAAACTCTGACTCACAGGGGTGCCGGCCATGAGAGCAAGGCCATCATTGAATGGAGCTAAATTTATACCGCACTCACAAAGGCTTCCTGGTATTAAACGGAGGGGAAAGGGATAGTGCTGGGTGCTGTTTTGTTGGTTGTTTTTTTTTTTCTTCCTGTTTGTAATTAGAATTGCTTTTTAATTATGTTTTTGCTTAACAGCATCACAGCAATCAGTCAAATGTAATTAAAGGCCAAGCTCAAAAGCTGAAAAAGCCACATCCATAACAGCTGCGCTTTAATGGTGAAAATCCTGTGTTGGTCTCCTAATTATTGCTTAACCATTGTCACAAAGGCAGCAAAGAGCAACGACTCTTGTGGGTTCATACAGAAGGGAAAAATCAACCTCTGTGGCAAAGTGGGGACTAGCGCTCAGAAAGAAATGCACCAAGAGGAGAGAAAGTGACTCATTGGCACGGAAAGACACCGTGCTACCTTGTTGCTCAATGCTGAGTCACCCTCTGACAGTTCGGGACGGTTATCCGCATGTATAACCACAGCAAAAAAGCATAATCACTGCAGGATTTATCTTTGCTATTGTGGCGCTAATTAGAAACAAATGAGCTTTGTTGTTGAACTGCATACTCATACATTTTTCCTGAATATAAAGTTTGATCTTTTTTTTGGAGGGGAGATGGTGGGGAAATCTGCTTAAAAACCAAGAAAACAAAATCACCGCAGCTTTATAATGAGCATGAAAACCAGCTGTGATGTCTCCAGCTTGTGCAGGAAGCTGTCTGCAGGGTTACTGAGATGAGCTGGGATCAGATGTGTAGGGTTAGGGTTAGGGTTAAAACTGCATTTGGACCTTATCGCTACGGTTTTTCAAGGGAGCAACACTTTGCGATCTTGCTTTGTGGTTTCATATACCTGCTATGTAGCCGCTGTGGAGAATAGAATTCATGCAGGTTTCATTTCACAACAGTCCACAAGCCATTTAGTCTCCCATTTGTGACTAACAACTCATATGCTGCACATGTTTCATCTAACCTTCAAACTCTGTATTTTTTGATACAATCATTCTCAAAGATTAGCCCTGATTAACAAGAACAGAAAGCCGAGAGACAGATTTATTCTGATATCTCTGCTACAAGTTATGACTTATTGTTTTGCTGTAAAACAAAAACCCAAAACAAAACAAAACCAAAAAAGCACACATAAACCGTTTGCACGCCGCTCTTCTCATCACGAAAGCTGGCAAGTTAGCGCTCACTAACAGCTCAACGAGTTTATTTTGCATTTAAAGTTTGCACTTTGATTAAATCACTCAGTGATTAACACTGAAGAATGTGTGGCAGAATGCGGTTGTGTGCTTTGGCAGCGCAGCAGCAGAACAAGCTGCATTCCTCAACTTGAACGCTTGGGAGAGCCCGTCTGCTCTCTCTCTCTCTCTCTCTCTCTCTCTCTCCCTCTCTGTCTCTCGCTCCGTTTTAGGTGCAGCGGCAATCACTCTTGCTTGTACGTTGCGGTTTCATTTGCTTGTTTTGACAAGAATATTAGCTTACAAGATCCCACCTTTTAAGTGTGGGAGCATTTGGAAATAAACAGAGGCAGCATCATGAGAAATTAATGCAACAGCAGCAGGCAGGAAATAATGTTGACAGATGTTCTAATCTGTTGCCGCGTTGTTAAAGTCCCCGAGGTGAACAGCAGAATCGGTTAATCCGGCTAATGAGGCAAAAATAATGCTCGGAGCTGGAGCCAAAAGTTCTCCATCAACCTTTTTTTTTTGTTGCTCTTCTCTTTTGCTTTTGTGTGCTCAGTTTTTGAGACACAAGACGGCAAAGTGAGACCAGGCCAAGAAAAAGCGTCAAGCTGTCTACGGCGTAATGAGCATCCGTGTTCTTATTTTACATCTGCGACCGCTCTGTTTGGGTGGTCGTGCCATCCGTGCTTTCCTATTTAGGTGCACAAACATCAGAAGTGTTGGCAAACCTAATCAGATTTCAAAGATAATGAGTTTTTGTCTACATAAACACATGAACTTTTCTTTTCATTTTTTATAGCAGACATTCACCAAACAACTATCAGGTCTACTTGCATCTTAAACGGCCCGAAATTCCGAGCCGCATTCACAGTGGACCCCGAGATGGATTCCGACAGTGTCCGTTTTTGACAAGTGGGGAATGGAGTACATGGAAAAGGAAGACAGAAGTACTTATTCAAAGAGTGACAGGTCAACACGTGCAGAAAGTGAAAACCTGCGCTGTTGTGTGCATGCAGGCGTGTGTTTGTGCGCGTGTGTGTGTGTGTGCGTGTGTGTGTGTGTGTGTGTGTGTGTGTGTATGAACGCGCAGCAAGATGGAAACGTGCATGTGGAAATCTGCTGTTTGGCTCTCAGCGCCATGCCAACACTGTGACAGATTGCTGAAAGACAGGGCGGTGCAAATAAAACACTAATGACACTATAATGGCTCATTAGCTTATGATGTGGGCAGCATTGTGTGCACGCATGTAAAGACGTGAGCACGCCCCGAGAGTGTGTGTATGCGTGTGTGTGTGCGTGTGTGTGTGTGAGAGAGAGAGAGACAGAAGAGAAGGAGAGGGATGAAATGCCTGCAGTAGGAGTGTGTTCCCAGGCTAACCTGACTAGGTGAGACTCTCTGGCACCAGCCTTGCAATGCAGCCTGGGGGATGAGGTGGGGGAGGGGGGCGTACAGTGCTGTAACCTACAAACTTAGGTATGCACACACACACACACACACACGCACACGCACACACATGCACTCACTCCTATTTATTAAAAGCCCCAGGCCGTTCAGGTTGTGCTTTTCTTCTTTTCATATCTTGTCCAACGGTTTCTTTTCAAAGCACCACATGGCAATTACTCTGAATACTGTTTTTTACATTCTGTAAGTGCATGTTTCACAATCTGCAAATAACACGCTGGCGATGCGCTACATGACACCTCACTCTTGGAAGTCTGTGGGAAAGCCGAGACCCTTCTGTGTCGCTCCCCGTTACGGCGGTGTGACGCTTTTAACACTCCGGTTAAAAGGTAACCTCCTGCTTGCTGTAGTGAGTCACGGGGTCAGGTCTCTTCATGTGTTTGACATTATTAGCAGAGCTACCATGTAATCCAGACTCAATCCTCGAGCCAATGAGACTTTATTGGGGGTAAAGGGTGATGGTTATGGAAGCTATTAGACAATAATGGAATAAACTCCGTCCCTTAACTTATTCGGCCCCAGGAGCATTGCCCCGCTGCACTGAAGCTCTTCATCAGCCAGTACTTAGGGAGAATTGGGTAACTTTCACTTAAAACTCTTATAATCCATGTTCAGTGTTATGATTCTACATCTGTTGTATCAAAAAGTGCTTTCCCAGGGTTAGTGTGAGGGAAAGACTCGCTGAACCTATTCCACATATTGTCATATTATGACCACAGAGTTCAATTGATTTAATTGGGGGTTTATATGATGGACCAATACAAAGCAGTAGAGTCCGTATAGACAGCAGTAGGTTCGTAGAGTCGAACCAAAACGATACAGAGTTTCCCCAAATCGATGTTTTGTGTAACCACCTTTCACTGCAATGATAGCGGTATGTCTTTTAGTCTCTACTAACTTTACAGATTTAGAGGCAGAGATGTTTTATTTATTCATTTTTACCAATTCTTCTTTGCAAAATGGCTAAAGCTCAGTCAGATTTAATGAAAAATGTTTGTGCACAGCAGCGTTCAAGTTTTGTCGTGGATTCTTTATTGGATTTAGTTAGGTCATTCAGAGACATGAATGTACTATGAAGTAACACATTTTCTTTTGTGGTTGCCCGTCTTTTCTTCACCCATCTTTCCATCAGCATTGATTAGCTTCTGAATAAAACCATATGTGCATCCTGATGCTGCCACCGCCATATGTCACCATGTGGACACATGTGGTGGCTACCTGCTTAGCGTGTTTTGGATGCGATGTGCTTTCTGGCGATTATAGAGCTTTTCATTTGGGACTACAAGTTAATTTTCTGTCTCACCTGATGAGAGCACCTTCTTCCACAAGCATCTTTCCTTCAAATATCATTCCCCCGTCCCCCTCTGCTCTTCTACAAAGACCAGATTTTTGCAGCGCTCCTTTAATCTTCCTCATGCTGTTTGTTGACTAATGTTCTCCAACTAACATCTGAGAGGTTCAGACAACAGCTGGATTCATTCTGACATTAAATAACTCACTGGTGGGATTGGTTAGTCAACCTTATTTAGAGACATCAGAACCAAAACAGGTCATATTAGCATCCCACACTTGAGATTCCCCCCAAACCCCCCCCAAAAAAAAGATATTTCAAAGCATTTCTAATTTAACTTCCACTTAACAAATATGCACAATGGTGAAGTCCAAATAAATTATATTTAAGTTTGTGGCTGTCGCATGACAAGACGTGGAAAACTTCAAAGGCCTAAACTGCTTCTGCAAGACACTGTGTAAAGCTAGATGAAAAAAGATATAGTTGCCTTTTCCATTTTATAATTTGCACTTGGTGCATATTAAGATTACATTTAAGTAGAAAGTTGTGTGACTTTTGTACAAAGAGAGCAAAGTGGGTATGTTTTCAGTCGACCATCACTGCAACAAATTACTCCATAAAAGAACAAAAACAAGTTGCATTCCTGCTGCAACTTTGCGATGGCAAAATCGCATCAGAGATACTTAAAAGACTCGATTATGATGAATCATATGTCTCCCAATGTAAGAGTGTTATTATCCATCATTACCATCAAAGATGGTGCACTGATGATTGTTTGTTAAGAGACCATAATTACAAGGGAAGCGACCAAAAAGGCTTTGAAATGTCTTAGACTATATGATTGTTTTGAAAATCCAGCAAAGGTTTCCTGCACTCACTCGGTCTGCTTCAAATATTCAGATTTTTGTCCCGTTTCTTCCCGTCAATGTGGCAAAAAAAAAAAAAAGATCACAAAATGCCTGTTGTTGCTTCATATTATCCACAAAGAAAAGTGACAATAATCAGAGCTAAAGAGTTCAGTCTAACCTGTGCTGGTCACTAGGAGTCTGTGGTTGGGCGTATTTTATTTCCTGAGAATGTAGCACGGAGGCTAAGCTCCTTATTCTACTGGAAGGTGTTTTTCTTTCTCCCTGTTTGGACACACAGCAGTCAAGTGGAGGTTATGACAACACCCGATGAGGAGCCGAAAGACTTATCCAACAAGTAATTAGGAGCGGGGTCAAGTTGAGAGAACTAAGCCCCCTAATTCCTGCTTCAATGCCATGGGTGAGGTAAGGCCCGACTCCAGGTCCTTTACCTCCAGAAAAAAAACTAAAACACTAAAACACAACAAGAGGCGAGAGGGAATGTGGTGACTTTTGAAGTAGGGTGGAGGGTTTGGCATAATTTGGTTCCAGGCTTCCCCTGAAAGCTAACTACCTCTTTAAATGAGCACAAACTCACTGTACATGACCGCTTTTTCTTCTATTGTCAAGCACTTTTTCCATCTTTTTCTTTTATTGTTTTTTTTTTCCGCCACCAAACAGCTATCTCTGTGTTCCTGTGAAGAGTAGGAAAATATGGAAACATTTTATTTATTCATTGGAATTTAGTAGAATTTAGAATAAACCTGAAAGACAAAACTCCTTTCAATACAATAAATTAGTTTTTTTCTTTTATTATTATTATTATTATTATTATTATTATTATTATTATTATTATTATTATTATTATTATTATTATTATTATTATTATTATTATTATTATTATTATTATTATTTTCAAACCATCCTCAGTAACAGGTTATTTTAAAATTGATCTAGTAAAAAAGGATCCAACTTATTTATTATGTTTTCACATAAATTTTACCCATATGTGTATCAGAAAGTTCCTGGAATGATAAAGTAGTTTTCACTCAAAGTAGGCAAACGTCTAAAAATCAACCACTGTGCTTTTCTTTTCTCCTGTGAGAGAAGTTTGGCTGACAAACCGACCGACCAGGTCATGTCTGTACATTTACAGTTAACATTGTCACCCCATTGTTGCCAATTCAGCCGCTTTCTTGATATATTGAGCAACATTTCAGACAAAACACTTTTATCGGCCAAAATCAGAATTGGTAAGTTAGGCTTTTTAAAAGATCGGTAATCGGCGATCGGCCAGAAAACTGCAATCGGTGCAGCCCAATTTAAAATATCAAAGATTCTGACCCAACTCTTATCTTCTCTTTCCTCCCCGTGGTTATTTCACAGATAAAACTTGTTACTCCAGGGCGGCATGTTGAAAAATAAGCCAGTCAATGCTTTGAATGGCTCAGAGGTAAAACAGGCGCATCATGTATGGAGTCTTTAATTCTCAACCCAGCTGTTCTAGGTTTCATTTCCTCTGCCATTTGTTGCATGTCTTCCTTCTCGCTCTGTCTCCCTGTCAAGCCACTAATAAATTAAGGTTGCTATTCTGTCACTACATTATAATAAAAGAACAAGAAATCTAGTCTTTTGTAAATGCAATCTCCTGTATGAAATCGTGGAGAGTTGAAGTGACCGGAACCTGTTTTCTTCATTAACTCCCCACAGCTGAATAATATAATATTTACACTAACAAAAAAACCCACAATCTTGATGATAATTAGTCAGCCTGAAATAAACTGTATATCTGGGATGTTATTATTGTTGTTTCAACTATTTCTACATTCTCTATTTTATGACAGCATAAACCAAAACATAATGTTTCAAAACCTAACAGAGGATTTATCTGTGGTAATGGTACTACTTATAGATCAGTAGAGAAGCAATGTGAAACACATTTTATTTTAAGAAAAAAATTCCACTTGTAAGACACTGATTACAGAGATATATAAAGATAATCATACATTTCCCCCCTCCAACAATGTTTTTTTGTTATTATTATTGTTGTAACAATAACTGCAAGTTAACTGCCATGATGTACCAGGTACTTATGATCAACTTGTTATAATCTCTTGAACTGTGTTTCTGTTTTTAAGTGTTTGTAAAAATTGGCTGGTGATGAAAAACCTCTATTTACACTTTAGGCTAAATGTTCCTTTTGGTGGTGGCACTGCAGAATGTGCAGCCTGTTTGTGAGTTTAAGGACTTCATGTGAGCCTTGGTGGAAAAAAAGAAGAAGAAAAAAAAAATCGCCCATGATGTTTTCATAGCCACAGCAGGCCTGTGCAATTGACCTTCTCCCTGGCTTTCATGTGGCACAGTCCTAAGCCTCACCTCAAACCCACAACATGCTCCTAAATCAGCTGCCCAAGAGAGACGCAGCAACGTTTATTCTACCTGAAGCGACTCAAGGGTCAGCAGTGTGATTTGCAAATTTACACCATCCTCTTTTTTTTTGTTTAGATTAGCCTTTGATATCTTTGTGACTTTCTTTCTAAAATTCATTCGATCTGTTTTTGTATCAGATTGAGACAAGAATGAAAAAGCGACTAAAACACCATTCTTGTCAAGACAAGTATGTCAAAATGATTGTAGTCTTGGTTAATGAATCTTGCTGCGTGTTTGAGTGTGAGGCCCGGTCTCTGTGTTTGGGCCGTGCCTGTGCGTAGCTGCGGTGGAGGAGGATGTCTTGGAGAGAACTCCGATCAGCCGTCTCGGCGGTGGATTAGACCGGACTCAGAGTCCCTGCAGAAAGAAAAATGGGAAATAGTCTTCTGTCTCATAAAAAGCCATTAAAGTTTATTGATGAGACTAATGTGTGTGTTTAAAGTAAATTAGAAGGAGGGGGTGGGAGACGCCATGCTTTGAGTGAGAGGGTGATGAAAGGTTTGCATTAATGAACATGGTGGATGAACTTCTGTTTTCCATTTGGACAAACCGCTTCCTCTCCGCTCAGCGCACTAAAACCACAAAAGCACACAAACACACACACACATTTAGTACCTGCTTACAAATACTGTATATTCTGCAAACTGACAATCTCTCTGCAACACACTCAGACACAGACGCTTGACCCTCCCTCACAGCAACGTACACATGTAAGTCATATACTAACCAGAGTAGGCCTGGCGCCTGGGGAAAGCAGCCTGAAATTGCCCCTAAGAAACCAAATCCACTTTATCAAACTGCCAGATGTCAGTACCAATCCTCCTCCTGAGGACTCTGCTTTCACCAGGCAGTAGCACAGAGGGAGCACTGATTCTCCTGAAGAGAAAGAGAAACGGGGAGATAGTGACACAGCAAAACAAAAAGGAGAACATTTTGTTTTTTGCTCCATTCATCATTGTTCATTAGATTTATTTTTATTTCACAACCAACCCCTTTTAAAAACGGCACCTTATTACTGCAAATATGATGTTTGTGCAGCCAAGCTTTCAAAGAACAATATCACCTCTATATACCTTTACTCCCAAAGCTACATTTAGTGTCAGATTTATTTTACCCCAGCATCTGAAAACCCAAACCCACAGCTGAAGCCAAAATGATTTTCAACTATGCATACTTGAGATGACAGTTCTTGTGCGGACAGTATTTTTCAGTCAAAGTGTAGTCTGTCCTTATTTGCAGTTCATAAGAATCAAGCTTGACATTTTGAATACAGCGACTTTTTCATTTGTAACTACATAAATAACAAGTGCAAGAAGCCTGCAGCACTTTTGCGCTGTTTCTACATTTTTGGGGGGAACCCGCTTAAAAAGGAGTGGTGACAGAGCAACAAACAACATATGAATGACTTTCAAGAAGGTGAAGATAGATTTATGGTTGTCTTATTGAAATGGGTTTGATGGAGCATGCACCAATCATGCCTGCTCCTGCACATGGGCCTCATGTGGTGCTCGCTGGCTCCAAATTTTTTGAACTTTCACCTTTCACTCAAAACAGACCATTTGGAAGGTGGTCTTTTACTGGCATTTACTGTATATAAGCGTATGTGAGGGTTATATAAAAATCACACCACTGCTCGGCGTGTGCACGCTCAACACGAACTTCTTAAACTGCAACTCTTACTGAGCCACTAACTTCGATTAGCATTAGCATTTGGTTTTAATGGGATCTGGACTGCATTTGATCACCTGTTGCTCATGATCCAAATCGATGAGTGTGATCAGCCCTGAACTGGCTGCTCTCTTGTGACTGTCATGTATCGTTTTGTCTCTTGACATGGCTGCATCTTAACGCCACCCACCCTCTTTTGCCATCCTGCTGCTCCACTCTTCGCCCAGCTGGTGCTGGACCCACCTGGAGGTTTCCTCCTGCTGCCTTTTTGGGGTTGTAGACAAGGTAGCCCCAGTAGACAAGACTCGATCTGCATCAGGTGCATGGCAGCCAGGAGGTTTTCATAACCATGTGGCCAGAGGTTCTTGAGAGCTTTAAAGCAAGAAGTCTTTACTGAATTGTTTAAGGCACATGATCAGATGTGTCCTGAAGATCTCCCTCAGAGGTTTATGTGGAAATAACTACTGGAAAGAGATCCCGGGGAAGATCCAAATTATGCTGGAAAAAAAAAAAAAACATTCTGGGAGAGGGATTTATTAATTTTGTTTCCTGGACCTATTTCCAAGGCCCACTCTCTGAAAAGCAAAAGACAATGAAAGGAGGGATTGAAGGATGTTTATTTTCCAACTGAATGTAAATTAGAGTGACCTTCCAACCTCAAAAATTTGAGATTGGAAGGTCCTCACCAAGAACCAGATACCAGTGGAAACACGCAAAATGTTGGTTAGCTTTGATTGCTGTTATAGCAATAAAGATTTTTCCATTCATAATTGGGAGGACATGAATCATTTCTGAAATTCTATTTTTGATGAAAAGAAGGGAAAAAAGCTGAAAATAAATGTTTTGTTTGTTTTTTTTTTTAATTGGTGCTGCTACGTTGATGTCTGTCTCCATTCATACATAACACAAATGCATGTACAGAACTACATTTTTGTTTGAATAAAAATATTTTTATATCTGAATCAGCCACTTTAGACTTTTCGACTTTTCAATTAACTCAATTAACTAATAATTAAATAATTATTAGTTATTAATAATATGTTAAAAACTGAGAAACAAAGAGTTTTAAACAAGTCCTACTTTGATCTCAATCGTCAGAGTTAATTTAAGCTACAACACTCCTGACAGAATTTCAATGTTCACACGCTCATGCATATAGTTCTGTCTCATCCTTTTTCTTACTTAAGCTTACAATCATTGTTTTCTTTTTCTTTTTTTTTTTAATTTATGAATGGTAAATTGTACATTTTTTCTTTACAGGGAGACAAAACTATCAAAAGTGCCCATTTGGCCGCTTTTAAAAGTCGTTTCAATTCACTTGGACTACTTGGCAATGTCGGACGTGTTTCATGTACGATCCCGTGTTTTGTTTTTGCAATCTAAACAAGGGGTGTGCGAAAATGAATTTTCCAAAAAGGTACATTTGTATTCATAGCAACATGACCGTGGCTTCCTTTAGGCGCCAAGCAAAGCAAAAACACTTTTCAAAGTCCAACAGCTCCCGTTAGGCCTCCAGCGCCTTGCTCGGATTGAACAGGAAGTGAGAGGTAATTTGCCGTGAGCTCTGTCCAGCTTCAGAGCTCCCAGACATTGTGTCGTCCAATTAGAAGTGGAGTCGCATGCTCACAGAGACACGGAGCCAGCGGGTCACAAAGTTGAAACAGATTCCTGCCGTCCCCAGACAGATGTTGATTGAGTTCCTGGTAATCTGTTTGCTAAAATCACTCGTTCCCTGTTTTCAGGCTTTTTTTTTTTTTTTTTTTTTTTTTTTTTAGTTATTATTATTTAGAATCCAGGTGTTTTGTATAAATCTGAACAATCAGCCGCAAGCGGGACGGCCAGAGAAAAAGACGAATATCGTTTTGAAAGCAAAATACTTTGTCATGGGTACTTTGAGAAATGGAAATGGGAAATGGGGACATGCAATAAGAACAATATGGTTTAAATCAAGTCGGCCTTATTTTACCATTATGTCACTAATTGCATTTCTTGCTTTTCCATTCTGAAAATAGATGTTTTCTTCAGTGGGAGAGAGACATTTTAACGCATTTTCATGCCATAATTAATTAGTTCCACTTAATAGCCTGGAAAAGGCCCTGATTGTACAGAAAACATGCTATCTTTTCCCATCATATCCAGACACAATCAATTACTGATTGGTCTTCTCTGAGGAATCAAGGGTTTATAATGTTACATAGCTAAAATTCAGCTGAAGGTTACCATCTCTTGTTTGTTTCGGAAAAATGCTCCGTTTGTTTAAACATGACACAATTTGGCAAGGTGAACAACTTTTCATACTGTGGTTTGGAAATGCTACTAATGTTTCTTGTCTTTACGATGGATGCTTTCAAAGACGTCATGCTGCTGAAAGATAAAAATTAGGGAAATAAAATCTTACTTGATTTTGTTTTTTCATCCCTTGTCCTGCCTCAGATTTCTGATATGCAACTTTAATCTCCCACTTGATTCATTACTTCTCATTACAGGCATAAGACTGGCAGTGCTCTTATGTTAGGCTGTAAAGAGAAAATGTGGAAGTAAACATGTGTCACCAGGATTTGAGTAAAAAATGCCTCTGAAAATTTCTTACCCAGTTTAATCCATATCCAAATTGTAAATCAGATACCCACTGAATGCTTGAAGACTGGGACAACTTCTAATAGCAATGCAGGTCAATAGAAGTGCATTTCCCAGCATTCTTCAATCAGTATAGGAACATTGTTAGCTGGTCAGCTGTCAGCTGGGTTTGCTGACTGATTTAGTACAAAAAGTGGAAATAAGTCTAAATAGAAACTTCTTTAGGAGAAGCTTTAATTTGACCCTTTTTCTTCTTCTTTTTTTACCTAGAAGTAGTAACTTCTTCTTACGAATGTAGATGTGGTTAATGTCGATGTTACCAAAAAATTAGTTTTTAACTGATGGAGAAATAGCCAGATAAAACAAGTATTAGGAGTTGTTCAGCTGAGGCCTTAATCCACATCAGTTGTTCCTGAAGGACGGATCTGATGGCCTGGGCCGAAGAGGACGGCTGCCACCCTGAAACAACTTCAGTTTCTAAAACATCAAAGCGGTTTATGCTAATGCCACTTTGTTAAACTTTAAACTGACATTATGTCTGCATGAAACAGTTGGTTAGGAGGTGCCACCAGTGCAACAAGTACTGACAAATGGAAATGTAAGCAACTATCTACCAGGTCATGTAAAAATCTGTAAAAGAATCTTGTTGATCATGAGCAATATTCTTTGCTCGGAGTTTAGCTTCAGCTTCTGGGAACAACTGGTTTGGATTCGTAATCTAGTTTGTAATTTATATATTAACTGCTTACATATATTTTGTAGCACATCCACCTGTGACGTCAGCAATGGAGAAATTGGCAGCAGAATAAAAAAAAAGGTGTGAACGTCTTTCATTCTGAAGTGACAAATCCCTTTTTAACACAAATGTTAACGCTTGATTGACTTGTTTTTTGTTTAGTTTTTTTGTTTTTTTTCCAGTCAATGTCACCTTTCAAGCCCTTGGCACTTTCGTGCTAGGCTTCAGCTTTCTGGCCTGGAGGATGCTGGTTAAACCTATCAACCTATCTGCTGTGTGAATGCCAAGCTGCCCGGCTGCCGCCTGTGGCTTGCACGGGGGGAGGGGGGAGGACACGACACACAATCGCACAGAGACTCTTAACTACTCTGACAACAACAGTTGATTCATGCAATTTTCCCATCGTACACAGGAAGCGGCTTCTCAGGATTCCCATATTCCCAGGATGCCACGGGTAACATGGTGTTTCCTTACCACCTCTTCATCTTCATCTTTATTCCCCTTCTCCCCCTTGTTTGTTTGTTTCCCTGATGTTTTTATTTAAGGCATCAAAAGACACCCCCCACTTGCTCCCTCCCTTGCGACATCCCCTCAAAGCCCCAGAGCAGTCAGAATGATTTGTAAACTTCAAAAGACTAAGAGCCCCAGCCTGGTCTCCTCTGCTCATTTAGGTAATTCAATAAGCCAGGGGGGACAAGCGCAGCGGCACACTGCTTCCCCTCCTGCCCTCTGTACCCTCGCTCTTCCGAATGGAGCCTCTGTGGACTATCTAGCACACATGTCAGTCTGTAATGGAGAAAGACTTTGCTATAAGGAAGGATCCTGTAAAGGAATACTTCATGCCGTATTTGTTTAAAAGAAAAAAAAAATCTAATTTAAGTGTGTTTAGATTAGCAGCCAAGTGGTCCTGAATCCTGCTTTCTTTGCCTTCGTCTCTCGTTTTAATCACATCGAAAGCAGCATGCGCGATTGTTCGTCCTCCCACCCGAAGCGCTTTCGTTCTTACATCACGACAAAAGAATGTGAATTGAGCCCCGTATTAATGTCTGTGTTTGATCTGACAACCTTATGAAGCAGAAGTGGTCCGACAGAGAGACCCTGGGGAACTCCTCTGTGTTGCTGTCACATCTCTGCCTCTCCTTGGCAAATGCTTTATCAGCCAGATCAGTGTGTGTGGGTGTGTGGGTGTGTGGGTGTGGGTGTGCGTGTGACGGCTCAACGAGGCACCAGTGCCATTAACGAAATCAGCCCCCCGACGACTTTCCTCTGCTTGTCGAGACAGAGGTGGCGGCAGGTTTATGCAGGCAGCGCCACAATGGGACCAAGCCTGTAAATGCTGGGAGGGCATAAATCTCTATCTTTATCAAAACCACACAGAGACATTGGTGGCCACTCCCCACTGTGGGCTCCCTGTAACCACCAAATCTGCATCTGATAAGCTTGCCCACTCCATTTTGCTGGTCCACATCATAGACGGTTCATACCGCCGGACAAAGCTTGGGAGACAAAAACCCCAGAATGCTTAAAAACCAACACACTCTGAAACAAGCCACAGAAAAAGATTTGAAATTGCATGACATGTTGCAGCTCATGTCGAAACACAAATCACAGTCTTTAGACCTCAGTGAATAAGTTTATCATAAATAGCAATTAAAGAAATTGGTAGTGAAAGGTGGTGGCTGCCATGTTTGAAACAGTGTGCCTTTTGTCTTTAAGAGATCATTTTGAAAAAAATAAAATAAAAGTGACACCTTGATTGGCAGAATATTGCCTCAGTTTTTATTATTATTATTATTATTTTTTTTTTTTTCCCCACCAGGGGGTCCTTTTTGTGGGCTCTAGTGTCCCTTTTATCATAGTAGGCTGACAGGAAAGGGGGAAGACATGCAGCAAATGTTGTCAGGTCCGGGAGTCGAACCCACGACAGCCGCGTCGAGGACTGAAGGCCTCCAAATGTGGGGCGTGCTAACCTCTACGCCGCCGGAGCACGCCCCTGCCTCAGTTTTTAAATCTTTCCATAGGTTTTTCTGCATCCTGAGCTCGATACATGGCTTGTGATAAACTGAAAACTTTCATAAAAGGATTGATTCCTTTTTTTCCCCCATTCTCCCACCGTTGTGAAGGATGTATCTAATAGTTGTTCTGTAAACACTTGAGCTCTGCAGCTTCCCCAGAGTTACCTTGTGTTTAAGTGCAATGGCAAGCCCAGGTAGGCCACACTCTTTCCATCTCTAGGTGTCCAAAGCTTGAGATATCGTTTTATTACCCAACCATGGTTTAAACTTCTTCAATCCATTTCCCCTGATCAGTTTTTTTTTTTTTCCGCTTGGTCTTAACTGATGCTCTCTGACAAAAGGCTACGCCCTTTACAGAACACATGTATTTTTATTAAGAACAAAATAAACACAGATTGACTCAGTTTACGTATTAGAGGATTTGATAATGTCAGAGTAAAAGGGGCAGAATGCAAAAGCAAATATCACTTTTTATTTCCTAAATTTGATCCCAATTCAAGGGATCTGCATGTGTTTGAATAAAGAAAAACATAGTGTATCTCCAGGGTTTAATATTATCTAAAACGGGTCTCCATCAGCCCAGTTCAATCCAACCCAGTCTGTCGGTCCGTTTCCATATTGAAAGTCTGACTACTGTACAAAATATCCTTGCATAAACTTACTATGAACTCTTGCATTTATGCAAAATAGGAGAATGCTCCTTCAGTGTATTGAAAAGTCGATAATTTTCACATCAGAAATGTGTAGGAATCTAGACTTCACAATTATGCTGTACTTTATGTTGGATAGCACATAAATTTACATTAAAATTCCTTGACATTTGCAGCTGTACTGTGATAAAAGTGTGTGGAGGTTCACGTGGTATGAATGCTTTTGCGGGACCCTGCAGTCTCCCTGGCTTGCTGTCTCTGCCTCTCTCTCTCTCTCTCTGTGCCTGAGTCCCCCGTCTAAGGAGGAAGTAAATGGCCCATTTTATCTCTTCTCTGTCAGCCATGACTGCAAGAGCACCAGATAGCAATCTAGAGAGAAAAAAAAGGAATAAAAACAATACACAATTCTTTTTACAGTTGTTCAAAAACTGTTCAAAGCAAAGTATGATTGAGGTGAAATTGCAGAGCTTCGTCCGGAGGAAGGAAATGGCGACTTTGCCTCTTCCTCATCAATGCTCGAGCGCATACGGGCCGTGCGGCCTGCTGGCGCCGCCCACATGGCCACGGTCAAGCAGGCTGGCACTGGACAGGTTTTCTCCACAGTAAAAGTAGCTCGCACAGAATATTTAGATTGCGCTGTTCAAATATTTGCAGTGCCCGACACAGTTGCTGCCACCCAGAGCTGGCGAGTCGAAGACTGCCTGTAATTGATTTAATTATCAGTAATTACCCAATGGTTTTGTGCAATCTCTGTAGTCCCATAGCAGTGGAGGGAGGTAGGGTGTGGGATGGGGGCACGGGGGCGTCAAAGTTAATGATGCGTTTCCATCTTAATTAATGCTGTGGTAAAGCTCAGGCGTACAAACACATGTAGACGTAATTTTGTGGCGACTGGCACAGATCGGCGCTGAGGGTGGCGGTCTTTCACCGGGTGACATGAGTGAAAGGACCAATGCCACATTTTTTTGTAGCCGGACTAAACACCAAGTATAAAAATCAAAACAAAAACAAAACACAAATCTAATGTGCGTGGGCCCTTTGCATTCATACAAACTCCGGAGCTTGGGGTTGGTGGGGGTTGTGTGGGTGGGAGGGGTCAGGGATAGCTATTAAAAGTCTCGAGTTCTAGCCTGTAAATGTCATGTTTGGTCAAAGATTTCCGTTTTTGCCTTCTAATTGGTGTCGGGGGGATTTGGGGTTTTGAAAGGGGAGAATGAAAAAAAGCAAGCGAGGAAAGAGCGGAGGGGAGGGCGCGGGATTGGTGGTGGCGCTGGTGCAGCGGGGGTTGAAGGCCGGGTGGGGTGCTTAAGCTCATAAAACTGCAGAGTTGCATTGAACCCAAACGGAGTTTTAATGGCTCCAGCTTCAGGAAAGCACGACTCGGGTCACTGAGACTGGAAAACGGGGTTGCGCTAGAATAATAATTCCCCACTTTGATTTGACAGCACAAGAAAAATATTGTGTCAACACATAAAAGGGGGTACTGGTGATCATAAACTACATTTACTGTTCAGGACCGTTGAGCGGGAGGTGTTGCTGACATGAGAACGTCAGTGTGGGAATGAAGAAAAGCTGGGTCAGGTTTTAGATCTGTAGAGAAGTATAAAGAAGAAGTCTTCAACTATTCAACAGACTCCTTATGTTGGAGCTTCAAAGGTGACAGTGAGCTGTTGTCATAACTCCCACTTGTGAATCTGAAGGCATTTCTCTCTCACACTGTGTGCACAAACACCCCCACGTCTCCCATGGCTCTCCTCTCTTACTCCCCTCCACCCCCCAGCTCGGTCTCGCTCTCGACAGTGAGTGGGTTACTCCACTGTTTACAATATTTCAAATTCCCTCTCAAGTGTTTGGTTTGGCAGGTTGTTCGGCCTTTTCCCTTGCAATTACAGGCTTGCTGGGTTTCTCAAATGGGGCTTTTGAAGAAATAACACTTTTCTCCCTAAGCTTAAAGGTGGTGGTGTTGGGTGGGGGTAAGGGGAGTTTGGCCAGCAGCTCATACAGTCAATCACACAGACTGAGCCTGAGCACTGTCTGACGCACTTGGCTACTAAAATATCCTAGAGTCTCGCATGAGTGGAGACATAGATGTACATGCACACTTTATGCCTCTCAGTTTGGTTGGTTTTCAACTGAGTTTCAGAAATATATAGATTTGATGTGAAAGCTGTGAAATGCTTTGAATTTTGTAGCCAAAAAAAGTAAAAAAAAAAAAAAAAAAACTAGCAGTGTGCCATGCAGACTTTTATTTCCTCTTGCACTATTAGTGTGAAAATGAAAATATCAAAACATTATGTAACCCTTACACAATTTGCGTTTTCATTTCACAACCACTGCAAATTGTCCAGCCGATATTTTCCATCATAGGAAAGCCTCCTCCGTTTTCTTTTGACATATTTGCTGCTATAAATTTGCAGAATCGTAGAAAGTTTTGAAAAGCAGCTGGTGGAAATAAGTAGCCAGAAGAGGAACGGGTGTAACAATACTTGCTGATCATAAGACATGACAAGACATCAGGTTTAATACAACAAGATGACATGGAGTTTTTACAATACTTAAATAAAGGTGTCATAAACCTGTAATTACTGTAAAAACATTCCGTCTAGGCATCAGAAGTTTATTGTGTAGTTTTGACAAGTCTTAACTTAAGGAGGACCTAATGTCAAATAGACATGAAAAAGGTTTTATGTGTTTATAGTAATAAATGTTTAATAAGTTTTAAAGCATGTTTCATTCTTTGAGAGTTTTGTTTCTAAGTTCAGATCTGAAGAGATAATTTGTTCAAAATGTGAGCAATAGGTGATGAAATGCAGTCCAGATTTTTCAAAAACAGATGCGAATTCCATCATGGGTAACAGCTAACAGTTAGCTAGATGCGCTTTTCTCATAGTGTTTACGAACCCTCACATCTTGTCTGTCACTTTATCAACATTCCTTAATTCTCTCAGGGATCCCAAAATGATGTTGTATAAAATATTTGTTGGGAAGCAGCTTCTTCCTTATCATAGAGTGTCTACTCTGTTGGTTTACAATGTAATACACATTTCTTCTGTTTTTGTTTTATCTTCAACATTTCAGGCAATCAAAATTAATTCTAAAATAAAACAAAAATAACCTATGCGAATACAGAAACCAGTTTTTACTTTATGATGTATAATTCAATAAGCAAAAAAGCTGTCCAAACCGAACTGGTCTGATATGAAAATATATTTGCCACGGTGTGATTAACCACCTCTGGTTTTTTTTCAGTGGCCTCAACCAGATCTGTTTGGTCAATGAATCTCTTGAATTTACTGAAAAAAAAAAAATCAAGTAGACTAAAAGGATCTTTAAAAGTAAAACATGATGAATAAATTCACTGACAAATATCGGTCCAGAAAACCTTACAAAATTATTTTCAAGGTTTTGAAACTTCAGCTAAACATCCTTATCAGACATATTATTGACGCACAGAGAAACATGGAGCAGTGGTGGAAGTCAGCTTACAAAAATAACGCCAAGAAAGCATCAGTGACTCATTTAAAGCACTGCTGACCTCAACCGTGTCACTTGATTCAACAATAAAACAGAGAATGCACGAACATGGAGAGTTTCTTCTGCTCCCATTAAAGGACATCCTCCGTTGAGGCTGAATTAAAAATTCCCATGTGGAAGACCAAATGCTTGATGTTATAATTTAAATTATAATTTAAAGTCAAGAAAAATAATTACTCGAAAACTGCATTTAACCAGGGTATTTCTGCTTAATATTAAGACTTGTTTTATGATCTGAAACATTCAAGGGCCAAGAAAAACAATGTCTAAGGAACAAATCCCCTTTCATGCCCAGAATAAAAATGTTTTTAAAATTATTACCGTTACTTTATGGCATTGACACACAGTATCAAATGTAAAATGTCACCATTTTAGATCGAGGTAACAAAATCAGCTCCAACAAAGTAATTAGATCAGATCAGGGAATTTATGCCTCACATGAAAATTGGACCTCAAACTTGTAAATAGTGTTAATTCTGCAGTTTTGAAAAAACTGGCTTTTATTTCCAAATCGACTTGTTTGGTTTCATTGTGGAAGCTGATTACGTAACTGGGAAACTGCACTGTTTTAGGCAGGCTTGCACCGGTTAATGGACAGATATGGATCAACCAGAGAAACGTCAGCTGTTGCTAGAAAACAAATAGATTTTTAAACAGGACAATGAACCTCTCTACTTATGTAGAGAGGATAAAGTTAGCTTGTGGAAAACAATGGTATCTGATGACTGCAATAACAAATTGAATCTGAGCAATTAAACTAAAAGTACAGGGATTCACAAGACCTTGGTATTTCTTATAAGCTTATTTACTTATTTAAAGATTTAAAAAAAAATTCCACTTATAGCTAGTTATTAAATGTGTGATTGAAAAGAACCAGCCTTATGTAACAAACACAGAATCTGATAAATAAAAAAATAAAAATCCTTTACAAGAGATTTTTGGAGATTGTGTTGTGTCTCTTGACTCGTGGAAATAAATTACATATTTTGTTTTAGTGAACTTATATTTATCCCGATAGAAGATAAATGATCCACATTCATCCCATAGCGGTCAGTATTAACGTTTAAAGCTTACAGTGAGCATCATGTTCTTATCTTCTGCTTAAGTTAGAACCAATGAGACAAAGAGGAGAAAGTGAGACATGAGCGCTCAGAAATAGATGTTACCCTTTTATTCATTTAAAGTTGAAGACAATGAGTCCGTAGGAGTGACTTAAGCACAAACAGTAGGTCATTGCCTCATGACATTCTGGTAATGACGTTAGATGTAATTACACAACTGCTCTGCTAAACTTTTTCTGCGAAGATTATGATTCCCAGTTCAGATGAAAGGCTCGATAACATCAACTTCTTTGGCCTTGCATTGTCAGGGGGGGTAAAGGAAGGAGGAGGGTGAGTTCCTTACCCCGAGGCTAAGAATCTGCCCCCTCCCTCCTTCCACCCACACAAGGGAGTTACAAATCCCATTTACTCTGACTGGAGCCAGGAGTTGGCTTGAAAAGGCTGGGGACAAAAAGCGATTTTCCACGGAACAAAACCATTACAATGGTCCCACTTTGATCTGGGCCTTCCCTGCCTCCACCTTCTCCAGTCCTACCAGTGCCAATTGAACTTTGTCACCACGCAACTGTCATCCACGAAGGGGGAACCCTTCCACTCTGAATGAAGCGATCCGGAGCAATTTACTCCAGACACCGCTTTGAAGTGTCAGTGAGAAGTCAGGCTCTCGGACCGCGCCTCTCTCCCTGCCACCTTGGTCCTTTTCTATCCTTCTCCCCGCAAATTGAAATGGCCAGTGAGACAGCGTGGACACTCCAGAGGGGGCAGCCTCAGAAGAGAGGGAGCATTAAATGTCCGGCATTGCAGTTTTCTCCCTCCTTCCCTCCCTCTCATCTGAGTAACAGAGGCATGCAGCGCTGGCATGTGGATAATAAGCCATGGGGCCCTGCAACATCAAAAGCTTGGAGAGCCCCTAAGAATACAAATGTGAGGCCTAATGGTACACTTCATTAATGTCCTCGCCATCAAAGCCCACTTTACTGACTTGGGAGATTGACTAATTTACACATTGTGGGAAATTGCTCCCAGCCATGCGTAAAACTGCCAGGCATTTATATGGAAAGACTCGGAGGAGGGAGGATGGAGGGGAGGAGGTAAGTGGAAGGGACAGCCTGGGTTTTCTTCTGTGCTTTCTTCATCTGTTGGAAGTGGCTGGAGGCCAAAAAGCGCTGTCACACATTCAATCTTTGTTTCTGACTTGGGATAATCATTTAAGGCATTTAAACGTGCAACCTTAGCGTTCTCCCGCCTCTCTGACTCATCCTCTTCTCCTCTTTCATCACAGGTACCGCCTTGTTTTAGTCATGTTTTCAGAAAGCCTTTACAAAATGTTTATTTCTCTCTGGCAGTGTGATAATAAAGGCCTCAGGTTTGATGTCAAACAGAGCAGGAGCCTAAAAGCTCTCTCATTAGTTTAGTCTAGCAATAAAATGTGGATCAAGAGAGAGAAAAAAACGCGTTTAGGTCAAATAAGCTGTTCAAACTGTCCGATCAGAGTTAGAACCGATCAGAGAAGGGCGTAGAATTATAATTTTAATTATTAAAAATTCTATGATTTTAATGATGTATTTCTGCAGCTACTCTGACCTTAGTTAAAACAAATTGCAATTTTAAAATGGGGATTTTTTTTTTATTACGGGGAAAAAAGAAGTGCCAGTGCAAATAGTAAATGCCTCCTAGATCTAAAAACTAATATCTGGTGTCTTCCCTAGCAGCAAGGACTCCCATCAAACAATCACTCGCTCCGTTTTGGAAAATTGTTTTCAGCTGCATCGGAGGGATTTTGAATGTGAATGGACCGTTTGAAGTCATACCACAGGTTAAGAATCGTATGTAAGGCAAATTAACTAGCTACCTCCAAAACCTGCACAAAATGTTAGAATGAAGCCATTTTAAGGTGGATTTGGTATATCGTCCTGCTGCATAACCAGCAGAATTCATGATTCCATCAATAATGGCAGCACCACCTCATTTAAGACTGAGTTCAATGCAACTCTGTGCATTGTATAATACATGTAAGTAAGTGACAAAAACTTTCAAAACAGTTCCACTTTTGTCTTGTCAGTTCACAGAATATTTGTCCAAAGATATTTTTGGCCGATAGTGGACTTGGCCATAGATCTCTCTAAAGCCAATTCTATTTCTTACTGTTGAACTAAGACTTAACATTAACACAGACACTTGAAAACTGCATTTCATATTTACCTTCTTCATCTTTGCCTATTGTTAAAATTAGGTTGGTGATTTATAACGTCGAGATTGATAAAAATGTAATGAACTTGAAATTAACCCAATTGATTCCAGTAGGGCTGCATATTTTTGAATCTACACGTATGAATTTCCATTAGATTAAATTCAAAGTTAAACTCCCAATCCAGTATTTTTAAGAGTCGTCCACGTCTTTGTTGCCGTATCAGGCCAGAACTGTAAATTTCTCACAATGTTAAACCGATCCACTGACGAATCCAGGCAAATCCCTCTCTTTGAATTAATTTTAACAATCACACACTCATACCCACAAAAGCTCCTATTACTGTCATCAGCACTTATTATAAGCCATAGCTACACGCAGTCCGGTGTGTTTTACAGCCATGTAAACCGTGCTGCGGGGATTTAAATGACAGCTTGAGATATTTTTTGTAGCAGCTGAGCATAAACTTTAGCACAAGCGTGCACTTTTTTGCGTGTGCCTCAGAGGGATCTGGAGGGAGTTAACGCCTGGTTTCAGGCCCTGACACCTTTGATACAGAGCGAGTCTTTCAGCGGGAAAATTAGACGGTTTTAATTTGTCTTTTTGAAACAGTGTAGCCGGCCGCAGACACCGATGCCAATTGCTGCTCTACTGAAACACTGAGGAGAATGTGAAAAGTGTGTTGAGTGTCTGTATATGTAAGCACAGCTTTGACATAAGTAAATACACGAGCTTGGGTGGAACACCTGTTTATGTTGGAGCCTGAAGGGGCTGAGAGACATTATAAAGGAGTTTTCAGCTTTTTCCATGTAGCAATAAAGTAGCAACTTTTTTTTTTTTTTTTTTTTTTTTTTTTTTAAATAAGCTGAAATAGCAAAAAGTGTTGTGAGCCACTGGACCCGTGGACTGTTGGCAGGAAAGGGATAGTTCAATGTGTCTCATTTGCAATCTGAACAAAGTTTTGAAGTTGGCCCGGCCTGAACTAGTGCACACGTTGGTTGCTGACTGGTCAACAGAGACGGCTTGAATATCGTGACTAATTCCACCAATTAAACTGTCACGGGCCTTCTTTTTCTTTCCTACAGGCTACTCATCCATAATGCTGTCCTCTGTTGCCCAGGTCTTTGACTTAGACTCGCTCCATTCACAGTGGAGCGGAGGAGAGTGCGGTCTACAACAGCTTGACTGGGCTCAGTCACAGATGAGGATGACTCTTCAGAATCTGAACCATCAGGTCAGTTTGGGACAATACGGTTCGATCATGTTGGTGATTACTAGACAGTTCAATTACAATGTCACCTCAACTAAACCAGTTTTAGCTTATTCAATGACCTACCAAGCAGGAAGTGCTGTATTATGTAATATAAAAAGCAGTGGCAGTTCTTCAGTAGCAGTGGCGCTTTGCATGATGACCTTCAAATTATAAAAACACAATGAAACAAAGAAACAACAAACAGCTCAAAATAATATCTTCTTCTCACAGAACACAGATCT
Organism: Gambusia affinis; assembly: GCF_019740435.1. Classification (NCBI taxonomy): domain Eukaryota; kingdom Metazoa; phylum Chordata; class Actinopteri; order Cyprinodontiformes; family Poeciliidae; genus Gambusia; species Gambusia affinis. Next base: position 16,551,073 of record NC_057874.1, on the reverse strand, counting down.
CCAAAATCTCAAGCTGTGTTTTAAAGGATAACTTTTCCAAGCTGAATCATCCAGCTCAGATTAGACCGGTCTGAATAATTTTCATTTTACAAATACAAATAATCAAACACTCCTTTCTAAGTATATGATAATCGAGCATCATTAACCAATTTCAATATTGTTACAGTCAATCCTCAAAATTAGTAATAATCATTCATATGAATCTGAGAGATTTTATCTATTTTTGAATGATCTTTGATCCTATAAATGTTCTCCAGATGATATAAGGCTGACTTTGTAATTGTCTCTTTGTCTCTCTGAAGATTTAGGCCTGAGTTAATCACCACACCTATATTTTAGGCCTGGTGGTTTCTAATTGTAATAGCTGAAGTTGTGTGATTCTTGATCATTCCTGTTTAGAGCAAAAGTAATTACTTTGGCTTTGTTTCTCTTCAGCTGAAGAAGGTTAAAGCACATTCATGTATCTGCTCGACATTTGAATGGGTTCATCGTCACCTGGTAACATTGCAATGTGGATCTGTGTATCATCTGCATCGTTATGGAAACTAATCTTACTACTTGCAATGATCTGAGCTTGTGGGAGCATGTATGTGTTTAATAAGACGGACCCCAAGATGAAACCTTTAGGTACCCCACTTGTGATTAAGCCTGAGAAAACGCTTTAAACCAACATTTGATAATATTAAATGATCAAAAGGGACTTCTGGCTTCAGTAGACTCCTTACAGTGCTGCTAATATTGCAAATATATTCTTATTTGGAAGCACAAGGTGACTTATTGTTGTCTTGACACAGAAAGACATACAAATGTTTTCATAAATACAGTTTAATGTCCCCATTGATTCAAACAAGTAGTACTTAGTCTGACTTCTCTGCTCAGAGCCTTTCAACGTCACTAAGCACCAGCATCAACAACCAACCAATGGAGACATTTCTGGGTGGACCTGACATCAATGGAGTAAGCAGAGTCAGGTCTTGTGAAGCTCAAAGGTAGCACTTGAATTCACCTTTTGTTCGTCCCTAAACTAGACGCTGGGGAGACCGCGCCAATCTGGTCAGCAGATCTCAAAGAGAGGGAGAGCCACACTTGGATTTAAGTAATGCGCTGCTCCTTGTTGAACAAATTCACCATTGTGACTCGTTAGCCTGATACTATCCACATACCTGCTTTTGGGGAATGTCTGTGAAAGGACTGCTCTGGAGTCTCTGCCAAGAGGAGCGATGGGAGTGCCGAGGAAAGAGGAGGGGTCCAACCTAATGGGTCACAAATTCACATTGAGAGGAGCCACATCTGCATTTTATCAACTGGGCCCAGATAGTGTTACAGGGGGACGATTGTCTGCAGATTGGCCATTGGTCCTTCTAAAGTGGTAAATTGTTGAGCAAAAGCAGAGCTGCGCACAGGATGACGTAGCATGATGCCGACTGCCATTCACTCAAACCAAGAGGTTAACACTGTTAAGAAAAGGCCTGATAAATGTGGAAGATGCTTCAAATAACTCCAAGTTGGGCATCTTCATGCTCTCCTTGGAAATTCTCCATCTGTGGTTATGTTTGATGCTCCAAATCTTGACAATTCAGTTATGTCTTGTTCACATCAGTTTCTTTCTTTTTTTTTTTTTTATTTACTCTCTCCAACATCAAACATATCAGTGGTAATTTGGCGGAAAGCCTTTATCTGCTCAGACATGCTCTCTTCCCATGGCTGACCCAGAACCTCGTCTGACACGTCTTCCCCACAGGGAGCTGTGGACGTGGGGGCCTGGCGTGGCCTGACAGCACAACAAGCCCCACGAGGCGGCGGCGGCCCCGTCGGGACCTTCTTGTCTCTTCCCTCTGCTTCATTACCGTCTTCTCTCCTTCTTTTGTCCCTTTCATCTGCAGTCTATCGCTGGCTCCGAGCCGCTCTCATCCGGGAATACGGCGAACGAGGGGTGGGAGCCCGCTGACGGAGCGGATATGGAAAAAAGTAGAGTAAACATTTCAAAGGCCGGGGATTTTCATGTTAGCTTTAAAACCCTCTTTAATATTAAAACAGGCTGCAAATTAGATGAAGGCAAACATGCGCTGTTTGCACGACAGCGATGCGTATTATAGGGTTTTTTTTTTAATCATCGATGGATCAAAGTTGAATGGGTTTTAGTAAAATAATTGAAGCACACAAGAAGAAAATTTGTCTTGAGGGATAAATTGATTGATCTCTGGAGACTCTGATTGGCACTGTTTATTCATTATGACTGGGATAAAATGTTGCCTTTGATCTGCTGCTGTCTACTTGTCGTACCCTCACAGCCTCTTGCCAGGCAGTTCACATCAAGCTCATGCAGCTCTGTGGAAGCAGCTGCCTCAAAAGTGACTAGATAAAGTTCTTGAATTGGTCTTCAAAGGGCAGGCCAATAAAGATGCTCAGACAAATCTCTCCGCTTTATCTTGATTGTCAGAGTAAATGAGAGGGAGATCCATTCCACTTTGTGATCACCCATTTTCACTGTAATTTTGTTTATGGGATGGGGATAAACAAATTAGAGCTGATGGGCGGGATAAGACGTACACATACTGACAGAAACAACTTTTGCACTTGCTCACCATGTATTTTTGTCATTAGGGACCTCAAAGTGGTTTGAGAGTTGCACTTTTTGACAACTGGTGATTACATTTTTCCTTTGATTATTTAAACACAAAATAGTTAGTAGCTGTGGTCGCAGAAGGAATTTGATATATATATATTTTTTCAATCTTCTGTACAAATTCAAGTCTGACCTGTGTGGTGGGCATTTGCATACGGACCTTTGAAATTTTGCTGCAGATTCACGATTGGATTTTGGTCTGGACTTTGACTAGGCCAGCTTACAAGGCTAAACTATTTTGTTGTAGCTCTGTTGGGATGTTCAGGGTTGTTTTTGTTTGTGCTCTCTATTTAGCTCCACCCATCTTCATACCAACTCCTTTCATTTTTCCTGTTTTCCTCCTGCAAAAAAATTTCTGACAGCATGATGCTTCCAGCATTATGTTTTTATTGTGAAGTTATTGCGTTCAGTGTGACTTACAATGCTGGTTTTCTTCTACACATGACATTTTGTAAAGTGGTAGCAAGACATTTTATGCAACCAAGACTTTGCATTAAAGATGCTTTTTGTTCACTAATACCATCAGAGAACCATGATAATATAATATAATAATAATCAGTAAATATTATTTACTGATCTTTGGGCAGACTTATGAATTATGGGATTTACCACAGATTTATAAAAGGCCAATTTCTATATTCAGGTATTTTCTCCTTTAAATTTGCTTAGGCAAACGGATATAACCATTCAGTATATGCTGTTTCTTTTTAGAAATTGTGTTACATTAACATTTATAATAATTACTTATTCAATCTAGATTACTAGATTCTAGAAAACATCTCATTCCTGCGGGGAAAAAAACACTCATTTTATTGTATTTGTTTTTGTTTAAGGTAAAGCAGTTTTGGTTCAACATATTTAATCAGATTTTTTATGTATCTAAGTCTTATTTAATTTTCCACCTGGAATTAATAATAATAAATACGTCTTTTGTAAAATTGTCTGAACACAACACATTTTACAGATTTAATTTAGATGCACATAATTAGCAATAACACAAGTGAATGTCTCCTGATCAAGTCATAGCACATTTCAGCAACAGGGCATTTCAAAGTACTTTACACCACAAAAGCATAATACAGTCACCAATTAGGAAACAAGCAATAGACTTTACATTTTTGTCATCATCCGTCATCAAGAAGATTCATCATGAATTGTATTTGACACTGACTCAGACGTTTTATTTGACAGGCTTTAAGCAACTCGGTGTAACTTAGAAGCCAGCTTTAAAGAAACGGCTGTCCTCTGATTTCTTTGATCACCTAAAAGCTCATTCCTTCACTAATTATGCAGATTCCCTCCAACACCACACAGACCTCCGTCTGCACATCCTTGCCGTTTTATTGTGCATTTTCTCTCACGTGCGGCTACACACTCTGCCTGGAAGCCGCCTTATCGCCAGACTCTCATGCACCCCCCAGACTCCACTAATCAAGACAAACTCCAGCCCTCATCTCCTCTAAAAACCCGCCCTATCATATCCTCCTCTCATTCCTCCCCCCAATCTCTGCCTCTGACCCAGAACTCTTTCCCTCCCCTCCTGGCTGCTGGGCCGCACAGGGTCCCACTGTAATTGGTTTAGACATAATTTACTGCCCACTTGGTAATGTAGCATTTCAGCATCTGATAAAAATCATATCAAGTCACAGCGCTGGCCGCCACGGCTTGAAAGGGTCTCATTGTAATCATTTAGATACCAGAAGAGGTTCCTGCTCTCTTTCACTCAGCTTCGCTCGGTCACTCCCCCCCGTCAGCCTCTGTACTGCTGTTCTCTCCACGAGGACTGAAATATAAATCAATGTATTCACTTTTATGTATGTTTCACCCACATGTAAAACTCCCTGATGACATTTCCTGATTTATTTCTTCACTTTCTTTTTTTTTTTTTTTTTTAATGCAAAGCATTTTTCAGGGTCAGGACAAAACGTTGAAGCGACAATTGTGGCTGCTGTTACTCGCTTGACTTCTCAGGGTAATAATATTCTTGCGTCCCTTTATTCTTTAGAGACAGGGCAGAAGAAATGAAACTCGCCTCTTGAAGGAGGAAATACCTAAACGAAACAGAATTGGGAAAATTATGAAATTTTTATGACTCTTGCAGTTTTACAAAAAATTAAAATTAAAACCCTTCAAAGTGTTCTCATTTTATGATGCTGCAACCTCAAACTTCAATGTATTTTATTGGGGTTTTATGAGATAAACTTACAAAAAGTCTAAAATTGTGAAGTACGAGGTAAAATATACATTATTCACAACATTTTTTACAAATGGAAATCTGGAAAATTTCTACCAAACAGGGTATGCAATGCAGTCACTGTATGAATATCCTGGTTTGTTAAGGACCAGCCAATGTGATGAAGATCAAGAAGTACAGTAGATAGGTCAGGGGGAAAGTTGTGAAGAAGTTTCATGCAGGTTTATATCAAAGCCTTGAAAATCTCAAGCGGCACCTTTCGATCCATGACCCAAGAATAGAAAAAGTACGACAACAGCAAACCTACGAAGCCGTGACCTTACCTAAACTGACAGGCAAGTGGATTATAAATCAGAGAAGCAACGAAGAAGGCCGTAGTAACTCTGGGGCAGTGGCAGAGATCCAAAGGTCAGGTGGGGCAATTTTTGGACAAGAATAACGTTTCCACTGATACATATTCAGTGGAGTTAAACTTGACTCTACGTGGCCCAGGATTTTGTTTTTTCATTATAACTGCATAGCAGCTCTGTGTGGGTGGGGTTTTCCACAGAGGACGGCCCCAGAGTCTGGAAAAACAATCGTCTTAAACACACACAACACAACAAGCACAAAAACACAAAAGCACCTCATTGTTAGACACTATTGTTTTCAATGACGCTATTTTCCTTAAAGCTACCAATCTGCTCAGTCCTTGTTGTAAGTTTTTACAAAAGGCAAAGTCTTTCTCCTGTGACCAACCAGTGCCTCCACCCCCCAGTGACTGGAAGTCTTCTGACATTATGTTTTGAGCCTGACTTGGCATTCTTGCATCTCCCATGAAGTAGGTTCTAAACATGCAGTCGGTCCAACATGTCTGTTAAGCTACACTATAGTTTGTTCTAAGTTGTTTCTTGTAATGTGACAAAACAAGAAAAGGTGTAAGAGGAACAGCGATTGCACAAACACACCTCATGCTTCCTTCAGGACTGAAACAGACATAAAAAGTATCAAAATGAACGACATGTTATTATATGCTGGAATTAACAAAACTGTAGAAGAAACACTCCTATACACTGTTTTGTTATTGCATCTTAGTTAATTCTGCATTCACAGTAGCACAGACTGCTCCAGTTAAAATGCTAACAGGATATTGAGATAATTAGCAGGATGCGTAAGGATATGAACTTTGGGTTAAATTGCATGTGAAAGGACTTTTCTTCCAGGCTTATGGGAGCGGAAAGGAGACTTATGAACCAGCTAATCCAATGATAACACTGATTGCCTCTTAGCTTGCAGATTTTCAAGCTATATATATATATATATATATATATATATATATATATATATATATATATATATATATATATATATATATATATATGTGTGTGTGTGTGTAAATATATATATTTAAGCCCATAACATGATTTAGAAGACTGACATTTAGATACTGGACTATGAACTGGTGATGTAGTCTTATCAGTAAATAAAAATTTATAGAACACATAGAGATCTTTCTGCTGTGTTTTACCCAATAAGCCTATTATTAAAGCTAATTTTAAAATAACCTAATACTGTTTTCCCTTTTAGAAGGAGTGATTAGGATCAAAATTTCCACCCACCCACCGAGCTGAAACAGGGTGGAAAAAAAATCCTCATCGCCTGGCGGTGGTATTTGAGATGGAAATTTAGTGGAGCCAATTCCTATTTCCAGGTCCTGCAGTGGATCCCTATAAGTGCACAATTTGCCATGTGTTTTATGAGCGGCACTAAATCTGGGTTTTATCAGTGTTAGGGAAAATTCCAGGGGCTCTCCTTGGGTGTCATTAACATTCAGAGCGACAGCCAAGAAGGTCCGTCCAGTTGCTTCAGAGCTCATCTGCCGCCTGCCTGAACACAGAAAGGAAGAAACAGAGAACAAAATATAAGTATCTAAATACTAAGCAGGGTCTTTGTGCAGAGAACATTTTAGATTAAGTAGGAAGATGACCAGGTAGAAATCACAACCTCAACAATCTTTACTATAAAATAAGCTGAGCTGAAGTAGTTATTCATTTTGATAAACATTTAAACAATAAACACTATTTTCATGAAGTTTCATCAGATGCTTTTTCTTATCCTTTTGAAAATAATCTCCCTTAGTAGCTAATTTCTCAGACGTGCTGTGTATAATTAAAATTTTTTGTCAAATTTAACTGACAAGCAAACAAATCTTTAAAAGTGTAAAAAGAAATTAAAGGGTGCAGTAACCTGGTTTAATTTGGTTCTAATTGTCACCATTTAGTCTTTTGAGTTTCCATGAACAATTCTTGTGAATCAAATTAGCATGAAATAAAGTTCAGCTGTCCTGGTAGGACCTTATCAAACTGTGTCACATTTGCAAAACATATTGCTCCATAAGGATGTCAGTCAAGGGAAGGCTGAAGAGGGAAAGAACGAAGAAGACATTTATCAATCATTGGAGAAAACTGGTGTTACAAGAACTGTACATTTCCCCAAAAGTTTGGAAAAGAAGAGGTGGGAGCTGGTCAGGAAGAGCCACGAGCGATACTGTCCTTCTAAGTAATAATTTCCTCTATTTCACTATACTTCCTAGACCAGCAAGTAGGGTTGCAAGACAGAAGCCTTTTCATTCATAGAGAGAATGACTAGCAAAAATGTTCCTCAACATTTTAAAATAAGGTTGTAGGAACCAAGACTTGAAGTTCATGGCCACAATTTGAAAAGCTTGGCATCACCAAAAGAATAACATGACCACTGATCAGTTTGGTCAGAATTATGCAGTGAAACTACTTTTCTCCAGATGAATTTGAAGGAGATTTTTTATTTTTATTTTTTTGTCAGGTTAGAGTAAATCTTGAACATGCTGTGAGCTTTCTTCTGCTGACTTTATGACAGGGAAATGTTATTTTTGTAAAGATTTTGCAAGAGTTCAGACCTACAAATCTGACAGAAAGCCTCTGACCACCTGAACAGGATGGAGGACGAGAAGAGTTCTGATAATCTGATAGATTTAGAGAACAAGGCAAAGTAGACAAATATTTCTAAGTCAAGATGTGGGATGATGATGTACTGATTTTGGGAATCAGATCCGTGAGAAGTTAGGAAGACATGAATTTTTTGTGTGTCTTTTGTTACAGAGGTCCAACATGGGACATGACATCGCCAAACTGTTTCACCAGCGTATTCTTAGAATAGAAGCACTTCCTGTTCAACACATCACACTCAGTCAGTCCCAGCACCTCTCTCTCTGCTCCGTCTACAGACATCGAACATTAAGCAACCCCCCTAAAAAAAGTCTAGTATTTTTTTATCATTTCTATTTTGTCCATTTTAAAATTTAAAACAAAGCTAATTATATTAGAAACTGTAAAATTAGACGTTTTGCTTTGTGCAATAGTAAATGTTTCAGAAATTTAGATTTTTTTAAACGGGAATGTAAAATAAAACACCCCAGAGAACTGGGGAAAAAAAGTCTGGTTATCTATTTTGAAAGTCTGTAAAAGTTCTTCTTTGGGAAAAACCAGTGAATAGGTTGACAATGACTGTGCTGTTTTCTCAGCGTCCTCAGGGAAGCAAGTCAGAAGAAGATGACTGGTCTTGAATGATAAATGCAAAACTGAAGTTTAGTTCTATCCTAATTATCTTTTAATGATTCCCTATTTCCTTTGGTTTTACTTTTTTTCCTGTGCAATTCTGCTCGACCAGAGGGGCACAAACAGGTGGAGAATATTACACCATCATACAAGACTCTAATGGGATAGCTTTGCCTTCACTCAATGGCCTAAACAAAGTGCCTTACTGGAAGAATAACCACAAACCACCAACCAATCCATGATCCAACCATTTAGGTTGTTTGGATGCATCAGTGTCCACCAGGCTGCTTGAGCACCAGCTTGAATCGGCTAAATCGGGCGTCAGCTGAGGTTAACCTTCTCGTCTGTTTGGTGTGCCTGTGAGCCGTCAAAAATGCTGAAACTCTCCACCACCGCAGGGCCGCCATCCAGGGGTGAGCCATTAGTACTCATTGTGAAAAGTGAGTTTTTAAGTGCTCGCTAAATCAAAGGCAGGCTTATGTTTTCTGAGGAGGAAGGACTTGGGGAGTAAATAGGTGGTTTTCCTGCTCATTCCAAAGTAAATAAGATAGAAAACTGCTTCCATCTACTTCGGAGCTCAGCCGTCTGGGTTCTATTTACACCGCCAGCTATTAGCCATCTCGCACCATCACATTTATGACCGTGTGCACAGATGAAAGGTATTTGTACGCATGGAGAAAAACCTTGAGAGAGGCCAAGTCTTGTTTAGCTGAAATAATAGAAAAGAGATTATCGATGCATGTGGTTGTCTGCTTAAATGCCCAACCTCTGACTTGATAGTTTTAACAACTTAATAGCTTGTACAAAAGGGCAAAAGTGAGGCCCATTATGCTGGGAAAAATGCAATCTGTTCATAGGACTGGAAACAATTTCACAAGCCAAGCTGCAAGTTAAATGTTTTTTGTTTTGTTTTGTTTTTTTATGGCTTGGGCTCATTTAGAACAGCTCTTAGAAATCAGGTGTCATTGGCAAACAAAGTAATTACATTTTAATCCCAACTAATATGTTTCAAAACTGTGCAATGAAACAATTAATACGCAGTGCCTCCTCCAACCTCCCACGCCTGCAGGCGATGGAAAGCTGCCAAACCTTCGCAATCCTCGGCACCCAAAATGAAAACACAAATGAAACTATATATCCGTCGGTAAGGCGGCGCTGACATCATCGCTTCGCCTGTGCGTCATGGAGTCTCTTCACACAAGAGCGTGCACTTGATAAGACTTGTGGCCACTTAAGAGGCTTTCTAGTGGTTTTCATCAACTGTCAGGTGTCAAGTGCTGTTCTTTGGCTTTGTTATAATAAACCCCCCCCTTTAGCTGTCACTGATCCACAGAGGTCCCCTCATCTACCAAAATTCGCCCTAATGTCAAGCCATGAGGGATTAACTTCAGGGCAATAACACGCAATTAGATTTATTTCCCCTCTCTTAAGCCTATTAGGCCACAGCTGAGCAGTCGGTGGTCATGCTTTAGCTGAATTTAATTGTGTTTCTTATGCCCAATGAGCTGTGTACCGAGGGGGGTGGGAGAGATGAACAGATCCTTGTTTCGCAGGAATATACACCTTTAAAGAGTTCACAAGTGGACGAGGCGATCGTGGCTCTGAGGCAGTGCCATGCTGCCAGCATGGGAGAGGTGGGGACTCTGCGAACTGCAAAGTGAAACTGACACCACCTCTAATCGTTTCACTTTATATGCCTTTCACGGACTCGCTAATCCTGTTACGCAAAGATAAAGATGTGTCTTCCACTCTGAGCCCCTGTGCTGCTCTGACAAAGGCCTTTTTCTTTTTTGCCTTTGTAAATGCATAGCTCCATCCTTTCTTTGCCGGTCGAGGGGCAGAACAGAAAGGAGAAAACATAGATGCAAAATTGGTGCTTTTGGTATCAAATGTAAGAAAAGTCCCTTTTTCAGCTACGACTGGTGACCCGAAAGTGGGAAGGTGCCTCTAACATGAATAATTACTGACCGTTCAGGGCTAGAAAAATTTTTTTTTCCAAACAGGACACAGTAAAATCAACTCTCTTTGGTGTGGAAATTGTTACTGAGCAAAGAACAGTAGACCTTTCAAGATGTTTTATTTAAAAAGGAAACTTTGTTCCCTGTGACACATCTAGAGACTGGTGTGTTTCTTTCAGGCTGCAGGAGAGTGAGAGAGAGCAAAACCATACCAGAAAACAGGAAGGCTGAAGGGGAATACGGTTTTATTCTTTGAGCTTTCAGTCAGATGCAAGAATTGAAAATTTTGGCAGCCCTCTGGATGACTTTCTTACACATGGTATCAGGTCGACTTGGCTTCTAATATAAATAACTACTGATAAGATGTAAAAAAAAAAAAATGTCTCAACTACAATTCATATATTCTTTTCTAAAGTCCCTAATTAGAAATCCAAAAGAACTATAAACTTCGGTTAGCCAAAGCTTCACACAAAAACAAGGGTAAAGAATTGACAATAAAAATCATACTAGATTGTTTATTTGTTTACTTGTTCAATTTTGATGCAGATGAGAAACAAATTCAGTACTTAAGAAATTATTCACAAAAGGATATAAATGTGTTCAGATGCATATTTATAGTAAAAAATAAATATCAGGGAAACTTCAAGAAAACATGGTTCTCTGTTATTGCTTTCACCAACCTTGTCCAATACTCAGCTTTAAAACGGTGCATTGGGATAGGCATGACTAATGACAAGTCTCATGCAGAGCTTTGTTTGGTCAGAGTTAATAGTCTCTCAGGCTTCGGCGCAACCCTTTGCTCAGTTTCTGATTGTCTTTGTTATAGTCCTCAATAAACTGAATGCAGCTCAGTCACACAGCAGAGCAGTCCATCGGAACAGCTTGTGAGCAGCCACACAAACTGATTTACTGGAGCTGAGACGCTAATTCGCTCACTTTCTTTATATATCTGGGCGTGAATATAAATCTAAAGCTGTAAAAGTACAGAAGCTTTGAGTCTGTAGCTGAGGTTAGACGTGGATGCCCTTCCATTAAAGCCCATTTTATCTAAATCTTTGGGCTTTGGTTTCCATCTTAACTGGACTTTGTCAAAAGTAGCCATACAGGGGTTAAAGTCAGATTCACTAGGATTAAAAATAAATTGAATATGGCACAAATTGCATCGTATTCCAGGTCAGAAATGTCCCTTTCTAAACAATGATTGAAGAAAAAGTTAGCTGTAGTGCACACCTGAAAAATTCACATATTTGGCCCAGTATGGCGATGTAGACGAACACATGTAACAAAAATACTTGTTCCCAACGAAACATTTGAAAAGTACAGCATTCATTTTTAGTTACTCTTCTTTACCCTGATGCCCTCAAATGAAGTCAGCTGGTTATAGAGTCCTTCTGAGTGAAACTTACTTTCAGTCGATCCGTGAAGGGCTTACATGTTTGTCGGAGAGCTTTAATGAACAACCAGCGTCATGAAGGCCAAAGAACACAGCAGTCAGGTCAGGGAGAAAGAATTGGAGAATTAAAAGCAAAGATAGCTTACAAAGCAATATACAAAGCTTTAAATATGTCACAGAGCTCTGGTAAAGCCAGTATCCTGCAAATAGAAAGAGTATGGCACAACCGCAAACCGATGAGCCAAAAAAGCTTTGGAGGAGGTGCAGAGATTCCCTGCTCAGGAGGGAAGGGTCTCCACAAATCTGGCCTTCAGTAAGAAGAAATCCACTATTCAAAGTAAGCCAAGAAGAACCCAAGCTTAAAGTTTGTCACTCATATCCTTCTAAAGGCTTTATGTGCTTGAAAATGGTGGCAGATGCACCTCTGTGGGGCGAGCGGCTGAGCTGCCGGTTCTGCAGACTGATCCGGAAAAAGGAGGATCGTCGAGCCACTTTGTTTGGAAACTTGTTTACTGAGTTTCCTTGCTTTGTCCAGAACCAAGCAAGTCTCTGTGATCCCTGTGTACAGCCCATGACACCAAGTCTGGGAAGACCCAACAAATTGCTGCCATTAAAAGTAGATCGTTCCACCCATAATGAGACCAGCGAGCACTCAGAGACTCATCAAGCCTCACGCAGTCCAATCAGAACAAAAACAAACATGTGAGTAGCGAGCCCTCGTTAGGCCATCATCTCCCTCAGACCCTCGCTTCAGTTTAAAACACTGCCTGATGACTGAACAAACAAACCCTCAAAATCTTTACTGTTTGGTGTTTGGGGTTCTCGGGGCCAGATTAGTAATCATATCTCTGTCCTGTTATTCTATGTCTCAGCAGAGGGGAGGAGGTGTGAGACGGCGGGTTCCAGCTAAAGGCAAGGAGAGGGGCCAGTGGGCTTTCACTGAAAACATAATTGGCATGGCCCCAGTGACACTGTCCATCAGATTGTGCTGAGCCTCTCTGTGTGCATTCACGGGGCCCCTGCAAGGTTTCATTAAACAAGGAGCAGAGGCCTCCGAGGAGATGTTTGTGCAGCCTCAGCGGCTCCACCACACAGCAAGGAGCGAGGCTTCGTTTACGAAGCTGCGCTCAGAAACAATTAGCTTGGGAACTGTATCTAATAAGGAGCCTAAACGTTTTCTCGAGCGCTCGAATGTGTCTCTGCTTTAAGGTCTCAATTTAAAAAAGCAGATTTTTGAAACTATTTGTGATTATTTTAGAGAAAAATTTGCATTTTAGCCCTATCAACGTTAGCTAGCATAACTAGGAATAATATCACTTAGGAAGGATTATCACCCCCATGTTTTTGCAGAATTGTTTTCATTCCACCACATATGAAGATTTTCAAGCATGAACAGAACTTTTGTCTTCATGACACTGCAACTCAACTGGAGTGAAGTACAGACTTTGACTAGGTCACTTGTAAACCCTAATTTTTGAAAGCTATTGTGCTTTAGAGACCATCGTAACCCTAACACATGCGGGAATTGATTCATTTTTTTCTGCTAGTGAGGAAAATGTATAGTTTCATTAGTTATAAAAAAATGTACCATGTCCTTAAGCGGCTCTGAAGCCAAACAGCATCATATTACCATGTCCATGTTTGACTGTAAACATGATGTACTTCGTTCTGAAATGCTATTGAAGTTTTACCCCATATTAGACAGGTTGCACATAAAAAATGTTTCACCTTTATCTTTACAATACACAGACTATCATCCCTTAAGTCTTGGGGATCTTGAAGAGGTTGTTTGTGCAGGTTTATGAGTTATTCAGCAGTGTTTTTGGACTTGGTACTATTCCATGGATGCCATTTGTCCGAGTTTCATTCATGCTATTGAATCATGAACACTGAACGTGACATTTGCAGTACTTTTTACTCACTGGGCTCTTTTGTAACCTCCTGGATGAGTCGTCCTTGAGATCTTAAAGTAATTTTGGTTCACTGGCCACTTCTGGGGAGGATCATCGCTTCAATGTTTTCTCTATGAAAATGACTCTCACTGTGCTGTTAAGTTCCAAGAGCCTAAAAAAGACTTTGCAACCATTTTATAGACTGACTGAAACTATTTTGCTTCTCTTTTGTTTTTGAATTCTTTACATACCTTGTCAGTCAATTTCTAAGTTATTACTTGATTGTGCAGGGAGTTGTGCTCACCATTTGAAAACTGGATAATGTATTTAATCAGGATATCTATGTCTAATATTCTGAATTTTATATTTAAGTCTGACATAAAGCTGAAACAGAAATCCTCAATATATTCTTGCTTTGAAAGACTTAATTCTTTAGAAATGCTTATTTTATACCCAATTTTTTTACTAACTTAAAAAGTGCATAAACCTCAAAGTCTTTCTTTTACTCGCTGTCTCAGTTGTGATTTAATATAACATTTTGTAGGGTTATATTCAGTCAACATAATGTTTTTGGTCCGTGAAGAAGACACTCTTTGCACTTGAGATTGCTGGTAAAAAAAATAAAAAAATAAATACATTTAAACGTACGTTTTTATTGCCTAAAGAATAACCCTAACCCCTAACCCTATTCGTAACATGTCTGGAAGGTAAAATGTGTTACTAACAGTATTTTTGCTTGATAAACTACTTTCTCATGATAAGAAGGAATACTTATCAAGTCAACCAAACACGATGATGACCTGCTGAATAAAGTTTTGGATAGATAGCGGTTTCCTAATGATGCTGACTGAGCTGGTTTGTCACCAGTCACAACTTTAAAGCCAATCCTCCTGTAAAGCATCTGTCCCTTTTGTAACCAAATATGCATGTCTCCAAACAAGTTTGTAATAGTTCACAGCAATAGCCAACAATCATCCATTGGCGTCCAAACCGAATGCACAACGGTTACGCTATGACACAAAAAACATGAACCGAGATCCTGCTCTGCATAAAAGAGCCAAACCCAAAGTCATGGGCCTCAGCAAAGATAATCATCAGAGATATTGAATAGGAGGATAGAAGAATAATATGAACCCTAAAACCCAGAGGGATCTGTGCAGCCTTATAAGGTCTTCAGTGATGGAGAAAGGGCAGAGAGGGTAAGTGAGCCAACAAAACATCGGACAGCACCAGCTTGTCCATGCATGGGAAAAAGCTCACTCTCTGAATGTGGAACCAATGAGTTTAATAAATAAAATCACATTCAAAAGAGATTCCATCATAAGTACCTCACTTGGGTCCCAAAGCCTGGGTTGAATAAGTCAAGGTAGAGCCAACTTTTCATCCTCAGAAGAAAGAAAAAAAGAGGTCAATATTTTCTCTTAAGTTACCCTTAATTCCAGCTTTCAAGTGGCTCTTAGCATTTTCCACTAAGCCATCCAATCCTGTCCCCCAACACTGCAGTTAACAGCCACATTCATCTCTAAATAGCACACTTGTAGCTCTCAGTATGCTCATCTGTCCATCAGGTGAAATTTAATAATCATATTTGTGTAACTCGCCCTTATAATTCCCACACAGACACACTCAACAGAAGCTAAATACACACCACTTCAGCTGGCTCCACAAGTCTACTTGTGTCTGCTAGCAATTAGTAAAGCAGGTTTGTGCGACTCCATTGTTTGGACTGCCGGCCTCTCGCGGAGATAATGAGCCTTAATCGTTGAGTGACACCATAATTGCCAAGGTGTATGGTGACACGACAACAGACGCAATTACCCTACTTTTGACATCAATGCTCTCATTAAATGATGTCATTGAAATCTGATGCTTTGGATACACACCCAGCCACCCTGCCTACTATGCGCGCGTACACACACCTATTACGCTGACCGTGTACGGGATTTATAGGTATAAAAGTACTTGCCTGCCTGGGAATCCAAAGTAATTTTTCACTATGTGTTTTTTATTTTATTTATTTTTTTGCTTGTTTATTTTTGTTCAAGAGCCAGTGTTTTAGATGTATATCAGGTTTTTGCTAAAGTCACTATTAGCACTTTTAATTTTAAAAGTGTATAAAAATGAAAGGAAATACAGATTTTATTGTGATCATGTGCCACACTGAAAGCTTTGACGTTTTATTGTAGTCACATAATCTCTCGCTGGAAATTTTAGAAATTATTTTATCTAATGGACACAATACACTTTTCAAAAATGAAAGCAGAAGAAACATCTAATCCAGACATGGGGTCTGTCATAGAGTTTGTAGGTGGAGGAACAGAATGCAGGCAGGCTGCTGGCAGAATAAAATGAGAAGTTTATTTGGCAAATAAACTGAATTTATATTGACCAATCAAAACACTTTACACGAGAGCCACACACACACTCACAAAGGGACACCCATTCATGCACCAAAATGCAGACTGGTAGGCAAGATTGAGTAATGAGCTTTGCCAAGGGGCACACTGACAGGAGGAAGCTGGAATCATGCCCACAACTTGGAAATTTCAAGCCACTGAGCCACTTTCAAAGTATTTAAAGATGTAAATTCCAAAACTTAGAACATCGAGGACACAATCCACCAAGCCAAAGCAGAAACATGGGCTTGCGAGAGAAAACAGCAAACAACAGGAGAATCTTACAGGGCAGGAGATGAATACAGGGACTTTATATACTGGAAGAAGTGATTACTGGAGTTGGAATAAGAGAAGCTGATTAGCTGAATGAGAAGCAGCTGCAGGGCAGCATTAAACCAATAGAGCTAAATGCAGAAATTAAAAAAAATATGAGCAAACACAACAATAGTGAATGTAAACAAGCACTAAAGTAACAACAAATGCCAGATTACAAGTGACAAAGCAGCTTAGAAATGCATGCCACAGAGAAAACAGAAGGAAATAGAACCTAATGTGCATAAAAAATAAAATGACTAATATAAAGGAGAATCTCCACTCACTCAAATGCACAAAAAAGCCTAAAGTACAAAACAAAGCTATGAGATAAAAATAAAATCCTTCAACTTCAACTTGTGACATGCTGTCTTAGTTGTTTTAGACTTTAAAATATCTGCAGTTAGAGTAATAATTCAGACATTTAAAACATCTGAGATGAATACATTTGGAAAGCACCAAGCAGATTTTTTAATATTCTGGATCAATACAAAGTAAAAAAGTTAAAATGTGAAGTTTCTGAAGCTGGGGTGAAGTTTAGATAGTGGGAAAGATTCATTGTTTTGGCTGCTTTGGTTGTAGAGCTGCAGAAACCAAAGAGGCATCTTGGGGTTATCAAGTCTCCATAACAAAATCATCTACATGCCAGCTGGACTGTAAATAGTTTTGCTTTTTCCCATTACAAAAATAACATAAATGTGAGGAGTTTCCGAAACTCCAGTGGAACGCTTTCCCCCTAGAAACACACGATTTGGCTGAGATTGTGTTTTCCTGAGGAACAACTTCTCAATTCTGAGTAAAAAAACAAAAAAAACCTCATGCCCACTATATAGAGGAATACGGAGGTGGATTTGTGATGCTGCGGGCTTGTTTCTCTTTTGAAGGCCCTGCGAAGTTTGAACTCTTTGAAAGATTTTAGAAAAATAAATCTGGTGGACTCTGCCAGAACCCTTAAAGCGAGTTATCTTGGGGTCTCTCAGCAGGATTAAGATCCAAAACATATGTCCAAAACAGCAGAGAAAGGATTCACCTGACAGAACTCTGACCTTTTCCAGGACTATCTCATTCCCCCTCAGACCTGAATCCCTCAGCACTAGAGACTGTATGTTATGCAACTACAAAAAGAAAATATATATATATTTATATATATTTGAAAAGCCTTTGTGGCACCTTTACTAGTGGTTCCTATATACTTTATAAAACAGACTTGTTGGCACAGATTCAGATTTTTGGCACACCCTTGTTTCAATCATTCACCTTAACGCAAGCAGTGTGACTGCAATATTCATTTCTGTTTTCACTTAAATAGGGCTTAGAAGACCATTTACAAGGTGCTTTTGCAAAGCGTGCAAAAGTGTTTTTTTTTTATGATGTGTTAGGAGCTGCAGTTATGTTAGCTACCACTTAAATATATGCTGTAAAAATGTGTCAAGCAAATCACTCATTTTGCGTTTATTGTCACACCTAACACCTCTGCTTTACCATACGAGAGGCAAAAACAGTAAAGTCAAACGCATTCAGTAATTGTTACCACTACAGCTAATATTGTTTCACATCTTAGCTCTCGTTTTTTTTCTTTTTACTTGAATTAACACACACACGGCGACACACACACACCCCACACACAGGACACAGAAGCAGACAAACAGAAAACGCAAGCAGAAGTCAGAGCCTATAAATAAACAAAAAGGAAATTGTAAGGTTGACTTTCGCAATTACATATGTGAGGGAGAATTTACCTCCATGTAATGTTTTAACGAGCTTCAGCTAAGTAGAAGCGCTTTCGAGAAAATAGTAATAATAATTAAAAGAAAGTTCATCAGTCAAAATCCGCTCTTGATAAAACTCTATAGCGTATGAAATATTTGTTCCCGGCTCCTGTGAAAGCTTTGCAAAGATTCTTGGGTGCCATAAAACCTGAAGGCAATTAAAAGTGCTCATTTTTCACCACATTTCTAAATTCTGTAGCAATTAATCTGCCCAATTTGATTATGAACTGCACAAATTAAACAATAAAGACCTGTCTAATGAGGGATTAATTATGGGTAGTGGGAGGGGAGAGGGGCTGGAGCCGCAGCCATGTGTCAGTGTCTCCTGCAGACAGCGCAGGGCCATAAGGAAGACAAAGAGGCTCGGCATCCATGTGGTCCGGCACTGATAGGGCCCCCTCATCACAGATCAGTAGATCCGCAGCCAAGAGAGCCCATAAAAGGCCCGGCCGTAATTGAAAGTGCCAAAATCAATAGCGCTGACAGGCCTTAATTAAATTAAATATGTCTCCCATAGGAGAGGACTGGGGCCCAGGGGAAGAAGAAGGGAGAGCAGGAGCTGCTGCCTGAGTGAGCTCACTGTGAGAGGACTGCTGAGACATCCAGACTGCTTGTCCATTACGGAGCAGTGACTTTACATAACTGATAGGAGATTGTACCCAGGAGAGGTGTGTTTTGTAATGCCAGATGTTTAGAAAATGCAAAGGGAGTAATCACTGACGCTATCGTGATGTTTTGTTTACCAAACTTGACGGTGAATTTTACATGTAAACTGTGATATATTTCCAAGTGTTGTTACCTTAAGGACGTCTTTCTCTGGTCCCAGGTACGTGTTTAGAGCATAGGGTTGGTTTTTAGTTTAGTTTTATTTTTGTTTTTTTGCATAATGATGAACTTCTAATCTGTAAGAGTAAACCAAAATATTATCAAAATTGAGAAAAAGTCACTGTAAAAATGCTATACATGTGTTTCATTAGTTTCACTGCTTGCCTGCTAATCAACAACTTTATGAGTCAACAGGTTTACTTTTATAACTCTAATTGCTATCACAGAAGACAAAATACTGTGCAAGACTGACCTGTGGAAGCTCTCCGTATTTAGTCACGTTACAGTTGCAATATTTCGAACATCTTATTGCAGTTTAATGCAAGTTAAGGCAATTTCAAAGTGCACATTTAAAACAATACACTCTAGTTTCAGTGCAAAGTAATGCGCTTTACTTAGCTCCATTAATCCCATTGACTCTGACCAGATTCCCTCTCCTCGTTGAAGAAAAACACCATCACAGCATAATGCTGCCACCACCATGTTCTCTTCCCAGTTCTGGGTAATGCATTGTACAACATTTTACGATATCGTTTTAAATCTTCAAAGCACTGCAGCTATTTCAAATGTGGATTTAAGAATATGTTTTTACTGCATCCATGTTTTCAGACGTGAAGTGTGCTGTCATTTCTAAAGATTGGGTGTTTGGGCTTTCAGGATTACCATACTGCTGGTCACAGAAGGGCATCACCTGTATGAAGAAACAGAAACTCCTCATCATTTCAGGCTTTGCCCACATTTAAAAGATTATCCAGCAGGAGTCAGTGAAAGGTCACTGGCAGTGGGTTGCTGTGCGAAGAGGTGAACGAGGTGACTGCTGGGGTGGGGCAATACAGGAACCTCAACCCCTCTGGATAAACTTGAGTTGCAGACGGTTGAGACTTGTGAGATTAGAATGGAGCCAGGTCTGCTGCAGACTGGTCGGAGGGACGTGGGCACGGCGCAGCTCAGCCCCGACATTTTTCAGACAAGCCTCCCCTTTTCTCCCCCTCCTTGATTTCAACCCATCCTCTTCTGCTCTCATTTGGTTTTCTTTGACCAAGTCCACAAAGTAAAAGCAAAGAGAGCATGATGGTCAGGAAGACTTCAAACTTTTTAAAGAATAGTTTATGTGTATTGTGTCAACACAAGGGCAAAGCAAGATAGCAAGATATTTTTAAAATAGCTTGGCGAGTTATATATAGAATCTCTACAAGTGTATTTAAATATATTTAACCAAAGAAAAAATACATACCCCAAATTCTATCATATGGATTTTTATTGTAATAGAACAAAATTAATTTAATGAGTAAGCTTTGTAAAGATGACAAAGATCTTTGTTCTAAATGCTGTTTTCCAAAAACATTTATAAACAATAAAATAATTAAGAAGTGACTCTTAAATAAAAAGAATATATTATTTTCTTCTCATTATTATCAGAATGTTTTACTGCATTGGTAGGTAATAACTGATAAATACCTCCTCTTACACAGTAGGATGACAAAAATAAATAAATAAATTAATAATAATAATAATAATAATAATAATAATAATAATAATAATAATAATAATAATAATAATAATAATAATAATAATAATAATTAGCATAAAACTGTACATGTTTTTATTAGTTCCAAATGCGTGTGTTGGCGTTTCGGGGCTCCACTTCATTTAGCCAATCACCAAGCATCTTTTTAATGACCAATCACTGGGATGATTTGTTTCCCGCAGCTATTGCTTGTTTCGCGCTTATTAAGCATTTAGCGCTAATTTGATTTCTAATCAACAAGCGCACTCCGCGTCTGGGGGCCCCCACCGAAAGGATGGAGTTATCAAACGTTTCGCCATTAGTTAATCAATCCATTTTTTAGATATCATGTTAGCCAGACCAGTGATTTGCAAACGATTTCACCGTGCAAGGATGTTTAATGGCGTGAGAGAAATAAAAGGGAAGGCGATCATTTAATTTCACACCAAAAGCTGCACCACGGTTAATTGAGATTTCTTTGGCTGAGCGATGAAATGGTATAAATCTTTTAAAAAGAGAGAGAGAGAATGAGAGAGAGAGAGAGAGAGAGAGAGAGAGAGAGAGAGAGAGAGAGAGAAAAGAAAGGAAGTAAAAAGCAGCAGTTTTTATCTGGATTTTACAGCGCATTTGGGCGACAGGCTCAGGGAGTGATACGGCTGCTGGCACGGTGAAATGATTTTGATTTGGAAGTCAAGCAGGGGTCACAGCGTGAGGGATGCTGATCCTATCAGGCTGGGCGAGAGTGTGTGAGTGATGCTGGAATAATGAAGAGACGTGGAGCCTATGGAGCCTCTCAGCAACGCACCGAATACACGGTGCTGGACCATAATGTGACTGCTAAATCCAAAATGAACCCAAATGATTGAATTGCTCGGCGTTTCATTTAAACTGAATGTGCATGTGATTGGATCGGGTTGTTATGAATTGGACAGAATTGATATAAAAGGAATTTGGACCGAATTGTGCTATATTCGACCACATATTAATCGCCTTGAGATGACGTCACCTGCAATTGGCGCTACATAAATAAACTGAAGTGAATACAAAATTCCCGATAACTTATTTATTATTATTATTATTATTATTATTATTATTATTATTATTATTATTATTATTATTATTATTATTATATTTTTTTAAGTAATTGTAATAATAGTATTATTTCTATTATTATATGTTATTTTTTGGGAGAAATATTATTTATACTAAGATAAGAGTGATTTAACCAGATAAAACTTATCAATGCAAAATGTCTGGGTGATATGGCTTTCTGCCTTGGGCGGTAGGACCTGGGGGTAAAGGGAGTAAAAAACCACAAACACCAGGAACTATTAGACATTTTTAAATAAATGGGTCATTCTTCTTGTGATAATTGTGATAGGAGTATTTTTGAAATAATATCCTCAGCTTAATAGCCAATGTTCCAAAAAATAAAAAGTGTATCCATTGTTGATAATTTATTAAATTGACAACATAAAAGGCATTTCAAAGGAGAACATATCTGAATAATAATGTCCAGATACTTTAGAATAAAATCAACATGAAGCAGCTCGATATTAGGCTTGTTAAACTGAATTATTAACCAACATCACGAGTTCTTTTAAACAGTTGAAGTCTCTAAAAAGCAAAAAGGAAGGAAATCTCTCCGACTTTTTAATTTATATCTGTTGTTAGATCAAACTCTAAATTGGTTACATAATGACATTTTTAAATGCATTTATTTACTCCCAGAAAGGGTTTGTAGGAGTTTATATGGGTCCTTATACAACCAAACCCCCACAAACACTGATCAGTGTGGAAACAACTTTCATTTCTTTCACGGTGGACATACTGGAATCGTCACTCCTGTTAAAATTGCAATCACATTTCACCCCACAATGTCAAAATAAAGTGTTGCTGTAACGATTGATAATTGTTTACTGTCGCCGTTGCTTTTAGTTGGATTATCACACCAAATATTAACCTTCTTGCAGACCGTATATCAGCGTTGTCCATAAATATTAACAGTTAAAATTGTGCTTTATTGATCAGTTAAGGTTTAAACACATCGGACTGCGCCGATTGCAACAGAAGTGTAAATTTTCTCTGAAAACCGTCAACCACAAACCTAAAGTTTGTCTAATATTTCCACCTGTATCTCACGTCGGACCTTCTTAAATCACCGTGCCTGATTCTGCAGGCACATTTTTTCCTTGCAGAGCCTCTCCTCAGACAATATGCCCCCCGCTAGTCTGGCGACAGCCGAGCTGAGAGAGGTTTTTTTCCCCCTCTTCTCCTTCCCTTTCCTCTGAAGCGCAGAGAGTTTTTTATTTTTTTATTTTATCATCCCCATTTCCGCAGGGACGCATTCATCCAGTCTGTCAGCTCGGGAAAAGGTGAGGGAAGATAAATGGGGAATACAATGTACTTTATTCTTGATCAATTTAGCAGACTTGGAAAGTTAATCATTTGAGCAGGTAAACAAACACAAACTTCTACTTTAGGAGGAGTTTATTTGTGGAAGCTTTAAAATTGTTTATTTCTTTCGGCGCGCCTCGAAATCGGGACTTTATTTCTCTCCTTCTTCCTGCTTGCTGTTCTGCGAGCTTTATTATCTGTAACATTAAAATCTGGACATAACGTATAAAGTGAATGACTTGTGCCTTTTGTTTCCGTCTTGACTTAATGGAGACATGTCATTTCAGTCACACTGACAAGAACTGGCGGAACAAATGAGGCATTTTTAAGATTTTCTTTCATGTCCAAAATTATTCCATGCTGACTTTTTGTGAGCCATTTCATTGTTACTTATATTTGATCGTAAGAACAACTCCAAGTCTGCAATAAAAAAAAAAGGAAGAAGAAAAGAAAAAAGTTCCCTATGAACCGAAACAGTATAGCGGACAGGAGCTGCTGGGTTATCACATTAAACTGGAAGTAATGTTGTTTACACACATTTGAACTGGCAGCCACTCCATATTACATCGGTCATTTTGTGAAATAACCTCAAAACTGTGAGGATCATTTTCGCAAAAGACATGGGTCAAAGTTATTTATTTATTTATTTATTTATTTATTTATTTATTTATTTATTTATTTATTTATTTATTTATTTATTTATTTATTTATTTAAAAATCACTGTAGGACTCGTCTTAAACGTCTTATACACACTAATTAAAATAAATAAAGCAAAGTACATTTTTCATTTTTATATTTTAAAAACTATATTATATGCTTTTTTAAAGAGAGAGAGTCTCTCTATTTTTTGCTTTTTTGTAACAGTTCTTCGCAAAATAAAACGGATCCTTTATGCTGCCACCTGAAGCGACGAACAATTAATCCAGGAATTTGGAAATATGTACCGACTAATCCCGGACTACTTTTTCTTTCTACCGTAGACGGACGTTCACGCAGGTAGAGCTACACCTGCCACGCTGATTGGCTGGAGCGCATCCTGAAGCTTAAATGACCGAGAGGCATTGTTGCTTAGTGGCAGCAAAGTGGCCCGCTCCGCCTGATTGCGCTAATTGCTCTGAAACAGGATCCATTATGTATAATTATAGAGACCTTGGGCCGGACCGAAGGCTGCTGCTTCCATCTCTCCGCAGGGGGAAACTCACCAAGAGAAACAGTCACGGAAGCGGCTAAGTCACTTTCCTTCGAACATGTACGTGAATCTACTCATTGATAAGTAAATAAATTAGATAGCATACCTACCCGCGCGTGAGTGCTACTGTCCCCGGATGAAAAGTCATTTAACAAGGACCAAGAGCAAATATTTAACCTAAAACAACAGCAACTCCTTTTTCTTTTTTTTTTTTACATCCACTTCTCTTTTCATGTCTTTACAGTTTAAATTGACGGAGCTCGCATGAAAGGGGTTAAGACAACTTTCGGAGGCGGCAACAATGAGGTCTTTGTCTGCAGCCCCTGCCCCCTGAGGAGGAATCAAAGGTAGTTTATGAAGTTAAAGAAAGGCCCGATGGGCCTTAAACCTTTTTTCTGTAACTTAACTCGGCCCTCATTTGTTGCCCCGGGATTTAAATAAAACGGGATGGTAATCGTCTTCTCCGTGGCACATCAGTCTCTCTCTCTGCCTCTCTGTCTCTTTTTTTTCTTTTATAAAGGCTCGAGTTTGGGATGTTGAATGGCACCAAAGTCCCCCTGCTGCCACATGAAGCTAAAATATACAAAAGTTTTAGTATTTTTGCTAAAATATACTATATGCATATATATATAATTGTGTTTTAGTGACGACTGAAGAAAATGTGTCCGTGAAGCAGACATTTGTTGTTGGTTTATAATTAAAAATGAAAATCGTCTTAACATGTTTATAATGTTACAAAACAAACATACACGCTATTTCGTATTTAATTCTTTTTTTTTTTTTTTTTGCATAAATATCAGCAGCCTAAACTGAGGCTGCTTCGTGCCAAACATTAGTCATCTCAATTCGCCCCTTAATTATTTTACTCATTAGTCATGTCTCGCCTTCTTTTGATACCTCTGTTGTTGTTGTGCATCTTTTTATTTTTTATTTTTTGTAAATTAAGTATTAAATAGTCGTTTAGTACCTTACTTTGGCACTGGCAGCGTTGCTGACGAATTATAATGTTCTGGATTCCACTTGTGATTTTGAATGAAATTTGAATTATTAGTCCTGTAAATATTATCAGGAGATATTTACAACTAGAAATGTGACAATAACTGTCACATTTCTTAAGAGTCAGTTGGCCCTAAAGTGGATCAAAAGCAGAATAAATGAAAATAGTGGAATGGGGTATTCAGAAAATAATGTGCATTTCAGTACAGCAATTATAATTATATAGCAATTTCTTAACATTTTTATTCAGATATGTTTTCCACGATTCTAAATAAATTGGTAGGCAATAGCTTATTCACATTAATGCGAAACGTGTTTGTTTACATGTACGAAATGGCAGTATGAAGGAACGAAGTGGCAATGCACACTGGTGGGGGCCAATTGATCTGGAGCTTCAGAAGTCATCAGCTGATGCCTCCTGTGTCTTAGTGTAAAGGTACACTCCTGCACTAAGGACCAGGTAAGTGTTTGAGCCCCCAGGCAGAGAGGTCTTCTGTCGGCTGACGGAGTCCTGGAGCATCGGGTCTCTTTTAAAAGTGTTCCGTGTTGCATGTTTTGGGGGGGTTTTTTTTAAGTGTTTCCAAACGCACAGCTGCACAAAGCACATGCATCATCTGCAAATGCGAACTAAGACAATAATCACCTGCAGCTGTCAATTAAAGTCCAAAACAAAACAAAAAAAACCGAGTACCTACCTTGATTTTCATTACTTTAGCAGTCAAGTTCTCGTTAAAAACTAACATCGCTTTTCATCCTCTCAACCGGTCACGACAAGTCTCTCTCTCTCTCTCTCTCTCTCTCTCTCTCTCTCTCTCTCTCTCTCTCTCTCTCTCTCTCTCACACACACACACACACACACAAATAGCAGATTATTTACCTTATCTGGCTATCTTTATTGCTTTGCAGGAAAGGTCTGCCGGGCGACTCGGTCGCAAATCATTATGTCACCTTGAATGTTAATTGCACCTTATGAGAAGCGGGTCTTTTTTTAAAATGTTTTAACCATTTCAAACCACCGCAACAAGCCCAGACTTAATGAGGCGGCGTACCGCCAAAAAGGGAGGGAGGTGTCCCCCTGACCATGGAGAGCCGCACCAGCAGCTCTCCGTCCATCCACAGCCACGGGTCAGCGGCGGTGTGGAGATGTTATTACGTGCGTTCCAGGAATCCTTCATTACGTCGCCGCTGCCTGCGCCGCTCGCACAAACCTGTGGGCGCCGACTCCCTTCCTCCATATATACACATAGACTGACATTACATGACTCTGGCGCTCATTTGAATAGATGCAGCGGCATGTGATCAGCTGTGAGGACGGACTAATTTCTCGCGCTGAATGGCTCAGTGTCCCTGGGCTAGGGCGGACAGAGGAAGAGGAGGAGGAGGAGGAGGAGAAGAAGAAAGAAAAGGAGGAGGACGACGAAGAAGAGGAGGAGAAGGAGAAAAGGAAAGAGGGGGAGGAGGTGCCGCGCTGTTGTTTTTTTTTTCCCCCTTTCTCCCAATAGTCTCCCTAAAAGTGCAGCCCTTTGATCCGGGCCGCTGCTGGCGCCTAAAAACAACATAAGTTGTCTGCCCATTAGAGAGACTGACAAATCGTGACAGATTGTTTATGCGTGGTAATTAGCAGTGCTGACGCTATAGCCTGAGAACTGATACAATAAAAAAAAAGACTCTACCTGCATTCACTGCAAGGGAGTTTAGATAGATAGATAGATAGATAGATAGATAGATAGATAGATAGATAGATAGATAGATAGATAGATAGATAGATAGATAGATAGATAGATAGATAGATAGATAGATAGATAGATAGATAGATAGATAGATAGATAGATAGATAGATAGATAGATAGATAGATAGATAGATAGATAGATAGATAGATAGATGTAAAAATTCTACTTTTGTATCCTTTCAAGACATGAGTACATGTCTTGTACATTCCAGGAAGACTGACGTGAGTATTTCTTCTTGCATAAAACTGTCCATGTCATTAAAAAAATCATTTAAAAATTTTAAAAGAACTGGACAAGTGAAAACAAAAGGCTGGACATAGACGTATTCTGACATTGAATCAAAAAATATTCACCAAGATTTATTGTGTGTTGTAGTGTCCTTTAATGGGAATTTGATATGACATGCATTTGTTTGGGAGTAATGGGAACAGAAATACTTTTCTGCCCTACCATCACAAATGTAAACATGTAGACTATAATGATGTGTTGTCAGAGAGCAAAACTCCAGACGGGACTGTCTGGCGCAGAACAGAAATAGATCTGTGGAAAAGAAATCACGATTTAGCACAGTGGTGGTGCTGTGATGCTGTGGAGGCAGCCTCTCTTCCAGTAACCATGGAAACTTCACCAGAATGCAGAAGGAAATCTTGGAATTAACTCTTTCATGTCAATAAGAAAAAAAATTCTGGTGATCTCTACCAAAAACCTGTTAGCCAGCATTTTTTGTGTTCATGCCTCTAATTCAAGACACATTTCTCCCTAGAGAAATGATTTATCAGAGGCAATATCAACCTTCTCCCATCTATGGGTGAGCTGAAGAGGATATGCTCTCTGGACAATTTGGAGATGTGTGCTTCAATCGTGTAAATTAGCCAAAGGGCTGCCCTATTGGCAAGATGGAATTGTACACCAAACCAAACCTTTTGCTGGTGTTAAATTTTGCTCTTGTGATATTTTGTTTTCTTGCCAAATTCTGTGGAGTAAAACATTTTTCGTGTTCAATGATGCGGCTGTAATAAGATGTGAATTTATTATTCATCTTAAAGAGTGCCAAGAAACGTGTCCACATTTCAGTACTAAAAAAGAATGACAAGGTCTAGCCAGCAAGCTGGTCTTAATTTGATTAGCTCCAATAAATGACACTTCTTGCTGCTGTTTTCAGAAAAAATGGCAACTTCCTGGAATAGATTTTAAAAGTTTGATGTCATGTTATGATTAGCTTGGGCTCACTCACTAATTTTGACATAAAAGGACAAACCAGGTGCCAAAAATGACAACTGTGTAGAATTACACTAATTTAGCTGTGCAAGCATATTTTAAACTTGTCTTTACATTAAACACAGCAGAATCATCGATTGGAGTCAGTCCAAACACTCTGGTTAAAATGTAACAGTGTGTTTTAGCAGTATAAGAAAAAAAATCTTATTCTTTCTGTTCTTGGATATAATTAGGACTAAAACGCCATTTGGGAGCGCTTACTCTTGATTACACCACGGACCATAAAGAGTTTGTTTTGTTTACGTGTATTTGAAGTCGGTTATATTGTTAAATTTCCTCTGTCTGATTTTCTTTTTTTCTTTTTTTTAAACCCCACATCTCACTCGGGCCGGCCCCCTGTCCACGCTGATTGGCCGCCTCTCTCTCCACGCCTGCTTTATTATAAAGCTCTTCGCTCCAATCTGGCCGCATAAACATGAGGATGCCGTCACTTTAGCAGAACTCTTCCCACTGGTCGCAGTCACAGTCGAGACTTGAAAAAAAGTCGTCTCTCTTAAAGTTGCGACAAAACTTTTAGAGACTTTAACTTTCGTCTCTCTCTTTTTGTATTTATTTATTTATTTTTTTCTTTTACTTGCGCACAGTCGGGACCTGTATGGCCCCATCGACCGCTATGTCAGCACTGACTGCCGGTGTGAAAAGCGAAGACCTCTCCCCCCGATCGGTGCTCGTCAATAGAGGCGAAATGCAGACCAGCCTGAGCCCCGCAGAGGAGAACGGGAAACCCAAAGTCGCGATCCTGCCTTTCAGCGTGGAGGCGTTGATGGCTGACAGGAAGCCCACCAGAGAGGTGCCATCTCCGGACGGCGCGGCCGGGACGTCCCAGTCGCTGAGGAAGGGGACGCGGATGGGCGCCTTCGCCGGTCTAGACGCTTCTGTTCCCGCTTTGCCGATGAACTCTGCGTTTTCTGTCGGCGACATTATGAACATGTCCGATGATGTGCTGATTAAACCCGAGAGCCCGGATAGTCAAGAGAGGACTTCGTGGATCCAAAGTCCACGTTTCTCCCCGACACCCCCACGTAAGTCCCACTTAAAAATGCCTGTTGTGAGAATTACGCATGGATTAAGTTTATAATGCACATAATGTAAAAACTAACGCGTAAATTTAAAAGATCAAAATATGCCAACCCAATTTCTTTTTTCGCAAAGCGTTCAGTTTCGAAAAGGTACTAAATTATTATTTTGGTAACCGGGTCGCTTTGTTGTCGTTGCAGGACGCTTGAGTCCTCCCGCCTGCCCGCTGCGCAAACACAAGACAAACAGAAAGCCTCGGACTCCGTTCACCACGTCCCAGCTGCTGGCCCTGGAGAGGAAGTTCCGCCAGAAGCAGTACCTCTCCATCGCGGAGCGCGCAGAGTTCTCCAGCTCCCTCAACCTCACGGAGACCCAGGTGAAAATCTGGTTCCAGAACAGAAGAGCCAAGGCCAAGCGCCTCCAGGAGGCAGAACTGGAAAAACTGAAAATGGCAGCGAAGCCCATGTTGCCCCCGGCCTTCGGGATCTCCTTCCCCCTCGGCGCACACGTTCCGGCGTCCTACGCGGGGTCGCACCCGTTCCAGAGGCACTCGCTGCCGGTGTCTCCTGTGGGACTGTACGCCGCGCATGTGGGATACAGTATGTACCACCTGGCTTGACAGGGGTGAGGGGTGAGACGGGGGACACACACAAAAGAAAGAGGGCACCAGCAGGACTACGTTTCACAGAGAGATTGAGCCCCTTTTGGACCAATGATGCGACAAATGAGAAAAGCATCCAGGTGGGGAGGTCAGTGTCGCGTCTGGTCAGGGAAGGTGGAAGCAAGGCCTCCTAACGGACCCACTCTGACGACGCTGTGTTCCCTTCCGTTTCGACCTGGCTAGTAAATTCCCACAGTGTGTGTCATTTTAATCTCAAGTCTGAGATGTGTCAGACAAGATTCTCTGAAGATGGATTTTTTTTTCTTTTCTTTTTTTTTTTTTTTGCAAATATGGAAGACGACTTGCAACCTTCAAACGTATTTTGACCTTAAAGTCAAGTGTGGACATTAAACAGGGCGTCCTTGACAGCCAGGTGAAAGGTGACAAACCTTTTTTTCCAGAGATCAAGGCGCAGCTTGACATATTTTTTTTGTACCTACAAACTTTGACTGGGCTTAAAAAAGACAAGCTGATGTCAAACTACACTAACAACTCCACAGCTTTGGAATCGGCGTTTTTCTATTTTGTTTTCATGTTTTACTTTCATATAAATGCGCAACCGCAGCGTCTTATTTAGTCCGTAAAATCTGGAGAATCACAGCGTTTGTTTTTATTTTTTTCTTAATAACAGCACTGTCTGTTGTTTCATTGGTTCCCTTATTTTGGAAGGGGGAAGTGTACTGTAAAGTAATGTATATTTGAAAAAAATATCCTCATTTATATTCTGAATATATTTGTGACATAACTTAACAATAAATTGTTTATTCTTTTTTCTCCATGTTTTTCGTTTTAAATTGCGCTTTTTCATTTTAACTGCAGAAGGTCTTCCTTAAACCTATTTTCAATATATTTTAGAGCCATTTAACCGAAAACAAATTCTGTTTAGTGTTATAGATTTTAAACAAGAGATTTGGGTTAAAAAGCTGAACTCTTCCAAGCGGGTGACTTTCAATGTGTTCACGGGTTATGAAGTGAAAAAGGGCAAATTTTCAACTTTTTATTTTTTTATTTTTTTATAAAGACTTGTCTACACAAAAGACTTGTGCAAATCTCACAAGTTGGAGTATGAGACTCATTGTCGCTGGTCAAACTTAAACATCTTCAGAAAAATGCATATTAGGTGAAAACAAGGTGCCTTAAGAAAAATATAGGTAGGCCTATATGTAAAAAAAAAAAACGAGTTACTTAAATATCACAAAGAAAACTTCTGATCTCATTCGATCCCTGTCATGATCTCTGTTTCAGTTCATCTCAGTGACGTTTTGAAGTGGATTTAATCAAGTTCCATGTTTTTCTACGAAGAAGTTACAACGATGATGCTTTTGTGCCGATTCCAGTTTTTCGGTTTCTTCCAATTTTGACCGATTACTTTTTTTCCCCTATGGTGTATAACTGAGAAAACGTCATTCCCCTGTTGGGGGTAGTTGTTTTGAACCCAACTAAAACGAAAGAACTTGAACACTGAGTATTTAGGTATTAGAGGAAGTCTTTCTGATTTTCAGGACTGAAAAGTTGTCATGAGTTTAATGAATGATGGGGGTGGCAGGGTTCGATTTATTGAACACTTGATCTGCTGATCTATCAGGGTCGATTGGAAAACTGGTCAGTTCGATTTTGTGTTCGGTACATCTCGATATTTTCTTAGCTGTGGGTGTTTTTCTTTTCGCCTTTGAATCGCCTAACCCAGATATTAAAGGCGCCAGATGGAAGCAGGAGGAAGAGTGGGTGGCGGACAATCACTTTTGCTGACTTCAAACCACAGAGATATATTCTGAAAATTGCCTCTCTTGGGTGGAAATTGCTCGTAAACAATCCGCCGTGTGACTGTCATTACGTGCGTTTAAGAGTGTAAAGTGAGCCGGGTGGCGATTCATTACAACATGAGGTGGACTGAGCCATTTGTCGGTGTGAGTCTGGAGAAGAGTTTCTGACGCCCTGGAGTAAACGCAGGCAGAAAAGTATCCGAACAGAAACTTAAAGTCATTTTCTGCCATCAGGGAGGAGGGAGGGGGATGAGAGGAGAGGGATCAGATAGGAGGGTTGGGGGGGAAATTACAGACCGCTCCTCGGCGCTTTTAAAGGCTTTCTTCGGACTTTCCTGCCATTCAGGCAGGGGTTAAACTGGAGTAAAATAATTGCTGTAATGAGCAAAGGCAATCTGCCGCAGACAGAGGCCGGCTCCAGCGAGGCTGTAGCTCCAGGCAAGGCGGAACTTTTATCATTCCTAAAATGTCAACGGGGGACTGGGACGGGCAACACGCTCAGCTCAGAGCGCTGTGGTGAAGCAAGTAACCAGGGCAAGAGCCTCTCCACTTATTCAGGTACAATCCTTTTATTCGTTTTCATTATTTATCGCTTAGACTCATTTCAAAAGTGTTTGATTTTTCTTCGACTCGGCTCCTCAGATCACCTCCGCTCCGTCTCGTCCAGCATGCAGGCACGAATTAACGTATAATCCCCGACAATAAGTTCAAATCACACGGATGGACGCTCCTTCTGAAAAGAGCAGAAACTTGACACAAAGGAGCCAAAGGAGACCGGTCCTCTCTTCTGAAGCCTTTCATTCCTTTGTCCCCCACAGCTCTCTATCCTGCCAGGGGCCAAACACAAAACAAAAGTCGCTTGTTTATGTCGTGGAAAAGATCACAGGAGGTTTTTCTTAACTCCGTGGTAAAACCTCTTGATCCCCAAAGGAGGCAAATAGGTTATTATCGTGGATAAATGATTATAAAAAGAAGACGACTTTAACCGTTGAATGGGCGGAGTATTATGGGCAATTTTAGCTTGTAAATGTAACCAGTGTCTTTTTAAAAGCTTGTTTTCCCCGCTAAACACGTGTCTTCTTTTAGAGTTACATGTGAAAAAAATTGAAAGAGACTGACAAAAAAAAAGTAAGCTGTCATATTTCTTTCAGAAACTCATCAAATGAGCACTTGATTTATTTCCCCTCCCCCCCCCCCCCCATGCATAATACATAACACATCTAATGAGCCCTAAGCAATTTTTAACTTTTAGGCCTAATACTGTACACAATTACTAGTATGACTCACTATAACTCAAATAACCCCAAAGACTTTAAAATTCGATCGTAATAAGCTATGCTTAGTCTCATATTATACGAAGAAAAAAAATTATAATAATTCGGCTTTAAATGTGAGATTAAGTGATATTTAAGTATTTTGGGGGAAAAATATTTCAGTTCATCACAACTGCTTAACAACAAATAAAGCAATTGAAAAGCAGTGGTTTAGGTGTCGTTTTACTAGTACGAAATGGAATCAGAGATGTACGAAACGGCTTCACTTTTGAAAAGACCATCCGTATTCGCAAATTTTTATCAAACAGTAAAATCATATTTAGTGATTTTACTTATACGACGTTACATAAAAATATCAGTAAAATCCCAAAAATAAAATTAAATAAAATAAAATAATCACTAGCGGCATTTCTTCTTCAGCATTACTTTAAAGAACTGGCCTTTCACTGGTTCACAACCGGCATCCTCCATGACAGATCCCACACCACCACCTTCTGTCCGCAGACAGATTAACAGAAGATACACCGCAGCTGTAAACACGCATATGGAACCACGAGTGCACTACAGGCTCGTTTTATTCCCATATCAAAAATATTATTATTATACATATAATGTACGCAACTATCAGCCGTTCTTTGATCTCATTACGATTTCCTAAAAGCAAAATAAAACCATATAATTAATAGAATCACTTATAATGCAAAAATGAAATCATTTGAATTGAAAAAAAAAGTGCGCCAGTTTCACCTGTTTATCTCCATGTGTGTAACTGCATGCCTGTCCAGCGCCGCATGCAGCCTATAATAACTCCACATGAACGTGATAAATCATGGCTCAAAGATAGCCACCATCGGCAGTTTCTTGCGGATGTCTCTCCACTAAAAGCAAGGAGGCTAATAAAACCTGGCCTCCTGCAGAAAACCAGATGTTCACGTTTTGACGGGAATGTACAGCAAAATCACAGCGCATGTTTTCAAAAATGAAAAATCGCAGTAGGTTTTTACCATGGAGTCAGCTCTGAGAGAAAAGAAGAGATAAGAAGAGATGTAAATCGACCTACTTTTTTTTTCTTGCGTGATTGTATTTCGGCTGCTGAAACCTCATTTAAGCGGATGGATATAAAATCGATATACATTTTTACACAATCACCATAGTTGTTTTATTATTTCAAGTGTATACGCTATTTGAGTTATTCTACATGGGATATGATGGTCTATGTAGGATGACAAAAATCTTAACCCTACTGCAATGATGAGAAAATTAGTTAATGGATACCACTAGAGGGCAGCACCGTCTTGACCTCCATGTCATGAAAGGTTGACATGTTTTGCCCTTTGCTCAGCCATTTTTGTGCTGAGCAGAGACAAGAATAAAGTTTTCAACTACGAATTTGTTCAATCTTTTCACACTACATTAAAATTAAATGTGTTATTCATCATTATGTAAGCCAAAAACCATGTAAGATGTCTTTAGCAGGGCAAGAATATAAACAACGTGATAGGTCCTTTGCTATTGAGACAACATTACTGTAAATGGCAATGAAAGTGCAAAATGCTATGAAACCCACCCCTGAAAAACTCTGAAACACAAAACACATGACTGCCAGTTTGGTGTATGGCTGCACTGTATTAGAAGCATCAGAGAAAAGCGAGAAAAAGTCAAAGCCCAACTGATAAGCTGCCAAAAATCAAAAAATGGCAAGAGGAAAGCTACTGTTCAAAGGAAGTCATAAGTCTAACTTACAGTTTGTCACAACAAACACATGGAACAAGGTGTTGTGGTCAGATGACACAAAAAGGTAACATTTCATCAAATAAAATGTGGAAAACTATCGTTATACCTCTGAGCACACAATTTCCATAGTGAAACATGGTGGTGGCAGCATTGTTCTGTGGAAGTACAGCAGGAGGTCACAGGATTAAATTCAGGTGTGCTGGTGCAGAAATGCTTCTAAAAGTAGGAGGACAGTGGGATTTTTTATTTTTATTTTTTGGAAAATCTTAAAAAAAACCAAACCAAAACAAAAAAAACTGGAATAACTAATCACCCACTTTAATCCAAGTACAGTTTGATCACCCTGAAAGTTACTTGGGCGTACCAGAGTAAAGTGGGATGAATACACAACAAATGGCACTCTTTTGCCTGATTTTTATTTTTTTTTATAAGAACATTCAAAACCATATATTCTTTTTACTTAAAAATCCCAATATTATAGATGGAACTTTGGTTTATAGTGTCACCAAAAGTGGAAACGGTAGAGGGGGAGACTTTAGCAAGGCTCTGCAGCGAGATAAAGTGAACACCTAGTCTTGACACTAGTGTCTTGGATTTTCTGAAAACATACTTTTAGCCCTTATCAGTATATAAATCAACAGCCTAATAAGGTATATTTAGTGTACACAGGAGGACAACATTGTTTACCACAACACAGCCTCTCAATCGCCTGGTTTACTGACGAGCACAATTATTATAAACAGAGTAGAGAATGTGCCGGTCATCTATTGGGGGAAACATTTCCTTATGCGCACTAATGAGGCAACACTTCTCTAAAAAAATGCAATAAAAGTGCTAAATGTGATGGAAAATTGCCTGAGAGCCCTATAAAAGAATCAGAATCTCAAACTGCATGGCCGCTACTTTAATGTGAATAAGTTTGTGATGTGTTCTTTATAAGGGAATTTTATTTTAACAAAGCAGAGAATGATTACTGATTGCACAGCATTTGGGTTTTTTTTTTTGGGTGCAGTACCTGAACATTGCATTGCCACGGCCGCCTGCGGTTTTAATGTTCTGTTCTAGTTTTGCTTTTAAGAGTAGGTGCATTGTGCTGCCCTATAATTATGATTAATAAGAACTGCAATTAGGCTTTATGAGCGTACTGTGGACAGGTTTTCTCAATAAGCCACATGGTGCTGACTAACAGTTTGGTCCTTTCAGGGTCAGTTTATTATAGCTGCGAGGAGTTCAGACATGATGGTTCAGAAGCAGGGTCTACTTGGAACAAACTATAAATTGGTTTGATGGATTCTAGGGATTCTTCACGGAGCAGATGTGACTCGGTTTCTGTTTCCAACAAACAGTTTTCAACATGGCAAGCTGCCTGCTGGATATGGATCCAATAACTGATCAACATTTTTGAAAAGACTAAATATTGGAGTGCTAAAATTTGACAATGATTTTACTCAAATATATAATGCTTTTAAAAGGTGTTCAGAATTTGTCAGATCTTACATGGATGTATCACCTTCATGTGGTGACCTGACCAGCCCTAGACAGCCCATAATAAACCCCACAGCCTGTTACTGTCACTATCATGTTTCACGGAGTGTTTATGCTGAGAAGAAATTATAGATGAGTGGATTTTTTTTTTTTGCTCATTACATTTGAAGGCAATTGGGTTCATTTGATTTTATTTAGGGGTACCAGGGTCAACAGGGCATGCATTTTTCTTAATCTGCTTCACAATTATCCAGCACTTTGTCTTGGTCTACTAAACAAAATTTAAGTAAGATACCTTGAAGGTTATGGTTGACTGATGAAATGTGGAAAACGTAAGAGGATGTGAATACTTTTTCAAGGCACTTTTCACAGTCAGAGAGATTAATAATCAATAAAGTTTTGTCTTAAGCTAATGAAGCATTAAAAATGTGAACAGTTCTTCTTCCAGTGTGGTACCTGGTTGACTAGCACCATCTACTGATCGATCAGAGTACCTTAAACCTGCTGCCAAAAGAAGGCCATAACTGCAACTCTACCTGTTCCTGAAAGCCCTCATGATTCTAACTTAAAAAGTGGATCAACTGTGTGATTATTAACAGCAACCATCAGCTAAAGCTAGCTAAAGGGACAGACTGCAGTGGTGAAACATAACCATGGAAACTCGGGTCAGAATGAAGATTTTTACGTGAATTACTGAGGAACAAAGCAAAGCAGCAGAATCTTTGATCTAAGTATGGAATCAGAGAAGTATTAGTTCTGGTTAGTATAGTATACTTAGTATACTAGTATATATTTAGCATAGTTAGTAGTATAATTTTTTAAATGACATCAGTGAACTGATGATTCAGTCGTTATTATAGAACAAACACTGTGACGTTCGAATAGTTTCTACTATTAAAGACCTGACTCAGTTGAAACTAGCCTTGTTTTCAGTAATAGAGTCGTCCAAAACGTTCTTCTCCTCAGGATTTCACAACTTTGGCTAACTTAAAATCAATAAGTCATGGCTCATTTGGTAAAAAGTAGATCCGAATGTGCGTTTAAACTGTGCGTTTAAACTGTGAAAGGTCACATCAGGATATGTAATGAATCGTCATTGATATTTCTATCAGTCCATGTCAGTAATTTTAAAAAGTATAGCCAATGCTTATTGCTGTCTTGTTGTCTTTGTGTATGTGATTTGGTGAGGGGTGTGGTGTTTAACTGAAGCAGAGAATAAATGTGACCTATGTGGTTGTTTTTTCCAGGTGTCCAAAGGGTAGGCAAACATATAATATCAACAACGTTTGGTTATTAGCCATTGCAGCAATATTAGTATCAGATAACCAAAGGCTAATGTGATGGATGGTAGAGTTCTTTAGGGTGGAAGAAGATAGCAGCCACTGTTTTAGCTCTTGTATTTATTTCTGTTATTCCAATATGTTGAGGTCAGACACTTTTAAAGCAGCTTAAGCATCAGTGAAATCCATGATAAACGTTCTGGCCAAAATGCCGAAATCCATTTGTGATGCAGGATGAAAATGGTAAGTGATTTATTTACAATTTAAAAAAAAAGTGCCACCATGTAAGCAAGTGGTAATTAAGTAAACCTTATTTGAAAGTATATGAAATAGTTCAAATAAACCACAAAGTGATTAACATTGTAAATAGGCATAACAAGACAACAACAGAAAAACATAAAAGTACACACAAAAACACATACATTGAAAATCATACAGCCAAAATCAAGTTAGAAGCCAGTCTAATTCAGTTTTCATGATTTGAGTTGTCTGTGTGCTTATTTAGGTTTCTGTCAGTTGAGTTTGTTGTCCTGTCTACCCTTGACTGAGCCCAGCTGCGTCTAGTTCCCTTGATTACCCTCTGTGTATTTAAATCCACCTGTGGCTATTGTTCATTGTTGGGTCCTCAATTGATGTCATTGTTTCTAGCTGAGTTACTAGTCACTACTGGTGTTTGAGCTCTTAGCCATCTGCTCACCTGTGCTGTCTAAATTTAGTGCTTAATTCTTCATTATACCATCATTCCCACTGTGTCTACCTCACCACTCTACTACAACAAAGCATGACACTCCAGCTGGTTCATTAAAACACTTAACAGATTCAAAAAAGCACAAAAAGAGAAGGCAACAAATTCCACAAACCTGGGTCCTCTGTTCAAAATGTATCTCTTTCTATCTAAAAATGTATTCTGGGAATCTTTGACAGCCTTTGACCAGAATATGCTGCAGGGGATTGGGAATCCTCTCTAGAGCGTTATCTATGGAGACAACCGTCTTGCTGTTCAGGGAAACTGCTGTTGGGTTTGGTTTTGGAGGAAGAGAGAATGATCCTTGCACCTGGGGAAATGTATGTGGCATCAGAGGAAGGTTTGATTATTTCAGAGAGAAGCAGAACTGATAGATTGGGCAGGTGGCAGGTGGTTCAGCAGTGAGCAGAACTGCAGAGAACGACTTTGGAGAAGGTAAGTTTTCCAAGTAAGTTAGTGTCACAAGGAGGATGTGGCTCTAGAGGTCTAATGTGAAAGCACTTTCAGCACTAGCTTGAGCCTGGGAGAGACAGAGTGAATAACTCAGATGTGGGCAGGGGATAACTCAAGGAAGTAAAACTGACCAGAGAACATAAAAACTCAAGAGATAGATAACTCACTGAAGGGCCTGACTCCACATCACAGGCAGAGTGGTCACTCAGCTGCTCCTTTTATCCACAGAGATCTTGATGATGAGAGGACTGGAAGGTGCATTTGTCTTGTTAAGAACATCACCAAAGCTAACATGGCTTCAGTAAGATGTGTTTAAAATCAACCAGGGATAGTACTTGCTGTATTGGTGAGCAAACTGAGCTCAAACACAAAGGAAAGAATACATTTAATTATATCAATAAACAAATCTAAAAATTTTAGATCTATGCCGAAGATTCATGAATTTATGGGATGCCCCTGGTGGCCCGGAGGCCCCAAGCAGCAGCTTCATTTGCATATACCTTGAGTCGATTGTGACACGCATAGACCAAAATCATGACAAGATGGAACCAGCAGATAAAAGCCGTATGCCATATGTGTTAGTTTTGCCCAGAACAGACAAATACTTTTTCCCGTGAATCGAAATGCAAAAACGCAGTTCCGCCAGCAGAGGCCAGCAAAGGATAGGACTGAAATCAACAGCCACAGTCTAATGGTTTTAGGAGAACTTGGTGAAGGCAGAGTTCATAATGTCCGTAAGCGGGATGTTGATAAACTCCTAAAAAAAAAAAGAGCTGAACACCAAAATCAAATCGAAAGACATTTAAACTAAAATAGTTAAAAGGTTTATATGATTTTGTCTTCTAAAAAATTTATTCATTTTTTTAATGCAGGACAAATGTCAAACTATACCAAGCACTAAAGTTAGTCTATTTTTGTATCACTGGGTACTTTTTTTCTTTTTTACAACAAGTTGACTTAAAAGCAAAAAAAAAAAAAAAAAAGAAAAGAAAAGAAAAGAAAATAGAGCTGTTACACTTACAAAGGTTTTCATGAGATTTTAATGGCCCCTGTTCACAAAATTGTGGATACAACCAAGCTTGTCTTTAAACCAGCCCAGCGCTAGACTCATTTCTGAATTTCTTTTCTTCCATAAAACCTATCCTTTACATCATTTGGTGTTAATTCATTGGCTTTTCCACTCTTTATTCAAAGACAGGAAGGAGAAATCTAATCTGACTGATTTTTTTCACCAGCATTTTTAAACAGCTCTCATATTCTTGTCAGAGCAACATGTTCCCCAAAAGTAAACAACATAAAATCCCCTTAAAATATTTTGTCAAACCAAACGCCCTTTGCTGTTTCTTTCATTGGTTTCACATTTTTCAAAGGAGAGTTTAATCTTCTGTGCCCCAAAGCCTGATTTACACCTACACCTACCCAGTCCGCTCTACTTATTGGTTGACCACAAGCCCCTGTGTGAGCTGATGAAGAAAACATTGGATGAGATCATGAGCTACAGAAGAAAAACACAGCACCTATTTTAGAAGAAATCCAATGAGACGACTCATCTCTCGGGGTGAGTTTGTTGATATAATACAACAATTTGGCCAATATTCTGGTGAGAAATCCTTTCATTCTTGCACTTTAGCTCAGTTTAAAAACCAGCGCATTATCAGGAAACTTCAGTGAAAACTCTTTATCTCTGAGCTAAAAATAGTATAAATTGTAGCGCATGCAAATGAATGATGTCCTAGTGACTGGCACAAATACAAAGGGGTATGAAATGTAACTAATTCAGCTGAGGGAGCAATACAGTAAAGACTGCTTTATAAATACATTTATTTTTAATTGTTTGCATATCAGATGAGAGCTGGTCATTTTGATTCTGTGCTGTTTTATAATTTTCTCCTTCAGTGCCAAACATTTTGGCAGCAAAAAGGGAGCTGCATCCCACAAGTCTCTGGCATACAGCGACTGAGTCTGACTCAATTTGTTTGTTTTGACGTGATTTACATGTGAGATTTTGTTTTACATAACAAAAACTTCACATTTTAATGGAGGTGTGGATTTTAGAGAATGATGTGCAGTGCAGAATGATGGAAAGAAAACACGGACATAAAAACTGATAGGAAAAGAACTTTTTTATTAATTGAAAAGAATAACAACCTCTACTGATTGCGAATGTACACATATTTATGTGAACAGTCGTTGTACTTATTATTACTCATAATAACAAAGTAGCAGAAACATCAGAGCTCCTTAGATGTAAAACCTAATCAAGAACATTCAGAGATACAAACGGCACAAGAAGGAGAAAGAAAACTCCACAGTTGTGTTACTTGGGAGCTCCCAGTAACACAATCTATTCCTGCTAATTGCACACAAACCTTTGATCAACCCTGGTAAATAAGGAGAGGTCAACTCTGCACACACAAGGACCTTGTAGTGGTTTATTATTTGAAGGTTTTCATCGGCATGGCTGGTATTCAGCTAATTTCCTGTGGAAAGTTCTCCGCCTGCTGGTGGAATGTGACCACACGTGTCCCCCGACATGCAGCCTGTCGCCCAGCCCTCAGCCAGCGAACATACAGGACGTTAAACAGCCTCGTCTTCGGCGGTATATGCTTGCTTTTACTGCTCTACATTTGGATACAATAGATTTCTACGAAGGTATATGTCTGTGAATGAGTGTGAGCTGTCTCATCTGTCCTCTTGCAGCAGCTGCAGCCTGTCTTCAGCCAGGTTTGGGCTGCTGCGTCCGGTGTCGATGGCCTCACAGTCGTCTGTGAAAAACACCAAGTCCTACCGGGACAGAAACAACAAACACAGCAGAAAAACGCAAGTTTACATTTGGTCGAGCTGCTCCCGGCTTAAAAGTAGGGAAAACACGGCTGAGAGGCTCTCACCCGGTAACAGATTCTGGTGATGATGACGAACAGGTTCTGGGTTTTCCGCTTCAACTGGACCATTCTGGGCTTCTCTTTGCAGCTCTGGCCGGGATGGTTCAGCAACACGTAGAGAAGGTCACGCAGTTTGTTGGTGATGCATGCATTCTAGAGAAATAATGGTATGTGTTTGAACTAACATCTTCATTTAATTAAGTGTTTTAACCTTGATGCAAACAACCAAACAGTTTGATTGAATGTAGCTCTTATCTGACTATCAATCATGTTCACCTGAAACAACCCTTAATACTATACATAGACGAAAAAACCCCACAGGTTTCCTCTATAGAGGTATTCCAACTTACATGCACATCAATGTGGATGACAGGTAGAACTTCAGCACACGCTTTCTACAAACCAATCAACACAGCAAGAATGAGACAAAGTAAAAGCCTCGGGTCTAACATGACCACTGCTGCAGTGAAGCGTTCTTACGGTGCGACTGGAATTGTGGATCTTGTCCAGCAGGGTCATGATTTCTTTGCTCAGGCTAAGCGATCTGGAGTAGCAAGTCGGAGGAGTGCAGTCGCACTGAAGCACGACGC
The DNA here is from genome assembly GCF_019740435.1 of Gambusia affinis. Classification (NCBI taxonomy): domain Eukaryota; kingdom Metazoa; phylum Chordata; class Actinopteri; order Cyprinodontiformes; family Poeciliidae; genus Gambusia; species Gambusia affinis. The sequence goes on along the minus strand of NC_057874.1, from coordinate 16,509,153 downwards.
TGAAGAAGCAGAGGAGAGCAGTCAGTCCCAGCCTCATGTTTGTCAGCTCCAGAGAGGTCCGGCTGCCTGTACGGGAGTTCAACGAGTAGGCTGCAGAGAGAACGACTGGCTCCACTTTTAAGGATGGAGACGGAGTTAAAAGAAAAAAAAAAAAAAAGAAGAAAAATGAGAATGACGTGGAAGAACTGGAAGGCTCAGCAGGGAAAGAGAAAACAGACAGACTGTTGGAAAGGAAATCACAGAGGCTGTAGAAATGAGTTAATCTTACTGTGCAATAAGCAGATCCAGTATTTTTTTGTTTTGAACTGTTCTGGTTCGTTAATGCAGACCATGGAGTACTGTCCAGGCAAAAAAACAAGAGAGGTAAAGAATATGTTTTAAGAAACAAACGCCAAAACTGGAGATTGTAATATTTCCAGCAAGGCTATTCAGGCCCATTAGTGTGTTTATACCAAATCCATATTTACATGCGTCACTCTTTGAACTGAATTACTGAACTAAATGAACATTTTCTGAAACGTTCCAGTGTCTAATGCAAATAAATGACATAAGGCGTAAGAAGTCAGCTGCCTTTAATTGAAACAAAACCAGACACTGCATACATGATAAATAGTACAAAAATATGCTTTCAGCTCCAAAGTAAAACTATGAATTTATTGGTGATTTTCTTTTTTTTTTAATATATAATATATTTACAACATAAACATTAGAAAAGGCACTGTGTTAGCCTCAGGTTGCAGGAGCAACTGAACTTTTCTTGAAATTGAGAAAATTCCTCTTCTTTTTCCTTTCTGGGACGACAACAGAGTTATTGGATTCAGGTGGATCCCGAAACACAAACAAGCGCTCTCCGGTGGCGAGACTGCCCACTGCACCGCAGGCGGAGTCTGAGGTCACGCTTTCCCCTGGGGGGCCACGCGCCGTTTCCTCTGCCGCGTCGCTCCGCAGCTGCGGAACAAGTGCAGCTGGCGTTAAAACATCCTGAGCTCCTCTTTCGTCAGCTACCAACGGTCCGGCATCTCTGGGACTCAGGAGACGGGATCTAGGGAGCAGCTTTTCCACCGCACTCCGCCTCTTTTCCTCCAGCCTGACAGAGTTGGAAGACAAAGGAGCCGCTGTTAGCTGGATCGGAGTATTTCTGTGCTTACCTCATGCTTTGTGGCCACTGGTGCCAAGCCACAAACATTCCTCTGATCACAGCTGTTTCACTTTAATTTGGGATTTGTCAATGATGATGGCGAACCACTGATCCATAAGTTATTCTCAGTGGTAGCTGAACATCAGGCCTTCATTTAAAAGCAAAGATAATCACAGAAACGTGCCGAACCCACCTCTCTCTTTCCACAGCGCCGTTTGGCGTATTAATGATGATTTTCCGCACCGCAATTTCTCTCAGCCTGACAGGGACGGCTCTGTTCTGCTCCCCGGCACATCTGCAGAAAGAGGCATCATCATCATCGTCATCATGGTCTTAAAGCAACTCAGTGGCTTTACACCAAAAAACTGTAATGTCACGTCTCTACCGTCAGGTGCCTTTTCCCCCACAAAACAGTGTTCTCATTCAGAGATGACTTCAGGGAGACTTCTAAAAGTAAAAACATTCAGTTCGCTTCACACAGCTAGAGTGAGGCGTGAACTGCATGATGCAAAACTCAAACTCTGAGAGCATAAAAGCAGCCACGAGTGGAGCTTTTCTTGGCCACAGCCCAGAGGAATAAAAGTTCCCATTACGGCAAACTTCTAAACGGAAGTCTGCAACCGAGCGCCATGTTCATATTGCTAAAACCTGTTCTCCTTTTGACACGTTACAACCACACACGGTATTTTATTGGGATCTCATGAAATCACTGCAACAGATTGTCTTCATAAATCAGACTAATTATTCAACAGATTCAACCTGCGAGGGATTTCATCTCATCTTAAATGCAGCTGTTTCTCTGAAGGCTTCACAGGTTGTTCAGGAAACATTCATGAACAAGCAGCATTGGGAAAACCAAGGAGCACAGCAAACAGGTTGAGGGAGAACGTTTTGGGGAGTTTTAAAGCAGGTTATAAAACGATATAACTTCTCTTCCCACTGAGCACTGCTCAATTTATCATCTGGGAATCCAAAGGCCCAGGAAGAACACATGTTAGATACGGGAGACACAGACAGACGTCTTATCAATCATAAACCTTTTACACCGTTCATTTCTTCGTGAGAAGCTAAATTATGAACAGAACTTTGTGAAATCAGAAGCTGATTTTTAATAGGTTGTATTTGAATTTACATTGCTCAGATTCAATCTGGTTGACTCAAAATGAACAGAGGATCTTAAAAACTAAATCTGAATCAGCGTAATTTGAAATCCATGTACTGGTTTGGAAATTGTCATTAAAACACAACTGAATTTAATATTTTGAAACACTTGTCATAATGTGATACTATCTGAATCTCCACTTGATTTCTTGTACATCTTTCACACTTGGTACGGAACTGTAGTGATCACGTCATCTCGCTTTAGCAGGAGTATAAAATGGATAGAAAAGGCAATTTTCCTGAACACTTTGGCAAAAAAGAAAGACCTAGAAAGGGAAAACAACAGACTGTGTGGTTTTCCAAACACAATATTTTCTGTTGGATTACTCAGCTACCTCCTGCTGGAGGCATTCCTCATCAGCAAGCCAAGCCAAACTCAGCAGGAGACAGAAAACAGCGTTCCAGGCTATTAGGATAAGAGAGGGAAGCGAAATGAGGAGTAAAAAGGTTTATCTTTTCATCATAGCTGAGGGGAAGCAGACTGCAGTGAAGTTATATAAATTAAAGATCTCACTTGTAGATGGTTGTGTTTCAACGAGCTTTGATTAGAAAACTGTTTCAACGAATCTATTAGAAATTGGAAGCAAGACGAAGCAGCTGATTGGTACAAAGGTGCGTGCTAGCTTGCGTTAATTTGTTGGTCACCAAAAGGGCTGAAAGAAACAGCTGTAAGAGAACTGCTTTAACCCTCCTGCTATGTTCCGGGTCAAAATGACCCGTTTTAAAGTTTAAAAAATAGTTGGAAGTATTTTTTTTGCATGGAACTTTTTCTATTTGTCTTAAACTCGGCATATAAATTGAAAATTTATTCATTTTACACATTTGCACCACCCAGGGTCTACTTTTTACATAGATACTGTTCGGGTCAATTTGATCCAGCAGACAAAAAAAGATTTTAAAAAATGTCAAATTCTATATGTTTCCTTGCAGCTATGAACCATATTTCACCACACACACACAAACACACCCCACCACACACATACATGCACATGCGCACACACACCAGCCCACTTTCTCACTATTCTTTTTACTTCACTAGGAAACTGCGAGAAAGCAGGTGTTCATACAACTTTTGACGGGAACCTTTTCTCCACCCACTCTGAGTGACACTCAGCAGAAGTGGAGGAAAACATAAATACTCTCTGCATGACTTGGTTATCTTGATTTTAATCAGCGGGTCAATTTGACCCTGAACAGTATGTGTGTCTCAAGTTCAATTATAAAGATCACCCATTGAAAAAAAAGAGTAATATAAAAAAATTTACCAAAGATCAGTTTTAAGGAAATTATTGGTTTTTTGTGTCTAGGGTTTTTTCAGTGGACATAAAAAATTTAAATTCCATTTTTTATGTTCAAATGAGTAAATGAGTAGGTTGTCGTCATTGATCCTTAATTTGTGAGAAATAAAATAACATCATTGCAAAAACAGGCAATCAGAAAGATTTTACTGGTTAGATACCATCTGAGACAGGTTCTGATAAGTAAGACTACTTTCAAAAGGCATTGACTGATGTGAAAGAAAATTAAAATGTTTGGAGTTTCTGTTTTTGACACACAACACAGACTCGGACATAGATTTGGTGAGCAGAGGCTGTTCTTAAGAGAGGAAAGATAGAGAAAAACAAAGAAATCCTCTGGAGCCATCTAATCATATCAGATTGCCAGAAAAAGTCTAAAAAGGTTTTTTTTTAACGTCTGCACCAGAGTGAGTCTCCCTATAAATCAAATCTGTTCTCATCATGTGATCCAATACAGTCTGAGTAAATGCTAAAAGAACGTGACCCAAACGAGGCTTTGGCCGTTTGCCAGATAATAAACCACAGAGTCTCTTCTTACCCTGAGCGCTCTTGCTCTGTAAAAGCAGAAACGGGATGTTGTTTGCGGCAGAGCGCGTCGCTGAGCGAGAGAAGTTCACTCTCGGGCAGATTTGGGAGGAGGAGACGCAGGACCTCCAGGAGAACATCGTCAGAGACTCGACTCTGCTTCACCAGCTGGGAGGTAAACTCCAGATCCTGTCAAGTATAGACTCTCTTTACGCTCTGTTAACCATCAGCAGGATTTAATGTTGAAATGAACAGAATAAAATCCGACCTGGTCACAGTTTGAGTAAAGCCTTTTGAGCTCGATTTGTTCTTTTAATTCTTCCTTGACTTGATTGCTGGTGGAAATCTCTTGAAACCTGAAGAGAAGAACAGTTTCAACACTGGGAATGTCTAAAGCTTCAGTTGACCCCTAAACCGTTTTTTCAAACACTGTTTTTATAGAAATATCCAAACACAAGGATGTGTTTTTTTTTTGTTTAGTTTTTTTTTTTACATAAAAATAGAAGACAAAATGTAAGCGGCATTAAAAACAAATCTTTAAACTATTAAGACTAAAATACACAGACAGTTGAATGCTAATTTAAAACAAATAAATAATGAATAATTAAAACCAAAACTTCATGAGTAAGCTACTCTGAAAGATGAATGTTTTCAGTCCTGATAGAAAAGACCAGACAGATTCTTATAGTTACTTTGGGAACGGTATTTGCCTTACAAAGCCAAGTCCACTGTAAAGTTTAGAGAAGAGCTTATGGGGTGAGCTTGTTTTGTCATGTGTTCACAGGAAGCTCTCAATTATTCCAATTTCCTAACATACTAATTGATTAATTTACCTTGGAGACTATCAAGCTGCTAGGTAAATTAATCACAACCTTGCTGGCCTTGAGGTTTCTAACTGAACTGACTCTCTAACCTTGTGTTCATAGGGTCAAAAACAATGACTTCTGTCCTTTTTGTATTACGATGGAGAAAATTTGGATCCATCCTCCTACTGACACTTAGTCTGGACAGATGTCATCAACATATGCATGGTAAGACGTACTGTAATGCTTCCTGATCAGAGCAGACAGGTATACAAATACTGAATACAAGCAGCCTTAGGATGGAGCCTTGAGGAACCCCACATGTGATTTTGCCATTGCCAATGTTGCAAAATAAAATCCAAATCATTTTCAATTCTACCAGTCAATCTTACTCCCACACGGCACTGCGATCCAGTAAAATCAAGGCCGTTTTGATGGATCACTGTTAAAAAATATGACATTTAATACTGAGAGCCATCCCAGTGATGTGGTGTGCTACAAAAAAGAAGCTAAAAAAAGTACATTTGTAGATAAAGAGCCTGTTTAATGAGGCGTGCAGATTGGGTGTGTTTAACATGTTTATTTGTTGCAGTTTGGGGGGTAATGAAAGATATTTAGAAGTTAGCTCAATGGCTCACCTTTCCAACGTCAAAGCAATGACCTGCTCACACTTGTGAAGCGCATCCTGGAGAATAGACGTCATGCTGCAATCGGGCCGGAGCTCGAACACGTCATCTTCCTCTCTGGCCTCCTCTCCCTCAAAGACGGTCTGGATCTTGTGTGACAGTACTCCTAGCCTGTCCAGCTCTGTCCTCTCCGATTGAAGCTGCTGTTCTGCTTCTTCTAGGCTCTTTTGCAAGATTTGCAAAAATTAAAACCCCCTTCAGCTTAAAAGTCATACAAAGAGACAATGGATGATTCTCAAGACAAGATCTACCTACCAAGCAGTGGCTGTGTATACTCTGAGCCATATCCTGTAGTTCTGAGATATTTCTCTCCCTGAGCTGTTGGATGAGCTGGCTTTGCAGGGTGACCAAGGCCTTGGACGTCTCCAACACTTTGGTCCATCGCTCAGCCTTCTGGAAGACGATTGTGGCCATCTGCATTGCCAGGTTGTCTGCCTGACAGAGCAGATAGTCTTCTCTCTCCCTTTGCGTCTCCTCAGTCACCTGCCAAAATCACAAGCAATGGTTTGAAACAGAGAATTTATTGTAAATGTTACTCCAATTGGACTAGTTGTAAAAGTACCTGGAAATTAATCAAAAAGGAGACAGCACTACCTTGTTCATAATACTGTTCTCCATCTCCCTTTCTTTCTCAAACAGATCAATCCTGTCCTGGAGCCGTTTTTGGAAATGCACCACCTCAGATGTATCTGTTTTCTTTCTGGACTCTGTGCTTTTCCCATTGGATTGCATATTTTCCTAAAAAAACAAAAACAAAAGAAAAACCAACAAGAACAACAACACCAAAAAAAGAAACCACAAGTATTGTTGTGAAATAACAGATAATAGAGAGTTATATTATGATTAGAAATGAAATCACCCTATAAGTCAAGTCTAATTTCTTAACAACACAGAGTCATCCAGAAGCCACGTACTAATAGGCTACAGCTGTCTTGTACTCCCCAGTGTACACCGCTCACCATTTCTCATCTAGTTAAAGCAGCATAAGCCAGAATCGTCCTTTCATGTAGTTTAAGTGATGTGGTTTAATGGAAAATATCAAGGAAAAATTGGATACATACCGTATTTGAGTTTGGAAGTTACAGCTAAAGGAAAGGACTATAGAAATTTTAATTTAAGAAAATTTCGACATTAAGGCGCATATTATAGTTTCTGCTCCTGTTCAAATCAGCATTGTTGCGTCGGGACTCTTTATTTCTCCAAACTTTGCCACTAGAATGCTTTATTTTAGGGAGCCACACGGGAACTGCATTAGACTTGCTTTTCTTCACTTAATAAGTTTATCTTTTACTGCATGTCCCTGCAGGGGGACTCCAGACTCAAAAAGTTTTTTGTCTTTCAGAAAGACTAACTCGTGCTATTTATTGTCATATTCTTTAAAGTATTCAAGACCTCCGGCTCTATTATGTACAACACTTGTATATATATTTTGTGAAAATAGAGGTCACTAGAGTCAACGATTTTTAACTGGGTCTATAGAAGCAAATAAACTGATGACTGTAATATGTGTTAATCTATTTACCATCTCCTCTTCCCTCTTTGCTCTCCATTCAGCCAGAGCAGCGTGGAGTTTAGATCTGGAGACAGCGTGGGGAAGCACCAGACAGCGGTCTATTACAGACAGACTCTTCTGAAACTCTAGCTTCATCCTCAGCTGGTCGTCCTCAGACAGCGTCAGCTGACACGAACACAGACACCTAAGTGGGAAAGTTGGAAATTAACAGGAAACTTTATACATATGAGGTAAGAGCTTTCTTGACAACTGAGCTGAATAATGGTAAATAATGCTATTTCCACTATTCATTGTTTCAGCCAGTCAATCATCTAGTTTCAGCTACTTCAACTTCAGCCGTTACTGGAGAATTTCTCTACATGTAATGTGGAAAACAGGGATTCAGATTGTGATGATAGAAAATCTATCATACAAAATAATAGGGGTGCACTGATTGGAGTTTTCTGGCCAATCGCTGATTACCAATTGGCATGACCTGGTGGGCGGGGCTAACAGTCAATTTTTAGACCTTGCTGAGGTTGATCAGATTGGGGAATAAGATTGGCTTCACATGTCAGTATCAACCGATCACCAATCTCCCAAAGTTAAGGGAATTGGCACCGACAAACCAGTGCACTCCTACAAAATAATGCTCTTCTTTACTTCCTTTAATGCAGCTTTTCCTATATTTGGATTTCATGATTCATGTTATCACATTGCTGACCGAAAGAAATCTCTCCAGTGAGCCCTGAGCTCCTTCTGATCCCGCAGCTCTTGCTCCATGCCTTCCTGCAGCGACTCCCTGGTGCAGCTGAGGGTGCGCAGCGCTGCCTTGCCTTCCTGATGAAGCCTCTCCTGGCCCTGCAGCAGAGCACCGGCCCCTTGCCCCACAGACTTGCCAGACCCCGCCTCGGGTTCCTCCTGCAGCATGGGGTGTTTGGCACCCGGCGGCAGCAGCGTCAGTATGGCCTGAGCCGCGGAAGGCTGGATGGCTTTCACATCCGCCATCACTCCCTGGATCCCTCGCATCGTCACCTAAAGAGAAAGCAGAAGGTGAACCAAAGATGTTCACCTCGTTCATATTTCAGCATCCAGCTCAATTATGTTACAATGTCTGCTGTCAGAGGGGCACCTTGCGGATGTCGGCAGCAGCCTCCTCATCCAGACTGTTGATGAGCTCTGCGAGCTCCAGGCTGTGAGCGGTCAGTAAGTTCTGCCAACGCTGCAGATGGCGCGCTTCGTCCATCTTCTCTTCCAGACTTTTGGTAATGCTGGATAAATCCCTCTGTCTCTGCTTGTGGACCCTCAACTGGAAAGGAGGAAACGAGGAGATTAGTAACAATGCAAGATTAGTTTAGAAATGTTTTTTAACAACTGGTCTCCCTGCCTGTGCCCAAATGAACTGACTGAATGAAGTAACTTCATTTAATCTCCTCACCATGTTTGAGATGAGATCTCTCCTCTTATTGATCAGTCCGCAGCGCATCGCTCTCTTCTCCTGGTTTAGGGTCTCATCTAGTCTTTGCCTCACCACAACGAGGTCTTTCTGGGCCTTTTCTTGCAGCTGATCCAGCTGCTCTGAAGGTACAGCGCTCCCCCTGGTGGTCAATGCAAGCAACAACTTCAAAAAATGTCTGATCCAGTGTGATTTTAATGTACGGTAGAAAGTAATGATTCTACGATACATATTAGAGATGATGGGTGAATAGAGCCAGCTGCTGTGTGGGACACAAGAAAATGCAAAATACAACAGAGAAGGATTTCCAGAAGTTTCATTGGCTCTCTAATGAAACAAGTTGTGGGCATCTCTGCAACTCCAAGTATAAAAATGATGACATTCACCTAAATGTCATGTTGGTAGGTTTGAGAAGTATCTGAATGCTGTGTTGAGTGAACATGCTAGTGTTAGTGGGATGGGGGAGAAATGGGCTGCGGTGCTGACCTCTTGACGCGGGAGAACCAGCTGTCCAGGTTGCTGGAGGCGCTGGAGAAAGTTTCAGAGATCAGGTCCTCGAGGCTGTGCAGGCTGTGCACCAGGAACTTCCTCTGAGCGCTGCGTTCAGTCAGGACGTACCGCTGATTGGCAACAACCACATCCAGCACTTCCTCCAGCTGATCCTGGTCAGAAAGTTACATAATACTACAATGAATTAATAAAATAAATTGTGTAAATGTGGTATTTAATGACCGTTATACATCCATGGTTTCTATCTTCAGTACAATTTTGAAGCCATCTCACAAAGATTCAGAAATCTGTGCATGCCCTGCTGGAGACCTTTTTTTCTCGTGTTTTTAATTCCTGTTTGTTTTCATTCAAACTTTTACAGTTAAAAAAAGGAAAGCTTCCTAATGTTGTAAAAACTGGATCCTAGGTTCATAACATATTCATGTTCAATTACAATTTCATGAAAGGCAAAATGCTTATGAAACTCAAAGTGTAGGGCTGAAACAATCAGATTTATCGTGATGAATCGATTGTAGAAATCGACAAGCTTTCGATTAAAAGAGGAGGAAAAGGAATTGGATTAACTCTTTATTTGCATTTTGTAGTATGGTTTTTAACTTGTATAAAAAAAGCTTAAGTTAAATGAAAAATCTGCAGAAGGTTGACTAATCAATAGAATAATCAATTACTAAAATGATGTTCACCTGACAAGTGAAGTACTCATGCTGTAGTCTCTTTGCTGTGCTCTTCTCTAACTCGCCCATCCTCGTGGCCTCCTCCAGCTCTTCTGAGAAGATCTTGTGCAGCTCCACCCGCCGCCACTCGATGATCTCTCTCTGGACTTTCGCTGAAGCGTCTTCATGTCGTACCAAGAGGACGCGGCGAAGGTGACTCTGCCTCTGCTTGTGCAGCTTCTCCAGGAGGCGGCTGCATTGGAGAAACTCCTGGAAGCGTCACAGGTCAGTGAATGGGGTCATTTTAAGGTTATTTCTTCCAATCAAAACACGTTCTCGCTACCTGCTGGTCCGCATGCTGATGAAGCCTCTCGGCCTCGGCCTTTTCAGCCGCTTGTTCCTGATGCTCCGCCTCCATCTCTTCATGCGTTTCCAGGTTACACTGTCCAGCCAGGGCAGCCATGCGGGCGCCCCGTTCTTCCTTCAGGCGGCCCTCCATTCCGAGCAGCTGACCATGAACCACACTGAGCAGCCTCTGCTGGGCCTGGGCGCTGATCTGGCCCCGTGACAGCAGCCCCCCAAGCAAGCAGGACATCAGGTCTTTGTACATCTGAATGCGGGTGGCCTCCAGATTACTGGAGGCTTGTAGCAGGGAAGACGTTTCAAGGCTTCAGGAAGAAAAACAGAAAGAGGTAAAGCAGTTTGATTATCCTCAGAGTTAAATTGAGGGTTTTAATAGAAGATTAGTTTACTGACTTATCCAGAGCTTGGTACATGTTCTGTGGATCCTCCAGCACCATGACGTCCACCATCTTGTCCTCAAATGCAGCCTCATCTTTGATTGTCTCACTCATGCTGGACTCTGCATACTCAGGGTCCAAATGACATCTGACTCTCTGCAGAACAAAATGCAGCAAGTGCATGAATAATAAATCACACATTCACAGAAAAGAAATACAAACATATGTGTATTTTAAAAGCACATAAAAAATAATAAATACTTGCAGCTGAAACACCATATTTACATCTTTTGGAATATTTTTTTCAGATTTTACCTGTAAATCTATATATACTTTTGCAAATTAATGAATAACTTATCAATAACTTTGAAATTTGATACCTTTTGCTGAAAAAGGCTAAATCTTTCTCTGGAACTAGTGAATTTAATGGCGAGAACCCCCAGCAACAGCAGCACCAATGTGATAAAGAAACCAGCAACAAATCCAGCAAGATGGACTCCATGGTTGGGATAAATCTGAAAAGAGTTTCAACAGAACAAGATTTCTTATTCTTATGAAAGAGAAAACTTAAAAGAAGGTTCACAAACAAATACATAATTATGCAAGAAAAAGGGTACTCTTTGTAACTTACCCTATCAGTTGAATTTACTGTCAGTGTCAGATTGGCTCTCAGTGGTCCAAACATACTGACGTCATTCTGTGGCGTAAAAAAGGTCCAAACACAGAAAACATAAGATTGCAGTGAATAATCCTATTATTTTATTCTGAACAAATGTTCAGATTTTGAAAGAGTTGGTTTGGCAAAGGCACTAGTTAGAATAAATAAAATATTATTAAATAGAAGTAGAAAAAAAATTTACCTGTGATGCATTAGAGAAGGTAAGGAAAGCAGGAAGATCAAGGAGCTCATTATTGTGACTCCTTATGTGAGCAGTGTAATTAACCGCAACATGAGATCCGGCTAAATCAAAAAAATCCAAATCAGTTTCTGGTTCCCAGAAAATACACGTTTTAAATGTTAATAATACTATAGAACAAGTTACACACCCAGAAGTGAATCGATAGCAAATGTCTGGTAGCCTCTTTCGACGACCCTGCCTTCAGTTCTGATGGGGTTGATTCCAGATATGGAGTCTCGTATTGCCACCTGAGACAGGTTGGTCCCACCCAGGGGGCTCAGGTTGTGGATCAGCAGGAAGAACGTCAACTGGGGGGGATCGGTGTCGAGCTTCACCTAGGTCGAGTTGATTGACAAGGAAAAGTATGTCGTTTTCTACCAATAAAGTTCATGGACAAGCAAAAGAACAAAAAGTTTGCCAGATTTATAATGCACACGGATGATGTACCTTGGCACACTTATAAAATCTAACCTCGAAGAAAGATGGCGGTACAACATTCTGAACCTGTGGAACCAATTAAAAAAAAAAAAAAAAAGTTTAATTTCTGACTATTTCTAAGAATAAATCAAATTATTCCAATAAGCTTAACAGATGAAACAGAAACAGATGACCTGAGGAGGAGGCTGGTGTGGGGTGTGTCTGATCAGTGTGCTTCTGCTCTTTCTGAGGTGCAACATGTTTGAAACATAGCTAAAGGAGGAGTAAATAGAGTGTCCCCATGGCCCTAGGGAAGCCGACGACAAAGAAGGGCCCCATCCATAAACAAACAGGAGCCCGTTGTCCATTTTACCTAAAGACCAGAAGAGAGTATTTGGAGAAAACTTGCAATAAACACAGTTAAAATGTCTGAAGTGACAGTCAATTACAAGAGTATTACTCATTTAAATGCATTTTTCTTAGTTTTTACCAGTGCATTGAAAGATTTTTATTGAAAAGTCTTAATGTCTTACATTAAACATGCAAACATGTATTTAGAAAAGTATAAAGAGTCAGCATTTGTCTGCTATTGCTAACACAAACCATTAATCCTGAGCATCGTCAGGTCGGCTGACGTTCCGCCTTGGTCTTGATGCATTGCATGAAGGGTGCAAAGGTTCTGCCAATGGGTAAAATACTATTATACATTAATTGAGAAAATTCATAGCTAAAAGAACACAAAACCCTTCATGAATTACAGAAATATATCAATAGTATTTAGACAATACAAGTAAATCATTAAAGAAATAATTTATGAACATTGTCATTAGCATACAGTAACAATTCGGACAATTTCATGCTTCAGACTATGTGGAAACAGTTTGCTGGTGGCCTTTTCACTTTCAACATGACTCTCCCTTTGGACATTGAGTTGGATTAGGAGGAACTTGACTTGAATACACAGTGACATCAACTTGACAAAACGTTTTGTATGTTTTAGAGCAAAGCAGTGCAAGTCAGTTCTTCTTGTCCAACATCAGTGCTTGACCTCACAAATGTTCTGATGGTCTACTAAAATATTCCTGTGAAAGGCAAGTTATTGAGAATGGGAAGAAATTACACTTTATGTGTCAATAAAAGTAAGCGTTTCAATACTTTCTGCCAATTCTGAAGGGTGTAGATATCGTTAAAATAACACTGCTTAAGTAGAGCATCCACTGTAATAATGATTAAGTAATAAACTAATTACATACTGCGCATCTCTGTAGCTTTAACAACACGGCGAAGAAAAATATGTAAACACAAACAAATGACAACAACAAGCTATGTTACTTACGCCATATTTCCCTGAGGTAAAATGTGTTGTGTCCCATTTTGTACCCACAGAGGTACCGTTATAGCAATAATGTTCATCATTGTCCTCCGTGACACCGGCGCACAGTTTGACGTTGTGACCGCAGGCAACATTCAAAGAGAGCGAAAACAAACACAAAACTTTGATATGCAAGAAAAACAAGCATAATGTGCGCCTTTGTGCGATTAAGTGTACCCGAAACATCCGTATTTTAGTGAGCTACCAGCGGCTAGCTAACTTCTGTCTTGTTTCTGCATTGTGCCGCGGTTAAAATACTCTAAATAGTTACTTAACTTTGCTTTATTCGCAATAAATGTATGAGGGTGTGTAGCGCACAAGAACATCGTTCCTGGTTGTCTTAATCTAATGACGCAGCATGGTAATAGACACACCGTTCACAACAGACTTCTTCGGCGTAGACAAAATTATAGTTGGAAAAAAAAATGTCTCGAAAAGTTGGAAAAGATGGAGAAAAACAGACTACTCCTTTAAAAATGATCAAAACAACGAAGTACACCATGAAGCTTCCTGTTACATCTTTCAAAATAAAACATACATTGAAGTTGAGCGTTCAAGTATCTGGCTCTTACATAGATGACTCCTAGGGACTTCCTTTTCTAATGTCCAAAAAAACAAAAATTATTTGAACATGCTTATTTGTGTCTTTTTACATGTAACATAAAACGTTTTTAAATCTTAAATGGGGTTCAAAGACTTTGTGTCAAAACTTTAAGTTGACTCTTAGTATTTATGATTATCTGAGATGCTCCAGTGCAGCTCAGACTAATTAAAAAGACGCAAATAGCCTTTTAATTATTCTGGGATTAAAAGCCCTAATCAGATTCCAATTTCAGAGTCCTCTAATTTTGAAGTGTACAGCTGATGCCTATAGGGCTTGTACTGTACATACAAAAGGTGGATAATTTCTCTCAATGAATAGAAAACACAAATAGAAGATAGGAAACCTATCACAAAGTGCCAGAATTCATAAAATACTAAATCATTAATGACTTATTTTAGCCTGTGAAAAATTTAAAACTAGTGTTGGAAGATATTAATATATAATATATGATTGACTTTTTTTTTTTTTGCATTATGTGCCCCACCAGGCTATGCTGCCCTGAGCAGAAAGCCTTATCCATCCATCTATCCATCCATCCATCCATCCATCTATCCATCCATCTATCCATCTATCCATCCATCCATCCATCCATCCATCCATCCATCCATCCATCCATCCATCCATCCATCCATCCATCCATCCATCCATCCATCCATCCATCCATCATCTTACACTCTTATCCCTAGTGACCCTGGACAGGTCCATCGCAGCAGAAAGCCATATCTACACTATTTGTTTGTGCCTTTATTTTGAAAAAAACACACTTAAGATTTCAGACCTAATTTGCTGGGTTTTGTGCATTGACGCAGGACCGTCCCTCTTTGTGAGTCTGGTCTGTCCATCGACTACAGTTTAAGCTTTGTTTGTAAAGTAGAAACAAAAAGTTTTGAAGTGACTTAAAGAATTTAAACAACATGAACGTCTCTACGAAAGATTTGAGTCCGAGGATTTCTGAAGTTGCGGATATTTTGAGGCGTTTCAGTATGAACCCAAACAAGGTCCGTGATTTGTCTATGTAGATTAAATCTGTCTGAAATGCCAACGGCGGAAGTGTCTCTGGAATGCAGCACCGATGTTCTGGTTAGTGTCGCCGAGTCGCTGCATGTGTATCCAGGACTGCTGACAGCGGCTGCAGTGTGTGGAGGACTGTCTGGTATCCTGGCTGCAGCTCTCCTCTATGTCTTCTGCATGAAGCCTCTGTTGTTGACCAGACAAGTGAGAACAAATCGAAGAGCATTATTCCCCATAATGATTTGCTTTAACCTTTATGGTTAAAGCTTTTACCCGTCTTCCTGCAGGTTTACAACGCAAGGAGGCTGCTGGAACCTGATGTTGGACATATTGACAATAATCAAAGTGACTGTGTCAGCAACAGAGAGAAGGAGGCCGCGAGTGGCTCCGCCAATGACAAGGTGCTTATCTGGCTTCCTCTCACTCAAAGTGACTTACGTTACAAAGGTTTCTATTCTGTAAAAATTAGGAATTCAAATGTTGCGTTTTCCAGATCTGGACACGCATATCAGAGTGGAAAATATTCATATTATAAATACTCAAAGGTGAATATTTATGAGGATAAATATTCACACTTTGTCCTCTACTGAATTGTCCATTAACCTACGTTGTGGAAATAAAACTATTTTCCAAGCAGTCAGGTGAAATGACTCAATCAGGTTTATTCATATATCGTGCACAATACAGAGAGCTTGTAGGGCAATACCAAGGTATACCAAGGTATGAATCCAAAACATGGGAGAGACAACCGGGTTCCCTTGCAGCTGCAGCAAAGCAACTTCCAACCTTGTGTGTAGCCCAAACAAGTTCTTTTGGCGAGAGTTCACAAGCATTTAAGTTAATATGATCAGCAGGGGTTAACTTATAGTAATTTAACCACCTCCATCCATTCACCCATCCATTCAAGCCTGCAAATGTTTTCTTAGCATTCTTGATTAAAAAATCAGTTTGATCTAATATCATACTTACTGTAAATTTAAAAGTAGTTTAACCTAAGGCTGGGTGATATTAATTGATATACATATAAAGGACATCAATAATCCTGTCGTAATTATTTTAAGCATTTCAGAACAGAAAGGGTTGAAAATAAAAGAATCGAAAATACATTTTACTGGAAGTCATAAAAGAGAAAAATACAGTATTTAGAAAGAAAAGCAAAAGTGTGTTAATATTTGTTGCTGCTTGTATTGTCTCCTCTATTATTACTAATAATGCATTTATGCATTTATATAAATCTTTATAATCTTCCATTGTTCATTTGGGGGTCAGAAGCTGAAAAGTTTTTGAACCTTTGAAGAAATTACTTCAATAACACCAGGTTGTTGATATGTTCTAATCCATGATGATCTAATATCATATTGCTTATCTTTAGTTCATATCTTGGATCTGTATCTACATCTTTAGAAGTGTTACTTTCCCATTGTTCATGTACGATGTGCAGGAAAAGAAGCGTCCTCCTATGAATAGTGATGTGGCTGCATTTGCTTCTAGAGCCAAGGTGGTTTACCCAATTAACCAGAAATACAGGGTAAGTCCTGCTTCTGTCTTCTCATGCATAACTGACAACCCCAATATTTATTTTTTACCAGAATACTCTTTTGGCCCGTCCTAAGCAACATGTGTTTTAACCAATAGCATATTTTTGTTTGTAGAAAACATTAATACTGTTTACTGAAAGCTATTTAAGTTGCAAAATTATTTAACGTCATGTTATTTTGTAGTTCTTCTTTATGATGATAATTTATAATCGTACCTGCAAAGTATTATTTAAGGGGTTTTGAATAGAAACAGATGCCACATCTTTCAGGATGTTTATTTGTGAAAGAAAATTACCAAATCCATGCTAACCTTTCCTTTAACTTAACAATTATCCTTTACTTTGTTTTGGTCTGTCACACAAAGTCCCATGGTGGCGTTATGAATGGTTTTCCAAGGGGTGCATTTTAATGACAATACTGTTACAAAATTATCTTTTTTATATCCCTTTTCTCCATGTACTCGTCAGCCTTTAGCAGACGGCGCGTCAAACCCATCCCTTCATGAGCAATCAAAGTTGCCGACGATGCCTAATGAGGAGTCGTCCTCATCCTCCGATGAAGAGTCTCTCAGTCAGGATCAGGACAACAATGACAGCAGTCAGTTCATCTCCAACATGGAGCTCCCTAAGAGCCTGCAGAACCAGAGTTTCACCAGAGTCTTCCACTACCCCCACACATTGACACACTCTGGGTGGGAGCCACACACCTTCTGGAGGTTACGTGTTATCAAGACAACCCAGCATCCTGGTAACTGTGTTGTCTTTACAGCTTTGAAGGCAGGATCAGCCTCTACTGTTTGGCTTTGCAGGAAGTGCAACAGCGCAGCTTTCAGCTTCAGGATGAAAAGTATCTGGTGAGCTTGTAATGGTAGATTTATTTGTCAATATACATCACAAACGTGCACAAATGATGCTAATTACTGTGCACTTCAGATTTTTCTGCAGATGCTTAAAGTTATATTCAGCTCTCGGTTTCCAAAAGACAAAAACGACGCAGACTTCGCCAAGGAGACACTTATGATGCAAGAAAAGGTGTAAACAGATGTTTAAAATCTGTGGCTCTTTGTAAGAATGCACATGCCTTCATTTCGTTTCATTGAAATTAATTTCTGATTTTAAGAAACTGAATGAGTTGAGAAAACCTCTGACGATGGGCCAAACCACCAAAGAGACAATCCAGGATGGTCTCTGTTCCCTGGAGGAGATTGAGAGAGCTCAGAAAGATCTCCTTGAACGCAACCTTCAAACGGTAACTGGAGCCCTGATTCCCCCCCCAAAAAAGTGTCGCAAATCTGTTAGATTGCTTAAAGAAGGAGTGTGACTCGTATTATTGTGTCTTCATAGTCTAAAAGTTTCAGCTCCCAACTGGAGGGTTTGTGTCAACTTCTGCTGAGGAGGAGTAGTGGTTTCTCTTCTGAGGAAGCACATGATGACATCCTGTCCATTGTTCAGACTCTCTTGTCAGTAGAGGAGCATCTGACGATGTTACAGGAAGCTGATCTGAAGGTAACGCAGTATATTTTTGGTCGGTGTGTCATCATTTTCTTGTCTCATACTTTTTTGGATCAGATTACTAGTCCTTTTTAGGAATTATTTAGTCTAATTTCTTAAGATTTTGAGTGAATTTCACACTTCTTGAATGCCAAGAAAAAAAAATTATTGAATGTTTCAGAGAGAGACCAAGACTAGTTGATGCATAGCTGCGAAGAGGAAGAAAAAATTAATTAGTAGTTCTCAGAGCTTCATGCTGATCCAAATCTGAAAAGTGTGGCATGCATTTGTATTCAACCAACTTAGTTCATCTTTCATAGAGCCATCTGTTGCTATTACTTCTGAAGATTTTTTTGGGGATATATATCTCTATCATTTTATCTGTTCTTCAACCTGAGCCATGTCTCTGCAGCTCCTCCAGAGTTAGCATTGCTGTCTTGGCTGATCTCCTTGTCCAGCCAACCAGCTTTGGTGAATTGCCATATTTTGACAGGCTAGCAGTGGATAGATCGTCGCTCTCTGACATTATCTAACTTCTGAAGACAGTTGGTTGCACTGGAATTTCTTTTTCATTTGTAAAACATTTGTACAAATCCTTGCAATTTTTTGTTTTTTTAGAGAACATTGGAGAGGTTGCTGTGGTGGGAGGAGTTGTCAGGGCTTGTTCAGTCCCAGCCTGCCTTGCTGAGGTGGGAAGTGACTCGGAGAATGGATTTGATCGCCACAAGACTGGAGCAGCTGACGAACGGTGAAAGCTTGAAGCTTAACGCAGCGGAAACGATTCTCTCTGAGATTCAGGCCGCTCTGACCGAAGGACTTCATCGGAGCACTGAGGGTAAGATGCAGAACCTAAACATATCATGGAGAAATAGCTCCAAATATAAAAGGATAACCGCATCAGTGTAATAAGGTGTGTGTCTTTCAGCTCCTCTCTGGCTGCATCTTGCAGTGCTCAACATTCAGCCTACTTTTCTAACTTTAAGGGCCTACTCTTTTAAAATAGAGCATTTTCTGGGATTCCTCTTTAGCTCCTCCAATAAGGCCAGGTTATTTTAGGAGAGCACACAATGTCATTCATAATAATGTCTCCCAGATTCTTATGCAGCCTCTTGTGAAACTGTCCTGCAGGCACTATGGGTATTCAATGAAGTGATAACAGTGTTTAAACATAATCTGGATTTGAAGCACATAGCCAACCAGCGTATTTATTTCTTTACTCGCATTTAGTGATTTTGTTAGTCATTTTATTGCTAATGTGGATAATCTTGGTAGTCTGTAGAATGGCGAAGCTGTTGCTGATTCTCAATTTAAACTCCTATGTTCTATCTGTATTGAAGCCTGTTTATGTTGTATTTATGCAAATAGTTTTAGGCATAACCATGAAAATGGCTTTGTTTATGGGTTTGCTTTTTTTATTTTACAGAATGTACAAAGAAGACAAGGGAGCTGGTGACTGAAAAGTGCCGCAAAAAGGAGTCCAAGAAGAAGAAGCTTCTGAAGAGTCAGATGAATGAGCGGAGTAAAGCTCTGGAGATGGGACTGACTCGCTGTGACCTGCAGGAGCAAACCTCTGTTAGAATACTGTGCATGTTTCCTGGGTTATAATTATCTGCTGGCCTTTTTAAAAAAAAATTAAATCTGTATTTATTGAAACTTGTAGCTGATTCTGAGCTAACTCTGACCTCAGATCTACCAGGAGCTACTGATGAGACACAGGAAGCAGATTTCTGATTTGGAGTTGCACCAGGATAATAAAATTGCAGAGGCCCTCTGCAGCCTTTGGAAGGTAAAGCAGTTCAATTGTGAGTTAATTGTTTCCTGGTGATGAAGAGCTGACCCATGAGCTGTAGGTGTTATTGGTTTTCGGAGGCTGATATCTGTTCAAGTTAAAAACCCTTGTAAACACTTATAGAATTACCAAGGCTCTTCACTTTCACTTTTCACCTTTCACTTTAATCCTATAAATCCTAAACGTAACAGCGACGGTGCGGCCAAATTTGCAGTACCGCAATTCTGCCACACTATCTGAAAAATTCCAACGGTTTCTGAAAGGGGAGACGTTGCACTCTCCAGCCAATATTGGGTTATTACAGTAAATTTACTCCCGTCGTAGCAGGGAGTGAAATTAATCTGAGGGGCACGGTAAATTGCGAAAATGACTTGCTAGATATTGAAAGCTCCTGTTGTTTTGGACATATAGGCAAATATATTTACTCACAGGACATTCAAAGAACTACGTACAATTAAAATAAGCAAAAAACTATTCAGGCGGAGATTTTAAATTTAGGACATAAAGGGTTAACTTCCTCTTCCTAGATAACTTTCTACTAATAGTTCATAGTTTATAAGGTAGCCACAATGTAACTCAGCGATATGAAAGAAGCTTTACCTTTGAGCCTGAACACTGTTTGAAGAAAGGACAATTATTATATATATGGAATATATAAAAACAGTATTACGGTAACATATGCAGTTGCATTCATTCCAGCCAACAATAACTCTAGAGCAGAAGTTTGAGTTAATGAGAGACGATTTAAAGTCTGCTATTTTCTAGATGGCGTTAATAATTTTGTTTTTCTAAGACTATTCAAAATACGCAAAAAGTCGGTATCGGCAAGTCAGAGATTTATAAATTAGCTATAACAAAAGTGATTGCTGCGTTTCTATTCTATTTCGATCACACTTCACACTAACCTAAAGCTGGTCCTGCATGCTAATAATTATATAACAAAGGGGAAAAGCTCTTTATATAAACTAAAGCTCAGATTTGTGATTAGTAGTTTTATGAAACAATATAAAAAAGGTTCTCATGGTTGGTCAATGCATATTATTGCAAGTCAGTGTTGAAGATTTCTTTTTTAACGCGTTATAAATGTGCAGCTGTGTCACTCGGTCTACCTACTTACTGTGTGTATTTGTACATGTATATTTGCTAAGCTTATGAGAAATCCTGTGCCTCCAGAAACTTCGGGCCCTTTGGTCAAACAGGCTGAGTGAGATAGCCAGGGACATCTTTCTGGCCTCTGTTCCCACTCAACTGAACCTCACTGCTGAGCACTGTGACAGCCTATGGCTGGAAGTGGAGCAGAAGCTTGCTGATCAGCTGCAGCAGATAGAGAGCACCACCAGGCAGCAACTGGACGACATCAGGACTCAACTGGAGAGGGATCAGCAGGTAGACACCAAGCTGTGAATCAAATGTCTCCTTAGCAGCCGGATTCCTATGAAGAAAATTATGTATTTGTCTAGTTTTCACCATAATTCGCTCCTTTACAGAGTTTGAAACTCAATCTGTCTTTTTGTAGGTGTGGATTGAAGGGATGGCTCTGGGGCAGTCTTGTCTCAAACATCTGGGTGAACAGCAGATGGAAATCATTCAAGCTATGGTGGCCAGACAGAGCTACAATCTTAGCAGGTGAAACTTGTGTGTGTGTGTGTGGGTGTCAGCATTGCAACCACACTGAAGATTTACATAAATGCACATTTAAATTAACGGTAGATTTTTTTCGATGTAGATTTGTTCCCTTATTAATGCTGCATGGTTTTTCTCTCAGTGACATAGGGACACTGATAGAGAAGAAACACAAGCACCTCTCTCTGCTGATGGAGCGGTCCTTTACTGTCCGGCACTTCAGTCTGCAGATGCTGAAAGAGATGAGGCTCTCCAAACTAAAGGTGCTTTCTCAGACTGACTTCAGAGCTCTGCTAGTGGAAGAGCCCAGTAAAACCCAATCCTGTGTTGATTCAGCTCTCAAGGTAGGAAAAGTGATGCACGATCTGGTTGCACTTACAAATGATGTGTTCACTGATCAGAAAGAAAGAAATAGGATTTTTAGTTTCTAGCCCGCGGTCGGTTGTCAATTTCTGGTGCATCTCTATCTGAAACAATTGAACCACCTACTTTTGCACAAGTTTCCTCTGGGATGACACGCCGTCTTAATTCCCCCGATTGTCTCCATACAGAACAGCTGGGCCAGCCTCGCAGAGAGGCACCTGGGTCCAGAAAGCAAGCTACTGGAGAACAACCTCCAACAGGAGTTCCTGTCTGAGCTGGAAGCTGCCACGGAGCTTCTTCAGAGCCATGCACAGCTGGCGTTAGGCAACGCACTCAGCCACGCCATCCATCACAAGATGGAGGCTGTGCCCACACAGTCACATAGTTCCTCTAAACATGACGTGACAATGAAAGTAGGGGCTTGTTTGACTATCTTAATTTGAGAGTAGGAGTAATTGGTTTAAACCAAAATATTGAACATAACAGGTTATTACTTCATTTTTTTCCTCTTAACCTTAGCACCACCTGACTGAGGCTGCAGCAGAGAGTGTCTACTTGACCAAAGATTCTCTCAGGGCGTTGGTTCACATCTATTACTCTGACCTACGAGACATTTCTAGTAATCTGCAGCTGGATCAGTCAAACATAAACCACGGTAGGATTATCTTACCAGCACAAGGTTTAGCTTCTTGATCTAAATGTTCCGATGTCTGTTGTATATTGACTGATTTTCTGCCTTTTTGCGCAGGCTGCCATATGTATAAAACACTATTGCTAAACCGAAAAGTAAAAAGGACGCTTGACTATTTCATTTTGTTTTGCAAACTTTTTCAGAGATGAATAAGAGGAAAGATGGCAGGAGCCAGCTGAGCAGAGCTTTGCTGAGAGAACTTGTGAACTGGGGCAAGAGACCCGCTTCTGCAGAGTTTCAACAAAGGTATGTTCATCAGAGGAATTATTCTGTTAATCAAGACCATCATGGTGAAGTTTAAGAGAGTGTTATGCGATAGAGCGAAATTGTAGCATAGAATCACACTAAAGTATATTAAAGTTTGCCGTTGTAATTGGATAAAATAGAAAAGAAACTATTTTGAGAGGCAGTGTAGAAAAACGCTAACAGTAGTTACAATTTTAGATGGACTATGTTAAGTAAATAAGAATAATTAACTCTTTGTGCTTGTTTTCATGCATGGTAGGGTGGAACTGAATAAAAAATCGCTCCTTCAGCAAAGTCATCTGGATCAGGAGAGGATTTACGAGGAGCTGAGGAAGAAAAAAGTAGAGCTGGACCAAAGCATGGACCGGATTAAAGCCCAGTTAATGGTTGGTGTGCCACTGTAATTTTCCATTCGCTGGCAGGTGAGTGAATTTGTTTATCTTGCATGCTGACCGAGAGCGCTGTGTGTCTGCATCCATTAGGAGGCAGAAGAAAGCTTCATTACTGAGCTGGCAGCTATAGCCCGCGTTTCTGTCCACAGTGCAGACCAGAAGTCCAGCAGCGAGGAGGATAACTCTGGTAAGCAATCTTACCCAGTGGTAAGAAGGTTTAAGGTCATTCTGACACTGAGAGAATTTATGTTCTTTCTGCCACACACAGAAACACATTTATGCAATCCTGATTATTTCCTGATATTGGTCTAAAGATTTTTGGTTGCTATATTCATGTCCTATGTAAAGGTTCAGAAATGAACAATGTAAAACCATGTTTTTTAGTATTGAAACTAAGTACAATACATAAATATGCTTTTTTGCCTTTTGTGTCCATATTACGTTTTTGTCCTTAGCAGCAGAGTGTATCTAAATAGGACTTAAATCGAATGATTACTTGGTCGGGGACAATGTAAAAAATCCTTTCATTGCTATTTGTGCTACAAGTCACATGTGCTTAAACTTTGTCTGACATTTTTATTTCCATTGTCTAAACTAGGGCACACACAATATCAAGAAAGCATTTCATTGTGATACTGCTGATATACAGTAAGATGCAATGATAAAATCAGTTATCCATAGTTTTTGGAGAATTTTCTTCCTTTACCATCACACAATTTCTCTACCCCCTTCCATTAGCTGTAGCATAAGCTAATGCTAATTAGCTAACTGCTCAGTTTGAGCAGTTAGACTTCATCCAGCTGGTCAAATATGTTGCTGATTTGCTGGGTTTGCATGCCTGGTACTTCAACTATAACATCCTGACAAGTATGTCATCTGAGCAGTCTTGCAATAGTAATAACACACACATGGATATTGCGGAGACAATTGAAATTCAGCATAATATGGAGCTCTTGCCTGAAACTTTGCAGAGAGAATCCTTTAATGTAGGATCATTGGACTCTTGGACTATTCAAATCTTGCAGTATACCTTTAAAGATGTCAGAATTTATCCCACGTTAAACATCAGCATAAACATAAAGTTTTTGAAAGCTTTTCAAATATTCTTTGGCCTATCTTTTCCTTTTATCATTCTTTTTCAGGCTGATTTTTTTATTTTTTAAAGCAATCCACTTTAGAACTATTCTGGTATTTCTGAATTATTGTTGTGGGGTTATCACCAAACCTTCTGTTCTTCAGATCCTTAAATGACTTGCAACCTGTGCTGAAAGTGTGTATGCTAGCCAGCCTGCATTCTGCTGCTTAACAAGCGTGCTGTTCGCAGCTTATCATCTGTAGTTTTACAACTGCGTTAAAGCGATGATGGATGAAGCTTGTTTAGTTTCCAGTTTGCATCAACAGATGGCAGTGCTTCATACAACTGGAGAAACATCTAGTCATCCCAATACTTTTATCTGTAATCCTATGAATAGGACTCAAAAACATGGGAGTAGTATGGCAGCAAATGTCAACATAGCCGAACTAAATGTCAAACTGGTGAACCTACTAGTATCTCCTGTCCTTCATCACATGTTGTTTTTTAGCAGGCGAACAGAGTGCCAAGATACTTGACCTTCTGGCCCTGAACCCAGCATTAGATCCAGCCTTGAATCCTTCTTTGACTCCACTGTTTGCAACGCCGGTGGTGAAATCAAAGCCAAAGAAGAAAGAAGAGAAAACATCTCATCTCTCTCTATAAGACAATTGGAGTACTTTTATAGTATTAATATTTTTATGCTAACTGGACTGAACTGGTTTATGTGAATTAGGTTAATGTAAGTTTATCCTTTGTTTGGATGTATTTTTTATCTACCAGGAAACAATAAAAGTCAAAAATAATGAAGTGGACGTATCTTGTCAAGCTCTGTTTCTTCTTCTCATCTTGCAATTAAAACTGCAATACAGCGGACTTGACACTAATGCATTACTGGCCATAGTGACACTCCTACCGTGGCTCATTCACTGCATTGATTCTTGAGTGCATGGAGATGATGGATGCCCTGCCCTCCCTCTCAGCGAGTTGTTAGATGAATTAGAGATGTCCTTCCTGATTGTAGCAGAGTGCTGCTACTCAACAATGAAAGCCTCGCCCTTTTTCTTGCTCTAATGGGGTTTTAAGTACAAGCCCTTATGGACGATAATGCAGAGTAATAGTGAAAAGTCTGGGAGTCTGGCAAACATCTCTGTGTGCAGGAATCTAGTGGGAAATTTTAGCCCAGACCTTTGTGTTTCCTGTCAGCGCAGATGTTTTATGTGTGTCAATTAACAACCATCAATTTTTCATCTGCCCCTTTAATTGTATTGCTATGCTTGCACCATAACCAGCTTTCGTTATGGTACCCTGAGAAAATATAGACCAGATCCACTCACACGTCCGTGCTGACCTGCCAAGATTATCTGTGCGTGTTCAGTTAGACGTGTTGGTACGATCGACTTTGCAAGTGTCGTGGCTGCTGATCTGTGATGAGGGGAAACCGTTTGGATGTTTTCTGAGGTCCCTCTGGGGCCTGCAGGGACTTGTGGGAAGATGACCTGATTTCTAATTTTCTCCTCTCCTGCCTGGGCTCTGGGCTTCTCGCTTTCACAATTGGAGAAAGCCTGAGAAGGGACCGTGAGGGGATGATGAGCCGACCCAGTCAGAGCTTCTTGGAATATGCAAACATACTAATGTGGATTTTGTTGATGGATCCAAGAGTGGCTTTAAATTTATGCCAGTAGATTCAGGTGAGTAAAAATAGACACAAGTAAATGGAGCTAGAGTTGCTGTATGTTTACAACTTCTATTGGATTTTCAGTGATATCCTAGAACACAAAATGTGTTGATGTGCCTTCATTAAATTAATGGCTTGTCCTAATTAAACTTATGCTGTCTTTAAATACAGTATAAAATAATTATCATTATATTGTACACTTGTAAAGTGGCACTTATGGCCTGAAGCTGTTAATAGAAATAAGTGGAATGAAGATGTCCAGAGAGGTAAAGATGTGCGCAGTGTGACGGCGTCATTAAATCAGATGACCAGTTATTTTAGGACCACAAAATAAGGTCGCTCCTTCACTCCTTCTGAGAAAGGCATTTTTCCTGCAGTTATGCTTAGAAGGTTGCAGTAGCAATTCAGTTGATGCATTATAGCTGGAAGAAACTTGCAGAGTAGGGAAATTAAATATTCTATTGATTATTATGTTTTAGTTAAACCTGCTATTGTAATATTGCTAATTAATCAATAGAGACGTTTGTATCATTTTGATTGTTGGTGGCTGTCATTACACTGAGCACCGTTTAAAAGGCAACCTATTAATTTTTTTGCTTACTATTTGCTCTCCCTAACAGGTGAGCTGCAATGGCTGACTTGCAGCAGAAATATCCTGTGGTCCTCCTGGGCATCCTGGAGGAGCTGGCCAACATGCGGCAGTGGCTGACATTCCAGGACCTTTGTCGCATGGTCAGCACCCGCTTTGACCTCGAGCACCTCGTCGAGCTCAGAGCTTTGCTGTTTGCTGCAGCCAGCAGGGACCCTTGTTTCCCTGCCACTCTGTTCCGAGATCGGGTTTCCGCCAGAGGCCAGGGACTTTCACCCATAGGGGTCGCTGCAGACATTGTGACTATCTTCAATCTCATTCAGATGACAGGTGGGGTCTCTGAAAGCAACCATCCAATCAGAGCCCAGACAGTAATCCCTGTCGACCAGTCGCCTGGTCCCAATCTGCCTGGTTTACAACCCTTGAACATTCCTGGTCGAGAACGAGCAAGCACTCACATTGACTCCAGTGGGAGGCCCATCGACCAGCACTTGCTTTTTCCAAAATCAAATTACTCTGCTCGCAAGCGCGGAAGTCTTCCCCCGGATCCCATTTCATTTGTGTCCTCCCCTCCCACCCGGACGAGAGCTGTATCTTTTGACTTGCCTCACACTACATACTCGTACTCCAGCAGTCCAAATCTTAATGAGGTAATGAAGAATATCTACCTGCCTCTGGAAACGGACAGTGAGTCAAGTGGAGAATCTGCAGCAATGGAGGTGTTTGAAGAAGAACCGGGATCATCAGTTGACCAGAAGAGAAGCACCTTTAGGAAAGACTTTCACAACCAGCCTCCTCTAATACCACAGGTGACAGTCAGCAGTGAGTCTCCTAGTCCTAAATCAGGGCATGTAGGCTTTGACAATCACAGCTTTGAAATGATCCCAAATCCTTATCCATCGCCTACAGCAGTTCATATGTCACCTGAACAGCGTGCTAAAACTAAACATGAGAGCTTTGATGATCTGCAGGATTCAACCTATTTTGGACCAGGCTCAATGCCAGAGCCATCTCCCCGACACCTTCGACCACCCAAGACACAGAGAGCCATCTGGAGTAATAAGAGTCACAGTTTGGAGGACCGGATAGGCATTAGCAGCATCGATTTGGGGATGGAATCACAGACAGTACAACTTCCAAGGCGATCTACCCCTGTAATAAGTGGGTCTTCGGGAGGTGAGAGTGTAGACAGTGGATTGCCAAGTGGATGTGATAAATTGAAGGCTCAGGGAACACAAACTGACCCACCGGATCCCCGGAGACTCCGGAGCCTGGTTCACGCTGATCGCCTCTCTTTTATGACTTCATTAGATGACCCTGAGTTTGGAGAAGATGACATCAGTGCAATCTTTCGCTTCTTAGATGACATAAGCATGTGTGGATCCACAGGAGTGCTGCACCCCAATGATGGTACTGCTAACCAGGACACCCCTGAGGCCCGACGTGGTCGCTTGGGTCAACTCCAAAGACTTTTCCATTCCCTGGAGAGCAGTGATGATGGGCTAAAGGCCAGCGTCTGCAAGCTGTTGCTTCGTATGAGTCAAATAGAAAGACAACTGGAGTCACTGAATGATGTGAAGGCTGAGATTTCTCAGGTACTCTCTGCTTTACAGCGATTGGATGAAAAGATCCAGCAGCCTGTCCTTGGTGGTGGTCAAAGCACAGGTGGTAGATGGCTTGAGCCTCTCAGTGGTGTTTCCTCTTTTATGAGCCACCCTATAACTCCCTCTGACTCATCAGAGCCTCAGCCACTGTCTGCAACCGGACATCTGTTTCCAGGGACCAGCACAGGTAGCCTGGACTGGAGCCGATGGAACATCACTGGGGATCAAACGGAAAGCAGCAAAGGTCAAACTGATTCCAAAGGGCAGAAAGAAGGGAAGAAGGACGCATCATCTCTACATGCCTCCAAAACCCAGCTTGATGAAAAAAGTCCCTCTGATAGCAAACAACTGAACATCCCTAACTCTGCAAGAGACTGGTCAGTGTCATTTTCAAAAAATAAAAATGGTAAAGCATCGCAAAGAAAGATTGGACAGGTAAAGAACTTCTGTTTATCTCAGTCAACTTATGTAACATATTTTACAGACTGTAAGCAACACCTTTTTTTGTAATTTATCTGAATTGCAACTTATATAGGTTTTATTTTTATCTCCATGACACATGTTTTGACATAACATAAATTCATACGCATAAGCTCAGGATTTAATATTTCCATCTGCTGTTGTGCAGCAAGTTAATCGCAGGCTGGCAAGATGGCCAAAGCTCGAGAAATGTGTCCACATTTGGGTGTTTAAAGAATGTGCTGCTAAGGGAGGCAGGAGTTTCATCTCCACATCCTGGTAGTTGCCAAGGAGATTAATAAAAATTACTTTGCAAGCAGGCCTTCTTGGTGTTGCTGCTTCGTCAACGCAATCGCCTCTCTAAATTACGCCGATAAACTCATTGCATGAGTCTCTACTTGGACTACCCTCATTTATAACACACACATTAGTGCATCAGAAATTGCCAGCAAAATTCTAAACCAAGGCTGACAGTTTCCGCAAGATTGTTGTAAAGCAGATGAGTCACTGGGTGATACCATCAACATGGACAAGGTCCCCATCACATATGACAATTTCTAAATAAATGCGACTTATAGTCCAGTTCAACTTATTTATGCTTTGTTCTCCTTCATGATGCATTTTTTGACTGGTGTTTTGTACGCTGGAGTGACTTATGGCCTGCAAAATACAGTATATATTTTTAATGAGTTTCTACAATCCATCATGATGCTATGTATCTTTTTAAGTTTCTCAATAGTAATAGAATTGTTTATGCATTATCTGCTAATTTCTATATTGTATCCATCCGTGTCCATTCTTTCTGTACCTTATAGAGGTACGTGGATGTTGGAAAGATTAAATTGAAAAAACTAGTTGTTTTTACATATGATTTATGTAAAATCTATGTTTGGTCTGTTTTTATTCCAGGGAGACCAGTCAGACAGCACCACTAACCTGCTTTCCCAAAAACCTACCAGCATGGTGGAACAAGTGTTTAATTCGTCCCTGTTCCGTCAGAAAGATAACAGCCTAACAAGGGGGCTTGGGTCTGGGAAGGTTATTGACCCCAGGCTGGCTGAGGGAAGAGGGAGAGCCATATGGACAGTAGATGATAGAGAGGCACGGATCTCCCCTTTGGACCTACAGGTAGGAAATATTGACTCTATAAGTGCTACAAGCATTTAGTGATATTCTCTTTGTTATATAGTACCTATATCACATCAGTAACTTAGTCTGTCAATAAAGAAAAAACAAATAGCATTTTATTTTTCAGGGTCAGGAGTCTCTGAACCCTAACAACATGGAGTTCTGGATGGATGACATCTACACTCCAGGCTACGATGGTCTGCTGAGGCGTAAAGAAGCTAACCTCCGCCGACTCAAGATATGCAAGCTGGTTGCCCTCATTGCCACTGTTGTGGCTATTATCCTCATCATTGTCATTCTCATTTGCACCATGGGTACATGAACACCCTCACAGAGAACATAAGCTCTTGCCTATTCTATTTTCTATTATTCCTTCTTAACTTTCAGCAGCCACGTCATGTACTCGGAAACTTGCACGGCATCCTAGTGAAGATTATTAAACGAGAGACCCTGACTCCTGGACTCTAAAACTAGACTGGTGATTTGTAATAGTTCTTCTATTTCTTAGCATGATACATCATGGCTTATTACATCAGAAAAAAACTGCCTGAAAATTATTTCAATATGTTCAGCCATTTGTTCATCACCAATGGGTAACCATTTTTTACCCATTGCTGGGATTTATTTGAAGATGTATGATATCAACATAGCAGATGATTGCAAACAGAACTTATATATGAGAACAGTTCTGGTTGAGCATATTGAAGCTAACAACACTGAGCCAATTGACAATTTTTTTATTTTATTGTTTCCTATCCACTCTTTTGGTACATTTGCGTTGTATTTCAGCACTGAGCACTGCCTGCTGTTCTTTTGAGAACAATCCAGGGCTAATTTCACACTTATGTCAGATAAGAGTTTTACCAATAGGTGAGAGTTTGGGTGATTTGTAGTATTGGATAGCGTATACAAGGGTTACTGTTTTCTTTTAGTTGGAATGTACTTGAACTTCCTTTAAGCTACATTACACACTGCTAAAACAAGCTGGAATCAATAAAAATATTATTTTTATAGAGTTCTCTCCCATTTCTTTCAAACAAGAAATGTAATCTGTTTAATCCGCTTATCTAGGGTTCAGGGTGTTTACCGCGGATCAGGTTTCAACAGTCAAAGATGGCTGTTGTCGATGATGCTTTGGATGTGGAGCAGTGAAGGAGAGCGGATGCCTCTTCCAGTAAACACTCTCCGAGTGGGAGATTCCACTTGCAACTCAATTGATGGGAAGCCTGAAGTGCACCAATGTGTACATTATCTTTTGACAGGGCTCACTTGGCCAGATCTACTTTACATACCTGCAGATCTTCTGGTTTTCATTCACTTGTCGGGCCACGTTCTATTAATTGCTAACAGTCACAAGGTTAACTTAGGAAAGCAGGTATATTTGACAAGATGTCTGAGATTGAGCTATGGAAGTAACTCAAAGAACTTAGGCTTTCAAAGCCCACCTGGGTCAATCAAAGAATGTGAAACCTTGGAGTAGACGATCTACTGAAGAGAAAACCGCAGGTGTCACTCTCATCAGTTAAGAACAGAAAACCTAGGCTAGTGTGACAGACTCACTAAAACTGGGCAATAAAAACTTTAAAAATGTGGTTTGGTTTGATAAGTCTTTATTTCAGCCGCGGCATTCAGATAATAGGGTCTAAGTCTGGAGTAAACATGAAAGCATGGATCTAATTAAGGATTCAGGCTGGTGGTTGGGGCGGTATAATGGCATGGGGGATATTTTCCAGACACACTCAGGGCCACTTAGCACAAATTACACATTGTTTAAAAACCATAGCCTACCTTATTATGTCCACTCCTCTATGACCAAAGTATAGCATTCTTCTGATGACTGTTCTCAGAATGATAATGCACCAAGCTCAAATGGTCATAAATTGGTTTCTTGAACATAATAATGAGTTCATTATACATCAAAAGCCTTCATAGCCATCAGATCTCAAACAAAAACAGCATGATGTTAGGAGATTTGTGCATGGATATATTTGCACAAAATTATTTCATATGTATCAGAATCTCAGATGGAACACCCCCCTAAAAAGAATTATCATTGTTCTGAATGAAGAAAAAAAACACCCATACAGGTACTATGAAGGTACACCTAAATAAGGTGCAAGTGAATGAATAGTTGCACAACATGATTGCATTCCACCTTCTCTAAAATCAAACTATGGCTCAAGAACAACTAGTGGTGCTTAAACGCAGAGGAATTATTTGTGATTTTGCACAGCAAATACAAAGTAACACTGATTTTGAGCTAATAAGAGGAAACTTCAAGCACCCTGATGCGTGCTTTCACTCCAAAGAGAAGTGCATTTGGGGAAAAATGAGAACCATTTTAACATACGGAAGTGGTTAATAGTGAACCCATAACAAATGATCCAGTTACCTCTAAAGTAAAACAACTGCCTCTAGGAACAACTTTTAACCCAGCTCTTGCCATGTTCCATGTCAAAAAACAGTGGAATTGTCTGACATTTTCAGGCACCCAGGATAACTGGTGTTAGCAATTCTAGCTAAGAGCAATGCATGTCTCTGCAGTTTTTGTTGCTGTTGTGATTGTTTTAATGAAACTTCATGTGGAAAAGTTTAAGTTCTGTTGCAAAGCTATTAAGATCTATATAAGTGTTGTGATATAAGTTGAAAAGCTTTTTATTTATGTTGCACTTTTAGAATTACCCACATTTCTGGGATTTTCTCATTAAAGAAACTATAGCATACAGAACCAGTAAGGACAGGCAGAAATTCATTGATTGTTTCTTGTATCCTAAAGATTTTTTCTTTACTTTGTACAAACCCACAAGTATGTTAGGTGGGTGTGTTCTGCTCCAGTATACACTCCTTAGTAGCTCAGCTGCATATTTGCCAAGTGTTACCCATGAGGCTGTTTATGGATCCATTACCCCTTCAATGGTTCCACTGAGGAGGGCAAACCCAGGAGTCAGCACAATCTGCAGGTGCTTCCACTCCAACTTCCATGCATTAGTGGATCCTGCTACATTTTACACCCACTGGAAAATTGAAAGTTATTTGAAGCTAGGAAGTTTTCATTGTATTATATCATACCTTTGCAGTAAATATTGCTGGTTTGCAATACTTTATAATTTTGTGTAGGTATGTTAATGTATCATATCTTTCCACATAAAAGTGGCAAAACAGTTACGACTATTTTGCAGACTTACTCCAAAAAGGGCTCCACAAATGTTCATTGGAAAAACCTTTATTTTGTCACACTCAAGCCACAACTTTGACGTCTTTTATTGGGATTTTATGTGATATGTGATAGATTAACTTAAAATGGCGCATAATTGTAAAGTTGAAGGACATTGATACATGGATTTTACTTCAGCCAGATGGAGCTAAATACAGTTTTCAAATCCCTGTATCTACAGTAGCTCCATCCAGCTTCCAGTGAAGTCTGACCAGCTTCCTTGTTCCTGATGAAGAAAAGAGTTCCCACCACAATGTTTTGTCATGGGGATTGTGTACAGGCAGCATGCATTGTTGACGTTCCACCAGACATAGTGCCTGGCATGTTGACCAAATTGCTCCGTTTTGGCCTTATTTTACCAAAGCACCTTCCACCTGTTTGCTGTGATTTAAAGTGGATGGAGCAAACTTGGACCTCGCTTTCAACATGACTCTCACATGAAAGCTATATTAGTGGTGCATGACTAGTATAGTTTTCTTATCAGCAGCCTCTCTCACTTGACCTGTAGATCTCTGCAGCTCCTCCAAAGTTTGCAGATGAGATATACTTTTTCCAGATTTTGATGTTAGATAGAGGGCCTGGGAGATGCTCAAAGCTTAAATGTGCTTCAAACGTCTTCTTTCTGACCTGTCCTTTGTAGTTCTTGGTTTTTATGATGTTTGTTTACTAATATTCTCTACCCCAAAGAGCTGCATCAGATTACATATTTGGACTGGTCTCTATATAAATTAGGTTACTTCTGAAGGCAATTGATCGCACAGGGTTTTCTTTGAGAGAATCAGCATAGAGGGTATTGAATGCATTTGCAAGGCACCACTGCATACTGACAGTTCCTTCTCGGATCTGAAGAGTCAGACAGTGACTAGTGTAAAACAGAGTGTTAGGAGTTAAATGATCCTTGACTGCAGGAAATGTACCTGTAGACATGAATTATTGATAAAAACAGAAAGGCTGTATTGACTGACACTTCCTATTATCTCAAATCAACAGTAATGGACCTGCACTGCTCAGTAGGGATGCTGTTCTTCAGGGGAGAAACAGTATGATGCTAAATCAGATGACTAGTGTACTGCAAGGAGAAAATCAAACAGATGCATGCAAAATAGCTGCAGTCTGTTAACATATTGTTCAAATGGTTTACTGGATACATAAATGTATATATGGACAATTAATACTCTGCATGTGGGTGAGAGTGTTATTCTTATTAAATGCTGCAAGGCAGAGTGGTTGCTTCACCCAGATATGCCAACAGTGGCTGATGAATGAAGCTGCCCTGTACATCCCAAGAGCCAGGACAAAGACAATGACACACAAATACTGGCTGTTTCACAGGCTTAAATGCATAATTTCTCCCTGCAATTCCCCTTACATTGAAACACATAAACATGGTGGAGTAATCTAGGTCAAGAGTACCTTTTTAATTAATAGAGCTATTTATATTATACATCCGTCTTTAGATTTGATGTAAATCCTTCAGGGGTGTTTAAGAAGTTGCAGACAAAATGGAACATTATAACAGATGTTTTAAATGTTTAGGTAAACTTTACACATGCTACGAAGCCAATTGATGATCCAGACAGTCAAATAAAGAAACTAGATTCAAATTAAGGTCTCTTGAAATTACATATTTTTTTAAATTCCTTGTCACACTGAAATGTTTGAGATCACCAAACAAATAATTACACGAGTATCTCTGATATTCCTATGGCAGTCATCAAATGGATTTCATATTTTAAAGGAAAAAAGCTAGTCAAACCAACCTGCATGTATGTGATTAACCACATTTTTCCTAGCGTTTGAGCCACAACCAGGTCTCATTACTGTTTGACTCAAATAATCAAGAGACCACTTAAATGTAACTCGTCTAACACGAAGAAGAATAAAAGACCTCAAATCGCCTATAAAATGCCCTGAAAATAAACCCTAGAATAGAAGCAAAACAAAATCATTCAACTCTGTCAGTCTGGAAATGCTTACAAATCCACTTCTAAGGCTTTGGGATTCCAGTAAACCAAAATGAAAGACCCATTATCTACAAGTGGAGAAAGCATGGAACAGTGGTAAACCTTTCCAGGTGTGGAAGACCCATCAAAAATACTCAAAATTAAAAATCTACTTACTACAGGTAGATAAGATATTCATTATTATAATAATACCGTAGTCCTTTAAGAGAACTACATTTAAAAAATCCTTAACTACTGTATTCCATTGACAGAAACTAATTTCCGTCCTCTGTGCAGTTACAAGTCTGGCTGTGTGGGGGCGGCAGAGTACCCTGACGCCAGCTTTTAGCTGACGAAGAAGAAAACCGGCGCTGATTTTGAATAGAAGGAATGTGGAAGCTATGCCAGGCGTGGCAGTGTTGATGCTGTGCTAACACACGACCAGACCTCCGCCGAGGACACAAATATTATACTCGTCCGTCTAACTATCCCACGGACTGTATATTGGACAGGTAAGTGATTTGTGGTTTTTGACTTGATTAATTAATGTCGAGATAAACTGATACCTGGGTGCTAACGCACACTAGCAACTTTTGTTTTTTTTAAAGCTCATTTTAAAAAGTTTGTGTCTGTCTTAAATATGTGTGTACCGTAGTTTTACGATGTATTTTGCGCTATAACTGTATATAAACGTATAAAAGTGTTTGAAATGGTACTTTCCAGCAAGTACTCGGGCTACTGGAAAACAATGTAGCTGAAAAACAATGATACATATCACGTGCAACAAAAGATAAATTCATAGCTCAATAAATCATTTGTTTTTGCTAACAGTCGCAGTGATACAACATGGAGATGTCCGTTGTGAACCTGTTCAACCAGTTTCAGTCTCTCAGAGCTCACCTGGACGCTCTGAATGAGAACATTGAACCACGTAAGTTTCCTCCAGACCTCAGTGTGGTATTTACCGACTCTGTAGTTAGCTTACTTAGTGCTACAGCAGTAAATCTTGCTACACTGTCTGGATAAGTGCGGCAAAAAAGGAAACAGTACGACAAATACTTTATCTATTGTTTTCTCGCCACATTATATAAACTTTGTATTTCTTTTCCATAACAACTTTTATTTTTTATTTGTGCTTTTCAAATGGCATTTGTCAATCTGACAATTCTGTTGCCATTCTATTGACTCATTCTAAAAAGCAAGATCATGCTACTCTTGTCTTGAATTCAGTTGCAATATTTGTGATTTTGCTGCATCAACACTCAAATCTTTATTTTCCGTCATTGCGGTGTTTCGACATTCTTTGTAAGCATTAGCATCTTGGTCTCTAAATTCAGTTTCAGTGCAGAGAAAGTCCTTGAAAGTGGCCAAATATGGGACTGGGTTGCAGAGCATAAGGGAAGATAAAATCTTTAAAAAAATTTGATCCAATCCAACCTTTGCGATTTTGATGTATTGCATAGTGCTGTTATGATAATAAATTAAATTTAATATTTTGTTTGGCTAATTAAAATGCATGTTGTTGGTAAGTCTATCGCACCTTTCTCCTGCACTGCAGAGTTCCTCCAGATGGCAGTGAACTTTGAAGACTGTCGTAAGAAGTGGCTGTTGGCGGGTGAAGAGCTGGTTTCTTGTAAAGAAGTATTGGCCAAAGTGGAAACGGAGAGGGGGGCACTGGAGGTTAAACTAAAACACGCGCGAAACCAGGTGGACGTGGAGATCCGTCGACGACAGAAGGCAGAGGCCGTCTATGAGAAACTAGTTGGTGTCTAACTGATTTCTTATGTTTTCTGTTTGTATAGTTCTGTATAGTTTATTGTATTCAAAAAAACAACAACGGAAAAAGTCATTTATGCTGTCAATTTTAATCAAATAACAATTCATCTGCATTAACTTGTCCCTGTCATCCTGCTGCTTTGTGACGTTAAAAGGAGCGGCAGGTACAGCTGATCCGGGAGCTGCTGATCGCAGAGAATAATGGCAGCAGTGTTCACCTTAGTGAGGAGCAGCGGTCAGCCCTGGCCTTTCTCAGCACCCATTCACAGGCAGCACAAGGCACCAAAACCATTCTCAACTCCAGCCGAAGGTCAGCCTCACGCAACATGGTCTGAAAAGTTGCTGCATGTTTCCTTGTGTTTTCCCTCCACATAAATGGTATTTAGTGTAGCCATTAAATACCATTTGGAATTGCAGCCAAATTATTTAGATAATAAGGAAAAGAGCTTGTGTAGCGCTCAAGGTAGTGCTATTATATCAAGTGGGAGGTTTGATTTTAAAAAAAAAAAAAAAAGGAAGGTTCCAAATAGCAAAAGTATTCACATCTTTTGAACTTTTCGACATTTTGTCACATTATACCCCAAACTTTGTTTTTACTTTAGTTTTTTCCATCCCTTTCAGAAATAAAATTTTAAGGCATGTCTCATCCTCCTGGAGTCAATTTTTTTTTTTTTTCTTTTTTTTTTTTTTTTGCATCATGACATGTAAATCAACTGTAATGTGTGAAATTTTCTTCTAACACTGAATGTGGCCTTTCTCTAATTAGCCATTAGCAGACATGGTTTGTACACTAATGCTAATTTCATATTACAGACTAACTAGAGTTGAGGAATCAACATCTTTCCTGTCAGATATCAGCTATGACCAAACGGATGACTCTCTGGTAAGCTTTCCGTGTCAGATAGTTACAGTAGCTGTAACTTAAGGACCTCATTAATAAAACGGCTTTTATACTGCCCCACCTTCTCTCCTTGAGGACTGGGATTCTTCTGTGATGAAGAATGTGAGACTCCGCAAACGGCCGAAACGAGTGAGTCACGTCATTACTCATTGTTTTCAACCGTGTTTTCTCCCACCGATGACCTAATAGTTTAGCAGTTTTTTTGTTTGAGATCTAATTATTGATTCAGTTCACTGGCTCTAATTTTTCATTTTCTTGGTTTGCACAATTTACTTTTGAAACTTCAGCGTTCCTCTAGAAAACTCACAGACGGTCCTTCACAAGCAGTGAAGAAGCCCCGCTCCACAGGCCGTCCATCAGAAAGAGTAATCCTGCCCCCTGGAGCCCGCTGGGCTCCACGACATTTTAAACACAACCTGTTTTAAAAGTTCAGCTTGCTCTTGATGAAGATTACACAAAATGTCTCCTTTATTATGCTTCAGAATAATGAGTCTATTGTGGCCAAAACAACGATCACTCTGCCTGCGAGCGGAGGTGTTGAGGCGGTTTCCACCATTGAGACGGTGCCTTACTGGACCCGCAGCAGGAGGAGGAGTGGTGAGGACTTTTCTTTTCATTTCACTTCTTCCTTACAATGTGATTTATTATCAATGAAAGGGAAATGTGTGTTTAAATTTAATTTGGCTGATCTTTGCCATTTGACCAACAAATGATTTATCTCCAGCGATGGCTGACACAACCACCACTGACCACTCTGAGACTGCCAGTGAAGCCCCCAGCATGCCGGTCTCCGAAACCCCTGTTCAGTTCCAGACTCCTCGAATTAAAGGCGGGAAGAAGCACCACTTCATCCCCAAAACGGTTGCACTGAGTTCTTCTCTTTATTTCTTAAGTGTTTTTCATTCTAAAACCAACTTTTTAATAAACTATGTATCTATACATCAGGTGATCAAGTCTGAGTTTTGTGCACCATGTGGAAGAAGAACAAAGTTCGGCAAGATTTGTCTTCGCTGCCAGGACTGCAGGATTGTGACCCATCCGGAGTGCCGGGATAACTGCCCCCTGCCGTGTAATCCCTCGGCTCTTGAAACGCCCAGCAGGGGAACAGAGGTATGTTTCTGATCGCTTCATTTATGGTTCCTTTACATGGCAGGTGCCCTCATCTAAAGCTTCTCAGTCAGGTTGAGGCCTATATTCTGGGAAAGCACAGAGACAGACTGGATTCCTGTGCTATTCCCTTCTCTCTTTTCTGTCTTTGTTTTTTTAACGGTATGTGATTGTGCTAGGGCTGTAGCTAACAATTATTTTAGTTATTGATTACTCTATAATTTGACAACAAATTGATTAATCGGATGAAAAAATGTCCATATTCTGCAGATTTTTCATTTAAAATGCAATAACACAGAATTCCTTCGGTGAATTTAAACTGGGCGAGGCTTTAACTGTGCCACTTGATGAATTTTGGGTGAAAAATATTTGCAGGCAAAGGTGTTTTTAATGTTGACTGCAAAAATGTATAATTTTTTTGCAGCAAATGACCTTTTATTTGATTCTGTGGGTAATTATTTATTGATTGCTAAATTATTTCAATAACAGATTCATCATGATTAATCCAGTTAATTGTTATCGCCCTAGATCAGGCAGAAGATTGTAAAATGTTTTCCCAATTTTACTGCACACAATACTTATGATATGTATTACAATGGAGACGTTTACTTTTTACTTTTGAGATTTCTGAAAGGCTGCCGACATTTCGAAATCCATTGTGAGAATAAAGGAACAAAATGAAGCAACTTTGCTTTTATGTGTTCGGTCTTCCTGGTATTTGCTGAAGTTGACTGCGTTTACTACAAAAATGTCCCTCCTGTGGGCATAAATGACCATCCTGACCAGGCAGGTGGCTCCTTTCATAAAAAA
Source organism: Gambusia affinis (assembly GCF_019740435.1). NCBI lineage: Eukaryota > Metazoa > Chordata > Actinopteri > Cyprinodontiformes > Poeciliidae > Gambusia > Gambusia affinis. The sequence goes on along the minus strand of NC_057874.1, from coordinate 16,469,975 downwards.
CTGCAGAAATAATAACACAGGTCTTTAAATTATTAGTTTATTCTTCACTCTTAAATCTAGTTTTATAAAGTGTATTTGATACTGTATAGAAATACACACTGATTAGATAAATAGACTCTAACAAGTATTTTCAGGTCATGTACTCATTTAGATGTCCTTTCTGTGCAGAGTACACTAGCTGACTTTGCTCCAACAACCTCCCCAAGGATCCCGGCCTTGGTCATCTACTGCATTAAAGAGATTGAACGCAGAGGCCTTCATGAGGTCAGACAACACAAAAAACAAACAGTTTTATGAACTTGTGCATGTGGACCATTCCCAGCATTTTGATTTTTTCCACTTTTTGTTATGTTATGAAATGAATTAATGTCATTTTTCCTACAATCCCGATACACAAACCATCATGATTAAGAAAAAAGGTACGGTAATTTTCTTTCTTTTTAAAAAAAAAAAATAAATGTAATTAAAATGGGACAGAATTTATCTTTTGCTCAACATATTTTGGAGCACATTTGCAGCAAAGACTACTTCAAATCTTCTTGGGTATTGCAAGCAAGGCACACCTTGCTTTTAATATCACTATTCTGTACCGTTATCTGCTGCAAATCCTCTCAACTGCAGTCAGATGGTTATTTTTCAGTCTTTCCAGAGAAGTTTAAGGGTATGGAGTTAATTTGTTGGTTTAATTAGAGCTCCAGAACAGACTTTCTATATATTTGGCTGCTGTATTTGGGGATTTCCTTCTAGAAAAACAGCCCTGCAACATGATGAGCCACCATGCTTTACAGAAAAGATGGTGTCACCCCGACGATAAACAGTCTTTTTTTCCCCCAGTCATGATGCCTGGGTTTGAAGTTATATTTTATGTTCATAAAACCAGAGAATGTATATTCATACATTAGATGGGTGAACAACATTCAGTCTTGTGCTTGAGTTTTTAGAACATTCTCTTTTTTCACGTTACCCACAGAAAAAATAAAGATTTTAGAAAAATTAGTGCCATCTTTGTGTAATTCAGGCAATATGAAAACATCTGAACATGGTCAATAGAAACAGGAAACACCTGGAAGAACATCTGCAAAGGCTGGAAATGTATGGGGACAATTTTCAGTTTATCATTAAGGGGTTTACATATATCATTTTTGAAGAGAAAAATCATTTTCATCCATCTTGTAATAAGGTTGTAACATAACAAAATGTGGAAAATCTTTAGCACTAAATAGCTTCTGCATCCACTGTGATTTTCTCCCCCATAGTGATTCTTCTCCTGTTAGTCCTGAGTGTTGCTATGGTATCACAGGTTGAACACGATGCCGGTTGAGGTACAGATAGTCTTTCGGTTCCTGCAGGTTGGCCTTTACAGAATCTCTGGCCATGAGCGCCAGGTGAAGGAGCTAAAGGAGAAGCTGATCCGAGGCAAAACTTTGCCTTCTCTTAATAAAGTCGAGGACATCAATGTCATCACCGGTGTCCTCAAAGACTTCCTAAGAAATCTGCCCGAGCCACTTCTCACCTTCCGCCTCAACAAAGTCTTCATGGAAGCAGCCGGTGAGTCTCTGAGACTTTCAGTAATAACTGGCTGTTTATTGTCCAACAGTTTATGGAACCTGTATGTTTCTGTGTAGAGACACAAGATGATGACAACAGCCTTGCTCTGTTGTATCAGGCCATCAGTGAGCTTCCCCCACCTAACCGGGACACACTGGCCTGTCTGATGATTCACCTGCACAAGTAATTTTCAACTTTTAGGTGCAAAGCTTCATACTATCAGGCTTGTACAAACTTTAATTTTACTTAAAACTCTGCATTTGATCTCTAGAGTGTCTCAGAGTGCGGACACTAAGATGGATGTAAGCAACCTGGCCAGGGTCTTTGGTCCCACGCTGGTGGGTCATGCTGTTCCTGACCCAGACCCCATGACCATCCTACATGATACCAGCAGACAACCAAGGGTAAATAGGTCTACACTTTGTGTTCTTGCCATTGGCAGGAATGCAAATTTAGTTTATTTCTGTACTAATTTTGTCTTGTTCTTTTCTTTTGATATTTTTTGTTTTGGTTTGTTTTTGTTTTTTTGCAGCATTGTGTGCGTTTTCCTTTTTTTTTTTTTTTTTGACTTGTGCATGGAAAGGTTAAAATGAAATAGATAAATAAAAGATGTACGAGCCAAAGAAAGTCAGGAACAAAAATACTCTCAACCTTATTCTTTAGAAGTGTTTAATGTTGACAGCTGAGGTAATTCATATTTCTACTTTTGTTTTGATTGATGCTTTGTGGCTCTCTGAAGGTTGTAGGACAGAGAAAGCAGCTTATTTTCTATTTCCGTAGATCGTAGAGCGCCTGCTGAGTATTCCTGGGAGCTACTGGAGCCGGTTTGCCCATCCTGATAACGTAGACATGGAGACACCTCAGAACACTGACACTCCAAGCCAAAAAGGTGGATCACTGCACACTGATAAAGATAAAATAAAATAAATAGTAAATCTTTTGAGTTTTGAGATACTTTAGCTAAGTAGATTTGATTGAACGGGATGGATTTCCCCTGTTGTATTCTTCCTGACTTCCTGGTGCCTTTCCTTTGTGCGCTTCAGGGCTCCTGTCTGCTTTACTGTCAACCTGTTAACTACATGTTACAAAATGGTTTCAGGGGCTTTTCGTCAGTGTTTTCATGGGATTAGTTTTTTTATTTTATTTTTTATTTTTTTTATTTTACAGTTTAATACAGTTTTGTGTTTAAATCCAGCAGGAAACCTGTGAAAGTTTCTCTAGAGTTATGAGTGTCTGTTTTACTGTAGTTCCTTTTATATGCACACAATTTAACTTGTACTGTATCAAATGTTCATTGCTTTCCTGGGTTTTGGCAAACAGAAATTTCTTTAACTTGCTGTTGTTTAACTTATAAGATAAATAAGAGCAAAAACTTAAGAAACTAAAGCATTCAGAAAATATAACACATTAAACTGCATATCGACTCATACCAGCCCAAACACTAATGGAAAAGAAGACATTTCTCTTTAAGCAGTCACATTAAAAATACTTTTTTTTTCTGTTTTGAGAGCCAAAGCTAAAAAAAGCCCAACCTCTAAGTTTCCTTGTAGTTTGCAGGACAACTCAAGGAAGCTTTTCATGTTCGTGTTTCAGTTCCTCCCAGCACCATCAGTATGCAAACCAACCCACAAAACCTCAGTCAATCCCCACGGCTCTAACACCAGTGTAAATTTTCTCTGTACCAAGCAAAGAGGGGGTCTTTATGTTAATGACACCAGTTCTTCCTCTTTGTTGAATTTCCAGTGAGCATACTGGGACCAGTGACGACCCCAGAACAGCAAATGCTTTCCAAAACACCGTCCTCCAGCTCACTGTCTCAGCGGGTCATGCAGACCCTCACCAATTCCACCATGTAAGCATTTAAACACTTTAACACTATTACATTGTTTTTTCCTATTGATCAAATATAACTGCAGTGTCTTGTAGAAGTGTTCACACTCTAACTTGTTCACATTTTAATTGTCTGTGTTTGTATTTAGTACGTTGTTGTAAAGTAAAGGGATTGGTGGTTTTCAATAGTTTTTTGAAAGTGAAAATCTGGAAATTGGGATTTGTATTTGTATTTCGCAGCCCTGAGTTAATAATGAAAGTATATTTCAGTCAGAATGTTTTAACCAGGTTTAGTCACCTAGAAACTAAACATTTTACCCATTCCTCTTTGCAAAGTAGACAAAACTGTCAGACTGGCTGAAGAGTGTCTGCGAACAATTTATTTTTTTTTTTCTTTAGTCTCGCCACACATCATCAAATGTATTTAGGTTTGGACTGGGACATTTAAAAAAAATATGCTTTCATCTAAATCTTTCCATTTAAGTCAGGTCGTTTGCTCTCTTGAACTGGTTTTAAGGTCTGTCACAAAAAGTACATTACAGTTTGTGGGTTGTAAGCTGGAAAACATGTGGGAAGGTTCAAGGCTTGACTGTTTTTTTTTTTTTTATCAATATTTAAATTGACAAGTCTTTGTAATATTATTATTGCATAGTTTCTGAATTTTCCAATAACAGTTGACATTTATCCACAGTATTTATAAATTTTTTTATGTTGTGTAGTGTATAACAACGTTATTTTTAATGCTAAACTGCAAATAGTTTTTATCCATTTGTTAACTCCTTGATTTCAAACTCTTAGATTTGGGAGCAAGAGCAAAGCCACGTCAGCCTCCAACCGTCAGGGAAGTTTCTTCGCTTCCCCACAGCTGAAGTAAAGGCAGGAAAGCCAAAATGTTCTGATTCATATGAATGTTACTGACTGCAAAAACAATGTATACTTTTGTCTAATCATGTAGGGAAATAACCGTGCAATCGCATGACAATTCTGTGAGGTTTGTTTTTTTTTTAGAACTTTCCATGTTTTTCTTTCTTATCAAAAATATAATTTGACTATCTTTGATCACTAGTACTTTGTTGCTGAAAATTTTCATTTCTTCTCTGTAATTATAGAAACTTTGAAGCCTTTAGTAACCAAGCAACCATTTTAAACAAATTATGCTTTTTGTGAGATGTTGTGATCGTAACCACATGTCAAGCCAGCACACAGCAAATATTCAACTAAAACAATGAATGGGAACTATTTTGTTAGTGGCCAGTGTATTTTTTTGTCTTTTATGTAAGACTTTTTTTCTTTGTTGATGTGTTTTAATACATAAAAATATAATGACTTTTATTTCTAGAACACTTTACTAATGCTATAATACTTTAATAATGACGAGGCCTTTTTCTTCATGATAACTTCAACCACTAGAGGGTGCTGTTGCACCATTAAGTACATGCAGTCCTTCAGTAGTGAATAGGATATACTGTATGTATTCTGCACATAGTCACTCAGACATACTTGCATGCATATTTTTCTGCAAACCAAAGCTTCACACTCATGTGAGCTTAAAGTGAAATCTTCATCTGCTCTGTTTGACATCAAATTTATTTGCATATATATTTAACTAATGTGTTATTCTATACATAAGATGGAAAAAAATCCATAACATCCTCCCATGCTGCTTCTATTGTCTCCTTAAAGTGTTGTAGGGATGTTTAGCATACGTGATGCACAAAAGTAACTCTAAAAAAACAAAATCAACTTAACCTCATTGTATGGTCACGTTTGGCATATATTGTATTCCATTTTTTTTATGCATTTATTCTTTTTTTGTGTGGCATTGTTCACCTGAATAACTTTTACCAAAGATTTCACAACTGAATGGTTAACATTCATTTGTCTCTGCATCCATTGCCAAGCTAAAAATAAAACATTGTAATCCTGCTTCTTTGTCTTCATGCATGAAGTAGGTCTGTGGGGGGAGGAAGCCTTCTGATTTAAGGCCGTTTCGGTATACACAATAGGAGATGTTAGTTTTTATTTAATATAATTCAATCCGAACAAAAGGCTTTTGCACCTTTTGACGCAGATAATTATTACCACATTAAAGTGTGTTATTAATGTTCCACGAAGCTTGGGTGTAATTCTTCACTTCTCTTCTTTTAATTGAATGCAAGGCCGTTGGTATTTCAGATCTTCAGTGAAAGGGCAAAAGCACCAGTGCCAGCTATCCCAAAGCTGACGCGTTCCTGAATGATAATGCCTTTCAGCTCATTGTTCCAATAGTCATTAGAGCTATTTCCATAATCTATTGGGCTGAATGGGCAGGCGATGAGGTCCAACATTATTATGAATTAAAGCAAGGATCATTTATACATCTTATAGTTATTCCATTAGCACTTATTGTGGAGAGTGCTAAGCCAGGCAGAACCCGCTGACATACATTTATGTGGCCTCATTTAATACAGCGCCTTAGCAACCCATTTGGTCCTCTGAGATTCAAGTCCAGCTGTTTGGGGGGTGGGAGTGGTGATGGTGAAAATATGGTGCTCAGTTTCATCCAAATACGTCTGTTCTCGCTTTCTTTCTTCCTGCTTAAAACATCCATTCAGCCAGGAATAACTGCAGAGAAGAGCCTGCAGAAAGGGAAAAAAAAAGAAACTGAATTTCAAATCAACATTAATAGTTGATTAGCCTGAAATAAGGTCTCCTGTGTGTCGATCTGTCCTCTCACCGGGGGATTTTTGTGTTTATTTATGCTGCGGTGCAGCATACGCTGGCATGCTGCAGACATCAAACAGCTGGCTGTGTACAGTGCGTCTCTGTAGCTCCATATTCCAGCATGCCCCAGCGTGCAGTGATCGAGCTACGTTCTGCTGTGGGACCGGCGAGGGCCAAATGAGTAACTAGTCCAATTAAGAGCTCTTAAATAAATTACAATGTAAGCTGGTAAACGCGTAACAACAAGAGCTTCGCTTAATTCCTCTATTTATACAGCGAACTGCGGGCGGATGTGCCAAAGAGGAGATCGGAACGAGCACCTTCTTTTGGATCATGAATGCAATCAATAATTACCCGAGTCATAAAGTTAATTATCGCGGTTATCGACTTCATTGGAATTACACTGTATATATGTCAGGCTCTTGCTGTGTGGAGCATGTAGCAGGCGTCTGCTTGAGTTCAGGGTAAATATTGGCAGCATCGCAGAGACATCGGCTCAATAAGTGCAATTTGAAGACCTCCTATCTAATCATTTAATTAATATTTAACTAAATTCTGAGCGGAATAATTTTTTCTTCTTCCCATGGAAATAAATACATGAAAACACATTGTCACCTGCGAGAGGTTTCAAGCCAATCAGAATCAATAGGTGCAGCACAATTGCTTGAAATGAGCAGCAGAAAAATAGCTATTGGGTACGATTTGAAACAACCTAATGGACTAAGAGGAACAGTAAACATAAGAATGATGCATATTCTTATGTTTACTGTTCAGTTTCTATCAGACTTTATGCCTAATGTTCCCACCTTCCCTCCGTTTTTCTCCTACTTCGGTCACCATTTCTTTTTCTGAGTGGGAGAGTTAAAAAGTTTGGAGGAAAAAGGAAAGAAAGAAAAAGATTTTCAGGCTGTTAGTCGAGCTAAATGGGAGTTGGACATCTCTTTAGACATCGCAGAGTGTTTTCTGACAGAACCGAAATGGCAAGGAGGTTGAATGCACCTGCCGCTGTTACGTGTGGTAGTCAGTCGGTCACTCAGACCGACTGAAGTCACAACTTGTCAGCAGTTAACGTGTTTAAGGGTTAGCCAGGTTCATTTTACAAAAGATTAAAACTAACAATGTCTGATTGTGAGATAAATGGCTTAATTGGTGATTTAACTGATAGAGGAAGAATAAAAAGGTCGTTGGATCTATTTGCAGCTTCATGTTTTGTGAAAGAGGATATGCAGTGAATTGGCTTCTGACAAATATGAAAGAGACAAATAAATCCGCAAATTGGGTCTTTATTGCACCACCACGCTCTTACCTCTGAGGGTAAACATTGCAAATCTTTTGACTTGACGTTGTTCTAAGTCTTTCTGTGTTTACAGATTTCATTCACCATTTAAGAGCACTGTTTAAGTTTGTTCAGTAAAAATCATATTTCAGCTTAAGAGTCTTGAAAAAGGTTAACATCAATCATGACTCCACTGATAAAAAAATAAAGTCATGCACTAAACTTACACAGAGCTTCTGTGAACAACATAATATGCACTTGATAAATCAAATGACAACTCCCACTTGGTTCACTTAAAAAAAAAATTATCTTACATATTTTAGATTTTGTATGTCTTTGGCAGGTTATTCTTTGAGCACATCTTCAGTGAGAACAGATGATTCGTCTCATTTGCATTTCACACTTCCACTCAACACGGCTGCATTAAACCAAACTACACTTACTGCTAAAACTCTGGTAAAAGACAGAAAACCTGCCCTGATCTATGCACACACCTCAAACCTGTGAGTATTTCTAAACTGTAGATAATTGTATGCCTTGTTAGCTTTCAGCGCTCTGGCTCTCTTTTCTCAGCTTCATCCCTCGTTCCACTCTTTCTCCACCTCCTCCCCACACCCTTCCACTCCTCCTTTGAATCGAACCACCGTCTTAGCTGGCTGCCGTGGATAGTCGATACCTTGTTACCACAGAGAAATCAATTATCTCGACCAAGCAGCAGGGGAAAGAGGCAATAATGAAAGAATGCTCCTCCTTCCCAGACGATGGCCGCAGTCATTAAATATGAATTCATCATTGGCTGAGGAGATTTATGGAGCGAGATGTGGGCCCAGAGTTCATCCTGTCTTTACACCAAAAGTTTTGGTTACACTTGTAAAATAAATGGTTTTCAGACTAATTACAATTCCTTGCTGCAATATTTACACCACTTGATTTTTATACATTTTGTCACATGTGACTCAAAAGACTGTGCACAGTGGTGTGCTTTACCACTATGATACCCCTAAAACAAACCTAGTGCAAACAATTGCCTTCAAAGTAGAAAGCAACGTCCGTCGCATTGGAGTTCATTCACAGTATAAAGGCTGCTACTTAGTGGAGCTCCCAGAGGTTTGGTGAGGAACATTGGTGAACAAACAGCATCATGAAAATCAAAGAAGTCCAAGATGACTTGTGGAGATGTTAGGAGCCAAGTTAGTCTATGAGGCCTTACGAACACACCTGAACTGACCGGCAAAACGATGAAAACACCGATTAAAAAGCAGCCAGGAGTTCTGTGGCATATCTGGAGGAGCTGCAGAGACTTACAGCTCAAGTGAGATAAACTTTAAGCAATTTCTTTTGTTTCTAATTAGGGTAAAAATTATTACCAACATCATTTTCTTACAATAGAAAATGTTGAGTGTAACAGAAAGCATTTGTCTTTTTATAACCAAGCTTTTATCTATGCAGAAACCTTTACTGAAAAGCCAAGACTTGATGCCCCAAGTCACTTTTAAATTAACCTAATTCATTTGGCTTAATATTAAGTGTTATGAAAGAAAGTGACACAAATCGTTCTCTAAGAATACATTTGTTCAATCAAGTCCAAAAGATTTCGAAAATGAGGTTAATTTTCCTTTAACACAGAAAATATGCAATTTTTTCTTTAGGTCTTAGCTCTATGATGAATAACATCCATTTTCAACAAAACAACAACACAATCAGATGACTTTTACAACTTTTATTTACATTTTCTTGGCCCTTGAGTACTGTTGCCTTGTCAATTTCGGCCCACATGACAAAAGGTTTGAACACCTCATATTCATGTGTTGATCTAAACCAAAGTTCACACCTAAACCCAGTTAAGAGAACCAATTAAAATTGAGCAACTTTTCCAGAAAGAACGAGGACGGAATCTCAGTCACTAAAAACTTGTGACATTCCCCAGCCAACCTGCAGCAGTGCTTCTACTTATCTGACTCAAGCAGGCTGAATACAGAAGCATGCCAGACTTTTCAGATTCTTAGGAAATCATTCATTATTGTCCCTGAGCTTCACAACTACGGAAAATGGATGAATGGATGGGCTAAGCTTAAGCTGCATGAGATTCCACCACAGACTTGATTCAAATCTCAGCCTGAATGGCATGTGGGTGACAGCAGAGCTGGTACTGATGGGTGACTTGCATGAGGGCATGACAGACTGCATCGCTCTGTAATGAGCAGCCCTCATGGTTGCAGCTCGAACTACGTTGGGGGGGCTAAAACTACAAGACGTCACCACAGATGGAGAAAAAGAATCAGTGCTAGTGAGGAATCGAGCAAAGAGGTGAAAATGTGTAATTTGGACTTACTCTTAAGGCAGCAATAAATTCCATTTTAATGGGGCGCCACGAGCAGAAGCAAGCACTCAGCAGTCTGTTGTGTTTGATGCCAAATTGTGCAGAATAAACAGATTTGCTGTGCAGCTGGTCTAACGACACAGTTCCCTCCCAACCATCTCTTTGACTTGCTCTGTTCCCATCTCTCCTCGATATCTCCCGACTCATCCTCAATTCCCCCCCTCCCATCCCATCCCGCCATCTCTTCTCCTCCTCCGTGGACAGGAATTAGACAAATCATTACAAAAAGATGGAAAGTGCTTTGATTTATTTTCCTCCTCTTAGCCGAGTACTCGTCTCCAGCAATTGTTTTTCTTTTTTTCTTTTTTTTTTTAACAAAGGGGGGCGGAGGGAAAAAGTGAGCTGCATGCCACTAATGAGAAACAACATGTCACATCTGACTCATTTCCTTCTGCAAAGATGGATCTCCGGTCATTCTGCACGAGTTAATCGGAGACAGAAAGCCTCTTTGTTCAGGATGACCTCTCCTGCAACGACCACGCTGCTGGTCAGATGGTGCAACAGAGAGAAGCCGAACATCTTTTTTGAAAAAGAAAAAACAAAAAACTATTGGACAAACCTTTACATGTTGTATTAGGTAATATCTTGCAGTGTTGGGATGATGTTCCTTCTAGCCATATTGAACCAAAGCTTGTTGAACAGCAGTTTCTGTGCACGCAGAGAATATTTGTTAACTTCATTAACATTTTATTTTTAGAAACTTCACCACCACTTTTTCAAACACACAATGTGGTATCTGTTTGGAAATGGATCCCTGCGTGTGTCTTTGTGCATGAGTTTGTCTGAATTGACAAAACTGAATGCGAATGTCTGTGCATGGATGCATGACGTGGAATTGTGATACAGAGGATGCAAGCATGAATGGTGTTTTTTTTTTTTTTTCTGGTGAATGTGTGCAGTGACCATGTGTAGAGGTATTTCATGTCTGTGCCTCTGGTTTTGGAATTGTTTTGTTGCATGGATGGACTAAAGCAATAAATATGTGGCTTTAATTTGAAATGATAAAGTGTTTGCTTTGACTTTGGCAGCGCGTGCTCAGGTGACATATTAATACCTTCCTCCAGTGGATTTCATCTCTGGGGGGAAAAAATATATTAAATTGGGCGGATCAGAGATCATACATAAATGTAAGATGAACAGACAGCGGTGCAAGGAGGAGCCTTAGGACATGTGAAATTCACACGTTCGTTGTTTTATATTAATACCGAAGCTGAGAGATGTTTGAACTCCCTGCAGAAGCTTGGAGGTAGTCATAGCTACGTATTTGATTGAATATTACATCATATAATAAATTTGCAACTGAAAATAGTACTCTGAATATGCAATTCTTGTTTATAGTCTGTTGTAGAGAAACATTTAAACATGTTAGATCATAACTGGATATTAGAACTTTAATGAAAAAAAAGGTGATGTCAAATTGTGATTTGACATCAGATTTGAATGACCTGTCCTCAGTGTACCATCATCCAGTTGAGATATGCTCCACTTAACTGTGGAAGCCTAGGTGGCGTGATCCATTGCAGACTACAAGCCTTAGAAAAATAAATTTTTTCAAGCCACGTAATTTATTGATGGAACTTGACTTAATGTTATGTTTTGATTGTTGATTCTATGTTGCATTGTGTTTCTGTGTTTGATTTGATGTAAAGCACTTCGAAATGCCTTGCTGCTGAAATGTGCTATACAAATAAAATTTGATTTGATTTGATTTGATTTGATTTGAAGACTTCTTGCGGCAATAAATGGCATGATTTTTTTTTTTAGCACCAATATGCCTCCACCAAGCCTTGCTGCCTGAGCAGAAAGCCATTATCCCTTTACTGAAAAAGGTGTCGAATTATTTGAATGAACAAAAACTATTACAGCAAAATAAATAAAACATGTGCTCCTTGATGTGAAAGTGTATTATGCTATCTTTACTGGAGTTTCTGGAGTTTGCTGGTTTGATGCATGCAGGTCCATTTAAACATTATGCTGGTGCCAAAGACATCAACAAAGACTTATTCACAGAAATGGAAAGTGTTTGCAGGACACTTAGCTTGAAGTCCATTATTCCACGGCGCGAATGATAATCCATAAGTGTAAAATGTACCATGCAATTCATAGAGAAACTGCAAAATTAAAAACAAGACACTAAATGCTTACCATAAATTTATGATAGTATAGTAAAAAAATGACATAAAAAAACTTGCTTCAGTATAGAAATATTGCAGCATGATTTGGGTTTCCAAAGTTGCGTTTGAACAAACCACAAGACAAAACCACAAAAATTATTTGGGCAGATGACACCAAGAGATACATGACTAAATTTTCTTTGATGCATTTGAAGACAAAAATAAATGACTTGGCAATAAGTAAATGCATAATTTTGTTAATCCTAGCTGGCATAAAACAGGAAATGTTTAGTGTGATTTAATGTTGGGCAGTGAGAAAAAAAGATTGTCTTTTTATGCAGTGCATGTAAACCTCTGACTTCAGCTCAGTTCAATCCAATCCAAATACAAAGATGTATTTAAATTCAACTACAGGCATTCAAGTCCAATTCCATTTTTAATCCCAGTTGATAAAAAGCTACTGACACAAGCCCAACTGTGTCCAACAGGAAATGTAACTACATAAATATCTACTTTCTCCAAAAATCTAAAGACCGTGGACTGGGCAGAGTTTACTCCACAGAGGTAAGACACCACTAGGAAAGATCAATGTTGCAAATGAATTTTTCAATAACCTGACCGTCTTGTTTCTGAACTGAACAAACATTTTAATTATGTCGTGTGGTTAGTTTGCCACTAACCACACGAAGACGCTGAGCCTTTAAACGTCTGCTCTCTATTTCCGTAACAGTTTGATGCTCAGGCTGTGAAGTGACTATGTTGCTGTATGATTGGAGGGTCTGCAAAATGACATGCTTCCTCATATTGAAAATGACCAACATCCTTCCTTTCAGTGCTGTCATGTAAAGAAAGTCATGAAAGCTGTTAGGCATCTCCCAGAGCAGGGTCAAAATTAAACGTGTGACTTTCTCACTTTGGGTAGATCATCATGGCTGAAGAGTTGGAGCTCTCTGACTACATCAACATACATGAGCTTCAGGGGATGAAGGCAAGCAGCACAGCTGTTGATGGAGCTGAAAAATCAGGTGAGAGCACAAGTGTATGTAAAATGAAAAGGAAAAAGCAGTTTAGATATTTGTCTTTTTATCAATTACTTTAAACTTACCACATTTGCTGCTAAGTGCATTTAAAGAAATGTATTTCAAATATATTTTAGCAAGACATAGCTCTTTAATTATCGTTTAACCAACTGTAGTTTTCATTATAATTTGCAGATCATTAACCGCATTACATATAAGATAGTTCATCTCAGCAAATTAAAGTAATTTAAACAGTGAAAAGGTGATTTCAAACTTTTATGTCTGTTTACTTTTGATAATTAAGTCTTAGAGCTAAGGGAAGCTACCGGTACACATTCAATACATACTTGTAGCTACAAACATGCTCTTCGTTATCCTTTTTACTTTTTTTGTTTTATTTTGCTTTCACGTAAAACATCTATGTCTTGTTCCAGATTTGCTGAAACAAGAAATATTCTAAAACAACAAAAACAGCTAACCAAGAACTTAATACAACTTGGAATAAGGATGTAACATAAGAGAGTGAAGTGTGGTAAATACTTCTATTTTGTAACTCATTTCTGGTCTTATGAAAAAATTAAATTTTTTGAAAAACTGAAGTTGGAGTTTTGTAAAGACATGAACCATAATCATAAAAGTGAAGAGAGAAAACTCTTGAAATGTTCCTCTGCGCATAAAGAATCAGTATATTTGACCAGCTTCACTTTTGGAATTGAATTATCTGAGTAAATTACAAATAAAAAAAATGTAAATCTATGTGTGCTTTGTGTTTGCAGAAAGAAGACTTTTCAGATTGGGAGTTTTAACTTTAGCATTGCTGTGCATCATACAAGCAACTCTCAATCTCTCCCTGCGACTTGCATGTAAGTTCTGCCACAAATAATCAAACCTGGCACAAATTCAAAACATCATAACTGCACGACGTGTTGTCCCGAAAAAAAAAAAAAAGAAAAGAAAAAACATTTTGCAACAATCTTCCACCCAATTTTCCGTTTTTGTTTCAGTGCACTCAAAAGCCGATGTCGACTCGTTTGCTTTCAACAGCTCGGTTGTGGACTTTTGCCAGAATGAGCAGCTGCAGCAGAATTCAACCCAGGTCTTTTTTTGCTGCAACGACCTGCTCAGGCTGCAGAGAGAGAATCATGAGCTGAAAAGAGAACGGGACCGCTTATGGGAGAAGATCCAACAGCTTGACAGGAATATGACGACTGATGATGACTACTCTGGATCTGGGGTCACGTACTTAGCTCATGAATTCTAAACAACCAAGAGTCAAATCAAAAATGTATCAAGGTATTTGTAATATAAGAAGCTAGTCTCTATGATGACATATGCCACAAAAATGCTACAATATTTACACATATTACATGTTTACTTATTCTTATATGAAAGTTGTTTTTAGGATGCCAAGTGATAAAAACAGTGTACACCTGACATCAGTCAATTATTTTATTTAAAAAAATACCCTTTTATTGTCTTTCTGTGTTCCCCACTGATACAAAAACCCCCCCCAAAAAACATGCTGCGTAGTGTTGGTAAATTTACTGCACACTGTGCAATTATTAAAAATAGCAGCTGCACATTGAAGAAAATTTGCAACTGAGTAGGATTATTTTAAAATATTTGGATATTTCTACATAGAAAACAAGAAGTGAAAAAACAGAAGATGTAAACAGAAGCAGTGGCGGTCATGTAGCCGTTGGAAGGAAGGACCTATGATAACAGTATTTTGTGCACCTGGGATTAGGTTCATGGTTTGGGTGCAGATACTGTCCAATAGTGACATTATTTTATCAGGAGTCCTGTCTCCCAGCTCTAGATTATGTTACAGTTAACTAATTATCTGCTAAGCATAATGGTGCGCAAGAAACAATTTCTTCCTATTGTCTTCCAGAGCTGAAGTGTTACCTTTCAATTCCTTTATAGTACATTACAAAGAATGGATACCTGTTGAATGTTTCAACGTTTTATAGTGGTTATGAAATAGGACAAGGTTTTCTAAAATGTTCACAACCAAAAATCTGAGAAATGTGGAGTCTAACCGTTCTGAGCCTCCGTGACTCGATGCTCTGTAGAACCAGTCATTGGCAACCTTGGATTTTCTGGAGGTTTGTCTGCCGGCTATACAACATCTGGAGAGTGGGATTTATGACCGTGCGTAAAAATAGCTCAATTACTGTGTGAAAAAGCGCTTTTAAAGTCTTGACACACATTTTCTGGTGGCTTCATGTGTGGACTTTAAATTGAACACTTTGGATGTTGTTTTATCATCCAGCCTTGCTTTAAACTTCCCCACAACTTTCCCCCTAATCTGTCTGCTGTTTTTCTTTGGTCTCCATGATTCTGCTTGTTTTCTAATGTTCTCTAACAAACTAGAGCCCCTCACAGAACAAGTGGATATATACTGAGGTTAAAGTACACACTGGCAGACTCTGCTAGGAGACGTCTGAGTCATTTAACTGCACTGGATTTTATTTGGGGGTAAAATAAAAAAAGTGACTCCACAATTCTCAGATTTATATTTTAAAAAGGAAGAAATACAGAAGTATGTTAAATATGTTAAATATGTTAAGTATGTTTAATTCCAAGTATGTTCTTCGTTGTCACATATATTTACTACTTTGTGGTGCTCTGTCACACATAATTTTTTTATAACATTGAAAAAAATGGAGCATACATACTTTTGTAAGGCACTGGGATTAAAAACCCCACCCCAACAATAACGACAATTAAAATCAGAGCTTCATATTATTTTGTGCAGCTGCATATTCCAAAAACAGCCCCTTAATCACAAATTGGATCTTTTTTTTTTCTTTTTTCTAATTACCGTATGAATCATGATTTTTATTTCCAGACTCCTTGCCTCATCAGGTTTCACCACAGAGAAGTGAAAGATATAAAATCCTGGCAAAGGCATTTTTCTGTTATTTCAGCTGGACCCACATCCTCTTAGCCAGCACTTAATGCCAGCTCTCTGACCAGGACGACGCTGTTTGTCACACAAACTGTTGAATATTGGAAGATGCAGTTGTATCACCAGACAAAAAGGACTGGTCAAGTAGGCTGACCAAATGGGAGTATATGCAACATTTTCTTTCTCCAACACGAATCCTGTAAGGCACACAAAAAACTCACTAAGATTCATGTATGCACATGTACAATTAGATCTTCTTTATACTTGCAGATTGGGCCATCTGCAAACTAAGTCTCCAGTTTTATCTATTACTTATTCAGTAGAACAACTTTGTGAGGCAATTAATTTTCTCTTTAGCCATTTTTTGGGATCACCAAGTCTTTTGTCGCCGATAATTCGGTTAAAGGTAAACTGACAGAAATGAGAGCGCGCTGCATCATGTTCACTAATCTTTTCTCATTAACACTGCTGGCTTCTTTTTAATTAACCACAGTGGCTGGCTCTAGTGTTTTTGTGGCAGTATATATTCCAGTCTCCCGTTATCCACCATCCCAGATGATAGCAGTTGTCAATCACTCCAAATTTATGTTTCTATTTCCTAAACAGAGCCATGGTATGTTTTGATGTATGCACTGCGTTGTGGCCTTCGGTGCCTGCAGCAGATACTACTGCTGAATTCTTTTAGACAGCTACGTGAGCTCAGGTTTGTTTTATTTAGGTGCAGTGGCAAAATAGCTTTTCTTGAACCTAAAAAGCTAAGGGTAGACCTTAGTCCATCAGCAGCGTGAGAAAGCATTGTAGTTCTGAAGTTGCAACAGAAAGTGCAACAGATTTCACACTGAGCTCTTGTGCAAACACAGCAGGCTGGCTGTTAGTCAGAGCTGTGCTGTCTGAGGTCCTTTGAGGGTGCAGAGAAACCCCGCAGATGGTCAAGTATTTTCTGATGGAGCGGTGCAGTCCTCATTTACATACAGACAGCAAGCTCATTCCCACACACAAACACACGCATACTGCGCAAAAAGACTGCATACCTGACACGTGAAATGTCACATCGAACTAATTTATTAGTCAAGTCATAAGGATCAGATATGATACAGAGTACGAGTACAGATACACTTCATTAAGTTTTTTATGTAATAAAAAGTGAAGACCAAGGAACAGAGCAGACAGGTTAGAGTTAAAGTCGTGGAGAAAATTACATTTGTAACTCTAGATTTGGGATGATTTAGAAGGAGTTGGATTATGAAACAATATTCTATGTCAAGTAACATTGTCACTTGACATGCCATTATTTAGAGGCCCAAGGAGGAGCTGTACAGGTCCGCAGCTCAGATGGGCGAGTCTGACAACAGAACTATTTGCGGCAAAGGTTGCCAGGCTGGGAATTGAACTTGCGACAGCCGTGTCGAGGACTAATTCTTCCATATTTGGGTTGTGCTTAACCCCTGCGTCACCAGAGCACCCACTCCTTAAAGCATATTTGAGGAACCATTGAATTGCAGCCATTCAGGGCTGCCTGACGCTTGCCCTCACCAAGCGCCGCCTACTTCTACAAAGCTCCTTCTTGGAGCTCCAAGCTCCAGCCCAGCTTCTGCCTCACTGAGCACCTCTCCTTTGCATCTCCCCCACTCAGCACCTTCAGACTAGCAGCATCAACGATTCGGAAACTCATGGTGGAACTGCGAGTCAGTTCAGCTCATTATGTGAACTAATACTCAGTGTAATGTTACTAAGAACGATTGTACATGATTTAATAGAGGAGCATTGTTGGGATAATGTACTGAAGGGAGAGCGTTGGAAAGAGTAGGAGCTTCTTAAAGAACCAGAGACCAAGATTGCAAAGTCAAATTTCTTTCAAGTTTGATATATACATAATTTTTACAACAACAACTGAAGGTAACGTAGTTACTTGGTTATACTATAAAGTGGTGCTATGTGCCTGGAAAATGTATAATACTGCCCTTTTAAATTCTTGAAAGACATTTGGATTCCTTAAAGTAAGATTCAGAGAAATTATCAGTAGTATTTTTTTTTTCTCATACTTATTTGATTGGGGAAAGATGGGATGGGAAAGGGATAAAAAGTGCTCTATATTAAAATAATATTTTAATGTTTAATTTGCTGTAATGTGCTAACTAAAAAGCAGTAAACATATTGAAAACAGTTTTTTAACTTAAAGTAGAGAGAGATGTTATATCACCATGACATGTAGGAACATCCTTGATGTTGTGGAGGATAAACACCGAAGAAGACGAATGCTGTGTGGATCTGGCAGATTAGCTGATCCTGAATTTGTTAGGATAATTGTGTTTTACTCTTATTAAACACCGCTGACACAGGTTCATGATTCATGTCTTCAGTATAAATATTATGCTTAAACATCTCACATAGAGGAAAAAAAGCCTCTCAAAAAACCAAATCTGCACTGTGTGTTCAAGTTGTATAAAAACTGTAATCCAACCCAGGAAACTGGCAGATTCCCAGACTGTATTTTTAAAATAAGCTCCAAACACTGCAACTTGAAGATAATGGAGTTTGCCTCTGGTAAGGAACGGAGAGGCACACAGCTTTGGGTTTGTAGGTTTAATTTAACTGACACTTTTTTGCACAATAAATTAAATCAAATCCAAAATGCAGCTGTTCGCAGCAAGCAAGAGCAGGAAATGGGAACAGATGAACTCTGAGCTTCACATAGGAATAGCGAGGAGCTTGTTAATGCTTTTGTAGGACAGGATTTGCTAAATCCATTAGAAACTCTTCATACACTGGAAACTACAGAATATCTATGTGGTGTAAGAACTTTAAACTTCACTATATGTCAGTTAAATATATTTAATTGGGAGATGAAACACCAAGGCGCAAGATTTACAAAAGAGCCTTTTGCAGAAGGTTTTTGTAATGTATGTTTTTTTTGTTTTTTTTCATACATTACATGTCAGAGTGTTAAAGTGAAATTTTAATTGGACCATTTGTGGCCTTGACCTGCCTCTGATGCTTGAGTAATTGTGAGCTGACGATGGCACAAAATACACCAGACTGCCCGTAATGAACAAAATGAGATGTCCCTGTTGAATAAGACTACAGCAGCGAGGGTCAAAGTTCAGCACCGGCCTTTCAGCTTCTAATTGGCTGAGCCTGTGATCTCTCCCAGAAGGTCTTGTCTTCGGAGCCTTCAACTCCTTCATGTCTTTGGGCTTCTCATTGTGACAGCTCAGAGCTGAAAGCTCACCCAAAGCTACAACGATGTAAAACTGGTCATAAGTTCACACAAAACATGTTTTCCTCTTAGTAAAGCCTCGCACCAGGAAACAGTGTCACCATATAAAGTCCCAACGCCACATTTGTTGGCCCCTCCAGTAAAATCAGTAACTCATTGTTTGATGCATTAGCATAATCTCCCACTGAAAAGAAATAGAAAGTTCAACCTTTAATTTGAGTGCATTTATTTAGTTTGGAAAACAAACAGAGTTTTTAACTAAATCCCTGGTGGCTGTATTCTTTTGATCGTTTTTCTCTGTACTCACTTTTTGTTTTCTGCTAGAAACTACCAGATTTTTCTTTTAGTTATGTGGTATTTTAAAGAGTTCATAATGTCATTCACTCTGGCAAGGCCCCCACGGTCACCAGTTGAGAAACAAGCCCACAGCATCACAGATCCTCCACCATACTTTACAGTGAGTTTTAGGGGTTTTCCATATCCTTCACTTCAGATGCGCCTGAACTCTGAAAACCCGCCTGTTTAGAGTTGCTTTTGAACCATAGTAAATGGAACATTGACCAACGTGTATTGATGATTTTGATGATGGCACTCAACAAAACGTATTGTCTGTTACTGTATGTTGTTTTTATTACTTTTTATTTTGTGTCCTTATTATGCAAGGGACTTTGAACTACACTGATGCTCACCTGTGCCACACAAATAAACACGATTGATTGATTGATTGATTGTTTAATTGATTGACTGATTGATTGAAAATGTACAAACTTAGTCTCCTCTGAACAGAGCACACAGTTCTTGTTGACATCTAGAAGAGGGAGATAGTTGATCTGCCAAATATATAGATTCAAAAAATAAGCACAAACATGTTTGGATTTTTTTTTTTTAGTTCAGTGCAATAAACACAAACTAAGAAAATAAAAAAAGCACCTTTTTTATTTCTGACTGCTATTATTGTGACGGTGCGGCCTGTACTGCAGACATAGTAGAACTTTCTGGCTTGACTGGACTCACGCTAAATCTGTCTGCTTGGCGATCCGTCAGGTGTGGCAGACGATGCTGCAGTTCTGCAGGTCGTTGGTGGTGTATGCAGTTCACAGACTTCCTCACAGGAGCCCCACCAATATGTTATGGAAGTTTCAATTTCATTTGGAGAGACACAAATATCAATGACAATTTTAGAAAATATGCAACACATTAAAGTAAAAAACTGATTTGCATGTCACCAAGTGAAATAAGTATTTCATCCCTCTTCATCACATGTATTGGAAACCTACACTGCCAAGCACTGCTCTGAAACCTTTTCTGTAGCTGGTCTCCAAGGTCTTAAGTTCACACACCGCCATTAGATAAACAGACAGTGACATTTTGTTTTATTGAGCATAAACTTTGCACTCACAGTCTGATGGATTTTAAACTAAGTACTTTAATAACTTTAAAGGGGCTGGTTGTCATACTCCACTGCTCTTTGTATTTGGGTTATCACCATGGCTCTGTAAAGTTTTCTTTTTGTGCCGTAGGAAAACATTAACAACCTTGCCCTCTATGCACAAGGTACATGAGCAGAATATTTTACCTCAGCTGTGTCTTCACAATAAACAGAGAACTTTCCCATCTCTTCATCATATAATAACAGAACTCTTAGCACCTGTAGGCTTTTTAAAACAGCCACAGAGTAATTAAATAGCCTGTTTAAATAACACATGAACTTAATATCACAAATTTAACTGACATTAGCAGGCTGTCCTCTGCAAAAAGAAAACACCAACACAAACACCAACTTGAAAGGCTAACGCTCTGATGTCATTAATAAAAACAAGGGTCTTTTCTTGAAGGGCCAATCAAGCCATCTGCCAACATCTGTTCAAATACATCCAGATAAAAGAGAACAACACAGATGATCTGGATATGTCAACAGATGACAGCCTTCAACCCTTATCAAGAGCTTGTTGGAAGCCAATTACGTTTATTTTTTTAAATGTACAGTTTATTTACACATCAGAACATCGAACATCTTCTTCATAAGAGATAAGAAAAATCAGACTCCAGAAACAGAGACTTTTACATCTTTCACAGATGTCTGACTGCAAATGGCGCATGACTTTACACGCACAGGTTTATTTGTGCGTGCGTGTTATCTTTTTTTATGGTTTAATGAGATTCCTTTTGTGTCTTGCTAGACCTCTCTGTGTTTGTTTCTGAGTTGATTTTCCCTCAGCTCCTCTGTTCAGATTCCCACCCAGCCGTAGTGCATCTCATGGATTAGTCTCACCTGACTCTCATGTCACCTCTCGGGCATTTTAAAGCCAGTCAGTACTTTATTTCCTTGTCAGATTCTTCCATTGTCCTCCAGGCTGATAGCGTCAGTGTTGTAAGTTTTCGTCAAATAAATACATTTCGGTCCATATTAGCAACATTTTATGGCATTGGTCGTACAAAAAGGAATTGAATCATGCAGATGTTTCTTTTCTTTTTTTATTGAATTTATTTTAAAGCTTTTTACCCATCTTTTATCACTGGTGCCAATGAATATGTCCAGCATTGTAGAAACTACAAGTAAACATGTGTTTGATATATGTGACAATGCAAGGCATGCCTTGCATTGTTACAAATAACTATTAATGGAGCTCAAACTGCTACAAGTGTGCATATAAAAAACAAACAAACCATGAACTGCCTTTTTTCTCTATATTTACATCGCGAAAACAAAAATTTCATTAACTGAACAGGTTTTATGATTATAACCACAGCCCCAAACGTCCTCTGAAATAACAACAAGTACACCTTGTACCTTCCTCAGCTTGTTGGACTCATTTCTGTCCTTACTGAAGGAAAAAATCAGGAGCTGACAGGAGTTAAGGAGCTAATCTTACCACAGTCGGGTTGCACGTTCAAGCTGGAGATAAGAAATGGCTAATGATAAGGTTTGAGAACCCTGCAGCCCAAACACAGGCTGCAAAGGCCAAGATCCCTGAGCCTGATATAAAATAAAAGGCAAGACTGCAAGGCCCAAGGCCCCCAGAAATTTAATAACATATTTGTGCCCTCACCACCGGCACATGTTGCCCTTTTTTGCCAAGCAGCTGGGTTGGAGACCACAGGCAGGGTTGAGTAGATTGTAAGACCTTATGCGACATGACTGCATGAAGAAGACTACACCACCGTCCTCACCAATATCCTTCCATCACAATTCAAAATGTGCTACATGATGAGGAATGATGCGGCACTCTGAAACCTTGGTGCAACTCTTTACAATGAGGCTGTCGATTGCAGTGAGTGCAGGAAAATGACGAGACGTGCTTCGAGCAACGCGTTATTCATAGACAGTGTGATGACGTAACATTAGATCAAACGGGTCCACATCCGAACACAACATTTGATCATAATTCTAAAACCACAACTATTAACCGCACTCACAAACACACACACATTTAAAAGTGGTCGCTATTTCACTTTTTAGATGGTTTGCATGAAGTTGCAGCTGAGCTCACAGAGATCCCTCAGGAGCTTATTAGAGACAACGTGCACACACAGGCACACATACGCACACATACGCACACACACACTATTGCTAGATGAGGTGTTTAAGGTTCATGTCACCCCACGCTTCAGATATATGCTCACTGCAGAAGCTGTGCAGCAGCAAGCAGAAGGGTCAGTAGAATGCTTTAAATTTTTCTCTCAACCATTCCATATAGTGCACAATTACAGGTGCAGTTGCTACACACGGATTGTCAAATGCCATCAAATGTGAAGGCCAACCTGTCTCCAAAACCTGATGGCAAAATCCATCCCCATTTTTTATGGCTGACACAAAATTATTTGACAAATGATGGTGAAAATTAGCCGCATAGGACTTGTTATGTAAAGGTGAACATGTGCAATGTCGACGTATCAATTTTCCCTCAATGGGATGGTAAAATAATATAAAAAATCTAATAAAAGGTTGAAATACTAAAAGGGAAATGACTATCAAAGTGGCATCTGTTTATTCAACAGATGTCAGAATAAACAGTGTCAGAAGATAAAGACAACATAAAAAACCATTAAAAATTATTGTTGTGTAATTCATTTACATATAAGTTATTATAAAACTGTTTTTATTCATGTCAATGGGCAAAAAGACATGAAAACAACTATAAAGGACAGAAAAATAAGCAATAAAATTGCAGTAATTTTTTTTTGTAGTGAAGTCAAATGGAGTCAGGAAGAATCCTGACATGAACACACTTAAACACAGAGCAAGGGGTAGCATGAGAAGAACCACACAAGACTG
Organism: Gambusia affinis; assembly: GCF_019740435.1. Taxonomy (NCBI): domain Eukaryota; kingdom Metazoa; phylum Chordata; class Actinopteri; order Cyprinodontiformes; family Poeciliidae; genus Gambusia; species Gambusia affinis. The sequence continues at coordinate 16,446,698 of NC_057874.1, read as the reverse complement.
TATGGAGGCGGTAAGACCCGCCTCCTGGCTCTGATTGGTTGTTTCTAGTTAGCACTGAGAGAACTGGGAGAAGGCAGAGATTATCTGTCTCACAGCACAGTCACAACATAGTGACAATTTCAACAAATATGTAAAAAAAAAAAAAAAATCTATAAATTTATATATATATATAATATATATATATATATATATATATATATATATATATATATATATATATATATATATATATATATATATATATATATATATATATATATATATATATATATATATATATATATATATATATATATATATATATATATATATATATATATATATATATATATATATATATATATATATATATATATATATATATATATAATAGGGTGTAGAGAAGATGGCGATCAGCATTAACTCAGTAAGCCAAATGGACAAGAGACAAAATACCAGAACATAAAAAGAGCACGAGGATCAGATAAAAAAGAGTTAAGCTGAACCAAAAACCATATGTATATAAACATACAGCTTCATAGTCCAGGAAAGTTAACACTTTTCATCCGCCTGGTGCCCATCCCAGTCTAACTGGTCTAATATTTCTGTCCCTCTTGACATTTGCTTATGAAGGCTACAGAAACTGTGTTCAACGGTTTTTGGAAACCAAAATTATCTCATTTTATGACCAGTCAGAAAAACAAACAACACAACATGGCATTAAATGTAGAACATGGCCTGGTAAAGACAGTCATCAATAATTGAATAAAATGTGGATCAACAGTGACATTACTAAAATTGGACATTGCCCTATAAATAATGCAAAGACAAGAGACTGGCTGGGAAGCCTGAGTGACACTAAAGAAGCTGGAGGAGTCTCTGTCCAGGATACGTTGTGTTCCACGTTAAAACAATGCATTTTATTATTTTTCATCTATTTCTGGACAAAGAAGTAAGGATTATATATACATATGTTGATTTTCAACAAAAAATCTATTTTTGTTGATTTTTTTTTCAAATCAGCAAAAAATAAAATAACTTCACCAGAAGAAAATGTAAGCTTTAGATTAGCCAAACAAGAGTGCAGAACTAAATCTGAAAGATTATTTGTGGAGTCACTTGAAGAGGGCAACCGAGGTCCTCACAGTCTGATAGACTTGGGAAACCTTTGCACAGAAAAGCGAGCAAATATAATCCGGTCAAGATGTAGGATATCCAATAAATATGAACAAAAGCTTTAATCTTTAATCTTTATTTTTATTTTAAACATCACACACATCTGTGGTGTAAATCTATGTGCATTAGCTGCCAACATAAAGGAGATTCAGTTAAACCCCACTGTGTTCATCAGTACTTTTTATCCAATCTATAAATGCCTGTTTTATCCTGTCTCCATTATTTTCTTTCTGATCCATTCTCATAAAGCTCGGAATCCCTAAAAATGCAGATCATGGGCATTTTGACAGGAAACTCTGAGGTAGCTGTGAGTGTTTCTCTTGTCGAGATAATAGGGTTTAAATGGGGTATTCAGTTGTGTGCATTCCAGCTAATTGGACATCAAACACAACGTACGTGAGAGATTAGACTTCTGAGGATGTCAGAATAGAGAAGCCTAGGTATTTGTTCTCTATCTGATACTTTGTTCTAAATCTGAATTATTGGACAAGAAAAGCTCCTAATTCAATTTCTTGCTTTAATTTACAAGGGGGAGGGATTAAAAGGAGCTCCTGAGAGATGCTGCAGGATTAAGTTATGGCACTTTCCTGCTGGTGAGTTTTCTTTTTTTTTTTTTTTTTAGAATAAGCTTAGCTGATAAATCTTAAGAGCTAGAGTAAGGTTTTGTAGATATGGAAAGAGGTTTGTTTGCAAATCCAAACTTGCGAAGTGTCCAAAGGAAAGACAGTTTAATGCATTTTAAGGCTAAATGAAATGTTCCAGTGAAAAAGTTCAGCTATTTTTCACACAGACTATGCAAAAGACAAATGCTGGATCTGATCTTTCTCTGTTATTTATTTCAAATTTTTCAATAATTGTGCTGAAAACAATTCAACCACAAATTTGGTTAGCAAAATACACAAACCAGCAATTTTATTTTTGTAAGAAACACATCAAACAAGAATGATTTAAATAGTTCAGCACAACTAATATTACAGTACCAATGGTTTATTTTATTAAGACAAAATACCACTCACAATTGCACCGCCGCATGTCTAGCATCCTAAGTATCTGAGATATTTAGGCTCATGTGTGACTGCATTTTTTAAAAGTTGCTCCAAATCTGCCCATTAAAACGTGTGTTTTCCTTTTTATGTTTTCGCAATTTTTACTTTTTGATTTGTTTTGCTTTAATTGTAAAGCACTTTTTATTTTCATTTTATTTTCAAAACAGCCTTTTCTATGCTTTCTTACTTGCGGGCATTCAAAGGTCAATTGGTGCCAATTTTTCAGATTCCTGAAGGAGAATGTGGGTTTTCCTGGTGCTAGAGTTCATCATGCCTCCTGGTTGAAGTTTTGAGTATCAAAGAAAGAATAGGAATCCCAGAGCATCATTGACCCACCTACATGCTTTACTACCAATGTTGACCAAACATCCCAAGGCTGTAATAATTGGACTTTTCTGGAAAAGAAAACAACCCAATAAAAGCTTGCTTTTAGACTTAGGTCCACATGACTTAGGTGAAGTCTCATGCCCTTTTTTTTTTTAACACTCTAACTTGTTATTTCTTAAATGGAACCACAGACAGATGTGAAGGGTGATCAGTAGATTTGACTTTTACAGTATCACCTAAAATAATAATAAAAAAAAAAGCTTCAAGTTTTTACTTGATAGCAACACTTAGCTTTATTATTTTCCTCCAGGCATATTACTAAACCACAGGCCTGAAAACTTCTAGGTTTGATTCATTATTTGCTACAAAGAACAGAATCCCAAAATGTCTGACAGTTTGTGTACAACTGATTTAAACAGTTGTACACAAACTGTCTCTGAGCTCTTTTTGCAGAACCCAGGTAGTGCAGCCACGGTTATTTTAACTTTAAACTAGTGAACTATTCTTCCAGATGAATGTCAAGGAAAATTAATTACTTTTCTTATATTTTGTCATTTTCCTTCTTGGTACAAGCAAACGCTTTGTTTTCTTAACTGTTTCAGAACTTAGTTATATACATATTTACATAGAAACACCATCAACATACTGAATTTGAATAAAATCATTGCAACATTAGTTTTATTTTGCTATTTTAATTTTTTTGTTTGTTTATTGCCAACGCCTGAACAATTTTTGATATTTACACATGAACCTAATTATCGCTTGAGGTTTGAAACAACTCAGATGCAACTTCGGCTTGGTTTCCCTGCTGAAGTCCAAAATCTTGTCAGTTTGATGTCCAAACTTTATATTTGTAAAATTTGTTGCAGATATTCTGGTGTGCATAGGGGGAGTGGGGGGATGGTGAGAGTCTGTCTCTGGAGAAAATACCCTGTTTTTCACCTGCTCCCATAAAGTAAAGCCCCTAAACCTCCATGAACCCAAGCATGATGAAGGCAGTATAAATCATGGATGACAGTATTTCTGGTCCAAAGATAACATCATATTGACATTTTGTATAAACAGTGTATCACTTTAGGAATGTAATGTGTGAAATTTTGCATTTTACACCTTCAGCTGCTTCAGATGCCACCAAAGATGTTAGGGTGGTGCCAAGAATTTAATGCAGGGTGTCATCCTTCAGTGGCGAATAGCACAAAATCACTTCCAAAATATAATGCAAGGTTACTTGGTAGATGTTGCACTCTGAATGCCAGGCCAAGACATGTTTGCAAAACAAAACACACACACAAAAAAAGTCATTAAATGCAGCCTTTTCTCCTATAGTGGAGAATACAGCTTCGGGATATGTTAAAGTATCTTGGTAAGCGTCACACAAGATGTTCCCTCTTATAGCAATGATGGAGTCAGGAGAAATGTACTGCCACGAATATGTGGTTACAAGTTTTCAACAATCAGCATCCTTTTCTGAATCTTTATTAAAACCGCTCTCATGTGACAATACAGTTTCAGTTCCTCATGCATTTGTGAAAAAACCCCCAGTAATAGCTGAACCAGCATGTCTTACAGAAAGTGATAGTATTTGGTTCTTATTCAAAAGAGGCAGTGCATATCATGACAGCAGGGCTCTAAAAAGCTACCAGAGCTTGCATTACACCAGAATCATACTTCTTTGGGCAAAGCATTAATTCAACGGAAGACGTTTATGATGAGAAGAAAGCATGCCCCTTTTACCTTCTAGGGATTTGTATATTTTCTAAATGTGCTATATTGCCAAAAGTATCAAGTCTCTTGTCTTTAAATTTATGCGTTGGAATTGCGTCTTATTTTTGATCCAAAGTTGACAAATTGCGAAGTCAAATGGCTTTTTACTCACGTTTACAACTAAATGAAGATAACATAGTTACTTGATGGTGGTATAATATTTCACTATGTACTTGGAAAATACATAATAATACCCCTTTAATAACTGGGTTATGTACCTTTAAAGGCCCTGGAAATACATGTTTGCACTCCATCATCACTCATTTCTATTACTTATTTTTCAAACCCAATTAGACACTCTCCTTACAATCCTTCCTTTAAAATTGTTAAAGTTTTGCTTTTCTCATTTCAACAGGGCCCCGTATCTCACTGTGGAAATAGAAGAGAAACAAACAGCAGCGTGCTGCCTCTGTCAGCCTGTCGAATTTGAAGTTTATTAAGAACATCAAACCAGGGCTGTCCCCTTAAGGGAACATTTTGCCATCCAAAGCTCTGTCTACTTTTGCCTCCACCAGCATCAAACTGTCACAAACATTACATTTAATTTGCAAAGTAGTGCACGGATGGGGGGTGGGGGAGAAGAAAACAGAAAACAAGTGTCATTTTCCAGCATGTCTGACTGCACCATTTGCATTTAAATCTAAAACAGGATGAAAGGTCTTAGTTTTGGGTTTTGCAGAGAGATTAACACAGACTTTTTAAGTAGCAAAATGTTTTACGGTGTATTGTGCTCCATAGAGTTACTGTAACACAATTCTCACTTTCCCAAAACGAACATAGTTTATGTCTAAGAGAAAGGAGGTTGAATTGTGCTTTTTAGTTCACACTTTATTCTCTGTATTGCACCCGTAGCCTCAAATCTTAACCATAAAATTAAAAGGTGTCTAAATAAAGCCTGGAATCTTCATGGATTGTTGGTTAACCTGGGAAATTTGGATTTAGGAAAAAGCAAACTCTACTTGTCTTCTAAGCCCAGCTCAGGTTTGAAAGAGTAAACAGGCTGGAACACAACTGAACTATAAACACTGAAGTAATAGTTATATCAATATATAGAAAAAAATGTTCTCTGATTTATTCTAAACCATAAAGGTGTAAGCCCTCATAACTACAGGACCTCTCATCATCTTGTTGCTGTGTTTCACTGCTGTGCTTATTGCTTCGATGCAGACAATACAGAAAAATACGGATGGAGGTCTTTTATTGCAGCTGGCTCTAAAGATTTGTTTGAAGTATAAAACCCTTTGTGTTCTCTATTTTTTTGTTTTTCTCTTCTTTAGCACTTTTTGCAACCTAAAAGGTCACGATGCCCAGCTGAAGGAGTGTGTATGTATGTTGGTTTTGTACTTTTATGTCTTGATTGGAGAAGATGGATCAGTATGAACATTTTCAGGAATACAAACTGAAAGTTTTCCCCTGAAAACTTGATAAGGCTGGTGGTTGGGGCGCTTGGCAGTCATTCATCCAGCAGCCCGCCGTACTTTTGAGTAAAAATGTTTAAAGTTGAAAATAAATTTGAAAATATCACTTGATAATTATGTGTTATTATCAAGTGATAATAATCACCGGATGATCACTATCATCCGGTGATTATTAGATTTCATATCTGAAGATCTAAAATATTCAGATATTATTGGTGTTCAGATTGTAAAGTCTTAAAGAATACAAACATTTTAAAAATAACTTAAATAAATAAGCAATGCTAAGCCTGGTGGCCCGCCAGGCTTATAATACATTGGGGGAAACCCTGAAACTGAATGTTGTTTTCAGGATTAATGAGACATGAACTATTTTAAATTTCCAGTGTCATAACCACAAACTGGGATAGTAAAATCTCTTTGCTTAGGACTGGTTAAAAAACAATTCAATAAAATAGGAACTCTATTTTATTTATTATTCAAAATTATTAATAAACATAATCTGTAACAGTTTCAAGTAAAAACATCTTCAAAAAAGTTGAGGAAAGCATAGAAACAAAGCATGCAAATCCTTGCCATCAGAACAATGGCGTGTAATAAAATAACCAGTTTCTCTCACTCTGCTTTTTATTAGTTATTTTTGTGGGAACAGGTTACAGGCCTGCTTTGGTACTGAGGTCTATAGATTCTTTGAAGAACACCATCAACCAGGAATAAATCTGCTGCCAGCGACTGAGTGAATCTTGAAGTAACACTTCCATGGCCACCACCAATACTATCACAGCCATCATACACTTTCCCCAGCTGAGTGACCCTTGGGTCGAAATATTGAAAGACAGTCTCAGTTCCTCCCGTGCAGACAAGATATGCAATTTATCTGCTGGAAAACATGCAGGAGAGCTAAAGATGTAAGACCCCTCCTATCTGGTTTCATGACATGAACCACTGCTCAGTATGCTTATTTCACCCTCCAGCAGACAGCAGAGTTTGTGCAGGACCCTTGGTAGAAGACCTGAGGCACTCTCACACAGAGTCCTTCAACCTCTGCCCCTCTCGCTGCTTTGGGGTGGGCATCAGACCAACAGGACAGGGAGTTATGATGCATCTGGCTTGTTTCTATAAGAGCATGATTCTATGACTGTGATTACCTCTCTAAAATTAAAAAAGCAGGATTTACCCAAAGCGTTGGGCACCACAAGTGCATGGCTGAACAAGCAGGCCCAGTGTCAGAGAGGATGTGCTGCAGCGAGATATTAAAGCGTAGCAGGAAAAAGGATTACTCCTGCTCCAGAATTAAACAATTCATTACCACCATTCTTTTTATAACTACAGACTAATTACATTAGCCATGATGGCTGTGTCATAAGTCTGTCGGGCTGCTTTCATAGTCCAATAAATGAACTCAGCAGGAAGAATTTGAGCCATTTTTAAATTGGTTCTGGGAACCTATAAGGTAAATGTATAAGCATAAGTTATTCTATGGCTGGAGGTCAAGGATTTGGCTGGTTCCACGGTGAAACATTTCATTATCCTGGTTAATGTCTGACAGGCTCGTTTCTGCCTTGTTTTATGAAATTATAATTTAGCCATTTTCTCTTCTATTTTTTGGCGGATGTTAAGCTACCCTGTCATGATCTTGACCTCAGACATACAGAGCCTTGGGAAAGTTTTTACACTCCTCACGTTCCTCACACCTTTTCTCATTACAAACTTCAAACTTCTGTCTACTTTACTGTGATTTAATATGACAGACCAATGCAAAGTAAGACATTGTGGTGAAGTGGGAAGAAATGAATACAAGAAAAGATTGTAACAGTGTGCTGTATGTATTCATCAACCTTTATGCAGATACCCTAAATAAAATCCAGTGGAACCAGTTGCCTTCAGAGGGGATGCCTTTAAAATGATTTGTTTAACAGTAAATCACTTAGCATGTTTTCATTTTCAAGCATATTAAGCAACACTGAAGACCTTCATGTATGCTTCTGCAATCTGAATACTCAAATTATTCTTTAAAATCAACATACATCGTTCCATTTCTTTATTCAAATTTCTCATTCGGTTTGGTCTGTGGAACAAATGGTCATGACAAAACAATTCCTTGATATTGACAATTGTAAATAATTGCATATCTGTGTTATTTTGTAAGGAGTGGTTTATGCGAAGTAAGGTAGGTAGAGTTCAAACACATATCAGGGAGTGTAAGGCTTTGCTCCTGTGGATTATTTCTCCTTTCATTGCATGTTCCTCTCACCTGTAAAACGAAGCAATTTTACGCAAAGCTCAAAGTGGCATTCAGGAGACGGACATGGAAAATGTAAAAAAAACATAAATAAATTTTAAAATCACAAAAACACGCCGGGCTTTGATCTCTCAATACAACTTCTCTCTGTGTCTCACAAGTCTATGACCCTTAACCGGTTTCAGAAAAACTCTCACAAATGATTTGCTTGCAGAACGTGTTCAGAGTCTCATTGGAGCTGAGTGCATAATGAAGAAAGTGCGTCCGCCTGAAGCCTCAGCCTACACTGAACTGGAAAGAGCAAAGAAACCTTCAACTTTACTAGATATCCGCTTAGTTTTTGTGTTTTTTTTCGTGATAAAATATTGAAATAAACAGAGCAACATGGAGAGCTTGGTAATTTCTCAAAGAAAGACTATGGAAATGAAAATAGTAAATGCATCGGAGTTTAAACATGGTGGATATTTTATGTATGAGAATGAACATCAGTCTATCGCATCGTACTTATTCTCCTAAATTTCGACTATTCCTCTCTGTGCATAAAGACTGACACAGATTCTCAAAATCATGTTCAGCCCTTTTAAATTGACAGAGTATGTTTACTGTTGATCTAGATTAATTATTTGCGAAAGCTGTGCGTAGCATCTAAACACAGGCAGATGCAAGCTGTGCATAACGCATTCCTTCTTTTTGGCTGCCAAAGACAAACTAGCCCCAGCAGGATTAGGCAAGCATACGAAGACCAAAGCCTCCGAATAGAAAGGATTCGTTTCTTTAAAATTTTAACACCTCCGACTCTAACAACAGGCTGAATGCCGTGACACGTGCTGAAGTGTTGATTGTGGCGCTCCATGGTTGGAGGATAAATTCCGCGCTGCTGGAGGTGGCAGAGGTTAATTAAGCTACATGAGCAGCATTCTGTTTTAGCTGTTTATTTTTACATTTCCCTCTGAAGTTAAAATTAGTCGAGTTACTCATAATTATTGGTGTGTTACAAATTTCATCAATGGCTGCAAAGAAGAGCTTATAAAGGCAAAAGCGAGAATTCATTGGAACATATAGCATGATGACATGCTAAGCTGTATCCATGACAAAATTGTCTAAAATACTGTAAATGTGTTTCACTAACTTATTTTAGAATGATTAAACCTCATAACCTGCCCATATGTTCTTCAATCTGCTTATTTAATTTCTTACAATTTTGACATAAATTATGTTGCAGTCCTTGAATTGATTAAATCTAAAGAAAGTATATTATTTTTCTATCTTGCCTGGTTACCCAGCTCGACTATTCCAGATACTTGTTTCTTTTAGTTTTTTCTATTTTTGAAAACATCTGCATTACGATCTCAAAAACATCCTGCCATATCTCTTCTGCTCCAGTAGATGGCAAGAACATCTCTCTAACAACATCTAATATCCCCAGTGTGGCTAAAGCAGTGCTAGGTGAAAGATTTGAAATATTCTCAGTAATGTATAGTTGCAGACTCTTACATCAGTTCTAAGAACCAACAACACTTTCGTCTGAAACCCCTTCCAGTTTGAACTTGTTAACGGCACAAAACGCTAAATAATTTGTGTATTGTCGGGTTTTGGCTGATTTAGTTGTGACTATAAATCAATCAGACGAGAAAATAATTTTTTTCTTAATTTTTCTTCTCAACTTTTCGACTTTATTCTTGAAATCAAATTGCAACTTCATTCTTGATATTAGTAATGGTTAAACTTGTACCTTCTCCATAATACAATATTTCATTGCCTCTTACTAATCAAACTTACTTATAAAGTATATGGACGTTAATCTTCTTACCTAAAAAATGTAAGCTGCAAATCTGTAATTGCACAGAGGGAAACCAGGCCTTATGATCGATGGCTGCTATCCTTCTCCGCTGCATCTTCCCTCATTCAGTTATACGATAAAATTACAAGTTTGGTTTGCATCCTTGAATGTTTGTGCAACCGACTGTGCAGCACTCAATAATCATTTTTAAAGTGAAATTAACCAAACAAAAGCGATATCAAGCTACCAGCTACTTGTTTTTTTAGCAAGCTTCATAGGAGTGCAAAGATTGTTTTGAGGTTTGTCAAAATTTAAAATGCAAAGGGACAATATCCAAATACGTGTTCTGGGTAGTTTTACAATTTACTTCATTTTTCAGAAACAAAGTTGTTTCGCCCAAAATTTCTTATTTTCACGAGCTTGTTCTGATGTCAAACTCATGACACTGCTAGAAAATCCCTGACCGCTTCTTTGCTACAACCAGCCTTGCCATTTTTGACATGATACATATTCTCCCTCCGCGCAGCCCGGATCAGAAAGTCGAGCTAGCAGCCTGAAACAGAGACTTTGCCCTGGCAACATCAACGCCAGTATTAATGCACAACCATCACTCTCCCTCCCGCATCTAAATGTTTCATTACAGCCAAAGCGCAGACACAATTTCGCGGCCTATATGGGGCCACTTACAAGCAAGCGCGCTCTCTTAAGGGAAAAGCAAAGCATGACAAATTGAAATAAATGAGAGAGGGAGAGATGGGAAGAAATGTGTAGGAGGAGGATGACAACCACAAGGTCTCCATATGGTCTCACAGGGAAGAGAAGTCATGTATTCTCTTAATATATTTTGTTTTTCTCCCATGGCTGCCAAAACTCTCCTGTTCTTTTTCACTGTCATTGATCTGTACATGTTAGCATTGGCCAGGCTACTGACTAGCAATACAGCAACAACTGTAAAAGAATAATTAACCTTAAATACGTCAACAGTGATTTGACTGTTGTGTGTCATATCAGAAATCAGTCTTAGGTCATTTCTTTTAATGGATGATTGTATCTTTGATAAGTGGACGATGAATGCTGTTTTACCAGGCAATTAAAATAATGTACTCAGATGCAAACCAGACCGATACATCATGTCCTTGTAAGCTGGATTTACAAGTAGGATATGTTAGCATAAAATCCGGAATAGGTCTGTGCTTTTTGTGTTCAACTAAAAGAGTCTGACAATTTAAACATCAAATATATGACAACTAAATTTAGATAATCTAATCAATTACTCCGCAGTCACGAGATTGTAAGAAGAAAATATGTTCTGCCTTCAAGCCTTTATTTGGAGATGATCTCATAAAGTGAAACTCTGAGTATTTCTCTATGTCATATTGTGAGATTTATGACATTGGTAGGTTTAAAACAAACAAAGTAAAAAAAAAATCTCAACAATCAAGAATGAAAAGTTGAAACACGTGAGAATAAAATGGGGTTTTACTCAGATATCTTTTGGTTGCTGTTGTAAGGATACAGTGCCTTGCAGCAGTATACAGACCACTGGAACCTTTTCATGTTTTGAAAACTCAAAACATAACTTGAGGTGGAACAGAAATTCACCAGTATCACCAGTAGCCTATTTCATTTATTAGATAGACCACCAACAACAGGAGACAACTGCAAAGATGGAGATAAATGCTTTGCAGCTTTTGAATTTTCATCATTAAAAATCTGAAAAGTGTCATTTATATTTTCATTCAACTTTTCAGTAATAAAGACATACTTTTTGCTGCAGGCTCCATTATTTGTAAAAAATAAAATAAAATAAAATAAAGAAAGCCAAATCTGAGCTAATTCTTTTAAAACTTAATCCTGGAATGATTTTTCCAAAACTTTATCCCTGATCTGTCTACTACGATCCTTGGTCTCTATGATGCTGTGATCTTAGGTCTTTACAGAACATTTGCATTTATATTGAGATGACACAACTGTCATCTACAGGCAGGTGGCTGCATTTAATTTTACTTTGGTTAGAGTAAAAGAGGCCAAATACAAATGCATGGCATCTTAGATTTTAAAAACTGGGAAACTTATGTATCATTTTTCTTTCCCTTCACAACTGGGCAAAACTTCACGTTTTTCCCTATTGTCCAAATAGACTGAAGTTTGTGGCCAAAATGAGACAGAATGTGAAAACAGGCATTGCAAGGCGACAGTCAATGGGCCTTTAAGTATTTTACATACACACACACACATCCTCATAACCTAAAACCATCACTGCTGTCAAATTATCAAGGCCAAGAAGACATTCCATCCCACAAAGTGTGCCGTCATGGCAACCAGGGCCCTTTCATCTACTAATTTCTCATGCATATACTGTTTGTTACATAAACCCCCCTTCTAACACACATACACACTCCTCAATCTCGAAGCCCCAAACTCACCTAACAGCTCCTCCACCTGCAGCCAGTCAGTCAATCACACTTCAGTCTCATCTCTCTCCTCTGATTGGCTTGTTTCTTATCTTGACCTTCACGTACAGCTGACTGCTCGAATGACAATGAGCAGGCAATCACCTGTTCTGCTGTCAGCCCACAAAAAAAATAAGAGCAGCACCGACTAGAACACCTGTTGCATTAAATCGCTTAGACTCGAGTGAATCTAAATAAAAATATAATTCCTAAATTGAGCGTTGGGATCTGAAAAATAGAACAGACATGGGGATTTTTCTTTTAGTCACATCTCTTGATCCATGCCAAATTCCTCCACTTACAAGGTCTGGTGATATTTGGTTTCTCCCAAAGAAAAAGAAACCAGCTATTCGTGATTAATAAATTAAGGGACACTTAATATGTATTTTCCAGGCATATAATGCCATTTTATAGCTTAATCAAGTCATTACATTACCTTCAGTTGTTATAAAAATGTTGTATATCAAATATGATTTGAAAGAAATTTAACATTGTAATTCAATACCTTGAAATTGGGCCTTTGTCTTTTAAGAAAGACAAAGGCTTCTTAAAAGCATTCAATGCTTTGTTGAATGCTCAACAAAGCGTTCATTTTACATATTTTATGACATTTACTGCAGATCTGAAAAGTGTGGGGTGCATTTCAATTCAGCCTCTCTGAGTTAATACCTTGTAGAGCCATACTATGTTGTCTTTTAGGATCTGTCTCCATCAGCTTTACACATCAAGAGACTGAAATATTTTGCCCACTCTGCTTGCCCATCTCTGACTGGTTTTCTGTTCCTGACAAAGGAATGTATCCCCATCATGATAGCACCACCATCTTGTTGAGATGGTGTGCTCATGTACAATTGTAGTTTTCAGTCATCAAATTTGTGTTGAGATTAAATTATTCACAGATTCACTCTTATTGGGAGGCTCCTGAAGGCAAAAGCATGAATTGGAAATTGCATTAAGGTGACAGACCAAAGGAGGCTAATTTCAATTTCACGTCAGACTTTCAAGATTCCTATTAGACTTATAATTTTAGTGTTAAAAATACATTTCTGTGAACAGAATCAAATCCTTGTTATTGTATTATGCACAATTGATTCATGTATATATAAAGAGAATTGTTTTGTCCCCCTCACACATTTCTTTGTAGGTGTGTTTTCTTCTTGTTTTATCCTCATCCTTCTGGAGTCTTACCAGATTTGTAAAGAATTCAATTAGTTATCTGGAGATCTGCCTTGTCTTTGATACGAACTCTAGTAGATGTTTTATTTACATTTTGTCTCGACACTGTTTCATTTCTGAAACAGTGAATTTTCTCACATCTGTCTACAGAAGCATTGACAACAGAACTGTTATCTACATCTCCATTCCCTTCATCGTTGCCCAGCCCATTACCAAACAAAAGAGGCAACCCTGTGCACTTTTCTGTCTTCCCAGCCTCCTTCCGACTCATCTGACTACAGATGTGTCTGGGCTGGATGGCTGAGAGGAGGAATAAAAAAAGGATTTGTTGCCGTATTGGCTCTGGCATTTTGAAACAACAAGAGACAAAGACAGCAGAGATTAGAAGGGGTGCTTTGTTCTACCCGTCTTTGTTCTGAATAATCTGATCACATGTGCAAAACAGAGACGCTGGTTGAAGATAACAACCAAAATATGAGCCAGAGCAGGTTTTTTGGAGTTAAGTCAAAAGGTGCAGCTGATTTCATGAATATCTGAGTTGAAGATGTGCATCTAGACTATTGGTGCTGAACTGTGTTTGATAAAGCAGTAATAATTATAAAGATTTTCAAAGTGTTGAATCACACATTTTAAGCTTTTATTACACTTTAAGATGAGCTTATGTTTTGTTCTTCGTTATTCCCATTTCTCTGCCTATATGATTGTTTGTTGATGCACGGACCAGTATGTTTTAGTGTTAGTAAATCATACTACATTGCTCTAAGCAATGCACAGTAGCATTTGTGCTTCATTTATTGCAAGAGAAACAGAAAGCATTTCTGTTTCATTTATTGCAAGCATTTAGTTTTAAGGTTGAAAAGCCTCTGAGAATAAGAAGTCTCTTTACTCAACTCAAATTTAGGACCTTATCAAATGAGGCATTTCTTTAAACTTTGCCATCCAATTCCAGATCATAATATCCACACCTATTTCCCAAGTATTTATTGTTTGATGCAGCATGTAAATCCAAATATCTGGAGGCACAGAGAAATTGGTTGTCATTTCATTTGATTTGCTGGGAGTGTTGAGGAATTATGATTTTCCTCCGGCGTGGATTTAGTTTGCAGAGCTAAACTGCAGCTAAATGCAGGAGGGAGGAAGCAAAGTGCCTTCCAGTGTGCATCCACTGTTTCCATAGTTATGAAAGTTATGAGAACAAAGTGCAAATGTACTTTATTTTCTGTGCTTTGCTACATTTTAGGCAAATAAAGAATAAAAACAGTTCACTTTTGGAAAGTAGAAGAATAAATTAAAATACATGTGCTTCTTGAGTTTCAGATAGGTTAGTTTAAAACACTGTAAGCTATTTCTCTCTTTCTCTCTTTCTTTGTTTCTTTCTTTCTTTTTTCTTTCATTCTTTCTTTCTTTCTTTCTTTATTTTATTGTTTTCTGTTGCTTGTTTGTGTCAGTTTGGAATTACTTACTTACTTATTTCCCAAGAAAAAAGTAGGCGGCTGTCATGTCATACTGGAACACACTTCTTTACTTAATACTTAAGTCTTTACTTCCTTTTGACATTTTATAGTAACTTCCCCTTTTAAGACTCTTAAAGTAATATATTAAAATAGTTCTGACTGCAGAGCAAAAACGGTCATTTAAAGTTTTTCATCAAGCATCTAAAATAAATGTTTACTAAATTCACTGTTACTGACAAAATTGTTACCTATTATTTGTGCATGCATGACACAAGACCGTAAAAGATAAATACTATTTGTCACACACCAAAAATAATTAGGCGTTATAGTTATGATAGTTAATGATGTTCATCTTTAAGCTTACATCTACTTTTGCTTCAGGTTGTTCATGTTGAACATTTTTGGATTCCATCTAGCTTCATGTTAATTATGTCAAGACAAATAGTTTTGTTCAATATACAGTTAGAAGACATCGTAGGTGTTTTGAATTAAACTTAATCTCCTTTGGTTCAGGTCAGAAAAGTTCTCATTATTCTTTTCTTCCGTCTTATTTCCTGCAATAATTATGATGTCCATAAAAAGCTTCAATGATGCAAAGAACAACATGTGAATGTGTGAAAACATTTGCCAACGCTTGATGTCATGGTAACAATTTGGTTATAAATTAATATGTCTTTGTTGTTCGGCTGCTGAATAGAAGGAGGAACGTGACACTGAAAGGCTGCTCATTACGCCCCTGGATGAATACTAATAATCTGTCATCTTTTTTTCTCTGTTCTTTATCCGGTATCCTTCAAAGCCCCTTGCACCTCGTTCTCATTTGTTCACGCAGCTTTGTAAAAAAAAAAAAAAGAAAAAAGAACGGGTCAAAGAGCAGCCTTATCAAAGGGTCATTTGTAAGTCCCAATGGGGAAAGTAGGTCTGCTTTCTTCCCTTAATGGGCTTGGCTCAATACAACTGTTTTTAGGCGACAATGGGAATGGTTATGCTTCTAAATGAAGCTTTATGAAAGCAAACTGTGAAATGAGGCAACTTTGTTTGCTAAAGAGAAAAAAATAATGTAGATTGGCAGAATAGTTTACTGGAAAGCTATTTATGTGGAAACAAATTTATGTAAAACCATGAAGCTCGGCCTCCCAACCAGTCTCCCCTGCATGTATTTGCCACAAATGAAAATAAATGTACATGCTTACCTAAATTACATTAATAATTTGAGTAAGCCACTTTTAACTCAAATTTGCAGTTATATTAGACCTTAATTTTTAACTAAGCTGGTTTTTGTGTGCTAGATGTAAATGCATAATCATAGTCACTAAACAGATAAAAAAAAAAAAAAAAAAAAAAAAAAAAAAACCTGCCCTCATAGCATAACTTTGAAGTAATCTATTAATTTATAAAAACACACACATGAACATTCACACATGGGAGCTGCTCCTCGGGCAACAATAATCAATTTGAATATTCTGGCAAAGGCTGGCTGCACCATGTAAATGATTTGATACAAATGAGCCTTTCCTAATTAAACGGTCTAATTTGCTAAAAGGTGTGTGAGCATGTGTGTGTGAGAGAGAAAGGAAGGCTTGTGCTAGGGCCAGCTGAAACATGCAACAACAACTAAAAAGCCCGGGGTGCTGTAGTAGAAGATAAATGATGGTAGAGCTGTGGCTTTTTTCTGAAGGTGTTATAATAAACACGGAATATGCTTCTGTTTTTGAGATCCGTAGTGGTGCTTGTTTAGCAAAGGAATGATTTTGTTTAGTTTCAGTTCAGTCGAGATGATCAGAAGTCATGTGCCTTAAGGAAAGATTATGTGAGTTAAATATGTTCAGATGTGCTCTGCAGAATCGCTCTGCTTATTTGTGCTCAGGCCGGCCCGTCTGACCCAAACAGCAGACCTGACCTTCAGGTTGAAAAGTGCAAACTTTAACTAGAACTTGGACTTGGAGTTTTGGAAATGCATTTGAGAGGTCAGTGGTGTCCAGATTATTTTTTTTTTCGCAGGGGCCAAATTAATCAATTCAGAAGTACCGGCCTGCGCCAAGAATATAAAGGGGGGGAAGCAAAATTACGCTGTGATTTAATTAAAAAATGTGTTCACCCAATGATAAATAAGTAAATAAAATTGTAATTAAACACATGAAGCTGTCAGTATTCTTGTAAGAAAGGAATGTGAAAATCAATTTTGAACAAAAAACCAAAAAAGCATTTTGAATGTTTTCCTTTATTAGAAGAAAGGCATCTAGGCTTTCTTTTGGACTTGATTGAATAAAAATGAAACGAAAAAATCATCAGTGATCACTAAATACAGAGAGCATTTAGGCAAATTTAATTAATAATTACCACCAAAGTTTGCTTTTGACTAAACGTCGCTGTTTACTCTGGAATTAAAGAGAATCTAAAAATTGTGGTTATTAAAATATAAGAGGAAAGGGAACACTTTTTGTTCTCCCTGACATTGTTTCCTTCATAAGAATATTTTAATTTGTCTGTAATAATTCAACATTCCTTGAAAATAATTTTTTTTTAAATTTGCATAAATTGCTTGTGCTGGTATTCTAGCACAGTCAAGAGCCACATAAAATCAGGCCAGAAACTGCAAAAGGGCCCAGGCCAAACTTTGGACATTCCTGCAATATGTTGTGGGAAAGTGACTTCAAAGTCCCAGGAAAGTACAGGCGGTATTATACAGCCTTACCAAAATGAATACTTGCAGTTATTTTCTATTTCATTAATGTCCTGTTTAAGTAAGTATTATTAAGTCTTTCTTACCTTCAAGAAAAATCACCAATGGGGTAAATACTGTCAGCCATGATTAGGGGAAAGCAGATTTTCCTTTTAGAATAATTGTCTCCCTGCATTTGATACCAACTACACCAGATTTATACACAGTTTAACAGGTTCTGCAGTATCAGTGGTATCAGAATCTTTTATTAAATCAATCAACATGAGAGCAATGGCTACATGTAGCACAGTTCTCCCCTGTGTTTCCTAACAGAAATGTGATGTCTTAGTCCAACTAATGAGGCATAGTCTTAGCAGCATCAGCAGGTGATGCAATTGAAACAAGCCTATAGGCTATCACAAGACATTTTAATAATGGAGATGTTGGTTGTTAAAATGATTCATTTTCTATATATTGAGTCTGAATTTTCAGAATTCAGAAGATTCCAGCATAGATCAGATCTTCTCAGGTTGTTTGCTAGCTCTTGTTTACCTCCAGTAAAAGGAGGAGGGAGAACATCACAAATTGATATCTTCGTCCGAGAGGCCATGGCACTGTAGTTATTTGCATGTAGGTCATGGATTGTTTATTTCAGCTGCTTGGTCGGATCTCTGCTGCAAGTGCAATAGCAAGGCACAAAGCAAAGTTGAACTGCAAAGTGTGTTACATTAAATCGCGTGCAGTGCTACCACCTCAGTGTTGTTATGATGAGCAGGTAAAATCCGTTGTGACTAGTCCAGCTTCAGATTCTCCAGTGACCAAACCAGGCAGTTGCTCAAGGCCACACATCGATGTTAAGCTGCTGCTGCTTCGACCAGGCTACTCCATGCTGTAGCAAAGATGCAGATATGCTGCCACTAAGATAACGAACCCTCACCACTGAAACATGGAAGTACTATGCTTTCTTAAAATTATTGGAGAGCTATAATGTTTATCATTTGTGACAGGGAGCTTGTTTGTATTTTCCTTAGGACCTTAAAGAGACCACGCACGTTCTGGCTGCTTTTGGTTCTGTTTCGTTAAGAGACCAAAACAGCAGCTAACCACTGAACCACAACACATTTTAAAGAAGTTTTTTGTTGTTGTTGTGATCAAATCTTGGAAATTTGTTTTTAATTTCATCTTAATGCCTGACGTCGTACTGATTTCACCTCTCAAGCAAATTTTCTCAAACTCAAAATTCAAAGTTTGATAGCAAGTTTCCAAACTACGCAACTTTAAAAGTCAACTTCTTACTGCTCACCACTTTCATCTGGAGCCTATGCATATCACACCAAGCAGTTGTCACTGATTCTCTATATGATATGCTATAAAAGCCTGTTACCAGCTCCACACAATAAGGTCACACATCAGAGTGTCAGGATGAAGGTGTTTGCTTTTTATTTTGCTTCACTCATCCACCCCCACAATCGCTCTCCAGCTCCATGCGCCCTGAAAGGTGTGCCGACTGATGGATGAAGTATTTGGGGGCGTAGACTGTATTTATGACAGATCTGGGTTGACTGCTTCTCATGCTCGTCTCTGGATCCCCCGTGTCGGCTGCTTTACAGGCGCAACAGGCGGTCTTCTTCGGTGTTCCAGCACTAACCATCTGTATGCCGCATTAAACATGCAGCCACATGCAGGCATGCTCCGGTGCCTGTTTTACAATCTCTCCTCTCATTTCTCCCCAACATTTCCAGACACACCTAACTCATCCTGACCCTGTGGCTCTCTGTATCTTCTGCATCAGGCGTCCCCTGGTGTCAATAAATCATTCTTGAGCAGTTCCATCAGACTTAATCAGCCACTATGTAAACACGGTTACTAATCCATCGCCAGACAGCCTAACTCCCACTTGGTGGTGTCCTCGACTTTATTATATCTGGCAGCCCTCACCTGGGTCTTTCAGGTCAGTTAAGTTGTGAGAATAGCAACATGGACAGTGAAAACTTGATGTTTTCACTGTTCATGGCCTTCAGTAACTTGCTACTCTCAGAAAGAGAGAGAGAGAGAGAGAAAGAGAGAGAGAGAGAGACATCAGGCACAAAGGTTCTGATGCCCCATAGACAAAAGACACAGATAAAAGTATTTGACTTTAGATGATGATTATTAATAAGAGAAGACAAAAGGTGTACAGAGACAAATTTCAAATAAAGGTTAAAGAGGGTTAAATTATTGCTGCCAGTCCTAAGTGATATATCATATGTGAGTGTGAAATACACAGTCTTGCAAAATCATTCTCACCCTGTAGACACTTTTCCACTTTTATAACCACAGCGCTCAAAGACCTATAATATATAGTAACTTTATCTAAAGGACCAACACAAATTAGTGTCAAATTGGGAGGAGGAACAAGAACTATACAAGTTTTACAAATAAAAATAATAAAAGTGTGGCAAGTCCAGTTACCTTTAGCCTTACCACTGAGAACAGCATATTAAATCAAAAACGCAGATGTCCTTTGAAGGCCTCAGACGTTTGTTAAAGACCATTAATCAAATAACAGCATCGCGAAGAGCAAGGAACACTGCTGACAGATCAGGTAGAAAGTTATGGAAAGGTTTACAGCGGGGTTATGTTTTAGAACAATATTCCAGACATGTGCTGTGTAATCAGAAAAATGATTACACAGACATATCTGTCCTTATGGCAAATGAGAGCAATAATCAGATAAGCAGCCAAGAGGTCAATGGTTACTCTAGAGGAGCTCCAGAGATTAACATCTCGGGGGGTGAGGACTGATATCCTGAGCAGGTGTACTCTGCTTTTGCTCAAAACCCTCTGGAGATGAGCGCCAGCTTTGCTGCGATCTTCCATGTGACAAACGGTTCTAGACGAGGGAAAAATGTTTTAAAAAGTTCACTTCTCAAGCTATGAATGGCTTTAAGGCATTATTATGCAAATCAAATGCATTCTAATTAACCAACTTGTCATACTGGTGTTAATATATTAAGAGCAGAGTAGCAAAAAAAGAATACCTGTGTTTTTTAAACAAAAGCATGCAGATCATGTTAAATGTTTTGATTTAAGGATTGCCCTGTAGAAAAGCTACCCAACAATCCAAGTCACAGGAGAAAGCCCAGATTGTGCTGTAATAATTTGTTTTTTTTAGCAGAATAGCACAGGAAGCTGCGACAGACTGGCGACCTGTCCAGTCTGACCCCACCTCTCGCCCAGAATGTAGCTGGAGATTGGCACCAGCAACCCTCCCGACCCCATTAGGGACAAGGGTGAACAGAAAATGGAAGGCAATGGCCAGGCTGATAATAAAGTAAAAATGTGGTGCTTTTACCCAAGATATTATGAAAACCTTATGCAGTAGAAAGTAATATAGTCTGGACTTTAAAGTTCTGTAATACTTACTTGCTTAAAAAGATTCGTGTGCAGACAAGCATCAACACCTAGAATACTAAATTAAAACCAAATGCCAAAAATACGTGAGCTAGAATCAGTTTCTTTCATCTTAACGTGCAAAGCTTTATCCATTATCTAACCTACACTTGAAAACATGCAGTATAAAAGATACCAATTTCAGTATTGAACAACTAATATTAACATTGTAAGTGACCTTCCACTACCGAGCCAATGATTTTTCATTCTCACTCTCCCAAGATAGCAACATTTCTTCCTGCAGGGCTTCCCAAGGCACTTATTGATTTTTCTGCAGGCTATACATTAACCAGACCCACTGGACAATATGAGAGAACAACACAACATAAAGTTCAAAATAGATGATCTCACAGAATTTGAACTAACAAGACACTGCGGATCTGTCTCAGCTGCAATTTCACCATGTCCACACAAAAAACACACACAGTAAGCATTTAATATCATGGTAAATCAGAGCTAATATAATGAATTAGTTAAAGTGTGGAAAGGGCAGGAAAAAAAAAGAGGGTCAGAGGACATCAGTCTAATTTTTGTGACCACCATTAGAACAACATAATAAGAAGGAGGGCATCTAATTTTAAAGGAGTGCTAAGGCAAATTGCAGACACTAAAACAGAAATGAAGCAATTAAAATACAACAGTTTAATTTTCATGGGATTGCTCCTCAGCTGCTGCCTCCTTTAGAAACATACTTTTGTCAAACGGAACCCAAACAATTGCATATCTGATTGCACAGTGGATTCAGCAAGAGAGATGAAGGGAAGGAACAGAAATGAGAAGGGGAGTACATGCTGAGAAACAAAACTGAGTTCCATTAACATGACAGTAACCTCCTCTGAGAGATGCACCACCTTGCAAATGTGACAACTATAGTGTCATATTTTCAGTTCTGTGTAGTGCACTTTGTCATCTAGCTAGTTCTTGTGAGCCCAGGTTTTGTGTCTGTTTGTTAGTAAGCCCTGCTCCTATTACAATGTATTTGTCATTTTAAAAAAGCAAAAAAGACAAAATTGGTAGCAATGCTAATTGGGGCACAAAAAACATTAAATATTTTCTGATGTGATCCTAATGTAAACTACATCCTGAAAATAGGGATGTGTATATGTACAGCAATCCGCACATTACAAATTAATATGCAAAAATTAAAAAATACAAATTGCCTTTTTTGATTACATGATTATAGAGTATGTTCAAATTGCAGTAGCTGGTATAAGATTGTAATGATCCTACTATGTGTATCTGGGTAAATTGTACCAAGTCATTATTATTGCAGACAGATCAGGTGTCAAATACTTTGGGAAGAAAAACATGAGTATCTCAAGGTAACAGCTTTTATTGTTGCAAGTGCATTGTTGTCTACTACACTTTTTTCTTCCACTCAACTTTGTCTTAATGTACAGTACAGACAAAAGGTTTGGACACACCTTCCAATTGACTTCAATTAGAAGGTGTGTGAAGTCAATTAGAAGGCGTGTCCAAACCTTTGGTCTGTACTGTACATGAATACTGTCTGTCCATTCTCAGATTTTTTTTTTTTTACTAAGACCCTACCTTCCAGGTGTAGAATGGCTTTCTGCTGATAAAATATCAAGTTGACAGTTTTCAAATGCAAGTCATAGTAGACTATTTTTACACAAAAGTACACATTTCAATATTCCAAAGGTGTTTTCAGATCATAGTAAGACAACATGAATTGTCCTTTTTTATGTGGGAAAAAGGACAATACGCAACCCAAATGTAAATGTCACCATCCAATGTACTGTCACAGATTATTGTTTTAGCTAGTTCCCATCTTCAGGCCCTTATTAAGTTGTAATTGCAAAGGCTTAACAACAAAGTCCAGAAGTATTCATGTCCGGATGCATTTGAAGGCATCTGGCCAACGGGCATGCCTTCAAATGCCTTCAACTTTCCACATTTGTAGCAGCATCTGAGTTTTTATGTAAATGCAATCACAAGAACAACAACTAACCTTCTTCCAGACAAGCTGAGAGTAAACTGTTGAGCTCAGGCTTCACAAACAGTTTCTTTTTGCTTTTATTTTAATGATAAAAAAGTGTTTTGAAGAAGAAGAAACAAGGACAGCATAAAGAGCTGAGAAGCACTTAAAACAAAAAATTCTTCAAGACTAAACAATTTATGTTTGTCCTCGGAGCAAAATAGGAGTGTCACAGCATTCTCTGAGGACCTTGTCTTTACACTAGGAAGGTTTTTGTTTTGATGGTTCCACATAATGAAACATGTACATGTAGATCTGACACATTTTTTGTCAGATCTATTGTAAAACCACAGCCTGTTTTTAGATTTCGGAGACTGTATTGTTAAACTGCCACATTCTGGTTCTCTGGGATGACTAAAGGAACTTCACAGTGACTTTACACAAACAGCAGCAAAGAACATTGAAGTTCTATAAGTGGAAATGTTAACTAAAAGCAAAACAGAATTTCCACTAAACTTTCTGTTAACACAAAGCATAACCAAGTCACCATGAACAGCTAGCTGCTAAAAGAAGTTAGAAAAGTAGGATTGGTTATGAAGTATTTTTTTGTTTTTGTCACATAGAAATAATTTTGAGTGATTTTAGTGGTGGCTGCATTTATTGACTGCTTTTAGGTGTGTAAAATACACTAAATGTAGTTCAAATAATTTTTTTCAGTGCCACAGTTCCTCATTGGCCTTATCATATACATTACAAGGGGAATGTACTGTATATTCCTATTGCTGAAGCATTCATCATTTGTGTCAGCTAAACCAAACTGAAGCACAGGTGAGCAAATTCTACATGCTTACATTCATGATAGTGGGACAGAAAAAGTTTTTTTTTTTCTTTCTGGTATCACTGCCAGACATGTTGGCATGTTGTGATGGTACCAAAGTGACCTCGACATGCTGATTTTTGCTGCACATTGCAAACAGAGAGTTTTGGCTTTCTGCACAGTTTGCATTGTGGAAAGACAAATATTGGAGCAGTCTTGTGTCAAGTGCCTAAGACAAAATGAGCCTGTGTGTCACATACAACATTTATGCCTCATAAACAGAAATACTTTTATTACCTAATGAAGATGGGTTTTTTTGTTGTTGTTTTTTTTTTTTTTTTTTTTGCAATGTGTGTCGAAGATTATAATATCATGTTGGAAAATAAAAACCTTACTGCCTTACAAAAAATAAAAAAATAAAAAAATATATAATAATAATAATAATAATAATAATAATAATAATAATAATAATAATAATAATAATAATAATAATAATAATAATAATAATAATAATAATAATAATAATAATAATTTGTTAGTGGATAAAGAATCAAAGTATAGCTAAAAGAACACACCCATTACTTCAGTGCACAGCATTCATAAAAATACCAAGCTTGTTTGTTAGATATTAAAATAGGCCGTGACTGAAACTATTTTTCTCTTGATAAGAGGCAGTTATTTACTTAGCTGTGCATGAAACCATGAAGCTCAATTTTAGCTGTTTACCAAATTTAATTTCCAAGAAAAGTCAAATATAAAATGAGAATGCAATGAAATAGAAAGATGATTCATAAGTAAATACAGGCCGTGTGTTTGTGTGAAAGAGAAGAGCAGTAAAGTGTGTTGCTGCTTTATGAAATTCTAACAAGGGGGCAAAGGAATAGCTCCCCTTTTCATTAGCTGACTGTTTTTGGTGCTCTCACATCTCCCTGGCTCTGTGCCAGTCCACACTCTCCCACTGTCTCGAACTCTAAATAACCAAATGCATTATTCAGCAGGGCCCCGTGCCCTTGCTTCTCTTAAATATTAAAATCTGAAAACTGATTTATCTTTCAAAATCCATCCGAATCACACAAGTCTTTCCTGTGCAAACATTTGATTTTTCAAGCAGATAAATGAGATGGTGGCTGGGGGCTGAGAAGGAAAAAGAGCAGATTTAGGACATTTCTAGCTGCTAACATTATAACAAAGAATCCGTGTTGCCGAAGATTTATGATGACAGGTGTTTGAGACATAATCACTTCAATTACTGGGGAGTGAAACTATTCATTCTCACTTTTCTTTTAATTAATCTGCCATTTTTGACATAATTATTATTCCAGAACTTCACTTCACAAGAAGGAGGTTTAAGTTGTGGGTATAGTGCTGTTCAAAAGTCTGGTGATGTAAAATAAGCTGCACTGTTGACAGCTGACAGTTTCTAAAACTAAAACTAACATTTAGACTTTTAATGGCTCAATTAAGGCCCAATTATGTGTCATTCGTTTATAAGTTTTTCCACATTTATAGAAATTATTCAGGATTTTCCAATCATTTCTTTCATGATCAGTATTGGAATCCAAATACAATGTTGTGGTAGCATTTGCAAGATTTCTTGTGTTTCAACATTTCTGTTACACTTAATTGCTTCAAGTAATTAAACCACCTTTTATTAATCAGGTAAATATATTCTGGGTAACTGTGATGGACCGAGTTAAAAACAGGAGGAGTCACAGGACATATTAGAAAAATAGGGCTTTTTATTTTAACCCAAAGATTATAAATGACAAACAATTAACTGAGCTCATAAAAGAGGTCAGAGAAACAAAAATGAACTCAGGCAAAAAATGTAAACAAACTGGCTGCACAACAAACATAACTGTCCTAACAAAGAAATTAAGGGGTTTATATACTGGCTGATCAGACCAATTAAGACACAATAGGATAACTAAACATAATACAATTACAAATAACACAAAGCAAATAACCGTACAGCTAAGTTTGGCTAAACTAAAGACCCAAAACTGAAAATAAAAAAATCTTAAACTTTAAATACTACTATTTACTTAGTTTGTAGTTTCTATCTAAACAAAGAAACTACAAGTTCCCCCTGCCAGCAGGAACTAGTGGTGCAGTCCAATCAAAATTTAAGCCTGCTGAGCCCTCGGCCCCATCTTTTGTCTGGCAAGAAAACAAAGAGTTAATCTTCAGCAAACAAAATTAACTTTAAGTTGATATAAATACATATGCTAACTAAATATGAGGCTAACAAATAGAACAAATATATCCAAATCAACTAATAAATGTTTTTATTGAAACTAAAGTGTTGTGTTTGTGTGAAAAAATTAATTGTGCATAAAAAGAGTTACCAACATAAGAGTGTGGCCATGGATTTGGCCATCACAGTAACTACAAAAAAGCAGATTTCAATAAATTTGAAAGATTTTACGAAAATTAATGAAATTTTATTTCATTTTTTTAAAGATGCAGCATGAAACTTTTATAAAAAAAAAAAAAAAGAAGAAAAAAATAAAAAGTGTTTTACCTATTAAAACTGTCACTATGTTGTGACACTATGAAAGAAATAATCTGTAAAAAAAAAAAAAAAAGAAGAGAGAGAAATACACCGCTTGGTCAGAAACAACCAATCGGAGATTTTTTCATGCACACAGTAAACAAGAAGTACAAATGCTGATTTTCAAAGATTTGCGGTAGTTTGTCTTACAGTCATGAAGCTTTTCTTACAAGCCAACTTTTTTCCCGTTTACTCTCAGGTTTGTATTTCGAGTTTTTAATAAAAGAACCTGGGCTTGTAAGTAATATTTGATGTAATATATATATTTTTTACATTAAGACAACTGATTAGGTCTTAAAACCTACTAACCCAAATTAAGAAAGAATAGCTTCTATCAAAATTACATGTGTCACAGTTAATGGCTTCACTAGTACTTTGTTCTGTCTGCTTTTGCTAACAAGACAACGGTAGGCGTTTGGTGAGATGATACTATAAATATGGCTCCTTAATCAGCTTCGATTGTTTTTATACTATCACACACATGTACACAGCAAAAAGATTTATGAGAGAAACTACTTTATTGTAATCACTTCTTAATCTCGGAAGATTCCTCAGTTGACAGTGGCGTTTTCTTGTCTCTCTCATTTTGAGGAATGACTTGGGGCTTTGAGTTAAGTTGCATTTCTATCCCAGGGAGGGAAACAAGAAATCATGCATTGTAAAAATGACACACTCAAAATGTAAAATATGCATTATCAAAGATGCATCGTACGATTATTACTTAATGTTAGATTTCCCCTGCATAAAAGTTAGAATTTATTTTTGAAATGAGGAGATTGCTTCTTAAATGGAAGATGAATTTATTTAAAGGCATCTCACACACCATTACATGAAGAGTTAGTAATCCTGGAGGGCACATGATGCTTAAACATCTAGGAGAATAGAAAGAATAGCTTTTTCCCCTCATTTCATGTTTAGCAGATAATGCATTTCCTTTTTGCTGTCTGGCAATCTATTCTGAAGCACAAAAAAAGTATTCATGGGCCGCATCTTCAATTTACTTAATAAGTCTATTCTTTTTGGAACATTTTTATAAATACCCGCTCATTTGTCTGTTGTGGTAATTACAAGCTTCAAGCTATTATGTAAGCTTTCTGCAGAAGCTACATCTTAAATAAAATGTCTGAGTGGGAAGCTGTGTGGGTGGTGGAATCATAAAGAAGCCTCTCTAAGGTTTAAGAAAATATTTCTAATAGCCTCATGAAAAATGTTTCAAAAGCTTTCCAGACACAAGGGAGTGATCTATTTAAGTTGCTAATAGTCAGAGGCTAATTTTATTTGTTTGAGTGGTAAAATTTAATCTGAATCGAATTATACTCCATGAAGAAAACCAAAACACAAGCACTTATAATAACCAGAGTGAAAACATTAAAGAAGATGCTCTACTTATTGTCTTTGATTTTTTTTGTAACCTTTTTTTTTATATATGTTTGCTGTATTTGATCTGGTGCACTGTGGTTGTTGCTACTTCCAGAAGGTGTTTGGGTTGAATCATGGGTCTGTTCTGTTTGGGGTTTGGACGTTCTGACAGTACATGCATTGGTTTTCTCTGGGGGCAGCTCTAAACAACAAGCATGTTAGGAAATGTATGTTCTTCTATAACATAAAAGAGCAGATATTGGCAGGAAATTATTACTTTTCCATTATGTCTAACCAAACATCAGAAACAAACACCCCTATCCAATGCTGTTGCTCTCAGAGCAGCACACACCCTTATAAAAGTTAAGGATTTCAACATGTAAAAAAAATATACCCTTTGCATTTTGCTTGTGCTGCTCTACATGTAACAAAAAAATATTCTCTTAAGGCCTAGATTTAAAAAGTAGGGTTGAAGCTGGAACAATGTTTTTCCAAAGAAAACCCCCAGGTCTGGCTAAGATCTCCGAGAACAATGTAAAAAAAATACACATATATTTGAAGGATATATTTGTTTATAATTTCAGAAGGCATGTTTAGCAAGAAACAGCCCGGATTATCAAAGATAAAACTGTGAACAGCTCTGTTTCCTCAGCCTCATGTCTGGTTTAAATTCTGAATGGATTCAGAAGGAAAAGAAAGTAAGTTTTGGAATGGCCGACGACTAATTGAGATCTTAATGTCCCACTGTCATCCTCCAGCAGAAAATTTAGGTTTCAATTTAAACTCTAATTATATTATTTCCTATTCAATTGAACAGCTTTTCAGTTTCCAGAAAGAAACCATTCACAACAGTGAGAAGTTGGCCGATGCTGTGAAGGGAAGCTATTTCAACTGGACTGTTTTGCCCTTACAACAAAACTGCTCACTTATTAGAGATTCTCTTCAGCTTTTGACTAAATCTGAATCGCTTTCTCATCTTCATTCAAATTATATTGACGGCACCTTGAAGATAAACCACATATCCAGCCATTAATAATTGGAGCATTTACTCTGGATATACTGCATTGGTTCCATTATCTTCACTGTGAATCCACTGCCGTCTGAGTATATTGCATCTGGCATACGAGGGCACAAAAAGAAAATTCAGTACTATGCATGGTCACTCTAGCATGGCAGCATTCATCTCTTTCTGTTTTGAGTTGCTGTAAATAATAGACAGAATACTCATAGTCTTCCTTCTTCATTTCCTCTGTTTCTCTCTCTTCTTCTGTCTGTCGTGCCCATTTTGTCGATCTGATTCAATGCGCTGATGATGAGAGTGAAATTGGCTTTCCCTACATCTACTTCCTTCCTCAGATAAATACGCTCATCATCTCAGACCTCGAGGTCAAGCTCTGTAAGCTGCTATTTATTAGGCGCATTGATTCCAGACCAGCTGGTATTAAGAATACTTGGTCAAACTGAAAGATCCCTGTTTTAATGAAATACTTAGCATGAGCTCATTTGTTTGTGTCTGCAAGGCTAAATACTGTGTCAAACGCCAGTCAATGCCTCTCAGGAATGTTTCTAATAACGGAGAACTCAGTTAAGTTGGGGTGATGGGGGAGAAATACAATTTTCTTATGTTTTTTTATTTGGGGTGGGAAGGAGAATTTTCCCTTAAGGGAAAATAGGTGTTTTAAGATTTATATGACACATGCAATACCAATATGCAAATGGACCAAATATTAGGGGTAGAAATCAAAAAGTGATTGGCAATATTCCCACTTCTATTTCAGAGGCACTGAAACTGTTCTATAGTACATTGCAGACACACTGTAGATCTTTACCTTAATGAGCAGGTTTGCAAAAGGATGCCATCATTTCATAATCCAACTTTTTCTAAAACAGACCAAGATTGTAAACTCAAATGTGTGAAGCATAGCAACTTAGCAGTTATATGTTTGGAGTTTCTTATAAGGTCTCGTCCTTTTCCCTCTCAACGACATGCCTCGACATACCACTGTGTGACATCATTGTTAAACACCCTCTGATATAGAAAATAGCCACCATTAAAACTTCTTCGCTCAGTCTAAGTGTCCACATTGTAACGTGTCAAATTACTGTGACCTGGCAGCTGTATGGCACGGTGTGTTTTCTTAGTGGAAAAGCGTTTCTGACAGGCAGTTTAACAATCCTAGCTGAGCAAGCTAGAAATTGGCAGACACCAGTCAGCATTTGGTTTCTCTCATAAATGCTTCACAGTGCAGTTCTGTAGGACTGGATTTAAGCACTGAAGGGCTGCTATATGTACCATGAGGGCAGCACAGTCCGGATATCAAATAATACAGGTAGTTGGCTAAGAGAGTTTAAACTGTGTGTGTATATTTGTTGCTTAAGGAAGAACTAGTAGTAAGTTTTTCTCATGCTAAATGTGGAACTTTCAAATGGAAATGTAAAGCCTCATTAATAGCAAGCCCACCATTGTCACCCTAAACTTTATGCTTTATTCAGAATGCCAATATTAAAGTCTGACTACATTCTGCCGGATTCCTACCATGATAATACATTTATTTTTAATTTGTTATTTAATTCAGATGTGTTTCTCACCTTTATTTAGGTGAGAAACACATCTAGCAGATAATTTTTTTCAAATATAAAAGACAATAGAGAGAACATAAAGTTAGTCACAGTCAAAGCTCAGGCAGTGCTGCATATGTTAGAAACAGGGTTGAACAATGAAAGGCTGGGTAAAGTGTTGCATTTATAGAAGAACATAAAGTTGTTGGTAGCACAACTTTTTAAAATAATAATAAAAAAAAATCTTTGGATGCATTAAATGGAAGCCTTTAAACCCACCAACCAATCCAGGATCCAAAAAACTAAAAATGACAGCCATTTGGGAGTTTGTTTTTACAAGATTATAACAGATGGCTTTCAAGACTGTGGAAAGAACTAAAGAGAGCTTTTAATTCACATAAAAAATAACATCAAATCAGAGAATGGAAAAGGAGACATCTATGCCTGAACTTGTCTTATTTCCCATGTTTTCCCTCTGTGACAGGAAACACTCTGAGTCTTAATTAAAAGCAAAACCACCCAGATTATTGTTTTGGATTGGTGTTTCGAAAACTATCAATAAATGATTATTGCTTTTTGCTCAGAACATCTATAATGGCATCAGAGAAACCGCAGCTCAGCAAAGTGCTCCTCAAATACCTTTTAACCTGCCTTTCACTGTGTCACACTGGAGAAAAAAAAAAACTTGCATAACTTTACCTCCCAATGGAAATATCAAACAAATTGCTTACATGACATAAACATAGGGACACTTGGGTTTTTGAGACTTTTTGTTGCTCCCTCGTCTCACTCCATTTTTATTGGTAAGGATGTGAGTTATTAATCTCGCCTCTTTTCTTCCCATGGCCTATGAAGCACCCATACATTTAATTAGATAAGGTGAGAATATAATGCATTTCATATGTTACTTTGTATTAATGAGTCAGGTGGCTATTATTCATATACTGAATTCTATGGTGCTCAATGGACGTAAGATATTGTTATCCAAAAGATTATTTACATATTTTAGGTTTTTCAGAAGACATAGACCTTCACAGGAGTTTTTCTTGCATTAGACACATATTGCTGGGATGAATGAATATTATTTATGTGGATAGTTTTTACACAGGGATTTGCCCAGGGTGAAATTAGAAAGAGGGGATTAACAAGCTTCTTATAAATGTATATATAAATTGCACACTGAAAACATTTCCTACTAGTTTTATGCACTTGCACTCAAAATTAGAGGATCCAACTACAGTATATCTGCAATCACTCTCCCTGACTGAAGCACAGAAGATATAAAACACATTAGTATGATTTTTAGTTATTTATGTCAGCACGTCAAAATAGTTTGGAGCTAGATGTGCTGCTTTGCCAGGTGCAAAAAAGCTGGAAGTGTCATGAAAACAGTTCTAGTTAGCAAGAGGATTTGTGAGATAAGCAATGAAAGATTCAAAGATTTACTCTCGTCTACAGTCATACGTTCTGCTAAAATTTATCTTAACCAACGTTAAAAAAAGAGGAATTGTGAAGAACTTTTTTTTTTCAAATCAGAACTAAAAACATGATAATCATGATAATCATAATACCATGTCATATATATATGACATGGTAGGGTATATATATATATATATATATATATATATATATATATATATATATATATATATATATATATATATATATATATATATATATATATATATATATATATATACGAACCACACTCCATACCAGTAAGTGGAGGTAATCCTACTAAAGGTTTGTTGCCAATAAATCCAACAAGAAGAAGAAGGAGACGTCTAAAACATGCAGGGCAGTGTCACATGCAGACCAGACTTGGGAAACAATGTTCTACATCATTTAGTAGTAGACAGATAAAGAACAGCACAAACATAAATAAATATCCATTAGCATGATCTTTGTTACTGGAGTCCCACTAGACAGCCTTAGCAGTTTAAGCCTCACACTGGGATTCAGGAGCGAGATTGTTCTTTTGCAGCTGCAACTGACCCTGGTGTGATCTGCCCGGTGAATAACAGACTTCCCTTGAAGAAAATGCTCTTTTCTTTCTGAACAGTTTCCTAGCCTTCGCAGAACAACTTGTGCTGATTGTGTTTAGCTCTTTATAAATGTTTTTAATCTTCTTGCATGTTTACATTTCATTTCGTTCAAAATAAACTACCACGGATTTTTGTTGGCAAATAATTAAAAACTTTTAAGCTCTGAAGTTTATCTTACTTTTTTTTTTGTCACCCGACATGCTAAACTGTAGCGATACAATAAGGCCATCAAAAAGGCTCAGCACTGACGACTCTTAACCTCTTCTTATATTCCGAATCATGCATTTTCTTTAGATGAGATAAGGAGCAATCAGGCAGAAGGGAGTAGATTTATTGCTTGTCAACTAATCTTGCCACATTGTTTTGTTTCTTTGATTATACTGGGAAAACTATTCCTAATACCATCACCAAAATCATTGTTCATTCCACTCAATAATTTGCTGTAAGTTTCCTAAATGCCTTGTGATTAATTCCAAATCATCATGAGTGTGCTTTATGTACACAGTTTGATTGAAACACACATTGCATTTGCATAATTACAGCGCAGCAGAGTGGGGCTTATTGTTCAGATCCAATCTTAACCACTCAGACTCTGAGCTTTGTGTACTGAAGGGGTCTAATACGAAATCACACAAATGCATTGTGTACAATGTTCTCAATTATACACAATTACAAAATGGCCTTTTGGAGACGCAGATGTCTATTTCAGGCAAACAATGTTTACTATAAATGGTTGGTGGTGGTTTTATAAAGTTAAATAGAGGCATAATAATTAGGATACAGTGAATTGCACGGGAGCAAAAGGTGACGAAAGTCTGGCAACAAGCAAACTTTTCCATTTCCTCTACTCTCCTGGTAAGATGACTAAATATAACAACTTTAGGTTAGATTTATTTTGTTACATTTCCCTCAGTTTTCTTTGAAAAGTGTCATTTGACTTTAAAATATAGACTTTGAATGTTAAAACTCCAAGCTTAAAAAATATGCACAAAAAAAAAGGGGTGGAGGGGGGTTTTATGGTGTTTGATAATGTGATCTCAAGTAGTACAGTGTGACAACTTGGATGAGCAGTCTCATTGATCAGTGCCAGAACAAACAACAGAGGATTGTCAACAAAAAGACAGAGCAAGTGTTGAAGACAGCAAATATATTCACAGATTTCTCACCAGTAACAAAAGTTGGAAAGCTGCTTTTTTTTTTCAAACTGTGAAGCCACAATTTCTCTTTTGTTTCCACGCTCCCGAAAGACAAGCCAAAATCAAGACTGAAGCACTGCAAGCTAAATGTCACCTGATAGAGGATCTACAAATCCTGATTTTAATGTAACCGAGAACAATCCACATCAAGAACGAATGAGGATGTCACCTCAATTTATTTTTCATTGAGAATAGAATATCAAATTATGCTTATAAAATGCACCTTTCTACTTCTTACACTGTGTCCTTCGATCTCAATTCCAGCCTCAAATTCAGTATAAGAGAAGGTCAAAAATATTGAAAGCTCTCCTTGAACAAATAAAACCTGATCTTGGGAAACTTATCAGTTGGCAAATGTAGACAAAAGCATATGTTGCTATTCAGAAATAGCTGCTTGCTTTTTTTTTCTCGGTCTAATTGGGTGTAGGGATAAACTTCAATGATGTACAGTGGACCCCTGCCCATTTGCCATTCAGTATTGAAGAATTAAACTATTTATGGATTTGAAAAGAATGTGGAATGTAACTCCAATTCTTTTTTGTTTGTTTACTAAATATTTGCCTATTCACAGATTCACAGATTTTTCTTACAACACATTCGAAATATTTTACAAATTTTCAAGAAAATCCAGCTTGGGAGCTAAAAATAACTTGCTGCAACGCTACTTGACACACTATTGTGCTGCCTTTTGCAAAGTAGTCAATGCAGGAGCGTCATTTGTTTTCCTTTACACTGATCAATTAACAGCGAAGAGCAAAGACAAGGAAGACTGTAGCAATCAGCTTTTGGAATAGTGCAAAAGTGGCTTCTGCTGTCTGTGTTCATGCATATGGAAGGTGTTTGAACTATTAAAATATGCAGTTAAAAGTGTATTTAGATGGGATCACAAGTACTTGCAGATTTTTTGTAATTTTGTAGGTGGCTGTGGTCCCTAACTCCCACAAATGATGAAGTCCACTGTATAGCAGCATAGAAGACAATGTAGGGAATTGGAGGAAAAGCTGAACAAATGCTAAAGAAGCAGACAGTCAAAATAAGACATAGACCACAGCGTGCTTGTAGACAGACGTTGGGTAGCAGAGGTGCTAACCTGACACTGCCTCCACTTTATAATTTTACTCACTGTCATAAATGGATTATTTATAACTGCAGCTGGTAACTAACATGATCTGCACTGCAAGTTAAAATTGGCTGTGTTTTTGTTTTTGACCATCAATACAACATTGGACAATCATCTGGATGTACTTTCTAACATTCTCCAGTCTAGGTCATCTGGATCTAGACTGGAACGTTTTTCCAAAAAGCATGTGTTCATATGGGAGGGGGGGCAAATGGAAGACTGAGTGTGAGAATAAAAACAAAGAATGGAAGAGGAAAGAAAACCTAAATGGTAACAGAAACAAATCCAGAATCTGAAAGAACAAATACAAACAATGGGGAAAGCTGAATTAACACAAGCAATACACTAAATTGGGAAGATATAAGAAAAAAAAAAACAAACTGAAATTAAAAGAGAAAATATCTGAAACTGAAAGTCCAAACAACTTGAGGATCATATCACTTTTGCCATTTCTCTATTTTTCAATGTTTTCTATTCATACACCGTGCTTCATTTTTTATGTTTTACAGAGATCAGAGGCATTACCACCACACGCAGACAAGTTCTTTAATTATTTACAAAACAGTCTCAGTAGTCCAACATAACCTATTTTATTTCCTGTCCCTTCATTTTTCTTTTTTTTTCTGTTACTTCTAATCTGTGTTTTCTCCTCATTTGCTCCATTGCTGGTGAATAATAGAGAAGCTGCATGCAGGACTCGCGCTGTCAATCAGCCAGCAAGAATCGGGGTGCCTGCAGTGAATACATATGTGCGTCTGGTGTGTGTTCATCAGGCTGCATACTGACGATTAGCCTTGAGGGGATCCCCTCCTCAACTCCACAGCCCCACGTATGCACACGCACACGCGCACACACACGCATTCGGACACACAGAGAACATGCACTCAGCTGGAAAATGCCTGCCTGCTGAGAGTATCGCGTTCACGTCCTTTTAAATCCAAAATGTCAGAATTAGTTACAGTGCTTCTTCATTATGCAACCACATATGTTGGATTGACTCCAGTCTCATTAACTAACAATGCCAGTATTGAATGTGGTTATGCCGCATTAGATGCGAGTGTCTTCCTGTAGGAAGATCACAAATTAGGTCAAAACAGGGGATAAAAACTGGAGCCACAAGCAGCAATCGGGAGGATGGAAATCAAGGCACTGCAGGGCAGACAAGCAATTATTTTACATCTGATACTTCATCTGCTAGACTTGTGGCAAGACTACCGGGGCCCCTGCTGCTGCACGCAGCTGGTTGGTGGACTTGAGACATTCAATCTCTGTCTTTAAATTGACAGACTGACAGAAATACACACTGCAATAACCTGTGAAGGCCTCTCAACATGGCCCTCCTATTCAGCTGGCCAGATTGCTTGGTTGTTGATGGCATCTAGACATCCCTTTTAACTCAAGGAGAGCAATTGCTCAAATGCAACATTTGAGGTTTGCAGCCAGTGGTGTTGTGCATACAGAACAGAAAGACTTTTCAGAAAAAGGCAAAGAATACAGAGTGGTATTGATCCAGTTACAGTTTAGATAAATTAATAAATAAGCAAAAACCTTCTCTCTTCCTCTGTCGCTCTTTATTCCTCTATCCTTCTCTTTCCCCAGTCCAGTGCCCATCACAGCTGGGAAGGGTTTTTGCTTGCCTTTGGCCCAATTAGCCAGGGCTTAAAGCTCAAAGCATGTTGAGTGGAGGAGGTCCAAGCCTGGTTTAGTCTAGTTCAGCATGGCTTGGTTTGGGCTTGGCTTGACTCCCGTCTTTGAGCTGCTATGCAATTATAATTAAGGTTGTCCTCTGACACACACAAAGGGAATTATTCTGCCGTCAAAAATCTTTGCATTCTGTCTTTTAGCATAGACTTTCGGTGTTGCTTGTTTTCTACACACACAATCTCTCCCCCCCCACACACACACACACACTCTGTTTGGGCTCAGTGATCTGGCATAGCTTCACAAAGATACTAAAACTCCCAGAAGGAAAAAGAGGAACAATACCATGTCATCCCTCTGTTGTATAGCCCCATCCTGTCTGCTTCCCTATTCGCTCTCTCTCATTTTTAGATTCTCTTTTTTCTGTTTATGTTTCTCTCGCCTTTGCTCCCTTATCACAATCAGATTGTTCTGTGAATTCATTAAGCTTTGCTCTTTATTGCCAGAGTCAAGGATCAATGGCTGTCATCAGAAAAGCTCCCCGCATACGCTGCCACGCATGGCCATTTTTAATGAGGCACGCTTCCATCTTCTACACATAAGGAAAAAGTTTCAGTTTTTTGTTTTAAATTCATGCAGAGGTGGTAATGCTAATGATCCTTTGTGGGTCTGCAGTTGTAATGAATTGCATTTAATACCATAAATAAGTACTTTCTGTTGATTAGCATTTGCTTCGTGTTGTCTGGAGATGGAGTCATTTTACATAAAGCTTTGGTGCATCAGGACTCCACAAAAATGTAACAGAACAACAGCACAGCCTTTTAGGTCCTAACATTCCCACAGCTTTGAGGCTTTTAATGAGATGCCAGATAAAGTTTCAGTTACCTAAGTTTTCTCTGTGTGTCTGAAGCCTGAAGTAGCTCTACACTTCCCCTCCCTCTCTTGTTTCTGTGCACAACTGACTGAATGAAGTGTTTGGGCATATTTCTATTCACAAAAGACAGTGATGGCAAGGAAACTCTAGTAGTTCCACCCACCACTATTATTTTACTATTATTATTTAAAACGTACAGCTGGCAAGCAACAATTCAACAATTCAGTCATGGATGCCTTCAAAGGGAATAAAGACAATAAAATGCAGGGTCTCTATAAGCAGATATCCTGGTTAATTGTCCAGCTAACATACTGTTACACAATCTGGATGGTTCTGGTAATGCTGTTTGATTTGTTCCAGAAGTCAGAGCTCGGTGCTAAGAATGATAACACACCTGTTGAGTGTAGGAAGCAGGGCTTTGCCAGCTGTGTTGGTCTTAAGCAGTTTTTGTAATTTGAAAATAACATTTAATACTCTCTATTTGTTGTGTGTCGACAGCAGAGGAACATGTGTTTGAACACTTTACAACTTTGCAACTGCTTTCAGAAGTTATACACCACAGTTTGTGCCTGGAACTTTCCTCACATTCTCCATGCGGTGCCGTCACATTGTAAACAAAAATGATAAGTCGCAAAGCTTAAGTTTAAATATTGATATCAGTTGGCGCTCATGTTGTTTTCCCAACTTGAAAATCTGAAAATCTGACTTACGAGTACAAACAGAGTGCACCAAAAGGTATAATATTTCATACATTACATATTACATTAGTCATATATACTGAAAAACTATTACTAAATTTGGCTTGTATTTATTTTAAATTCGTTCTTTAGATTATCAATCATAAAAACAAATCCCAAAACAAAACAAAAAAAAACCATAGAATCTTAAGTTATTTTCATAAAATTACTAAATTCTTGACTTGTCTTGTTTTTAGAATGTCATGAATTGTTTTGCTGAATCTTTTGTTAAATCTTCACTAAATAGTCAAATTTAGCTTGTAAACTGAACATGTCATGCAGTGTATTCAAGCTGTCCATGAAGTGAAAGGTTGGAGCCCAACATAATTTACACTTTCAGGGCTGAAAAGAAAACTGACAGCAAAGATGTCCTGCTCAGCCTTTTATTGTCATGGTTTCCACAGTTGGCTCATCAAGGCTGACCAAAAATGGACAGATTACGGTTTAGCGTGTTGGTGGAATATCTTGTCACCACTGCAAGGTTCATGTAGATAGGCCTCTAATGCTTTGGGTTGTTTTTGCACAGAGGCATAGAAAAACACTCTGTGACTCACAGAAAGACACACGCAGAAGTGAACTCAGAGACACACATCACCGGCAGATAATTGGACAGGAAACCTTCCTCTAGATCAAAAACTTCTGTGCCAGCTGAATTCCTGCCTGGTCCACCAATGAGTCTCCAGATTGTGAAAAATGTAAGACTGTAAACAGGATGGGGGGAGGTGGGGTGAAATAAAGCCACAATGACAAATCACCAAAGCTCATTCCAGAGAGAGAAAGATTTGTTGGAGACGCAACATGATGCATAATGAAAATAGATGCCTGCACCAAGGCATTCTGGGCACGCTGTTGGTCTCCATTTAAAATCAATCCTGTCAATGCATCATAAGTTACTTTGACAGGGAGCAAGAGGCACTTCAGGAAACACCAGTTTAATGATGTCTTTAACCTGCCGGTAATTGACCTCCATATTGAAAGGGAGAAATCGTATTAAAAGCCCGGGGCAGGCGATTATAGTTCTCTGCTACTTCTGCACGCTATACATCATTTCTGATCAGACCTGGGTCAGCATAAACCAAAGTGTTTTTCTTCCCCCTTGCAGAAAAACAGAAGTCTCTGTATACAGTAGAGAATGACTTTACTGGTGCTGGAGCTGAGTTATGTTCTGTGCTCACTGCTGCCTTGTACGTTCACAGCATGGTTGGGTTGTTTTGACCCTAAATATAAAGACACAGATACAGCCAGAGCCTACAGATAACTGTGGCACACAATGAGAGTACCATGAAAAGGAGCAGTATATAACAGAAGTTTTAAATATAAAAGAGACTTGTATACTTACACACCGACACAACAACAACAAGCTTACAAAGAGCATCATAGAGATACAAAAAAAAGAGCTTGAATACCCACATCTGGCAGCGTTTAGGAAACAAATGACATCAGATTTAAGTGTGACTTCAGGAACAGAGACATTATAGTCTGCTATCAATTTACTTTCGCTTTGTCGTGTTGCTCAAAATTTTAACCCCACATCTCATCACGTTCATTCTCTTTTGTTTTGTGGCAGCTTGCCTCATCTTGACATTGAGGGCCACGTCACATGATGCAAGTAGTATCAGACCCGCACAGCCCTGGCCACCCAGCACCACGCAGGCATCAGCTGCTTGTGTACCCCAACCACGGCCAGCAGCAGTTTGCAGAGACATGAGTGCTAGCCGCTGTCCATAGACGACAGAACCCGTTCCAATTTAATTAATATGAGAGCAGCCCACCCAGGCATCCTGAGCATCCTTTCTTTCCTTTTCTGCTTTCTCCAGCTGTCTTAACCCCACAGCTTTTTTCAGCTGATAAAAATAGTCTTGGATTCAGTAAAAGCTGCTTTTCCTCTTGAAAGGATGTGATCATGGAGTTTTAAATAGTTATACATATTTCTCTCAACTTTGCTTAGGCAAAAGTTCTTGGATATACGGATTTATGAACAAGTGAAAGAATGTAGCTTCTCATTTGATTCTCCCACCGTATCAGTCAGGTTTTCTTAAAAATCGTAGCACGACAGTTTCTGTAAGGATCATAAGAAATGACAAGCTGTTCTGTCTCAATGTTTTTGGATTTGGCTAAAAAAACAAATCCAAAATGCTTTTGATCAGTTGATTTTTATTAAATATCTTACAGATAGCTTTATGGTTATTCCCAAACATGATTTTTGGTGGTTTTACAGATTATCTTGATGGTTGAAATAGATCCCACTGAGGATTAGATCTGATTTTTATTATAAGGTTCAGCAAATACTTAATTTATACATGAAGGAATGTTAAGTCTATGAGTAGACCTGCTTTATTCATAAACATGTCATCCACTTTCAAGTGAAGAAAACCTGTGTCTAAAAGACGCCCAAACCTGAGACATATATACAAAGACAAGCATCTAAAACCTGTTAAGGACTATAAAACAGACTGTATACCACACAATAAAATACCAGAAAGCCACAAAAATAGTCTCAAGAGAGAGGTTAATTTGATTGAGTAAAAAATAAATAGTTTCTTCCTGTTCTATCAATGATGTTGCTGTAATAATATGCAGGGAAAAACTGTGTGGCAGATTTGTTAATTTCTATAAAGCTGAAGCTCTTGACTTCATGACAGAAACCCATTCAGCTTTTAATTTTATGTGAAGTCAACGTTTGTACAATTGACCATTTTGCCTGCTATTGATTGTGAAGTTATATTGTCATCATCATTGTCTGCTCAACATCCTATTCATCTTATGTATATGCTTATCACTACAGCGTATTTAAACACAAAGTCATTCTGGATAAATATCCTGCTATAAGAACAAGGAAATCATGATAATTGTGATGATGAAATGATCAATTACCTGGAATGATTTTATTGAAAATGAAATCTTCAATTTGACTTGAATCTGCATAAAATCATGCACTCTTTATAGTTGTTTTGTGAAAACTATAAAGCCTACACAACCTGTGTAAGTGTTTCAACGTATCGTTTTCAATTAGTTTACTACTTTTTTTATGTAAATAAAATGTGATTCAGCAACTTTGAGCAAACCTCCCTTGCAAAGGGAAACAAACCTGATTGAATTATAGGTAACAACGTTACACAGACAGCAAGAGAAGCAATGGAGACAACAGTGTGCTGTTGTTGAACAGGATATAGCAGAGGAGGCCTGCATGCTTGATTGTAATTGCAATCATGTTCTATGGCTTGATCAGGAGTCATGGGGTGGAAGTAGGAAGACTGACGGTGGTTTGACTGAGGATGAAGTAGAATGAGGAATGACAGAAGAGGCGGAGAGTAAGCATGTGCCCATATGCTGCTGGGATGGAGGAAGTCTCTGAAAGGAGATTTCACCTGGGCCAAGTCTCCACACAGCCTCAGGATCAGTCCAAAGTTGAGCGGACCGAAACAGAGTCTCAGAGGGATGGAGAGGAAGAGGGCTTGTGGGTGTCTGTTGCTTTCTGGAAGCAGAAAAGGTAGAGGTAAAAAAAAAAAAAGAAAGAAAAAGATATTTTAATAAACCACCAAAGAAAAAAAAAGGCAGCTGGGAGGTTTTTCTTTTCTTCACAATAAATTACATTGACATCATACTGTTTAATGCAGCTGAAATCAGTGATAGAAACATAATTCATCCAATGACATTGGTATGACAAGAATATACAGCTATACATCCCAACAGTGAAAAACACAAACTCTGCTTATTAGCTGCTTTGTATAATGAATCTACACCACATTTAAAAATGAATAATTGTATCACTCATCAAGTATACAAACAATATAATGTATGTTATTTGAAAAATGAAACAAATTTAAAACTCAGAATTGAAAATTTAATTTTCTCAGGATTCAAGCAATAACACATAATCAAATTTGTAAGCCTCCAGTTCCAGAACTTTGCCAGAGATGTACTATGTAACATTATTTCATTCCTCTGTATTGAAATAATGTTACGAACTCAACAAAAATATACCCAATTGCGAAAGAAATCCTGAAAATAAAGAATTATTCTTTGCATTGCCCTGCTGATGGTAATCCAATCTGTTATCATGTTAAGAGGCATTCTAGCCACTCCCAACCCAGCTGGCCTGATACTGTACAAACACAGTCATCCTGTCACCAATGCCGGGAGCAGCAGAAGGGACAACACGGGACAGGTGGTGGCTACATGTGAATCATTGTTCCTGTAAGAAAACACAACAAGTCCCACTGGTCCTCAAACACTCCTCCTTCTCCTTATTTCTTTCCTCTTTCTTCCTCTTCACCCACTCTTTTCTGTTCTTCCTCCTTCTCTTTCTCAGATTAGGTGTGAAGAATAATTAGCAAGTACTGAGGCGTACTGGGTGGACTGGATACTCTTGGGAGCCTGGTCACTTTGCCACCAAATGTCCCTGATAACACAGATGACGCTGCATCTGTAATGAGAGAGCGTTGCTGTATCATCTCTGAAATATTGTCAACAATTGGTATAAGTGTTGTTGGATCTGTTTGCTTTCTGACTTGTTCAAAGATTTACAAAGATGTTTTTTTTCCCCCCCTCTCTTTTGAGATTTATGAACCTTTCTGCCAGTTGGGGCTTTTTTGTGTCCTATTACATGAATGTACAACTGCACCACAAAAAAGACACATCTGATGATATAAGTTATACAGTTTTTTAGCTCCTAAACAAACAGTATTATATTTTGTTATAATTCTACGTGACTGATCAACACAAAGTATTGCATAATTATTAGACAGGATACATCGGTTTAATCAGAAAAATGTGATGTGTGTGGACTTCTATTCTGTGGAATCATCGATCCCAGTGATCTCCACTACAAGCCTTAAGCTCATATGGAGAATGAAACCTTTGTACATTCTTTTTTAAAAATAATTTAGGCTAAAATGGAGTGGATGTGAACCTTACAATTTCCAAGTCTTTCTACAGATGCTTTGAAGTCACTTTTTTTGGTGGATTTAGGACTTTGAGTCATTTTAACACATAAATATGATTTGATCAAAATTTTTGATTCAACAGAGCTAACTGTATGTTTAAGGTTTTCTTTAGATGTATCATTTTCTAAATTTACTCCTTTATTATGTGAAGTGAAACATATTTCATAATTCTGTGAAGTTTGTAGTTGCAATCTAACAAAATATAGAATACTACTAAAAGTACAGCTTAATTTTTATAGCTAATTCTAGCAATTAACCATTTAAAAAAAAAAAATCTAACAATTAGAAAATTTGTTAAATACAGTGCGGTTAGTAAAATGTCTCCTTGTGCTTTAATATTTTGTAACACTAAACAACACAACTCAAATAACCATCATTAAAATTTGGGAAGGTTTTTCAGTGTCATCATCATATCAAATTATATGATTGCTCTGACTTTCACATCTGTTTTTAGGGTTTAAAAATTCAATGTCAGAATTGAGTTTCATGTGTTTTCATGTGAATTGGTCATTAAAACACAGACCGGCCCACAATGACGGCCTTAAGGCTGATTTGAAGACATTCATTGGTGCTTTTGAGGTTATAGATCTGATCCAAGTTGGACAAATATATTTCCTTTAACATGTTACATTATTATAATATATTGATTTGCTGCCAGTATTCACTTCCAATTAATCAATTCATTCTGAAGACATACAACAAGTCTAGATTGAATTTGCACTAAACACTAAGATTTTTTTTTGGACCAAGAAAACTAAGCCATGATAATGGATTCCTATTTGAAGTTTGGAGGTGCCAGGTGAACATAAATTTAACCAATCTAGAAATATAGTACAAAGGCAGGGACATAATTTCATATTAAGGTGTTGAGCAAACATTTGGCTCAATCCCCAGATGGCATCAGGAAGCAAAAGAGATGGAGCTTTGCAGACGCATCCATACAGATGAGTGGAAAACTGTGAGTCTGTATAATATTGGTAGGGGGTGTTCCTGACACCCTGGCAAGTCCCATAATCGGCTTTCCTCAATGACAGCGAGGAGCTCAAAGTACAGTGCTGTCTGTCTGTCTTACAAATGCACACACGCACACATATGTACAAATGCAAACACACACAAACACCTGGCC
The DNA here is from genome assembly GCF_019740435.1 of Gambusia affinis. Lineage (NCBI taxonomy): Eukaryota > Metazoa > Chordata > Actinopteri > Cyprinodontiformes > Poeciliidae > Gambusia > Gambusia affinis. The sequence continues at coordinate 16,402,879 of NC_057874.1, read as the reverse complement.
TGAAACGTAGGAGGTCCAAGACTGCCAGCTGAAGAGCAGGATGCACATCAAGTTGGAGGGAAACTCACACAAACATTCTGTGAGTGCAGAATTAAACCAGCAAGAAGCAGCTTCTGGTCCAGAGATGAAACGGAGATATGTGTGGCGTGTGCATACTTCACAAAGAAACGCATTAGAGTCGCATATTTAAGAACTAAAACAAGTTGTGCATCTTTAGTCTTTTTGATTCTGACCCCATGCATGTAAAATGCTGGAGAACACTTCTAGAAGGTGTGAGGGGATCACGCAGAGCAGCTGAGAGTACTGAATGCTTTAATAATATATTTCTAATGTGACATTTGATATGAAATGCATCTCAGATGTCAGTGACATTTCAGATGGTCCACAAATGTAACATAAATCAAACAATGAAAACAAATAAGTCCTTAAATTAGGGTTTTTGTGATTCAGAATAATGACACAGGGAATAAGTATAGATCATATAAACATATTTGTCAGTATTTAGAAACTAATCCTACCTCCTATCAGGGCAAAATGTTAAAATCATGTTATGTCCTAACTATGATGATGTTTTTCATTTTCAGGTACAGGAGAAGACGCACATTGAGAAATGAAGAGCAAAGAGCTCTCTCAGAACCTTCACTGCATTATTGTTGCAAACATTCCAATAATATTAGATACAGAAGTGTTGCTTATTTTTGAATATTCCAATAAGTGGGAAACAACCTTTTACCATAAATCAACATTTACCTGTCCAGGCTGTACCCCACCTCTCACCCAATGACTGATGGAGATAGGCAACAGCACCCTCACAACCCCACTAGGGATAAGCATGTGAGATAATGGATGGATAATAATAAAGCAAAAAATAATAATGAAGCGGTGGTTTGTTATAAGATGAACCTTTTGACTGGTGTTGGAGATTTCTTGTTTTTGTCTGGCTTATTTTCTGCTCCATAAATATTGTTTTTATTTTCGATAGTTGCCTGTGGCTCTTACAAGTCACCGTGTTTGACAGCTTCATGAATAACTGAGCACGCTTATCTGTCCTGACCCACCTGGGGACATAGGAGGGAGGAAACAAACGTGAAACCCAGCAAGGATCAATACTGCAAATAATGTGACGGACTTCTGGTGACAGAGGGGGTAATTTGGGATTTTTTAGCACCTAAACTTACGGGAGGAGAAACTTGAGGCTAAATATAATTTACATATTGCTCCATGAGAAAATGTAACATTTGTGCTTTTATCTCATGCTGTGCATAAATTTCATGACACATAAAGAGGGATCTCATATTCATAAACAAACCGCTGCTAATACTCATCTTAATGTTAGTTTGCTTTTAATCAGCGCAGAATTATTGATTACTTTCTTCTGTATGTGTATGTATTGGAATTTCTTTATTAATTTATTAATTTCTAAATTTTTTCTTGCAGCATTACAGGGACCAAAATATTACTAAGGCCTTTTGCACATTTTTCCAAAACCATCTCTGGTTACATTAAATATTGCATTTATTGGTACCAGTTGTCCTGACTGAAAACTGATATTAAAATTTGTTTGATGTGGTGAAACATTTAAGTATAAAAGAATCCAAAACAGAATAAATCTAAAAGGGGGCAAATAATTTTTCTGTAGCACTGGATTTCACACAGTACAACTATATCAAATCATGAACTAAATGAATGTCCCAGGTTCACTGGGACATGCTAAATGTTACGCTAATGCTTTTGGAATATTTACAACATGTCTCCAAAAGCAGTTGTTTAGTTATAAACAACAACTAAACAACTACTTGCATTGAAATATTTATTAGCTACTAACATGTATATTCTTTTTAAAAGAATATTGGTAAAACTAGACTTAGTTATCATTAGTAGTGGCCTGCTTTATTGGCAGTATCCACACAAACTTGCTACTATAAAAAACCTGAAAGCTGTTTAGCATGTAATTTTGTTTTTCTTGTTTTATTGCAGTTAAAATAAATAGCTAAACTTTAAACCTAAGAGAATTCAGACTTCCACAGTCCATTAAGTAAATAGTAACCATGCAACAAATGCCTGACAATTTCATCTTATGGTGGTTTTACCGTATGGCAGTAGGAGAGACATGATGAAAAAATAAAAAGGTAATATTGAAGTACATAACATTAAGAAGGCTAAAGACTTTGTTCAATAATTGTGGTCTTTTTTTAGTTTGTATTGAGGATTTGAAGCACACTTCAAAGTGCATTTTTTCATTATTTGCCACACCAGTTTTATTGTTCTTCAATCTCGCAATAATTATGTACCGAGAAACATTACTGCAAATTTTACTGTACCTGTAACCTTCTTATAGTTTACACAGCCTGAACAAACTACTTCCAAAAATTATACAAGTTGCTCTTAAAACGGTTCCAAAAACTGAAAAATTATAAATTATTAATTGATAAAATAAGTGTGTCTGAAACTAGTGTCTCTTCAAAATACTCAAATACCCATGAAATAGTTCTCAGTTGCAAAAAGGTTGGTGCTCTGTAAACTGTGCCAAAGTTCTAGTTTTTCATTAGAGAATCTCTGCTGACTGTAAAACATAAAAAAAAAAAAGAAGAAAAAAAAAATCAATAGTCATGGTGAGTATCTGAGTATCTTGTGTGTATACAGTATGAAGTGTGAACATGTTAAGCTCATCCATCCTGGCAGACTTCATGCTGACAGGTCTGTATTCTTAATGAACCTAGGGGGTATAACACTGCGAGCACTCACTCACTCTCCAGTCAACCTGTGCAAACGTCCTCTGGTGGCTGCTGCAAATGACTCAAGGCAAAACCCAACACTAACTGGCTGAAGCCCGCTGTGGATGGCGAGTGTCTGTGCATCTGCTACAAGCCTGCAGAGGACCAGGTGGATGGAAGCAGGTGGATGCACATGTATACCATCTAACACACAGAAAGTGTAATTGCCTGCCAGCTGGTGACACTGGTATCCCTCACTCCTGCGGTGATCAATCTTAAAGAAAAAGGTAAACAATGCTGTGGCGATGTCCTTTAAGTCAGTCTGTCTGCCCTTGTTAAGAGGTGCAGCTCCTCTAAAGTAGAAACAGAGACACAATTGACATACAAAATTGATTCTTACAGACTGAGAGCAAAATCTGTCTTTTTTTTTTTAGTGACTGTCAACCAACCACAGCTTAGCACCGTATGATAGAAGCTTATATTACTGCAGAGATTGCTTGTTAAAGATATAGCAGAGTTGCAGCATAGCCGCATTAATTAGGTCTCCATCAAAGGGAAGCACAGTTGACTGAATAAGCGTTAGCCGCTGTGTCTCTTCATGCCTACCTTTATGTCTTAATATCCCATATGTGTTTGCACATGAGTTATAAAATAGCCCATCAACGTTTTGCCAAATAACCGTCAGTATCTTGTGTATGTTTGTGTGAACGCTGCGAGGAGAGAGAGATGACACGTTCAGAGTAAAGCCATGACTGGTTAACAGTAAACACACCGCTGAGGGCTCATTAGAGTAGCTCTTCCTGCTTCTCGTTGCTCTGCTCCAGTGACAGGGCTTTGGTTCCAACCATATCTGGCATCCAGCAACAAGCTAATTAGCGGCTAGCACTCATTACAGTAAGGCTAGTGAGCGCAGCTCCTCTCCAGCTCATCATCCGTAACCTGTCAAATAAGCAGCATGCAATGTTTTGGCTGCGCCTCACACAGGAAGAAAGAATGGAAAAGGTTTTTCTAAACAACCTGTTCTTCCCACACTCACACCATGGCTCGGCACAATTACTGTGCCTTTGGAAAAGTTGTCGTTGTTGAAAAGTTGTTGTGCCGCTCAAACTTTTCCATATTTGTCACATTCCAACCACTATCGTCCTTGTATTTCATTCAGATTTCATTTGACAGACCATCACAAAGTAGCACATAATTGTAAAGTGAATGGAAAATCTGTGGTTTATCAAGTGTCAGGCCACATAATTTTTTGTTTATCTTGTTAAAATTAGGTGCCACAAGCTTCTTCAGGGTAAACGTAATCGGTGAATATCGTCCAACTCTTCAGTGAAGGTTTCAAAGGTCTGTTAGAAAACAACAGAGAACATTGTAAAGACCAATGAACACAGCAGACATGTAAGGGAAAAAAGTTGTGAAATTTCAAGCAACGTATAAAGCAGTGTATAAACAATATCCAGATATGTTATCATGTCATTGTTGAATGTTCAGTTCCAGTTAGCAAAACCACCAAGACCTTGATGTGGACATAAAATGACAAGTCTGGCAATTAGAACATTGATTAGAGAAGCAGCCAAGAGGCCCATGGAGCTGCAGAGACCAAGAGCTCAAAAATAAAAAAATGTCGACTTGACAACTATTGGCATACCCCATAAATCTAGCCTTTATAGAAGTGTGGCAAAAAGAAACTTATTATAGAAAGGAAACCATTTGCAGATTTAAAAAGGTTATGCAGCATCAAAACATGTGGAAAAAAGTTGCTCTGATCAAATGAAACTAAATATGGAATTTTTTTTGCCTTTACAAAAAATTCTGTTTGAGAAAAATAATAACTTGCCATTTCTCTGAATCAGCACTAACAGACCGAACCACATCATAGCAAACTAATGATGTGGGGGACTGGTGCGGTACTTCAGCAATCATTGGGCAACACAACCTGAACAGGTTGGGAGTTCATCAGGGCAACATAGAAACACACAGGACAAATAACCATGCACACAAAATTTAGAAAGACCAATACCAGTCATATTTTTGTATCGAGAACTCAGAGGAAGACTTGCACACTCCGTGCATCTTCATTATTATTATTATCATCATCACTTATACAGTGGTTTCACACCAGCCACAGGTAAAGCGAAGCAAAGTGGTGAACATCAACTATAAAGAGGATGAAAGAAAACAGCAAATGAAATGACTAAACTAAACAGCCTTATTTGAAATATAAATGTATTATACATAATTTTCTCAAGAGTATCTTTCACAAGTCCTATGCACAACATGACAAACTTCCAAATTAAAAAACAAAAACAGTAGTGCTGGACCATACACCATTATAACACAATACAGAAAGTGGTGGAGACTTTAGTGCAGCTGCACAGACTAAACTAAGTCCATATGTTAGCCAAAAGGAAGCATGCAGCCTTAATCAAAAAGGCTATTCATCACACAGGTTATATCCGCCATAATGATGCGGAAAGATAAGGAGCTAATAAGGTAAATGAAAGGGAGAGTTACAACAATGCCGTAGTCAGAATGCTTCACGCGCTGTTGCACTGGAGATGAATGACTCTCCTCCTCTCGCTTTTTTTCCTTTTTTCCTCGCTGCCCAGTGCAGCCGCTTCTGGTATCTGCAAACTGCACCTAATGATTCTAATGCAGCTTGTCAAATGCATGCTGACCTATTTGTGGCACTAGTAGATGTACAAATCTTTAGAAAGATGCTGGTAAGTAGACATGAACCTCTCGCAACTCACCTGTTGGAGCTGGCAGATGGTGGAGCCTTAGAGAGCTGGTAATAACATGACAATGGCCAATTAAGGAATGACGAAGGAGCTGGGGAGGACCAAGACAGTTCATGGAAAGATTCATCCAATTAGTCAAATTTTCCATTAGGACCAGTGCCACATAGACACGCTCACACACAAAGTTGTGATTGCTTTCTTTTACCCACAAATCAAAATTTTTCCATCATACTATTGTACGGAAAACTGATGAGCAGTACCGGAATCAGTCATCCCAAATAGAGAGTGTAAAAAAAACTGAGAGTAGGCTGGAATTCATCCAAAGGAATGTGTAACCTTGCAACTTAAGTCAGCATTGACTGCACAACTGCATGCTCAGACATCTTCCAAAAAGCTGAGAAAAGCTTGGAGTTCAGGTGCTGTTTCCTCTTTTCACACTCACGGGCGCATAACGGCAACTTTTTCATGCATTAAACATGCACACGCATGCATGACAGACCACATAAACACACACAGGGAGCTGACTCTTCCTTCTATCTCCACCATGCATGATGCACACACACGCACACACACACACACACGCACACACGCACGCCCACGCACACGTCAAAGATCCCCTGCCTTCAGATGTGCTCCTCCCTTCTTCATGACCTTAAGCTGTCAGTGTTATCTGCTCCAGACACACACAAACATGCTCAATGCATACACATAAACTCACTTTGCCTCAATACACACACACACACACACACACACACACATGAATTGTAACAAACCTCATGGAGGCAATTAAAGACCTGAGCCTTTCATGTTGCTTTAATAGCAAATATATCCTCCTTTCTCATACAGCTCTATTTAGTTTTTAACACTCATAGCTCTGTATTCTAAGCCTTCAAAACTGGCTGACAAAGCTCCAACACTTTGATCATTGTTTGATTTCTTTCTGCTATTCTGGGGATTTAAAATCATTCTGACTCTTTTGATACTCATAATTTCCTTTAATGTGTTCCTTATGTTCCCCCCACCTTTTATTTTTCCCTCACTGTTAACCAACTACTGTTGTATTGTTGAGTGTTCAGATCAGCACAGTGCTTTCTCACCCCTTTTCTCCAGCATGCACAAGTAAAGTAAAGAAACCTGCCGGTTTCTGTCGTATAACCTAGTAACAGGAGCCATAGCAACCCATCGCAGCCAGACACTTTGCATACAAATGATTATGCTCAGAGGAGGACATGCATTCGTGTTCGTCTGCATGGGAAGAGATGGTGTCAATGTGCTGGTGGGTGGTGCTGCAAATTTAGTTGTGTGTTTGCGTTTTCTTACTTCCACACATGTGAATGTGAGGGAAGAGGAGGGAAAGGCAGAAAAAGACTAAGACAGACACTAATTAAATTTTACTCACCCTTTGATGACAGAGGAAAACACCATCAGTGCAGTGCAGGATTGGACAGGGCCTTTAAAAAATGTCATGCTCCTTTACGCATTTTATTATGTCACAGCCTCAAATTTCAACAATGTTATTGGGATTTTATGAGACAGAGTATTGCAAAGTTGCATATAACTATTAAGTCCGAGGAACATTTTAAATTTTTTTTAAATTATTTCTCAAATATATTTAATTTAACCTCTCTTACTCAGATGCCCCTAAATAAAACCCACTGCAACCAATTAACTTTACAAGTCACCTACTTAAATAAGTAAATTCTGTCTAATATAAATTCTGTCCTTTATATAAATACAGCTGCTCTGAAAAAACCTGAGGTCAGACAGAAAGCTATGAAAAAGTTTAAAATGTGGTCAAGTTAGAAAGTGATCCTGCATTTTCACAGGGACAAAATAACAATAACAAATAAAGACCCATCTGTTGTTCCAGGCTCACACACCTTGAGGACGAACCGAATGGATGTATACGCATGTGTATCTACTGTAGGTGCTTTTATGCTTGTAGGTGTGTGTAATTTGCGTCTGCCTGTAAATGTTCAGTTGTGTGTGTAACAGAGCAAGGAGGAGGCAGCATTTGTTTAGCAGTGGGGGGAGATTGTTTGGATGGTTTCTGCCTGGCAGTGCGCCCAACATCTGCAGGCCTGTGTAGCAGCGCTGCCGCGATATCAGGGTGGGCACAACCCATGATGGATTACACTCATTGCACAGGTAGCCATGCAAAACTAATGTGTCTATAAGTTGGTGTTAACAGCTACAGTACATGGGTGTGTGTGTGCGTGTGCGTGGGCGTGTGCGTGTGTGTGTGTGTGTGTGTGTGTGTGTGTGTGTGTGTGTTTGCATTTGGACTATCTTCAGTATTTATGAGCGTTTTAAAGGATCTTGAAAGAAACTGCTCATAGTATGAAAGGAAATAAAAATGTGTAAAACGTTGTTACAAATCAAACTATTTTAACATTTCCTGGATTAAGCAAGTTTGTGACGAATAGGAGATGCCCTTGAAAAATTACCAAACATGGCAATAAATTACTTGGTGGAAATATAATCTTGAATGAATTCTTCTCGCGATTCTTAGAAAGTTCCCTTGGGTAAAAACAATAAACTCCACGTTGCCATTACTGATCTGTGTGATTGTGGAAACAAACCCTATGAATGTTGTAGTTTTACCATTTCACACACTGGTTTTAAATTTAATCGCAAAATAAACAAACTTTTCCTCTATATTTCTAGCTTATAGTTCACAAAATTTCAGATGTGTTAAAAATGTCCACAAGAACTTTGATATTTTACAACTTTAAATCAGATACCGTATTATGATCTTGAAATTCAAAATGGTTAGCAGTTTTGATACACTGCTTTCCTGTTTCATTATTTAACACAGTAATTTATGTCGTTGTTGAGGTGGTATTTGCCTCATTCTAAGACCAGATGAGGACCAATTGATTTTGAAGACCTCATGCACGTCTCCACTCATCATCGGCCGCAACACCCAGAACAGCCAGCCAAATTAGGCAGCTGACAGTTGGAGCTTTATCTGTCAGATTTTTTGCCCATTTGAGTGTGTTTGGTTCTCCCATTGGCTCCCCCTCTCTTCACATTGCCTGCATTGGCCAAGACTAAATGCCTGTCTATGAAAATGGATTTCTCCCAGTCTGTATTGCTATGGTGATGCACAGCTTACCGCCACTTGTGCTCTTAGAAGGAATTTGTATCAAAGTCGCTGCAGATAAGGAGAGCTATGGACCGGTGTGTGAAGTCTGATTCTCCTAATAATTGTTTTTCTCTTTAAAAAAGATTAATTTGACAATATACAGAAAAACTCTACACACTAATATATACTTAAAGAAAAACAGAGATGAAATTGAAAGAATTATTCTGTCCAGAAGAGGGAGTCATATTTTTACCAGCCATTACATCTGATTTCACTCGAGGTCAAAACCAGAGTTTGCAAAAACTAGGGCAACATTGTCCTATATTGTGCAGATTCTGGGCCATGTTTCAAGCCTAAATAATTCATCTGACTTTTTTTTTTCTTCTTTATCACTCAACAAAGATCCCAGGGATTCTAATTTTGCCACACGCTTCAAACATTTTGACATCTCATCTTCCTGTACCAAACAAAACCTGCAATTCTTTGTGGATATCTGCCACTCTATCACAACAAGCCCGTGACATTCATCTTTTTATGAGCCGCACAAGACACGTGGCAAATCACTGTGAAGTGTCTCACTTGGAAGGATTTGGCAAGTTCTTATCTTACCTTTGAACAGAACTCTGATTAGCACAGAGATTTCAGATGCCTTGGATAAACAACCGGAGGTAATGTGGAGAGAGAACTTCATAAACAAGCGTCTGAACTGAAAACGCAGAAACATCACAAGGTCTCCATTTCTACAGAGAAGTCAAAACATCAACCGAGCTTCAAAATTTTCACGCCTTTTTTTGATAATCACCGCTGTCACCTCATTGCTGCGAGTCAGGGGAAGAGAAAAAAGAATAGGAAGTGTTTTTGATCAATATTTCAAATGCATCCATCCCTGTCTGAAATGATTAACGAGACAGGTAGTAGCTATTTTAGAGTTGGGTTTTAATGAGGCAAAGTGCAAGACGGCAATGATTAGACACATTTGTTTCTATTGTTCTGTAATCTTAGGCATGGAGCCTCATGTACAGCTGCTTTCTCTGTAAATTCTTTCTGTATTAAGAAGCATTTCTGCTGCTGAGTGCTTTGCCATGCCAATTTTCTAGCATTCGTTAGATGGCAGTTCTGAGTAAACCCTTAGGTCTCCCATGGCCTTTCAAAATTTTAAGATCCCTTTAAGTTTACTCATTTGTCGGGTTACAACCACCAACTTTCATATATTTTAATGACATGTAGGCTAAAAAGCAAATTCACTGAAAAGTTTGGATTCATTTGGATTCACAAGTCTTCACAGTTCCAACAGATTTATAGTTAAACAGTTAGGTGACTTGTGAAGGCAATAGGGTGCACTGGATTTTATTTAGTCATATCAGAGTAAAGTGGGGTAGATCCATACAGATTTGATACTTTTTCTGGCTTTCATTTGCCAGAAAAATTCATCCTACCAAACATCTCTTATCTTTCCACATCATAATTTTGCACTATCTTGTGTTGGCTTGTCATGCAGGATCTGAATAAAATAGATGGATGGCTGGATGGATGGCTGGATGGATGGATGGATGGATGGATGGATGGATGGACTTTCTATTTCAAAATAGGGTATATCTATAATTTTTTTCAAGTGCTTTGCACTCAGGAACTTCCAGTAGGATGCATTCACGAGACTCTCTTTCACTTAATTCCATTGGATTCACACAAAAACTGACCAAAAGCTTCAGTCCCACAGTTTTGTTTCCAATTCATCCAGCCAGCTCATTCTTTCCTACTTTGTCATCACCCAGGTATGATATTAAAATTATGGCTAACCAAACTGTTGCTGAAACTTCCTATCTTTTTCATTCTTGAAAATACTTTCTTTCTTCTTCTTCACACCTCGATTCTCACTCCATCCTAACTCATCCCGCCTCCTCTTTGTCTCGCATCAGTCCTTGTTTCACCTGCATCCTCCTTCCCCTTCCTCCTCCGTCTCTGTTTCCCTCTTGCATCTGTTTGGTGTATTCCCAGGGGCAACGAGGGGCCAGAAGGGTCCATGAATAAGTCATTAACATTGGCCCCTCAGACTCTGTGATCATCAGCAACCTGTTCAAAAACATGGTTCCCCGCCACCTCTCATGCTCCCTCTGCACCCTTCACTCTGCATTCATAAGAAATGAAAACATAAATAAATAACATGTTATGAAGTTTGAGTTTGTGTGTTTGTGTGTTTGTGTGTTTGTGCGTTCTCTTCTCAGTTTCTGTACCCTGAGCTTCAACGTGTTCATCGACTGATTGAACTGACATGGAGAAGATTTCGTACTACTATTCAAAACAAGAGAAGGAAACTTGAAGGTCAGTGAAGTTTTAAAAGAGATGGCGTTAAGAAATTTTGCTCACCTTGCCAAATTTGGTACCATATTTGAGACTGAGAAACTATAACTGTTGTTTAAGAAGATTCAACAATTCTGTAAACAGTAATTTGGCTTAGATACGTATCAAATTCAGTTTTCTGAATTGAATTGAGCTAGACATCTTAACTTTTATTTGTACATTTCTCTTTTTGCCTAGTTATTTCATCCATTTGGTTTAATACAAGACTTTTTTGTGTTGCTGTTTATCCCCTTAAGTGTCACCCAAAAACACTTGCATGCAATTGAATATTTATTAAAGCAGAATCAATCAGTTGACCATTTTAGGCCCAAAATTGGGACAATAACAACTTGAAACTTGTTCAATAATGAAGCAATTGGCTTTTTATTCAATATGTAAAGCATATTAAGCAGATAAGTCATACAGCTACCAAAATCTTCAGGCTTCTGGTGTGAGTAATACTCTGCATACAGATCAATGATATATATAATATAATAGATGTTGCTAATTAAAAATCTTAACATCTATTTAGTTGTGATTCAGTGCACAAAAGCTGGAAAATCCAAGAAAATGAATATAACTTTTATGCCTTGCGCTGTATTCGTAGTTTTACACGAATACAGCACAGCCATAAATAATAGCAATTAAATGGCATTATTGTTCAAAACTGGATATATTTGGAAATATTTCAGCTTTACCTGCAACATGCAAGCTCATCCAGAGTTGAGACAGCTGCTATACATTGTTGACTAAATAAATTGCAAGATTTAATATATATATTTTTTACATCACTTGCGAGTCGATATGCACAACTCAATACTGCCATAGACTTGCACAAATGTTTAAAACACAAGAACTGTAACTGTGTTTCTTGGCTCAGTGACACCAAATCTCTGTTGAATTTAATAAATGAAGGGTGTAAAGTAAAGCTTGAGAACACAAACGTTACTGTTATGCAGTCCAAACACAATTGGCTGAAACCGAATTAACTTTAAATGCCACCTCTGTGACAAACGCTCCTTCTCTCCCTAAGCTCTGAGCGGCTGCATAAAACAGCAGACCATGCAGCAGCGGTGGAGAATTTTAAGGAATTCTGGGTTCATGTTGTCAGCAAACACCATGAATTATAGATTTTTGTACCTATTTGTTGGCTGCATTACAAAACTAAGTGAGTATTTTTCAGGGGGCAGAAAATCAAGCAGAGTAGCAGTGGAAATCCCCACGAGACTTCAAAGGGTAAAATAAACATTTGCTTGTCATGTTTACAGTAAATTGATGCAAAATATTAAGATGGAAATGTTTTTGCTCCTCTTCTTGTCGACATATGGAGAAGCAGTATAAAACCAAGCAGACTGGCATTAATTTCAGTTTGCTGTGAGACAAGACATAATTGGAGCATCCTGGAAACTTTGCCTGATTTGACTGAGAGTATTTATTTATTTTTTTTAAACCACTCACAGGGGAGCACCTCCACTGTGTTGTCTGACACTTGCAGAGCAGATGGTCAGTCCAGTATCTGACTGGAGGACTCCTCTGTATATTTATGTGAACAGGATAATGAACCAACCTCTATCAAGTGGGAACATCCTTGTAGACTACCAGAGGCCCTCCTGCTGATCCTAGCAGGGTGCTTGCAGCACATGAGCCAGCTTATCAGAAGTTGCACAAGGTGTTTCTCTTCTCCCTGCAGAGTTCAGCTTGTTTTTGTCGCTGCTGCCTTTGTGTATATGCGTCCATGCGTGAAATTGTCCATAGGATCAATACCTCCTTTGTTGCGCATGTTAACAAGGCAATCAAAGTGTGCACTTAATCAAAGGGAGATTATGATTACACTTTCTGAATCAAAGTTGAATTTATCATTTGAATTAGCTATGTGTGGATGAGCTCTGTAACGCTGACATGAAATCTAAGTTGCGTTTTAGAATCAGAAATTTTGCTGGGTGTTTTTTTTTTCCTTTTGGTTTTTGTGACAATGCATCCACTTCAGGTTACTTTATGTTGTCAGATTCAAATCAAATATCATTTTTTTAATCTTTCCAAGTCATTGCTGTAGTTGCCAAAGAGCTAATTAAAGCACTTAAGGCCACAAAAACATATATATGTACAGTACAGACCAAAAGTTTGGACACACCTTCTAATTGAATTCAAATTGCATGCAAAAACACTTGCATGCAACTTAATATTTATTAAAGCAGAATCAATCAGCTGACCATTTTTGGTCCAAAATTGGGACATTAACAAATTGTGCCAATTTGAAATTTAATTGAATTCAATAACAATTGAATTCAATTAGAAGGTGTGTCCAAACTTTTGGTCTGTACTGTATATATACAACTTGCTATGCTTATCAGAATAAATGACTGTAGGCGCGGATGTAATGCTCTTATACAGTTTGCTTTATTCTTGTATCGACCTCTAAAGACATGACATTTAATCTGTTAAATAATTTCCTGAGGTCATGTTCAAAATGCCATCATTTACATTTTGATTTTAGCCTGAACAGTTCCTATCTTCGAATTGTAAGAACGCAGACTTTTCTAACACTGACAGAGAAATCTAATTTCAATTTCAATACATTAGCACCTTGGTTATTTCACTAAAGGGTTAACATGAAAAAGTACAACAAGTCCGTTTCATTCTGTAAATCACGGCAGTGAGAGAGGTTGTTGTTGTTGACCGCCAGTGAAGCTTTTCTCCCCACAACCAAGCAAGACTGGATGATTAGAGTAGAGTTCAGGCTGATCAGTTGTTCAAACATCCAGAAATCATTTTTGTCAGCCCTGTTGCACTGGTAGTTCCTGAAAACTACAGAAGAATTTGACTGCCCCTGCCTTTTTACTTGGGAGACTTTGCTGCTTCCTCACTGTGACCTAAGCAATTCAAATTGTCTGACATGCATGGTGAGAGCAACAGCAACATGCAATCTGTGAAGTGACCCCGAAGGCTGTTTCAAAGAATTTTGTAACAGAGTGGTGTACTAGACTAGTCTGCTTCTCTGCTGGGGAGTCTGACATGCAGGCAGTGACTGAGCAGTTTCTGGTCGGACGGGAAGTCACTGCCTTTGGTTGTGGAAGACTAAACTGAACCCGCTCTGCTACTCTCCGATTCTTTCTCTGAAAGACTGCGGATCTGTCTCTCCCTACTGCTGAATTCACCCTGCTACGATTTCTGTTGTCAAACATCTGAAATACCGCTTTCATATTTAGTAACACTTAGTACTAAATAAGTACAAAGGAGATTTAATGCTGGATGGAGAAGATGAACAACAACTTGTTTGGTTGTAGTACTACAGCAGAAGATAATAATTTCTGCTGTGTGTTTCTTATATTTGTCATATGAATCTTATATCAACTGTAAGAAGCATATTTCATATACTGAAATGTATTGCAGCAGCCTCAAACACAACAATGAACCGTATAACTACAAAAGCTGTAGCTATACAGTATTTTTGTCTCTCAGCGTCACGTCACCAGAGTTGCAGATTGATTTTGGTCACTACGCTGCTTCCATTCGACTGAATCTGAACTACACATCACTTCTCAGTCCCAGAGTAGCTTAATGTTCCTTATCTCAGCACAGCAACCTGTGTATTAAGGGAATTATAGAAACAAATGTGACTTTTGTACATTTTAAAACCCCTCAAGCTGAGCTTGCAATTCTGCAGTCCCCAGTCAGCAAGAGATAACAGCCAGGAATTCACAAAACTTAGAATAGCCTCATTACTGCAAAATGGTGTAATGTGTTATTGTTAAACTTCCAGACATAATTCATTCATTTTTAGTCTCTTAATGTGGGCTGAGAAGTAATCTCCAAGGCAGCATTCTCAGCTATTTGTAAATCTGGCTCTCTACAGACAGTGTGCTCCGGCTAAAATGTAGGGGAAAGTTATATAAGTTGTGTTGTTCTAATAATTGGCTTTATTGCAGCTATAGGGAGGAGGAACTGTGTTTTTCAGAAGCACAAAGCCAAATTCATACTTCAGACTGCATCATTATATTTTAATAGTTGTTGTTCCATTTCAAAGTTTTAAATTTTAAAGGTCCAGTCCATCTGCCCTGCTCCATGCTTTACTCTCATTAACCTCAAACTTTATTTTATCCTATTTTCTTTTCTTTGTACAAACTTTCTAGGTCTTTCTCACATTTTTGGTGGTTCTTTTACTCATTTTCAGTCCAGTAGCCATTGATTAAAAAGTTTCTTTTTTCTGTTTTGAAAATGTCCTTAAACTTAAGGGAAGTCTAACCACGTAATTGGTTTGAACTATTTTGCAGATGATCATACAATCATAATATCAGATTCTTTTTCTCATTCAATAATCCTTCAACACCTATTTTAAATCACAGTTAGCATAATACCCTCATTTTATTCATGAGAGATTCCTTTACCATTGCTCTTACTTGGAGCCTCCTCCAGTTTTATCTTTTGATGCTTACCATCATAATCGTTTCTTCTGGAAAGTTTTGTCCCCTGTTGCTAAGCATGCAGAAGTCATCCCTGCATTAATAAATAACAACTGGAATGCCAGTTTACTTCCTATTAGCTAGTTACATGGTTGTAAGTGGTAGAAGATCAATTCAAAATTTTATGGGTCAGTCTGGAAAAGCTACTGGTGAAAGGTTCTTGAACAGGTGGTATTCTCCAAGGCCTGATTAGCGGCCTATTATTTTTATTCGATGTACTTCACTCTCCCCTCTCAGACACATAGATGTTAGACACAGATTTGGATCAGATTTATAAAGTTTAGTATTTGGAACCTGGAAGAAATTTTCAATTCTTCCCTCAACCTGGATTTGCATGTAAAATTAAACTCAAGCTCCTCCTAACATCAGACCTGTTGAATACCTGCTAATCCTAAAAACTTTGTTTATACTTTTATTTCTTATCTTTAAAGTTGATAAGTTTCCTTTTGAGTGAAGCAATGGTAAACAGTGTGCTTTTTGCCGTCATTTAGTCGGGATGGGAATCTCAGCTCAGCAGCAGCCCCAGTTAGTTAGATTGATAAATTGCAGATTTTCATACGACATGCAATTTTAATGGGTTCTGAGACAAGCTAGATGCAGATTGAAGGGCTCTTCTGGGACGCACTCAAGGCAGAGGAGTTGTAACGCACAGGGAGTGGCTTTGCAGCTGTGTGGCATGCAGGACAGAAGAGGAGGACAGCAAGAGGATGAAAGGAGGGAAGGCAGGCGGGGTGGACTGGGTGGGGGGGTAAAGGCATCTGGGGGTGGGGGGGCTTGGCTCTACATCGGAGAGAACAGAAGGAAGAAGAAAAAGTCTCTGAGGCATTCTGCAATTTTCTTTACCCATTTATCAGTCTCTGGCTTTTCACTCTCCACCTTCTCCACCCTTTTTCACACAGCATCTGGACTCACTTTCTTTTCCATTTCAGCTCTGTTGGATTCCTCACATTGCCTCTGTTTCTCCTTCCTGACCAACCGTTTTATGTCCCCGACTCTTTTCATCCTTGCTCTTCTTTCAATTCATTCACAGCCCTCTATCACTCCTCGCCACCTTCTCTTTGCTTACGTCCATGTCTTTATTTTAAAGATCTCCTCATTGCTCCATAAATTCAAACAGGGAAGAAAAGATTGGCTCGGTATCTGTGCTGGTGCAGTCGAGATTGCACCACCCTACCAAGAGAGTGGGTGTTAAACACAGACATTGGTGCAGCCTGCCAAAGAAATGGCACCACACTGATGCCGATGGCTGCAGAGAAACATGAATATATGTCTGCTTCCACCCACTCACACAAGAGCATGTCTTGGGTTCACTTTTACACAAACGAGGTTCCTGATGTTCTGTCCTTAGTTTTGCCAGAGTGGTACTGCAGTTGGTCGAATGCAGTGTGCTAATGCATCCAGAACTTGGTTACATTCGTTGCCGTCACAAATCTCAATGCGTTCTGATGAGATTTTATGTCCAGCTCCATCACAGACTGCTGTAATTGTGAAGTGGAAGGAAAGTGAAACGGCTTTACAAATTACTTTACAAATAAACTGGATAGAAAACATCTTTAGGCATCGATTTTCAAGTCTTGTCAAACATCAAGGTCTGGACTTTGACCGGACCTTCTAACAAACAAATATGCTTTGGCGTTTAAGGATTGTCCCATTTTTAACGCCATCCATCTTTCCATCAACTCAGTTCAACTCAAGAACGAGTGAGACTACCCATAAAAAAACAAAACAAAAAACAACAAACATAAAGGAACATTAACCCTTAAGCAGATCTGCATCCTGAAAGATAAAAATGACTCATAACGTAGCAGTAAATCCCTGGAGGACTGACTGCATAGACTGCAGGTCCTGATCTCATTGAAATGCTGTGGAGGGACCTGGAACTGCCTTTACATGCAAGCAACCGATCCGACATCTCACAGGTGAAGGAGAAAAGTGAGTCAAACTTTACTCAGATGTTATGCCAGATTGCTACAAGATATGTCTCTTTGAACCTAATTCAGCCAAAGGGGAAACGATATCCTAATCTTTTCCTCAGAAAGCACACCTTATTAGTGCATTTTGTTAAATAAGTAAATTCTTGCTGCTTTCCCAGTAAGAAAGTATTTATGAGAAATAAATATTTAAAAGAAAAAGAAGCAAATGAGCTATCTCATAAAAAAAAGAAAAAAAGAAAAAGCTTAACTTGCTAAATCAACATATAATTACATATAATAACATT
Source organism: Gambusia affinis (assembly GCF_019740435.1). NCBI lineage: Eukaryota > Metazoa > Chordata > Actinopteri > Cyprinodontiformes > Poeciliidae > Gambusia > Gambusia affinis. Next base: position 16,385,324 of record NC_057874.1, on the reverse strand, counting down.
TACATTTTGTGGAATGTTGGTCAGAAGAGTGAAAACTATATTTATTTCTGTTCAGAGGTTGGCCGGCTTGTAAGTGTTGAATTTAAATCCCCGTCTCAAAGCTTGTGTGGCGGGCCAGCAGGACAGCCCAGTTCTCCCATCCTCGTGCCAGATGTGAGGGATTACACACAGTCTGTCCCTCTGACAGTCATCCTCAGTACGGGCCTCTAATGCAAGTGTCGATACACTGTGAAATGCTGTGTGCTGTCATAAAAATACTCTGGAATGCTGTCTAGAAATGCTGCTGTTGGCTTGCTTAGTTCTGCAGCATGCAGATTAACACTTGCAGTCTCTACCAAATTGGAGAGATCGCTAAGCTATAGCCCGACATCAGCTGAATTGAGTTTTTTCAAGCATTTTTTAAAGTGAGTCAAGGAAGTAAACTAAAAAATTTCATAAAAGAGTCAATATGTATAACATAAAAAAAAGTGTGATTACATTTCACTCTCTTCAGCAAAACAGCCCTATCTTTTTTGTTGATTTCTATTTTTATATCAGGCATTTAATACATCTAACAGAAAGCAAGTTCATTTCAAAAGTCTCTTGAATGCACATTTTTTTTAAGTTAAGTATGTAACATTGGACATTGAAAATGTCCCCCATAGACTGTAATGTGTCTTTGGCCATACATAAAGGCCAAAGGCACTAAATGAGCATTGTCATTTATACATTGACAGCACATAAAAAACAATAAATCCAGCTATATCTGCCATGTTTTTTTTGGGTCGCTGCTCTTTTTCCTGCTGTGACTTTCTATGCAAACCATTTCACAGCAACTTCTTGAAACTCACAGCAAGTAGTTTATAATTGAAAGACAAATTTTGGAGAATATTCAAACGACGTCTCCAGTAGCTCTGCTCAGAGTCTGACGTGGTGCAGCAACATTTTTCTAAAGAGTTTTATTCATAGCTTGTGTTTTGATTCCACGTCGAGCCTCATAAATCAGCAGAACCGCAGAGCTCCCTTCAGGTAACTCAAAGTGAAAATATAATTTAACTTTACCTTATCAGGGAGCAAGTCTAACAACACCTTTAAAACAGTCAGCAGCAAGGATTGTGTTGTATCTTACTAAGCTGTTTATTTCATATATATATGCACATATATATATATAAGAATTTGTGAAAGAGTGAATAACAAGACAGAAGGGGGAGATTAGGAGACAAAATGGAAAAGCTCTCTGCAGAGATATACACAGACAATTAGAATACAGAACAGAAAATGATGGTTGAGGTAAAACGATGTGGTGCATCTCAATAAATTCCAAACATTATTGAACATTTGAAAACATGACTGTTCAAAACAAGCAGAAATATGGAAAACTGAGTGGAAGGAAAAAGTGTGGTAGCAAAAAACGTTCAGACAACTAAGAACCAATTCAATAGTTTGGGAAAGGTTTACAAGTTTCACTGCCACTGACAAATGTCAAAGGCAATACTGTGGTTGACTGACAGGCAGCCTGGCCGAAACGAAAAGCCGTTAAAAATCTATAGAGGTTTGCCAGAAGAAACATGATAGACACCAGACCCAACAATGTAGGTAATTCAGTTGTTCATGCACAAGGAACCCTAATCAAAAAGTAAGAGAAATAGGCCCACATTTCTGTATTAAATATGTATTTCAGACCCTTTTGTAAGTAATATTCAACATTCTAAGTTTCTGAGAAACTGAATTTTGAGTTCCCCATTAGCTGTAAGCCACAATTTACTTTTTTTGAATTTACTTACTACCATTAATGTATTCAGCAGGTAAACACAGCTCAAACATTTCTATTATTAATGCACTAATCTGCTAAATTGGGAAGAGGCCCTGGAAGATGTAGTGTTTTCTCAGATCTGAGGACGGGTCACCACAGACTCAATGACTCTGAAGTTCTGAAGGAACACATTGTGACAGTAAACACTGAAGTATGAAGGCATCAAGACAGTCCAAGATAAAACAAAACTAATGCAGGGCTGGGGACAAGATGTAAAACATGCTATTTTCAGAATACCAAGATGTTTTGATAAATTTAACATAAACTTTGGCAAAAGTCTTCAAAGTGAGGCACAACCTCAGTAAAATATCAAGACAGTTCCTAACAGCAGACGCTAAAAATCTCTCCACAACTCCTCTACATAAATCTCTCTCGACATGCAGGGAAAAATATTACACTCTCACACCCCTCCTGTACGCCCCCAGCCCCAGTGGATGCACCCCGAGATCAGCAGCGCGACCTCCGGGTGGCGTGTGGCCCGAGCCGGTGTGACGACCCCGCTCTGACAGAGTGTCAATACAAAGCAATTTACAAGCGCATGAAAAATCGACCCTCGATAACAGGCAATTTCTCTGCTCCGCTGCCTCAAGAGGCATGACCCGCCTCGCAAAACGTGAGCAAATGGAGGGAAGAGGAGGGAAGACAAAGAAGAAGGAAGAAGAGGAAGAGGAGGAAAGGCGTGATCATGGTTCACTGGGTGTGTTTACAGGCCACTGTGCTCCAAAAGCATGGGAGAGAGGGAAAGCTGGCCTGTAATGGGGTAAGCAGCTGTAATAGCAATATGGGGAAACAGATAAATCACTATTTGGAGTTGAGAGACAAAGATGACTCAGGAAGGAGGAAGTTTCAAGAAAATCATCATAGAAGCCGTCAGGGAATGAGGATGAGTTCAGCCAGAGAAAAGTGGTTTGTGGAGAAGAAGCAGGGAGGTGAGGGGAAGAGGGGCTGCTGTTGTTGATGAAATGTGGTATGTGATCGTCTTTGTGTGTGTAGACTTGAGGCCACAGGTGAGTACAGAGCTAATGACCTCATTCCTCTTCTCTTTTTGCCACGACACTTTTCTCAGCACCACTCTATTCATCAAACCCCATATCCATCTCTCTGTCCCTTCTTCCTTGATTCTCCATGCTTTCTGCAGAAGAGCCAGAGGTCACAGCTACTCCCAGACAGAAAGGGACACACACAAAGGAACATGTCGCGGTATGTGTCTGAGAAAAGTGCCTCATCACAGCAGGCATACGTGTTTGTTTTGGTGATTTTGGTAGAACACAAATTTATCTAAGTTTCTGAAAAACTGAATTATCAGTTTCAGTTTTTAGTTGATTAGTAATGGTTACAGATCAGGTATACAAGTGGGGGATTTCTTTGGAGGATTTCATTTTTTTCAGCACACCAACTGCTCATTCTGGGTTGCGTGAATTGGGGTTGATGACATCACAAGTGGCACAAGACCAGAGCTGATCAGCTGACATTAGTCAACAATATTGGAAATGAACAACTTTTGGCGGATTCTGAAGCGTTCGAGTTGCAAGGGGGTTCGACCTCATCTGTCTGAGGCAAAAGACTTTCATTCTCAGAAAACACTGAGTTTCTTTAAATTAAGACTACAAACCCACCTGTTTAGAGTTGCTGTGAACCATAATAAATGGAACATTGACCAAAATGCTTTTATGAATTATTTTTGTGTTTTTATGATGTTTGACACCTTTGTACTGCCTTGTTGCTGAAATGTGCTGCAAAAATAAATTTGATTTATAGCTGTAGGTACAAATGAAAAAATTCACAAACATTAATGTGCACAGTGCAGATTGCTCGGAACTTTCTTAAAAACTTTGCGGTAATAGATTCGCTCTGACCATCAGCGGGTGGAAAACTTCTGACAACATTGTGAGCTTTCTATGCTAAAATCTGATTGGTTAGAAAAAGAAGAAAAAAAACATGGCTCCACTGTTATATAATCTATTTAATGTAGAAGGTCTACTTTACTGAAACAATGATAACGGGAAGTAGTGCAGCCAGGAGAAACATAATAAAATGAAGGAAAAGACCTTTGGAAGGGAAATTTTAATGAACAAACATTATAAATCAGGTGGTAGATATACATTGGTAGTATTTATGCCAGTAGAGACGGCTCACCACTGATATATGCTACTAAACCAGACTCACTGAGCACCAGCCCCCAAAATCTCTGTTCGCAGCCCTGTATGTGTACCAAATTAAGACACTGACAACATGAAATAATCTTGAGTTATTCTCTGAAAATTGCATGCTTGGATTACTGATAAATGTACTGCATAGACAACCCTTCTTATAAATTGACTTCCAGAGTGCAGCTCAAGCAAGCTACAGCCAAATAAGAAGCACTTGTTGCCTCATCGTACAAAGACCTGCTGCCTTATGGTTCCAGGTTCAATTGCTCACACTCATGCTCAGACACACAAATGAGGGCGTGCAAGGAAAAGTGGCACCTGAACTATTGGTTTTTGAAGGTGTTCTTGAACCGCAGAAGGGAAAGGCTGTAATGCAAAGAGACGTATTCAGGTCACTCACACACAGCTGGGTTGAAAGAAGAGAAGAAAGAAAGTGCATGTTGGAGTGGAGGAGGAGAGAATAGCATAGGGTGGAAGAGGATGAGGAGGGAGAGAGATGGAAGGAGTGTCACAAGTCCTGCAAGAAAATCTATGTGGTTGAGAACGTGGAAGCTGTGCATGCAGAATAAAAAGAAAAATACAGTATAAGGCAATTGAGAAGGGAGGGCTTATGGGATACAAATGGAGAAGGTGCATGAGAGGGCCAGGAAGAGAGAAGAAAGAGCAGGGAGATGGTAATTGACATAAAAGGAAAGTGACAAGTGAAAAGATGACTACGTAGGGAGGGGAAGAGTCAGAGAGAAAAAGAGAATTACTGTTGAATGAGGAATGCGAGGGAATAAAAAAAGCTTTGGAAGGTGATGCAGACGGGAGAGGAGAGAACATGCTGTCATACAGCGCCACGCTTGATATACAGGACACGCGAACGTCTTAAATCATTGAACAAAATAGCCTTGTGTAATGACAAGAGATTGTACTTTGCTGGCACATAATTCATGAAGCAGCGGTCACACCCATTTCTGAAGTCAGGATAAATGGTGACTTCAATTTTCTCTTCGTCTGAAAGACACTTGGCGATTTTTTATTTTTATTTTTTTTACTTTCATCAGCCAAAACATTAAAACCAGGGACATATGAAATCTTGTTACAATGATGTCTGGGAAACATTTGGATTTTATTCTGATGCATAAACTACACAAATGTGGTTGTGGATCAGATTCTCCAGGACCCAAAGAGCCCAGAGCCCAAAGAGGGACATGTCAGTTCTTGGGAATGCCAATGTTGCGTCATCTTTTATTCCCTGTTTTCGTTGGCATAATGCTCCTCTAACATGAGTTTGAACATAGCAGTAAAAATGAGCCACCACGTGAGATGGTGTGCTCACTTATGCAACAATATTTTAGTTTTTATATCTCTCTTGCATATTTTAGCTTGTTTTTAAGTTGATTTGTAAAGGTTACAGATCAATTTAAATGTGGAACATGTTCGTAAAATGTTTATTTTTGGTTTTAGACTCTAAAAACCTGACATTTCAGCAGGGACGCGTTGGTTTTTTGCCTCCACTGTAAATTTTCAACTGTGTGTGCAGATGTGGTGTGAGATTTCAGATGTGCCTGGTGTCTGGTATGTTGTCTGTAATTGTCTGTATGGTACCATCCATCACAATGCTGTTATTCTTTTTTTTTTTTTTCACGCTCTTCAGCCACAAACTTGTTACCGTCTTTGGCTGAAAGCAAAATAAACTTATTTTTTTCAGAATAAGTCTTGCAAGTGTTTTTTGTTTTTTTTCTCTTGGTTTGTTTCAATGTTGAATGAAAGCATGCATAGCAAGCTTTATAGAGGAAGGTTTTATGCGTGGGTGTGTGCGTGTGCGTGTGTATGTGATTTTTGGGAGGGAGGAAGAAACATCATATCTGCCAAGCACCAAAACAATAAAGGCAGACAGCACTGAGTTGTCAACAAGTGTGACACCACCAGATCCCATCCTGGGAAAATGAAAACCATGGCAATGACACAAAACAAAGCCTTCTTTATAAACTGAGTTTTTCTTTCACTCATTTTCTCACACAGTGGTTCTACTTGTATTTTCCCAGCTTACATAAACTTTCCTGAGGAATTTTCTTGGATTGTCAACGTGACTTGCAGTGTTTCAGCACTTTCAGATGGTTCAAGTCAACAGTTACATTACAATAAAAAAGCAAAGATAATTCGTTACCAACAAATCATCCAGACCATTCAGTAAATTGTTCACAACTGTGGTAAAATTTAACTCTTATGTTAAAGAATCAATAAATTAAAGTCTGTGATATAAAAGGGACATATTTTAAAAGTCTTTATAACTTTATTACCCTACATTTGACTGGAGTAATAAATTAGGACAGGGTTTTGCTTGCTATTAAACACAAATCATATAAAGGGTGTTTACATTACCACAAAAATACTCTCCGGTCACTTTAAAGAACAAATAACCTTTGTAACCATGGCAACACATGCAGGAATAATTGATAAATCAAGAATCATAAAAATATCAAAGGGCTGTACTAAAAATGCCTCTGTTTTTTGCAGGCCAAGATAACATTTCATCCTTGTTTTAAGTGAAAATTTAAAGTCATTTTTGATAATCACCTTTGTCTTCCTTAAGGCAAGTTTATACAAGTCCAAAGAAATCCTCAGGGTTATTTTGGGTTGACTTACAGAGTAAAATCTGTCATTTTGTAGGAGCCAATTGGCCAATGTGGGGATTAGAGCCAAAATCAATGTTTCATACCGAATAGGTTAAAAAAGATCTGTTCATAAGGACAAGAAAGGTTTTTTACAATATGATTTTTTATCAGTAGAATTCATCAAAAGAATAATGAATAGTTAAAAACAATCACAACTGATGGATAGTGGCTAAGAATGGGTAGAAAATTGTAAAAGAAGAGACAAAATGTTACTGTGTGGGTAAAAAGTAGCACAGGGTCAGAATTTGGATTCGTTGTGTGTTTGTGACACAGTCTTCACTGTCATTTGTTCGTTTAGGATTTTTTAATGCCACATCTTTTGAGATTTATGACAGCAGTGAGAAATTTTGCGCTTTTGTCTCAAACATATTTAGGAAACATGAGTCTGTAGCAAAAGTCTTGAGGATCCTCAGAGGAACTCTCTGACAAGCTCTGAACTGTCGACTGCCAGCTACATATATAGAGAGAAATAAAAAGCACACAAAGATACTTGAATGACGATTTGACAAGAATATAAATGAGTTCAGCTGGTTTCTTGTAATTTATAAAATTCAAGCTCACATGTTTCGCACTGCTGAATCTCTTTTGTTGCTGGGCTGAATTAAATATACTCTCATCACACTAAGAGCATAAATAGTCTGGAAGTCGGTTACGCTTGGCACATATAGCTCTTTCACATTAACTAACACCACAGACAAATACCTTGTGTAAACACCCAGGCATCAATTAAAAGACAAATGAAGTGAGTGTGATTTAAAAATATCACTGCATTCATGTCTTGATGTGAGCTGCAGAAAACACTTTGAGCAAATTCTCTGAAACCAATTCATTTTTAAGGAACAGACCCTAAAAATAAACATTTTGTAAATGAAAAATTTAAATTGACCGAAGTGATACTTCCTTATAACATGGCGGCGTAAACCTTACTGGACTCAGTTTGGGAGCAAAAGATATTTAGATATTCATTGTAATTCCCTGACTATTAAACTAACGGATAGCATGTAGGCTTAAAAAGACAATTTACTCAGCCATTCATGTTCTGAATTGTAGTTGGAGGGCATTTTTATCATGTTTCCAGGGTACTACTCATTGACAAATAACTCTTCAGTGACACTGATCACAGCAGCAGGTGGTTAGGATTCAGTCACTGATCATTTTTAGAGCCTTTCGGCATGATTCATCAAAAAATAATGGACATAGTTTAATAAAATTCCACCTGATTTTTTTGTGACAACTTCAGGTTAGTAAGTGAAAAAGGCACACAGCTCACTTTATCCAAAAAAGGTAAAAACCTCCTATGTTAAGAAAAAAAAAAAACTAAAACTGAAGGAACCACCAAACAAGTGGTTGTTGTGAGGCAATAATTAATAACCACTTGGTGACAGACAGATTAATCCCAAATTATTAATGAAGCCTCAACCTCTCTGGTCCTCACTACAAAATCCCACAGTTACAGCATAAAATGGCGCCACTGGTGCAGCTAATTAAAGCGGAGATGGTATCTAAATAACAGAGTAGAAAATGATCAATGCCTATGTGCAACTCTGCAGAAAGTCTCATAATAAAGAGCCTTTCTCTATTTACTGTTCACAATGTGAAAGCAGATCACAGCATGTTAAGTCGATAATTGAAGACTCTCACAGATCCACTAAAAACTCATTTCACATGCTGATGCACATCGGAACAGATATCATCATTAGGAGAATTTGACAAACTGAAATAGCTTGTAATCTATGACAGCAAAACTGAACCTTCGAGGTCTTCCATCATCACCTCTGCTGCTACACAAACGCGTGTGAAAAGGATGTAATTTACACATAATTTTCAGTCAATGAAGCCCAAAATAAAGTTTCATTTGTAAAAGCTTGGTCTGCTGTTTTAATAGCCGTCTTTTTGAACGTAGTTCTCATGGCAGAGCTGCAACATCTCAAGAGCTTTGCAAAGGATTTGGATCATTTATTCCTCTTTAGAAAACCGTATAAGTACGCTGTGTTAACTGGATGCTCATTGAGAATTTGTCAAGCAGAAAATGTCAATGTAGTAAGACAGAATAAGCAGAGGATGAGAATTTCCTATCCATCCATCCACCCATTTCCTAACATCCTTGTCCCTAGTGGGGTTGGGCGGCGTGCTGGTGCCTATCTCTCGCTAACGTTCTGGGCGAGAGGCGGGGTTCACCCTGGACAGGTCGCCAATCTGTCCAGGGCATGAGGATTTCTAAAACGTGCTTTCACCTTTAACAGGTGGAGAGTTTGTCATCAATACAGGATAAATCCACGATGGACACTGCAGCTTGTGTAGCACAGGTGGATAAAACCAGGTTGTAATGACTGCATTTGTTTTTCAGAAATGTTTTCTCACCCGCTGAACTTCATACTTTTTGGGTTAGAATCACAAATTATAATGTTCTTCATTAAGTTTTTTTGTTTTCTTTTCTTTTTTATTGGTGTTTAATGTTAGTTTTCCACCACAATGCATTTTATTTTCCATGTTGTGGTTAAAATTGGTCTCATCTAACTGTACTAAATTCTTCCACATATCTGCTGTGTTGCTGTGAGTTCTTATCCATTAATAAAGGGTTTTTTTCTTACCACGCCTCAATAAATTAATGGAGGGAATGACACCTAATTGTCCAGTGAATGTAAAGTATATAATGGTTCTTATTTTGGGAATAAATTACACACAGGTGGAATCAATTTCTACTAATTAGGTGACTTCTGAAGACAGTGGGAACAAATTTTAATAAGAGGAATCGGTGTAAAGGGGACTGAATACACACACAAAGGATATTTACAAGGAATATGTAACATAAAAGAGGGCCTTGGGTCATGATGGAAAACTTTTACTGATTCTGATGACAATGGTTAAGTGCAGCACTAAGTTGCAGGCTAGTCCCCTCGTCTACTCCCCAGCTGTCCAATCAGTGATCTGGCTGAAGGGCCTGAAGTCATTAAGAACCCAGGTGGAGGGAAACGTTGGAAGGTGCAGCAGAGATGGAGAAGACGTGCCATCTCAGAAACACTTTTCCCAGCTCTCGAATCCTCTCTTGTGCCTCTCTTTCCTCCACTGTCGCCTCTTTTGCCCTGGAGGACACACTGGAGTGATGGCGGAAACAGAGCCGAGCTATCTCCACCTGGTCATTACGAGACACACACCTGCTGCCATTTTGGACTCCTTTTTTCCTGTCTCTCACCTGGCTTAGTTTCTTATTTTCCTCCAATAGGATGAACTTTTCTTCTTTTTTTTTTATCACTTGAAGCAACTTTTTTTGTGTCGCACATTTTGTTCCGCAAAGTTCCATTTTTATTTAGAACCCTTAGGCAAAAACTAAGGCGAGATTGGTTAAACTGGTGCTTTTTGTTGCTGAGGACTCTCTCCTAACTGTGAGGATGCTTGTCTGATAGGTTACCATGACTACCTGACACCGAATGGACCTCTTCATCCATCTGTGCAGTAGCAATCGCTTCCACCATGGCAAGCACTAACCTTGCCTCTGTGCCTTCCATCATTTTTCTCCCCCCTCACCTCCAGCTCCCCTGCAATACAAGTGCCATTAATTCAGAGAGGGGAAGATAAGGTCGAGGCTGCTGGCTTTTTGAAAGCTCTGCCACCAGAAGAACCAAAATCATTCCACAAAGGCAGCAGAGAGGCAGCAACAAGCAACCAGAGCTATAAATGATTTACAGTCGATATAAACTCCCTGTGAGGCTAAGACGTGTGAACTGTGCACTGAAAACTGAAAACTTCAAGTCCGGACCTTTTTCATTTCTCAGAATTTAACTGGACTTGAGACAATTGGAAGTAATACGCATCTTATTAAAAACACAAACACACACTTTTCTCTGCAGCGTCGTCAAAATGCTCTTTGCCTCTCAGCCAACACACTCATCCCTTCTTACTAATTGCAAAGAAGATGAACGACACAGCAAGACGTCTCTCACAGTGGTCATTTTTATGTGTCCACTGCTCGAGCTGATGTATGTGCCGTGATATCCTTGCTGCCGCACCATAAAAGCGTCTCTGACCATTCGGCAGCCTGATCGGTTGGCGGAAGAGCAGAAGCAGCAGAATTTTCATATCAGGCAGTAATTCAAGCAGCAGTTTGCAGCGTGAAGTAAGCAGCAGCATGAATAAAGGGTGTCACACTTTAATGATTTGTGGACTGCTGAATCTCGTCCCCCTTCAGCAAAAGTGTGCAAGAGTGTTTTTCCTTTATATCCAGATATTCATAGTGGAGATTTCAAGAGATGGTCGGTTTTCTTGTGTGCGTTTGTAAATAATATGGAGGCTGGGAAAGTACATTTCAGCTGATGTCAGGTTTGAACAATTGTGAGGGATTTACCCTCTCACTAACAGTTGCTGTATTTTGTACTTTCTATATTCTAACTAATTTAACTGATAAACACATTGTTTTTGTTTGGGGGAAAGTTTAAACCTGATTTATTTACAATTTTGTTCTAATTCTCTCCTTCTCTTGAAGGTCATCTGGTCATGTGTTGCCATGGCACCTGGACCTGGTTCTGGTTCAAGGACCTGATGTTGTCAATCAGCTTCACTGGGAAAATCTACATTGTTTGAGTGGGAGGGAAGATGTTTTAGATTTTGCTTGGGCCCGGATTGTGTTTTAGTTTTGAAGTTGTTGAAGTTAGTTGTAATTATGAAAATGTTTTTTTTTTTTTTTTTTTAGAAATACCATTGAGTATACATGTGTGTTTTCTATCTGAAAAAATAAATGCTGACTCCACCCTTTAATTAGGCCTGATGATTTAAAAGCTGGGTGACTCTCTCTGAAATCACGTTATGATGTGAAACTGTAACAAAGTGTTTTTGAAGAAATGCACATATCAAAAAAAGAGTATAATTTCTGAATCCTGTCTGGTTTTTGCATGTTTGGTGTGCATGGTTTTGCTGCATCTCTTAGGCCTGAAAGACGTTTGATACAGATTTCAAACCAACAACAACAATACTGGGACTAGAAAACAGAAGAAAAATCACAACATCAACATTACAGTTGATTGGTTGAAATTGGTCATTTTTTATTAAAATTCGAGTTGCTTAAAGGCAAAGCAAAAATTGTCGTTTTAAATGTCATCAATATATTAGGATATTCAAATACATTTTAAGAATAAGATTACAGAAAGAAATTTGAAAGATTAAACTATGCTACTATTTGCAATGAATTTTATTAATTTGCTGTTTTTCTAATCTCCAACTTGTCAGCCTCGTTATCTTTCACCAGATGTAATTTTGGTGGCGTTTTGGGATTTTATAGCTCTGTGCATCTGTTTTTGCGGCAGCTTCTTTCATGGAACATTTCTGTCATAAACCAATAAAGACGTGTGTCCTCTGAGCTCCCTCTGACCATTCATAGATCACAGGTGATGGTTTTATTCCACACAGCTGTGAGGAAAAATTATTGCTTGCTGTGAGGCGCCATGCAGTATCGACGAAAGCCCTACGTGTACCATCTGTCGAAAGTCTCCTCTTATCATTGCTTTTTTTACAAAACAAACTCACTGTAGTAACCGTGTTGTTGGCTGAATGATGCAAATTTAAATGAAACGCATCACCGTTTTTGCTTTTTCTGGTAGAACACGCTTCCTGAGTCTTGTGTTTGTGATTGTAAATCAGCTGCTTGCTGTTCACGCAAACTATGTCATCACTACATCATTTCCTATTTTAATCAGTCAATTCAGGTCTGACTACTTCACTTAATGACGCAGCATTTGGCTGATTTTTGGCCTCCTTGCTGTGCTTCTTTCGCAACACATATAGACGACACATTAATCCTTTCTTGAAATATTTCATAAAAGGGGCAAAACTTTGCAAACTCATCAGTTGGTTCAGCCATCACGACTATACAGTTGCCCTTTAAGATGGCAATGTGTAGTCATTTTTTCAGTATAAGACAATTCATAGCACCTATTTATCAACAGAGGCACTGGAGATAAAGTGCACTGTTTTTTTTACCAAGGTTTGTTTTTTTGCTAAACAGTAATAACAACAACTATGATAATGAATAATGGAGGGGGAGCTCGGAAATTCTCAAGTATTTCTGGACAGATTACCTGGAATCATTATATTTAGAGCCAAGACTGTTGACCAAACTTGTCAAATGTTTACAGGTTGCGGCTCACACAGGAGACCCAGATCATTACTCCCACACACACCCCAGCTGAAGATTATGGCAGGAAAACGGCAATACGTTTACACCGTGGTTTGAGCTTTGTCTCACACTATCCCATGTGGTATCTATAGTTATTAAACTTAAAGGTCAATAAGAAATCTTATCTGCTGTAGTCAGGAGGTAAGGGGGCGCCATGGAGCACCCAAGTCCTCAGAAACATAGTTCGATTCTTTGGTCTTTGCTCAGTGGCCTCATGATGGACTGTCCACCAGCGGTTTAAATTCGACACCCAGCCCTCCAAGCCCTCAGCCTCCTGGTTAATAAATTGAACTAATTAAGGCCCCTGTTGTTAGTTTCCCTGCCAGGGAATGTCAGCGTCTTATCTCAATCCCACAGTGCACTAGATCACAAGCGGCGGTGTTCGAAACGTTCCGAAGGGAGCGATTCGTTAATTCATGAGCGGTCGGCTGTTAAAACAACCCTGCGTCAAAGTGTGCAAAGTGAATGGAAGCAAAGGGAGAGCTTAAGAACAACAGCTTAGTGTCTTTTATTGCTTATCTCACGTTTGAGACAAACTGACAAGCTGAATGTGTGGGGTCAAAGGGCAAAGCTAAGGAAAAAGAAGGAGGGGTTTAGGAAACACGTATCAACCTTTAATGCAACTTATCAGCAGTAGAGGTCCTTGTGTGAAGTATTCATACCACAAACTGTCACATTTTGTTGACCTCATGATTCAATGTATTTCACTGCGACTTCATCTGATAAACTGACACAAAGTAGTGACTAACAGGAAGTTGGAGGAAAAATCGGTTTATTGACATATACGCTATGAAACAACTTTATACATGACATATCTTCCTTTGCTGTTGACAATGAAAGCTGAACAATTCAGAAAAACAGAGTATAGCACATACTGGGAAATATTCTCCAAGAAGCTTAATCTTTGAGTGAACAAGTTGTCAATCTTGATACCAAGGAAAAGCCAGCATCACATTTGTCTCCCCATTAAAGAAGAAAGGATACTGGTTTTTTTTTTGTTTTTTTTGTTTTTTGTATTTGACCTCCTTATGTCTCAGACTTTTCTCCATATTCTGTTCTTAACCTGAATGTTTGTAGGTCTGATTCTTCTACAAAGATCCCACAATCCTTTGCATTTCTGGCTATCTGTTCAATTTCCTTATCCTTGCCACATGTGTTCTGCCATATTTTGAACATGCCATATTCTTTTCTTAAAAGTTGGGTGACTTGTACTATAAAAATATGGTAACTAAGTCGCAAATTGTGAGTTGTCAAACTTGTTATTCCTGTCTGGCCAAAAAGGAAGATAAAAACGTGACTCATTAGCTGCTTTTACGATTTGACATGAGTTAGAAGAAGAGAAGGGTTAAAAAAACTGATGCTCTTCTCTCAGCACTTCAGTTTGAAACGGTAGCACTTAGCAACAGGGCTCGTTTTTAGCGTACTGCCCAGCAACTGTGGCTCATGAAGTTTAGAAAGACGTACATTTCCTGCAGTTGGTTTAGATTGAGGTTGCTCTGTATTCACATCAGAAGCGACCCAAAGTTTGTTCGACAGCAGACCAAGGCCACCTCAAAAAGTGGCTCTTAGTCCATTTGTTTGGTCCACCTGAGAATATTCACACCTGCACAAAATGACCAAGGGGGAAAACAAAATCTAGTCCATTTAAAGTGGACCAAACGTGTCAGGTGTGAATACACACTAAGAAAAATATATACTTGCAAAAAGCTGCAAGTATCTAATGTCAAAGCAATATGTTTTTTATACAGGGCTGAACTAAGTTTGCATTGCTACAACACAAGTTTAGAAGACTGAGGCCAGATCTTCTGTTCTCAAAAATCCAAAAAGATCCTACACAATCCTTCAGTTAGTGACAAGAAGAGTCAAAGCTGTAAAAGAATCAAGCGTACAGAGAGCAGTGAATTGAGTAAATACAAAAAGCAGTTTCCAGTGATATTTTTGTTCTTTAAGGGAAAACAGCCATCAAAGGGAATTAACACAAGATGGTCATGGAAACAAACAACCTGAGGGCTTCTGGTGCTGACAACATGCTCCTAAACTCTGTCCTTTGTGACCGCAAATAACTGGAACTGGATCAGAATGATTATTGCCTATAGCAGCTCATTATAGTAAGACTGAATGAAGTGATTGTAAACAAATTTAAGGAGAAAATAGCAGCTCCATACCAACTCGGTCTTCTGTCCCTTCTTTTTTTTTACTTACTGTTTTTATTTTCAAAGTCAACTGGAAGGATTATGTTTGCCTGACTTGTGGCGGAATTTTGAGCTAAAACCAGAAATAATGCTTAAAGTAAAGAGGATCTGTTTCAACACCAGGAGTGTAACAAATAATTAAGTAATCAAACAAAGTTGGGGTTTTGAGGATGCTAACAGAGAAAATGATACCATGTCACTAGCAAAGTGGATACTTAAATTTTGCTGCATTATTTTCTATTTACATTGAGAATGTCAATTTTCACCTTGAGAAACAAAATGAAATTAATAAATGAGTTATCTTTGTCCAAACCTAAACTTTCAGAAATGCAATTTCATTTGTAAAGTAGTGGTGGTGGGGAGGGAAATAGCTTGTAGAAAACCTTTATGAAACCGGCTGGATCTTTTATATGATACTGTCATACATTGTGGCTAATTGCTTAGTAAGGGAAGCAAGACAGAGAATTATTCTCTGTCTAAGGAATTCACCTTTAAAGAATTATTCAAATAGGCTAGTGAAAAATTTATGCACAACTATTTGTCTTTTCTGTCGTTCCCGCTCTAAGCTTCACGCCACAATAGGCCGAAAGAATATCGGTCTTCTCTCTGAGGAAACGCAACGCCTTTCATGTTTCACTGAAGCTGCAAGTGAAAGGAAAGAGAGAAGAGAGAAAAAAAAAAAAACAATCCTGCAGCCAGAAATGCATATTTGAACATCAAAACAGCAAGCTGGATTGTGTGAATATTTGTATGTGAGTACGTGTGTGAGAAAGACAATGGAGTGGAGCCATTAAAAAATATTTTTATCAATTTACTGTACACACTCAGCTTGTTGAGTCGTGATTGAGTTGACCGATGGCATCCTGTGTGGGATGTGTGCAGTTTACCTCACCGATCGCATGACTGCATGTGAGCCGTTCACGCAGGCTGAAGGATAAAACATCTGCATGCGGAGGCATTTCGCGTACGTACAAGCTGCCTCACTCATGAGCGAGGACATAAGGCTTGGCTGCGCTAATCGGACATGCTCCTCTGAGTCCCTGGGCTGCTTGACCCCCAAACTGGTGGGAGGGGAGCAAAATCAGACAGACCTCTTACCATTCACAGCAGGAGTGGCGGCGGGGCTTCTCAGGAGTATTCTTGAAGCGAGTTCACATCTGGAAGACAGAGAGGCTCGATCAAAAGTGGAGGAGGTGACAGTTAAAAGTTTTCAGCTTTTTGATTCCAAAGAAATTGGAGGGAATATGTCGAGCGATTTAAGAAAAACCATTAAATCACAAACGCCCATCAATCCAGAGTCTGTGTTCAGAAGATTAGAACCAGAGGAGACTATAGATGGGGTCTTTAAGAGGTCTGGAAAGCTCTATATAGATTGTTATCCCATGTGTGTTAATCAGACATCAGGACGCTTTAGGTCAGTGGAGCAGGGAATGGATTTTCACTGGCTCTGACAGGGAGCTGGAGTGCATAATGGCTTCTACCTGTGGAGAAATTAACAAGCCAGTCAGAGCAGAGAAACATCCAATCTGAAATAGTGAAGCAAGTGAAGCTCAATTCCCTGAGACTGATATGAAGTGAACGCATCCTTTTACATTCTTCCTGAGTTGGTATTTATGAAGCTTTCATGACAAGTATGAACAGTTAGTAGAGATTTGACCCCGGAACCAAATGTCTGCTGCAGATAAAGTTATGGGGAAAAGAAAGCACTTTTTTTTTCAGCTCTAAGGTTTTACACAATCTCGTGTTAAATTTATTTAAATTTGACAGTGTGTGCTAAATTACAGCAGAAATATTAATACCGAGCCACAATAGAGAGGTTATTTGTGAAAAACTAAGAGTTTAGGTATAGTCAGTCAAATGTAATTGTTTATCTAATTAATAAAATGAGTGACCACTTCTACAAAAGCAAAGGGCTCGGTTACCATTTCAGCTCACGCAGTCCGATAATCAAATGACATAAAAGATTCAACAGCTTGTTTGGAAGAGTTTCCAGGTCCAGGTTTCTGACCCGAGTATGCAGAGCAGAACCAGAACCACAAATCTTCTGGAACAATGTTTTCTTTGGACAGAGGAGACCAAATAAGCAGAACTATATCTGGTGAAAATCAAACACAGCATATCAACACACACATATCTTGCCGGTTTTTGCACATGGAAGGGCGGAAAGATGATCTGAGTTGATCTGCAGCCACAGATTCTGCAAATGATATTTCATGAATGCTTAAACCATCAAATTTATTTTAAAGGATTTCTGGTCAGCATAACTGTCTGATTTAAAAATAAATTAGTATATGCAAGCTGCTTAAATTAATACAATTTTATTGACTTTTACAATATCTCGCTTTTCTGTTAGATCGTCAGTCTGACTGGAAAAACATTTACGAGACTCATCTTCCACTTTTTATGTAAATTAACAACTTCCCTATGAATTACAGCATAATGCAAACATAAAGATTAGTAAAATAGCAGATGCATAAACTATTATTGCATTCAGCTGGACCATCAAGCAAGATAAATGTTTGTAGAGTTTTCTTCTGGATCTAAGAAATTAAGAGCTTCCATCCTTTTAGCAGAGCATCAACTCAAAACTCCTGAATTGTGCCTTTAAGGCTAAGAAAAGCTCTACAGATAACTGCTTCATGTTATCTTTCTCACTTTAACTGTGCCTGGATTTACTACGCAGAGAATAAATTGGCCATGAATTGAACCAACATCATTGTATTCTTCTTCATTTGAGGTTTCTAAATTGCAGCAGCGCTCCAATATGGGTGTTTATGTCAGTAGTAGGCTGAACGTTGGCAAACACCAGTACTTAACACCCACTGCTTGTATTCCAAAGAGGTTTTTCTTTTCTTTTTCTTTTTTTGAGCAGCACAAGTTAAAAAGGTGACAGTAATCCAACTTGTAGCTTCCCTCAACGAGTCATGCCTGTCACCTTTCTCTTGCTAGGAGCGACTGAAGCACACACCGGATTTAGTGGCCCTATGGATACCGTTGCCAGTCACGGGGTTTCGGATGCGCCATACTCTTGATGTGAAACACTTTGACATACACCAAACGGGCTGAAATGGAATTTCAATTTCACTCCCCGCGATTAAACAGAGCGCTCTCCAATTGTGACTAAACGAGATTTAAAAAGGAAAGAGAAGAAAGGGGCCAAATATAGATGGTCGCTTTTTTTTTTTAACTACGGCGACGGAAACTAACATGCATAGAAGAGGTCGAGGGCGGGAGAGCAGAGGAACGAGCGTCGTGTGCTCTTTGCAAGGAATTCATCATAATGTTTGAGTCGTGAGATCATTTGCCTCTTGACAGGATCATTACGAGAATCAGCGCTCCCACGACCATTACGCAATTTCAGCGTTCTTCCTTGAATGGAATTTTAATTGAATTAGCCAGGCTGGCTACACATGGTGTGAACGATAACATTTTCTGTCTATCCAGCCTCATTGAGTCCACTGAGATGAGTGCTGATGTTTTAAGGCAGGATACGGAGGGAGAGGAAAAATTAAAAGTGGTGTACTCCGGCCATTTCTTCTTGTTCTTTCTTCCCTCCGTCTTTCTGCTCCATCTCTTCCTCTTGTTCAGCAACAATACGCGCTATAAAAGTCAGCAGCCTGGCCCATCTGAGCCGACTGACACTCTGCTGTGTTCCTCACACAGAGCTGCTCTTCCATGCAAGTGCTCACGTAAGCTGAGGGCAGTGCAAGCGTGATGTATGGCTACGAGCTAAACGTGTTAGTATTACCTCGGCTGGAGAACAAACCCCCCCAGCAGCCAGCCGAGTACATTTCTGTGAAAATGATTAATGACGCCGATCGGGTTGTGAAACGAGTCCGCTGTCTTCGCTGCTGCCTGACAAGAGGGTTCCTCTTGATTGGAAATATTTAACATTAAACAGATGATGGAGAATGACACATTCCATAAAGAGGCAAGACGTGTAGCATTTAGTTGTTGTTTTTTTGGTTTTTTTTTAAACAGTGCAAGTAAATATTAAAACCAAAATCTAATAGAGAATTTGTGAGATGAGAATGTATGTTCGGAGACTATTTCCATCCAATCAGACTTCACCTGACCTGTTTTGCAAAGAGCCTAGTTTCTAGATGTTCCAAACTAGAAAGACTAAGTAATGTGGGTAGAAAATAAATGTGCACCACACTTTTCAGATTTGTCAGGAGGTCCACTGGATTGCTATATGGTGACTATGAAGACTATTGGTTTGCAGCAGACTCATTGGCTACCCAAAGTTGAGAGGTTTTGAAACCCGTTGCAGACTGACGGATATCAGTGAGTTTATTGCTGTAGCCTTCATGTTGCTATGCACTCCAACAAGCTTCCCAGGCCAATAGCATCACAGCTCCTCTGTCGTACTTACAAGATTGAAGTTCTTTCCACATGTTCATGTTTAACTTCATGGAGGACTGTGACCAAAACACAAAAGTCCAAGCAGAGTTCAACAAACTCCACCTAATCTTGTTCCCATTGGACATGTGTCTAATTGTGCCAGGTGGTTATTTGGTTGAACAGATGAGTCACTGGAATGCCTTTGGGTTTCTTCACACCTAAAACCATAATTACAACTTTCTATGGAAATTGTGTAAGCTTACCTCAAAATAAAAACTTCAAGCCACAACTTTTTCTTTTTTTTTTTAGCAAAAAATGTTTAATCTCTTCTTGATGCGTGTTTATTTACAAGTAGTAAATATGCAAAATAGGAAATAACATAATATTTACACAATGAGTGTTAACCTGCAAACTCGTGACAGTCGCTTCAAGTCTGAAACTCTAAAAAAGCATCAGTAATTGAAGTATTAAAATTCTCTTGCCGACTATCTGAAATTCATTTGCTTTGTGTTTCCATGGATCCTAAGGAACAACCACTCTGGGACAAAACTAAGGGGAAAATAAAGTATTTTCCAGATAGAAAGGAAAGCAGAAAAACCAACTGGAAACCAGGTCTTGCTTTGATTCAGCAATTTTTTTTTTTTGTCTTTAAAAAAAGGGCCAAAAACGACCAAAAGAGTAAGGAATTATACACCACTGTGTGCTGAGTCCACCCAACCTGAAAGTGGAACTGTAAAATCTGACATATTTCTAAGTTTTGAGGCATGAAATCCAGCAAAACAGAAAAAACAAAAACAAAAACAAAAGAAAAACTGAATTTCTTGTGACGAGCTGCAACTTGGTTGCTGACGGCGGTGCTTCAGATGACGCATACTTTTAGACAATCCTCCACCTCAGTTACAGTAAATGCAAATCATTGGCCATATTTACCAAGGCAAGTTGAGAGATGGAGGAGCTGGAAATATGGTTTAGACTTGCAAAGCAGGTCAATTTAAAAAAGCAAGTAACCATAAAAATGATAAATGAATCTGACCTCCGTATTCAGCCAGGATGACATGAACAGAATCAAAAATAAAGAGAGCTGAGAAGGTTGAACTATTTTTAACAAGTCTGACGGATCACCAGCTGGATACTGAGCAGTGTGCTGATTCTGTCCCCTGCACTTAGACACATCAGCCAACAGAGGGCCTTTTGCTGCACATCTGAGCTTCAGCAATCTATTTTCATGCCATGTCATTTATACAGTAAGAGCACCAAAAATGTTAGAATGCAGCAAAAAGTCAGAGGAAAGAGACAGTGAATGTTCATGGGTAAATTAACCACAATTACCCTAGACTTTGTGATTTTAGATTTTGAACTAGATATCACCAAATGCACTCCAGAATACTTAAAAGACTCGAATTCAAAGTGTACAAGAAGTTACTTATTTAAAAAATAAAATCAAGTTTAACCTAGTTAACATGCCATAAGGTGGCACTGTATTTCAGTACAGTATTTTTATGAGATGGGGATAGCTTGTGCCGCCCCCTAGAGTGAGGGCGTCCAGGGCAGTTAGCCATATTGTTCATATACAAAGCACCCACTGCTGACAGCACAAAGAAAGCTATATTTAACAAATCAGATTATTGTGGAGTTTCTTTTCCTCATATTTCACCTAACAGGAGTGACATGAAAGCCAACGTTTGGTTCTAAAACAGACAATTTTCCATTATTGCACGGATAGCCTTGCTTGTTTACAGTCTACAGGGTAAACAGTCGAATTCAAACAAGTTTCCAGTTAAAAACAGGTTGTGATGCATGTCAGTTCTCAGACATGTATGGTAAACAAAGTGGTTGGGTTGAACAGCGACAGCATTCATGATGACAGCCCTAATGTTGGATAGAAAAACAAAGGTACAAGAGTTAAAGCAGCAAGTCACATTTCCATCACGACGACACAGAGGCTCATCTGACTCGAGGAACCGTTTCACTCCGATCCTTCCGATCAGCGAAAACAAAACCTGGAGTTCAGTCAAGTACTTCAACTTCCGGCGAGTTGAAGAAAAACTTTTTTTTTTTTTTTCTCTTCCATGTACCGTAAAAATTTACAATTTACATGTCGAAACAGAACCAAAACCAAAACAAAATAAAGAATAAGAAATAAGAAATAAATGGTGAACCGCTTTTGTTCATTATGAAAAAGTATACAATTTACAAATGAAAACATTAACAAAAACATTATACAGACCACAGTTTGGTTTCTCGGCAAGCAGAAAACATAAAAAAATGTCTTACCACAAGGTCAAAAACTATGACGTCAAGACTTAAAAAAAAAAAAAAAAGGGAAACAGAAATCCTCTTAAGAGAGAAGCAATAGAAAAAAGCTTAAGCCACACGTGGCAATAGGCTAGTTTTAAAACAAGAGCTGCAGGCTGAGGAGAGGATTACCCAGCCTGATGTGGCTAATGAACAGAGCTGCTTCTACAACCTCAGTGTGGATAAAAAGCTAAAAGCCATATCTCAAATTCAGAAGTTTAGAGGTGGAGAGAAATGCTCAGTTGATCTTTTCCATGCCCCTTTTTCGGGGGCTGGGGGTATTAAAACAGAGGAATGCTGGGGAATAATGGCTGGAGGATGAAAACAGCTTTTCTGACTTAGTTTTACTTTTTATGAGGCAAAGCTAAATGCTACCTGAACTCATAGTAGTAGTCTGTAAGCACCAAGAGGTTGGGAAAACAAATAACTCTCTCAGTAAGGGTAAACACAAAGTAACTAGCTGTGGAGTCTTGATTGTTACTGCATCTCAGTAAATAAGAAGTTTGTTGAAAACTTCATT
Organism: Gambusia affinis; assembly: GCF_019740435.1. Taxonomy (NCBI): domain Eukaryota; kingdom Metazoa; phylum Chordata; class Actinopteri; order Cyprinodontiformes; family Poeciliidae; genus Gambusia; species Gambusia affinis. The sequence continues at coordinate 16,363,202 of NC_057874.1, read as the reverse complement.
TGCTTCAATATTTCAAGACAAATAGTGAAACTCGCAAAGATTTAGTATGTGCAGAGTGATAGATTCCAACAGTTTGTGTTCATTTTGACAATCGGAGGTTACAGCGAATGAGAACCAGTCATTCAGTTTGTTAGAAAATATTACACATGATCAAATAAAAATAGTTTTTAAAAACAGAAATGTAATTTTACAGACTCACTAGACTGTTGAGATGCTGCCATTTACACACTGCATGGGGGAATGACGCCTCACAAGGTCATTGTTAAAAGAACGGTTTGATCAGAGGGCTGTGTTCAAACATACCGAGGGAAAACTGAGTGGAAGGAAATTTTTTTTTAAAAAGATAGAAAAAGGTGGACAAAGGATGGCGAAGGAAAGAGCATTTAAGAGTTTTAGGTTTGGACTTCAAATTCTTCAAGAGCCTTCACACACACGCTTCTAGGAGTTGGGCTACAATAGTACATTCCTTGTGAGATTCCAGTCCTGAATCACAGATTATGTCAAAAGCACTTAAAGGATTGGAGTGTTGCTCTATTCTCCGATGCACTGATGTAGTAATTCCAACCAAATCCCGACTGGATATATTTGTTTTGCAGAATTTTAGGTTTTCATAAGCTGTACACCACAGTCATCAAAGGTAACAGAAATAAATCGAAAAACATTTCTCCGTGTACAATAAAATCTGTATAAAATATGAGCTTAAGTTACTGATTATCATTACTCAAAAATGCTTTAAATGACTTGAGATGCAGCCGCGTGATTTTTGCGATGCATCAGGGAAAACTACGGTAAAATGTTTTAGGTAGTGCATTTCTCAGTCAGTAAATGACGGATGAATCAGCTGAGACAAAAGCAGCTGAGGAGCTGGAAGCTAACGATAAACTAGCTACTGTGTGATATTTGGCTTTTGAAAACCAACAGATTGCACCGCCTGAATCAAAACAGCATCTTAATGAAGTTTTTGTCTGTCGCTATGTTTACTTCCACGTTCAAACAATGATCTCGATCAGCTCTTTTCAGTCACTAGGCAATTTTCATATTTATAAGTCAGACTGTATCACATTCCATCTAACAAAATGTCTCTGCACTAAACAACATTCAAAGAAAACATGGCACAGTACAAATTTTTTTTATTTTAGTTTTTTTTTTCATTCATTTTCTGCCTACTTTTGAGTCTTTTCTTCTGTACTTCAAGTAGCAAATCGTGTTTGACTGTTTTGTTTTTTATTGTGTTTGTCGGTTTAAATGAAAAAGAACAACAAAAATGTTTTCGCCCTAATCTTTCATTAAAAACTGTATTTATATATAATATCTATATAGTCTTGCTTTGTAACCTTTCTGTAAATTGTGCAAATTCAGCAGTAATACAAGTGGCGAGAGATCAGAGAGTGGGCAGTTGATTACATTTATACAAAAAAAAAAAAAAAAAAAAAGCGTGACGACTGAGTCACATGACCTTCCAAGCCACTCTTCACTGGCTCCGACAGATTGGTCCGCTCTGTTCATGACGCCATGTGCAGAGTGTCTGAGCTTCTGTCGCTTTTCCTGATCATCATCGGTGTCATAATGACTAATTCTTCTGAAATCCAAAAGGAAAAAAAAAAACTTAAGCAAACCACAAACACCAACATCCACGATAATCAAACGCTGTCAAGGGCTTGTTCTCCAAGTATGAGTGTGTGTGTGTGAAGATGTCTGGAGTGTCTCACACAGACACAAGTCCGCGCGCTGCACCGCGCCGGGTCTGCAGACGAACACAAACATACACATGTAAGCGTACACAGGCCCGCCCATCTCCGCCGAACCCCGCCCCGAGTCCGGAGTATACTGCTTCAGTCCTTTTGCAGTTCGTGTTTCTGGGGTTTGAATTTTTTTCTGTTTGTTTGTTTGCTTGTTTGTTTGTTGTCTGAGAAGAGCGAAGGGAGACAGAGCAACAGATGGAGACGAGTAGTGAGCAGAGGGAGCAGGTGGATTGTCCTCAGCTGGCCAGGGCCATTGTGTCGATGACCTGCTCCAGCTTGCTCCTCAGTCTCTGTCTCCTCGCCTGCTCGTCCCGCTCCAAAGCTGACAAGATCTGAAAATAGAAAGTAGAGGAAGTCAGCCAATGTCAAACGTCCTCAGCGAACGTTTCGGGCGAGAGGCGGGGTTCACCCTGGACAAGTCGCCAGACTGTCACGACACAAGCTAATATAAACTAATATAAACCATCGCAGTATCAACTTCACTTTTTACGCAGAATGGCGTTCCAGCAGCTTAAGGTGGGATTTCTTCCCGTCTCTGTGACATAAACAGTCTATACACATTAGAAAGCCAAGGAGTTTTATGTTGTTTTCACAACAAGTTAGTTACCGGTCAATCTTGGACTTAATACAACGTTCTGACCTTCAGGACACCGTTTTGTTCTCAATTAATGTTTTATTTCCACTTTCCTACCTAAGACCACCCACTCAATGTAGAGGTGGTGGTTTACTTTTCTTCCTCTGTTACCATTTTATTTTTGAAAAATTTAAAGTTATAAAAACTGCAATTTCTAACTGACTTGACAACTTAAAGCTAAACTGTGTTTTTTGGAATTTAACTTGAGTGCTTTCACACCTACATTTCTTAACTCTGACAGATTAATTATATGACAAGCTTCATAACGAGTCAGCAAGTAAATCATTAAAATCTCTGTTTTGGATTTTAATTGCCTAAACCTCTCCAAATCACCCAAAAACAGCTAAATTCCTCAGCTAGAGCAAAGAAATCGCACAACAAAGAAGTCCCAGTAACACATAAAAAAAACCAATAGAAGCAATGATACAATACATGTAGAAATTCATTCTTATCTGAAAATAAATCTGGACAGTTGCAAGATGTTTAATGGCATTTTTAAGATCTTGCAGAAACCATATAGTTGGTTGGATGTACTTTTACTGCTTGTAATGTAGATACCTGACATAAAACAATAAAGAGCTAGTTGAAAGAGAAAGAGTTAAAGAGTCGACATAATGACAACAACAACAACAAAAAATAAAGAAGAGTGAGAAAAAAGTAGGTAATCGCAACCAATATCAATATGATTGTCAGTCTAAAAGTCTGTCCTGATTTGCTGGTTATCAAATTTCCGAACTGTTTAATGCAAAAAAACAAAAAAAACAACCCATCTATTCTGACCTCATCTTTGTACTTGACAATGTAGGAGTAGATCTCGTGTAGAGCTGACATGCTGTTGAACTGGTTGGCATGCAGCCGGGACTGCTCTGCTAGGTAGGCACTCATGTCCTGGTCACTGATGGCGGGCATCCTGGAGATGTCCGAGTAGTACCTGGGAAAACCCGAACAGGAGCTTACAGCCTGAAGAGCTGGAAATAATCTTGAAGCATTTGCTATAAATTCCATCAAACTGACTCACCTTTCAACCCAGTTCTTGTAGTTGGGGATGTCTTTAGCATAAAGCAGCTTGTTGGAAGGAGAGTCCTTCCCCAGTTTGTGCTCTGATGTTGAACATGAGTCCATGAACGTCTGAGCCACCACAGACAAACAAGCGTCTGTAATGCTGTTCTTGTGGATGTCAAAGACAAACTGCGGGTTCTTGATCACATTCACCCAGAACCTTAGTGGAAGACTACAGGGATGGAGGGGAAACGAGGAGGAGGAATGGAGAGAAAGACATGTGGTGTTAGAACCAGGTGGCATACTTCAGAGGGAGCATCCAGAGCATCCTCTCTAAGACTGAGGAAAGGTAAAGAGACGAAGACGACAGTCAATGCTGCTGCATTTTCCCTCACCAGTTGCTCTTCCAAGTGTGCCGTACGTCAGGGTCTGTTATCGAGTGTTTGTCCGCCTGCTCATCCAGGAAGTCGAACATGTATTTGATGGCGAGCGGCAGGGCGCTGCCCCGGTGTGCTGTGCTGAAGATGGTTTCAAACAAGTCATCCACAAACTTTTGGAGGGTGCCCTGAAAAAGAGAAGGTCGTGAGACAACACCAGACAGAATTTTATGATTAAAAACTGATACAGAAGGTAATTGAACTCTAAATGAACAGACAGCTTCTAACAAACGACAACATTTGGAATAAAGTCTAAATATAGAAGGAAGCTTCTCCTTATTTAAACCTTTAAAACGCTCAAATCAACTTCTGAATGTTTCCAGACTTTACAGACTGTAGGAACCTTCTAAATATTGATAACCCTAGTAAATGTGCACACATCAAATACAGTACAGACCAAAGGTTTGGACACACCTTCTAATTGAACTCAATTAGAAGGTGTGTCCAAACCTTTGGTCTGTACTGTATAATACAATTTTTTCATACCATTCTATCCCTTTCCGGGAGTGATCGTGTGAGTGGTTCTGTTGGGATTATGTTTAATTAATAATTAAGAAGTCAGTCTAACCCAAAGTGAGTATCCCAGTTTGACCTATTGTGTTGCAGCTGAATCGGCTTCCACCATCTAGCTGCAGGCGCAACCTGCCAGGAAAAGGTTTTTAAGAATGACAGTGCTTTGCTTTCAGTGCTACAGCTTCCTGAGAGTTTGTCAGTGCTCAGTAGTCTTTACTGTACTCAGGAAGGGGCTCAATGGGAGTTCAGCCTAAGGCTCCTCTGCCATGTTTCTTTTTCTTTTTTTACCACATAACACAACTCCGGAGAGACTGAGTCCTTACAAAGTTGTTTGAAGTTGAAACTGTTTTATATTTTCTACAAGCCTTTTCTTCAAGCAACATTGCCACATTCTGAAAAACTTCATTTAAACCAGACAGAAAATTCAAGTTGCAGTTTTGTACCAACACATTAACAAATCTGCCTCCTAAACACACAAGGCTGAGGGGGATGTAATAAGTAGAAGCAAACTGCAGAGCTCCATGTTGCCCACATTTTCTCCAGTTTATGTCCTCAATCATTTCCACACTGAGTTTGTGGTAATACAGCTAATCTTCCTGGAGCCATCAGGAGGAGAGGAATAATAAGGCTATGGATCTTCTCATTGCTTTCATTGTAAAACAGAAAGTTATTGCCTGAAAACTGCTGTGTGGATCTGTTGAGCTCCCAGACTGTTTTTAGAAGCAGTTGAGACCCCAAAAAAGTTAATTTTGTCTATGAGATTAGGGTTTTTAATTGAGTCAAAAAAAGTATTCACTGTCCCTTCAAGTAGGACAAAACATAACTTTTAATACTTTGTTTACCACCTGAACAAAACTTGCTGACTTTTAACTGCATAAAAACTGCCAACTCTCACATCTGCGTGTTTTGGAGGACATGGTGAAATACGGTGTATAATGACCTGGATCTAGAAGCCCAGAGGCCGCCGACAGAGGGCCCAGTACCACCAAGCTAACAACTCAATAGTCAAAGGTCAACCTCCTAATTAAGACTGTACATATGTGTGTCTTTGTGGAAAAGGTTATGAAAAATGTTAATGAGCTTTGAGACCACCGCCAAACAAAGGTCAACAGAGACTGCAGGTTTAAATGGACTACATGACACGGTCCGTGTCGAAGGGGGGGAGGGGATTGGTTTCTTGTTACCTTTGTGGCAAGCAGTCTGGTCAGGTAGATCTCTGAGACCATCTTGCTCCCCCTGTCTCCCTCCCTCTGGTCCGAGTGGTCGTGGTTCTTCACAAGATGCCACAGCTTGGTGCCGCTCTCGAGATCAGGGGTGATCATAGGCGTCCGGGAGCGCAAGCTGTCCGGACTGCTGGCTGTCCTCAGCATGCTCTCTGGAGACATTTAAACGAAGGTTCAGGTTAAAGTGCAGTGAGACGTATAGAGAGAAAATTAGGAGTTTCACTTGGATTTTTTTTTTGTGTGTGTTTTAGTGAATCATTAAGACAGAGAGAGAATTAAAAATAATCACTTCAAAAGGAGTAAATCCATATGTGCAGAAAACAGCGTCCTCTAGTGGAGAGGGTAGGACTGTTTAGTGTACATTTACTGAAAGAATTAATGTTTGCAATTTGTCCCATTACAAACACTATAATGTTTTTCATAGGGATATTAAGTCACACGCCAAAACAAAATGGTGCATAATTGCAAAGTAGAAAGAAACCTTCATGTTTTTAGTTTGCATTTGTATTTATTCCCCTAGCAATGACAGCTACAAATCCTTTCATTAGTAGTTCCACCAGCTTTGCACATCTAGAGACTAAAACATTTGTCAATTATTATTTGTAAAATAATTCAGGTCCGGTCAGTTCAAGCCTTTCCATAGAATCAAAAAGTCAACTTTAGATCTGCACTGCACCTTTCCAGCACACGGATGTGGTTATGTGACACCCCTCACTAAAGTGTCTCACATTTGCATTTTAAAACATACCTATTACAATTAGATATGACATAAACTGTAAAACAATTCCTGATTTAAGAACACAGTTCAGGTCCACGGAAAGAAAAGTCAAAAATAAAAGACTGCAACAGCTGCAAACAGTAAACCTTCCTGTGAAGTTAAAAGCTTTTTTTGAAAGGTGACAGTTGTGTCAGTCTTTCATTCCTGAATAAAAATGTCTGTCACCCTCCACATCCCCCCCTCTCTCCATTTATCGAACAATGATCCCATATTTGTGACACAGAGCATTATACTTTCACTCCGAATGCTTGTCACTTGTGTGACAAAGCAGGAAACGATTGAGAGGTTTGAGACGACAGGCGGGAATGTGGACCAGGGAGGGGCGGAGTAAAGGTAACAGCGTATGTGTGACTAGATATCTGGAGCAAGTATTAGACTGCTAAAAAGCAAAAAAATAAAAAATAAGGTGCATTTCTGTAATTGTCTGCAAATTGTTTACATATTTTCTCCAACACTTTTGATCATTTTATATCTTGTTGCGATTCCACAAATGGATCAAAAATTCTTTCTACAGTGGAGAGGTGCAGTTCATACATTTAACACTGTTCACACAAATGACGGCGACACACAACAAACCCAGAGACAGTAGTGCACGCAGACAAATATATACACAGACACACATAACACACACACACCTTCTCTCGTACCATATCTGCTGAGGGACTTGGTGAACGTGGAGGAGTTGGAGATGTTGTAGGCCGAGTTCTGTTTGGGCACCAGGGCGATCACAGAGCCGTCTGTCACCTGCAACACCATTTCCAAGTTGAGTTTTACAGCACAGCAGAACTTTACTGCCCCAAATGTTTCCTAGAATCTGTTTCCAATTCGCCAGATTTAAAGTGGCCTTAATCGATTGACTTCCTGATCCGGTTAAGGTGTTTATTGGCATCTGCTACTTTTTCATTCTTGTTTCCCCTTTTTTGGCCATAACAGCAGGTTGAAAAACCAAGCAACTATTAGGTCCTTGGGACTCAGCTTGTAGATTAATGGTATGGCCCGGTTACTTGTATGAGCATATAGCAAACGTTTTAAATTTACAAAATAAATTATATATAATAACATGCCTGATATGCTTTTAATGAGATGCCAGAAAAGCATCATAGTGTCAGAGTTTTCTCCAGCTTAATTAAGTATGGCGTAATGCAATGATGTCCTTCTTCACCTGTTGCACTAATCATCAGGTTAAAGAAAATCTAATGCTACATGTTTTCATTTCCTGGGGTAAAAATACCAGAATTGAACATCACACTTTTAGAGGTGAAAAACTACAGTTGGGAAAACTGCAGCTAATTGGAGGCTAGTGACCTCAACAGACAGTACAACTTATTAACCAGTAAATACCAGTCCCTTATAATTGTGTAACACTTCAAAGGCCTTAAACTATTAATACATTTAGTAGGTAGTTTTTCCAAAGTTTTAGTATCAAACTAACGAATAATGTTACAGAAAACATAAACCTGTTACATTATTTCAGAAGAAGAGGAATAAATGTTGCTTTTCTGTTCAAAATAAAAGCAATTTTAGTTTTAAAGCCCTCTGTAAATTGTATAACTGTGGTATTTCAGCTCAAGGAATGATGGTTAAATACTCATCTCACCTTTGTCCTAGAGACGAGTAAACTTAACACATGTTTATCCTTTGAGTTGAAGAGCTATTCATGTCTGAATAACTCATAGCTAAGACTAACATGACGACAAAATGGCCAGAATCTGGAGTGCAAATGAGCTAAAAAGAGCTTTAACAGATTACAATTAAGTTTGATTTCATGGTTTAAATCTGTAAGGAAACTAAGGCTGGATTAAGTCTTTTGCACTCTATTGCACTTTAACTAGACTAATTATTTCAGATAAAAATAAGACTGTATACATGGAAGATCTCTCCAGCTGGATACCTGGTAGTGAGCGAGGGTGTTTAGTCTCTTCCAATCGTTATCGATCTTTGTGGTGACGTCCTCGTCCTGAAGGATGATCCGTGCCATCCTGCCTTGCCGCCACTCTGTCAGAAAGCAGAAAACAGATAAAAGGAATCAAACAAGGCAAGGACACGTTTGCACCAATTTACCACTTCAGAACAACAATGCATGCACGGAAATTTGATATTTTTGTTGAAGAAAAGGAGCAATTTTAAGAACTCTTGAAATGTTTCCTTTATTCTCTTTTTCTTCCAGGTGTGCATTCTCTTCTCGTTTCTGAAGGGCGTCCTACAGCTTCAAAGAGCGCTTCAAAAGATTTCTATTTCAACCCCCCGCAGAAACACGCCTTTGTCAAGTGCGACAACTCGAAGTGTTTGCAGCATTCAAGCCGAGTCCTCACCGAGATCCATATCTGAGGCCTTCGGTCTCTGGGAGTACGGAGTCCCCTTGTACACAGCGTCCAGCAGCTTTTCCTTCACCTGAGTCACTGTGTCACAGTTAAGGGTCTTCACGGTCACCTCAGGGGCATTTTCATTCTCTGGGTTCACACAGTGCAGCGTCTACATGGAAAAAATAAAATGCATTACGTATGGACTAGGAGGAGGGAACGGCTAATTTAGAGGAATGAATTCTGATCCAGGCAAGAAAACAAACAAACAAACAACAAAAAAAGACATTTATAGTGGTATCATGCATAAGAATGGGTTTACAAGACTGCATGAGTACTGACCAAAGTTTTGTAGTCAATTTGTTGTCTGATGAGTTTATCCTCACTGAGGGAATAGCGGGCTTCTCCCGTGATTGCATCTATTGGCCCTTTTTCCATTTGCTGCTTCATAGCGCAGTAAAGCATGAAGAGAGGCTCACCAGCACATTCCTGAAAAAATAGAAAAAAAAACAACAAAAATATAGAATCAGATGTGACTTGTATAAATGCAACTTTACAAAAACATTCTAGCAAAAAAGGTAGATGGATAATTTTGTTGAGCGTTCCACTAGTTATATTTCTAATCTTCTCTGAGGGCAGCAGAAGAAGAGCAGGAAAGGACAAGGCCATGACCAATGTTGGCAAACAGCACAGAACAGACAGAACAACTCTCCCCAGAGTCTCGTCTCTGAGGGGGAAAAAAAAAAAAAAACACGCAGTGAAAATCCGCAGTGAAAATCTCTATTTGTGTGCGAGGGACCGACTGAATGGGCGAGGAGGAGGAGGAAAAGAATCAGAGAAAGTGTGAGTGAGACTGAGTGGCAATTGATGGAGGAGTTAATAGAAGGTTAATGACTGAGGGCTGGAAAACGCTTGGAGAAGCACTTTGGTGTGCGAGACGTGTCAGCCAGGCAACAAGCGCTGGGATGTGGGGCCCCCTGTCTGTTGCTCCGTCTCTCTCCCTGCTCACTTTCCCCTCCTTTTCATCCAGTTGTTCAGCTGACCCTGCCAGCTAAGCACTGCCTGCTACACCACTTCTCGAAGTCAGGCTCCGTTTCTTGCAGCGTTAGCCGTCTTTCTTATTTATATAATAACGCCATTCAGAAATGGAGATGGAACCATGACCACACCACCTACAGTTTCATAAAATACAGAATCATTTCAGATCTGAAGACACTCTAAAAAGAATCTTCACTTCTCTGTTAAGATGGGTTTTGCTTTAAATTACATGCATCAAGTTTAAGTTCAAATCACATAGATTCAAACCATCTATGTCCATGAATTTGTGTATTTACAGGTGATCTTTGAATAATTCATGTGAAATCCTTTCCAACTATGTCAACTGAAATGGAAAAATTAAATGCATCTTAGGTTTTTGCAGAATCATTCATGAATTTTCTCATTTTGTCAAGTTACAACCAAAAACTACACAGTATTTTATTGGCTGTAAGTAATTTACCGACACAAGGAAAGAACATAATTGTGAAGACTGCTGTAAAATATCTGACCCCTTTTATTCCAACAACTCTAAATAAACACCAGGGCAGACAATGTAGCACCACTACCAGCTCAAAGCCTTCAGAGGGATGAAACTACCAGTTTTATAAAATGTAGGGACTTAAATTTTGAGATTCTTTTCTAGAAAGCAAACCATCAACTCAATTCTCATTCGTTTTGCAGTTGTAACAACTTTGGCTGCAGGAATGTTCTGTCTTTAGCTCCAGATGACCTGCTATCACTTTTGACCAACCTTTTTGTCTTTGATGAAAACATCCCCACATGCTGCCACCACCATGTTTCACAATAATTCCTGTCTTCAGAGTGATGTGTAATATTGGTTTCCCGTTGTCTCGATTGATCGTACTGGAATTTATTTTGGGGTATTAGAGCTAATGAGGGTTAGTAGCAATACAAAGTCATTGCATACTCATTTCTCCAACTCCCCAAATTAAAAATAAAAATAATAAAAAAAGCATTACCATGCTGGTAAAGTATTTGGTGAAACTTTAAGCAGTAGAAAAGCAGGCGAGCTTTAGGAGACTATCAATATATTTGTGTAGAGTAATTAATAAAATATAACTATATTGCTTTATGGTCAAAACAGCAACTAGTCTTTCCTTATGTGGTGTAAGTGTTTGCTATGAACATCAACATGAGGACATTACCACTGTCCATACAAGTATTTATCTAAATATACTTCTTCATATTATTGTGACATTAACCAACAATAAAAAATTTCACATTTACCTAATACTGTGCAGATCCATAATACACAATCTGTTTCTGCAAAGTCACAAAATGCAGAAATGTTCAAGAGATGTGAATATGTTTGCATGGCACACATATTCCCTGTTCATCATCGTTCAACCAAATTCGCACATCAACAGGACACGGCCATGTTGGCGAGCTAGAAGCTGAACTCTGTGGGATCATCTAGCTCCGCCTGCCTCCAACGGTGAAAACACAGCACACCAGCAGACGTCCTCTCTTTCTAGCAGCATACGAATCTCAGCCCTTCTGTCTCCTTCAAATGCTGCCAGTGTACAAATCAGCAGCTCTGACTCCGTGCAGGCTTTAGTGCTTCCTCTCACTTGATGGCATTTTTTCTTTTGCAATAACAACACAAAACAAATTTTATGCAATTATGTATGATTTCACCAAAAGCAACAACCAGAAATACCAGGTTTAGAAACAGAACAAAAACATGAGGTCCCTGACCCTCCCGAACAGGCCAGGGAAAAGAGGACAGGTGAACTTTAAGAACGGGGTAATGGATTGAAGATTTCTTTTTTGTTCTTCTGCTCCATGTTCCCTTTTATGGGTAAAAGCTCCATCTCATCTGCCTCACCGAAACACTACTTGACCTTTACCCATCTCTGTTCACACCTGGCTGAATCTTGAAATTGTTCCGGGCCTTTCTTCTCCGTGACCCTTGAAAACTCAGGAGAAAGCAGAGTCGCAAAGGTTGGATAAAAGCTGTCGTGTTTTCTCCATTCCAATTTCCGTCCCCCTCCCCTTCTCTGCGTTTCTATTTTTTTTTCCTTTTCAACTTCTAAAATGTCTTCTTCTGAATAAATTTCACCTCTTCTTCGCCTTTCTCTAAACACTTTCCACCTTTTTCGTGTTTTGCCTCTGTTGTCTTAGGCCAGTCTAAAGTTCATAAACACAGCTGCTGAATAAATCCCCAACAGCTTCTCTCATAACCCACTCTCCTTTTACTGAACTCCACTCCGGCTGTCCAGTCTCGCATTTGAAGCCAATTCACACACATGAGCGCAAGATCCAAGCCCGACACACTCTCATACACAGATGCTAACTGGGACCCCTTGAGGCTTGGCCGGTTTGCTGTCCAGCAGACTGGCTGTTCTGACAGGGTGTTTAAAGCCCCAATGCTAACTGATTAGCTCCAGCAACATTTGAGTGGAGGCAGTGTATGAATTTAGCAGCATTTAGTGATTCCCTCTCATATGAAATCAGAGGGAATTATTCAAAGATGCAAAAACACACACACAGATTGAAAGAAGCAGGAAAAAGACATATGATTCTATATCCTAAGAGAGAACGGCTTATAGAGATACCGATATCACCGATGGGGTCTGAAGAGGCTTCAGTCTATGAAGATGCAGTTAGGAAATAGGAGTCTTTCACATGAAAGGCCAAGTTGCGGCTCTGCTGTCTTTTCTTATACTGCAGCTGTGTGTGAGTGGGTGTCAGAGCTGCTACCGCACCACAAGTTCGGTGTTAATCCTAGTGACAGTTTTACCTTGAGGAACTTGTAAAGCAGGAAGGTGAACCAGTTGGTGAGCATCTTCTCCGCTACCGACTCAGTCCTGCAAGAGAAGGAAACAACGATCTGATTGGCTGAGCAACAGAATAATGTAAAGAAACTGAGGAAAAAGATGTTTGTATTCCTCCACACACACACACATTCCCGGCTCATACAGGTAGATCTCACTAAATTAGAATATCATTCAAAAGTGACTATCATTCCAAAATTTGATTACAAAATTAAAACCTTTATTTTATTGATTTGTTACACAAAGAGAGATATATTTACATTGTTAATTTTAGTTTATTTCAGATCTACATCTAGTAAAACCCCAAACATTTGATTTAAAAAAAAAACAAAAACATATTACATAAGACCAATAAATGTAAGGATTCTATCAGCCTACTGAAGAGTAAATCCACTGTATAGAGTGTATGAACTCATACATGTTCTGGCTTCCTTTTGCATGAGTCATTGCATCAGTCCAGATTGGCATGAAGGTGATCATGCTTTAACAGCCTCTGCATCATTGTTTCCGGTATCTCTCTGCTTCTTGGTACCTTTGTGAGTCGACTGTAAAGGTAAGGTAAGATGTCTTTCTTGTTTTGGCTAATTTAGGAGAAATTTAACACAAGGAATGCCACTATTGTAGCCCATGTTCTTGATCCGTCTGTGGTCCTGTGAATCTCCTCCAGCAAAAGTTTGTAATGTTACCCCTGTTGTACATTTTCCCCCAGTTTTTTTTCCCACTTACCTTCCCAGTGATATGCTTGGATGCAGAAGTCAGTGTATAGCTAATTCCTTTAGCAATGATCTGTATCTAAAGTATTTTTTATTGGTCCTATGCAATGCTTTAATTCTCTGAAAAATTCAAATGGAAAACAATGGAACCAAAGCTTGAAATATACACTCTGTGTTACATGAATCTATGCAATAAAATAGACTTACTATTTAAATTGAATTACACAAATGAATTACCTTTTGAGTAATTTCTATGTTTTAATGTTTACATGCACATGTATTGTAGCTATAATCTGTTCCCATTGAACAACGCCTTGATCAGATACAGAGGGACATCATCAGTCTCAATGCAGTAAATCTCTGGTCTCCTTTAAAAACCAAATTGCTTTGCAAAACAAATGCCTGCATTTCATTTATTGCTAAAGCCCCTTCTCGCTTTTCCTTTGCTTTTCTAAGTGGGCTTGCTTCAAGCAAACCCACTTATAAAAACAACAATTAGTGTAATTCAATCACCTCTCTTGTTAATCATAAATTTGCAATGCTGTGAGGGGAACATCTGCTCATTTGCTTCTTTAGTAAACAACAGAAGCACCAACTAAATGAAATAAAAAGAAAACAATTAAAGGGACAGTACTTGGTAGATGCATTCTGTTCAACTTTTTGAACACCTGAGAACAGTTTCAGCAAAGTCAGATGTTATTATTTTAGGGGATCGGCTTAACTAACCTGTAACATTAGTAATTATGACAGTAACTCTCTGAGGGCTTGTTCATGTAAAGCAAGTGGAGCTAGAATTAATGGACCAATCAACATATGCTAAAAGAAAAAGCCAGGAAATGAGCAAATTTATCTATTTATTAATCTCGCAGCTGAATTATTAAGGCATGATTAAAAATAGCGTTCTGTCATTAAAAATGTGTTTAACTCTGCATGCGTTACCAACTGGACATCAGACAAAGTGTCAGTCTTAATCTCTTTCAGGCTGTTAATTTGCTGCCATTCAAAGTACATATGTCACATTAAACATTTTGTGGATGGTTTGTAATTTTAAACATTTAAAATGTCCTTTTCAAGACAGAGAAAAATGGACCCATCAATTTGAGCATGGATGAACAGAATATGTAGCGATTTGGAGAGTACGATATGGTCAGACATTTCAGTATTTTCATTAAGAAACCACATTCGTAGATTTTAAACTTGAGCTTCAGATAGGAACTAATTTTATCATAACCAGGTTATATTTTAGGTATATAGGGATCAATTCTGCTGAGGTCTTGGACAAAAATGTTATCTTGATGGTTAACTGGTTTATATTTTTAATTTTCCTGGACAGTATCTCGTTCAGAAGTGTGCTTCCAGAGTCTTAAACTTCACAAAAACGCTAACGCTGCTTTGTAGTACAGATATAAAACAAATATATGAACATACATATCATTATGAAGGACTTCCAATAGACCTCCAACTGTGGTTTTTTCCAATTTGGATGCGACAGAAGTGACAGAAGGGTTGTCCAACGGGGGACCCATATTTCCCCTGCTGTGCTACTGTTAGAAAGTTACTATGCTATTTAGTTTTCTAGCATTTTTATTAAATCTTTAATGTAATGCAAAGTAGGTTAATCTGCTATCAGGATCATCCTCTCAACATACAACAATTAATTTTTAACTTTATGTATTCTCTGTCAATATGCAGTCCAAAACATGCTATTTTCTGGTCAATCTTCCACTAATGTTAAAAGCATTTCATGATAACTGAAGAACAGAAAAAAACCCCGATGGAATAAAGGAGAAAGTAGGCCATTATTTGAGGGAAATCAGTGTGAGCCTATGGAAAAAGATGGGAGATGAACTCTTGCATTTCTGGGAGCCTCCCGGTTGGACAGCTAAGTGTTATTTGATGTATGTCACTCTTTTTTATCCATCTGTCAGAAACCTATCAGATGAAAGGAGATGCAATGGGGAATGAAAGTGCTAGGAATGAAAGAGGGCAGTGAACAGGAACAGAAAATGCTGCTGGGGTGTACTTTCGCATCAAGAAGCTTGAATACCCACAAAGTGGGTTGATAGACTTTAAACAGAGAGAGCAGGTGATGTTCTCCTAGTCGTATGGCCGCAAGTCTCAACTTTTAATAAAAACACAAATATGTCCAAAGCAAGACGATATTTCAGCAAGAGAAGTAGAATTAACGCAGGAAACAATTTCCTATGAATAAAATCATTATATATCTGTTAGAATGTCTAACATTAATTTTAATAAGCTTAATGAGCGCCGCTCCTGACACTGCTGCAAATAGCAGGGACAGTGTGTTTTGACTATATGCCCCAGGAGCAGATTGGAAAAAGGCTTCACACGGACTCAGAGTCATTTCTTGATTAGATTTTTAATTAAATATCTTCCCGAGCAGTGGAGGAAGAGAGGGGAAAAAAAGTAGCTTTTTATCATTAAATGTTTAATTCCAATTTATTTGGAGACAGACCATTTCTTTAATTGTGTCTTTCCTTAACTATGTGTATCTTTTCATGGCTGTCTGTCGCAGCTTCCTTTCTCCTCCCTACTTTTAGGCTCTGTCACCATATTGGACGGCTCTACTGTGCAACAGCCGTACTCTTCTCCCTCTATATGTTTCTCCCCCATCAATTGCCCTCAAGCCTAAACCTCCCTGTAGACATTTTGCCTTCTGTTTCTGTCAATCACTAGCTCCCTGCGTCCCTGGAGCTTCATCCACCTTCCTCGTGCTGCCTCTTCCTCTTTCACCTCTCATATTTTTTTTCTCCTCCATTGCTCATCTCGCTCCTTTCCCTAGCAAAGCCCTCCTCTCTCTCTGTTCTTCACACCTGCTCTGTTCCTCATACTTCCTCCCCTAACTACGTCTCTCGCTGAGAGTGCAAGAAGAGGGGATAGGGCGGCCTGTCTCGCAGCAGCTCCGGTGGGAGTGCATGTGTGCTCAGGGGTGTAATCCTCTCTGACAGGGACAGGGCCGAGAGATAGAGACAAGGTATAGTCACAAACGCCTCAGAAGCCGCAGTCACTGTCCCTCGCATTCACTTCTCTTAGCACAGGCCATCAGGATAGGAAAAATCACTGGCCTGACAATCTCACAGTGCACTGTCCTCCATTTTTGACAATATTCTTTTCATTTGATTTCATCATCTTAAGAAAAGCCAAACACAGATCCTTGCAAAACTACTTACACCCTTTAAATATGTTTTCCCATTTTGCCACATTACAACCACAAACCTCAGCGTATTCAATTTGGATTTCTTGTGATAGACTAAAACTAATACAGCGTTACAGAAGAAGGAAAAGGATGAATGCTTGCTTTTTTAAGTTTAAGATCTGAAAAGTATGGCATGCATTTGTATTTAGCCCACATGAGCGAATACTTTGAACAACATTACAGCTGCAGTGTGTACGGTTTATATCTCAGGCCTCATTGTACATCTAAAGTCTGACAATACTGACAATTCTTCATAAAAATAACGAAAGTTCAGGCTTGCCACAGATTCTCAATTGTATTTTGCTCTGAACTTTAACTGGAACATTCCAACGATTGAATATGTTTTGATCGAAACCTTTCCACTGTTGCTCCGGCTGAATCCCGAAGATTGTTGTCCTGCTGGAAGATAAATCTTTATTTTAAGGTTTTTAGAGTTTGCCTACTGTATATTTAGCTCCAACAATGCTCCCATCAATTTTGACAGCTTCCTTGTTTTCAGCATTATGCTGCCATCACAAACTTTTATCTCTGTGATTTTTGTGTTCAGGGAACTACAGTGTGTGGTTTGGCAATATTCACCATAAGGTTTAGTTTTGGTATCATCCTATCAGAGCCCCTTCTTCCACAAGTACAAAGTGTCTCTGCTACGCCTCGTGGCAAAATGCAAACTGGATTTCTAAAGTATCCTTTTAATAGCTTGCGTCTCTGTTATCAATTTAGTAATAAAGCAAATATCGAAATACTTTTATTTAGCCAATTAGTGCTAACTTACAATAAAAAAAACAACCTCTCCTAAAAGATCCTCTGAATGTGTGAAGAGTTGGCTAAACAAAGACTTGAACCCACACACGAGCAAAGTCCACAGGGCATTAACTTGAAGCTCCACTGGAAGAACCGACATGTTTTAGCCGCTCTCCCTCCTTTCATCCCTCCTTTTCTTACCGCCTGAGCAGCAGCTTCGGGTGGTTCTTGCTCTCCAGGTTTTTGTCGATAAGGTCAGACAGGAGCTGTTTGAGGACACCCGTGGCGTACTCCATCTCCCCCTGCAATGCTGTCATGATGAGAGAAGCCACGTTGCCTCTGTCTCGCATGGAGAAGGACCTCTGAGCTTCCAGCGTGCGGATGAATGTCAGCAAGAAGTGCTTTTTGGTCAGTAGCTGGCCGAACAACGTCAGGGCCTTCTCCACATTTGCTTGGACCTGGTGGAGAAGGGAAGACGGAGTGAAAACAGAGAAGAATGGGGAGGATACGAGACATATAAAGGCAATTGTTAGAATAAAAAAAGATGAAGGTGGTGTAACTGAAGCAGGTTTTTGGTGAGAAAAGAAGGATATGAAACTAAGACGGGTGGGTAAAGGTGTGGAGTAATTGGAAAAGGTCACAGACAAAAATAGAAAAAGAACAACAAGAGTCGACTGAGAGAACAGAACTGATTGTGAAGCATAGTTGTAAAATGAGGTGCGTGTGAAAATTCGGGAACATCTACAAATAAATCTTCAATTTGATCCTTTACACGCATGTATGCAAATATCTCCGGAACAAAGTGCCTTGCTCATTTTCCTCACAACCCTCTTTTTCTATACCATCAGGTGCAAGCCTACCTTTGCCATTTTCTCTCCTTCTATCTTAAAGCAATGGACAGGCCTCCCCTTGCGAGAGCCACAAACACAGATTTGAAGAAAGAATGTGAACTTCATGCTGTAATAAGAAATTGATCTGCCTGCTAGCGCACCACTGTGGCCTGTGATTGCCTGGGCCATACAAATGAAAATCCAATGCTGTGTTACACTATCCCTTTGGAATACAGCTGATTGCACAAGCACATAGAGAACGTCTCCAAGGCCTGCTCCTGCAGCCATGACAGAGGAATACAACTCTGCATTTTCCAAAGGGTGTAAACATTAAGGGGGCTGGACTGTGGTACGGTTTGCAGTACTGTTGGAAGGCTGCAGGAAGGTCATGGGTTCAAATGGGTTTTTTCCTTGTACACACCTCAGCTAAGACTTTGACTTGTACTAATTCTCAAAGAAGTCAACTAAAGAGGTTTAGCATTACTTTAGGATATTAATACAATATTTACAGACAATTTCTACTAGCATCTGGTACAATAAGTGTAAGTTATTATCATGACTCCCAGATAAAAAGATATGTGCTTAAATCTCTACAGCCTCTTTTTATGCTTAGAACTCTTATTTTGAAGAAAGAAATGAAGCAGTTCCTGTGCTATCCTGGATTTTGGGTACCGAACAGATAACAGTAAGAGAGTAACAGAAGAGATATAAATAATTTTTAAGCAGCTGGAGAACCATCAGTCATTGTCATTGTTCACAACCTCTCTGTCTGTCCACTGATTGGTCCGTTCTAAAACCAACCAGAAAGAATCCGAGTCACAGGGAGAAAGCCCAGACTGAGCTGGAAGCGAGAACTTCTTTTTAAGCGGAATTAAATACAAAGGCAATAGGCAGGCTAATCCACCTCTAATTTACTAATTCCAATTAACTATTTCAAAGTCACAAGGATATAAACTTGTTAAATAGGGCTTATTTTGTATGTGGGTGTGCATGAGTGCAGAGCGCTCTTTACTGACCCGTACCTCCATCTCCTTGAGTACAGGATGGTCCTCAATACCAGGAAAGAGGACCCTCATGGCATATGTGCGGTAGTCCAGGAAGGGGATTCCTGCACCATCCAGCTCCTGGGTCAGTTCATGGATGTCTGTCTGCAACTCTGCAAAGGCTGCGAAAATGGCAAGGAACATTGCTTAGACATGTCAAATGAGCTTATAAACCATCCTCAAGAAAAACATAATTGCACTTTGAAATCTTTCATGTTTCAAAGACGAAAAAGCTCAAAAAAGAAACTGAAAGGTGGAATAGAGGAAAGGCGTTTGCATCTGGGAAGCTGGAGGGGAGTGCAGAGTGTTAGAACCCACACATTACATGCTGCCACCTCACAAACTCTTGTTACACACACACACACACACACACACACACACACGCACACGCGTTCTGTTTTGGCCCACAGCTAAACACACACCCTTGCGCCCAGATGATTTATGTGAAAGCATGTCAGTGTTTGTACACATTCTCAGCTCCCGGACAGCATGTGTTCTGACCCCATTCATTGAACGCGACTCCTTTTAATCGGGGAAAAATCTCTCAAACATATCCTAACTTTTCTTAAACTGTCTCAAGTGTGTTTCATATAGAAAACTCCTTAAGGAGAAAATATGGAACTCTGGCATTAGGACAACTGTGTGTCTGTGTGCTCTGTTGCCTCATCTGAAATACAGCACACACATTGATACGTAATCCAAACAAATAAACCAAAGCCCAGACTAACAGATGGCTCGTGTCACCCTGTCTTCCCTCCCCATCTCTCTTTCTCTCTCTCTCCTCCCTTCAATGTGACATCTTTAAAGTCACCTTTCTACCTCTTAATCTTCCTTTCATTCCTCCCTTCAGATTCCCAATGTACTCCACTTCTCTCACTGCTTTACACCCATTTCACTTTGTGGTAAAATACCCGGTCTCTCAAGCATGTCCCTTGGCAAAAAAACTTCAATATATATTCTTTACTATTTTATATGACATACCAATACCGGGTAGAATATAATGGACAAGTGCACTAATGATTGGTTTGGTGGAGAAATCATTTTCAGGCAGAGCGCTTTGCAAGGAGAGCATTTTTCTGAGAAGCTGCATTGAGGTTCAGCATAACTCAAGAGGAGCCGCAAAAATCCACAACTCAAATGGGAGAATTTGTCAACAAGAAAACTACTAGTTGTGCACTCCACCAATCTGGCCTTTATGGAGCAATGCCAAAAAGATTTGGTGCAGTTTTAGTGCGCACACAGTGGTGGATACTTCCTTGTCGCAGGAGGCCACATCCATTCTGAAGCCAGCGTCTGATCCGATTAATGATAGACTGGCACTTTTACCGAAGCCAATTAAGTTGACCTCCTTTTCGAAAATATTTGTGCCCTGAATATTAAGTTGTATAGATAATGAAATGCAAAGTTTTAAATAATGAATTGTTGTTGGATTTTACTTTTCTTAAATCTGCGGTTTGAACTTTGAATGTATATTTCATGGTATCTATTTTGATGTTTCTGAAAACATGTTTATAGTACATAAAAAATCAAACTGTCAAAAGAAGACAACAATGCATCTAATGTATTGTGTTTACATATTTTGCATGCCAACAACTTTTCTTGATAGAGTTTTTGATAATTTATTTGACGGGTTGTGAACAAGACTGTCATGACACCGTCATAGTCATGACATAACACCCATCATGAACACGAGTAAGTCTTCATGAATATTTATGACTGCTGTCATAAAGTGTCATTCAGTAAATCGTGACACTTTCAATGCAAAGTTGACATTATTCAAAAATGCTTTTGTAATGACAACTTGAGATTAACCAAGAAATCCTGATCTGACATAAATTTTGTTCTAAAAGTATTACTGATTAAACTTTAGCCATAATAACATAAAGCTACATAATTTTTAAAGTTAACTTGTGAAGTTAAAAATCTCTGGGATTTTTTCTCTGGGATTTTTTTCCTTTATCTGGCTACCCGTTTCAATCTATCACTTTGTTCATGTTCATCCACCTTTCTTCTCGCAGATAGTAGTGAAAGCTGGGAAAAGACGGGGTCGGGGAATGTAGACTTACTGTTGGCACACCCCAGCCAATCGCAGCGTGACCCGCTGTGTGAGTGTATATGTGTGTGGGATTGCAGGTAGTTTCTAAAGGGCAGGAAATGAATACAAGACAGGGGGAGAGGTGTGAAGTGGCTACGAAGAAAAAACAAAAGTGTTGATGTCTTTATCTGAGGGTCTCTGCTTTAAAGGCCATCTAAAATCTCTGGGTATGAAATGCTGACGCCTCACAACATCACAAGACAATTTTAATACAGTATTTTAAAGTAGCATATTGTGATGTTTGTTTGTTTTTTTACATTCATCAGGCAGGTTGGTTTTTAATTAACTGTATTTAAAAACCAACCTGGCTGATGAATGTAAAAAAAAAAAAAAAAAAACATCACAATATGCTATTTAAATCCCACACTAGCAACTTGTCTTGAGGCAGTTTGTTCAGAGGTTGCAGGTGTGTTATGCATCAGCAAATGTAGCCTCGAGCTGCTTCAGTCCAAGCAAACACTTTTAATGCAGTTTGATAAGCTCAATCTGATGTTTCAACTTCCTCCAGGCAGTTTTTGAAAAATAAGCAGCAGTACATTCCTGGCCCTATAAATAGATTCTGTTGTCATATCATGTCTACGACTGCCTTGGTTACCGGTTTCTCTAGCCATTTATCAGACGGCATAGCACAGAAGAATATTTGATGTCTGTGACTCAATTAAAGCTCCTATTTGGAGTTAGAAACTCACTATTGCAATATTGTCGGCCTCTGCTGATGATGTCATTTTTATTACTGGTATCAGTTCATACCAGTACTGATCAAGATAAAGATCCAGACTCCATAATCTGATGCTAAAATGTGATGCGGTTAACTTCTAAACCTGTTAATTCTTTGGGTTGGACACATTTTATATTATTAATTCAATGTATTCAAAATAAGGGTGAGATAAAAAAAGAAAAATAAAATCTATGTGAGCATATACAGCTAAAATAAACAATGATTTTAAGACTTTTGAAACATCTTTATCAGGAATGCCAACAAATATCTCTGAATATCTGAGTACTTAACTCTGTATGTAAAGTTTTGTGATTTCTGAAACAGAAAGAAGTTGGTATTTCATTTTGCTGAATACAGGAGGTAATTACAGAAAATAACAGGACCTATAAGAACACAAAAGTAATTTCATAAAAACAGAAATTTAGTAGTGCTAAATTTGTTTGATTTTATTAAACTGGAATGGTGTTTTTGTGGATGTGTCCTATTTATTCTGATAAGAACATCGGGAAAGTTTCCCCGAGTTAAACTTGAACAACTAGCTAAAACCAGTGCAGAATAAACTATATTTATGATGCGGCTTTATTCAAGTCTCTCAAAACAATGGAACAAATGGAGTGATCTCTTTTAGATATATTAGGATGATCATGTTATCAGTATTCTCCTTTTCCTTCACCCCATCTGCTTCTCTCACTGCTCTGCCAGCAGCCCAGCATCAGCAGCCTCTCCCTGGATCTATGCTGCTTCTTGCCAAATGAATATATGCTAAAGCACTGGTGTGCAAGTTTCATTCGATCCCTCCCTGGGCTTCAGCTGTTGCCAAGCCACTCCTTCCCTACAACCCCTTACTTTCCCACCTCCATGCCCCGTCTCTTTCTATCCTCCTCTCCCCTCCCAACACTTCTTGGTGTAGAGGACGGTAAGGCCAGCCAGGCTGCTCCCTTATGGGGAGGAGAGACAACATCTGGTGGCTGGCTCAGATCAAAGTGCTCCTCTGGAAACGCACCAACACCCACGTAAACATGCACACACACACTGCTGCGACCGAACAGCAGGGGAGTGTTGGCATCGACTTGGAGAGCAAAGCAGGAGACCAAGGGAGAAAGAGCAGACTAACAACTTGATAGGACTGTTAATAGTATGTTGTGCAGCTTTGATGGGAAGTTCGAAGGATGGAACACAGTAGAGGAACAGCAGTATCAACAGTGTTGAGTTTGTTGAGAATTGAGTAGGTTGGCTTAGGGTAGCACCTCTTACCCACCACTCACCTTCTTTGCACTCCAGGGCGACCCTAGACTCTAGATTATCCATCTGCAGCTGCAATCGTTTCAGGGTGCGGTCGGCATCCCGGGACTTCCTCTTGTAAGCGATCAGAACCGCAATGATGACAAACAGAAGCAGGCCGCCACCTATCCCAATGCCAATGATGGCAGGCAGAGTGAGCAGACTGTCGGAGTAGATCTGCAGTGTCCCAGGTGAAGCCTCGAAGCCTCCGACGCGGACCTGGCAACGACATTAATGCAAGGAAATTTTAGAAGCTCATGAAAGACTGAGAAAAGGGGGAGACAGAACAGTAATAGTGTCCTGTATTCAGTGACAGTAGCCTTTAAAAGATTTTCACAAACTGATGCCATTGGCAATTTTATTGCTCTCTAACCTGCAACATTTAGGAACCTCACATGTACTCAGAATGTAAGCAACTTATTCAAAAGGCCACACCTGCACAAGGAATACAAATCCAACAAAATTAAAGATAAAGAGACAAAAACCATATTTTTGCAAAACAAAAATTAACAAAGCACTAAGTTTTCTATACATTTTCAGGACCAAACTGCAGACTGTTCCAAACTTAAAATGGCAAAATTCTCATCTATCTTTAAAGTAAAAAACACAAATGTTAACCATGAATTTTCTCAAGGTCACACTTTTATTAGAAACCTTGTAAAAACACAAGTAGGAAGTCCAGATAGAAAAACATATGCAGTGATGGAGTCCAGGGAAAAAAATCAAGGTGAAAAAAGGAGCAAAAAATAAAGGACATAAATAAAGGAGTTATGAAGGCAGAAGGAGAAGAAGAAAAAGAATAGGAAAGGAATGAAAAGGGAGGAAGAAAGGAAAGAACAGATAGAATAAAGCAGCATTTAGAAAAAGGAGCAAAGGGAGACAGAAATAAGAAGGAAGAGAGAAGTCTTTTTCTTTCCTTCTTTTAAACTTCCAACAAAGATTGAAGAAATGGAAAAGGAAGGAAAAAAGTAAAAAGGGAAAAAAGAACAAAAAAATAAATAAAAAGAGGAAGGGAGAACAGAAGGCTGTAGAGTAAAAAGGAAGTAAGGAAGTATGGATAGGTGGATACGGCACTGAGACAACAGAATCTGAAACAAAGACGGTCCAGAAATTCAAACAATGTTGCACACCCGGAAAATACGTCTCTAGGAAAATATTCCAGATTTATTTTATTTTTTCCAGGCAAGGAAACTTTTAAGCATCTAACATGAAAAACAAAGCTGTGCCGGGTCAAGCTAAGAACAGATGTAAACTCCACTAAAATATTTTTATTTCAGCCAGAAGAGGAAATATCTGCACTCTACACATTTTGGACCATACCTCAAACAGCTGAAAACTGCAAACATGAAATGAAAGAAATCCTGAGAAACACTCCCTCCAAAACATGTTCTTTTCACCCCCCACTTCATACCCCCTTTTAACAGGCTTAGGTCTATGAAATAGGAAATGAAGGAGGGTAAAAATAGACACAAGACCTCTCATGCCCGCTAGCCATTTTTTGGTATCCACTGAATACCAACACTCTTCAAATGCCAGGGAGGATGCCAGCCAAACCAGTCTGATCAAAAGCCTCTAAGACACAAATACAGTCACAAGCACTGCCAACATTACGGGAGAGGGGATGTGTGTGTTCGTGCGCTTGCAGCTATCTGAATAGGAGAAAATGTAGAGTAATTGGAGGTATTTGGGTCGAATAGATGGGGGAGAAGAGAATGAGATGAATGAATGAAAAAGGAGGAAGTGGATTGACGTATCAGAGGGGGATGAATTGAGAAAACAGCATATTGAGCAGAGGATGTCACATAAACGTGACAAAAAGAAACATGAATGCTCCATCAGTTAAACCAAACGCATAATAGTGGAACAGGAAATATCAGCTGCTAATCAGGAGGAAAGTATAAGTCAGGATGGGATAAAGCTTGTTTTCCAGTTGCATATGTAAAATCTGCTTCTCACTATGCTTTTCTCAAATAAGGTCAAAATAAGAAAAAAGGAAAAACAAATTGATTTAAAAAGCTTACTTACTGTAACTTTAGTACAATAAGGAAAACCAAATACATTTAAAAAGTTTACTTACTGTGACTTTATGCTCTCCGGTCAGATTAGGTGATTCACACAGCAGCTGACTCTCAGACACGGTGAGGACGCAGGGCATTTCTCCGATCAGCACCGTGTAGTTTAGCTTAGAGTTTCCTGGGGCTGCAGGAATTAGGTTGCGGCCCTGGAAACAGACACACAGGTAGCTCATCAGCTCAGAGTGTGGGAGTAACAGCAGTCATAAACAGATTCTCCGCAACTGCATGTTGGCATTTTGAAAGCTTTTAGGACTGTATGAATTATTATAGTGCTGAGAGTTTAAAAAAGCTGAATTTACTTTAAAAATTGCCTTGAGTTTATCTGCACTGTTGGGTTTAGATCTTCCAGGTTCGCTATGTGATTTACATCAGATGAGCTTACTGAACAACCAAACACTTATGCTATAATCATAAAAGCAGGTATTTGTATTGGTGCCAAGTTCAGACTCTGGATGAAGTCATCACCTAGTGGATCCTTTCCAAACTCTTGAATGGACTTTTCTTAACGCTGATCTCAAGAGCAAGTTAGATTTTGCTTCCACTAAACTTTTACTCTCAGATAAAATGCTCTGTGAACAACCAATCTCTGTAGAAATACCTACGCCCCCTTGTGGAGGGTGTCAGAGATTGTAGTTTCCCAACTGACCATGGAGAGTACATGGTCACTGGAGCCAGAATATTTTCCTATAAAACTTAATTTTTATGGGTTTTATGCAATATTCACCTTTTACGAGAGAGAGAAATTAGTCTTTGCATCAGCCATAAGCTATAATCACCTACATTAACAGAAATAAAGGCTTTAACTACATTATTACATATAATAACTACAGGGGGAAGGGGAATCCAGTCAGTTACTGCATTTAAAGAACTGTTGGTGAAATTTACTTAATGCAGATTGCTTTCTTTCCACCTTAAGTCATTGTTTCTTCATTTATACAATTGCTTTGTTTTGCAGAGAGAGAGAGAGAGACAGAGAGAGAGAGAAAAAAATCATTTCCCTCCTTCCAAAAGACAAACAAAAACACGAAACAAAAAACACAGAGGCTTTCCCGGAAAATATTTACTGGATTAAATTTTTGGTGCATTTCTGAAAGTTCTTACCACAATCAAAATTTGTCACCATGGTATAATATTTAAAGATGTATAGGAGAGCGTTGCTAGTCTTCATTTCCTAAACCCCTCCCTGATTTGAAGGAAAAAGAGGCTTTGGTTTCCCATGAAATTGCACGATAATTTTCCTCTCGCTCCTGAAAGGCTTTGAAGTTCAGGGGTGAGGAAGTGGGAGGGTGTCATTAGACAGAGTGGGTGGGTGGGACAAATGCACACAGTATACAAACGCACTCTGCCTCGGCGGTTCATAGTAAACACGGCTGTGAAGTCTCTCTTCAGATGTTCCTAGATAAGAATCTGAGCAGGTGCCTTAGCAACACATGGACCCACTTTAAAAACATGACTTGCTTTGCACCTGATTTGAAAGGAACGGTTTAAACATTTATTTTTCCCCTTAAAGGTCTTCAACACCCACTGGAGAAAAACAGGTGGAGAAATATCCTTCGAGATTTAAGAGTGAGCCGTGCTGAAAGACAGATGGCGAAAAGCAAATGATTGCAAACAATTATCAGCAGCTTATTAGCTGAAGAAATAGTACATTTTCTTCAGCCCATTTGCGAGATTAATTGTTGAACACTTGACGAATACACACATTACAGGAATCCTAAAATCTACTAATGCGGCCCTTCCTGTGCATCGACTTAGTGCTAACACTCAGCTAACCTTCTTTTGTCCTGAACTCCTGGTGTGTGGAGACATTTATGCCTCAGCTTCAGAGAGCAACCTTCAATATAAAACAGCTTTCATGTAAAACCACAGCAAACTCAGCCCATACATTCAGATTCCTCTCAGACAATCCAGGTAAACAATGAAAGCTGACATAAAACGGGAAAGATGAGGCATGAAGGGACAAAGAAGGGAAAAAACACACAGACACGTCGACTGGGAAGGGACACAGAGAGGAAAAATGGAGGGAAACATTAAACACATCATTTAGCAGGAGACTAAAAAGAATAGAGTTTGACAGAGAGAAGGCCGTAACAGATAAGTGCCATGAACACAAAGCAACTTACCTTGAGTATGAGCGGTGAGCTGGGCTTCAGTTCCATCTTGGGACCGAGACTTTCAAACTCTGGGTCTGGGTAGTAGCTGAAAGTCTCATTTATCACCAGCACGGAGCGCACGCCATCCATGACGAATCCAATCTCATCAGGACTGGTGCCCATCTCAGAGAAGCTTTTGCCAGATTTGGCCACAGAGGGCGCCAGACAAACCATGACTGTGTTGTTGAGAACAGTGCAGTTCTAAAATACAGGGAGAAACAGCAATACAATAAAGATATGTCTTGAGCAGGGACTAGCCATTTCACGTCACCATTTAATTCTTTTTTAATTTTTTTTATTTCTAACATATTATGGATCACAGAGAATTACATTTTTCATTATGATTATTAATCTAACAATGGTAAGGAACAAATATCAACAGTTTTAAATAATTCTGAACATTTAAATCTAAAAACCTTTTCTCAGATAGACTGTATGATCAGTATGATAAATGAGATGCAATTATAAAATAGTGGACTTAGTTTAAAACCCTGGTCTACAAGGGTCTTTTCTGGATGCAAAAAAATAGCAGTGAGGTAATTATTTCGTATTCTTGAACGGGTGTGAATTTATTTTTAGCTTCTGTCAAAAAACTTTAAGCCAAAATAATCAATGGGCTGGCAAAAGAATAGTGTTAGAATGTTAAAAATCAACAAAAATGAGCATAATCTACATATGAATCAATATGAAAGCAAGAAAGTCCCTTTTCTTATTTTCATTCATATTCAGCTGCCTTGTCTGTAACTATTCAGAGTTGGCATATAACAATGCAACAGAAATCCAGACTTTTCAAGATAAAATAACCCTACTTCCTACTCTGAGGCAGTTTCACTGGAGTAGGAAATAAAAAGGTTAACTCAAGCACGAGCTCTGTTATAAGGGCTTAAACAGGGTTATGTGATGCAACTGATTAAATGTGTCTGTAACAACATAATGAGGAGAAGGCGGCCTAATAACATCAGTGCTGTAATCAGTGTTGATATCATCTGGATATATCCTGTGGGATTCGAAACTTAGAACAAATTAGCCCCTAATGACGGAGAGAAACTGAAGTGGTCAGCTCATGGCTGCCAACGGCAACACAGGATGGCAGAAGCAACCTGGGATAAATTCACCTCCATTGTTAAAACGCCTTGAAAATGTTTTCAAACCCCTTGAAAATTTAGACAGCTCTATGATCTAATTTGGATACTTTCTGAAAGCACATTGGATTTTATTTAAGGGTATCAAACTAAAGGAAGTCAAAGGTATAAAAACGACTGCCAGGCACCACACTTTGTCTTACATGTGTCACAAAGTGAGAGATCTGTGTTTGTAAAAACACCTTGGATGAGTGGTGTTTATAGGTCAATAAATAAAGGTCTCTGCAGTTATGTTGGGGGGACAAAAGGAAAGTGTGGGATATATATATATATATATATATTTAACTCGAAGTGAGAGAGGGAAAAAAAAAGGTTAGTTGAGCCCCGTGGTGAAGGGTGAGGAGAGGGGGATTTGCAAGAGCAGCTTTATTGCTAGTTGACATTTCAAAGGTTAAACTGCTAAAAGAAAATTCAACATCAAAAACAAACAGAAAATGGGCAGCTTGACCGACAGGTCAAGACTATGAGTGTATGTATATTGAGTATGTATAATCTACCAGTTAGATTGACCAAAGAATGGGAGAGATGAAGACTGAATCCCGTTTCCTAGGGTTACCCACAGTCCTCCCCCTCCATGTTGGCACTTAATCAGGTTGGGGTTAAAATATTCCACTGAGGAACGTAACGCTCTTTGAAGAAGCTTATAAAAATATCAGTTCAATTACTTAGTTTAAAAAAAAGTACATTAATTGTAAAGTAATGTTGAATACAGTAATTTTGTTGCTCACTGAGGATGAACTAAAACTTTATAGAAAATTTGTTATATAGTTTATAAGTCTTTGCTCTGGTTGCTGCATATTTTAAGGAGAAACGTCCCGCCCCCCCCCCCCGCTTTCATTCACTTAATAATAGGAAGTGAAAATTATTAACACCTGTTAACTGCTCAATGACATGGCAGAAGTACATTTTGTAGACATGCTGACTTTCAGAAGTTCACACCGAGCATCAAAATGGAGAGAAAAAAAAAAAAGACTAAAGGATTTGGAATGGCTGTCTAGAGTATAAAACAAACATCTGATATCTTGTGGAAAAAAAAATAGCGTCCAGAATCTAGATAATAACTCTCATACACTTGTTACATTCAAGATATGTGGAAAACTGTGTCAGAGCCACATCAAGTCCAGCCTTGAACTGACAGGCTACAACAGCAGAGGACCGCATCAAATGAAACTCCTGTCAGCCAAGAACAGGAAACTGAGGCTAGAACTGACTCACCCTCATCAACATTGGAAGTTCAAACACTAGAATGAAGATGTCTGAGAAGACTTGATTTCAGCAGCAATGTTGAAAAAGGAGGGCTCAGAAGTTGCCATAGACAACATGAAAGCGTGGATTTATCATTCTTTGTTTAAAATGTTCATGCTGCTGGCGGTGACTGTCTGATCAAATGGGGGAGGAGGATCCTTTAAGAGGAGACTTTAGGCTCCAACTGAGCAATGTTCAACCATCACACCCCACATACTGCTACCAACATGTCAAACCATAATGACCACATGTTAGTAGGTGTTGCACCATGTCATACAGCTCAAACCAACTCAAACTGGATTCTTGAACAAAGCATTGAGTTCACTGCACTCCAATGGCCTCAAGTCAGGAAATCTCAAACCAGTACAGCAACTTTGAGATGTGTTGAATGAGATTAACATGAACCCGGTTCAACAAAATGCACTTAAGCTAGCTGATAATATTAAACCACATGCGTAAATATGTTTAAAGATGACAGTCTAATTTTTATTTTGGCGTTGCAATAATTTAAATTCAGATACATGTTTTTTTTTCAAGTTGAACCAAACACGTTAAAACCATCAAAACTGATATTGAGACTGTTACTGTGCCATTAAAAATATATGTAATATGTATAATTTTTCCTCTCACCTACCAAATCCAATCAGTGGCTGTTCTTGTGTTGTCAATAATATTAATAATAATACCGTAATAAAGAAAAAAGAAAGTGCGGGTGCAGACTCTGAAACTCACATTTTCGGACTGTCCTGCTCCGTACTTGGCTCTCATTTTGGGCTCTTTGATGGTGGCCAAGTTGGTTCCAGTTATGGTCAGCATCGTGCCTCCACTATAAGAAATACATATAGAGAAAAACAACTCCAGCTTATTAAAAGGGAAAAAAAATCTAAATGACAATTATGCAACAGCAAAAGAAAAGCACGATTTTTATAAGCTCTTATGCTTCCCACTGTGTTTTCCTGCTGCTTTTATGCAGAGATAAAAGTGACTAAATCTGTTCTCTGTGGGATTCAGCAGGACCCTTCAGATGGCAATTCACCAATAATGTGCCGCCTTTCACCTGCTTATTCATGGAAACCATTTTTGCTGTAATGAGTGTGATGCTACAACCGTCATCTGAATGTTAAAAGCTTGTTTAAACCCAAATGTAGGCAGGGGTGAAAACGAGGTGAATATGTAGTTATTTCAGACGGCAGAAGCCTCTGGCCTCTATTCACTACATCTCAGCAGTCAGAGGACATACAACCAGTGTAATATCGCTGCATTTTTTAATAGGAAATGTACATAAGCACACGTGTCAAGACGCACAGTTTTGACCTTTATGGGAATATATGATGATGACCGGCAGGGACATGGGATAATGTGGGCGAGACGCCCATGTCTCCACACGGCCTCGTCGACAGCCTCTGCTGGCCCATGAGGCTGAACTTTATCTGACGCAAGGCTTTCTGACAGATTCTGTTTAAGTTGGCTCACAATGTATCCAAGTCCAGAGCTAATGCGAGTCACCCCCGGCATAAAAATGATGCACTGGCTGAAGATCCTTTGGCTCAAACAATTCCAGAACAAGGCAAAGTACTGTCGTAAAAAAAATAAAAGATGTTCTGTATCTAAGCTTATACTGTGTGAAAGAAGGTTTTTGACCCTTACACTAATCATGTTTGTCTGTTCTCAGCAGTGCTACATAAAGACCCTTAAACCATATTGCTTAGCATCATAAAATAAAGACATACAACCAGCCTATTCTCAATTTCCGAGTTGGCTGTGTTGAGTTTGGGCCAAACAAAGCTGTTATTAGGGGGGAGGAGATTTAAATTGCACAGCTTTTAGTAAAATTGGCCTTGAAATGGACAGAGACCAAGCAGGACGGGAACGTCACCTGAACCAAGAAAAGGCTGAGAGGCTTCCAGGAGGCCACACGCTGTGGTTTCTGGGGTGGAAAGGGAACACATAAGATCTCTTCACATGTGGTTATATGCTTTGTTGGTGGAAGAATAGAAACCACAGCTGTAGAACAGCAAGGTAAACACACGTATCAATATAACAAAACTCTGACAGGCAACACCTGTCAAAATTCTATACTTCCCTTTAAAGTTTATATTTCACTAAGAATCGATGACAGATTTTTCAAAAGGGGTCAAGCTTTCAAACATCAGGAAAATACCTGCATCAAATGCCAGATGCTTCCAGAATGTGTAGGAGGCCTGTAGGCATTACTTTAAAGTTGTAATAGGACTGTTAAACAAAATCAAGTTCCTCTACCTTCTCTCTGTGGTGCCTCAGCCAGCTGCAGAAATATATCAAAGTCAGGGGGAGAGCTTAGCAGTGTTAATCACCCTGGTGTAGCCGCTGCTCACAGCCTTCCCCATGATCTCTGTTCCACTGCAGCTCTTCCCCCACACTGAAACCTGTCATGAATGCAGGGGCCACCGATGAAGATAGATAAACAGTTTTCCAGTAAGGTCGTTGTAGCCAATCAGCAATCTTAAGCTTGTATGCTGTCTGGAGGAGGGTTTTAGTGCATGATTGACAGCCCTAAGTCCCTCCTTCTGGCTCCGATTGGTTATTTCTGACCTCCTTTGGAGTGTTTCTACAGATGGCAAAAGGAGCACCGGGAGAAGATTTTTTTTTTTTCCCACAGATTATATGACACCTATGACTCACTGTAAAGACATAGTGACAGTTTTAACAGATATGCGAGTAACATGCTTATATAAATGTTACATACATATGCAGTTTTTAGTAAGACACCATTAGGATGTGTAATGACTACAGAGCCAAGTGTCAGTGGTTTCAGTGGAGGATGCTTCTTCCTGATGAAAAAAAAGAAGCCAGTGCATCTCCCCAGAAATACAAAGTGGCCAATAGGAGAAACTGTGACAAAAATCAGCATTCTGAAAAAAAAAAAAGCCTGATTGGTCAGGTGAACCATGTATCTCCTCTCCTGGGAGCACAAAGTACAAAACCAAAACCCAAACAAAAAAAAAAGAAAAAACAACAACAAACTCAAATCAAGCACTGAGGTCATTTCCCTTAGCTTCTGCTTTATTCTTCTTTCCAACTCTCAATCTTCAGTTCCCTCCTTTTAAGATTCCTCATCCTTTCACACCCATTTCTTGTGATGTGAGAGGTTGTTTCCCTGCAGAGTTTTTAAACGCTTTTATTTTCACCTCGACCCCCCATGACAACGCAGATGATGAGTGCTACACTTGACACAATGTTTGAAGTGGGAAAAATAGGACTTGGTACAGCAGTCAGGGTTGAGATAAATACTCAAGTGCCTTGCAAAAGGATTGAAATTAATTGAATTTGTCCACATTTTACACAGACTTAAAATTACTTAAAAAACAACAACAAAAACTGTGGCATGCCTTTGAAGTCTGATATTTGTTAGAGACCTGGGAACACATCAAACAGGTCAGCTATGGATACATTTAGAGCATGGTTAGTTCATAAAACAAAACACCAAGCTTTGAACACTTCGCAGCACACCGTTTAATCCAACAACTGAAAATGGAAGAAGCATAGCACAACTGCAAACCCACTAAGACACTGACAGTGACAAGACGAGCAAAGACAGCGTTAACCAGAGAACCAGCCAAGACGCCTATGGTAACTCTGGAGGTGCTGCAGAGATCCACAGCTCAAGTGTGGCAATATGCTGACAGGACAACTGTGATGACAAGAGGATAGCCCTTTTAAAGAAAAGTCCTTTCATAAGAAAGTCTCACTTGCGTTTTGCCACAAACCACCTAAATTACAAAGTAAATGCATAAGAAATGAGCTCTGGTCAGATGAAAACAAAAAAGAATCTTTTCAGCCTACATACCAAATAATCAAATAATTGCATATCACACTAACACACCATTAAATTGTAAACCATACGAGACAACATCATGTGCCTGGATGTTTTTCTTCTGTAGAGACAGTAATGGGACGATTTTGAAACTCACATACCCCTTTCCTACAAAGTTACAATTCTTCACTACTTCCTGATGGTTAGTCTATTATATAAAATCCCAATAAAATAAATTGAAGGTTTTTTTTAATACAACCAAATAAAATGGAAAAACTCCTAGATACCTGAAATATTTTGAACGGCACCAAATCTGGACTTTATTCAACAAGAAACCAATTAGTTTCTCTCCTGAAACTAACATAAATATTTCTATCTTTCGCTCTGAATACTCACTTCTGCAATTGCGATATTTTGAAAGTCTAAAAGGAATTAAAGAAAATGCAGAACTTCCTGGAACTACATAGCACTTTAAAAATAACTAGAGAGTTGAAAGTGTGTTGGTGTCCCTTCAGAACCAAACAGGGGAGGAGTTTCTAGGTCATGCTTGAGAGCCCATTAGGATGTGAAAGCTTCCAGCTTTGGTTTTCTTCCCCTCTCCATGGCAGCTTGAGTTTGCAGAGGAAATCTTCCTGTGGCTACGCAGGCTGATTTCAATAAGTCAAGAAATATTTACAGATACATCTCTGTTTCAGCTCATCAGTGCACTGCTTCAGGAGTCTCTTTTTACCCCTGTTCTGCTCTCAAAGGTTTACTTTTGAAACATAAACAGAATAAATAACACGCTTTAGGAAAGAGAAATGACGGTGACGATGGAGAGGGAAACTTTGCTTTTCTCTGAGAACCAGACAGGGAATGTGCAGGCAAAATAAAACATTCATCACACTTCACGGAGAGTTTGTGTTTGAATTGGGGTGGCTGCGCTCCTTTAAAAGAAGAGTCTTAACCGGAGGTCCAACCACCTCAAAGGATTAATAATGTATTGAGGCTTTTGTGTGTGTTCTGCAGACAGACACCACATCAAGCGGAATCGGAGATGATAACACTGTACAGATGTAAATTATAGATAGCAAAATATCAAATATCATGCTAATTTATTCAACGGCAGCCATATGGAAACCTGAGAGGGTCATTTGAAACACACCATTTACTAATGACAATCAAACCTGCTATAAATTTCCTCTAAACCGTGGCAATAATTTCATTAGGTTGAATTTCCAGGAGAGTTGCGGAAAGGCTGTGGCGGCTGCTGTACCTGGCGATACTCCAGTCAGGCTCGATCTTGAGGATGGTGGGATCGTCCGTGTAGTTGAACTTGACCTCTGGGTTCCTCAGCTCTGCAGAGTTGATGTCCACCATGACCGGAGTGGGTGTGGGGAACTGCCCCGCCGGCGTCACGCACACGATCTCCTTGCTGCTCCGCCTGGATGAGAAGAAATAGGACAAGATGGAGAGAAGAGATGAAGGTTCCACTCATTGCTCCAAGGACTCAAACTGGAAAGAAATAACGCATCTTTAAAATAGCTCATAAATTATTTATGAGACACACAAAAAAAGCAGAGGTACAACGTCTTGCTGGGAATTATTGATCCACAAGGCAAATATCTTCGACTGAG
Source organism: Gambusia affinis (assembly GCF_019740435.1). Lineage (NCBI taxonomy): Eukaryota > Metazoa > Chordata > Actinopteri > Cyprinodontiformes > Poeciliidae > Gambusia > Gambusia affinis. The sequence continues at coordinate 16,328,078 of NC_057874.1, read as the reverse complement.
AGCTAAAATCACAATGTGGTGAAGTTCTTAGTTGTCTCTCCCTCCCCTCCTGTGCTTCTTCTGGCTAACAGGTCTGAAAAAGCTGATGTAGCTGGTCGTCTCCCTGAGTGATGTAACCCTCTCCCTGATGGATACAACCAGCTACAGCCAGCTGAGAAAATTCATGCAATGGCTTTGTAACAGTAAGTTTGGGCATCATTGCGAAAGGCTTTATGAGAGCTTGGATATATGCTTTTAGAAAAAAATTCTGCACATCTTTACTGTGAAAGCATTTTAACACTTTCACACATTTTACCACATCATAACCATAAGCTCCATTTCACCTTATGAGAATTCTATGGCAATAGACCAACAAACTAGTTAACAGTATTACAGAGAAAAGAAAATGACACACGGCTTATTTAGTAAAAAAGGTACAGTATCTAAATTAATTAGACCCATTTCACTAAATCCTGTTAATAAAAACCAGCGTAATCCAGTTCTGGCAGTTCAGACCAAAGCATATTCATATGTTACAACGACTCAGACAAAAACTACATCTTACGCCAAATGAGAATCTGTGATAAAACTTGAAAATATCTCCCCATCTAGTCTAATAGAGCTCGAGTTGTTTTGGAATGAAGAATTTGCACATTTCTTCAGTTTGTATTTGTGCAAAGCTAATAGAGGCACAACTGAAACTTAGTGCCACTGTGATTGAGTTGAAAAGTAGTCCTAAAATTTATTGAATCAGAATGCTGAATGAATGCTGCGCAATTTTCATTTTTGCTTATAAAATTTAGAAAATGCCATCGAACCATCCTTTTTTTTCTGCAAATCTGAAATTATCATACTTATGCACTATTTGGTCAAATAAAACTCACTTAAGTTTATGGTAGTAACAAGACAAAATATGGAAAAGTTGCGTGAATGCATTTGTGTACAAGTAGGGTTATGAATACTTTTGTAAGGCCCTGTAAGTGACTCAATAATCTTTTTAAGTCCTTCAGTTTTCCTGCAGATGCTTGTACAATGTTCTGGAGCAATCTGATGACGAAGGGAGCAAGCCGATCTATACACAACTCTTCCTTCAAGATCCGCTGTGGAAGTAAAATGAAGATGGAAGATGGAGGAGAAGAGGTGTGAAAACAAATTCCTGGAGCCCGTTCTTGGCAACTTGCAGTTTTCGAGGGCGAGATTTGGGCAACTGACCAAAACTCTGGGTTATCGGGCGGCTTTGTTGAACATGTTGCTGCTGCCTCCCGGGGGAGGGACCAGTTCCAACAACAACCAAGAGGAGACAGAGCAGGGGATGAAATTGAAGGACAATAAAAATAAAAAAAAGACGACGAAATGGAAAAGATTTTCCACATTCCTCTGGTGCTGTGTTTCCATGACAACCACTTTCACAACGTCGTCGAAGTCGAGAGCGCCTGTGGTGCGGCGAACGTATTTTTTGACAAGGTTGCTGCCACACAAAAGAAGCCAAGAGAGGATATGGGAAGAAAAAAGGAGGAGGAAAGAAAACGGGGGTTGCATGGGGAGATAAGAGGATGAGTGACTCGGGGTAAATAGGCTTTGATTAAAGCAAAGGCCCCACTGAATACAAAGACGCATTAAAAAGATAGACTCAACCAGGTCATTACTTTGGCCATAAAGGTTATTGCTGCTCAGTGAATGAAAGGCCAAGACTATTATATTCACCTTTCTGGTGATGTGCTACAGAGCTTTAAATTGGCTTCCACTTATTCTTTTGATGTGCTTAAAAATCTTGAAGGTTCCAAGCTCATTAATTCAGCCCGTCACTTGTTGCATTAGAAAAGGAAGCAACTTTCAAAACACATCTGAAAAAAAAATTGGCTCTAAAAATAGACAGTAGGAATAATTTCCTGAGTGATTAAAAGGTTGTTTTTTTTTTTATTTATAACTACATGCTCTTACCGGTATGTCAAATAAAAAAAAAAAAAAAGAAATATGGGTCATATATAACTGAATTTACATCTTGTTTGCAACCCTGGGACATCTTAGCCAAGCACATAAATATAAATATGAAACTGATTGCAGACTCTGTCCACTAAATAATCAATCAAAACAACTATTTCTAAAATATATATATATATATATATAAGGACTAGGGTTCAGCACAAGTTACATTTGTTACTGTAATCATTCGCAACCACATCATTCCTTTGAAATTACAGTCATATTTCTGACAAAACGAAGGTTTCACACTTAAGCCTTTCACAACATAGCTGAACAGTGATATCAGTTTCCTCTGAAAACGCTGCACTATCATTCTCAAAATTGCTGTGAATTACAGTCCTGCAGGTCATCATCTTAGGCGCTGCATTCCTCAGATCTGCTGCAAATCACAAACAGTAACCAGAAATAATACATTATTATGGCACACTTCAAATAAAGGGAGAGAATGAAAGCTGGATTGAATCTAACCAATAGAGATGAAACAAACACATTAGTTATTGGCTATGAAGAAACATGAGAATCTCCCCATCCCCCAAATAACTAGAGATTGATGATCAGAATTTTGGGGTCACTATCTGACAGCAGTTTTTTTTTTTTTGTAAAACTATTGATTTGCAGGTATCAATCTCAGCCAATTTTGATTTTTCTGTATGAGCTATAAGAAATGATTAACCCTTTGAATTAGCAGTAGAGGTGACCTCACAATGCATGTGTGAGAGCATGGCATGTGAGCTATTAGAGCAGTTAGTGCAGCTAAGAGCTACAATTATTAAAACAGCAGTGTGCATGTGTATTCCTTAGAGAATGCAAGTCTTTTAATTAAGATTTCCAAAAGACTGCCAGCATTTCCAAATCCATCATGTGTGATGACAGAGAGGGATAGAAAGCTTGAAAAGAAAAGAAACAGCAACTTTGCTATTCTACGTCCAAATTTTCAGTTGTCTACTTAAGATTTTGCTCTCACTGGGAGCCAGAATGAACAGCAGGCACTATATAAAATATCGTAAAATATATTTTAATTTTAAAAATAAGTTCTTACATCTTTGTGATTCCTCAGATGTCATTTTAAACCCTTTACTGATACTAGTAAATAGATAAATTACTGTTGGCATGAAAAGCTAGTGCCTAGAAACGGTTCCCTATTCGGATTATTGAAATTTCAACCAGAAGGTCGTTGGTCAGAGCAAGTAAAGCTTACATCTCTAATTCCAACCAAAGCAATTTGAAAACACCAAAACTTGTTTCAGCAGTAACCTTAGCAACTTATGATTTCAAAATCTTGCAACACTCAAGATATGTGTACAACATTGTTGGTAAAAAGAGAGGTTTAATTGACAGACTGCATTCCCTTCAGTAATGCAACAATATTACATCAACTAAAAGTAAAGCATCTCAAAATGTGTCATGTGAAACAAACAACGATTGGCAACAGTTCAAAATCAAGATCTCAACAAACAATTATTTTTACCTTTCAAAGGTGCACGGGTGAAGGCCGATCCTCACAATTACAGCGCTGCCTGCATTAAGATGGCTGCCTTCAATGGTGATCCTTGTTCCACCAGACAGAGGACCGGCGGAGGGGTGGACACGGGAGAAATATGGAGACTAATGAAGGGGACGGACAGGTAGACAGGTCAGGAATAACTCTGTGCTTTTAACATGGCTGTCAAATGCAATTACAAAATTAGCTTAGAAACTGTTGTCACAGCTGTATTTTAAATTAGGAACACTTGCCACAAAGGTGAAGGCCTTTGATGAAACAGTTTTGTAGTCGGGGTTGATGCAGGGTTGTTCCCCCACGCAGACCTCCACCTGAGCCTCCTGCACTCTGTAACCTGTCGCATCAAGCAGTCGACACACTATCCTAGAAGACACGGAAAACACAGCGGCGTTAAAGTGGTTTCATAAAGACTGCAATTCTGTTTGTGGAGAGTTGGTCTAAGTGAAATGCAGAAATATATGTGTAAAATTAGCATTCATAAACTTAAAGAACAGCAGTATATGTTGTTGTTAGTTCATTTTGATAAGAACATTTGCAACCATAACTAATATATAAAAGTGAATAAATGACTTATCACTTTTAAATAGAACTCTTAGAGGCCTGTTAAGAAATGCAAGAGGGGCAGCGGAAGTTCTCCAACATAATTCAAAATAATTGCATTATTTATTTTCACATAAAAGTGTTTTTCCTACTTAAGGTTACCCATTTCACAGCAGCTTGTTACGGGGCTTGACGTATAAGGAGAGGACAGCAGCGAAAGGTGAAAGTTTTCCATGACAGAAACTGCTTTAGTTCAAACCCCGCTTTACAAAAATTTGCAACAAAAAAAGTTGTTGGGGAAGAAAGATACAAGAAGACGCTCAAGCGTACTTCATGATGTTCTGAAGAGGAAAAACTGTTTTCCTAATCCGTCGACGTGAGTCTAAAATCTGTCTGTCCTATAGCAAGAGTGTGTCCTTTATAAAACAACAAATGTTAAAAAAAAAAAAAAAAAAAAATCTCATTTGAAATGGAAGAGTTTTCTCTGCTCCTGTGTACACTAAGCCTGCATTAGTTCATACTGTAGAACCATAAGCAGAGCACATGGCCTTGGGCGCTGGCTGGCCAAATGAAAATCCACTGGAGAAATTATCGAGCGACGAGAAGAGTGGTAGTGCAGCCTGCAGGGACACACACACATACACACGCACACACACCATACACACAAACTTCATGTTTCAGCCACTGGAGACACAGTTGACTGTTAATTAGCCAGAGCGAACGAATGAGACAGAGAGAAAAGGCGAGAGTGCAGACCAGAGAGAGGGGAAGAGAGAGCTCAGAAAATAAGGAGAGAGAACATTAAAGAGAGAGAGGCTGATTAATTGAACGTGCTCATATCTTACACATCTCCTCAGCTTCCCCACCCTGGGATAAGTTGTTAACTCTGCTGCTTCCTTCCTTCCCTGCAGGTGGCCATAGCAACCACGGCACGGCGGCGACAATGAATTTCACATTCCGATGCCGCGCGCATCAATTGTTTTTACTTTTCCTTCCATTTATTCCCAGGTCTCCTGGTATGACAGGGGGCCGCGATTAAAATGCTGGACATCTCTCAGTTTGAAATGCGCACAGAAGACGGCTGGCTACACCGAGCTGGCACTTAAGTACTTAAAAGGTACCTCATTTAAATTATTACGTTGAAATGTAAAATTGTAGAGAGTGAAACCTATCCTATTGTGACACATTACGACTAATAAAGCAATAGCTTTTTTCCTCACTACAGGTTTTTCCCAAAGTGAAGTCAATTCCTTCAATTCAATCAAAGAAACAGAGACCAGGTGAAAGGTGGATAAGTGCCGGTAGAACAAAAAGATTGAAGAGCAATGTGTTCACATTTTTACCAAGCTGTTAGAGGACCTCCTCCGCCCCTTTTTTTCCAAGACGCTGACCTTTGACCTGTGCTGTCAGTCCTAAACACTCCTCTGCAGATCTGACGGGGTTACAGGACTATCGAATGAAATCAGGCCACTAATGGCTCCATATGGCTAACATCACTTATAATTAGGATGACAGCCTAACTGCCTACCACGCCCTCCTCCTCTTTCGCGTAGCGCTGTAACAGATTTGCAGCATCACAGAGCTGAAAAGGTTAAACTACAGATGTACCCAGTAATCAGCTGCTGACTGAAATTGGATCATTTTATGCTTTGCGGACCTGAATTGGTAAAAAAAAAAAATCTTCAATTTTAAGATCAGTACACATTAGACCTAACTGCTAGCTGATGACTCTGACAACACTCTTCAACATAGATGCTGTTACTGAGGAAATAATACTAATTTTGCGAGTATTATTATAAGTGAAAGTAGTAAAAGTTGAGATGGAACCACAAATGTTGCAAAACATACTTTTGGCTAATTTTAAACAAGACATTAAGCATGTAGTGAATTTGGAGAGTTTTATTTTTTCCTGCTGGACTAGAAAATCTTGGTGATCGTTTGGAAGCCTCACATCTAGTCTACAGACGGTGAAGGCTGTGCGCAGCTCTTCCAGGGGAAAACTGATACATCCTCAGTGTACAAATGTTATTAATGCAGATTTTTGCATACTCACTGTCTGAAAATTGTTAGGTATATTCTGTTGTCATCCTTCTGTAAGAAGGATTTGTGAAATAACCTCTCACATATATTACAATCATCTCCAGTATTAAAATGCAGTTATGTACATAGTCTATTCTTGTCTATTTGTATTTCTAGTCTATTTTCCATAGCCTGTTTAATTTTTTTTCCACTTTGCATTGTTTTTCTGAGTTAATTTGACTAGGGACTTTCCTTTGAATGAGATTAATAGTTGGTCTTATCTTGTATTTTGCTTTGATTCGACCTGGAAAACAAAACAAAAAAAAAACAGAGAAGTGCATCAAACCTCAATTATTAACTGGTTTCAAGACGGAAAACAGTGGAATTAGCCAATCACTGAGGCACTACTATTAATATTACAAGCCAAAAATAATTCAATTTGGTTTATTTGTATAGCGCCTATTCACAGAAAATGTCGTCTCAAGGTACTTTACAAAAAAAAGTCAATTCAATTACACATGCAATCCAATTAATCCTAGTTATCAAACAGTACATTAAACTCAATTATTCAAATTTGTTCAAAAAGTTCTTTGAGGAAACTCAGCAGATTGCATTGAATCATTGACTTGTGGCATTCATGCCTCCAAGGTGAAATAATGTTTTTCTCTGTTTTATAAATTAACGTACAAAAAGAAGATGTTAAAGACATTTTAGACATGTCTGACGGAGCTTTATACAGAAGCAGAGGTTTATACACAAGCACTACTAAACAATGTACATCAACCATCAGCACTAAATTATGTTTGGCAGGCATATTAGAAAATGAACTTAGGGTTAGTTTACAAGCTCGGAGCTTCCCAGCTGGAATTAGGATTTTGTCATATTTTCGACTGGAAACTCAGAAAATTCTATTTCTGAGTACAAAAGATAAATTTTTATATAGAAAACATAGAGACTGATGGTCACAGCTAGCAAAGCTAAACATGATCATTTCTAATATATGCTAAGAATAGTTTAACCTGTTGGTCGTGTTTTTATTTGTTCTTTTTAAAACAATACTTTATTAACTCAAGAACTAAGTAACATTTATTTTGCTGCATTATTTATATCAGTTATATAAATAGCTAATAATGATTCAAGACAAAGACTGCTCAGCCTAATTTATAGTTAGAAATACTGAATGCTATCATTTATTTAATAATCTAAAAAGTAACACAAGCTCATGACCTTGTTATTTTACAAACACTTTTACTCCGTACAGAAACAGGCAGCTCCGTAGCTAACTCTGCTTTTTTTCTTTTGCACTTTATGTCAAACATTTGATTAAAAAACAAAGGAATCGGGAATCATTTCTGTGTCATGAGGAGAGTTTTCTAAAAATCATCCCTCCCCAAACCCTTGATCAGTCCAGAGATCGGTCTGATCAGGTGGCTCTAATGGCTAAATGCAGCCACACTTATGCTTCAATGAGACAGTCTGTGAGAAAAACTCACCCTTACTCCTCTTGAATCTACCGCTATAAACGGAAAGTTCGTAAATTATAGATCACAATTGACATATCACTACCCATTTTGGCGACACCTGTCGTCACTGGGGAGAGCAGCGCTGTGTTCTGTTGTTTTTACTGTCAAACCATCAAAGTCACATTTCTTGCCTTTCCTTCTAAGTGAGGAGGCAGACAGAAAACTAAGTCAGCTGGGGCTGTGCAGCAAAACTCAGCAAATGAAACATTTGTGTCAGCTGACAGCTACATAGTAAGGACGTGAATACCGAAGATGTCTCAAACTGTCACAAGCGTCCCAAATTTCTTTCTTGTCCCAATTTTTTTTATTCTCCGCTTCAAGAAAAATGAATTCAATATAAGATAGAGACTGCAACTCCTGTTGGGTTCCTTGCAAACTTTTCATACTCATTAAATTTTTTCTCATTTTGTCACATAAAGTTTAGTTTTATGTGACAGACCAACATATAGTAATGTTTAATTCTAAAATGGAAGTCTAAGGACAACTAGTCCAGATTGATTGCAAATAGCAAAGTTTATAATCAACCCGCATCACGGAAATTTTAAATGGATTCAAAACTTTTTGAATAAAATCCACCTGTGTAATTCAATATTATTATAGAATAAACATTCAAAGAACTACTGGTGGAAGACAAACAAGTTTACAAAGAAATTGCTCTGGTTACACAAGAAGCAAAATGCTAAGTGTGGAGAAAAGGTAAAACTTTGTCTTCATAGTGAAAATTGGTTGGTGGCAGAATCATACTGCAGATAAGCTTTTCATCAGTAGGGGAAAAAGATGCTCATCAAAATCGATGAGGAGATGGATAAAAATAAATACAGGGCAATCCTGGATCAAACCCAGTTAGTCTAGAAGAAAACAACCCCCAAAGATTTACATACACTCCATCTAATCAGCTTTTAAGCTTTCAGCTATTAGCAGAAAAGTAACAGAAACACAGTATAGTGACTAACTTTACAAAGCTGGATGATGGATAACCTGAAGTACTTGCAGCTGTAAATCCAGTGAAAGGTGGTTCAAAAAGGCAACTGGACTTATTTAGATGGTAGAAGACATTTCACCTTTCATTCAAGAGGCTTCTTCAGTTCAAAACATTTCTTGAAATTCTCACACTTATAAATTGTAGTCAGAATAATAACACTAAACCTTAATTACCCCATTAGTGACCTAACAGCACTGCTGTTGTGACTGCCCTCCTTTGTGTTGGTCTAAAATCCCCACCCAAAAAAATCTGAATTAACAAATTAAAGCCTGTGGTTTCAAGGTGACAGCATGTGAACAATAATTAAGGGCTATTAATAATTTTCCAAAACACAGTGAAGCTGAAGCTATTTCTGAGTAGCTACAACAGGGCACTGTTTATCTTTCTGATGGCAACTGAAGTGTAATGCATGACTCACATGATATTACTTATATCGAAATAAAAAGCAGCTCTGTACAGATGAAGTGACCTTTCGCATTTAAAACAAAGACCTCAGTCATATTAAAACAGACTGAGCCGAAACATAAAGCAAAGGGACTTTTCTGGCTGTTGCAAATAATGCGCTTCCCAGAATGTACTGCTGCAGTTATTAAATGAGAGTTAAATTAAATCTACGACACCCGCTGTGATTCAGAATTTCCAAGAAAGCAGTAAATATAATTTAATGAGAAGAGGCGTTCACATGACAACCGTTTAGCTACAAAGCAATTTCATAGGATGAAAACCACCCACTTCCAATTTTAAAATACTATTAATTTGTTGCATCTTAAAATCAGAAGAGTTGGAAAAAAAAAAAAAAAGAATCCGGCGTAGGAGGCAACATGATTTAGTTTATTCGTTGTTCTTATTTGCGGAATGAAAGTTCATTGTTATCTGCCGTCACATCCACATGGACAGCACGTCTGGACAGCGCGGCGGCAGTACCATACACAGCTCAGGGCGCTTTGAAAGGAATTGGTTCTGTTACAGAGGAGGAAACAGCTTTTAACCTTTACAGGTTTTATGAAACGATGTCTGAGGGAGAGATTGTTGTGCTTAACGCCCAGTGTCACATCGATATGGGACTAGAACAAGCAGGGGAGGTAGAGCGATTTAGACGTAATGTGAATGGATGGGAAGATATCTGACGGTGTCAACGTACTGCTCAGCGCTGATGAACTGGTCCTCCTGAGGGATGCACTGCACCTTCCCGATGCGGACTCCGCCTATGATGTCTTTAAACTGCAGACCCAGGTTCTCACCGGTGATGGTCAGCATGGTCCCTCCCTGTCTGGGCCCCGTCTCCGGGTACAGCTGGCGGAAAGGCAAAACACCAATAAGACATTTAGTAAATTCATAGAAACTTAATGTGGAACACATGTTATTTTTTTTTAAAGAAATAATGACTCAATGCAAAAACAGAAGTGCTTCTTGCAAAAGTATGAATATTTTTTGCATTTTCTCATACACAATTTTGATTTTGTAAAATATTTGGACATCTTTATAATACAGAGCAACCCAAAGTAATACATAATTGAGAAGTGGAAAAAATTGATAAGGCTTTCTAGGGTCTTTATAAGAATGACCATTTCCTTTACTCTGACACCCCTAAAAGAGTCAAAAATCAACATACTTAATGAAGAGGCTCTGTGTTTACAATAAGCACAGTAAAAATACACCAGAGAATACATGTGTATGGAATATCAGTCCAAACTGATTATCCTCCCTATAAAACATGGTGGTGGAGGCATGATGCTGTTGGGATTGATTTTCTTCAACAATGACAGGGATCAGTCTGGTCAGAGTTAATGGATCAATGAATGAATGAATAATACTTTATTAATACTTAGAGGGGAAATTCACCTTTAAGTACAGCCCATCCAAAGAACAACAAGCCAGCAAACATAATGGACATGGCTTGACGGGTCTGAGGTGCCCTTTCATTAGAATGACAACATTAAGTTAGATGATGGGAAAAAAAAAAAAAAATCATATCTCACACTGTGTCCTATTGGACACAGTAAGAGGTTGCAAAATACCTCTGAACATGAAAGCAACACATTAACAACATAAAGGGGGGGAGGCAGCAAAGGCGCCGTGTTGCCCTTCAGCTCCATCCATCCTTTTAAAAAAAACAGAGTAATCCTGGAAGAAGGTTTCAGGCAGTAAGAGGCTGGGATGCTGTACTTACATCAAAATGTGTTTGTACAAAATGTGCGGAATGGGGCTGGGGCACTTTGTGTTGTTCTTTTTTTTTTTTTTTTTAAATCCCAATATAATAATAGATGAAGATTTGCTTTGTGAAGTCACAAAATGTGAAAAAGTTCAAGGGATTTTAACAGCTTTTCAAATCGCTGTATGACGAACGTTGATATGGCCACTGTGTTGTGAGAAAAGTGCTACTTCATCAGCCCTATTAAGTACATATCTGTTCAGTTAAACAATCCCAGTCTGCCAGTCCTCACATTGGACACATCCCTCTAAGACTCACTCCTATCTCTCGCTCAACCAGCGATGATTGATCTGTACATTTAACACTCACAAAGTCTTTAACTAGGGACCCCCTTTCCTTCCCCTCAAGGTCTATGAGAGGTGAGCAGAGGTGCTAATAGCTACCAAGCGCCAGTCTGGTCGCTAATCACTTCCTATTCATCCAGCCCTATATGCAGACAATGGTAATCAGTCACTTCTACCATAATTAGGCCTAAAGCTAATTGGATTAGAGCATGGCAGGGCAGAGGGGTCATTTGAAGCAACACAGAGGGGGAGAATGGGGCTGGACGAGGAATATGGGAGATTCTGCCGGTTGGGTGTCATGATGTTAGTGAGGTAAATATTAGATGTGAAACTCACAATTTTAAAATATCTTGCAACATATCAAAAGGTTATAATAATAAATTTGTTTGTTCTGCAATTACGGTGGTGAGATTAACCATGTTCTGATGTTTGGTAACTGTTTTTCAGGGAAAGTAGCAATTATTTTCATTTACTTGTTCTTACAACCCAACTGATTATATTTGTAGTTTTTGTTAAGATTTGTTTCCTCTATGGATGCCTCTCCATGCCAATATGTGAAATAACTAAAGAATTTAATTTTAATCAGTTGGATAATGTTTTATTTACATTTTTAATGATAACGTTGACATACAGTGAATTTTCTGAAATTTTTAATCAGGCTCGTCATATTCTCCAACTCTTATACTTTTAAACAATAGGAAATTAATTTAATGAATCAAACTTGATGAAAAGTAAAACTGGACCATACTGTACATCTGACAATAACAGCACTTCCTGGAGGTGTTGGAGCCGTTCTGGATAATAATGAGCCTGGTCCTTCAAGGCAACGTTTTTCAGTGCCATACCTTCCACAAAGATCTCCGGTCAAATAGAACTACGGAAACTGTGGCTGGTTAGTGTAAGACACAGCTGCTCAAAACGCTGCTGATAGAAGCGCAGTGTCACGAAGGCCAGAGCTGAAATGCCACAGAGATAAAAATAAACTGCTTTCCATCTTGCACCAGCTCAGATGCTGATGAGCATCTCTTCTCTTCTCCCTCTCGAACCTTTTCAACTTTCCTCCATCTTGCAGCTTTTGCTCTGCTCTAAATGTGCATTTTAAAGGCTCCGGAGTAGTTCCCCAGCCAGAATCTTCAGATATGTTAATCAACTTCTCTTTCTCAATAAGTGGCAGCTTATCAAACACGCATACACACGAGCTGCTACATCAACAGCTAAACAGCAGAAACAAAAAGGCCTTTTTGATAAAAGCCGCCAGCCTAAACACTCGCTCTATTCTCCGCTTGCCGTCACAACGCTTTACGCCCATTCATAGCCTCTTTTTTTCTTCTTTGTAGCATCCTTGTCCTGTTGTGTTGAAGGCTTTGTGTCAGGCCCATTGTGTCTGACTAAGCAGCAGAGCACAGATAGCATCTGCTCATTATAGGAGGGGGAGGAGAACAGGAGAAGAAAGCAGGGGGCACGGAGAGATGATATGCACGCTGCGCGAGGCCTCTGAAGTTTTCTGCAGTGTGAAAGCCTCTCAGAAAAACAAAAAAGTCACAAACAAACTGATGATGGTACTGACATAAATATAAGAGCCTTTACAAGCTGGCTAAGTGAATTATTAATAAGATAATCAATGAAGATGTGTGAAGAACATTATGTCAGAAGTCAAAATCCATTCGGGGCCAATTATAACATTCTAGCTCAACTCTGAGGGCACAGAAAGAGTCGTAAAAAAGTAAACAGCTGACATCTTGCCGTAATTGATCCTTTATGGACAGGAATTGCAAGCATTTATACCGCCACTAGCCCATTTTATGTCTGCTTGTGCAGTAACAATGAGGCTCAGCACTAAAACTCGATCAGCAAATCAAAGCGGTCCAGTCAATAAAAACCTCTAAAAGAAGCAGAATCCATCTCTGTGTTGACAGAGGTCGCCATAAAGTGGCGAAAATGACAAGAGCCTGGGACTTGTAGAGGAAAAATATAGGAAAAAAGGAAAACTTGAGGCGGTAAAGATGCACAGAGGAGAACAATTAGATGAGGAGGCTGAAAATGTTGGAGCCAAATAGCCCACTGTAGAGAAATCACTGGCTTTTTCATGTGCACATAAATGACATTTGCACTTCTCCACAGAAAAAGCTGATCATTTACGTAATCCACTTTCTTATTTTCAAAAGCTGACAGAATGCAAAAAACTGTGACACATGCAGAAGCACTAAAAATGCACCATTACCGCCATTACCGCCCCCACGCTGGCACGGCCGGCTCCGCTTTAATTGGTTTCTGAGGGCTCACTGTGATGCTCTTTCTGTCCCAAAGGAGGGAGCAAGCAGGAGATGATGGATGACGGTGGGCCAGGTAGCATCCAGGACCAGTAAGGGGACATTTCCGCTCAATACTGGGACACAGAGGCACAGTGTGCGACTTTGAACATGGTCTTGAGGACATTTATACAGGTCACACCAGCTGGAGATTGTTTTGTTGCTCCAAATGTCGACTTGTGAGTTTGAGGGGTTTTGTTACGTATAGGGCCATGCAAAAGTATTCAACATTTTCACATTTTATCACTTGACAGACACAAACCTCTGTCTATTTTATTATAAGATGCCAACAAAAAATATATATATGGATTTATATTCTTTTTGCAGTTTTTCCCTTTTTTTAGATGATGGACTGAACAGTGCCTTGAAAGACTTGAAAGGCATTGTTTTAAAACCAACCCTTTCTTCACACCTCTGACCTATCTGCTGTGTTATTTCGCCTTTTTTGGAGCTGTTTATTCACTGAGGTCTTCACAAGAAAGCTGAATTTAACATTAGATTCAAATATAAAACAGTGGACTCCATTTACTATTTAGGACATATCTGAAGGCAATCTGTTGCAATTCTTCTTACTCTTCCAATATCAGAATGGAGGTGACTGAATACAAAAGCACACTTTCAAATTTCAAATTGCAAAAATACTGACAACATACCTACTTAATCATAAACTACTTTTTGTTGGTCAATAAAAGAAAAATCCATTGACGTACACTTGTGATTGTGGTCTAACAGTGACAATATGTAAAAATTTAAAAAAACCGTACACGTGTATGTAAACGCCCACACAAGTCTGAGTTCGATGGGAAGAGTAAAGCCAGAGAAACATTGCAAAAATTAAATCAGGACTTCAGCAGCTTACGGTCCTAATTTTTGCCATTTCTAAAATCAGAGTTTAACGCCCAACATTAACTGCTGTTCAGGTGCCGGAGCTGTTATGGAAACGGTGCCCAGCTGACCACAATCAAGCCACATTAAATGGGACGTTGCACAACAAACAGAGGCACTACTTGTTGTTTTTAAATCTCTGGCCAACTGTGTCGACACTTGTTCTACGTTCTGTGGCGTTTCCTTCCTGGATCAAGTGCTGAGCAAACCTCCAATCCTAGTGAAATTAGAGGCCAAAACAAAGCTGCCAGAAATAAATAAAGAGGAGGCTTAAAAACAGGGGACGGGCGAGAGCAGACTTGGCCGAGTGACTGGTAGGAAGCAAAATTGTATTGAATTTTTGTGGCCGATGTAATGCTCTTTGGCTGGAAGAATAAGACAGCGAATGAAAAGAGAGAGAGAGATTGTCATCTGCGGATGTTCTTTTGGCATTAAATGTCAGACTGTAAATGTCATAGGTGGAGAGGACGGTGGCGGAGAGAGGCGATAATGCCTCTTCCCGGTGTCTCCCCCAGCTCGGCTTGTCTTTGTCTCTCCTCCTGCCCTCTGAAACCAGCAGCGTCTCTCTCCTGCTGATTCTGGAGCTCGTCTGTGCCAGCTTTTTGACTGCCACCAACATCTTGCCCAGAGGGTAAAATTTAGCCCTACATATGCATGCAGGAGCACAAGCTTGCCTGCCTGCCACCACCCCCTCACCTCTCTCCTCCACACACAGCCCCTCGTCTCTGTATGCTTGTTTCTAAGAGATAACTGAAGCGAGGATGAAGGGAGAAGGAGCATTAGTTCAGGGATTTATCCATGTGCCACTGCTCCAATTATCCAATATCTCCATTAAGGATTCAAAGCAACACAGCCTGTCGCACAACAAAAGTACTAAGGGGTATAATAGTACAAGTCTCCATTAATGAATGGAGAATGCATCTAAAATTATGTATATAACCTATGCATTTCTCATTTCTTTCAGCTGTTGAACTTAACATCTATTTCAGCTAAGGTGTTGATTTTGCAGTTCTATAAATATGTTTTGATTAAAAAAAGGACATAACAGGTAAATAAAACAGGAAAAATTGACGGTAGCTAAAAGGGCTGAATGTCAAGACACGTCTCACAGACCAGTGAGTTGGTTTCACACTGGGCTGTGTGGGTGTGTCCATACCAGTGGTGAGCACTGTGGGCATCGTGACCCAGGTCACAGTCAGACGAGGACCACCGCCATGGTTGCCGATGGCAACAGATGGTTACACTGTAGTGTTTAGACGCCTCAGCTCCCCCAGCCTATCATGCACACGTGTGCAAAAGAGCATGCGAACATGCAGGCTACCCGCAGTGGGAAACAATAAGCAGAAACACATATCATAGGTTTTCTCCCGTCTTCCTCTTCATCATCACCACCGTTTCTGCCTCTTTGTGCCTCATCTATAATCTGGTCAGTGTGCTCAGCCTCAGTGTGTGTCGACTACCTCCTCCATGCTTGCCCGTTTGTGCTGGTCTGTACCACATATTGTGTAGTATAAATAAAGTATAAAACGTAAATTATCCATTGTTTTTTTTTTTCTTTTTAAAGCAAATTATTGCTTTCAAACACCATTTCCCCCCCCCCCCAAAAAAAGTATGTGATAAAAAAATCAGAAAAAAATCAAAGCTCAAGAAAAAGTGGACCCTAAAACATGACAACGACTCAACATACTAGAAAATCTATCAAGGACTGACTGACAACTAAGAGATTGAAAAATCTGGGCAGAGCTGACGCTTAAAGGTTTTTCTTTCGGTCAAATTAAATATTTGGGTGACTTGATCAACATCTGAGAGCTGAAAGTGAGGAGTGGGAGAAAGTTTCTTCACACTGATGTCTGTCAAAAATGACCTGGCAAGAATACAACAATAGAAAAATGGCCGCTTTCTGGGCAGCAGAAGAAGAAAGAGGACAGAGTGACCTCCTTCCTCACAGGTCCTTGTTGCAAGAAATGTGGGTCAGCTTTGTGAAATAGGTTAAGGGAACACATTTTGCCCCAGGATTATAACAACATTGAAAACTTGGCTTCAAGGGATACAACCCAAACCTGAGGGGTGACAACATTACAGTTCATTCAACCGGAAAACAAATAGATCCAAACAAGTACCTATTCTGACCAATAATGTCACCATAAGTGTTGAATATCAGCATAAACTTTTTTTTTTTTTTTTTTGGTGTTTCAGTTTCTCAGTAAAATGAAAGACAAACTGTGTTTGAGCGTTTTAATTTTTCTTCCATCTACCACATGGAAACATTAGCATGAAGTGACTTTTTGAGGTGAAACAACATATAAGAAACAGCAAATAGTAATACAAGGGCTGACAATGTGGGATGTTCATCTGCTTCCATCCACTAATAACATTTACAGAGCCATTGGACTGGTAACTAGGGCTGTACAATATATTGCAATAACAGTGTGAGCAATATTCATATCAAAAAGGACTGTTCAGAGTGAAATAATTGCTGGCCTATATATTCGAATTATTATGAACTTGCATTTTAAATGCTAATGTAATATTCAGCCAGTTGGACAGTCTCTGGTGGAGGCAGATGGCAACGTTTCTCTGAACTTCCTCTTTCTCACTGGATAAATCAGCATAAAATTCCTCCTCCTTATGATGCCACATTAAAGCAGGAGACACTGCTGTCACTACGTCTGGTCTTGGGTTGACATTGTTTTATGCACTGATAATCAGGTTTCCTGCTCCAAGTGCAACGTCATCACTTGTCAACAACTTTTGGCTGTATTCTGTCCTATTGTGAGCTACAAGTCAAAACAGAATTGAAAAAGACAAGCTGCAAAAGGATTATACATTCCCTTCAACTTCAGGTTTATATAATTAGGAGCTTAGACAGAACTATTAATGCCTGCTGTGAATGTATGGTGTCAGGTGACAGTGAAAATCTTTCCCATTTGATTTTTATTTTGCAATTATGAAGCTCACTGAGAAGAAAAAAATAATAATTTCTGGGCATTACTGTCATTGCAAAAAAAAGGTTTGATAAAAGGACAACAAATACCTGCCTTTTGTTTTTTTGTTTTTTTGTTTGCTTAATAATGTGACTGCATGTTAAGCATAAATACCATGTTACTGTAACATCACAGACATTATTTATCTTTCATACACACCTTTCCAACATCTTTGTATGCATTATTGAAATGAGGGCTTACCTTTGTGATCTTGGGGTGTGTGCAGCGGCTGTTTCCAGTGGTAGCGTGCATCCAGGTGGTCTCAGGGGGCGTGCACTCCTGTCTGAGGGAGCACTTCTTATCTCCTACGCACCAGCCACACTCGAACCTAGGGTTTGCCTTCAAACACTTGCCGCAGCTGCCTCGCAGTGCAAAGCACTTATACAGGTGAGCTGCAGATGAGAAGAACGGGAAAAATGTTGCAATTGAATTCTTTTCCGCTACTACAAGAGCAAGAGAAGACATCGCTGTCAACAATTTCTTAAAATTTTTATGAGCCAAGCCAACAAAGAGAAACAAACTACTTTCACCAGTCCAATGTCTCCATGAAAATGTATTTGATAAGACAAAGCTATGACTCCTTCACTTAAAGATCACCTCTCTCTCATCCCAATTTTAACTCTAAATCCCACTGGTAATGCAGCAGCTTTAAAAAAAAAAAAGTGTTCAAATTACTGGCAGCTAAACGATTTCCCTGTAATTACACAAACCTAACCGTATTTATGATGGAGAAGGATCGCTAACACTCCACCAGATGTTAGCCCTGATGGTAAGGGAACATCTTTGTCCTGCAGATACCCTCTGGATGCACTCAGGAGATTCATATTAGAGATAACACACAATGCAGAGCCACTGATGCCTGATGCTGATACTGTCTGAATTTGTTTGTGCAGACACGCGATATATGTTACAGACACACTCGTATGACATCAGATGCAGCTCAGCAGCTCGAGAAACATGTGAAATGTGAGACAACAACAGCTTGGCTGGTACATTTAGACAACAGGGATTGATCAATACATGAAGTGACTTATATTACTACCAAATGGCAGCGATCACTATTTTACCAGCATTAAAGATGAAACAGCTTGAGCATATAGAATATGTCAAGCCAGAATCCCTCAGCGTCTAGCTTGTGTCTGCAACCCTCAAAGAGCAACAACCAGAACCAGACAATGACACTCCCTCTGAATGTGTATACATCCACTCTGTCTACATCCACAGGCCGTATCGAACACTGATGATGAGGTTAATTTAGCTCACAGCAGGGGGATAATGTTATAGTCCCCCTGCTGTGCTGCATAAGCCACAATAATTATAAAGACAGCACTACAAAGAGTGTTTTACCAGTAATTATATCCAACAGACATGATCTCATTGTCTTGTCCCACAGTGTTGCATAGAGCATGTGTGAGTTTATTCACTAGCCGTATGGCCCTTTGTTTGGAGAGCAATTTGGGGTTATATACCAGAACATAACATATATATGCAGATTAGAGTTTACACAAACGTTTTATGCCTAATTGTATAGTAACCTATTTTATACAGGCTGGCACTAAATCAGACAAACCTCTTCCCATGTTAGGTCACCACAATTATTTCTATTTGCTAAATTCCAGTGTAATTAGAGAGAGCTTTAGTTGTTTTGTATGTAAATGTATGAATTTGGTTAAAAATGCATACTTTTGTTCATGCTTTTGCGCTGAGAATCTCATCCCAGCCTATCCTTAGAGCAGACGGATCATATCAGTATAAGAAATAAATGAATATTTTAATTTGATTGTACAGTGAACCCTTGCTGTAACGGGGTTCACGGCCTCGCTGCTTCACCGACTTTTTTGTGCAGTTTTTTTTTCACAGTGCATCGTGTTCTGCGTCCTGCTTGGCTGCTTCTTCTTTATATACCGTAAATATACGTAGTAAAAGCTTGGCAAATTTTGGCAAATATTTTTGCCCAGAAGAGAAAAAAAGCAACAACTGCAGATAACTATGTTCTTTTCTCGAAAAAACACACCTGCACCACAGGCTTCAGAAGAAAAACAGTACAGAGCGGAGTCAAGCCACAGCGTCACAGTGAAATACGCAAGTCACAATTTGTCTTACCGTACTTCGTATTGATGATTAAAATGAGTATTTTACTGTAGTTATTTGTAAGAAAGCGTTATATTTGTTAAAAAAAAAATGCTTGGTCCTGAAAACAGCTTTTGTTCTTTGGTTTCAATGCAGAGTATTTAATTATGCTGTATAATAATTGTAAAAAAAATGAAGGTAACTACTTCACGGATTTCGTCTATCACGGGTTCTTTTTGGAACGCAAGTGTTAAGAAAAACATTAAAGCAGCAATATGCCCATGTGTTGAGACCAGCTTAAGCACAGTACTAATGAGCAGAAAACATGAAACATACAGATGGTACCCTTAGGAACAGCAAACCTCAAAGTGAAACAGTGTAAATACAGTATTAAGTGAGTGACATACAACTAACTTACCTTTAATGTTGTAAGGGTTGTCGATGACAAAGTTTCCATTCCAAACTACAGACAGATCCACTGGCAAGTCGCTGATTTCGTCCCCTTCGTAAGTATACTGAAACAGAAAACAACATTAAGCACAAGATTAGTGCAAAGTTGTTCATCTAAACTTTAGGAGAATGAAGGAGAAAAATAAGAAAGAAGAAACTGAGTTCAGCGACTAGCTGCTAGTAATGTGATATGCTACGGCGCTCACACAGTCAAAGGGGCCATAAAAATGAAGTATGAGAGACAGGCTATATTGTGATTTTCACACATGGCACATCCACGGCTCCCTGGCAGAGCGCGGAGTTGATTAAGAAATTGGGATCCCCATCACTGCATGACTCATTCCATCCCAGTGATGAATGAAAAGCCTAACATATCTCCAACAATAATGTTCTCATCTAATTTCATTTTTGCATCCTGAACTAATAAGAAATGAAACGTAATTGACTCCTCATCGGCATAATCAGTTTTATGGATTTGCTTTAAATGAGACAACAAGTCTCAGAAGCGGTAATCTGATGGTGGTGTGTGAACTGAAGGGATGACATAGAAAAGAGCTCCCTTCAGACCCCTCCTAACAAATAAATAACGACAATTATCGCCACCAAATAAAATGCAGCTTCAGAGGGTAAACCTCCTCCCCAGTGATTCACACAGACGTAAACTGTCTTCTCAAAAGATACGCAGGAGCGGTGCTGAAGGCACTAGCTGCCTCATCACTTTCTCTCTTCTTACAGAGCCAAGCACGTTTAAGCTAACGGTCTCCTTAAGCAAGATGTAGCCTTAGCTTTTTCTAAAAATGTACACTTGCTTTTATGTTGATCAGAGTTTCCAGAGACTTCTAATGAGTAATTTATGACTTTGTTTCCACTAGTTATATATAATTATATACAACATGACACAGAGGTCCATATCTTTAAGTCACTAACCATTAGATTTGGCGGAGCATGTTTACATCCATCTTGTCACTAGAAGCAGTAAGGAGAATAAACCAAAGATAACATCCCAAAGATTACTGTTGTCGAACTGCAGCAATGAGTGACCGCTTAGGGTCATCAAGTTTCCACAATCATTTACATGCCAACGACCTATTTGGAGTAATACCAAAAGAAGATTCTTCTGTCCGATCATCAGAAGTGAAGTTCGCCTAACTCTACTGGCACTTTAACAGGAACTGTGTGCTTTCTTCTGATGACAATAAGAGCAAGGTCTTTTGCCACAAACACTTCACATCAGGTTAGGATGAAACGAAGGATAAAATGTTCAGAAAACCCCCTCAAGCCCACTGTTAAGGTCAGTGGAGAGGCAATAATGCTGTGAACCTGTTTTGTCATTATGCTATTCATTTGAATGAAGTTTTTTAAAAAAAACAGGAGACTTCATTCAAAAACTCTGGTGAACCCAACTAGTATACCTTCAGCCTGACAGTTATGCAAAATGTGTGGTACGTCGAAAGAGGAATGGCTCTCTGAACATGCAGCTTTCATTAATGGACACTGTCCACATTAACCTGGGCATTTTCAAACAAACTGGGAACAAATTGGGTTTATTTCTACTTCTTGTCCACCAGGTGTGCTTAGTGACAAAGAAAGCACAACATCATTTTCAATGAGAACAATAGTTCTCATTGAGAACTATGAGTGTTTGCTGTGTATTTGTGTGAAACGGTCATTTGGACTTAACTAGAGCAATGACATATACCCTCACTTTGAACAACCTCAGATGTAACATGAACAATTGAAGATTTGCTTCAAAGAAAATGTGACCCACAGTTGTTTTAGTGATACTTAAGATGTTGTTCTTTTGAAATTTTAGCCAGTTAATATCAGTATTTAATTATGGAAAATAGGTAGTACACCATTTATAATATGATACTTTTACTTTTTACTTTGGCACTAACTGAGGAAACAAAGGACTAAGAGGACCAAGTAATTTGGACAAGCCCTTATCTCTGTTCACTCAAGCATTGTGAAATGTTATGGGAGAAGTTTGGAACTGTCCTTTTGAACCAATAAAAAGGGCTGTGCAACACAGGGTGACTTTGTTCAAAATTTCTTACTGAACCACTTCCCCCTCCAAAGCTGACTAAACATACTCAGTTTAAATGTTAAATTTTTCTAAAACTTGTCAGTGCAGGATAATGCTACTTCAAAACAAACAAACAAAAACAGGAATTTATTGCAGCCACTGCACATAATGCCGATAATATGTACCATATTCCCTCATGTAGGGATGACGGCCTGCAGGAATTTAGATACGACCTAATACCGTTGTCACTCAGAAGGTGCCCAATAGCTTTCCCCTCCTCTGCTATGGTCACCATCTTCAGTAGCTTCAGGGGGCAGAGATATCAGGCCTCTTCTCTTGTGGTGAAGTGGTGATAAAATCTAATGTGAAAGCCCCCGTCCTGAGGCTACAGGGTCCTCGCAGATTGAATCAAGCTACAACTTGCTACCACTATGCGATATCTCCCACTTCAGAGTGATACTGTGAGATTTATCTGAGCGTCCGTAATAATTGTGATTTTAAATGTGTTTTAGCAAGGGAGGAGGTGAAGAAATGTGCATAGACAAGATAAGAAATTGAAAGGACATAGCAATGTCGCAATTTCTGAATAGCTGATTAATTCTTTCTTTGCCTCTGTGATTGGATGATTTGCATTTAGTGTGCCCTGAAGGTGGAAATGAATAAAGAAACATGTCTGCATGCAGCTCAGATTAAAAGTGTGGCTTCTAATTTTAAATAGGAAGTCCAGTCAAAGTGGGATATCAAGCCCATTTTAGCTCTGATTTTGGCAGGCAGTGGCGTACTACAAACCTGGGATGTTAACTGAAAGATAGTTAATGCCAAAGTACATACACTAAGTTTAGATGTCATATTTACCAAATCAACATGAGGCAAATAACGATTAGTGTGCTAGAACATGCTTGTAATGTGTGATTGAAAGTCCAGAGGTGAAGTGAAATTCAAGAAAAGCTGTGGAGAAGAAGCCTGATCCAGCAATAAGGGAAAAAGAGCAGAGAGCAGATTATTCAGCAGCAGGGGTGAAGGAGAAATAGCGAGGCCAAGATGGATAGAGGGAGGTGATTGTGTGTTATTCCGTGGACACCATTCATTTACACACGGAATAAGAGGCCATGGCTGGGCTATAAGCGCTGGAACTGGTGGGGGCTAAAGTGAAATTGGCATTTTCAATTTGTTCTCTGACACGTCTGCCTTGGTCTATTCACACATTCCTCTGTGCCTCCTTCTCTCCCTATCCTCCTCCTGACTCCTGCCTCTTCGCCTCTTCTTCCTTTGCCTCTCATTATTCCTTCCCCACACCTCTGCATGATCCTCTCCTGCTATCAATCTCGGCCTGGCTTTCTCTCGTCTATCTCCATGCCCCCAAAACACCTGCAGTCAAACAAGAAAATATGAAGCAGATTTCTTTATC
Organism: Gambusia affinis; assembly: GCF_019740435.1. Lineage (NCBI taxonomy): Eukaryota > Metazoa > Chordata > Actinopteri > Cyprinodontiformes > Poeciliidae > Gambusia > Gambusia affinis. Next base: position 16,304,923 of record NC_057874.1, on the reverse strand, counting down.
GAGTATAACAAACATCTCAGGCGCAGTGCTATAAATACGCATCCCGCATGTGGGGCAGTTTCTGGAGAAGGTTGTTGTAAATTTCATCAAAGACTCATTTACAGGAACCACAAATGAAATATAGAAAGACATGCAAACACAGGAAGAGGAACCGCCACACCAACACCGCATTCTGAACGTTCGCTATTATTCTTGTCCGGTCCAAACATACGGATTTCTTCAGCATTCCCTCCCCCGTCCATTCCTCCCAGTCCTCATCACCAAGAGACCACCCACAGTGCCTGAGAGCAAGACGTTTTCTGCAAGGAGTGCAGAGAGCAAAGTACCATGTTTGAGTGTGTGTGTGTTCAAGACAAAGGGACAGAAGAGAAAGTGGAGTAAGAAAGATACTCAGCGACACATCGCCGCTGAAGGTTTGGATAATGAAATGCAACAGACAAGTCAGAGACAGAACTTTGCAGAACCAGCAGGTTTGCAAATCTAGAGACTGACATTTTTCATGTTTTTACTAGCAAAGTAAACTGGAAAGTGAAGCATCAAGTCATGTCAGTTATTCTAGATCAGATTAAAGTGATAACTTAAAACTTGTGTTTGTAATGTTAAAAATGTGTAGAAGAAAAAAGACTGAGGGACAATACATTTATAAGCTTCTATAAAATGCAGAACATTTACAGACTGCATGTGGCACATGCTAAAGCTGATAAAGGTGTTTGAGATTCATTAACCTTTACAGCAACTACCATCAGGTGTGTATCTCACATTCACACATTTGTCTTTCAAGAAGTAAGAATCTGATTGGAAACTAAAGTGGCTACTAAAAGCAGAATATTAAAAATCGAATTAATCATTGTCTCAAAGAGACAAGGAAAAGTTTGTAATTAGGACAAGACAAGCTGAGGTGTTTTAACTTGAAAAAAGAAGGATGATGAATAATATCTTTGATTAATGTTGAAGTGAAGGATACATGTCAGCACATTTTCAGTGAACCCATCAGGCACAACAATGTGTTAGAATCACCAAACAGCAGGGCTGAGGGAATGGTTTCCCTCCGGTAATCCAACGTCAAATGTGTTCTATGGCTCTATGCTGAATCCATTTCTAGATTTCAAAGTCATTAACTGTGTCTTTGTGCTGCTGTGCCATATCCCCTCAGGACAGATGACCTGTTACAGTAAAGGACAGGAGGTCAAGGCACCGTTTACTGTCACTGCCGCTTTTCTGCTGAGCAGTGAATGAGAACATGCCCTGCTTCCCCCTGAATCAGACAGCCAACTCCACTGGATAACCTAATAGATGACGGATGTAGGTGTTCCTCTTAACCCTGCTTTACAGCCAGACAAGTAGTCTCTTTCAAAATCTACACACACACACACACACACCCCTATGTTGAAGGCATTCGTGGACAGCTGAGAACATCACTGCTTAGCCTTTACTCTCTGTTTTAGTCGATGATAAAGGTGTCTGTGTTCGTACAGCCATCAATAAAGAGGTGGGGATTCGTGCGCAGAGTATGGAGAAATGAGGGTTTCTGGGGTCTTCATTCAAAAAGCATAAATAATTAGTAAGGGAGAAGGTGTGGCTGGGCATGTACATGCATATAATGGGTAACACAGTGTTGGGGATTGTTAGGTTATGATCTAGAGCTCATCTTCTGTCATTGAACCAAGAGCTTATTAATGTTTTATAGTAAATCAGCACAGTGGCACAATGCATATTTAAGCGACAGCAGGAAAAACACAACTAAAAAAACCCCCACACACACTGTTTGAAAGTCTTACTCAACACAATACAGACTAACCACAAAATGTAAAAAAAAATAAAGCATTGTTCTTTATGTTTATTATTTAAAAACATAATGAAAGAGATACATTTATTTAAATAAAATGTAATAACGGAATATTCATAATTGTATAATTACATAATTTCTAGCTTCAGTTATTGGATGAACATGGTTCTAAAAAGCTGAATCTACATACAATACAAAAAATTAAATACAACCAAAAAAAAATTGTTGTTTGTAGTGTTATTAAGTACAAACATATGGTTGTGTACTCCTCAGTGTTTAATATCAAACAACACTGAGACCATGTTGTTGGTTTATCAAGCCACTACCAACATTTAAACAGGTTTTTTTGGGGAGGTAAATTTATTGATACTTATTGAAACAGAAAATGTTTTCTTCAGAATGTTTTTAGAACTGTAATTACCCATCCTTTAATCAAATAGAGATGTGCTGTAGACAAAATGAATGTTTGAATATAGCTAGAGAGATCAGTGGGCCAATCAGTGACCCTGGAGAAATAAGTGTTATACGTGAGTTTAATTGTATCTAAAGAGTTGTTGTCAGCATATTCCTGAGAGAGACGGAAAGAGAGACAGAACAAACAAACGGAGAAAGAACATTAGAACCAGCAGGAACTGTGGTTGAAGGAAGCAAAAAGTATAACAACTGCTACTTTCTGAGGGTCACAGTCAGATAATTAGTCATTCTGAAGCCGGACACCTAAAAATATCAAACTTGCCCCGGGCAAGTCTATACCGATGACAAGACAGGCTTTTCTCCATCTCTTGACAGTTTTCAAAAGGTGATGACAGGAAAGTCAGACCTGACCGAACACATCCTTCAATCAACTGCAGATCCTTCCAGCTATAAGATATGTCACAAAAGGACAGGCGATGAAACAAACAGAGGACACTGACGCAAAGTTAGTCCATCTGAAATAGTCTTTACCTGACTAAATTAGGTCCGACACATAGTGTCTGTCGTCCAAGTCAAGATTTACACATCGCCATACTCATTTATACACACATATACACATGCAGTCAACTTCCAGGCAGATATGGCCTCCTAATCAAGGCTCAAGTGGTAATCCTTCTCACAGCTTAGGGAGTGTGAATGTGTGTACACTATGTGTGAGGTCAGGCAACTTGGAATCACTCCCTGTTCATAATAGGAGACGGTTAGCCAGTGCTAATCGCTAATGCTAACAGGATTGGAGCATGGCCGGACCCAGTTAGACAGCTTATCTCTTGCACAGAGACCCACACACACACACACTCACAGGCTTGGACTAATACTTTCTACACTAATAGAAAGAAACACAGAAAGAAGGGAGAGGGAGAAAAAAAAATGCTGGCTTGAGAGAAAAATAATGCTGTTATAGTCAATGTTTCTTATTTTTCAGCCAACACATTAAGCTAGTGTAAGCTACAAGACTTCTTACAGAGGGAAAAAATCTGATATGTGGTACTTTGCAGAAATGTCCATATTTTCAGTGTCATCCTTTTGCTTCTCTGTCAATTTTGTGCCATTCATCTGGCAGCCTTTCTACCCTCACCAACTCGCCAGCAGGCTTAAATAAGCACATGTACCAAAAAAAAACAGAGTTTTGTGGCATTCATTCATCAAAAGAACAGCACTTTAATAAAGTAGCCTTTACATATCAAGAGAAAGATAGCTACAGATTACAACTTATAGTTGGCAAGAAGATTTTGCCCATTTTTATGTTAAAATTTCAGACTTTTCCAGACTTAAAACTCCAGAGTTCTCAATACATTCGCTCAATTTAAAAGAAGGTATAAAAAGACGGATGGACAAACACAAATAACTGAAACTTGGAATAAAGTTTTGAAATCAAAATATTTATTCAAGCTTTTTCTTTAGTTCTACTTCTTCAGAACTAGAAGAAGAACAACAACTTTCCAAGGCTTCAATTATAGACTTTTCATGTACTCTACAGGAACCCTGCTGTCGAAGTGCCTCATTGACAGTGGCATTTGAGAAAAAGAGTTGATGCCATCTTCTGGCAGAAAACTCTTTATATGGAGTGTGTCTTCCCCACCCAAATACAACCACATCTGTTCAAAATGACAAAATAAATCGGGTAGCTCTGTTAGACCCTGAAGGTAAATTTTATTCTTGTTAATCTCCTGATAATCATGAAGAAATTGAACTGGTAAAATCGAGAGCGTGTGTAGAGTAAAGGTTACAAATTAAATGGATGTGGGGGAAAGGTAGAAATGAAAAATAGATAATTAAAGTGGAGTGGAGGACGGGTGGAGCAGTTGGCATATGATGATAGCTGTGCAGCAATTAATTCTTATTTATCCTAGACGGGAGCGTGGGCGTTCTGATCGTCACCTGGAGGAGAGACAGAAAGCTGCAGATAGGATGGACAAAGAAATAAGATGCTTAAAACAAATAAGGAGAAGAGATTTTTCCTTATCTGGAAGAATACACAAAGGATTCTACACTACAGTATTGTTTATTTACCAAAGCTGAATCTAATATGTGCAAAAAAAAAACAAAACAATGTACTCTTTCAGCAGGCTGGTGCTACTAAATGAAAACATGAATAATGGATCATTGGTCTGGTGAAGATGTGTGCTGATAAAATTCCAAGGCAGAACGATACCAACAATCATCTTAAAGCAGCAACTGCTGCTTCTCGTCAATCTGGGGAACATGAAAGGGACTTTTACAAATAATTTGAGGTCAACATCATTTAGGGTAGTTGTCAATCTGCCCAGGAGTGGACAACCAGATAAAGACATCCTGAAGTTGGCCATTAACATTCTCAGAGATCAAGCATTTTGATTTGGAAGGAAGGAAAAAGAGGAGCTGAGCAAGACAATGAAGGACTGTTGGATATCAAACTCAGTGGAATCAAACTCAATGGAAGATAAGCGCCCAGTGTAAATAATTGCATAAATAAAAAGCAACAACTTCAGCATTAAATGACTCAAAGGCTTTCTAACTGACATAGTAAAAAAATAAATAAATATGTTTTTGAATATAGTACCAAATATATTTTTTAAAGGAAATACTAAAAAAAAATTAAAAAAAATTGCAACTGTAAAAACACTGCACTCCCCTGAAATCAAAATCTAATTAGGGTCATTTGAGCGATCACATGGTAGTCTTTAATTTGCAGCAGCTCACAGTAGATTCCAGCCACTGCCCCCACATGTTGCACACACACACTTAAACGCACAGGCAGTCTGCAGGCCAATTAAAACAGAATCAGTGTGTGGTATGGCTGAAAGAGGTGGCAGGTCCACTGTTTATATCTCATTAAGCTGTGTAAGGCCATGCCAGGCCAGACTTTACCATGCCCCACCGCACCTACCCTACACAGAGCAGCACCACGGCCCTCATTAGCCTCTTTCCTGACACTTTTAACGGCGTGAATGTCTGAAAATATGTGCACGCTTTGATGTATTGAAAATAAAAAGGTTTACGGCCTCCGGTTATTGCAGTCGGTTAGTTATATTAACAAATCTCATAAAGTCATAGGAGTGAGGCTTGCGTCAGCACCCTGACTCGTTTCTTTCACATACACACTCTGTCAGGATGTGTGACAGACTATCACTGGACTGTGTTACCCTCTCTCCCTGCAGACATCTTTGGCCCCTTCTCCAGATCTCTGTTTGCTCTCTGCATCCATTCATTCATCTGTTGGTCCGTTTTTTTTGGTTTGCCATTTTTCCTTCTCATTTCCCATTTGAAGTAAGCAGGTTATTTGTTCTCTCCTCTGAACCTGTACTTATCTTTCACCTTTTCTCCTAACCTATTTTTCAGATTCTTTCTCAAATGGCTGCATCAGAACTTTCTCGCCTTTGTGTTTTTCCGCCTTCCCCATCTTTCCTTCAGATACCACAATTTTCTCCAAATCTGTTGCTTTTGTAGTTGGCCGTCTTGCTGTCCGACTGTGTGCGCGAGCATGCGTGCACTCTCAAACACACACACACACACACACACACACACACACACACACACAATGGTGTTGATCTCCGCAGCCAGACTGCAATTCATCATCATTTTATCTCCCTTAATTGGATGCCATCAGGGCCTCTAAAACGTCACATCTCCTCTTCAACAAACAGCTGCTCTCTACGCACGCTGAGAAAACACACACAGACACACATCTTATATCCAAACTAGATTTTCTCCTCCTGACCCCACGTCTGCTTTTTCCTCACTGGTGAAGAGCCGAGAGAAAAAAGGAGGGTGATGGAGTGGCCGACTGGTTTATCAGACGTTGAGGTAATGGTGTACGGCTTGAGCTGATATCATCTGTCCTCTCATTCCTGCCCTCCAGGGAGAAACAAGGAAAGAAGGTTAAAGAGGGAGGAAAAGGGAGGAGAGTGGAGACGTGCAACTGAAGTAAAAGCTAACAACACTTAGGGCTATAATGCTGAGAAAAGTAAAGTCTTCAACAGTTTGAGCCATTTTGTTCAGCCTTAGTGTTAAAGAGATCTCCACAGGATCTTCCCCAGACTCTGGTTCTGAAAGTACTGAACTTTTTCCAAGTCATGTTTTCTGCAAGAAATTTCCAGGTGTTTTATTGGGATTTTTCTCAACAGAACACACAGTAGTGCATCAATGTGAAAGATGAAAGGAAAATTAAACTATCTAAACTCTTTTTTTTTTTTTTTTCAAATTAAGAAGTGAGCATTTCAGTTCTGCCCCCTTTACCATGATACACCCAAACAAAACTAACAAACAGAGACATGATAGTGTTTCTGTTTGTTCAGTATCATCCAACGGGAAGGCTTTAGAAATAACTAAATGCCACTAAAAGCAATTCTACAGAAAAAAAACTGAGAGACTTAGTGTGACTTAGTGTGAGTAAACTTAGGACAGCTAGACTAAATATAGTCACAGAAATAATGGTTTACATCAGAGTATATTCACATGTTAAAATGTTTATTATAAAGTTCAGGACCAACTCTAACGGATACTCTCTTACAAAACCTGAAATTAGATCATTGTAGTTATCAAATTAGCCCGGCAGTAAAATATTTTGAACAATGGGCACAAATGTGAGTTTCTAAATGTGTAAAACTGATAGTAAAAATGTTAACTGATGTTCTCTAGCAAACCTCTGAGCCACACACATTGAATTTAAAACTTAGGTGACTCCTAGAGGAAAGATTTGTACAAAATTTCATTGAGGGCTAGTAGAAGAGAATTCTCAACTTTTTATTTGTAGAAAACTACATTTCCCTTTCCTTCCATCTCACGGTTCGTCACCTCATATAACCCTGCAACATACCCTGAAATTTGTGGCTGTCTGAAAATAAAATTAGAATAAATGTAAGGGTTGTGAATACTTTTACAAGGCGATGTGTGTGTGTGTGCGCGTGCGTGTACAAGTGTTTGTTTGCGCCGGTGACCCCTGTTGGCAGTGCAACCGCAGCCTTCACAGCCCCCAGCTCAGCATCCCATTGGCCCTTTCACCCGAAGCGCTGCCTCTGATTGGTCGACACACACCGGGAAGCTGTCTTTTCCAGGTCAGAAAACGGACAGCTCTGATGCAGACACCAGCTTGTTTTGGTGGCTGCTGACCAGAGTTTACTTCCACCATAAGGTCTGGCTGATGGTTGTAAATTTGTCAGTATCAATGTGGGCTTTTTCTGGCAAAAAAATAAATAAAAAGAAAGCAAAGAGGATACGCTTTTCTTCCTCATCTCCTCCAAAATGATCAGAGCGGTTCTACAATTTATTTTCTAGTGGACGTTGGACAGCAAGTCATTTCATTAACTTTACCAGGGTATAAAAAATTTTACTCTTTGTAAAATTCCCAACTTCAAAAGCCAGATATGCAAACTGCCATGAATTATTACTTGTGCAATACAAACCCAATGAAAGCTCAACACAGCAAAATTTAGAGAGCTTTGAGCAGTTTTTATAACGTAGGAATCTTCAAAGTCTCAACACCTTAAACATGGCCTACTTGTTTTATGTGTGCTTGCGAAAGCAAACCTTTCGCAGTCCTGCCTTCTTTCTCCTCAGGTCTATAATCCACTTGGTCTTTTTTTCCCGTTGGGATCAGCTGGTGTGTGTAGGAACTTAATACAAAAACACTGAATTCTCCCAAGAGCACATATGGATAGCCAATACCCAACATGGGTAATATAGAGCTGGAGTTGCACTATCATATATCCTGTGTACCACATATACAGTGGGTTATTGACAGTCTCCTCCCAGGGGATCCTCCATAAGAGTATTATGTTATCATAGTCACCTTAGAAACAGCAAAATATGGGAAACTAGAGTTTAAACCTGATCTGACTGTGGATGTTCTGAATATCCTGTGGTGAAGTTGTCTACTCTTGGATGGTGTGATATTGTATGAAAGAGAGGAGAAAGAGTTCTGGCCTCAGGAGAGACTTTGTAGAAGATTTTCTTCTCTCACATGCTCTCATCTCGATTCCCTCCTCCTTCCCTTATGTTCTTTTCGACATCTCTCTCCCTCTTCCACTTTCCTCCATTCATGTAACCTGAAATTGTCTATTAAGCTCCAATTTCTCTAGTCCATCCAACAACCTCTCATCTTCATTTTTGTAGTCACTATCTCTCTCAGGCATTACATCTCTTTTTGTTCTTGCTCAACCAGTCTCTCTTTCCTTCGGTTCTCTGCTTTTCTTTCTTTACAACATTTGTCCACCTCATCTTCTTTCATCTACTCCCGATCACCAATTCTTTCAACATTTAGCTCTCAACACCACAGGTTTAAGGGAATAGAAAAACGAAAGCATATGTCTTGCCAAAGCAAAAACATGTCCGGCACAGTGCAATACAGTTGTTGTCAGCATGTGATTTTGACTGGCAAAGTAAATTACAGCTATCATTATTTTATACTTTTATTTTGAAATAATAAAGAAATAGGTTTTAGCTGCCATGTTGTGCTGACAATGTTTGCTAAAGTGGCCTAAAAGGGGAAAGAAGAATCACCGGATGTTTGGCATTGGGTGTAAAACAAGGATTTTGCCCTAGATTGGAAAAAAGTGCTGATGAAACAGCGCCTACCTCGGTGTGGTGGTCTGTGTGGCAGAGGGAAACTGAACTGTCAAAGTTGAAATATGTTGAACTCTGACTTCTGTGCGCTGTGATGCGTACTCTTGTCGTCGACATACACTGAATATAATTGATTATCGCGCACAATGGAGCTGGTCAATGTGAAAACAGAGAAGATCAGCTGTACTGCACCAAATTCAAATGAGGAAAAGCCAACATCACCATCGCTGAAGTGTTGCAGCGTTTACTATCCATTATCTCATTCTTCCTTTGAAACTTGTCCCTTTTGTGTGTATTGCATTACCGATAGCAATGCTATCAGTATAGTTTTTAGTTTAGTCCCACGGGAGTTCCTACAGACTCCCACGGGAAGCTCAGTGCATGTCTCTTTGGACTGAAAACCGCAGATTAAAGTTTTATTGTTGGGCTAGCCAACGCTACTCCATTACTAAAACGTGAAAGAAAACTCCACCACTTTTAGAACAATTATCTAGTTGAATCTTTTGTACTTCATTGCCATTTCTGTTTTTCTACAAAGTGACAGACAAGACACCAAGCAACAAGCCAACTGTTAGCTGCTAACAATAGCGGAAAGCCAGAGGTGTTAAAATAAAAAACACCACTAATGACCTCAAGACAACGTAATTCAGCTTTCACATTCATGACAAAACACTGGTCTAACTCTTGTGAGAGTAGATTTTGAGAATTTTCTCACCTGAGTCAAATATGGCAAAAATCTCACAGAAAACCTTGCTGAAGCTCCTTGGTAATCCATTAAGCCACATTCAAAATGAATGCTGCACATGGTGAAATAAGCTCCTTATTTGTTCTTCTTCAATTAACGTAGCAGGGCACACTGTACTATATGACTTCTATTACGGAGCTCGTTCCTTTACTGTTTGAAACCATACAATGAAGAGAAATACATTATTATGGGCTAGTAACCGATCGCTGAGCATAACCACTTAGCAAATCTCACTAGTTTCCTGAAATCCAACTAGAACGTTCTCTACTCTGTCTCATATCAAATCAAAAACAGCACTAAGTTGGCATATCTTGTAGCGCGTCTAGTCATGCTGACTTAAAGGGTTATTTCACAGTTTCTTAATGAATTTAAACATCATTTCAAAATCTCTACCTCAAAACTTATACCCACATCAGAACTAGATAATTTCACACTCAACAAAGCTTCTATAAAGCACAATTTGTGATTTCCGAAAATCTATTTGTGAAAAAAGATATATTTATATATTTAGATTTCTATAAAATATTCCCACAATCTTATTTTTATGAACCCAATATTCTGCATCGTCCCATTCAGCTGTATGCTGTCATCCATAACTCAACACAACTCTCGTCTCTCTGCTTGTGCTCCTTTCTTCAGCTGTGTTAGATTGACCCACGGGTTTTAGAGAAACATTTGAGTCACTCAAACACAAAAACAAACCACTGGTTTACCATCTCAATGACTAGCCATATAGCAGTGTTGTTGCAGTAGTCTGAGGGAAGTGCTAATCCAAAGATGCATACAGGGCTATCATGGGAGACTCACAGTAAGCCATGTTGAGAGATGCACATGTCAACGTGCCTACAGACAGTGATTAACCCCTCTCGCCATAGGTGTGTGTGTGTGTGTGTGTGTGTTTACAAACAGATGCAGCAATGTGTACACAGCATAGGAGATGAAGTCTATTTCCACCGCAGTCATGCATGATTCATAGACTCCGCGCTGAACGCTGTCACAGCATGAGCAAACAGAGAAGCCTGTGTGAAAACTAGAGATATGAAGGTCTATAAATGGATAAACTAATATTTAAGACCCTATTCTTGTGAAATATTGCTCCTCTGCTAAAATAAGATCCTCATCCTAATAATTCATGACACATAATTAAACTCATAAGCTCAAGTCTGCATGAATTATGTCTTAATCGCAAGTTCATGCAGCTGGCACCTTTTTCATCTCCTGAATCTAAATATGGGTGCATGAGGACTCTATGCATGTGCTACATCGATATGTGGTGTTGCAGTCAAGTTGCAGCAGCAAATTGCTAAACAAGGACCAAGTGTTGACAGCCTGAGGCTAATTACTGCTAGCATGTCTGGTTGGTGGACATCAAATAGGGATATTTAACTTTTGGCCAGAGCTGGACTTTGTTGCTTATTAACACCAGGCTTCCAGCTACGATAAAGAGTCAGTAAACAGACATCTCTGTGGAGAGACAACCCTGTAGCAGGATAATTATCCCTGCCTTCCCTGTCAAGTGTGTGCCAACACCTGTAGACTATCCGTCGATATGGACAGAATACTGTCACAGTGGGTAGTCATCAAGATCTACGGCTAAGTACGGACCGTTGCTCAAATATGTAAATGACAAATCCTCAGAGTATTATCAAGTGAAAGAGCTTCGCAACAAAAAAACAAAAAAAAAACAGACATCTATGTGGTTCTAATTTATCAGATCCACTATTCTCTTTTGCAGTGACACCTCATGATCCTGCATGAAAAACTAAATTAAAAGCACTGCCTATCATCTCTTTTCCAAAAATAGAAATACTCTGGTACAGAAGCGCAGAGTGCAGGTGAACATGTGAACATGTGAGGAAGATTGAGCACTGAAACCAGGTAGCAGCAGGAAGGCAGAGAGAAAAAGATGAACTCTGCAGGCGGATGGAGGAAAATAGAGGGAGAGGTATAGAGTGGAGGTGTAAACATGATCAATCCGCTCCAAACTAGGTTCAGAGAGAGACTTCCTCTGCACATTTTCAGCCTCAATGAAGCGCGACGCTAGCTACCTCTTATCTGTCATGCTATTTTGAAGCCACACATGCGCGTGCAAAAACAGCCACATTCCAACATCAAACAGCCATGGACCTACCTGCAAATCCTCCGCACACATACAAACAAAATGGGTTCTTACTAGACAGTGTGCAGAAAAAAAAGCCCTATGTGGGAGCACTAAATCCAGTTAATATGCACCACTTCCTGCTAAAGTCATGAGCACATACAGAGCCTGGCAGTGGTGTTTATACCCCTGGAACTTTGTCATGTTTTGTCATGTCAGCATCGCAACCATCAATGTGCTTTCATTCGGATTGTATGATAGAGCAGCACAAAGTACACAGAGCAGGATGTAAAGGGGAAAGATTTTTAAAATTTATTTTCAAGTAAAATCTGTCAAATTTGAAGTGGATTAAAGGATCAGGGTGATTCGAAGGACTTTGCTTTCTGCCACACACAGCAATTTGTATGTCATCCATAAATTGGGTGACTTGTGAAAGCAACTGGTTGAACTGGAGTTTATTGAGAAATATCAAAGTAAAGTGGCCGACAACAAATGCATGAAACCCTTTTTTATTTGCCAAGGAAATTCACTTGATTATAAACTACTTTGTTTTTGGTCTGTTACATCAACTAAATGTTTTTTATTGCAATGTAACCTTATGAACACTTTTGCCAGCATCGTAAAACCAAGCTATGAACATCCACTCCTCAGCCTTACTCACGCTTGATCAATATTTTAAATCACGTTCCAGGAAATCCAAAGTAATCACTTATGATATGGACTAATAAAAAGACTGGGAAAATCCTCATTATGTATACATGCATCTTAATCATAAGTTTAATACTTGACAACAATATTTATTTGCCAACTAGCAGTTCAATGCAAAGTATTAGCATGGGGTCATATATCTAGATTGTCAGCAAGCCAGTATGCAATGAGTGCATAGTGATTCATCATGATGGTGAGCACATTTATGTCCAGAATGGTCATTAGCTGTTGGAGGCAATTATTTAACCTTGACCAAGTCAATGCCTTCTCTGGGATCATGATTTAGTTACCCAGCTGTATTGATTATAACAAAGTAATGAGAATGCTTTCTATTTGAACCTAATACGCCACATCATTTGCACTGCAGTTCATTAAATAGTGCAGTTTTTTGTTTTTTTTAACTTCAGCTTTGTATGCTAAAATAGGATCTGGCCTTCTTATGTTTTACACTTTAGATTTTTCTCTGAAATGTTGAATAAAGAAATGTTGAATAAATGTTGAATAAAGAACATGTCACCGCCTATGTTCTCCAACATTAACTGTGCAAAAAAAAAAAAAAAACGCATTTCCTTAATTCACAATTTACTCAGAATTCCCATAATCTTTCCAATGTTGCTCACCTCGGTTTTCTGGCACTGGATGGAGGTGCTGTTGAAGCGCAGCGCAGGAACACTTTTGATCAGACCCTGGATGTCGAAGACGCACTCATAGTTCCTCTGTCCGGACTGTGGTTGGGGTAGGTTCCTGGCTGCCAAGGTGATCGGCTTGGTGACTCCCGCTGGCATGTAAATCTGGGTTGATGGCAGAATCTGGGGACAATCCTGGAAATCATATGAATAAAGAGATACTTACATTTTATTTCTAAAAGAAACAACAAAGAAAGGTAATAAAGTATTAAGAACAGATGCAATAAAATCAAATGTGTTGCCACCAAACCTTCTAATATCTGTGATGCAGTAGCAACATATGCCTTGCAAGAATATTGACACCCTGATCAATTATTCCAAATTTTGTCAAGTTCTGACTACAAATCTCCATGGATTTCACTGAGATTTTAAGTAGCAGACCAACATAAAGCAGCACACCAATGTGAAGTATGGTTTTCTAACAGTAGTTCCCTAGTTACACAAGAGAGTCCATCTATGTGTAACTGACTCTTAAATGTAGTTGTTCTGTGAAGATCTCAATTTTTTTACTTTTTGAGATAATAAGTGAACAGACAGCATTATAAAGATGGAGGAACAACAGACTGGTTAGAGTTAAAGTTGTGGGGATGTTGAAAGCATGGTTAGTTTATAAATAGTTATGTAATGTTGGCGATAAAAGCTCAAAGGATTATATGAAGTCTAATGGGGAAAAAACGTGATGGTTCGAGGGATATGAATACTTTACAATGCAATGTAAGGTCAAACTCCCTCTGGCCTTACACCAGGTTGAAACTCATGTTGTATGTCTTTATACAAGATATAAAGGGTATTCTTTTTAGCCATTAAGAATTTGTGCTAGTGTTATGGCAATGAAGTACCATCATGTGTGTAATAAAATAACAAGCTCTATAATTGTTACACATTTTCGAGCGTATGCGTGCAAGCTTGGGATTCTGGGAAGATCCAAAACACGTGTTTAGATCATCTGGAAACCACCCGTCAACTGTGGGAGCAGGGTGTGTGTTTGAGCATATACATATACCCTTGTACAGATGAGTTAGAGACAAACAACTCCCTCCTTGTGCAATTGGATTAATTAAGCATGTTTGGGACAAGAATAAGACGGGGCAAAACGCTCGGAGCATAAACTTTCCGAGAAGTGAATTTGTGCATGTGCTGGAAGAAATTAAGTCATTACAGTGACCATGTTGCAATTTGGCAACGGGACACACATTTTATCAACACAGAAAGAAAGGAGGAAAAAGATCACAAGGGTGTGGGCGATACAATTTCAACAAAATGAGTTAAAGATCCCAGGCTGTACGTTGTCATTCATATCACACAATTTACAACATGGAGACAAATGACTGGCATGATAGGAGATAAGCAGAGCCAGGAAATTCACATTTAGTCATTTATATAGGAAGAAGGGCCCTGAAACAATGCATTTGGCTTCAGATATATTATTACCCCTAAACTACTGCAGTATCTAATTTGAAAACAAGTCCCAGCTGCACTAGGTAACACACTCTTATTAGAACTTAAAAAAAAAAAAAAAAGATCTTTGACCAGATCCTCGTTTAATATTCACTGCAGATATAACGGTTCACACTCGCTCACCTCTCTCTTTAAGCACATATCTGACTCCTGGTTTGTAAAATTTTCCTTTACTCTTTTTCCAACTGTAGCAGCTGTACATTAGAAGCTTCAGTGCGTCCCCGGGGCCCGAACACAATGCCGAAGTTTGTTCATTAGCCTGCTTAGCCCTGGCTTGGTGTTTCGGATCACACACAAACACGCGCCCTCCCTCCCCAACACATAATGAGGGAGGGGAATACTACTGGAGGAAGACGAAGCAGAGTACAGAGGACCAGACGTATAATCAACTAGGAGGGAGGCGGGGTGAGCAGAGGAAGAGAGCAGCAGGAAAATGGATGGTTAAGAAGGAAGGAGGAAGGCAGGGAGTGGAGGAAGGAAATGATGGTGAGAACATGAAAGGAAAGAAATGTGAGAAGGTAATTTAATTGGAGGGAGAACAGAATGAAACAGAGATGTTAATATCAGCAAGTGAACAACTTAAAAAAGGACCATAATCAAATGGGATGTTGAGCAGAAAAAAAAAAGAATAAGTACAATAAAATTATACTTTAAAATAAAAAAAGGCAAAGTGGGACGTCCGTATCCCCTACATCTTTGTAATCTATTTATCCATCCATCCATTTCCAGCCACATCGTGTACAGAGTCCCCAACAATGTCCTACTTAATTAACTGCCTGGAGTCTCAGACAGCTCTAGAAAATTGATGGAAGGGATCAGAGATGGAGGGAGAGGCAGGAGACTGTGACCGACAGAAGAGGAAACAGAGATTGATTTGCACTTGTGGCTTTTGAAGTCGAGTCACAGAGAAGTACTGTAAGCTCAAGTCAAAAGCAGCAGACTTGCATCACCCTGGGTGGAGGAGGGTGTGTGTAGGGGGGGGGGGTTGAACACCCTGCTGCTATGTCAAGAAAGCCTCTGAATTGCAAGCTAGCACCGCCTGTAGCATAAGCTGCTGCTAACTGATGTTTAATTCATCCGTCTATCGGCTTTGTGTCAGCTCCGCAGTCTACTTGTCGCTTCTTGGTCAGTTATATTTCCTAATAGTATCTTTTCAATTGAATCACTTCTAATGCATACGCAAAACTAAAATGTCAAATAAAAATTACAAAAGGAAACTCTTTATTTTATATAATACATGTACTGAAGAAAACTGAAATAGAAAAAGCTCAAATGAGTTACTTTGTATTTAAAGACTCCTTTTAGATCTATGAAATAAAAAAATATGTCCTTATGACCCCTGATGAAACCACCATCAAAGTTATTTATTGGAGTAATATTTTCTTTGCAGTAGACTGAGGAGATTTTTTTGACATTGCTTTTATCAAAGCAGATGTGAAGCTTTCTCATGGCAGGCAAAAACTGCTAAACTGTTTATGAAACCTCCTGGGGTGGACCACACAGTTGCAAACCACAAAAGTCAGGAACAAATCAACCAAATGAAGACATGTTATCTGGACTGTCATTGCTTCACCATCTGACAATCGGTCTGGTAGAAAGGGGGTTTGATTTTGAGGCGGTTTTTATGGTTTAGGCTTGGTCCCTTAGTACTAGCCAAATAAACTCTTTTTGCATCCAGCATCAGTGCCTGACCTTGCAAATGCCATCCTGACAAAATTACTAAATAAACACTAATAAACCTTGTGCAGAGAGAGTTGGAGTTACAGCTATATAAAGTGGGTCAACGCAGTGCAAAACTTATGTAATAGTAACAATGAAATAAGAAATAATGTGCATGTAAAGTCAGGCTTCTCAATATTTACAGCATTACATTCATTTATATAGAACATTTAACTAGCATGTAAGTGTGCTACTTAATCGTTGCCCCTGTTTCTGCAATGCTGCATTTGAAACAAAGAGGATTTAAAAGGGAACATGAGGCAAAAGAAAGGAAAAAAGGAGGATACTGAGGGAGAGAGGTGAACAGAACACCATTGTGCAGGGAGAAACAATTTCATCAGTCTTTGTGACAGGTGCCAAAACAGTTCAAAGCCCGCATTAGGGCTACAGAGCACAGAATACACTGAAACAATATTTTACCGAAGGGAATACTTTGAAGCTAGAGGAGAGTTTTTCTTCTTTTTTTTTTCTTCCTTTTCCCCGACTTCTCAGTTTTCAATTCATCTGTGAAGACGGATGCTTTGGTTTGCTTTGCCAGATGTGACACAGCATCTGGCGGATTTAGGAATGACCAACAGGAAGGAAGAGAAAGGAATGTGCATGTGTATTTATTATATTTTTTTTTTTGGCGTGTGCGACTCCAACACTGTGGGCTTACTGCCAGACACAGTGTGTGTGTAATAAATGCCTCAGGAGCACTTAAAGGTATTATATTGAGTCAAAAGTCTCACAGAAGACCAATAAAAAAAACAAATTGCAATTTAAGCTTTTCTTGACAAACAGATTCTCCAGACCATGAACTGTTTACACAGACCAGCAGCTCGCTTCATAAGGGTCACTTCATCTTGCTCCACTGTAACAGGTAACAGGCGCTTTCAGTGAAGCTGTGTGTGTATCTGGGATGTGCAGGAGATGCGTGAAAGAATGCATGACACAGATGGTTTTGTCTTCAAGAGAATGCGGCACAAAAACATCTGCTCAGTTTTGGATTCTGATCACCGTCTTTGCATTCAAGCATCTTCATAAACTTAATTGTCAACACATGCAAAAGCCAAAATAGAAAACCACTATTATGCACAAGCAAACAAAAAATTCAATGGTAGCTTTAAAATTCATTCACTAATCGCAAAAATACTAAACAGTATGTATGTGTACCTGGATGTGTGCAGAAGTGTGTTTGTGATGGCTGATATCCAAGTAGCCAGAGGGGTCTCTTTAGCTCTGCATATTTGCTCTACCTCCAAGGCTGCTTGAGGCTCGTGCTGCAATTTCCATGTTCTAATGGCATGTATAAATATGTAGATTATGAAGAGAAAATGTAAACATTCCTTCAGATCCCCCTGATAGCTTATTTTCTACTAAGAAGCTAGGTTGTTGAATGAACCTGCAGCTTAAATAAATTTATTATGAGTTCATATTGGGCCCAAACTCAATGTTCCCTCCTGAAGGTGATAGGTCGGGAGTAACGATTGGATGGGAGAGGAGGTAGCAAGACCCCAGATACAAACAGCTGAAATTAGCATTAGCAGTAGGCTAGCTGGGAGCTATCATTAGGAGCAACTATGACATCAGATGCACATCATGAAATACACCTATTGTTATTTTCCATCAAACAACCAACAATAGCAGAGTCAATTCAGAGGGCAGCCAGTGATCCTTCTCAAACCAAATATTTTCAGAAGCATTAATAAATAATAATAATAATAATAATAATAATAATAATAATAATAATAATAATAATGCATTTAGTTTTTTAGCACCTTCCAAAACACAAGATTGCCATGTCTGTCAAAGCAATGCAAGATTCCAGCAATATTTTCAATGCGTGTCAAAGAGGGTAATTGGTTAGCCTTCATTGACAAGATGCCCCACAATGATCCAGATGTTTATTTCCTTTTAGAGACAACTCAAGTCATCTAGAGCCACTGCGTCTTCATATTGGTATCTTAAAAGGATCCCAGGAAGAGCCTCTGATTCAGACACAGAGATTATAGGATTCCACAGAATGAGCAGGAGTGTTGTGCTATAAAGAAAAATGTTGTAATTCCATTCATAATTTGCTACAATGGCAGCTGGATCTCAGAAAGGTGAGACATTTTCCATCCTAAGAAGTATTTTTTTAATCACTGGTTTCCCATCTGTTTTTCAACTCGAAATTTCATACTTCTCTAGACTGAAATGTACAATACATTAGGACATACACAAGAATGAACACCTACCTGCTGTTATTTTTTTTTTTTGCTCATACTCTAAATGTCCCAAAGATTAGACTTTGTTTGTTCCAAACCCAGAAGAAACTCTGTTAATGAAACTTGTTGCTTTCAAATGTTGCTGTGCCTAAAGAGAAATCTGTCATATCTAAGGTGGAAGAAAACATTTAAGGCATTCAGAAATGGCTTTTATCAACTCATTCTGGGAATTTTAAAATGCTAAAATGTGGAAAACGTCAAATGTTTCTATATTCAATCAGAGCTAGAAAACAGTAAAATCCAATTCCAGAGTTTTCAGGACTGCTTAGAAACCGTGTGTGTATAAATGCCCGGATTCCAAATTAGATAAGATGCCACCATGAATCTTCTAACAGGAGATCAGCTGTCACTCCACATTAAGGCAGGTTTAATACATTTCCCTTTCGTCAATGTGCTCAGATGTGTCCTATACCTCTTCCACTATTACACTTTCTAAATAAAGGCAGACATTAATAAACCACTGTTTGTTGGGAAGAGGTAATCTCTACGTTGCAGGTGGGCCAAACACCTTTTAACATCCGCCAAGAGCAGATAATGAGACAGTCAGCGGGAAGATGTGTCAGTGTGTGCGTCAGTAGGCGTGTGTATGTATGTGTGTGTTCATACAGATATGTAGAAAGGTGAGAGATTAAAATCAAGACATTAGGTGGTGATGGGTTTGGGGGTGGATTGGGACAAGTGTGGGAGTAAGAGGGGGATAAAAGCAGAAAGCAAATGTGGGATGCTTTATTAATAAATAAATGGAATAAAAGAGCTAAAAGTGTTCTGAAGGTTTGGCATAGCCTGACAAGATATAAATTAATAAAGCTCCCAAAACACTGCACATTCGTAATGAGGCAGATGTCTGGTCGTTGCTTTTTCTTTTTTTTTTTAAAAGAGCCCCTCATCTCTCCAATTCACACACACACACCCTTCCATCCATAATTAATTAGCTGCTTCTGTGATGTTCAGACTATAGATCAGGGATGAGAAAAAATAACATGCTAAATAATGAAGTAAAGCGATATGGGAAGCCTGGGGGAGAGATGTGATGGCAGCGATGGCCACAGAGGAGCAAAGGGGACACAATGGTACAAATAAGGGGAACATAGTGTGTGTGTGTGTATATGTGTCACAAAGAGCTCACAATAGAGGTACATAAAGAATGCTGAACACATCCTACTGTCTGTAGATGTCGTCTCTTAGGTCTCTGATAAAGATTTTACACAAGTTGTAGCATATAGGCTACTACAGATAAAATATAAGGTGCCATTTTTATTCTATATAACAAGGAGGGCTGTACATAATGGGGCTGATACCATTTTTTGCTAAAAAAAAAAAATGTTGCTGTGTAATAAAAGTAGCACGATTAAATGCATAATTCAGCTTTTAAAATTCTAATTTAACTTAATGGTTCTAAAATTTAGGTGGCACAAAAAGAGATCTAGCAAAATTCAGCATCCATGAAGATTTATGCACCAAAGCAGCAACTATAAAATATGCAGGTTTAGATGAATCCACAAAGATTTACTATTAAATATGTTGTGTTTTTTTTTCACTGTGAAATAAAGTACAATAACTGTTTTACAAAGTCAAATAAAGACTGTCAGGACTGTGCTTATTCTAGCTATAAATATGAACATTTTACATACTTAAATTATCTAACTGACAAATTACCAGAAAGGTAACTGATAGTTCTGTTTAGGAGCTTTTATCAATTCATAACAGGAAAAAAACACAAAAAAACCCACTATTTTTCTTTTGCAAACCAGGTTGATAAAGCATACAATAATGATTTTAAAAATGCAAAATGTTCAAACTTTTATCTGCACAAGTTTAAACAAGTCTCAATTAATTGATTAGTTGTACGTTTGGGATCTTTGTCCTGTTGTAACAGGGTTAGGATTAATTACTAACCCTATCTAATTATTATTTTTTTGTTGTTTTGATCCAACAATTTACATTAGCATGATTACAAATAATTACAAATAATGTTCATGTCAATTATGATGAAAACTTCTGAGCAGAACTATAAAATGGCTATAAAAAAAAAATAAGACGGCTTATAATATTAAAATTTTCTGGTCAAAGGTTTTTAAACGTATCATAGATGAAATAAATCATGACAGAAAGGAGAATAGCTTCTTTTATTGTCTACACTACGTGTGCTTAAGACTCCACAAAGTCATTTAAGAGATAAATTAGCATAATAACATCTATTTATAGATATACAGAAGGAAAAACAACACGGTGGTAAAATTAGCTAAAGGTACATTTGTATGGAAGTTGTACATTGCATAATTTACATAGAAGCACGGTAAAAACACGTGTGTACATGTAGAGGCGGCTCATTAGGAAGCAAAAATCAGAAATATGTTTTGTGACCGAGAATTACTGCGGGGGATGGAAAGAGCGATACAGTGAGGAACAATTTAACAAGGCAGCAACATGTAGAACAGTGCAGGAGCAAAAGGATGCAGAGGAAGAAAGGGGACTTTGAAGCTTGAAAGGGACTGTGAGATTGTCTGCCCACAACCTTCTTTCTGAGCAGACTGGTGATGCAGAAAGAGAGGATGAGAGTGAGGTGAACTCTGAGTGCAGATGAATGAAGGAATGCATGACTTGAATACCTGTTATTCAGTTTTGATTGTTTGGGCTATTAACACCTTCCAGACCTGGAGCTTGTCTGAATCTAGCATACGTCTACTCTCTTTACTCCACGTGCCCACAAACTGCTTCAAACTCTGGCCTTTGATACATCAACTGTACAAACATACATTTCTGATTTCATCTCGTAATCCCTTATCTTTGATTTACAAGCAAGCCGGCAACCGTACACAATTTATCCCCATGACACACATGATGCAGTGCGCTATAAGACAATAAAAGAAAACAGGAACGTGTGATTTTCTTCTTCTTTTTGACGGAGCTCTTCATTTTTCCACCTTATGGATTTTCATAGTGTAGAGGGGGAAGGGTGCGGGTGCCTGGCACCCCGTTTCATTCTAACCCAGATATGTCAGCAGCAATCAAACACTGTGCTTTTCGGCTTTTCAAAGACGAGCTTTGATTTCAGAGGTAGATATGCTCTTCTATCTGCTGCCCATGGCTCTTCTCTACAGACGACACACCACTTCAGAAAGTCTTTAGTGAAACCAGAATTTCACCACTAAGAGATAGTTGACTTATAAGGAGCAGGTTTGCTGGATTTCACGTAAATATTAAACATTAATGCTTTTATACCCAGTTATTACTACAGTGATTAGTTACTATTAAACTCAGATTTTTAAGATTATTGATGATTTTAAGATGAGTAGAATAAAGCATTAATCAATTTACACGCATAAATTATTTCTGAAGTCAAGGCATCCATCTACCTACTTTGCTGCTTCAGACACTTAACCAAAAACGTTCATTCAGATCCATATTGGTTCCAGTCCATACATACAACAGGTTTTTAGCCACCTCTAATAACTGTCTTTATTTGTTATACCAATAGAGCCAACTTGGAACCACCTGATTGGGTCATTGCAAACATTTTTCAGTAAAAAAAAAAAAAAAAAACTTTTTTAAAGTAATACATTTCAAAACTTAAACTTTTGTGGGTGATGTTTAATTAAAATGACAAGAAGATGAGAGACAGCAAACTATTGTTATTCCACAGCAAATTTGACCTTTTAATGATGCTCATCTCTGGGCTGTTACATTTTTTCCCCTTAACAGGCAGGTCAAACAAAACTAAGAAATCTACATCTGAGAGTCAAAATATTTTTATTAGATTGAGGTTCTACTTGAGCTTACTCTAAGTCCTGACAAAAATGCTTCCTTCCATTGGTTCAGCTTTTAATTAGACAAAGTAACAGCTTGATATTGCAGCATATAGAAACAGTTTTAATATAGAAACTTTTTCACACAGATCAGGTAGAAATGGTCGGCTTACTTTCATTTCAGCTTCTTCTGCCATTTTTGTCACTTTCAGCCTTTGGCGTTCTGTGTCCTTCTACTGATTTTTTTAAGCTCTTTCCGATCATTAAAGCCTCCCTGCTTCAGTTCAGCATCCACAGCAGATCACATGACCAGTTCAGCTTGAAGCATGTGGTTACAATCCAAGTTTGCCATCTTGGATTTTCCTAGGGAGCACTGAGGTGTTGTAAAATGGAGGCTGAAATAAGAATCAGTGAGGGCTACTTTCTGAAAACCGCATGGTGAAAAGCAAAACATGACGGACTCGCTTAGCTGGTCTTGTGAGATTGTCCACTGGCTCTCCATCTCAGCAGGTGGTTGCTGTTTCTCAATCACAGTCTTTGCTTCTGTGATCTGCCTGCACTTAGGAGTTTGTTTTTCCTTTAGCCCATTCTGCTGAATTATTTTCTAACTACCCTGCTCTTTCTCTCAGTGTCTTGGCAGTTATTTCTTCCCATCCCTGACACACAGGCAGTCTGATGGTAAAAATGCAATATTCATCTGTGTTCAACATTAGGCGGGCTGGCTGTGAGGGCTGTGGAGATGAAGATTTAAAGTGGCCTGAATAATTAAACCACTGGGAACTGTGACAAACACAGACTCAAACCAGCATGCACACAAACACTGATGTGTCCACGCGCACAGCCTGCAGCAACGGCCTGTGTGTCCATCAGTGACATCTTTGCTACAAATTAGCTGTTCATTAAACCTTTGCTGATGCCGGATTCAATGGTGCAGTCAGTGTGTTGGCATGACTGGAGTGAAACATGGTGCACTAATGGGCCCTGATTATGGGGCTTGGATTATATATGGAGAAGAGAATAACCCAGCAGCAATGCTGCACACAAGACTGAACTGAAGTTTTAATGTCTAATCAAAGCACTTTAACTGATTTAGCCAAGAAAGTGGCCTTCACATCTGCATGAAGTCAATATATTATGCATGCTGAGGTTGCTAAAACTCAGCCTCTTCCATAAATATCAATCTGCTGTCCTTGTCTACTAAGCAAAGTTTTTTATGATCAGAGTTTTGCCACGGTGTCCAAGACGAGGCAAACCACGTTCTCACTGGAAACATTTTCCAGAACATTTTCCTTCTCTGAAAAGGCTAACATTTATCTTAGTCTTAAATTTTCTCCAGTTACAGTTTAGTATTTAAGCTACCATTACAGCAGCAGGTTACGTTGTTTAAAGAACTAGACAAGCATCCATCTGCAAAGGTTTTGTTGGTGTTGCAATATTGTGCTTCGCTAAGTTAGTTTCTTGTACATAATGTATGTTTTCTTCTCTATGGATTCTATAAAGTTCCAAACATGTTGGTTTTTGGCCCTTTTTTGTCACAGATTCTTGATATCTTTAAGCTTGATGTCACATTTAAAGTATAGGAAAAAGTCAAAACTATCACTGCAGAGAAATAAATATGAGCATTCAATCTTTTGAATCCATTGTGATTCAAAAGATTGAATTAGTTAGTTTATTGTTAATAATTAGTTTCAACTATAATTTTTACTTCAGTATGTGGGTTAAAGAGGCCATCTAAATGTCTATGGAAAATAACGGTTCCATATCCTTCTGTACAATTAAAACATAGAAATATACAGAAAAATCTAAGGCACTTCATTTCTATAATGTTAACAAATGGCCACATTTCTATATCTGTTCTCCAAGACCTCGTACTTCCATTCACTTAATTCGTTGCTTATTTTTGACAAAACTTTTTACAGGTTTCCCCAAAACACCTGTAATAATCCCATACAGATGGAAATGTGATTTATGAAATGAAATGAAATGAAATGAAATGAAATTTATTCGAACATGATGCAAATATAAAAATAAAATAGTGCACAGTAACAAGAAGTGCATAAGAAAGAAGAGAAAATACAGATTTTTAGTTTCAGTTAACATATCATGCTCAAAATGGGGTAGGAAGAAGTGAGAACTTATAAACTCCTACCCCTAAACACTTGAGACTTTAGAGTCCTACTGTCATTAAAAAAAAATCAAAATCAAAGTGGCAGTCAGAAGTAACAGTTACTAATATTTACCTATACATTTTCCCATTTTATGCTGGTTTATCTTATGCATCAGAAACATGTCTGAAGTTTTCTGTTCCCAAAAATGTGCAAAGTTTCCAGGGTTGAAATGGTTCAAAAAGATGAAGAATCACATGAGCAAACTGAACCGAAGGTTCAATTTAAGCCACGGTTTAAATTAGAGCTGTCTGGCAAAGAAGGCAAGAAGTTACTTCATCTTGTCGTCTCCACTTTCTTTTATATTGTTTTCTTCTCTCTCTTGCTCTCCAACTTCAGAGCATTTTAAAAAAAAGAAAGAAAATTGCATTTCTGTCAGTTTTATCTGTAGCTTGTTATGGTCTGGGGTTTTTTAATTTGCCTTTCTGATGTCACCTTTGTTACTTTACAGTGTATTTCTCCACTTTTTTGTGACATCTGCTCCTAATTAAAGCATTTTATACAAATCTTTTGGTTTGCTCCTAGTATAATATGTACTTAACTGGAAGGGGTTTATTGTTTAGGCAAACTGAATGTGGGATAATTCATCATACCTCCAGTGATTTTCCTATTCATTTGTGGCCTCTTTACAACACAGCTGGTTATTTTAAATGCAACACATGCAAGTAATAGGTGGAGACAAGTGGTTTAGTTACAAGTTAAGAGGAGCACATTTTTTAAAAATTATGTTTAATAGACAAATAAAAAACAAGGAAATGGGGATGAACATTAAGTTGAGACAAATAAAAGAAAATGAGAAAAAAAAAATACAAGTGATGCACCAAGAAACCATCTGTCGACCAAATCAAACCATTTTCAGTTCAACAGCTGAAACAGAAAAGGTGAAAAGTGAGTGAAGACAAATATCAACAGGTACAGACAGCTGAGAGAAAAAGAGGAAAGAGAAAATGGGAACCAGTGAATTTCATTCGAGTACCCACACACTCCTGCCTCCCCCCTCACCCCTGTGCCCCCTGCAGCCCTGCGCTGCTGGTTGTGCTTTGTCCTGATAAGAACCAGTGACAGTCACACAAACACACACTGAAAGAGTACAGTCAAACACATACGAATATCCGCACTCAAAGAAGGGCCCCTCAAGCAACGTTGGCCTGCAGTCTGTGAGACGGTCTCCTTCTATAAAGAATGTGTGTGAGTGTGTTCTGCTCAGTGTCTGAGTACCAGCCAGGGTAAACACAGTGTGCCAGAATGTCACGGTTCGGGGCCTTCACACCTCCGTCACAAATAACCCAGTCAGCCGTGGATTGTGTGCGCCGGTGTGCGGGTGAAAGGCAGCGAGAGTCGGAAACACTGACCGTGTGTTTCTGTGACTGTTTGGAGAATGAGGAGGTAGGCTGCATGCGATAAGTGTAATCGCATGGCTAACAGTGTGCGAGAGGAAGACGATGCGTGAGAAAATGAGCCAGTGCACTGCAGCGCTTTGTTCAGACTGCAGTCTATATGGAGCCTCTCTTGTTAATGTAGTGTCAAGGGACAGAGTGTGGATGAGGCTGTTGGAACAACCACAGAGATGATTCATATTGCACTCTTATCTGTACAAACTCTCTGCAGTCAACAGGTTCTTTAAGGATTTAAAAAATATATATATCAAAATTGGAAATACACTGACTTTCTTCCCAAGAGTAACCATGGAGCCCAAAGAAGTGAGAAACTGGGTTTAATTTTTGAAGGTCTTCTGCTCCTCTGAGTTTCTTCTGGTTGTTTGCCAAAAGCCTAGAGCCAAGGCTTAATAAAGTTGTTAGATTCATTTTTATTTTGGCCGTTTTACTGGTGTAGGAAAAAAAGAAAGAAAAATAGTAGTAATAAAGAAGTACATGTTGTTGTGTGACAAATAAAATAGAGCTTAAAACAAGCAATGCAAACAGATTAGGCAATATGTAAAGAAAGAGTAAAAAAACCTACAAACTCCTTGTGTTTTGTGGTAAAATCTGCCATTTGATAGTAAAGATAACTTGCAATGAGTCTTCTACATCCCTGTGGATGAACTTGGCTTTTTATTGGCCCAATTAAAGTCATGTCAAAGCACCTCAATAAGATTTAAGTCTGGCCTTTGATTAGACCACTCTAAAACCTTAATTTATGTATATATATATATTTGCTACTATTTTAAGGTAGACTTGCTGGTGTGCTTTAGGTTATTGTCTTGTTGTGTAACCCAGATGAACTAGTGATTGGCCAGACCTTCTCCTTTAGGATTTTCTGCTAGGCAGCAGAATTAATGGATCATCAATTACAGCACAGTCCTGAAGCAGCAAAACATCCCCAGTCCTTCAAACCACTACCAACATGTTCTACTGTAAATATGTTGTAGTTTTCTCTCGTCAGTCTACAGAATATTTACCAAAAATTCTTGGAGACAAGAGCGAGACAGAGAAAGTGTGTTTTGGGAAAAACTCAAAGATCAAAAATAAGTCACCTGGCATCTAAAAGTCCTCAGATATTGCTTTTTCTGCATACCTGAGGTGTTTTTTAGCTTGTTCACGCTCAGACTGAACTGGGCAGATAGGTACCGAAGAGATGAGTTGTCACAAAGTGGTGACTTAAAAGAGGGAAAGGGAAAAAAGCCAAAGATAAAGGGGAAGACGAAAAAAATCCAGAATTACTTTATAAGTTCAAATGTAATGTGAAATAGGGGGGAAAGTAGAAAATAAGTTTTAAATTCAAACACTTTTTTCTAAAGATCATATAGTTATTTCCATGCAACATAGTGGAATAAAGAGGAAATTTTAAGGAAAATGTAGGAAGACAATCACATTTTCCATAACAATCTGTAAAAAGATAAAAAACAACTAAAAGTATTTTCTGTGTGTTAAACCAAACTCTACTGGTAACAACACAGAGGATAGAAGAGAGGGACAATGGAGGTGCAGGAGAGAAGAAGGAAAAAAAAACAGGGTGCTGCCTTCATTACAATTCTCAATCAAGTTGTCCGGCGCCTTGATTGCTCAAGTAAGACTGAGCCTTGCATTTCAGCAAAACTAACACGTAAGCATGTCTTAGGATAGCTGAGCCCAGCCGGGCTGAACTTTGCCTGGCACTCATCAAGACGTTGGCTCAGATAAAATGCTAGGGTTGTAAAGAGGGGAAAAGTTGAGTACGAGATAGCAATCAAGGAACAAAAGCAGAAAGAAGGTAAAGAGAAGAAAAGGAAACTATGGGAGGAAAGAAATAAATCAACAGGTTGCAGTGCTTCACTCTCTTCCTTATGTCTCCCTCCGGCTTTATTGTTTTTATGATAAAAGTAACTTTAATTCCTCTCTTGCAATTTTCCGCCTCGTCGCTCCTTAATTCAAGAATTTGTTTGTTGTGCCATTTGGAGGCTTTGTTGATTCATGCATATTTGATTTGAAAATGTCACTCATTATACATATTTTCTCCCTGCTTACTCTGTCAAGCTATGACTTTCCCACTGTTTCCCTCCCTCTGTAGACAAAGCCTATTTACAAAAACATAAATAACTCCTTTTTATTATTATTACTGTTCTAGTGGAAGAGTGGGGGGAATGCAAATCAGCAACACAAACAGTTTTGAAAAAGCATACCTAAAAAAAAGATGATTTAAGGGTACAAAACAGCCACAACAGAGAGCTTTAGGATATGCTACTTTTGTATTTATAATCTTTACACTAAAATTGTGTATTATTTCGAGCAACAACGCTTGTTAACAAATGTGTGAATAAAAGCAAAGCAGAAGGAGAACAAAGGCTGATCGCGTTCATAATTAATCTGCTAGCTTCATTCTTTCATCTCCACTGTTCTGTCTGGTTGGTCCAACACCAGTCAGACCAAAGCGTGATACGAGAGGAGCGTTCATCCCTCAACTCTCAGTGAACGCTCTTTCTGGCCTTTGATCACAGTCTGACAATGGGCCTCATCCCACCCAATCGACTGTTTTCATCTGCAGATGAGAGCGGTAAAGGTCTGAGTGGACTGTCTGCCTTCAGGAGAGAGAGCTCGTTTCACTGCTGTTTGCATTGAGAACGAAGCTGGAAAAACAAGGATAATCTGAGGAAGAAAATCAAACGTGTACACATACAGTAAGGGCGCATCTCGGTAAATAAGTTGGTGAGATTTTTGTAGTGCAGTGAAAAAGAAAAACTTGTATTTTACAAAATAATTTCATATAGCTGTAGATTTTAAATATTTTTCTGGTAGTTTTGATGGTTACGGCTTACAGCTAAAGCTGAAAAAGTAACTGCAGCATCAGTATCTGCAAAAAGAAAAAAAAAAAGGATTTTTAATTGAAATGATGTTTCAAGTGACCAACCTTTACGACTGATACTTTGATAATATATTTAGTAACTTACACCAGCCCTAGTTACTCTTAGTAAAAACTTCAAATTCAGTTTCTCCCATCACATAAGTATTAGAATTTTTTTAATCCAGAAAAGTTGTGTTATAGCCAACGTGTCTGAAGATTGTGGACTTGACAGTTTTTCAGCCGACAGACTTTGGCAGCCTCCACAAGGTAAGTATTCCAGTCCGCTAGTATGTTTAAGCATTAAATTGGAAAGTTAAGTGGAAAAAAAAAATGTGGCACAAAGAGGAAGAAACAACAGAATTAAGAGCAGCCTTAATATACTGGACTGTAGCTGGGTTGCTACAAGATCAGACATAGGCAACAAAATTTACATTTATTCAATTAAATCACTCTTGAATCAAACAGAAAATTAACACTTACTTTTAGATATTGTTCCTAAAAGTAACAATATCTTATTTAAAGATTATGGAATGACTGGATTTGAATCACCAGCAAACTGGCCTGACCTGAGTATTGTCCACAGGAAGATAAGAAAAACCAGAGCCAACAACGCAGAAGAGCTGAAGGCTGATATTTCACTATTATGGCTTCCTGAACGCCTCGGCAGATTGTTTTCATTAGCTGTTAGACGTAATCAATAAAATTAACAAAAATGAAGACTTGA
This sequence comes from Gambusia affinis, assembly GCF_019740435.1. Taxonomy (NCBI): domain Eukaryota; kingdom Metazoa; phylum Chordata; class Actinopteri; order Cyprinodontiformes; family Poeciliidae; genus Gambusia; species Gambusia affinis. Next base: position 16,275,565 of record NC_057874.1, on the reverse strand, counting down.
AATGTATTCCTCTGTGTCTAATGAGTCAATCTATTGGAGTCAATCTCTACTTGAGATGTACAAATAGAAGACCTCCTGCTTCTTTTCTACAACCAGCCAATAGAGGGGAAGGAAAGCCAGAGGGTGCTAAAAACAAAGGCACATTTATGTTCAATTTGTCCTTTCCTTCACAATACAAATAAAGGAAAAACAGAGAATGGGACATAGAGAGGAAGAAGAATGAGAAAAAGATGAGGTGACCGAGCATCAAAGTGGTGAAGGATGAGGTGGGGAGAGATGGGGCCTGGCCTGGAGAGGAGATGGAGAGAAGCTGGAGAGAAAGGGGATAAGCCAAGCCTTCAGGAATAGCATTTCAAGTTGGGGCACTGAGGGCAGAACTAATGGATATGGCAGCTAAGAGAAGGATGATAAATGACTTGGTGCATGTGTGAGTGGGGGTGTGTGTGTTTGCAGGTCACTGTAAGATTGTTTACAGTTTTGTGCATGAAAAACACAAAGCATAGTATTTATGTGAAATGATGGGCTATCAGATTAGTGGTCTGTGATCTTTAATCTCTTCTTCAACTTTATTAATTTCTCAGCTTTCATATGATGACTTCATACTTTTTTTGCAGAAGAAATATCTCTGTTAGAATACTTGAAATCCTGGAAAACATCGCTGCATTTTAAATAACAGACATTTTGTTTTAATGCATGTTACCTGTTGATGTCTCTGTATTTTTTTCCCACAGTGAGAGAGAGTGAGGCTTTCAATAGATAACAGGAAGCCTGAAGTTCTTAATTCTTAATTTAAAACTGGTTCAGGCAAGCTGACACTTTATAAAAAAAAACTCTGGATCAAAAACCAACAAAACAATTTTGATGTGTGCATTAGAACGTTGTGAGCCTATCCCCACCAAACCCCTCCAATCTGAAGTCCTGCAGATAAAAGGCCAGAGATTATATTATTATAGGAAGCTGAAAAGCAATGATAGCATATTTTCTATTTACAGAGTTCCTAAATACTTATGTAAAAGAAAAAAAATCAAAGAAAGGGAGGAAAAAAAGGCAAGAAAACAATAAAGGAATGACAAAAAACAAAAAGTAAGTTAGCAAGGTACCAAGGAGAGTAAGACAGGAAAGAAAGAAAAAACATGAGGGAGGAAAGATGCAAGACAAAACAAAGGAAGGAACAAAAGGAGGAGGCCTGTGTTTATGCGTGTGTTGCTGTCCCTACTCAGTTCAGAACCTGCAAACCAGCTCTCTCCAAATCAGCACTCAAATCCAACAACCCCGACCCCTTGAGCCATGAAGCCTGGGCCCATCGTCTCGTCCATTACAGGGCACAGAAGCTGTTGTTTAGCAAGCTTCCGTTTAGGATTCAGCTACAGCTCCGGTTGGGAAAGCAGATAAAGAGGAAACCAATAAGTTATAAGGCAGAGCAATTAATGAAGGCCAGTTATTCAGACTCTGCCGACAAGCGACGGAGGGAGGCTTTAATCCGCATGTAGATAACAGAGAGCTGGACCAGAAACATAAAGAGTGAGGGTTGAATAGTCCTGAATGTGTGTACGGCCTGAGAAAGATAAAGCACTGATACAACCATCAGTCACTGGGGAGTGATACTGATTCCTTAAGTCCATTCTGGAGATACGAATTTCATAACATTTGTTAAACTTTGCATCCACCTCTGCTGAGGTTGTCAATAAAGAACAGCAGCATAAAACCCCATGCAGGTTGGTGTCCAGCCCTGCATGTACTACAGGACTTGACAAATGCTTGATATGCCTTACATGACGCCTGCAGTCACTGCCACTTGGCACGATTAATATTAGCTTTTATGCTAATGCAGCATTTGGCTTTGTAAGAACAAGGCAGTATTTCCATAGAAAGTCATTCATCCCAGCTTGTTTATGGCCTTATGGGCCACGACAGAATTATTGCTGCACAGTACACAAGCTGTTGTCACTGTGCCAAAAGCCAATATTACACATACAGACAGCAGACACACAGCAGGATGAGGGGAGGAAACCCCAGAGGCAAAAGGCACACAAGATGGAGGTGCAGATGAACTAATATCTCAACTCATGTTGCCATGTGTGTTTGTTACTGTATGTGTACAAATATGATATTTATGTGAATGTGATATATTTAATACTTGCACATTTTGGAGTAAATAGTAATTTTTTTACTTATTTTATTTTATTTTTTTTTAAAGAAGTAGCAAAGAAAACAAATGTGTGCTGCTTGAAATGAGGCGAAGCATCGGGGGTCTTACCTCAGAATCGTTGACACGTCCCTCCTGGAAAGAGCAATCGTTGGCGTTTTGGGTGCACATGTGGCGGTACTTGCACCAGTGGCATGGGAAGGAGCCATTCACACAGGAAAGGCAGCTGAAAATGGAGAATGGAGGAGACCATGAAGGTAAATAGCCGTGTACTTCATGTTAAATATCTTTTATTTATGTTTTTTTGCAAAACATTTGTAGATCTTTAAAACTATGACACGTAGAAAAATGGGAGGTATTAACAAATTGTGCTTTTAAAAATCATAACCATCAGTATAACATTGACAAATAAGGTGTAGAAGGATCTAGACAGTTTTAAAAAGGCTAAAATTTGTTCTTACAGTTTGAGGTTCTTTTTAAATGACACCAAGGAAAGTACCAGAGTCACCAAAGCTTCATCGAGCTATTTATGTTCACAAAAACATACTGTGATAACCTAGAGGATAAATATGTAAATATTCACATTTCTGTAATTCTTAAAGGCAAAGAGCCACACTGGATGAGGAATTGGCCATAAGACAACCTATGTGACACAGTGTACACTTCACATTTTTAAGTGCAAACAAAAATGTAGAATGTTATTTCTACTCAGGGTTATTTTACTGTGGGAATCTCCTACCAGCTGGTTGCCTGCCTCGACCATCTCCCAACAGAATATCTGCCTAAATATCTTTTTTTACTCATCTTTTTTCGACATCTGTTCAACCTGTGAAATGGTTCTGTCCTCTTCACCTTTCATCCCCTCATCTTTAGACTTAAAGCCCGCTTTAACATCCCTTTCATTCATCTGCTCGCTTGAACTTCCCATTGCTTTCACCTTCTGCACATTCATAGACCTCTCCAACCACCATCCGACTCTCTGCATACTGTTACGCCCTTGTTACGTTCTTTTTATCCGCTCAGTGGTGAACCTTCCCTTATGTTTCACCATCTCTTCTGGGCTCTCTGTTCACATACCCCTTTCCATTTGCTTTGTCCCCCTCTCCCCGTTCTTTCTCTAAAGCTCTCTTTCATCCAAGGGGCTAAGAGCCCTCCACCGTTTTTAATTCACCTGCTTTGGCAGAGGCGAGGTGCCGATAGACCGGCAGAAAGAGAAAGACGAGAGAAAGGAGAGGGGCAAAGAGAGAGAGAGAGAGACATCAAAAGCAGGTGGATTTCCCTTACAGAGGTGTATATACCAGGTATCGTGAGAGAGAGGAGGTGGAGAGGTGGCGGTCTCATGGGAGACAGATGAAACATAAGCTTGGATATCTGAAGATGATTATGAATCTATATGTGCGCTCTCATATCTGAAGAAAACCCAAGGAGGAGTGTCATAAAGGTTTATGGATGCAGTTTCTCAAATAAGTGGAGAGAAAGTGTGCAGCATACACTAATAAAACCATTACTTGTTAGCAAATAAAACAACCTCATGCCATTGCAAAGCTTACTAAAGTGCAATTTACTAAAGCGCAGTTTTAGGGTTTCATCTCAGTGCCTTATTTAGCTAGGGATTTGTGTCAGCATATGGTTTATTGGGTAACAATGAAATACTGCATTTAATAAAGCTAAGATAGTAAGCAGGTTGTTTTGTATTTCACCACATTGCCAAGTGTAGATTTGTGTGGATCTGTCTGGAGCGACAAAAAGCACACTCGCCCTCCTGACAAGCTCCTGAGTGTGTTTTAACCCTATGTAAAATGCCAGCTTTCCTCTTTTCCTTATCCGCATGAAAAATGAGGGCTTTAACTCTTGAGCTCTGAGATGGAGCCCACATATGAATCCATCAAACCCTGACGTGGATTCATTTGGATCAATTAGGGCCACTCGTTTGTTAGGTGCACACTTTAAGTGATCATTTCCAGCCCAGAAACCCCCTCCTTTTGAACGAGATCAGAGGCTGGAGCTTAATTCAATCCCACTGCCGCTTTAATTGACCAATTTAGCATTGTGCTGACAGAAGCTGTCCATTTAGAATAAAAGATGTGCAGCTAAGGAAATAACAGGCCTCTTAATACCACACAAGAGCAAAGAGGAGATTTGTCAACGTTGCCAACAAATGGAGGGAAAGCGATTAGGCTATGCTGGGTTAGCATGCAGTGCTCAGATTTAACATCAGAGCTGGGATTTTAGTCCAGCAATTTGTCCTGGAAAGAACAAATGAGAATCTACAGATGGCTGGTCGATACAGGACAAACCAGAACATTACTAGGGATGTGCCGAGATCCCAAGAAAATCTAACTATACAGAATTTCATGACAAAGTGAAATTTGTCCTGCAGCATCCTGTCCATGTAGTGGGACACCCCTCACTCAGAGAAAGAGAGATAGTTGGCTGACCTACAAATGGCTATGCGTTACAATGTAATTTGCATTATTGAAATAATTAAAGTAAGAGTCATCTGCACTACAGTCATCTGTAGTGAGGTGAATCGGATCTACACCAAGTAACCTAAAGGAAGTTTGTGATCAAACTCTTTTGCACTTTAACAATTTAACTATGTCAAAAAGCGACAATAGAAATGCACCGATTTGTTTTACCATCACGATGCAGAGAAGTAGATCAAACTACCACAAAGAAGCTTTGACAAAATAAGGCTATTTGGGCTTGGGAATTTAAGACAAAGGCAGTTTTGTATTTACATCTAACAATGGCTGTCAGTAGTGGCTTCAAGCATGTATTATTTATTTACAGTCTGGATGAAGAGGGCATGGACACGTCCTGCAGCTGGGAGGACTGGACCGCCTGGGAGAGTTTTGGGAGAGGACCACAGTGGATGCTGCTTAAAAGAATAATATTTTCTTTTACGTCAGAGTCACAGAGAGGCTCCCTTAACAACAGGAAAAGTGACTTGACCTAACCCTTATTGCTTTTTTGAAAAATAATTACTATGGGTTAAGAAAACTGTCTAAATACAGAGAAAGGTATAGTTGGCAACACTGGCATTATCTAGTCCAAACCCAAACCCCGACTAAATTGTGTACATATCATTTAAAACCGAAGTCGCAGTAAAATTGTGATCAAAATGAACTAGGTATAACAAAAAATGGATAATTAGCTTTTTGGAAAATACTATTAAATGTTCAGAAAGCAATTTTCATATTGAGAAGTGAAATATTAAGTATTTTACATTGATTAAAATCAGACATAGAAGAAACGAACTAAGAGAGCAAACAATAAAAAAAAAGATTAATTTGTGATGACAAAAAATTCCTTTTAAAAACTTTGTAACACTAAAAGACTAATAAAAACATAAAAGCCTAAATAATAAGGCACAGAAAAAATACAGTAAAATGGATATTACATTTGCAAAGAAGCTTTACAGTATTTTTAAAAAATAAAACTCCAAAAATTACCCCAAAGGAACATGCTTCATTTTTTTTTTTTTTTTTTTTGTAATTCAAATTTTTATTGATTTTCTGAATATTATCTCACATAAAACACAAATACAAAACAAAAACAAAAAAGGCTGGTGCCATGCTTCATTTTTTGTTTGTATTTTACCTTCCAATAACACCTGAATACATTTCTGGATTTGTTGGAAGTTGCGTTTTTGAAAAGTCACCGAGAAAGACAACATCACTAAAACGACAACACTGCTCTTGAGGAGTCTGTACTGTTAAACCCTTAGATATTACTGAGGCGAAACAAATGAACATCAGCTAAGTTAACTGGGCTCATTGTAATGCTTGTAAGTGTCTGTTCTAACAGAAACGATCACAATTCTGAATGTCAAAGAGCTTGGTTCAGCGGCTCAACGTTCATCAAAATACACTTCAACACCACCTTAACACAGCAGGAAACTTGAGTCAAACAGCGAACAGTACAATGTATAGTTAGCGGCCCACATCAGTCATCACATCTGTCGCATTACCCTAATAATAACGATTTTCATCCAGCTTACATCTTTTATTCATGTCAAATCAAGCTTGTTAGTCTAGCAGCGATTTTGAAATAATGAGAAAAATATCAGCAGGTAACTGCCTGTGTTTCTTTCTACTTTTATAAGCATGAACTCTCAAATAAAAGAAAGTTCCATTATGCGTCCAATCCAAGGCCAGCGGCAGCAACCCCCTGCAGTTCACTCTTCGATTGCTGCGTTTCTTGCCACGAGCTGCTGTTGGATCTCAAAGTCTCTATTACAGGCTGGGTGCGCCCCCTCGTCAGAAAAAGCCCACCTAGTGCCATTGGAGGGTGTTTGATTCTCTTTATCAAGGGCAGGTTCTATTTTCCAGACCCCCCAGCAACGCCTCATTGTGCCTTCATGTCCTTTACCGTTGCCTGCAGCCAGTTGGAGGCTTTGAGCAGCTGGAGACATGCTCCCTGTATACCCACGCTCGCATTGTTAATTTAAGCCTTTCATATTCAGATGTTAATCGAGATACACTAGCAGTGTTTCTTCAAGGCCAAACACAATAGACTGATTCCCTGCTCGAGTGTCTGCTTGGTCAGTTTGAAAGGCTAAATACAAGCCGTCCTCCAATGAGGCATGTCCGACTCTCCTGCACTTGGGCAAGCTGCTTATTGGCTGCTCTTCATTTCAAAGGCGAGGAGTTGAATTATTTAACTCCTCTAAGGAATTGTCAATCAATTTGATTCCTAGGTCTCTTAAAAATTGACAAGGAGAAAAAAAAAAAAAAAAAAAAAAAAAAACTAGGACTCAATATTCATAAAAAACCAATGGTATTACTGCATGTATGAGTTCAGCTTGGAAGAAAATTAATAGTCCTTAAGCCTTTTTAAACTCATTTTTTTCAAATACCCTTTCTTCTAAAAAGCTGATCTTTAAATTAATTTGTTCTGGGGTCCACTACAACACACATATTCAGAAATGATCTAATCTCTGACCAAATCAAACTGACCACAGTAAGGGGAGGTGGTTCGTATGACCTCATGCATACACTTAGGCTTCAAATCATTTCCAGACTCTCCATCTTTATTAACCACGGGGATGTGGAATAAAAAAAAAAGCATATGGAAATATTTAATTAAGCAGTAATCATGGCTGTGGGTGATTTTCTATTTCAATCTCAGCAACCCTCAAACTTAAACTCTGGGGAATCTAATTAGATTAATACAACTATGTAAATTTATGGCATTTTTAAGGGAGCAGGGCCACGATGTAATCTACTGAGTAAATAACGAGGCGGGGCATGTGCTCAGGAAGACCCAGGGATTGGGCATCAGAAAAATCTACACTGTATTCAAGATTAAAGATTGATGATGCACAGTGAATTGATGCTTTCCAGTCTTGAGGTATACCAAAAGTTTAAAAAGTTATAGTTTCAAGAACAGCATAAATTTTTCTACCATCCGGACCAATTAAAATCCAAGAGCAAGTGCTCACATAATCGTGCAGAACTGGAAGAAATAAAGGTGTCAAAAGTTATCAAAAAACCAATTAAAATGTTTGGAAACATGTCCCGATGAGTAAAATGGAGACGCTCCTGAAGTGAAAACAAAACAATCCCCATCTATTCGTCTTACAAATGTAAAGATGTTTAAAACTAAAACTAGCACGTCTTAAGAAGCTGACTGAGGTCCTGCTGAAAAATTAAATCAGCATCCTTATAAAGTTCATCAGCAGAAGGAAGCATAAAGTGCTCTAAAACAATGTTCTCTCTGGCTCAGAAGTGGCTTGACATGAGAAATAAAACATTTGTAGCTCATGTATGGGATTCATCTGTGTGTATGTGTGGTTGTTCTTCAATGTCAGCCTCAATCTCTGCTGTCAGTATCCCCAAGACTTTTTCCATCTACTCAACTTTCTATGAGTATGCTTGACCATAGCACTCTGAATAACCAGCTGCTTAAGCCCTGGCCTTTTGTGGCTCACCGTCCTTGTGGAGGGTGTCAATGTCTACTTGACATCTGTCAAGCCAGCAGTCTCCCTTCTGATTGCGAAGCCTGCTGACCCAGACTGAGAGACCATTTAGAGCAGTGGTCCCCAACATTTTAGTACAGCGGACCGGTCAACCCTTCGTAAAAATTTTCTGCAACCCGGGGGGCAAGAGGGTGCGCGCATTGTAACGATCGAGAAAAAAATGTTGCAGCGCAAGACGTAACCGACAGCATCCGGTTTAGGATTTTCAAAATATAAGCTCCTCCAGACTCAATACATAGAACGGACATATTTAATTATTTCTTGCGCGGCCCGGTACCAATTGGTCCACGGACCAGTGGTTGGGGACCACTGATTTAGAGGGTCAGGAAACATTTGACGCCGTTTTAGTTAATTTGGTGATTAGGGAGAGACTCCATGAGTTCCTAGTATTTCTTTTTTCAAAAATACTTTCTGAAATATTGAAAGTTTGGGTTTTTATGATTGGTAAATCAAAATCATCAAATTACAAGAAATAAAGGCTTGAAATATTTTACTCCATCTGTAATTAATCACCATAATATAGGGATTTCACTTTCTACAATATGTGACAAAAATATTAAAACTTCTCATTAAGATCTCCAGAATTTTTGGAGATCTACCTGGATACAGCCAGCATGGTGCAAACCAGCCAATTGTTTTAAACAATTTGATTCATGCAGAAGGTCTGGACCCCTGGCTATTGAGAAACTATTGCTGGCTGGAGGCATGGACTATGTTAAAGTTTTAAATGATTGGATTTCACATTACCAATCACTAAGGTTTGGTCATGATATATGTAATGTGTCAGCTATGAAGTTTACAATTGAATGTGCTGTAAACAACTTTCCTCCACTATGAAGAAAGAAGTGATGAGCCAAACAAAATTTTTGCCAGCAATAAATTGTCTTATACATTCCTCCTCACAAAATTCAACCAAAGAAATCAAGCTCAATGAAAGAAATTCCAGAAGGAACATTAAAGGGAGATGAGAATCAAGTGAATTTTGTAGGTGTGTAGGTTAATTTGGTGCAGGTCAGACCGATATGAACAGTGTGTGTTAAAGGCACTAATTGATACTGCTAGTTATCCGTTTATTAGAAGCAAGTAGATGTTGTGCATTTGTTTAAAATTGTTGTGCTAATAACCTGGTGTCACTCAAGGTCATATGATTACTGAAAACTCCTACCCTCCTATACCTGATGAAATCTTCAGATCTATTTTCAGAATTAGTGTTTTAACACCTTTAAAAGAGGACTTCTCCTTCGCAAAGTAAACGTCTTCAGTATTTTGAGAATAATTGCTTTAAGTGTAACCTTAGCTCTGTCAGGAATAAAACGCAATCTAGAAACAAAGCGGCGCATGTGGCCATGCAGTCATTACGGCAATAACATTACCAGTCTGATCTCATCAGACTCCACACTTCGAAGGCCTGCCAGCCTCTGCATGCACACAGGACAGAGTGCCAGTTCCAAATGGGGTTCTTATCGCTGCATCTCGCTTCACCATCAGAGTTACTGGAGAAGACGCGACGTGGCCTGTCTGTAACTTCATTAAACACGTCCATTACATCACTCAAAGGTTGTATTAGATCAGCACAGAGAGCGGATACTATCAGAGTTCATTGGGGGAATAACTTCTAATGGGCAACTCTCTTTTCTGCATTGGTTCCTCTACGCTTCTTTATTGTTAGTGAGAATTTAAGGCAATTGGGGAAAACATCCAGTGCAACTTTATTTCTTTTATATGATTTCTCTCCTAAAAATTAGGCATATACAACCATAGGGTTTCCATCAGATATGAGAGGTACTCCAGATGACTTAAAGTATTCAAGAGGTAGAGCAAACACAATGAGGTCCTCATGGGAGATAATTTAAAGATGATCCGACACCATAAACCACCACACCCTTAACCAGCTGAGCTAATCATCTTTCTGAGGCAAAGGATTTGTCTACAAGAGCGGGGAAGTGCGGCGACTGGGTTAAAGGTCACAATAACAGATTAGGTGTCTAAGACATCCACAGCACCAGTTAGCGCAAAGTGACACAGTGGGGAAAGGTGTGGTTGTGCATGCATGTGTCTATGCCGCTGTGTGTTTGTGGACAATCCTCGAAGGAGGCTCATCCAGTATCCAGTGGGGGGGAAGCTAGAGTGGAGTCCTGCCTGCACCCGAGGGGCCTCTGAGCCATCTGCTGCCCCAGGGCTAATACCCCACCAGACGCTTCTGCCTGCCCTAAACCAGCCACGGATTGACAGGAGAGACAGTATTGTGTGGGCTGGGGTAGAGGAACTGGAGGATTCGTTTACCATCTTGGGGACTGACGCAGGGGTGTGGCTGTAAGGATGGTAGATTTAAAAAGGCACAGAATTAAGGGAATGTTAAGCTAGTAAAGTTTATTAAAAGGGCACAAGGTTTTATTTGCAAGTACAGAGTGTTGCAGCTATTTTTGTTTTCAATGTGAATAAGTGCAATACAGCAAATTTATGAAGTTAAAACGTCCAGTCTATTTTTTTTTTTTAAATTAAAGTCAGAGTGTGTTACTGGGAGGAATTACAATAGACCACAGTGTAATAAATAAATAACTGAGCGATTATTAAACTGTTGTCAGTTATAATAAAAAGCATTTAGTTTCCATCTTGAAACTAAAATGTTTCACATGTATGGCACATTTGATTTTTCACTTCAACTGTAACACTAGCCTCCAGTGGGGGTCGAAAAAGGTGGAATTGGGTATGTGTGGTGGTGTGTGGGCGTGTGTATGTCTCATGATGTGTGGCATGAGACGACTCAGAGGCAGACTAGAGGAAAAGAAGACAAGGCAATCACTTGTTTTTTTTTTTCCCATTACAACCACTAATATTAATGTAGTTTAGCTTTTTGCAGAGGAAAGGAAAGAAAAATGGATACAGTGAAATAAGAAAGCAAGGAAATAATGGAGGAAGCAAGAATGCAAGCCAGAAAGGAGCAAAGCAACCAAGGACAAATGGAGGTACAAGAACGAAATGACGGAGAGAAGAAGGTGAGAAAAAAGGAGGAAAGGTTACTAAAACCAAGTACGCAATGCTGCGCATGAAGAAGAAAAGAAGAGAGAAAGAAAAGAGGGAAGAAGGGCAAGACAGGGAGTACAAGTACACAAAGGCAAAAGGACAACTTTCAGAATAAAGAAAGAAAACATAAAATCTTTCCCACACTTCGTAGGAGTTCACTGCAACCAATTTCCTTCCTAAGTGGGTTTTTTAGTAAATTAGGTCCTGTTTGAAATTATTTTAAGAGTCCTCAGACGTTTATTGCCGTCTGCTGTGAGTCATGCAGGGAACACAGCAAATATGTGATAAGGATTTTCTGGTCAGATGAGACCAAAACCTATGTGTGTTAGAAAACTAAGATGGATCGCTGATGTGGATATTCAATATTGGAGACATACACCCCAAAAACCTTCAGCTTTAGTTGAAATGAAAATATTGATTGAGACTGAAAACAAATAAATGCCACAATTTTCAAATTTTCATTTGCAAAACAATGTTGAAAATCAAGTGTTTTTCCTTCACTTAAAAATTATAAACAAATTTGTGTTGAGCTATCCCTTAAAAATCACATTGTAACATTGATGTGTGACTAAAAAGTTCAAACAGCATGAGTATTTTTTCAAGGGAATAATGGTGCAAGTATATGAGCATCATTAATATTTGATAAGATGATTTAAACATTCTCACTTACGATTGGTGGACGCTGCAGTTGTAGAAGACAAAGTCAACACTGGCAAACTTTTTGCCCGTCTCTTTGGACTTGAGGAAGAGCTTTACCACCCGCTTGTCACCTGCATGGCATTCAAAGATAAATATATTAGAAACTATCTACACTGTTCTCTCTCAAGACTTTGTCTGTATTTAACCTTTCTTGATAAACAGTTACACAATCGCATAAGAACAACAAAATAGGTTAGGGCATCGTTTAATATAACTTCAGCACCGAAGTTTTAAAAAGTGTTTAATCTGAAATGAAACACTTTTTAATTTCAGATTGTTTGACCTGAAGAGATTACACACACACACACACACTATAACATAGCAACACACTTCACTGCAGTAGGGTGACTTTAAAAATAGCTCCAATCTGCATTCGGATGCCAGTAATGATGAGTGCTCCTAACAGGACATAATGGACTGAACAACTTCTGAGTTGTCTCTTTCAAGAATCCCGAAGCACACAGTCTGACATGTTTTTAGTGCTTTGAATATGAAAACGATGCAAGATTAAACTTCTGTTAGTGTGACAAAATTGGACATGAAACCAGTGCATAATTCCCATGAATAAAAAAAACAAAGATGAGGATATTTTTAGAACCACACTGAAGTTGCTGCTTTGAAAAGAAGTTACCAAGAGAAAGCATTCATTTAGAGACAAAGAAGGCCAAATTGAGACTGACATAAGGAATTCAAAAGCATTTCTATTTTCAGTACATGAATGTAGAATAGTGTATTCTTCTGTGAGGGAAAAGGATAGCATATTTGTGGTAGCAAGAACTTCTAATAAAGAGTAGTCTGTAACAGCTGTTCAAGTTAATTTAACACTTTCCATAAAGCAAATAACAAAAAAAGAAGAGGAATCAGCAGAGATGCAACCAGAAACTGGGTGGTGGGCCCCATCAGTGACCAGCAAGTCAGAATTTTTACTAATCTGATGTTTTCACAGTGAACACACCACACCCAAGAACTCCAACGACCTTCAGTGTAGAAGTTGTCATAGAGCGAAGACAACTGAAAGTTGGCTATTTTCAGTCAGAAGGAGATAACGGAACTGAGAAGCTGTTTAGATGCAACTTGAATTTTCTTCGACATCTAGAAACATCTCTGTGAGAGAGACCAGCAAAAGTTGTTCTGTCTTAATCCTTTTGCTGGATTTGGGAAAGTTGGTAGATTTTTTGGAAATCTCAGAGTTAAGCTACAGATCTACAATCTGTGGAGAATAAATACAGGGGCTGCTGTTTTAGTAACGCTAGTGAAAATAACTGCGTTAATATTTAATGTAACATGAAGATGTCGTCTCTGGTACCAATGTAGTGACCGTTCACCTCAGGGAGGCTAAAAAATATTCAGTATCTTGTTCTTATAGCTTCTTATTGTGTAGTTCTAAAACTAAAAAAGATCTGAATACTGCCTCTTGACAGTTCAGCCTTAATGCACATCACATCATGGTAATAGAAGGCCTAGTAAAAGAATGGCATAAAAGAAATATGATCCATAAATCAACATGCAGAAATGTCATCTATCTACCCCTGACCACACCCTGGCTACCCCAGTGACCTTACTACCCAATGACTTCACACTCATCGACTTTTCAAGTCCTAACCTTTGTTCCTGGTGATGGGGGCGATGTCCCTTGCAGAAGGAGACAAGCAAAAGATATGTCCTCCCTGAATCCGTCCCTCTGTCTCCACGTAGTCCTCAAAGGAGCAGTTAACCCCCGCTGACAGATCGGGCACATTACGAGCCTGGAGGACCAGCTATGGAGAGAGCACGAGCGAGACGATCAGTGCAAGATCAATGGAAGGACATGGCGTAACATGGATTGTTATAAGATATGACATGGGGGTTAATGGGAGTTGTGGAGAAGGGGAGTGAGGCGTGGGTGTGGGTATGCATGACAGGAACAGGAATAAAAGAGCGAGAGCTTGAGTGAATGGGTGAGCGCATCTGTAGCAGATATTGGGAGGTTAATGTGTATCGTGCAGAAGGAAAGTGATGGAAAGTAATCACTCAAACCTACATGGTCACATTAAGGAGAGTTTGACAGAATGGGGGCTGTTAAAGGCACAGGCGTTTGTAGTGTTTTAATCAATGGAGACAGTGAAAAGTCAGGAACTCATCTAATTTGCTATAAGCTTGGTCCTTGTTGGATGTTTTGGTCCACAGGAGTGGCAGGTTCTCTTTACGTAAATTAAATATTATAGTAGCTAAGAATATTTGAGACAAACTTAAAGTGATTTTATTTTAAAGAATTGTTGATGTCTTAGAAAAGACTTGGTTAACAGATGTTAATGTCCATGCTTGAATTTGTCACTTCCTTTATTTCATAATGCACTAGATTGTGTTTGGAGGCTTCCTTTTACTCCCAATCTAAATATTTTCATGAATATAAACTATGCACTAAATGTCCATTTGGAAACGTTGCTAAAGTCTAAACAGTAAAAATGTTCGGATAATTTACAAAATTTTGAATGCGATGCAATGTAGTTACATTTCTGAATGAATATTACAGAAATGTTCTTTATTTTGTGATGGAAATACATTTTGGAAATGAAGTTATTTCCTTTTTTTAAAGTTATTTAATCAAGACTTCATTGTGAGAAGAGACAGAGTGAAGAACATTATGGAGCTCCAGCTAACATAAAAAAATTGTTATGAGTTACTAAATGCTCAAAATCCATAAATGTTCCTTGAATAAAAATGAAATGCACCATTTAACAGTAAGAAATGCAGCTCCCCATCAGAGCTATGCCTTCCATAAGGGTTCAATTTAACCTTGATTGAACTGAGACACAGTTTGCTTATGAAACATCAGACCTTCAGCCTGGCTGACATCTGAAGCCTTCAGAGTAGGAGTCTAACTCTTGTTTTGTATCTTTGAATATACTACTAAGTTCAAATCAAGACTCAGATTTCTCAACTCTTGTTGCTGGTTGTTTTTCTTGTCTTTTAGCTTTCACTGCCTGGTGCATCACTTTTCTATCTTCAATGTCGGTACTGATCTTAACATCTACCTTAATTTAATAAAAATAAATAGAACGCATCATTCACAAAATATAAGGAATATTACTGAATTAAAAGATCCTTCAATGAGAACCAACATCTTTGTTAATCTGAACCTGGAGTAGGAAGGAAAAGGCTCTTCTTAAAGCCAACATCTGCATGAGTCCAATGCTTTTTGTGCCATCTTTACTTTAGCTTGATGATTAAAACATAGGCGCAGCGGGGATATGAGCCAATGGAAAGCATACATACCTGAACTTCAAACATGGTGACAGATATATTTCTTGGCTGAACCGTAAGCTCCACGCACTGTCTCTGGTCCGAGGCGAACCTCTGAGGCTCTGAAGCTCGTTCACAGCGGTCCTTACGAGAACATCTAGGAGGAGACATGGAGGAGAGGGTGCAAAGGAAAAGGAATAAGGGAAAGGAAAATATATGGAGGATGATGAAGACAAATGAGGAGGGAAGAAAAAGGAAAAGAGACGGGTTACAACAGAATGTTAATTAACAGCCATATCAATATGATGAACATGCAGCTATAAGTGTCAAAGAAAAGAAAACAATATTAAAATATAAAGAGGGCAAAATCTTCCTCTACTTTAGGACATTATATCATGATTTTATTTCTTGGGTAATCTGTGCAAAAATTCTTAAGGTGCAAAGACAACTACTGCCCCCACCCCCACCCCCACCCAGAATCTCTTTACGTTGCTGGTCCATCTTAATCAAACTTCTCTGGAGACATACAAGCAATCTCCAACATTTCTTTGGACTGATAAAATGCAATTCCAGTCTGCCGCACATCACCAGCGCTCTACCTCCACCCGCCTTATTACAAACCGACTGATTGTGCTAAAAATCAGCATATGCCTCGAGTTTTTTGTGGTCGTCCCGCTATTAGCTATTCATAATGCATTTACTTCACCTATGCACTAACAACAACTGGTCCCAGTGGTGAGAAGAAAGTGCTGATGTGGCACTCCGCAAGGCCTTAACAACATGACAGAAGCAGAAAAAAATGCTAACTGCCTGCTCCGTACAGCAGCTCCCCATGTTCCCTCATTTGGTTAGCTTTCACTCTCGCTCGGAGGAAAAACGCTGTCGCCAACCACTCTCCAGGGAATCACTGACATACACACACACACACACACAGAGTGGGGTGACAGCAGAGCAGTACAAAGGTATGGACAGGTTTTCTCATTATGAACCTCTTTTCTTTTTACTGCTCATGTGATGGTGACTGTGTAACGCCTTAAATGAAGTCTGCTCTATTGTCTGGAAACACCTGCATCTGTGAGCCAAAGTCTTAATTTCCCTTCAATTCCACTGCTGATTGAGAACACTGTGACTTTTAACAACATGTGGCTGAAAGCACCAGAGGGCTAAAACCAAAAGCTTATAAATAATTTACCTATTAACATGTTGCCATATTAAGAGCCTCGCACAGACTTGGCAATATTAAGGTGGGAAATAAACAAGCTGACTAAAGGACACATGGTTAACGTGAGCCCAAAGTAGAAGGTTATAGATATTGTACTGGGACTCAGGTGGTGTGTGTGTGTGTGTGTGCGTGTGCGCGTGTGCGTGTGTGTGTGCGTGTGCGTGTGTGTGTGTGTGTGCCTTGAGGAAAGAAAAAGGTGGTGATATGTGCTGTAAGTTTAATTAATGACATGAGAGATGATTTTATGGCAAGCATTTGAGGCTCTCCAAATACGGTTTAACATTCTGGCAGATTTTAACAATATGTAACCAGTCTATCTCCCCTGGGTACACACACAGCACAGATGGGAAATTAATATACCATATTTTGCTAAAGTAGTCACACCCATTTAACTTATTTTGACATTTGATCCATATGTATTCTCTCTCTACGGAGCAGGGAGAGCATTAATCACAGAAGAAGGGGCCCATGGCCACTCTGGAGGAGCTGCAGCGATTGTCAACAGGCAAACATGCTAAAAGGTGTCAAACTTTTTGGATTACATGCCGTAAGCTTTGCCAGGAGGAAAACTAACAAATCTTAAGACACCAGACAATGTAGACGGGGAGTTGATGGGAAGATGGATGAAGCTACAACAGGGAAGTTCCGCAAAACGCAGGACAGCTACCCTAAGCATACAGCCAGTGTGCTGTATGCAATATAAAGGTTTACATTGGTCCAGTCAAAGTCGACAAATTATATTTAGACCTGATCTCAAGCTATTTTTCAAGGAAGAAAGGACAACCATTTCAGTCTGTAGATGTCCAAAGCTAGTAAAAACATTCCCAAATGAACTGCAGCTGTAATTATACTGAAAAACAGCTTTTCCATTACCACAGAAGGGCAAAGAGAAGTGCTTGCAAACCATTCAGGTTTGTATCAGGAATGTCACTATTTCATTTTATAAAAGAAAATGTGTACATGTGAACATTTTTCTTATGTTAATCAATGTGTTAGGCCAATCTGCTGATTCATCCTATCTTGCACAGAAACTTTGAAGCAGGGGTCTCAAACTCCAGTCCTGGAGGGCCACAGTCCTGCAACTTTTAGATGTGCCTCTGCTGCACCACACCTGAAAAAAATAATTAGGTCATTACCAAGGGTCTGGAGAACTTCTCTACACAAGGAGGAGGTAATTAAGCCATTTCATTCCAGTGTTTTGTACCTGTGGCACATCTAAAAACTGCAGGACAGCGGCCCTTGATAACTGGAGTTTGAGACCCCTGGTTTAAAGCAACCAGGACTTAGCTCAAAATCCCACAACAGCACTTAAGGTGAAGCAGTGCAGGTGTGCTAAACTGTGTTCACACCAACAAAAATAAACTCAGCAAAGAAAAACAATGGTGTCAAAGAGGAGGGCAACCTGTGATTTTATTTGTGTTCCAACAACAGGCTTATTCAGCTGACAGATTTACAAGGTTTTGTGCTCTTAGAGGCACTCAGTAAAGCTTTAACGGGGCATTTAAAGTACAAGCTGCCACTTGTGTTCACTTTCACAAGATCTTAGGAAAAAACTTTTTTAAATAGTAATGATTCAAAAATAAGTGACACCATTGCTTTTTCAAAATTCCCACTCATCTGAACTCAGATTTTTCTAATTTGTGTAACAGAACTTTTATTATCTGCAGAGATCTGCCAAGGATTCTCACAGGAGGTCACATTAACCTTTTTGAAGTCAGGGTAAAGTCTTCAAGTCGTTTGTCATATTGACAGGTCACAGCACATGGATCTTGAACTCCAACGTTATTTATTTCACAGGCATAATGTGACAAGCAGCTGTAGACCACCTGTTGGAGACCACTGTCAAGCTGGGAGGTGGGGGGTTTAACTAGCTATTGATTAGACTCATCGCAGATGAAGGCAAACCATGTTTGAACCAGAAGCTGGAAAACTGAGTTTAACCAATCAAACAAATAAAACCTGAACAAAACTTGAGGTAAAACAATCCCTGTGTGTTAAGACATTTTCTGCATTAACGCAGGATTATCACAACATAAAAATATTCCTTCTGGCTGAAATAACTTTCTCAGCATAATCAGCAGGTGAAATAAATGAAGGAGAGAGCTAAAGTCTCTGGGCTCACTTGGTGTTCTATCATGAGTTCAACATGCAGTCTTGCATGCAGAAAACCGGCACGTTTTCTGCATGCAAGAGGTTCTGACTAAAGATCCAAACTAAGATTCTAGTGAAAATTTGTCTGACCCATGAAAAATTTGAAACCTAGTAACATCACAATAATAATCACATTTATACTTTTCTTTATATATCTGATTATCCAAATTATGAGAATAGTTTACCTCGATTTAAACTAGAGCAGGTGGCTGAGTTTGTTAGAGATATTTCTCTTGTTGCAGATATTTCCCTTGTTATGGTTCCTAACAAGGTTTTGCTTTTTCACCCTCATCTGTCACTGCTAAAACTGAAATACTAACTCCTCCATCTGCATTTCTGTTAACATATTTGTCCTGTGGTCAAGTCAATGAATTGAAATTTGCCAAATATAATTTTATTTTTGTTGTAACCAAATTTTTATTGTTTCAGGAAACAAAGCTTCAAAGCGCATATAAAGTTAAATAACATTTAACATTAAACACAATAGTCTGTCTGACAAACAAGAAATTAATAAACATGAAGACTATGCATGAGCAGGCAGTAGCTACCAAATGTAAGTTGATATCTACTAAAAGACTGAATAAAGTCAAGTGCAAGAATGAACATCTACAGAATGATAATAAAGGACTAGAGCTGATGCTTTGACAAACACACTCTGTAAATTGTAAAAATAAATAAAAAGTCAATTACAGTGATAACTATGACAAAAACGATTAATCACTAAAAGTAAGACTGAAATATGCCAAGTAGAATAAAGTTGAAAAAGAGAGACTAGTTATTTAGAACTAACTCAATTTATTCAAAGATAAATCATTCCTTCTGTGTGTGATAAAATTAATTACCATTTAGGTTGTAGAGGGACATAAAAAGGAGCCTAACCCTCTGATTCGTACTTTTGTTGATGCAAGTTACAGGAAAGATGGTGGCATTCTGAAATATAATATCGCGGAAATATGTGGAAGTGTGTAGGTGAAGAACTTACACGTTGTGGAGAACACACCAGCCACAGTGAGGGTCTCTGGAACCCAAACACTCCCCACAAGTAGTGTACTGCTCGCAGCTCTCCACTGGAACTCTCACCACCTGCGGAGAAACAAAAACCAGAGACAGAGATCTTAAGAAAAGGATCCGTGTCACCATAATAAAAGGAAAAATATACAGCAAAGTCAAGCTGCACACATTCAGTTTCAAATATCTGCTCTGCCAATAGTCAGTGTGTGTTTGTGCCGAGGCGATTTCTCTCGTGAAAAGTCGGTGCGTGTGTGTGTTCTGGCCAGCGACTCCAGGTTCAGCCGTGTGTGACAGCCTTCAGTCAAGCATGCAATGGCTGTAGACTTGCAAAGCATGCTGGGACACCTGACAGGTGGCTGTGGCGACAGCGCCTGATTGACGGCTGACCTCAGAACAGCAACAGGAGGCGGAGGAGAAGGACATTTCAGAGAGTAGACTCTCAGGTCTGCAAAGCCTGCTCAGCAGGGCCTTGTTGCATCAATGTGACATGACTCTGTGTGTGTGTGTGTGAGCATGTGTGTAATCACTCCGACACATCACCACCACCCTGGTTGCACCAACCTGGTGATAGGCTACAGATGTTACCTACGAAACAAGATCAAGTGTGTGAGTTTAGCCCCTCCACTTCAGTTAAAGCTGATGACAGATGGTTCACAACATCGCCCCACTGGGCCTTACAGTGTGCTTGTGTGTTTCAAGAAATTCACAGGAGATCGAGTGTGTTTCAACGTGTGACGGACAGATTGCTAGCATATGTTCGCAGAGCCGGTGTGCAAAAAAAGTGGGCATGTGTTTTGGAACGCACACAAGTGTTGCAAGTGTCAACGCTGCATTTAACTTTTCTTCACTGACTAACCCAATTCTGAGATGCTGCCCGACTCGCGTTTCATCATGTGAAAAAGCACACAGATGAAATCAGATATTGAGGAGTTGCATAAAAAGTAAAAGGCTATTTTCCCTTTGTTTTGCTTTGGTCTGGGGTTAATACAGATGTTTCGTACGTTAATTGATGGGACATAAAATAGCTGGAGGTTTAAATGCCGTTTATGATAATGTTACTGTATGAAACTTATGAATTTGGAAAAACAATTACATGAATATTAGGTGCCAATTGTTCGTACTAATAAACTTGCAATAACGGACCACAGCTGATTAGTGATTAGCAGAATTAAACACCACTTTGTAAAACCTTTCCACACATGTAGGTATAATGATCAAAGCGTTTTTAACATAAGGGTTTATGTTTTCAAGTTTTCCTACGAAGCAGTGATGAGGAAAAGAGACAGTGATGGATGTATGGAACAGATTAAGAGAAACCAGATTGTCATTAGCTGCAGGACAGAACCTTGGTGGATGAAGGAGTTTCAAGCTCTTTAAATGGCCCCAGAAGTTTTCCATAAACATGATGAGACTCGTTTCTTGGTTTGGATCGTAACTTGAAGGACTAAGCACCATGGTTCGAAAATGGAACTGGACAAATACAAGTAAATTTATAAAGATAATTATCAGTCAGCAGCAGGTAAATCTGAGATACTTTGATTTGATCAGGCATCATTATGTGTCATAAAGGCCCCAACAGAACCCACATTCAATGGAAATAAGATGCAGTTCTAACCCTTAAAAAAATGCACAATTAAATAAAATGTTGCAATATAAGAGCATTTTTTAGGAGTGTTTATCTTGGTGATTCTACAAGAAATCTACAGGAATGCCATGGAGAGTCATGGGTTTAAATACATGTTTGTTTACAGGTAGAAAATGAACGTGAAAAGGGAGAACATGGCAAGATGTGGGTAAAATAAAGAACCAATCAGGCTTTGATTGAGCCAATGACAATTTAGAATTTTCATGAAAATTTCGTTTCTATATATATATAAAAAAAAACCCATAAGGCAAACGGTATTGGTTTTGAATCCAACGCTGTATGAATAAATAGCAAAAAAATATAATTTATGCAATAATTTATGCCCAAAGTGGGTCCTCGAGGGTCGGGATCCTGCATGTTTCAGTGCTGTCCCTGATAGTATCAATCACCTTTTCAGCATGTCAGTGTTATTCTGAGGCCTTCTAACGAGCCATCACTTGATCCAGGTACGTTAAACCAGAGAGAAAACTAAAACATGCAGGATGCCGACCCTCGAGGACCAACTTCAGGCACCACTGCAATAAAGGGTTCGTAACCTCGGTAGAATTAAAGGAAGTGCATCAAAATACATGCTGTTGCATGATGCATTTCTGGAGTTCTTTATTTTTACATGTTAAATTCAACATGAAAAAGCTAGAATATTTCTGTATTTGCCTTGCCAATCATTGATCGGATCCAAACAAAGTGGTACTCAGCCAACTCCTCATTTCTAGGAAAATAAATGGCAAATTTCTGGAGAGAAACAAGGATATGAATCATCTAAGAGGCAAACAGACCCAGAGTGGCGTTTGGTAAAAAAATATCTTGTATGTGGTTACATCTTTTTCACATTACAGTACTTTTAGTAAATGAAAAATAACCATACAAAGTAAAAATGGTTCTGTAAACAAGAGCAAGTATTACACAACTATGAGTCTGAAGAAAATAGTGCCTTATAAACTATTTGAGTGAAAATCTGTAAAATCAAAAAAATATTTATACCAGAAAGCCAATTTGTATTTCCACAAAGAAAACAAGCCATTGCTTCCAAATGTCTTTATCAGGCCGCTTGTTTTCCCTCCATCCTCTGTCCATTTTCCCGCCATCATCATCCCTCTCTGACCATCCCATTCATTTATTATATAGCCAGAAACAAGCAGCCACTCCCTCAGTTTCAAGTCAATAAAGTAGAACCCACTACAGTAGCTTTCTGGCTGGCTTTGAGCCCAGAGCGAAAGATAGATGAAATGATGCAAATGAGCACTGAAGGGAGCTGGAAGGGAAGAGAGAAGAAGGAGGTCATCTCCTGGAAGTGCAGGCGCGATGGATGAGTGGAGGAAAAGTGTAATTGAAGACACACACATGGTGAATTGGCAAGGACATTGTACTGAGTAGATGGAATACAGTGGCAGACGTCCGGCTATGTGTTACTGTCAAGTTGAACCAGAGTGAGGTTCTCATCTTAAAGGGGTGATAAAAGGGAGACAGAATTAAGTACAAGGGTGTCTTTGATTACATAGGGAGGACAAAGGTGGATAAGGAGCTTGCACAAGTGAACAGATGATAGATAGAAGGCTAAGAGCGAGAGGACATCCCACAGGGACCCCTTTCATTTACTTTATGATTTAACAAAAAGAAAGAAAGAAAACAGAGAGACAGGGTGAAAATGTATGTTCCCAATATCACCATGGAATCATCCCATTCCCACTTCCTTCCCCATAAATCATTTTGTCTGTTATTGAGGACAATGGTTTACATAAATCATGCTAACGGGATGAGTCCTTGGTAGGCTGCCATAATCTTATCACTGGCCTGTGTTGTAAATAGTGATTGTCTGTCATTCACAATTGTTCCTGAGCTCATAATGGTGAAGACTTGGTGTGCTATTTAGTGGTGGTGCCACAAAGTTGTTAATGTGGTGGGCAAACCCATCATTGTTGCTTTTCCCGGCGGGGATATAAAATACTGTGAGCTGGGGAAGCACAAACTGCAAGAGGATACACAAAATTTGTACGCACGTGAATGCGTGTGTGGGCGTGCGCGTGGAAGCGTGTGTGTAGGGAGTGTTGTCTAACCACAGACACACACAAATTTTCCCTTTCCCCCCCACTTCCAGTGTCTCCTGATGGCTCTTTTAATGAAAGCCAATTCCAGACAGCGAGCCACATTACTCCTTTAAATGACCTTATAAACCAGACCCACCATCTCCCTTCTCTAGCAGAGACTTTATTTACAACAGCAGCCGCTGCTGGAACTCCGTTCTCCTTTCCTGCCCCTCCTCCTAACCATATCGCTAAACCACAATATCTTTGCACAATAAACTTTCCACCTTTCCTCTCCAATCTGTTTTTACAGAGCGTCATCACCTGCCTTTAAACATCCAGCTAAAAGGCTTTGCAATGGTCACCCCCCTCCCGAGACCCAGAGGAACTGTAAAGCTTTCAACGCAGCTTTTCATTGGTTGTAAAATCTAAAGACATAAAAGGATCAGCCTTGTTGGAGGGTCATTTTCTCCCCCCTTTTATTCAAACACTGAGGGAGTCCATAGTACAGTAGAAAAGGAGAAGGCAGCTGTCTGAGGATCTGCTTTATCATAAGTGAACACCTTTCATTTCTAAACATCAATCATTTTGCTTTCTTTCTCTCAACTAAGCCTTACGGCAATAACACTACAGCTCCTTTTAATGATACGACAAAGATGAGCAATCAATTATTTTCAGTTACCCAAAAAATTAATTATCATGCAGTGGACAGCAGTGAAGCAGGAACGCCCACTGGTGATAATCAATGCTGGGTTGTCTCTGAAGTCAGGACTTGAATCTGGGAACGACATGGAACCCAGCTAAACTATTTTACAGTAACATTACAAAACCTGCTTGATTTGCTAGGTACTCATGTGGCAATATTTTTTATCACTCTTCTAAAATATAGAACCTGCAAATAGTTGGCCCGCAATTATATTAAAGATTTAATTTCACATACAGATTTTTTTCATTTATTTTTCTAAACAAAATGACATGCATTTAGTTTTTGGATTAAAGGTCCAAGTTTAGCCAGCTTTGTAAATTATAAAAGTAATTGTTTTTCTTCCTAAAATTTTGTGCATTTTGCATTTATTTAGACAACTCAATAATCACCTAAAAACACAAGAAACTTCAAAGGATACCCAGTTTTACCTGCTTCTGTTAGGAGAAGTGGGAGCTTCATATTTCCAATTAGATCCTTCTCCCAGTCTGCAGCTTCACAATCTTCTAAGAACAAAATATTTGCAACACATCCCAAAACCTTTAATGGATCATGAAAATGTATCTCAGGATGGGACAAAACTTTGGTGAGATATGGCAAAAGTTTGTATTTTCCTTTTGGAGGTTATATAACAATCTGCAACTAAAAAGTATATGAAATATAAATCATCAGAAGTGTCAAAATATTTTCTTCCAAACTATCAGAAGGTTTTATTTGAAAGCCGTGCATGTGAGATCCTGATTTCAGAATTTGTGACGAGCCTCTAACTTTCGTCGCTCTAAATTTCAACTTTAAGGGGCTTTTCTGGGAGGTTTTGAAGTTTCAGACTTGGAAAATCTCTTTTGAGTAATTGTGAAACTCATTAATATGTGCCGTTCTTCAACTAAATAACCAGTGCAGATGGATAAACACATATGTTTCTCGTAACCCTGATTAACTCATGTTTCAAGCTCAGCCAGTGAGATGGTACTAGAAAAAACTTTGTATTTACTGAGCTGGCACCTTTTCAAAAATGTCTGAGAGTCATTGCTTTAAAGCCTCGGCTTCTGGGGCAAAAAGAGGGCAGGCATAACGACAAGCATCATCATCGCTTCTCAGTGGCCTCTATTCTGTGAAGCTACATTAACCACACCTTTATTATTTCAATAACCATCAATCAGTTTACAACTTCTCCTGGATTAATTCAAGCAGACAGTAAAAAGAAATCAATTTCTTTCCATATAGCCACTAAATGCCCCAGGATGACAGGGGAGCTGAGATCACACCGTTTCCTAGGCTACAAACGTACAGTAGTGCCAATGGGAGCTGTGGTTCTTTATGCTTTGACATTAGTGCTTCTTGCCAACAGCGGTTCATTACAACTAAGTGGAGGTACATTCACCCAGCTACCCCTGAGGTGCAGTACTAAAAAACATGGCTGAACAGAAGGTAGCCCTGTTATTAGCAAGACACTTCTACCAGCACCAGACTATCTGCTGAGAGCAAGGGCGCATGTGTGAGCATATACGTCCAAGCGGGGGGTCATATCGAAGACTGGGTTAGCATGTGTGCATTGAGTGGATTGTAAGGTGCTTAGGAGATCAATAGTAGGCTAGGCTAGGCTTGATGTGTTGACTGATTTCAGATAAGCTGGGAGGCAAACACAACGGGCAGAATTCGGCCTCAACTGCTCCAAATGGAGAGAGGGCAAAGGTACGGCTACAACAAACCTGTGGGACAAACATGAGAGAAAATAACATGACATTACTGTGTGTGCCACTGAAAATCACCTTCTGTCATGTTGAGCTTGCTGAAAGATTGTTGCTACAATCCAACTGTCATTTTCTGCAGGCCTGTTTTATCAAATTAGGCCTTTATGTCTCACAGTGAAACAAAATAGTCTCCTCAGTGATAGCTGTGATATCTGACAACTCCCTTCCTTCAGTATTTGCACCTACCAGCCTTCCTCCTGTCCTTGCAATCTTTATGTGTCTCATATCACGGCTTGAGCTCAGTTCTTTTCTAAGCTTTTCTCTCTATATAACTCATCTCTCTTTATTATCTTGCTCAGTTTTTAACAGCTGCTTTTGTGTCGCCCTCATCTGAAATACTGCTTTGATTACAATTCCAACACAAATAAGAGGCGGATCAAGCAACCCATTTGTTTGAGTGTGTGTATCTGAGCGTGTGCAGATTGTGAGTTCAAGGACAAGAAAAAAAAATTTATAAGATTCCTTATAAATTCCTCAAAAACATTTCAAGAAAACATGTGTATGTAGAGTGTATAAATGCATATTGTGCAATCAAAACAACCACAAGACTGGATCCACCTTTAGACTGTGCCTCCTTTGTATTAAAAATATTTGGAAAACATTGGACTCATTCAGAAATTAAACTACAACTATTAATGTATAAAATCACACCAAGCAAATATCATGCTCTTTACAATTTTTGCTTTTATTGTTCAAAGCTAAAATTCTTAGCAATAATAGAGACGACAACAAAGTGGTTACAAAAATTCATCCCTCTTCATCACCATCCTCCTCGCATGGACTTTTCTATTACCTCCTCCAAAGTAAACTAATCTCCAGCTATAGGTCAATGTACTCTCAGCCTGTGTGCAGCCACTGTTCATTATAATCTGTCTGGGAAAAACTTGGACAAAGACAAAGAATGATATAGGTTGGGGGAAAAAACTACAGAAAACAAGGAACTAGAACAGAGGGACTGTAATAAGGGAGGAAATAAGGAAAAAGGTAACTGTGGTCAGCTGAGGTATCTAGGCCTAGAGGTCTTCTAATTAAGTGAGAATGCGAGCAGCCTTCTGCTTGGTAAATGACTCTGTCACTTTAGTAAATGGACCTGGTGAGGAGTGAGGAGCCACAAAGCTGGCATTTCCATTAGCACTGCCTGGCGAGCCTCCACGATACACAGCAGCTGAGGTAAGCTGAGTAGAAGAAGAATCTAGGAAAGAGTAGGTGAATCCTGCTTCCTGATTAACTATCACAGGCAACTGTAACAGAGACGCAACTGATGTGACTGACAGACCGTAGCATGATGTTTCATGTGTCACTCAAAACCACCACAGCAACCAAAGACAATCAATATTCCTTGAGGAAACCCATCCTGGATTTATGGAATTAACACAATATTATAAAACAACTATGACATGATCTAATGGCTTTAATTTACAACAGGCTACATGTTTGTCACTTTCCTTCAGGGCAGTAGAAACAGTTTTTTTCAGTTTTTAAGCTATTTCTTTAAAATCTTGAAACGATTTGCTATCAGTCATCGGCCCATCCCTAATAAAGATGCATGGAGAGGATCACAATGACGCTTTAAGTCTACATAGTTACATCTGTCCAAATAGGGTAAAATGTACAGGCATGATTAATGCGTGAACCTTTGGCAAACAATCACAAAATAAAAAGAGATATGCAGAAGAGCCCTTAAGAACCAACAGATTGTTAGAGTTGCCTGAATGAAGAGTAAAGCCTCTAAAGAAGACAGCAAATGATTTGCTGTTGAATTCAATCTTTAACAAAGGAGGAAAATTTGCATGTCTCCTTTCTCCTATTTGCTGCTTCATAACTGGACCCGACGAGTAGTAGCATGTATGAATTAGAAAGCAAATTTGATCCAAATTCAAAACAAGTCCCCATTTCACCATGCATGACCAACTGGTAATTGTTCTACCCAGCATGGTGTCTGGTTAAGGCACGAGACTCCAAACAGTGTGCCATTTGGAGCATTTCCACAGGCCATGCCAGCTTTGATTGGCCTTGCTCCACCGCCATCAGTCAGAGCCACGTCCTTCCGCACCAATCACTGTCGAGCAACAGGAGGAACAGTGTATGTCCGCTTGATGGTGATTGAGAAGAAAAGCGAGTGGGGGGAAGAGAGACTCCATTAACCTCCCTATCCATCTCACCCCCTTGCCTAAGCATATCATTCTGCTCTATCGCATCATCCTCTGGGAGAAGACGGTCGAGTGAAAACAGAAAGATGAGAGAAAGACAGAGCTATCTAGTGGCAGCTGGGCTTCCATTAAGGCCGATAGCATCAAGCACAAGACAAGTGTCTGAGCATACTTCTCTGACGAGGCGCATAAACACACAAAGCATTTAAAGAAAATGTGAAAAATCACAAGAGAATGATACTTGAAAGGAAAAAAAAAGGCGGTGAGGGGAAAAGCAGGAAACGTAATTAAGAGAATAAGAGGAAGGAAAATGTGAAACGCTTTCCCTTGAGTAAAGACAGAGACTTTCTGAATCTCCTATCATGGTTCTGAAGGAATTATTAGAATACGCATTACATTACAGAGAAGATGAGGCTTGAAAAGGGTGATTTTTGACCAAGACACATGCACATAAGAGTAAATTATTTTTGCTGAATTGTTGCAGAGGGAGATAAGAAAAGCAGAAGAAATTCTTTAAGCAGTATTTAAAGTGTAGGGGGAGCTGCATTCATATGTTTTTATTTATTTAATTGCTGTTAAATCTGGAAACTCTTTAGCCACTTCATTCACATCATACAAGACCATTAGTGCATACTGTGATATAATCTTCATTTCAACTAGAATTGGCAACATTCTGATTCAACAGCATGAGTATCAAACCAGATGTTAACATTTTTTTCTATAAATCAACAACTACTATTTTATTGTGCTGTTTGATGATTATGCTCTCAATTGTTTACACATACGCAGGACATCAATACTTCTTAAACATTATAACCGTAAACAACAGAAATACTCATACAAAGGGACTAAAATCAAGTGATTTTATAAGCTCTGCACCTTACTGTAAATATTTACATCTGAACTTATGTAATTACCAATAAAGAAAATATTAATTCAACTGACAGTATCTCAAAATTACATGAATATAGCTGACAGTTCATCTGATTTGTTTGTTTTAACTCCAATTCTACAATCAAAAGCATCAAACAGCATTTTGAAGATAAACATTTGAGTATACTCATATTTGAAATCAACTCTCTAAGACATTAAACATGTATTTATTCCAACGTTTCCCTACAAGAAATTACAGTCATGACAAAAGCAGTGTGAGGGATTTACTCCCTCCCTAACAGCTGCTGTTTTTTGTACTTCCTATATTCTTATTTATCTGGTAAATGTATTGTTTTTGTTTGGAGGAAGTAACTTGCTTTATTTAATATTTAGTTTTAATCATTCTCTCCTCTCTTTGAGGTCACCTGGTCATGTGTTGCCATGGAAGTGCGCCCATGAGTAGTGCTGACAAGGACCTGGTGTTTTCAATCAGCCTCACTGGGAAAATCCATTGTTTGAGAGGGAGGGAAGATGTTTTTTTGGATTTGTTTGGGCCCAGATCGTTTTAGTTTTAGTTGTGAAGGTGTTAGTTGTAATTATGTAAATATTTTTCTAGGAATATAGTTTAGCACAATGCTTTAAAAGCCAGGTGGTTTAGATCAGAGGGAGACTCTCCCTCCTGTTATTTGAATGCATGTCATTCTGTGAACTGGAATGAAATATTTAAAGAACTGCATAAAGAAAAAAATTGAGACCACTACAATTTCTGGATTCTGTCTGATTTTTCATCGCAAACCAACAAGCAGCATGAGAACATATTTTTTGCCTGAATCATACAACGATCATGTGAAACTTTAAAAAACTATCAGCTGAAAGTAACACGCCTCTTTCCTGGGGTGCTCGAATTTGTCTAAAAATACAGGTAAAAGTACTCGGACAGTTGTTGGAAGTTTTTCCTTCACGAAATGCGCCAGAGTGTGAATGAGGCCACCGACACACAGCGCGCAGCAGTGCATGACGAGCCATATTGTTAATCATACGCTGTGAGAGCTCATTTCTGTGCTGAGAAAAGGTGCTCTAATAGTTTGAACTCTTGTAATTGAGTGCCATATACCTACATCACTATACCCCTCCACCATTTCACCCCGGCCCCTCCCTCCCAGTGACTGTACTCCTGTGTCCGCCTCACTGCACCCGGTCTATTAACATTTCCATAACAATGACCATCTCCTTGGTTAAAAGTCTGCATGTCTGGGGTGTGGACACATGAGCACTCCCAGAAGCTTTGCAGCAAGTAGACATAAAAGCTAAAAAATCTGAATGCTCATAAATCTAAATGAAGAGAGGGAGTGCCTAATGGGCTTGGTTAATTAATATTAGCAAGAAAAATAATACATTTAAATAGTCCCTCCTCTTTTATCTTTCTCAGCTTCTAACAGTAGCCCATGCTTAAACACTATATTATGTGCTTGTTAACTTCAGGATTTTCTCATTCAACCAGAGTTTGATAAATTGTGGGAAATTCATCTTGAAGCCACTTAGAACTGACTGATTAGCTGTATCTATCCCAGTGAAATGGCAGTCTAGACTGATGCAACCAGCTGCTTATTATGTATGTTGATGTCACTCTGTGCTAATGTGTTTGCTAACGAGATTGGCAGTGAACCAGTAATATGTGGATGTAAACAGATCAACACACACAGAGGACTCGTGTCTGACGAAGGCCTTTGGGGACGATATTACTTGATGAGGCCATGTTCAGAAACCCAACAACACAAAGAAGGCCATTGTTTGGGATTGTAGTGACTCATACCAGTAGCTTGTAAATGGCACGAGAACCGTGTGTGTATAGTTAGGGGCTTGAGGCTTCAGACTCTTGAAAGATTTTTGTTGAAACATTGTTTTTTTTTTTTTTTTGACATAATGCATGAAGAAAGAGACAATGCTGTTGGTTGCCACGTAAACACAGTCTGCAAATATTTGTGAAAGAGTAACTAAACCCCAAATCAACCCTTTTGTTGCTGCTTAAATTGCTCCTTAAAGGCACCGTCCTTTAAATGTTTGTGCAAATTGTGACATTTTCATGTAAACCTGTTTAATTCTGCAATATCTAGCATGACCTTCTTGGGTTAAATGGTGACTAATGTGGTTGAATTTTCCTATTGGTTAAAATGCCTTTGCTTTACATAACATTTGAAGAGCTTGTAAAAAAAAAGTTTAGAATTAATCTGATGTTTCACATACTGCCACACATTTACCAAGACCGTAAACAACAGTAGGTCTTGGGATAGACCGTAAACACAACTTCTTATGGCTGTGTTCTTAGGACTCTAATAGCCAAAACTTGTGCAGATGATAAGAACTTTGACTTTAGGCTTCACTGCAACTGTCTGAATTGCTTGCTGTGCTGCTGGTTATTCGTGATGCAGTTTTTCAATAATGTTCAATAACAGTTGCATTTATACAGAAATTGAAATGCACACAGTTGTACTGTTTTTGCTAATTATGTAATCTCTGGAGACAAGCAGAGCTACTGGATTTTATTGGAGGAAATTCATTAAAGAGGGCAGAATAAAAATACACATCAAAAGGTCAATATTTTAATGTGAAGTATTTTGTTCTAGCCACAAAATACATTGAGGTTTGTGGTTCTAAATTAAAATGTAAAAACATGTTTGAGTCTGAAAACATTTTGTGTGCAAGATGTTGAGTCATTAACACATGAAGGTTGTCCTTACACACAGTTTTCCACAAGTATATGGGGTCTGTTTCCTGTTTCCAAGTTGCTCTCTTTCGCTCCAAATGCAAGTCGCCTTCCCACACCAAAGATGAATATTCATGCTTCCAGCAATTAGCCAGTGTTGCACACTAAGGCACTACCATATTCAATAGCCGTCTTGAAAGGAACAACGATGTGTGCGGCCATGTGTGGATGACATTGAGGCCGAGCAGAGAAAGAGAGGGGAAAGAAAGCTCTGGCTGAGGCTTCAAACGCTGTCACAGCTTCCTAACTTTGACTATAAAATGGAAAGGGAAGTGATTTGATGATGAAAAGTCTTGACTGAGCCAAGACACCATGAGATGATTTCTTACGGCAAGAGTTTTGCTCAAGAGATGCTTCAAAAAGTTGGTACTGACTCAAAGGGTGACATTGCTTTTAGTGAAGCTCGTCGTGCAGATAAAACAACTCCAGCGAAGCAGAAGCACAACAACATCATCACTGCTAACCTGGTGCAAAAAAAAAAAAAAAAAAAAAAAAGATTTGCATCCGTTAGAAGATGTGTGGGTGGAACGTTTGGAGGTTACTGAATGGATCATTGTTGCTGACGTTTAGATTTCAAAAATGTCAGCAGCAGGTGACTTTACGAGTCGCTCCGACACAAAGTGAAATCTGCCATGGTGATAAACAATAAGCTTTCCAGTGAAGGACACAGAGCCAGCAGAGTGACTGCAGTCAAAAGTAAGCTGATCTAAATTTCCTGCAATAACACACCATCTCATCAAACACACACACACAGCGGGGCCGTCTGCTCCTGCTGTCATATCCTCCATTGATAATAACGACAGTGATGAATATAGCTGGGACCGAGTGAGTCATAAATCACTAGGCCTTGCGCCCCCAACTCTGACTCAACGCCTGCGCCTCCATTTGTGTGTGTGTGTGTGTGTGTGTGTGTGTGTACCAGCGTATGTGTATGAGGGGGGGACTTGTTGTAAGCTACGCATCACTGGATATGTCCACTGACACCTTAATGTGCTTGGCTTGTCTTAGGAACCCCCACAGGCAACCAGCTACACACACACACGTGCGTACGCACACAGGGTAAATACATAGGTGTGTGTCTACTTCCAGAAAAGAAAAGAAAGTAGAAAAACTCTTCCATTCTGTCTTCCCACACCCATATTTCTCTAGAACCTATGATTTTGAGAGATGCACCCATTTGAAATTTGAGGTCTATTTCTGATAATCAGCGTTTGCAATGCTTTGATGTTCTAACATCGGTTTTGGTTTCTTAAAGGCTTATTATGTGCATTGATAAAAAAAAAAAAAAAAAACATCAGAGAAGCTTGGGACCACAGATGGCATCTTATAGTCAGAGAGGGAAAGCAGTTATTTCCAATGAATACGCACAGAGTCACTTAGTCACTGGATGACGATTAATCATCTTTGTTGGATAAAATTGAGTACATAAACAAGGAATTTGACTTTGGCTCCACAGTCTCACAGGGTGCATAAATTAAGTGTTTGTCCTTCCTGTTATCTGCTGAAAGTCTTGGTCTCTCACAGACTGAATGAATGGCAAGGATATCTTGGCATGAAATTTGAATTAAAACAGCCTCTGACATCTATGTTCTTCATCTGGTTTTATTTCAAATACCTCACTGGTAATATAAATAGCTAACTGTGAGTCTTCCTTACTCAGTACCAGTGATACAAAAATGCATTTATTGATTAATGAAACGTCTGCTTTTTGAGTCAATCAAGATTGAAAACCATCCGATTCTGGTCAACAAATAGTTTAAAGATACCTCTATGACAATTCTACTACTGTTTAAAATTTACAAAGAAAAAAAGTGTTAATGTGTGTATGTGCATGCGGTTGTATGGGGGCTGCAGCAATATCAAGAGATCATTAAAAATATGGGAATGGGATCAGTGGAATGCATTTGAGAGGGGAGGGCTCAATTTTGGCTTAGACAGAAACATTAAGAGTGTGTGTGCGTGCGCATGTGTGCGAGTGTAGCAGCTGAAGAGAGGATTTTAAAAAGTAGGGATGGGGGCATTGGTAGAATAGATGGAGGGCAGAGGATAAAGATGAGGGTAGGATGGAGGGTGAGCGAGGGGAATTGCCCCCTCGAGTCATTAGTGCTGAGGAGGAAAGGGCTGGGGTGTAGCTTGGAGGTCTGGCAATGGTAGAACCCCTTTCTGCTTAACCCAAGCCTGCTAACCATTAATGGGGATCAAACACAGCGAGATGAAGAAGTGGGTACGTATGTGACAGATTGAATGTATGGTGTGTGTTTGAGTGGGAAAAAGGGCATGGTGGGTGTATGGAGGCAGAATGTCCACGAGTGTGAGAGGCTGTTCTGGCGAATGTGTGTGCGTGTGTGTGTGTGTGTATGAATAAACCATTTGAGTTTGAGTTTAAATTCCCATTTTGTGTTTGGGTCTATACACAACACTATCTGTCCATGTGGCCCACAGGCTCTCAGCTGCCACAAAGTGTGTTTAATCCCACTGGTGCATGTAAATTAATGCATTAGCAACTGAAGATGCATCAATTAATCTGCCAGAGATCCTAACCATCCAGGTCAAATGGAGAAAACTGACAACAAAGGTTCTCCTATTGTTAAAATCAACAAAAAGAATCTGACAATTTAACCATCATGATAAAACAACAAATTTGGTCTTTATCTATAAATAGAATAAAGTACCTATTGTCACATGATAGACTTTTAGTTTTACTGTTAAGTGGTAAACAAGTTTGTCTGCTGTGTAAAAATAATTTTGTTTTGCTGAATTAAAGCCTGTGTTGTTTCATATGAGTTATGTGGTCTCTAATATTTCTAATAAAGTTCCCAGTCGTTTGTGCTTCTCTTATTTTAAACCAGAAAAGGGTAAAATGGGGGATTTTTAAATATTACAATATGTACGCAGCCCGCAGTAATTTTGAGTCTTACAGTAATATGTGCTGATTCACACAACTCTCCCCCCCGACCGCACAGCAATTTACAGGTTAATTTACGTTAAGAGACCTCAGTCGAAAAAGTTGTAGCATTCTGCTTTTTAATCAAAAGTTTAGTCATTACAAGGAGCTGGTTTAGAAAGTTTATTGATTTTTGAGAGTAAACTTGCATTATTATGCCATTACCATTGTATTACTTGAAATGGCCTCAAAATTACAATATTATTTATCGAAACTGGTATTTTTAATCATACCAACTCATGCCTACACATACAGCTTTTACCCCAGTAACAACCAATTTTTCTGTAGACCAAAAAATATCTTCCCATTATGCTGAACCCCATTTCCTTCCTCTCTCTTCCCTCCATCTCAGCATCCTTCACTCACGGCACTAATGAGACAGAAAAACGAGGGGAGCAGCTGGGCCTGGGGAGCGACAGAGATGCGACATGCTCTCCTCTTCCTCCTCACTTCTCTGCCTCTTCCTCCATCTAGCTCACCATTAAAACAGAACAACCTTCACCAGAGGTGGGGGCAGCTAATGACCACTTGAAAACATACAGACACACACACCACATGTGACCTGTAACACTGCCTATATGTCTCAGTGTGTGAAATGTCTTGATTATAAGCAAACTGTTAGAGGGGTAATGTGTAGCTGGGTTGAATGCGTACAGCCTTGCAATTAAATCCAGTGGGGATGCACTGTGCAGTGATTGTGCAGTGGGGAGGAAGGTTAAGATATACACAAATAATGGCTAATGGGGGTGAGATCTGCTCTGGACAGCTGGTAATAAGGCTACTTTGGGGGAGCTGATGTTTCAGGCCAATTAAATTGCGAGTGAATGTAAATCACCTGTGGTGGAAAATTTAATGAGGCACACTGTTGATAGCTACATATGCGTGTTTGTGTTTAACACATGTAGGAATTTCAGACACCTACTTCTGGATCGCAGCTGCACAGGGAGAAGCGATGGACGCAACATCTGCAGAGCATTTGCTGCAATAACCTCACCTGTCTGTCGGTCAGAGTGTAGATGTGCTGCAGGTCAGGGCTGAACAGCATGTCTCTCAGTAAAGGACTTCCTCCTTCGCTGACGGTCACCTTCTCGTAGAGCACCGCCGGACGGCTGGAGCTCACAGAGTTCACCAAGATCTATGAGGAAATACACAGGAAAACCATTTTAGATGTGAACTGGTAAAAGGTTTTTTGCTGGCAACTCCTCAATTTTTTATTTCACAAAGTTTTCGAAAGATACCATCTTTATTTCTTCATTAGAACCTATTGATATTCGGCGGTCCAGATCCAGATGAAGTCTCATCTGAATCAAACCTACTTGTACAATTCAGCCAGTAACTTTTTAACCTCTGCAATGTGAAGTCGCAGATCTCGCTACAGCTCTTTCAGCATGCATGACAATCGCAGCTTGAGAACTGATGTAGCTGAAGACTGCAGTTCTCAAGAAACATACCACAAAGCCATGGTGCCCAAAGTCAGTCCTTGAGGGCCGGCATCCTGTATGTTTTAGTTCTCTCCCTGGTTTAACGCACCTGGACCAGATGATGGCTCATTAGAAAGCCTAAGAAGAACATTGACATGTTGAAAAGGTTGTTGGTACCACCAAAGAGAGAACTGAAACACGCAGGATGCCGGCCCTCGAGGACCGACTTTGGGCACCCTTGCCATAAAGGGATCCAGATCCCTATATGATTATTCTTACTATTGGGAATTTGAAATGTCTTAAACAGCCCTTTATTTTTAAGCAGTCAAGAGATGGTGAGAGTGGGGATTTCCCACTCAAGTCATTTTTATATGAGGTCTTGTATACATGTAGCCGGGTCTTTATAAAAACAAATCTCTTCAACATTGTTTGAAAAAATTATATTCCGCACACAGGATTGATTCAAGTGTTCATCCACATGAACCTGCTGAATTACACCATGGGCAGTGTTTTAAGCATGCCAAGCCCATAGGGGGCAGAATAGGGTAAGTCTAAAACCTATGTCAGCCAATCATAATCCTTTAAACCAACTATGACTTCCTGTTAGGAATGAAACATGGCACCAGGAGGTTAAATTTGTATGGACAGACAGTGAGGTTCAACTACTTTTAAATACCGTGTTAAAATATAAAGTTAATGAATAAAACACAAAACAATAAATTGAGAAGCACTTTTTTTCCTTTATAACTCAATGTGTTGGAGCAACTGGGCTTGTAAAAAACAAAGCAAAAAGTGTCTGAGCAAACATAAAAATCAGCACCTTTCTGAAGAAGTCCTTTTCCCTCCACTGCATTCCCAAACATTAATGGTCAGATATGTGATGCCAGCACATTATTTTTTACCGACTATAATGCACAGACATCTACATTTCTGGTTTCCCATGTGCACATGCAAACACATGAAAGAAGAATTCCCAAAACTCCACCTTGGTCTGAGTGTTTATTAATAATGACTCTTAGTGATATTAAATTGACTTTATAAGTGGATGAAAGGCCAATACACATAAAAATGTATGTGGTTTCCCAGATATCCGGCTCCATATGGACTAGGGCTCAGAGTTCTCGACTAAACTCCTTAGTGTAAAATTTGAAATGTTATACCAGCCAGATCTCCAGTGAGCCTTTCGCAGCCAACATTTAAAAAGAAAAAGAAAATATTTTGACACGCTTTGGTTGCTAAACTGCATCACAGGCTTTGCAAATAATTTTTGATCAATCTACAAAAAAAAAAAAATCCAGCTTTCCCTGCAACAACCAAAAACCTCTTTGTAAGTTTCTGTCATAAACCTACAAAGACGAGCCCCCCCTTTCTGAGCTGCCTTCGGTCATTCATAAATTATTGATCAAAGCTTGCAACATCCCGCTTTAAAATACTCTCCGACTTGCATTGCAGTAGTAAAGAAAGCATGAAGTGGAGCTCTGTAGCATCAATACAGAGCATAAAACAAGAACCATAAAACACCTTTTTTTTGTGTGTGTGTAAGAATGCACTTATTTGGATGAAAGCCTGCCCAGCTAAAGCCGCCGTGTAAACAACCCTAACTGCTCAGGAGCAAACATCAGCACGCTCACAAAACAGCCCGTATGGAAACACTCCGATTTTATTTCTTAGCTTCCGCGAATAATTTGCCCAGATTTGGAGCGTAATGGTGCAGATACAAGATAGGAGATTGGCTGGCCGAGATGGCTGTGAGCCAAATCCATCTCAGCAGCAAATGAAAAGTGCAGAGCGACGGGGGTGTGGAGGGGCGGGCTGGGACGAGCGTCGGCTCTCTATTACAGAGCTTTGTAGGCCGGTGCCGCTATCAGCCCTCAGTGACAAGGGAAGGACAGCAGGCGATGAGTTGCTGGAAAATGGTCCTGAACACACACGGAGACAAATAGGTTCACATACAGGTAGATGGGAAGAAAAAAAAACCCCGGTAAGATGAAAGCCGACGTACACAGACAGAGACGGATACATATGATAATGCTGTTTGTGCTTTGATGTGTACATACACGCAGAGACGGGGAGGTGGGGGGGAGAAACACATGGCTGGGTGCTGAAAACACACACTTTATAATGGAAGAATTTATTTACAATCTCACCAAAAGAAACCAGAGGCAACAATCCCATTATCTCTCTCTCTGTCTCTGTGTGTGTGTGTGTTTGTGAAACAGAGCGAGATAGAGAGATAGAGTGAAAGAGCTCATAAGGCTGTGATAAAGCACTGGAGATGAGAGGAAATATGGATGTTATTATCTAGATAATGGGGCCGTAAACAAAGGATACATTTCATTCAGGGATGGCTTGCAAACGCGCACCGCTGCACAGTTTATACGTCCACACAAAGAGGCTGATATGCAGAGGGAGGAAAAGAAATGCTTTTGTTCGCCGAGCTCCCTGCATCCTACAAAATATGAGACTTTTCCAGTTCACTGGCTAATGACCAGTCCGAGCCCAGACTGGTTCTGCGCACAGAAAGATGAGATAATAAGGAGAATGAAAGGCAGTCTGTCAGCCTTCCTGTTTTCTGTTCGAGTCCATCTGCTTGTCGGTCTGTGCTTTCTGTTGGTTTGCAAAATCCCCAAATCACAAACTGATTTCATCATCCAATCTTTGTCTCTGCCCACACCTCGTTCTGCGCCTCTGACACCGAAGACGCAGTTCATCCGCATCACAGACACTTCTCGAGAAAGAATGACGATGAGGGAGATGGTACACGGGACGGCGAGGGAGCGAAGGTAGGTGACGTGGAAAAAAATAAAAACATAGGTAATAAATCCCTTCAATCAATTTGTCCTACGGGCGCCGCAGCCAAGGCTGGCCGGAGAAACAGACAGACAAAAGAGTGAGGGATGCAAGAAGTGAACAGACGGGTGGAGGAATGAAAAGGTGGGTGTACTGGACGCATAAAGAACATCTAATAAAATCAAAGCGAGCGGCCGTGCCTTGGAATGCTGCGTTTAATCTAGTAAGGTTAAACAAATGTGTGCGCTGGCAAGCTTGGTGGCGTGGCGCACACATTTGTGTTGGTTTTCATATTCATCTGTGAGCAGTATTAGCGTGCAAAAGTCAGCTTGATTTACAAATCGAGGAGGGTATCCCTCCCATCTGTGTGTACGCTGAGCATTCTGAATGCACATAAAACAAGCTGAGAAATCAATTCAACAGTCTGCAGTGACAGGAGAAGGTGCCTCAGTTTCATTGTTTTCTCTGTATTGCTTAGCTCTCCACTAAGTGCTTGATGGATGGCTTCACAGAATGATGCTGTGCTTGTGCTTTCAAGACAAGCTGCAACCCTATTCTCTTGTCAACGTGTATAATGTAACATTAACAGACTTTAAACACATTAGAGACATTGCTATAAGTAAGGGGAAAGGAAAACAGGAAGGAGAAAGTAGAAAGATTACAGAGAAAAACACAGAGTAAACTCACAATGCCTGAAAAACACAAACACAAACTTCAGTGTGTTATACTGGGACTTTACATGATTGAGCTATACAAAGTTGAGTGCAAAAACAAATGTTTTACCAAAAAAAAAAGTTTAAAAATGTGTAGTAAATCTGTATTTACCCCAATTTATTCCCATACCCAAAATGAAATCCAGTGCAACAAGCTGGATAAAGAAGTCACCAAATTAGTGTGTAAAATAAAGTCAGACTTTGTTTAATGTAATCTCTGTATAAAATCTAGCTGTTCTGTTTATTAGAAAACGTTTGTGAATACAGAGCTTCATGAAGACCAATCACCACAACATACAAGTCTTTCAACATATTACGCAGCACCGCCATACAAAAATTAGAAAGAAGAAAGAAGAAATAACTGGCAGGGCCTGGAGAGCACTAATCAGAAAAGCAGCTAAAAGACCCACGTTAACTCTGGAGAAGCTGGAGAGATCCAGGGTTCAGCTAAGATAACCTGCTAACAAATGTTAAACTTCATGACAAAAAGGCAAAAATGAAGGCGCTCAAACATGACACTTAAAGATTAGAAACTCCAAACATAAAATTCTTGTTTATTCCATCTTTGGTAATGCTCGTCAGTTTTAAGAAAAGGGAACAAACAGAGATAAAGAGGAACATCTTGCTCTCTGGAGAATCCTGTCCTTATCACTCAGAAATCAAAATCTGTTACAATAACAAAGGAAAGTTTGTTCAAGGGTAACTTCGGCTGCAAAAGTGGACCATTTCCAATTCTCCTCAACATCCCTACGGACTTTATTACCAGACATTCAGAAACCCTGCATAATCCCTGTGAGAGAAAATACGACTGCAAGTAAATAAACCAACAACAAACAATCACCACAATGCAACATTCCTGAATACCACCCATAATCCTCCTCCTACAACATCTAACATTCATTTCTCATCTGTACTATTAGTATTAACATCTCCCCTCTGCCTGCCGATCCACCAAAAAGCCCCCGGTGTTGGGTTTTATCTGTGCCAGGCAGGCCTGGTTAGCTCTGATAGAAATACTGGATAGCTCGCTTGCTGATTGGGATGGCTGGCAATGTGAGGCTGAGAGAGGTGGGTGATAAGACAGTGGCACACCGACAAAAATGACGCCTGTCGTAGCCGTGAGTTAATTTCAGATTTTACAACAAGCGAGAGGGATCGAAGGGAGGAGCTCATACAGGGGAGTGGCTGAGGGAGCCGAGAAGAAGTCCAGGAGAAAAGTGTTGCTTTAGGGTGTGAATTGAAAGCACAGCATGAAACACATTAAGAGGAGGTAAAGAAAAGGATGGAACGGTCCATCATAATTAAAATCAAACTGAGCAGAGCAATACGTTCCAGGTTTTGCCATGTAGATCTGAGAGGTGCAGCAGCACACAGTTTAGATAATGGACTAGACATTTCACAGCGAAGTGTGAACGTAAATGCGCAGGTCTCCTCCAGCCTGAACAATATAAAGAACGTACACAGCAGAAACTTGACAATAACTATGTGCGGTCGCCGATAATTGCAACAGGCCTCTGGATTCCTGCCTTTGATGTGACAGGAGGCCCCATAGTAAATGTGCATGTGTTTAAAGAGGGCCCGGTAAAGTGGGGAGTTTAACATGAAGCTCTGCAGAACAAAAGGAAATGAAAGGAGCAGCATTATGTTGATGATGACCAGGAGAGGAATCGCGTTCAGCAACGGCCGAACTAAAGGATGTGGTCATGAGAAGGTTGAAGGAGTGAAAACAGAGTGATATAGCGAAATGACTTGGATACCTCATCCTGGCACATTACCAAGGCCCCAATGTTGTCATTTTTACTCATACAGTATTATTTCAAACTGCAGAAGAACTATAAAATGCCCCTCTAAAGAGGAATTTCAAGCTAAGCATTTAAAATCATAGATAAAAAGGAACATCTCTTGATAATAAGGCTTTATTCCAAATGTCATCATTATTTCTAAAGCAAGGAGGCATTTCTATCAGGCAAACACAGCCTACATAATGCTTGCTTCTTGTGAAATTCTCTGATTCCATCTGTCTTTTTTTTTTGCTCGTCTTAGCAGTTTTCTATCTCTAGTACTGGTATTCGGGTAGAAGACTGGAATCACTCTCGTCTTATCACATCACGAGCTTGGCGGGATCTGGGCTGTGCGAGAAAAACAGATCTATCAGCTGCTCTTAAACAGCAACAGATGCTATGGAAAACACCCATTTTTCTTGCTAGATATGTGTGTGTTTCAGTTTCAAACAGAGATCTCTGGTTCCTCTGCTCCATATCTGTGTGAATACCATCCAAATATTCTATGTTCACTCAGTTCAATGAGAAATTCATAGTGTCCCATATGTAATGTTTGCTAATAATGCAGTTATTCCTTAGTTGATTAGCATTCTGTTTGTAAATATACCATCAGAGTTGCTCCCCCTGTAATCCTTGATCCAAAATGTCTTTTTTGAAAGAACGAGCCAATATTAACTATTTATGGACACTTTTATCTAATTACTAAACCTTT
Organism: Gambusia affinis; assembly: GCF_019740435.1. Classification (NCBI taxonomy): domain Eukaryota; kingdom Metazoa; phylum Chordata; class Actinopteri; order Cyprinodontiformes; family Poeciliidae; genus Gambusia; species Gambusia affinis. Next base: position 16,233,839 of record NC_057874.1, on the reverse strand, counting down.
AACTACAATCTGAGACTTTTAACCCTCCAAAAAACAAACAGAAATACACAGGCACATAAACTGTTGCCAAGGGAGATTCTTCTTCATGTATAGTAGAATGTGTGCATATATATGTCCATCTGATCCATGATTGACTGTCTTTTATAGGTGGAAGCAGATGGACCAGCACACATGAGCGATTGCCATGATACAACTAGGGGACAAATCCCCCACTACCACCACATACACACACATTCTCAGCACACGGGCCCGACACATAGATGGGCTTAGAGTAAACCTTAACCATATGTAGGTCAGACACTTGGATACCAGGCAGCCTTTGCCTCATTAGGACCATGACAGACTAAGAGGCATGGTGACATTGATGGAGGAGATATGCCCTCGAACATATCTGCTCACACACAAACACAGGAATGTGAGGCAGTCGGCTATCAAAACACTTCAGGGCTGGTTTGTTTAACGCTATGAGAAGAAAGGAAAAACGATCAATCTTTCTGAAAACTTACTACGTTAATTCATTCATCAGTTCAGTTTTGTTTACACTTATAGAAGAGATTCACAACAAATGTCACCTCAAGCCACTTTACACAAACAAGTCTAATTTTGTACAGAAAAATACAAACAAGTCAATGTCAACAGAACAAATTCAAAGGCCCATTTAGTGTTCTGATTCCACAAAAAGCAGAAAGAGGAATTCTTCACTCACCTCTACATTTCACTAATTTAAAAATGTTTATTAATGCAGATGGAGGCACAGAGGAGGCATAAATAAAGTTAGAGTTCTAAGCATTTTGGGAAAGCAGAAAAGGGATAAAGAAAAAAAGCAACAAACAAAGGACATACATTTAAGACAGTGGATTAGCAAATAAAGCCTGAAACTATTTTTCAAAACTTTCCTTCTAATTTTCTTCCATACTTTTCCAAACCAGAATAATACTGGAATCAAACTGGAAACTCCTTTGAATGTTTCCCTCATAATTTTAGTTTTTTGCAACCCTGATGTTTCAGGCCTTGCTGCACCTGACACATCCCATCAGCCGACAAGATCAGATCTGGGTAATCTGCCCAACTCTTTCGTATCACTTTACTTGCACTCCCGATCCTCATTGACTAGACTTGGTATTCATCCACATGTCTGCACTGCTATTACTCGTGTGTTTGCGAACCTGTGGCCTTTCACCAACAGTGCATGCTAAAGGTCACAGTCTCCCTCAAGATGCAGCTGCAGAAACATGCAACAGGCTGCGGATAGCTGGATGGGAAGAACAAAGGCCCGAGCTACATGTGGCATTATTCTGCCGCCGTGCATCAATGCATACAATGTACAGTGAGTATGCCGCCCACAGCAAATTAGACCTATTCATCACTGTTAAGGACTCTAATTCCCACACTTGCTAAAATTAAAAAGACGCTGTCGTTCCTCTCTATCGGCTCCATCGTCTTCTTTCCTTACGTGCTCATGAATTCATCTCCCTCTCTCACCTGAGCATTCCCAGCATCACTTTATCTCTCCCTTTTCCTCCCTCTCTGCGCCTCTTCCTGAGAATTAAATGCCTTTAGCGAGCAGTCGTCAGATAAGTGCATGTAGCGAGTTGCTAGACACGGCGCAGCGGCAGCATTTCATCTTCCGACCATCACTAAATCACACTAACTCAATCATCAGCATGGAGCTACACAATCACACACACACAGCTGCGAGTGTGAGCAGCGCCACATCTAGAGCGGTGCTTTACTATGACTGATTTTATCAGCTGTCTTGCAAACAGGGGGAAGAAATTGCGCCACAACATTATCATATACAATAAGATGAGGCTGCAAGATAGAGGCGTCCAATTGAACGCCTTTTTAGTGTCGCAATTCAAATGAGAAAAGACCTCCTCTTACGCCGAGATGCAACACAAATCCCTTATGGGATATCTAACCCGAAACAATATTACACATTTACATCAAAGGCTGCTGAGAGTGTAATTTGCGTTAAAGAAGTAACATGCGCCTCAAATTTAATATGTGTATGTGCACATGAGCGGAGCAACTTGTCACATTGCTCCTGCAGTGAGGCAGGCGTTTCTGGATGACTGCGGATCGTCTGAGCGAGCGAGGAGGAAAAAGAAAGGGGAAAGCTCTGCTAACAAGCTGCTTGCTGCCAGCATTATCGTAGACAGGAAGGTGGAAAAACTAAACAAAGATTGCAAAGAAAGCTTAATGCAATGAGGGGGGACCGATGGAATCATACACATGGTCTCTATCCCTGTTTGTGTCGTGTAGTTTTACAAAAGCAAAAAAAAAGGGAGTGGAGTGTTTGCGTTGAGTGTGAGTAGGAGTAAAGGAGGCTGAAGGCTGAAGTGTGTGCTTGCTTTTCTATGCAAGCATTTGCATGAGAATAAAAGTACTTGTGTACAGTAAATACATTAAGTCAGCGATAAGAAGAGGAAACAAAGAGCATAAAGCATGCACACGCTCTCCTGTTGTTGATGTGAAACTATGCCGCGCGGCTTGACCCGCCATTTACAGACTGCATCAGCCATTCACTGGGATTATAGCGAGTGGGACCTCATCTTCAACTGTAATTATCCAGGCAGGTGTGTGCGGGAGTGTCTTCCTATGGGAAAGCCAAAGTGATTACATGGCCACTGGTGCCTCTAATAACATCTTTTAGTGGGAAGTGGGAAGGGAGAAGGAGAAAGAACGGGTGGGGGTAAGATGAGTGATTTCCATCTTTCTTGGGGACGAGCGGGAAAATTCTAGGGGCTGTTTTGACTGTGCTGTCTGCTTTGCGAGTGTGTGTGCAGATGTTTGCAATATATGTAACACAAGACTCTAATGGGGGAGGCATGGTGGAAACCACATTTTGGAGTGACGTGTGCCAAACCATTCCAGGCCGCAAACTGCCAGCCGCATTCTCCGCTCTGCTCCTTATACAAACTTCTGGAAACGTTACCATGGTCACAGTAATCGTCTCTCTTTCTTTTTATTTTTGTATTTGTTTTGACACTTTGTTTCTTCTGTTAATCTGCCTCTTTTCTTCAAGTGCCATCCCCAAGCGACATTTTCATCGTCTGTTATTCCAAAAACACAGTCAAAAAGGAAACGTTCTCAATAGCATAAAGTAAGCCAGCTGAAAAATCAAATGAGCACAAAGTGGAAGAAAGTTAGCACGGGAATCTTAAATTTGCAATTTAAAACATTTAGGCACAACAACATAAAACGTTTGGCAGCTATAAAACCAGTGGAATGTTGATGGTGTTTAAAATGAGCTTTTATATTGTGGGTTTGAATGATTTATAGCTGTGGTCAGGCTGGTCAGTACTTCATTTTGGAGAAGCAGTAAACAGGAGCACAAGCTTTTGTGCTTTTTCTGCATCTTTGTTTTTCTTCCTTATAATATTACTGAAACTGTTAATCAGGACATGATTAACAGTTTGTTGCATAACATTCAGAGACGCCTGAATTTTTTGGAGATAAACTAACCCAAACTGCCCTATGACTGTACATGTTAATATGCCTTTGGATTTACCCCCACATGTCACTATTTTGTAGCTTTTGGCACAGAAAAAGTTTTAGCATGTCTGTACCAGCTTAGTACACTGCAGTGACAGAAAGTTTTATTCATTCTTCTTTGCAAACTGACTTCAGCTCAGTCAGATTGGATGGAGAGAATCTGAATGGCAACTTTTAAGTCTTGCCACACATTCTCAGTTGGAGTCAGGTATGAACTTTGACTTAACGCATGAATATCGTCCATCTTCTAATTGATTGTGACCAACTTACCAAATGACTGTTTCAGTCTGGTCGAACAGACTTCCACGTGTTTGTTGGGTGCCTACCTGGCTTATGGCAAACTCCACATAAAGCTTCTTATGGCTTTCTTTAACAATGTTTTGTTTTTCTTTTTTCCTTGCCACGCTACTAAAAAAAGCAAACTAACCATTAACAGATTCTCCTCCAAAGTTACGACGGGGTTCTTGGCTGTTCCTCTGAATTTTACTTTCATTGCTGGGTTTATTAGTTTTGGTGTTTCACTCTTTCCATTTTCAAATGACTGATTGAACAATATTCAATGAGATGTTCAAAGACTTGGACAATTATTTTATTTAACCTCCTAAGATGTTGCATTTAACAAATGGTTCTGGTTCCAGGAGAGCAGCAATGACTATCAAAATCTATTAACAAAAAATTATGAAATGCAGATTGTTTTATGTCAATGACATTTGATAGCCTGCAAGTGATTTCCTTATGTAGTTTTTTTGATAATCGAGTTCTTCATTTTAACAAATTTTTTTTTTACTTTTAAGAAGAATATTTGTGATTGTAGGGCTCTGTCTGCAGAAATGTTGAGTCGAAATCATGGAATCTATTACCACAGGATGCTGTGAAGGATATTTGAATACTTATCTTCAAATAGCATAAACCAATTAAAATATCACCCATGTCTTTCTTGCTATACTGTTTTCTAATTGAACCTTGTTTGAAGAGTGAAAACACTGTACATAAAACAAAATGACAGCAGTTTCCTGAGTGTGCTATTCAACCAGTCTTTTGAAATGATAATTGTCTGTTCATGTCACTATCATACAGGGTTATTCACAGAGATAAAAGTGCCATCTTCCTTCCTCTCAGTGGATGACTGGGTCAAAGGTGCAAAGGCTGCATGATTTGCATTTCATATCATATTTGTGTGCCGCTTTTTATCCCTGTAGAAAACGAAACGGTGTTCCTTTCATGACTGCATTAATTTTGCCTGCCATTAAAATCATCTACTGCTCCATTGCATGCATCAGTATGGGCGTCTGCTTCATCATTTACATTTTGTCAGAGAATTAACCTATTTAAAAAAAAAAAGGGACCAAGATATGTTTCGTAAATTCCCACACTTCCTATGGAAGACATTGGCATGGCAACCTCAAAACAATTACAGCACAGAGTTACAGAGGAAGTGAAAGCAGAGAGTTTGCCTGTCTGCCCAACACTTCACAGGACAGTGTCATGAGGGGAGCAACTCAAAAACAATAAATATGCATATTGCTTTTGACTTTTATTCGAAATGTGGTATGTGACCTGTAGGCCTGGAAGGGATTCTGCTGTTAGTTTAACCCGGCTGGAGTGTTTTTGTGTTTGTCTGTAAGGCAGAGCTCTGTTTATCTTGGCGTGAGGTTAATGCATTACTTTCTGCTGGGAGTCAGACAGAGATGTCCTCATGGACATGGTTAAAATCATCTGGGTGGAGGAAAGTGTGGTCAAAAGGGTTTCAGGTTAAAATACCATCAGTCACCTACTTGTCAGTCATAAACAACATGACAGAACTGAACATATTAACAGTAATCAATGGAGCCTTTTGTTGACTGGCAAAGAAACCACTTTTTCTATCCGTTTCTTATATGATTTTTGCATTCACATATGCAGTGTAGGAATTTAGCTCTTTGTTTCTTCTCTTCTTAGCTGATTTTACTTATTCAGCATCTCCATTCAAGCAAAGACAGCATCAGCTTCTTTCTTAAACCAAAAGCATGTCTGACTCAAAGGTATGACGAAACAAAAGCTAACCATTTTCCTAAAGCCTTCACTGCCTCTTCCTCAAACAAGGCCACCCACTTTTCTGGCCAGATTGCTAACCCCTGTTTGAGCAGATTTGTTTAATCTGGAACTGTAACTGAATAAATGTCAGAGCAAGTAGACTCTGGATAAAAGTTAAAGTAGGCTGGCTTTCATGCCACTCCTGTGTTCTTTTAGCACTTTGTCTTCTGCTTTTTTTTATCTCCTTGTTGTTCATTCCGCAATAATCTCCTCTTCATATGTTTATGTCTCTCCATCTCTTCCAGCTCCCTCCCAGCTCATTCTGCTCTCCGAGTATGCTGTAATGGTCCACAGGGAAGGCCTTGGCTGCTGCCCTCCAAATAAAAGGAGAATAACTGATTTAAGAACCAAAAGGCCGGACAGAGGGGAAAAATCATGTGTGTGTGTATGACAGATAAAGATACACACAGAAAACGACTACATGAAGTCAAGTTCAAACTTGAATAGGATGAGAATGTCAGAACAAACATATTGGGTACAAACAGAGAACAGCTATAATTGAACCTATGCGTGAAAACATCAAGGTTTTCTGCTAAAACAAATGCAGAATCAGCAAGTTAAACGATATGCTCCATGCACACACACACACACACACACACACACACACAAATGACAAACGTAATGCGACCTTTCAATATTAAAATGTACAGAGTTGTCTGTTGTCTGCACAGAGGAAAATACATTTCCTGGATCTGTAAGGGCCCCCAACTTCAACACCCCATACAAGCCATTTTCAACATTTCTTTAACACACTAAGAAAGTTATGCAACCTTCATTTTGTTTAGGACAAAACACAAAAAAGGAAAATGTTCAATATATGTCAGCATTAGGACAACATCTCCAGTTAGACAAACATAAAAGATGCTAAATATGAACTGGTCAACCTTGGACCAGAACATGCCACATAAATTTCAGATTCTTTAAAATCAGGTTTGTGACCTCTATGACTATTCCACTATCAAGTAAAAATCTGGATTGTTTTATATTTTAACAGCTTGTTAATTGCCCTTTGAGGACATTCATGAACTTGATTTTGCCCAAAATTAAAATGAGTATAACACATGTGCTGTAGGGGAATAGCATAACTTCCTAACTGGTTAGCCGCTAATGATGCTAAACCCACCTAGTTTTCAAATAGGACAAATCTACAGAGTAATTTTACCATTTAAGAAATTTGGAGAATTAGTGTTGCATTTGATCTCCTGTAGTTGAAAATTTAAAATACTTTAATAGTAATCAAATCTTTCTGGCAACAGGACAATATAAAATATTACAAAATACTTTGAAATGATTATAAATTCTCTATTTAACAGCTCTCTCTATTCTTTTAAAGTTGATGCAATAAAGACAATTTCTCATCAAGCCACAAAAAAGCAAAAATCTTCATCCAGAAACCAGAACTGTGCATGGTTGTCTAATGGGGTGAGTATTTCGTTACAGCTCTACAACAAACAAGCTTTAATAATTTCCATAGCTCATGAAATGACTCCAGTGGAAAAACAATGATGATGACATGTGTTTGACATTTCCTTCACCCCACCCTTGTGCATTTAAAGATGGCAAAATGCTTAAGTTTCATTGCTCAACATCTGAGTTTCACAATTTTACTTAAGAGTCTTGAGCAAACTCAACACAGTCAGTCAGGAGGATGACTTATCAGGGTAGAAGAGATTTAAACTTAGGTTGTCTTTTTGAAACGATGTAGGAAATAAAACTAAAAAAATAAATACGTAGAGATATATTCCTTAGAATGTGTTCAAAGACAGGTGTGTTGCAGTGATTCATAAGCAAGACTGCTGCGCCCTGAGTTTATCAGGTACTCTTTCATTCCATCTGGGCCGTTGAGAGCATGATGTTGATTTTTATCTCACTCCTCCCCTTTTATGAAAAGACAACCACAGATTAGTGCCAACATGGGAGTGAGTCAGAGCCGTTCAGCAGCTGGGACTCACTGGGAGGAGGAACGTCAGGAATGCGGTTCGCCCTGTTCAGTTCTGCACCTGTAAACCGTAAACACATTATGACTGGTTTCTTTCTCCTTGTGCAACAGAGCAGGCCTTTCTCATAATTTTAAAAAATCTGACACTAATAACCCTAAAACAATAATTATTTTGTCTTTTATATTTATTGCTATACTCACTACATGTCTTCAAAGACAGGCTTATGATACGTTATTACTGCCAAAAATAATTAAAAAGCCAGTTGAAGACGGAAGCCTTCCAATAGGGGATCACAGTTTACTGCTAATTCCCAAGTTTCAATCTGAAACTGAACCACGATGTTTATGACACAATGAGTATTGCTTGTAGAAGAGGGCAGCTGATAACAGTGCAAAGGTTTGTTCTGCCTTTATCAAAAAGGTAAATGTCCAATAAAGCAGATGCTGAGCTGCCAATGAGAAGAGCTCCAAGGTAATAAATTATTCTGCCAGAACATCCCATTGCATAAAAAGCAGTGACTGGTACACTCAAGCAGGAAGTGGGTGAAACTTTGCTGCCTGCAGCCTTTGCTTTATAAACTCACTGTGTGATTTTAATAATCAATCTGTCAATATTTAAAGTGTATGTTGCACGCAAATTAAGGGAAAAGCAAAGTGCTTTGTATTAAATGGAAAAAGGAGGCATTGCATAGTCCAGGCATTTGTGTTACTTGTTGAATAATTTAGTCAACATTTGACAAACGTAAACAAAACTAAGAAATACAACAAAAAAAGGCTAATTAGAATGCAAATAAAATAGAGTTAAACTAAAATCCACAAAATAATTAATTGCAGCAATAAAACAAAATAGGCAGTTTAGTAAGTAAATAGCAAAGGCAAACTAAAAGGGCAACAAAACTACATTATATAATTCAATTATTATAAGATTGAATGAAAAACAAATTATCTAAATTGCTCAAATTGTCCTTATTTGCAACAAAACAAAAGTTACATTTTCCTTTGAAAGCTCAATCGTCTCTGCTGCCTTCAGGATCAACAGGAGAGGGGAAGAGAAGAATGGCTCCCTGTGGGATTTTGTTCACATGCACATACAGTCTAAGTGTGCTCTACACTTGGTGTGTCACTCTCAAATTACATCTATTAATACCTCACACGGCTCTGTATAGTTCACAGGGGTTCACAGATCTCAGCCAAAGACGTTTGCAGCATGGACAAACAACAAGGGGATTCCGCTCCACCCTGCACTCCACCTCCACTTGAGTGGATTTAGAAACAGACACAAGCAGGTGCACGAACACACACAGAGCAACGTACACTCCAGGAATGCCACAGCAGCAGCACTGCAGCAGCTGGCGAGACCAGGTGGAGGACAGAGACCCCGCCTCTGGTTTGGGCGGTAGCCATGGTAACAAAACAGGGCCTGACCAATGGCCGCTGTGCCCCACAAGGACAACTCGGGGTGAAGTCTGTGTTTGACATCCAAAGCTGTCCAGATGATACAGCCCACCCACGTTCTACCACATTCCTGCCAAATGATGATAATGAGAAGCTGTGAGTGACTTGTTGGATGTTCCTGCTGGCGCCTGATTTCAGCCCAACAATTAGCGGGAGCAAATCTGGCAACACCCAAAGACACACAGGGGCATTACGAACCACAAAAATGTATCAGTCTTACAAAGCCTTTTGTTTCCAACTGTTTCTTTCCCACAAGAGTGAACTGTGTTTAAGTGACTTACATTACTCAAAAGCCACAAGTAAAAATATTATGTTGTAATATGCAGAGAGTTTTGGTTCAGTCTCAGATGGCAGAGGACAAGGAAGTATGGCGGATATAGAACACAAATACATATAGAACACAATAGATTTATGAGAGAGGGGTCACCGGGAAACTAGTGACTTATAGATCATATGTTGGTATGTGTGATTGCATGAAATTCGAACGAAGTAGAAAAAAAGAATGAAGATTCTCTGAATTGGTGACTCAACTCTTATTCCTGATGATTAGCAAGGAGGAGCGGATTGAAGAAAAGGAAGGAAAATAGAAAGATAAAGTCATACGTGCTAAAGTACAGAAAAAGAGGAACATAAATTGAATCCAAGTCAGCTGTACATTTCCCATACATTCAAATGTGCTACATCAACTCATTCACAAAATAACAGAAGTAGAATAAACATTCACACGAATATCAGAAGCCCTTCCCTTATTTTTCTCTATTCATCATGCAGAGCAGGAAAAAAAACAACCCAATGATTGAAGAAGAAACTGAAACTGGCTGAAGCATTAAAAGCAAAACAGGTTTACATGTTTACAAAAGGCATCATCTGGTTTCCTACATCAAGGTACCCTTTGTTTCTGATGCACAGAAACAATCTATTGATAGAAGCAAAGAAGAAACAAAAAGCACTTGAAATGACATGATAGGAAATGGCACAATCATAATCTAATCTAAGGAAATACCTCCAGTGGTTGTTTTTGTGTTTGTCCCTGCATCTGTCTCCATTAATCATAAACTCTCATTGTGCTTTTACTTCTAACTGGGCTAAGGTAAACATGTTATTACAGAGCTGGATGAACTTTGGTAGATTGTAGTGATGAAGCTTTGAGAGTGGTGGATACATCAAAACCAGAAGAATTAAAAATTGTAACCTATAAGTCATATTTTCAAAATCACAAATTCACTTTCCTGATCACAAAGGCTGGCTCCCTTTTCCCCCCTTCAAAACCGTCCTCACTCTGTATGAATGTACATTCAAAAACCATGTCTGAAATGATTTTCAGAACATTATCTTCCCTAAATAAGCAAAGAGTCATTGTGATCTTAAAAACCTTCGACCAGATATGAGTTGTCAGGATGCACAGACTAATTAAATGCTTCTGCTTGTTCTCATGTGGTGTTAGGGTGTCAGACAGATATGTAGAGAGGTATAACCTACATCTGTGTTTATCCTGCCAGAGAGCAAATCTTTTTAAAATAGCCGGATTACTTTATAATAATGTGTTGGCATCATTTAAAAAAAAAAAAAAAAAGGACTTCATTTCCTTGAAAAGATCGCTCAAAATCCGTGTGTGTACACACACATTCAGAACCACCTTCCTCATCCATCTGTGGCGTACAGGCACAGGCCTGTAGCCGCCATCAAGGGAAAGCAAAGGCTTAAAAAAAAGTTGCCATCTCAAAACTGCTGACCGTTTTATTTTTTTAATTGAGATGAGGAAGAAATGTCAGATTGATAGGAGTGGTGAAGTGCTGCCTCTTCCCCACCTGTTGCCTGACGCTGCTTGTCATCAGAAGAGAGCATTGTTGTTTCTGCATTTTAAATAAAAGAAAGTAGATTGGGTATATGTTCGCTATTTTTTTGGTGAACGCTGGCGTACTGTGGTGTATGTAGTTATGGTTATTAAACCATCTCTGGTGGGGCGAATTATTTCAGGTCTTCATTTGACCTATATTCATGTCAACAATGTGACCAGTGCAGTTTGCATAGGACGATATTAAACATTATATCCAAAGATAAGACCATTTTTAGAATAAAAATACATTCTTCTGCAACGATCTTGTTGAACACACTATATTTTACCAACCCAAACAGACTTGTGCAGTATATTTGGTTCTCTTTGATTTGAACATTTCAACTCTTTTTGTTTTTTTTTTTGTTTTTTTTGTTGATTCCCTTTCCATAATTGTCCATTGTGGAAAAACAATGACTGCTAAACTACATTTGGTAAGTTCAAACAAAAAGAGAATGCTGGACCTAAAAAGTAGAAATTAACTTGAAACAGAGAGGAAGTGATGCTGAAGAGAAGCAAGGAAGTTGTGGGAGAGAAGAAAGAAAAACCATGCAAAGTTATCATCCAGTCAGCTGAGGGCACTGGACCATCACAAGACCGCTTTTTATAGAAGTGATTTTTATTGTGTCTCTGTTGGTCTCACACACAAACACGCACACACTCGCTCCCTCTCTCCTCTAAACAAACATATGCCTCCTTATCTCGGCCTTTTTCCTCCTCCCTGCTCCCACCACTGCACCACACACAGAGACAGGAAATTTGTATGAGCAGAGGAAGCCGTCCATATAGAAAACAGAGGAAATCCTTCGTGCTCGATTGCTTTATCTCACACATGTGAAGCCACTAGAGCACACACACACACACATAAATGTACAAGACGAGACAATTACAGAGACAATGAAAGAGATGAGGGCTGATTGGAGGTGGTGTTAATTATGGCACAATGACACAGAGTATCGATGATTCTGCTCCTGCTGTGCTGACTTGACAGGAAGCCAGAGGAGTTAAACGTCTGCTCCACATGTTGAAGTTGTACAGTGTGCAGCTTGTGTGATTAGATTAGCTTAGAATCAAAGTAAATTACACTTTGTGCACACTTTTGCAGACACAAAGTGGCTGAGAAAAAGCCAAGATGAAACCTCGAAGCTTCAATCGATTACCTTTAGTTAACTTCTCTTCCTACACAGAAATAACAGCGTTTCGACATATTTTTTATGCAAATACGCCAGAGTTTTTAGCGTATTACTTTTGTTTTAAAATAAAAAATACACAAGTTGAAGATGAGTTTATGGTCTATAGTGAGCAGAATTTATAGTTGAAAGATAAAAAAAAAAACACAAGTGAGGGAACCAAGAACAAAAATAAAGAGGAATATAGTTAAGAAGCGAGAAATCAGATGGTAGGAAAAAAGTGTTGGACAACAAAAGGAAATTTAGGAAAGAAAGAAGAAATCAATGATGCGGACAAGAGACAAGGAAGGCAAAAAAGGGTTAAAAGAAGTACACAAATCAGAAAGAAGTTAAGAAAGAAAGACATGGTTGGGAGGGAAGGAAAACACAAGGAAAGAAGAAACAAAGCAAGTAAGGAAGGACATGAGGAAGGAAGAAAAGCAGTACCGAAGGAAAGAATGAAGGACACAGGGGAGGGAAGAAGCACATGACATTGAGGCAAGAGGATAAGTTAAAAATCCTGGACATACAAATGTTCTTCCATACTTATCCAGATGTGGACAATACTAAAATCAAATTCCACCCTGCATAGGAATCCTCTGATAAACAGCAAAATCATAACACACACTGAAGATTTCCTCAAAGGGTAGCTGTGCATTACCATCGGCTCATTAAACACAGAAGGAGCTTTTGTACTTGCTTACTCACTCTTTCCATTCACATCCCTGCAGACCTGGACACAGATACGCATAAAAGAAAACACATGCATTCGACATTAAGCAGCAGCATGGGCACTCAGCAGGATTTAGAGGGCAATTAAAAAGCTCAATTAGACTTATATTCTTATTTCTACAAATGAGCATGCAGCTCATGAAAGTTATGTCCCACATCCTTAGAAAGCCATATCGCCAATACTAATATGATGCTGCATGTTTTCAAAAGGCAATTCACTTGGAGGGCTCGAAATCCCTTCAGTGAGGTTTGCTCACTATGTGATTGCAGCTGTTGATAGATACTGTTGATACCGTTTGTGCCTTTCCACAAATACATTCATGTGTTTGTTTTATTTCCTTTCTCCATGGTTTCCTCCCAATGGTCTAAAGCTACTTCCATATGTCATCCAAAGCTGACCGTTCTCCCGGATGTTTTTCCTAAAAACTCTCGTCGCCTTTCTATTCTGTTCATATCCTCGACGTACTTTAGAATTAGTATTTTTTGGTAAGAAATCAACACGAGGTAGAGGATAAATTTTAAATTTTCATAAATAAAAATAAGAAAATGTGAGAATAATTGCCAACAGAAGAGTTAATTAGTAAATAGAGTCCACCTCTATGTGTTACTTCATTTCAGTACAAATCCAGCTGTTCTCTGAAGGCCTCAGAGGTTTGTTAGAGAACAACAAACGGCATCTAACAGACCAACAAACCTGGCAGACACAGTCAGCATGTGAAGGAGGCTTCTCTGCTAAGATGAGGCAAAAAGTGAACATGAAAACACAATCTGTGACAGAAACCACATCTCCCTGATCCATACCATCCCCACAGTGACACATGGCGGTGGTGACATCATGGTCTCAGCAGTTTTACTTCAGCTGGAAAAGTTGGTCAGAGTTGGGAAGATGGATGGAGACAAATACAGAGACACCCTGAAAGAAAATGCATGAGACTGAAGCAGAGGTTCAGCTAAACATATAGCCAGAGGTACCTTCAAATAATTTAGATCTAAGGAGATCAAACCAGTCAAAGTCCAAACTCAAGTCCAATGAGAATCTATAGAATGACTTGAAAATGTATAACTCCCTCCATCCAATCCAAATATTTCACTTTCTAGACTTCCAAATCTGACAAAGACACTCCAACAGCCCATGCCGCTGCCTAATATTGGCTTGAGGTATTGATTTGGAGGGTCTGAACACAAATGCATGATACACATGATAAACCCTGATCCTTTCCTTCCACTTTGCAATTAAGCACTATTTTGTGTTGGCTTGTCACATACAAACCCCAAATAATACATTAAATTTATGCTTTTAAATGTAAAAACCTAAACATTCATCAAAGTATTCAAAGTAGATGAGTACTTTTGCAAAGCAATGTAAACCCGCTGTTTATAAATGTATATTTGTGTAAACTGCCCTAAGCTGAATCAGAAATGAATAACAGACAAAACCTGCAAAAACAGACAAAAGTCTCCAGATGGTCCAACCTGTAGGCTTCATACATCCCATTAGCGGCAGGGCAATGCTTCACTATCAACTTGGGCGGGGTACATGTGCATAAACATAAACTCGGTCGCACATAGACAGGGGGCAATAAATCCGAAGCAGCAAAACACCACCCCCGCAAAAAACATTGCGGGAGCAGCAGCCAATGCCAAAAAAAACATACCAAATCCCAGAGTTCATCCGGAGGTAAACCTGATTCATTGTTGCACAAAGACATGTGCTGCAGTCCAACAATGAAGGAACTTGGCAACACATTAAAGAACTATTTTGGCTTTAATTAAAACTTCTGAAAGTCTGATTGGTAAAAAGAGAACGGATTACTCAGTGTATGAATGCTTGCCTTTTTTGGCAATAAAACGATATAGTCCCTCTTATCTGTACTCGTGATTTTATATGTATTTAAAAAAAAATAAAAGAAAATCACAGCAACCCAAAAGAAGTAGGACTGAGCTCACACATACATTCATGCACGCACTTTTTAATGCACACATGCTGAGCAATTTGCATTCCCACACCTACAAATGCATGAAAAAGAAGAACTGTGACACACACCCACAAGCAAACATGCAGAGTGCTAACTCAGAGCTGGAGTTGAGAAGTCCCGGTGGGAAAATCCACTTTCCGGAACATTTTACCCAATTTGCATCGCTCCTGGCTCCATCGCTCTCTCCGAGGAGAGAAGACGGAACAGAAGAACAATTCAGCGTGTGTGCGTTCATGTGTATTTATCTCCAATTGTGTCGTAACGTATAGGGCTGGAGGAAACCATGTAAATCAAGTTAATTATCACTACAGTAACGGCAGAAAAATGTCCTGTTTTGTCTTTTATTCTTCTATTCCAATCTACTGGGAGAGAGATTCAACTGGTCAAGTTGATGTTTTTCAGTGTTTTTCGAGAAACATGCAATGCAGATTTGGCTTGCTGATGAAATGTTAAAGTCCTTTTGGGAGCTGTGAACAAGCACACAAAAATGCATTTTGGTGAAAACCCAACATTTCACATCATCAAGACATGCCCTTCGCTGCTCTTAGACTCTTTTTTTTTTAAATCTTTTTTTTAAGAGGACTGCTCAAACTCAAAACCGTTCCTCACATGGACAAACCCAGCAGGAGAGGGGGATGCAGGACCAATGCATTAGAGAAATGATGCAACGAGACGAGTCAGAGCCGCAAGCAATCACTCTGATTAAGAGAGTGTGTGTGCTCTGCTGTTGAAGCTCCATGCTGTAATCCCTCATGTGCTGCTTCCTCTGAGGAATTAGGTTGTTTTTCTGAGATTGGACATTATATCATCTGGTTAGGTGCACCTGATGGTGAGTGGGTGACAATAAACACAGGTTTCCATACATCACCAATGCAACAAAGTTCAGCTGAGAAATGGGTAAGACGGTCTCTGTGAAGTTAACAAAATTCCTGTGAAGAGATAAGATTAAAAGCATAAAAATGCACCGCAGCACGCCACGTTTAAACCGTAGAAAAACTTTTAAATCATGTTTTATTTCCCCATTATGCATTCAAACACTTTCCTTCTCTTTGAGTGCGCCATGGTTGGAAACTTTCAGCGCCATCTCCAAATCAATCCACATTAACGCAGACAACACATTTCACCTGGTCTTTGCTTTTTGGTCCTGAAGGTCAATTACAATACGAGCTCTTTATCAGAAGGGCCAATCGAAAGCTAATTTCCCTTAAAGCATGTATCTTTACTCTAATTACCCAGAGGGACAAACAATAGCTAGAGGGGGGTTCTGGGTGTAACCTCCTTCCAGATGAGCTCACCTCAGGCCCTTCTTAATAACCAAGTGGCTGTTTGTCTTTAATATACTTCTAGGGCGCTTGGAAAAATCTGGATTTTTGTTGGTCCTGACATCAAGATTAAATCTATGGGCCACAAAGTTTAGATCTGATCTCAACATAAAACTAGGAATATCAATAGGGCTGCACAACATCATATTGCATCAACAGTGTGTGGAATAGCAGTATTTCACAGGATAACATCATTTTTATTTCCACATGCACAGTTTTTTATATGTAAACCCAGTGCTTTCAAGTTTGTAAGTCTCCAGTACAACAGCAGCCTGTGCTTTGCTTGCCATTGGTGGAGAATGCATTTTCTATATCGATCACATTCATTTAATGGGGCAAGGCCAAAATAATGACCAAGATTAAAATTTGATTGATTTTCCAGCCTCAAGGCCAAGAAGCTAATGTAAAGCAATGTGCTAAACAGTCACACCGAGGTTCTTAAAAGCATAACTCAATTTAATTTGAAGGGCTGTGCATTCAGCAGTAAATTAATATTCTTAGTCTGAAATCTACCAGCCACTTTGTGATTTATGTAGCTGATCTCACACACATAAAAGCATTTCAGTCCGCAGCGAGATCTGTCAAAGGTGAGTACACAATAGCAGCTCTGCCAGTTACTGCACATGAACTTTAGCTGCCTTTCTTTTCTCGGTCTCTCTAAGCGTTTATCCCCAGCGGCAGCCTTGACCCTCTTGCCTCCACTCCACTGCATCACTAAATTCAGCCATTTTGGCTCCCGTAGGGCCCGTGATGGAGCTCCGGTCGCCTCCTGGCCACATTCATACCACTGGGCCTGTAATGAAACTATGGATTTTCCATCGCAGTGGTGACACTAACTGCCTGTTTGCCGTGCATCCAGTCCCCAGCCTGTATCCTACGTGTGGAGAAGAGATATCCTCTAACAAGAGCATTTTGCAAACCTTTTTCACAATGGGGTTTCGGTTTGATAGCGTGATCCAAACCCTGACCTGCCATTTGTATGTCTGGGAGCCTGCTTCAGTTCAGTATTAAACTTTAGTGTGCATAGTCTGCAAACCTGAACTGGGAACATGTATGAAAGCAGACTCCTTTCTGACTGCAGAAACATGGCTTATCTGTAAAGAGTAACCATGAAAACACTGTGTATGTAGAGCACATGAAAACGTGTGGTGCCTCTGCAGTTTCTCTCTCAGTCAACCAGAACATACACACATACACACACACACAGATGCGCACAAGGGTAAACATGACCTACAAGCCCACTTATTTTCCACCCCCTGTTACAGACTGCATTCCTATCCCTGCTTTGCTCATAACGTTCGGCAGCGGCAACCCAGTTTCGGCGCTGCGACTGCGCTGTAATTCCCATGACTGCATCGCAAAACATCAATGCTCTGCGACTCCCCTCTTTTCCCTCATCAGCCCTTACTCTTCCTCAACATCACCAGCCGTGGCTACCCTGACTACAGTTGCCCTGGCAACCGAGGAGCAGGCCCGAAACACAGGGGGGTTTGGAGACAAGTTGGAGAAGAGACCTCCGTGTTATTACGGTGTGTCTGCTTGGTCGAGCTCGGGTGGTATGTTTGTTAAATCGCTAAAAAAAAAACGTTTATATCTTCTACGCAGCAGGACAACGCGGTTCTCATGGGAACATCAGAACAGCCAAAAGCCAAACCAGACCATCATGGCAGTTGATGGTGACAGAGCATGCAGTGAGCACAACACAGACACACATATATTTAAAAATGAATTGAAAGCTGAGGAAGACGAAAGAGTCCAACACATCCAGGAGAAATCCAGTGCACCCATATTTTCTCCTTCACACCCTCTGAGCTTGTCATATCCATTCCAAGGTTATCAGTAATCCAATAGGTGTCCTTGGAAGCAGGCGCTTTTCTAGAGTCGGAGCCGATATCCTGATACGGGAAACATCCGGAAGGAATTTCTACCGAGTGACACAGCGTTCCACATCCCTTCCTTTCTTCCGCTACGACAGGATAGTGTTTCAAGAACAAACTGTTAATCCTCACAATCAGACAGGAAAGCGAAAAAGTTCCCACGCCTGGAGGCAAATTGTGTCGTGAAACCTCCTTCCCTGCTAAAAAAACTGACAAACCATCCGTCACAAAGACACGCCCTTAATGTGAAAGCATTATTTTCTCCTAAATCTGAAGTCTGTCTCGGAAACCTCTGCCTAGTTGGCATATTATTTTATATAGGAATGTA
This sequence comes from Gambusia affinis, assembly GCF_019740435.1. Classification (NCBI taxonomy): domain Eukaryota; kingdom Metazoa; phylum Chordata; class Actinopteri; order Cyprinodontiformes; family Poeciliidae; genus Gambusia; species Gambusia affinis. The sequence goes on along the minus strand of NC_057874.1, from coordinate 16,215,636 downwards.
AGTATAAGCTGTTATTTCGAAAAGATAAGTTGTTTAAGCTTGGTACACTGTTTTTATATACTTAAGACTCTTATTTTAAAGTAAGAAATTAAGTTAAAAACAGTGACAGGCAAAATATAGAAGATCTAAAGCATTAATAATACAGTGTCAGGTTAACTTTTGCAGCTAACTGCTAGCATCTGTTTACAGCTGCTACACTAAAGGACTATTTCACACTTCAAATGAGTCTGGATTGCATTTTATCATTTAAAGTTTAGCATCTCAAATGCATGCTACAGCTACATCACTCTAGATTGTCTTTCAACTAATAGTTTAATGAAAAAAAAAGTCTAGACAAAATGAGATAGATGTAGGGAAAACATCCCCAGAGAACTCCATTAGGACTTGCTAAAATGACAGAATGAAAATAAAGCATTAAATCATGTTAATAAAGAGTTAAATCATGTCTTTTCAAAAACGGATAATAACCAAGAGGATTTCTCATTTGTGGCTGCAGAGAAACGGTAGCTATGTTTAGAATGATGTATGTCCACTTGATTCTTGTTTTCTCCATTCATTGGGTATACCTGCACTGTTGCCTTCATTAACAACTGCATGCATTTAATAACATGCATGGTGTGGTTGTCTGCAGCCTCTCCTTGGGGACCTTGTTTGTAGCACTTTAATTAGCCTAATCCAACAGTAACACATGGACGGAGGAGGAGAGGACTGTGTGGACGGCTGGAGTGTGAGAGGTGGCAGAAAAGAGAGGAAGGAGGGTAGACAGAGGACAATATTTCTGTTTAGCATTTGTTACTCTCTCTTCAACACACAAACACACACACGCGCACACGCACACGGGTCTCCACGCTGGCTCTTGGCAGTGTCAGTAGCTGGCCAGGCCACTGTAAAACCCATAGAGAGGAGGAAACTGTCTCCGAAATGGCCACATGGGCTGTTGGTGGCCAACTAAACCTTATCCAGGGAGACAAAGAATCCAAACTGTGGCCAGACTAAATCACCAATTAAAAATAATAGTGAAGGCTTAATTGGTGTTAGCCAATTTAGAGTGGCAGTGTGCAATTATTGTTTCAGAGTAAATGCGGAGGAGACTGTTGGGAGCTTCGATGTGTATGTCTGGGATAATTTAGATGCTCAAAACAGTATTTAAGGGCCAGCACATTTTCACAGAATTGGAGGAGAGCAAGACAGAGGGGAATGCAGGTGTAAAGAAGGTAGACAAATTGAGAAAAAAGCTGGGAAAAGTAAAAAAAAAAATAAATACAAATAGGAAATGATGGGTGTGAAGTGATGATGGGAGTGAAGGGGAACGAAAGAAGATGCATAAACAAATACTAGCCTTGGGAATAGATGCAATCAGCTCGCTCAGTCAGCTAATGACCAAATCCGCAGAGGAAAGAGAGGAGCAGAAAGAGTACTGATGGTTTGAGTGAAATGAAGGGAAGAAACAGAAGAACTGAGTGAAACAGAGAAAAAGCAGAGAGAGGAGGGGACAAAAGACAAACGGCAGAGCGGAGAGATGGATGCACACATGACTAATTAATCAGTTTGAAACATTCAAACCAAAGAAAAGCATGGGTAAATATTTTACCAAGAGGAGACAATCAGCGATTAGTGAATGCAGATGGGGAGAAAAGAAAAGAGCGCTGCAAGGACAAAGCGAGGCAGTGAAAAAGATATAAGACTCTGCAAGACAGTGAATAAAACCGGGCCCACTGAGCCTCTCTTAAATGCTCAATTCTTCATTTTTAAGGCTGCAACAGATGGAAATTATACTGTCACAGGGTCAGCTGTACAAACTCTTTTAACTGCGTTTTCTGCAACCTCTGCTGTGCAAAGCGCCTTATATGGCACTAGAACAACAGCTACACTCCTCACTGATAATAAACTAAATACAAATCCTCTAATTAGAGTGAACTTGTTGCCCAGCACAGAACTAAAAATGTGTGAGCTTGAGATTGGTGAACTGAAATGAGTTCATATCAGACAGCACTAAAAATTGCCTCACAAAAGTATTCATACCGTTTGAACTCTTCCATATAGTTTCAGGTAATTATACATAATAGACCAACACAATGTAGAGCCTAATTGGGAAGTGGATGGAATTTAATACATTGTTTTCAAAGCTACTAAAATTCCAATAAATCTTAAATGTGTGAGATTTGTGTTCAGCCCCTTTTACTCTGATACCCCTCAACAGTTAAGTTACCTACTTGTAACTTAACCACAGCTGACATACAGCTGTTCTCTGAAAGCCTGAAACATTTGCTTCAGGCACAGGTAGAAGAAGCCGCTCTGGTCAGATGAGGCCAAACTATGTGCAACCTTTGAAACATGGTATTGGCTGTATCATGCTGTAGTGATAATTTTATTTAGCTGGGAATGTTTAAGAGATGTAAAAAGACTTTAGAATAACTTTAACAGCTTTAGAAAGTTAAATTTTTTTGGAGTTATTAGAGTAAAAATGCTTCCGGAATCATGCATTAATTGACTTCTTCTACACAATTATGCACTTTTTACGTTTATGAGACATTCTCCCCATCAAAATACACTAAAGTTAGTTGCTGTAATGTGAAAAAAAAAAGTCTAGACAAAATGAGATAAATGTAGAGAAAACATCCCCAGAGAACTAGATTAGGACTTGCTAAAATGACAGAATGGTATGAATGTATTTTCAAGTCGATGTAAGTTGAAACATATTCCAATTTGTCAAAGGATCTGGTGGCGACATCGTGATGCATGAATGGAGTTTGTCCATTTACTTCAGTCTGGTAAAGAAAGCGAAGACTGATAACAAAATATCTATTTTGACCTTTTCATGCTCCCAAAGCATATGATGAAACAGCAAGAAACCCTTCAACTGAAGCGCATTTCCCTCAGTGTTACCTAATAACAGACTTCATGCGAGGATAAAACGGTGTGTGTTTTCGCTTCAGTACGCACAAGCGGCAAGCATCTTGCATCACTAAAGCAGAGGAACTAATCAAAACAATCTATTAAAAATCTATTAGGGTTGCAATGAGTAATCTGATAAGCCGCCTACAGTTACTCCCCATAGGGCCCTGTGTGCGCGAGTGTGTTTGAACTGCAGAGCTGTCTACATTCTTCACAGTAGATTAGCTAATTTGATAGTAACTCACATTCACACTCATCATTTGATGTAATGGAGCTGAAGAAGCTTCTCATATTCATCTATTTTGCAAAGATTTAAAGAAGAATCAGAGAGCTGTGTCTTGTTGAAGTACGCTTCCTACCTCTGGATGTTTTTATTCTTTTGTAAAAAGCCTTATAGGTTAAGGGCTAAGCAGCCCACATGCGAGGTTCTTGAAAATTAGTAGAGATGCTGTGCGGCATTCTTAGTAGAATGCCGCACAGCATCTCTTCTAAATTAAAGCATATTGCCGAGTGCTGCTGAGCCTGAATGTTCAAATGAGTGTGTGAGGGACGCTAAATAGCCTGTATGTGAGATAACAATCAAAGCTAAGCTATGCCTGCTGGGTCCCTCAAGATAACTAACGCTCTAATAGCAAAGTTGAATACCAGGACGTATCCAACCTTGTGTGTAAAGTTTTTTTTTTTTAAAGGTGCAGTTTCCAAACTACAAAATATTTCCATCCTACCATGTTCCTACGGTTTAAAATCTTTTTAATGCAACGCTAGAGAAACGCTTCCAATTAAAAGTGACCGATGATGTTACAAAGTCAAGTGGAGGTGACATTATGAGTAGGATTGGTGAAAATGTGGTGAAAATCTTTTGGATACTTAAACTCCCTCTTTGACGTTACCCGTTAGCATCTTGGGTAAGGTAACCTGTGTCAACTGAGGCTCTCCCTATTTCATTTACAGTGAGACTATCTAATATGTTGACTATCTTATTAGGATGCAAAGGGTGAATGAATCGTCAAACAGTTATTGCATCCCCAAAATATCTTTTGCATTATTAATATTGTGCATGCTGATTTGTATTTGTGCATTAAATGGACCCCCTCTGATGTAGCAGTTTTAAAATTGACGGCAAAATTGAAGTTGAAGTATGTACAAACATAACTTTTTCAAATCATGAGAAATGAGCCATCAGATTATTTAAGTTAAGATATTTCTGTAACATTTGCTTAAAATCTCATCCTGGTCCTATCCACAGTGTTAACTAGAAGAAACTTGTTTATGACTTGCTACTTTCTTAGTCTTGGCAGATGTGCGTCCATAGGCCTGGCTTTCTGTCATCCACCTTGTGTGACTACAGTAACATTGGGCTCAAACACCTAACCGGACATCGAATTTCCTTTTTCTTATGATCAACTTCCCTTTCCTAAAACGGCTATGATTTCCATACGAAATGACATGTTCATTAAGTAATGTCACACTTTATCAGAAAAAGGAACTAACTTAAAAGGTTTGAAAAAACTCGGTAGCAATATATGAGAATAACATGCTAAAAAAACGGAAGTACGTTGATGTTCTATCCAGAGATGCCTAATGGAGATGACCTACAATCTCCCTCACTTGGAACACGTGAGCATCCCAGCTTGCATCCTGACTTCTCTAATCTTCCCTTAAAAATGGATTCAAGCGTAATACATTTATTATTCATCTCCTCTGCTCTCTTTTCAACTGTCTCGCTTTCCCTGGGCTTTCCTTCCTGCTCTGATCTGCTTCTCACTTTGGCTCATTAACCCCTGGCAGCGGCGAATCAGGGTGGGGAATATAGAAGAAGTGAATGAGTGCACCGACACACTGTTGGACCGAGTTAAACTGCTTTAGCACCGAGATTGTCAAGGACTAAACTGTTATCGTCTGTAACATTAGGTGACACTGTGGCTCACTGTAACTTATCCTGCTTTTTAAAGGTGATTAGCTTTGAACATTCATCACAGTCCTTGTTAAGTTCCTTCTAATAATTGGCACTCGGATTACAACATATATGTGACGATTAGCCACAATGACTGCCAAGTCACCTATGCTTGTTAGGGAGTCTGGAAGTAAGGGTTATCAGAGGAGATACGACTTTGTAGGACAAAGGTACAGAGATAGAGACTGCAGTTTTAATGAGACTGTGTGGGTGGATTCAAGCAGATATGATGACATAAATTTTTTTTAAAAGGACCCCTCATTACTGTCTACCCTTTCAACAGAAATGCTACAATCCGTGTCTTAGTAGGTGTATGAATGAAAGCGTTGATGTCCAGATGCAAACTTGCCACAAGTACACATGTATTTATAAAGGAACTGTTTTATCTTACTTTTTTTAATTTGAGAAAATGATTAGAGGAAAAACAGGATCAGTGTTTTTCTTGATTGACTATTATCAGCGAGTGGAATGTTTGATCAGAGACAGAAAAAGAGTAGAAAGAGAAAATACGAGCAGCACATAAAAAAGGAATACATTAAAAAAAGGGAAAAAAAGAGAGAAGCAAAGAATCGTTGTTTTACTAATTCATAAAATGAGTGTCACACAGTGGCCAATTTGCATAAAAGAAAGAAGAGACTGATGTATACTGGGCATTGTTTGAGTTTATGGTGGCTCAAAAAAAAACAAAAAGGAAATCAGGGGAAAGAAACAAACCAAAAATGCAGAGTGTCTTTAAAAATCACAGTAGATTAATTCTGACCCACTATTCTTTGCATAATTGTTTGAACTTAGCCACATTGGGGACCTGTGTAAAGTCATCCCAATTGGATGGAAATCTGTACTTTGACTAGACAACTGAAATCTTTGTCATTCAGAGGTGGTCTATGGCTCAAACTCTTTAAAAAAGTGATTTCTTGATCCTTTATGACAGGCCTTATAATCTGCCTAACGAAATGCAGCAACGGCAAAAAATTGGTTTGGAGAGCTTTCAGACCCTAACGACTGAAACCATCATCTGAAAATAGCAGTTTGCACTTACTCAGGTTATACTTGTTTGATATTTATTGCTTCTGTTCATGTCAATTGTCAAATAAAGACAGGACTGAAAAGACAACCTGCTACACACCGACCAAATGCAGGGATCCCTCAGCCAGAGGAGGTGCAGCGCGTTCGATGTGGTGAGATTCGACAATGCCAACCCAAAACCTCGACCGTGCCTCTGGATGAATGAATTGGAGACATCATTCACAGGAAGATTGTGCTCATCTCTAAGCTGACTGTAGCCACATGTGAGGACATGCCAGCAGATGGGAGAAAGACTCAGGCTGGCAATGATGAGAGATAATTGATATCCACATGCTTCTGTGGGATACACATATGTACACACATATGGAGGCAAATTTGGTCTCGAGAAGGATGATATATCAGTTTATATTAAATAAAATTGTCTGTTATTTATGTAAAAAAAGGAAAAAAAAGATTCGGTTATTAAAGTCAGATGCGTACTTCCCTCTCTCAAACAAAAGCACCGACTCAAACAACAAGTTAGGGTTTTGTCAGCTGATTTCATCTTGGAGATGTATAAAATTGCAATACAGGTAAAATTATTCTTTTGCATAGAATAATTTCTTTAGTTGCATAACAACAGTTTGAGAGGCAAAGTAATAAAACACTGCCAAAAATAAAACATTGTTGGCAATGATCAACAGATTTTTAGTCGTTTCTCTTTCCTTTTAATCCCATTACATTTGCTTTGAATATCATTGAGTTAAATAAGTGCCATTATTTTTCTCTTTTTATTTTTTCTTCTTGCTCTAAGTTGTAAGCAACATCTTAAACTCAAATTTGTGACAGAAATATGTCTCAGACTATTTCTCATTACGTGTCTGCAGCAGCATTACCAAAAAGTAAATTGTTTTGAATCATTTGATGTTTTATTTGTGCATTATTGGATTTGAAATGGGTCACTGTGGACTGAGACATACTGAAGATATTCTGAAATGTGTAGGAGTGATAACTTAACATTCCTACTGCTCCGTCTCATCCTCCTAAATCGTCATCAAAAACAAGTAAAGCGTTTAGTTTCCTCAGCAACAGTCTCTTCTAATCCACAACTGATCTACAATGTTGTGTAAAGGGGACAGTGTGTGGACAATGCAAACACAGTTCACACTCACACGCTCACTTATGATGCAGATTAGCAGATGGTACAAAATGTAAATATTTAGACAAACACTGATTTTTATCAGTTTTTTATGGTGGCTGTTTGTGTAAATAAGCTTTTAATGTTTGTTTTTTTATATTGTTTGTTTTTTTGCCCCTTCACTGTGTTAAATATAAAACTCCTGCAAAATTGTGGATAGTGTGTAGGATATAGTTAAATGGAGAACACAGTAAATATGTTTTTGAGCGTGTTTATTTTTGGAACATTGTGATAGGGCTGGATGACTGTAAAGCAAACAAACAGAACATGTCAAGATTAAATGCAAGAATAAATGATTAGTTTTGTTTTGAGCGCCTGGTCTTAACCTCCTTGGCTTCTGCCACGCCTGCTTTCTTTCATGCCGCTCTAACATCTCTATCTCATGCTCCGTTTGTGTGCTTGTGTGTGTTTGTGTGACCTTGTGCGGCTGTGTGAACTAATGACCGAGAGCTACCAAACGCCTGCACAAAGCCAGTCTCTGTACTCATGCCCAGGCCAAACAACTCGTGGCTCGGGTGGTTCAGTTAAAAGACGACACGAAAAACATTCACACAAAATGGGAGAAAAGTCAAGTTTGCACTTCCAACTAAACAGACAAATTATTTACGATTTCTTTTTCAGACTCATTTTACACCAGAAAACAAACGGATCACTTTCAGCCATCATTTCTCCGAACTCTGTCAAAAGTGGAAAACTGGGGCGTTCCCACAAAAAGTTTCGGTTCTCATTTGGGAGGAGAACATGCGGCACAGGGGAGGTGGTAACATGGATTTAAATGGAAACCATAAAAACATGTGCAAGCCTGCACATGCAAGTACACAAGGGGATTTTGACGAGGCAGCATTATCCGCAAGAAACATCATCATCCATCAATTAGGTCATGACATGGTCTCTTAATGGTGACACACCAGTCTCAGTCTCAGAGGGACGTCAGTGACTTTACACAGAAAAATACACAGAAAAGTGACAAACTGTCAGTTTTTATTAACCTCAGAAATATTATGTAAACCTTTAAGCATTACAGCTGAATCCAAGTCATTACATTCATAGAAAGACATACAAATCACACCAGCACTATATTATCATGGTGTGATTAAGTACTAGGGCTGCATGATTTTAGGGAAACACAAACAAAACCCCACTGTTCAATGAAAGTTATTATTTGACAAAATGTGTTGCTCTACCAAGTTCCAAATTACACTGTTACAGTGTAAAACAAAAACTGCCATTTCTTCCTTTATTTTGGATTTATAGCAACAGCTAAGACTCTTATGGTCTCCTTTACAATGGGTCAAAACCCAACACAACATAAATTTGGAGCCAGAATTTGGAGGATTTCAGCAAGCCAGTGAATGAATTCTTTTGGGGCACATCAACAACATCAAACTCTTAGACATGACCTGGTGAGATTGTAATTGATTACTTATTGTGGCAGCAGCGTGTCAGGGTTCTGGGTTCTGATCCATGATATCAGCATAGACTGGCGTTCAAGGAGTGGACATGTTGGTGTCATGCCACAGGACTGGTAATATGTTGCGCATTTTAATCATTATTTATTGTCTAACAATAAATCTCTTGGCAGTGTAGACTCCAGGTTGTGTCCCACCACTGGTCTGGCAGGAACAACTAGAACCCTACCAAACAGCTAAAGCAAACGATCCATTATTTGTCTGTTAATAAATAGTGTGTTACACTGAGATCCTTGAACATTTGGTATGCAGCACTCCCACAAAATGGGTCTCTTGGCTTTGGAAAACCACACAAAAGTCCAAATTGAACATAGCCTGACTAACCAACCTACGAACAAAAACAGAACCTTATGCTGTCTAACTTTACCACTGTTATTAGAACCCAACCAGTGTAACATATTGTGGTGCAATAGCTAGACGGAGTTTAACCCCTTTTTGTTTTAGATTTTATTTTTTGTGTTTATTTTCCTTCACGGGTGTACATCATACTTAAGCTAATCAGAGAAACAATCTATCAATAGTACATGCTTAAATAAGTGCTTAAAGAGAAGAAAAATTGACTTCAAGTTTTGTTTCTAGCAGAAGAAGCAAAAGGCATTTTCAGTTCTAAAACATGGGATTGAAGTATTAGCCTCATAAGCTACAGGCAACAATCACACTAATGGGGCTGATGAGATCACTACTCGGGCCTTTGTCACTTGACATTCCAAACCTTTTCCAATAATGCTGACATCAGAGTTGTCACATGACGGAGAACTTGTGAAAATAAGCTGATGAAGAAAAAAACATTCCTTAAAACTCGTCTCTGAAAAACAAAACAAAACGCAGAACCAGGGAAACTTTTCAATGGACGAAGCACTATGTGGCCAGGAGAGGAGATAGACAAATATTTGAGTTTACAAATATTAGTGATGTTATTCTTATCAGTTGGCTGTACAGGTATTGAATGTAGGCAAAAGGGTTTCAACCTTACTGAACCATTTTGTTTCTTGCCTAGCCAACCAGAAAAACTAGCCTTCTATGGTGACAGTGAGCTCCTGCTGTCTGCCATCAGAAGCTGGGGGTTATCCTCACTGATCCACTGTTGAATGGGCATCAGGCAGCATCTCCACACCGGGCCACCTGAGCCTGGCACAGACACAACAGACACCCAGCGGGCACTCAGGGCTCTGACCACCTGGCACAAAGGCTGCATACACATAACAGATGGCTTACATTGCCCCCCGATGGTGTGCGCAGCTGAGGAATCCTAAGTCCTGTCTGTGTGTAAATGTGTGCACAGAATAAAAAAAAAAAGCACAATTAGGTATTGGATTATTGACTGGAAGGCTCTCTTTTTGTCTCCGCCCCCCCCCAGACCACCCATAGGGACTTTGAAAATGTGTGGAAGTGTGTCCCTGTCATGGTCAATGCCCTTTTATTGTCAATGCTCAAAAACCCCTGAGGTGCAGAAGTGGCCAGTCGCCTCTTTCATTAGTTAAATAATAGTTGATGTGTGTACAACCGTGCATCACTTATTCAGACAGAAAACCAGGAACAACGGAGCTCATGTAGTGTTGGGAGACGGAAAACTGGAGAAAGGCTGAGGAGCTGAGTAAAGCAAAGCCCTGCTAAATTTACAAACTCAGAAAATTAAAAACACATTTTAAACCACACAACATAAACATTTTATTAGGATTTTTGCATGTTGAGTCAACATGAGGAAATGCACAACTGGAAAATTGGAAGAAGACAATTTTTTCAGTTTATGAATAAAATTCTGAAAAGTGTGGTTTGCATAGAAAAATTGCATAAGTCAAAGTCGGAGTGAATAACTAACTAAAGAAGTGCACAGTCTTTAACCATAGCAGTGAATCGATGACCACTAGAATTAAGTGGACATCGCCCCTTTTTATCACTTCCTTCTTTCCTCCATCTCCTGTTGCTTCCTTTATCTGTCTTACTGTTCTATCTTCCTTCCTGCTCCTACATCTCCTCAATCTGTGTCCCATCAAACCTTGACTCATTAGTGAAAGCTTCCCATGTGAACGTCCCTGAGAGTGAGTGTGTCAAGCAGAGCACAAAGGGACTTCATTAGTGCTCGCTTTAAACATGTTGTTTATGCCACTGCTTTGTTGCTCTGGACAACCTTGAACATCATTGTAATTAATAACTAAAAATAAACTGAAAGGAGAAGGCACGAGCTATCAAAGCTCTCCAGTCTGCCCAAATGATGAATCAGGAGCTGAATCTAAGAGAAAATGAAGTAGTGTACTTGAAAGGTTATCAAAAAAAGAACGATGCTCTAGGATCCTTAGAAGAAAGATCCATTTTTCACACATCGGTTGTTTTTACCTCGGCCCTGCAATCAATCCTTCCACCTATTTTCCTCTAAAAGTGCAACTAAAAAAGCCATTAATTCATCCCAGCATTTTATGACTTCATGGCTATCGGGAGTCTCGGACTGCGAGTATGTGTGTGCTCAAGGTTTTGTATTCTGGTCCCTCTCAGCACATCCAGTCTTTTCTGAGACGATATCCCTTTTTTCCCCTGTACTTTCAGAGGCAGCCAAAAGAACTGCAAGCGTCTTGTCTTTGTTGTTAATGCACACGAGAGCAACACAACAACCCACTTCCCAAGTGAGATTCCACACACAAATATACCTCAACCGGAGTGGATAACTCGGAGCTCGGAGGGAGAGACGCGCGAGAACAGCTGAGAAAATAAATCGGTTGTTGCCACGCTAAGTGAATGGGCGTCACGCTGACAAATGCAAAGCACTGAATCTTAGTCAACTTGTATTGTTTGTCTTCTTCCTCATAAACATAAACACAGACACGCACACACAAACCCACGCCATCACAGGAGAACGCATTATTGCACATACGGTGAGTGACAAACACACAAACGCCTCATGCATACGCAAACAGGCATTAAAGGCACAAAAACACACAGTCTGATTATACATTCATAATTTTGAATGGATGACAGGTCTTGAGCAGTGAGGAGGGGAACGGGTTGAATTCTAATGAGTTGCCATTTACATGAGAGTCCTTTTCTTTATAAACTGAATACACAGAGAAAGTCTCAGACATTCAAATTATACAAACGTAAAAACTGTTAGTTTATGTCTACCTACCATACATTCACAAAACAAAATTCGGAGTGAACACATTCAGTTGTCATAATCATCCTTGCTCTATATAAAGGAACACACTTGTTTCAAAATTGTATCCAATGTGGGAATGAACTCTTGCAAAGAAAACTGGTTTTACTTAGAGGTCTCAGCAGAGAAGCCCTCTTTTGGCCAAGTTAAATATAGTTTTAATATCCAAGGTGAGAATACACACGATACCTGGACAATGCAGTGTCTTTTTATGTGATGAATAAAGCAGACGCCTACTCCTTCATTTAAATCTTGAAAGAGTCCACTGAAATGTCCAGTTAAGAAAAGGCCAATGACCAAAGAGAGAAAAGCAAGGAAAATGATATTCACAATAAAAACTTTGAATGACTGCACAGAGTAAAGAACAACCTCTTTCCGTTGTCAGAAAAATCAATACATATAAAACCGGTGTATTCAGATATGTTTATAAATAATTGGCATGCAACCAAAATGTCATCTAACAGAGTCATCACACACCATCTCAGTGCAGTGTTTATCACTGTGTACAATTGTCCAGTCATAAAGAGAGCATGCACATTTAGCTCACTTATACACTGTCAGCTCAAGTCCTCAAAAGCTGTTAGTTGTCCAATAGCTGCTATATTCGTCTTTTAGTCATTTTTTGTTTACTTATGCGCAGACACAGAGTGGCAGTCATTCAAAGAGTATTAAATAGACATTGCTTTACAAGCTATATCAAATGTCTTCAATAGAAACTGAATCCTCTCAGTTCAAAGATCAGTAAATTGCTGCTTGAATTTAAGATGCACAACAGCTGCTTGCAGACAAAACCAGTTGAGCTAAAAGTAAATTAAGACAACAAAACCAAAGAACATCCGTTCAGTTTGTGCAAATCAGATCATTAGATTAAACATCCAATCAATCCTACCTTCTTCAGTTTACCATTGCGTGTACCAACAAACGCCACCGTGTTGCCACGGTAGTCGTAGGCAGCCACCGAAGTCATGCCATCATCTTTGTCTATGAAGAGAGGGGTGCCCTCAATGGTGCTAGTTCCTCCAAGAGGCTGGTTGAAGTCTTGTCCACAGAAGTTGTCGTCTATCTGCAGGGGCTGAAAAGTGAAGGCAAAACGTTAGCAATGAGGTAAAAGACCTGACATTTTTCCAACATAATAAAACACAATAGTCTAAAGACGCACTCACCACTCCCCCCAAAAAATTATCTCCTGATCAGAATTAGCTGAGGTTATTGACACAAACAGTTAGCACCAATCCTGATATTCAATATGTTCATCTTTTTTTCAATGAGTGAACAGGAAAAACTAGAACAGTACAACGGTAGTCTTTGGTGTGGTCACTGTTACTAAGTGATGACTACTCAAAGTTAGCCATAAAATAATCAAAGGGGGGAAGAGGCAAAAAGCCATTTAAAAAAACTATTTTCAAGAAAATGTTGAAACATGGTTACATATACGTCTCGTAGATTTGCTGGAATTCAAACAAACCAGAATATCCCTTTAATGTTTTGAGTCCTTATTGAGAACTGATAAGATAACAGAAAGTTCACCCAGACCCAGGACTTGCAGCACTCCATCCTAAGCATTCCCAGAATCTTTTCAAAACAGATCTTAAAAGCCCCCAAGCTGTGTTCACGTTCGCATGGAGCTCATTTCCATCGCCCAGTGGGGATTGCAGTGAAACCCACTGGTCTCTAATGCTTCTGATTCCGCTGCTGACACAGTAAATAGGTTATTCAAATAAAGAGCCATTCATACCGACAAGCTGCATTCTAACAAGCACAATCCCATCCAGCAAAAATCTTTTTCCTGAGCTGTGTTCAGTCATCGTGGTTACACCGCGACCATGTGACAATATCGAGAGCATTCCGATATCACGAGGGGCACATCACCCAAGGCGGATCACTGACCCATATGATCCCTTAACCAGTCACCACACACACCCATTCAGCCCATAATGCATTAAAAAGGGTTCAAGTGCCAAAATGAATAAAACCTTTTGTCTGATGATGAATGACGATGTTAAACCAACACATTTTGTAATTTTGTAGACAGTTTCCTTGAATCAGGCCGTCATTATTATTGTTGTTGGATTAGCGATCAGGTTGGACTTAATTTAATCACTGGCAGCAATATTAAGCTTCTTCTACTGCAAATTGATATTTATAACAAAATAACGAGATCCACCTCCGTCGGACTAAGATAAGGGATCCTGGTTATGACGGAGAGTGAAAGTCAGACACAGTTTGAGTCATTTCAGACGCTGCTTTGTGTTACTGACAAGCAGCATATTGGACCAGAAGAACAACACTAAAACCAAATGGCCGCCAGTGAGTTATTCAGAGCCAGTACACACACACACACGCCCGCACTTGGGGGAGTGTGTAAATAGCAGTGTAATCCACAGACTTATCACTACATCATCTGATTGATCCACACAGGAGAAAAGATAACACCTCCCTCCTCCACACACTCTCTCCCGAATGATCTACCTAAATTGCCTGCAGCTCAGCACACGTCAATAAAGCCTTTTTCTGCGTTTTTCGACATTCTCGTTCTCCTTTAAAGCCTGTTTCTGGCACCAATAGGAACAGTGGAGCTCTCACTAGGCACTCTAACTGTTTGCATTCCTGAACTTTTCCATTTTGTCGCGTTGCGAACACAAATGTCACTGTATGTCAATGAGATTTCACATGAAAGAGCAACACAGTAGTGTTTAATTGTGACTTGGAAGCTAAATGTGACATGGCTTTAAGGGTTCTGCGCACATGAAAATATGAAGTGTGGTAAGCTTTTATATGCAGCTCCTTTTACATTCATATCCCAAAGTAAAACCCACTGTTTCACATAAAATCCCACAAATAGGGTTTGAATTCTTTTGCATGGCACCGTTTTGCTCTAATTGCTTCAAGTCACTCCTCATACACCTAAATATGTTCCCCAAGAAGTGTTGAGGCGTTCTATCAACTTGCTTCCTCTGAAGCAGTTCTTTAACAATAATTAAAAAGGATAATTTTCAGCTCATTACTGAGGGTGTGTTCAAGTAGCAGAAACACATGGCTATAACTGGAAACTACATTGTTTTGTAACCACTGACGCCTAAGGGGTAAATTCCTTCTCTCAAAGATAGCCGACAATGCACTCACTACAACACCAATATGGTCTAATAATCCTGCCATGTAAAAAAAAAAACAAACAACAAACACATTAAATCAGAAGTATTCTTTATAAACTATTTTGCCACAAGCAAAATAACTACCATCCTCATCTGAGCTACAACTAGAGACAACAACTTCATAGTCATGTAAGAAATAACTGTAAGAAAGAAAACGTGTTCGTGTCAGTCAAACACAAACACATGACATCGTGCCCGAGGGAGACAAACAGAGGGTTAATTCATCATTGTAGCTCCTAACATCACTGTGTACAGATTCCACAAGACCCCCAAAAGGGTTAAAACATTCTACATCAATGCATTATACATCAACATGAATACCCTGCAGCCTATATGGCCATCTCCCTGGGGCACATGAAGGTAAAAGTCCTTCAATTTTCCTACAATCTGGAAGCTTTAAACAGCCGAGACCAGCGAGGAATAAAAGTGGATTCCTTTGAGGATAGGCAGGCTTTTACAGGGGCAACTTTCTGAGCATTATGCAATTTAACGCAACAACAAATTCCCAAGAGATTTAGGGCCAATAGCTGTGGTGGAAGGAGTGTTTCTCACAGTGGTCTCTGAAGACCACTGTATCCAGCCAATAGGCTACAGTACTTAAACTTCTGCTGTTTTTTTTTTGGGGGGGGGGGGGTTTAAGTGAGTAAGCAAAGACTTAAAGTGTAAAACCTTCAACTGACTTTGGCAGCAGAGATGGAAATGAGGAAAAGAAGGTTTCCTGTTTTTATCTTCTTTAAATTAATGTGCTGCACGCATCAGTGATGGGTACCATTGAAAGAGCAGTTGTGTTTTCATTTAAATTTTTAGAACTTTTCAAACAAATTTTCCATTTCAATATTCTGCACTTTTCCCAAATGAGATTTCTGTTTTTCTATCACATTTCATGATGTTTCACAAATTTGGTTTTCTTATCAGTCTATTTCATCTAACATTAAAAATATACTGATGTGGGCTTTCAATTTGCCAGCAGAGTAGAGTTATATTAATATGACAGCTAGTGTCATCAAACATTACTCTGACAACTTGAATGCACGGTACTTAATCGGATAACATTTTCTGTACACCAGGCAATTCTTTGCAGAATGCTTGTTGCTTGTAATATTATTACAATTATAAATTTGTGTTAAAAAGTGATCAAGTAGCAAAAAAAAGTGGTAGGGTGACTGAAGTATTTCCCTACTCATAAAAAAGTAACAGTGTTTTGAAACTACAAGCACTGTGTGTATTAAGCCGTCAACCTGCGCAGATAGCCTTATTAGTGAGCTCATCAAATCAAAAATCAAATCAAATTTTATTTGTATAGCACATTTCAGCAGCAAGGCATTTCAAAGTGCTTTACATCAAATCAAACACAAAAACACAATGCAACGTAGAATCAACAATCAAAACATAACATCAAGTCAGATTCCGTCAATAAATCTGCAATTGATTACGTTTCAAATACAACTCTAAACTAGTGGGGTTTTTAGTTGAGATTTAAAGGAAGTCAGTGATTCAGCTGTTTTATAGTTTTCTGGAAGTTTGTTCCAGATTTGTGGTGCTCATATCAGTGTGTTATAGCTGTGTTGGTCTTCAAAGAGCAAAACAGGAAACATGCATAATACCTAATAACCACAGGAGAAATACAACTATATATAGTGAGTGTGAAGTCTATTTTATTTACTTTTTTTGCTTTTGTTTGTGTATCCAAAGTCAGAATAACATTGAAACATTTTTTAAAGAGGGCTCATGTGATATTGCTGATGTTGAAGGTCATAAAGAAATGTGTGACTCAAACACAGCTAATACAATATATGAAGCACATTAACACTAACGCACGCTAAGCTTTTAGAAAAAACAGGTCATGTGTTGGTGGACAGCGGGGTGTTTGTTTCCTCATGGGTGGAGCTGTTTTACTCCATTTTATACTGCAAAGCTCTGAAATATCGTCATTCCTGTGGTACCAAACACGTGTGTGCACACAGCAACACTGACTGATTGCAGATGTGGGGAGGCTGAAGTGGGCTGAAGGAACTGACTGAATAATCATTCCACTATTATTGCCTCTTCTTTAACATTGTGAGTCACATAGATAGGCCTGGGCAGACATCACCCAATACTCTACTGGGATTTGTCAATGTGACACCTAGTGTCCGTTAAACATACGGAAACAGCAGAGTACAATAGTACTATATAGAAGATCCTGATGGGACACACTGCTCTTGATTACAGCTATTAGGGTAGGACATGAAAAAATACACAAAACACTCATTCAGCATCATGCAAATAAACTGGACATCCAATTCCATCTCACAGCTGCAATGTGTCCCTTTAAATAGCAGCTCAGGGAAATAAATACTAACATGAAAAGGTGCCTGATAAATTGAGTGGACAGGACATTATGGTTACAATTGGAGTTCATCTGTGTGTGCCTTTCTGCAAGCACTCGTGCATTATCAGCTCTTTCTTCATCAAGGCATCAAACATGCATCACAGTGATGTTATTCTGTGTGTGTGAGCACGAAATGGCCTACTTTCACAAGCATCATCATTTGAATGTGTGAGAAATATCAGGAAATAAAAGTTATAAATAAGTGAACAGAACAAAAAACATGCATATATATATGCTTATATATACACGCACACACACACACACACATATTAACCCATTAAGTAACTGCTACTTTTATTCCGTCCATTATTCTGACAATTCATCATATTAAAGAAATTGCCACAATTAATACTATTTTAAGTAAGAAAAGACATTATTTTGTTGCCTAAACTGCAATAACATTGCATTTACTTTTGTGGGCGCCATGTTCACTTGTAGCAAAGAATTAATCTGACAGTTGAAAAAAATATTTCTCACATCAACATGTGAAAAGGTCTGATCTGTTGACTATATTTTGGATTAACCAATTAATGATTGGCTAGCAAAAAGTGATAAAAAAAATAAATGAACCTGGGTGCAGTGGGATAAGTTCAGAGTTGAATGCTCTACATGCAGAGCTTGGAAGCCTTGAGGAGCTGGCTTGTCTTCAGAGCAGTGGTTGAAAAATCTGTCACCACATGTTTAGGCCACAATGGATGGAGAGCCATAGAAATATTGCAGTGCTTTTTACAAGGATTAATATCCCTTGAACTTTTTACATTTTTTTGTTTTTTTGTGTTACAACCACAACCTTCAGCATTTTTTAATGGAAATTTATGTGCTTAACCCACATGAAGTTAGTGGGTAAATTGAGATGCGGAGGGGAAATTACTCATGGTTTTAAACATTTTTTTAATATGATAAACTGAACATGTGTTTCACATTTGTATTTACCCCCTGATTAGAATCACCTTCCGCTACACTTACAGTTGAAATTCTTTAGGGGTGTGATTCTAGATGTACACATCTAGAGATGGTTATCTAATTGCCTTATCATAGTAATGGGGCAGAGTACAAATGCACACGAGATTTGAGTCTAGTTGAAAAAAATATGCACCATTTTCTATTTCCATCATTGCCCTACTTTGCCCCATAAAACCTCCAATAAATTCAATAAGGTTTATTGTTGCAGTGCATTAAAAAAAGTTCTTAAAGTTTTCAGGAGTGTTGATGTATTTGAAAGATGTCATGCCTAGTGCATGGAGTTTGTGGAAAAAAGAGAAACGATGCTTTCTAAATGCACACAAATCCTAGCAATTATTGTGAAATTAATATTTGCAACAGCTCAGCGTCAATTAGAAACCAGAGGAGGACTAAATGGTGCCCTCAAGCAAAGTAGTTAACCTCTAACAGAGCAGCTCCGTTTCCAGCAGGGTAAAACTGGAGTCCAAGCAGCAACAAATATTTAAACAAGATGAAATATGACAAAGCAGACGATTAAACATTCTGCGTTGCATAAACCTCCAAACTGCACATTTGTAACCACATAAAAACAGCTAAAAAGGACACCACCAGCACGTGCAACACACGCACATCACTTCCCGTCACTTACTGATTGCATCTGATAATGATGCATGCACCAGGCCACCCACACACAGTACAGATCAATACATAATTACACTGACAATTAGTATTATTAGAGTGGTGCTATAGCTGCTAATTTGTGGAGCTAAACACTCTTCAGAGAGGGAGAGGGGTCAAAATAAAATAAGCAGCTCTCAATCTGTATGGGGTCTTTTCCAAAGGTTTCCTATTGTTTTGTAATGACAGGATGAGAAGGATATTCAAATGTGACAAGACCAGCAGGAAAAAAAAAATCCTTTCTGAAACAAAATTTCTTTCCTTACTTTAAAACTATACCATCGGCAGATATTAAATGATCCAAGCTCATTAGTTTGAAATAACTTTTAAAGGATGGCGCTCCACTGACGTCTCCCTGCCCGACTCATTTGGTCTGTCAATTATCTCTTCATCAACTCTGGCTCAATTAATCAGGTTTAATTACTTAAACACATTTGCTGCCATATCCTTTTAGATTAGGTCCACAGAAATTAGATGGTGTCTTACAAAAGACCACAAGAGCGTTACACTCATTACATGATATCCTTAATGATGGATTTAATCAGGTTAGAAGATGGTCTCACAGTCAATTCCTACTTGCTTTAGCTGTGAAATGGTAATCCAGATAGTGACCTCAACTTGTTTCTTTTTCCTTTTTTTAATACAGAACACAATCCGTTTCAAGAAAATAAATACTACTTTAACTTGCAATTTCTTCAAATAAGTGCCTCAATAAAAATGTCAAAGTACAGAAAGCCCTCTAGAAAACCTTTGAAAGCTACACCTTGAATGATGTCTTTCAGTGTTTGCGTCTTCCATTCTGCTGCAAGCAGAGACCAGATTCAGATGTGATCATTTGCTTTTGACTCGGCTTTTCTAATCAACTCAAACTAAAACAAAAATGAAGAAAAACCTGTGGCTTAACTGGAGCTGTGGCGTTTACAGAAGAAATTTAACTTCACATATTCATGGCTTAAATTTATAACTACAGATTAAGAAAATCGCTCAATATTGCCAGGTTCTTAAAAGGTTTTAATAATGCCTTTACCTGTAGTTACAGACCAGTTGGCACGTTATTTGGTGCCATTAAGTGTTGGGCAATATGGACTTAGAATTTTATCACAATGTTTTGTGGTATTTATAGAAATAATGAGCATCAATAATGTACAAATTCAAGGTGGTATTTTTTGTGAATAGACTCCATGGTTACGGCTACATCTCACTGCATACAACTAAAGTCCAAAGAACACACATGATGCTCTTAAAAGTAAAGCTAATCTAATTCAAGGCCATTACCAAAAGGGATACTGAATAAAACAACTCCACATAATCATTTATTCAAAAATAATGATATTTATTAATGTTCCAATGGCACCGAAGGTGGAAAAAAGCAGAATTTACAAGGTTATCCTTTAGTTTTGGGGCCTACAAACATCATTAATAATGACAATAACACTTTCCTAGGACAATAAACTTTAGTAATTGCCCATTCTCAGGACCAGAATGACACTAGTTCAAAATAAAGTAAAATTAAACGTAGATGCAGCTTTTAAAGATTTAATGTGTTTGAAAATTAAAGTTTCAATTTTAGTTTTTAGTGTTGAACCTTTCTTTTTTCTTGTAAATGTACTTTCTGCTTCTTTGGTCCCTGTGAAATAAACTAAACATCTCCACATTCAAAGCCTTAAATTTATGGTGCTCTTAAAATAATAGGTTTTTAACAAGTAGTTGGCATATTATCTAACTAGCCGTGTCACAATATCATTACAGAAATAAGATTTTAAATAGCATGTGACACTAAACTAATGAGTAAATCTAATCTTAAACAGAAACAGACATCCTAACTATTGATTTCAGGTTTAGTTTCAAAATCTCACCTTTGACACTGCTGGCCAGACAACAGCTGGTCCACCAGGCCTTAAAAGACGTTTACTTAAAACCAACTGGTTTTCTAGGGTTGATTCCCTGATTGATGCCATGACTTGTGCCAAAGTTCAGAACTCTCCCATCCATCTTGTAATCAAGAGAAAACACTGTGACAGTTTGAGTAATCCGTTGGAACAAGAAGAAAGATGGCCAAGAGTGGCACTTCCCATGAGAACGGGGGATATATTAACTGCCATAGGAGGGAAAGACCAGCTGCACAATGCCTTACTGTCAGCATGACGTTAGAACATATTACAATTGGGGTCTGACAGTGATTGGTAGCTCTGGATTCTGACAGTCTGCATGACATCTTTAGTCATTCAGACGAAAAATTTAAATTCACCAAGAATAAGGAACACCAGAATGATTCATTCAGATACACTTTTCTTCAACTTTGTACAACTTGATAAAAAAATCTTGTTACTTTTCATTTC
Source organism: Gambusia affinis (assembly GCF_019740435.1). Taxonomy (NCBI): domain Eukaryota; kingdom Metazoa; phylum Chordata; class Actinopteri; order Cyprinodontiformes; family Poeciliidae; genus Gambusia; species Gambusia affinis. The sequence goes on along the minus strand of NC_057874.1, from coordinate 16,194,488 downwards.
CAAATTAAACACTACTTAAAGAGTAAAAATGTATTTTCTACAAAGTAACCCCCAGAGCAAAGAGGCTTTATGACTGCCTCAACCCAGAATATTTCACCGACACACAAAAAGATGTGTGTTTCTGAGCCCTCATTAGTATGGCACCTACATTGGAAACACACACACCCTGTCAAAGGGGCTCCGACACACACTCCGAGGGTTGACATGACGGCAAGACATATGGCTGAAGAGGACAGAGCGCTGGCCAGGTGAGGGACACCGATATTATTCGTGCGGCAGTCAGTGTTCAATCACGCTCTCCTCCTCTCCTTTCCCTCTTTCTGTCATCCACCCTTTTCTCAAGCTGTTCCTGGCAGCGGCAGTGAAAAAAAGTTCTGAGGCCATCACTCTTCCTCTGGCCCTGCTCTCCCCTCAGCCAGTGAATCATTGCCTCTCTCCTTCCTGAGCACACTGGCTGTAAAAGGCTTGCTGCTCCCTCCTTGGCTGTTTGTCGTTTCCTCTTTTCCTCCACTGCAAAGCTTTTCCTCTTAGTCCATTTCATCAATTCCTCCTTTCTCGTGTCCATCTCTGTTATTTCCCCAGCTTTTCCCTCCTTGTTTGGCTGTGGTTTAGCTTTTTTGGTTTGTTTTGTTTTTATATATTTGTGCAGAACCGAAGATAAAAGATCATCTTAATCGAAGAAGAGATAATCAGTCTCTCCACTAATTTCTAAATTTTATTAGGTCAAAATGGTGAAAAATCTGACATTACATCCAAAGTTAACCAGCTCTTACTGAAGCAAAACAAATCACAAGAAACGTGACTTAAGGCCCATCTTATCTATAAATTTTTCAGAGTGTAAACCCCCCAATTAATCAATTACTGTATATGTTTCATGGAGTTTGTGATTCAGCAGTGGGGTAACACTGAGATCAGAGCCAGAAGATCCTGTGGCCTGAGAGTGTTGGCTCAGAAGAGCAGAACTAATTTGGTTACTCCAAAATGTGTGGGTCATGTATGGCCAATACATAACTGACAAACTATAATATGGTTCTGATTGCTGTGCTGTGTCTATTATTGTCTAGTAAGTTTCAAATATGAAATATTAAATTCTGTGTTTATGTTTTATAAGACGACTGATTACATTTACTGTGACATTTCATTACTCACTGAAAACAGTGTGGGACAGCAGCCAAAACTGATAATGAGTCAGTTCATATATGTATGCATATATATATATATATATATATATATATATATATATATATATATATATATATATATATATATATATATATATATATATATATATATATATATATAAATCTCTGAGACTTTAGACTGATTGCATAAAACAGAGCTACACAGAGAAATAAGCTGATGACCGACATTGATCAAATTTACACCAATTTCGTTCAGCACTGAATATTAACTTTCTAATCACTTAGTTTTGAAAAAACAGTAAAATCCTAATGAACTGCACAGCTGTGTAATACACACAGCTCTCTCTCTCATACACACTGTGTGACCTCACCTTCGGTCATCCCTCTGTTTGCTATGCAATAATCTTAAAGCCCCTGTACAATTACAATAAAAATGCCTTGCTCACAATTGCAAATCAAAGATTTCTACACTTAAATATTGAGCCTCATTGCTGACAAATACATAACTAGCTTAATTCAACACAAACTGATTTTGGGTTTTTTCTTTAGTTGTCTCCAAAAGATCACTTTCATTTTTCACTTCTTTTTCCTCACATCCTTATCTCCTTACTTCAAATTTCTCAACTCTCTTATACGGGTTTCTTTGGCATCCAACTCTTCCTCTGGTTCGGACTCCCTCTGGTTCTTTCATTTTTATCTCCACCTACATCTTGCACCTCTCTCTCCTTTTGGTTGGCTGCCTCACTTGTTTCGTTTCTGCAACATTCCTGTTCATCCTTTCATGCTCTCACCTCTACACAGATTCTTCTCTCCTGCTTCCCTTCCCATTGCACTCCCTCCCATATTTTCAGTCATCTCTCCTACTCGCTCACTCCTAACTTAGTGACTCGCCTCCACCCTCTCATTCTCCTTTTGTGGAAATGGTTCGTATTGATCCACTCTCAAACTGGGGAGAAGGTCAGGGGTTCACTAATAAAGCTCAGAGACAAAACAAGACCTACACACGCACACAAACACCCACAACACTGCACACAAACAGGAGACAAATATAACCTGGTAGCAGAGCTGAGGTGCTAAATGCTATGCAACATATTTTATCAGACCTGCGTCTATTGCGCCTGAAGATTTGTGTTTACCAAAAGCAGATAAAGTGCAAATGCGACAGTAGAACACACCAGCTTGACGATGGCCACAGGCAAGAAATGATGATACAACGCTGATCTAAGCTTCACACGGGAGGCTGATGGTGCTCTTGGTGATCAATCATGGCTCTGTGGTTAACAGCTGTCCATGCCTGTCCAGCCCACCACCCACAAACCAGCCCTGCCTTGCCCTCGCCTCTGCACCATGGCAGGGTCAACCTGAGAACATTCACCCTCAGCATTAAGGAGTGTTTCCCACACTGTTAAGACTGCAATTCAATTGCTCAGGTTGTTCGGCGGGAACTTTTGGGACTCCGTTTCATGCATTAGTTTAAAATTTCAAGAGCTTACACCACAACTGTGGTGTAAAGATTAGATTTGTATGTTAGCTTTTTATCTGTGCTCAAACTGTTTTTGCATAAGACTAACACTAAAGTATTCAATATATATATCTATATATATATATATATTTACATACATACACAAACTATAACTCCACCTAAAAATTCCCCTAGATCCATTGCAGTGCACATGTTTAGTAACAGAGGAGGTTGTGATAAGGGGTCCAAATCAACACATCCTATGCCTCTCTGAAGGTCTCTTCAGAACGGCGACTCGACTAAATATTAGACATGCATCAAGGCATGTGCTCGAAACCTTATTGTCAGCTTGGAAACTCAAAAGTTCTCTCGCTTTTTTAATTAGGAAACAACAACTGCCAGACTTTCACTCTTCTATGCAAAAGATACATAAAGAGCAAAAACGTAACTATTTTAAGTACTTGTGGGGTATTTTACAAATGAAGCCAGAGAAAGCAAAATTTTAAAAACAGTAAAAACTAAAACCCTGTTTTACAGCAACTTTTTTTCTGGCACATTGTGTGACGTCACATCTCTGCCCCAATACGAACTACTAATGGGAGTAGTTTGACCACCATCTTACATTTATTCAACAGCAGTCTGAACTCTACTACATGTCTTAAATGTAAGAAATTGCAGCTGTACGTTTCATTTAGTCATGCCAGGAACATAATATTACCAGACAGCATGAATGACCTCATAAGGTGTACAGAAAGTACACTCTACATACTCTGTCATTAGTGCTCTTTCATTGGAGATTATGTAAGTTCCTAACACTGTAGTACTTCTGGCTTAGGCTCTTTTCCCATCTGACATCTAAAAGCATTCAGGGCAAAGCTGAACTCAGTGCGTACAGCATTTCAGAGTGTTATTACCTAGGTAATGAAAATTAATTAAATCTGTGGAGGAAACTCAAACATCTGTAAGTAGTAATTTATTCAAATTCCACTTATGCTCTCTTAACCATTTTAATTATTTATTCTTGTAGAACCTTTATAAATATACTGTAGTGATAGTTGAAATATAATTATAGCAAAAATGATCAGATTTTACAACTACGTTTAAAAGAAAGAGATGTTATACTCAGACTTATTTTTAAAAGACGAAGCAACTTGATGTTTCGTTCCATTGACTCTGTTTTACTGCTGGCTGGTTAAGTTATTTCACACAGTCCCTGTTTCCACACTGAAAAATTATCTCAGATTAAAGCTTTTGTGGAGCTGAGGTCTAGGCCTGTTTAGGGCAGCTGAAATTAGGTCAGTTTTAAGGGGCACTGGAGCAGACATCATTAACCTGACGCTGACCTCCTAGGTCTTGCTGCTGGTCTTGGGGTCAGCTAGTCAGCTCTTTTGTGAAGCCATTACATTGTCATTGATGACGGTTTTCAAGGGACGGCAGGTTTTAAGAGGTTGTCTGAGTGACAAATTATTGGTGGATATAATCCTCACCAAAAGCTCAGAAACCATGGTAACAAGCCGTACAGAACGGGATTGGAGGAGTAAAGGAGGGACGGAGTGATGCATATCTGTGAATTTATGAGTAAATGGATCAATGAATCTGTGGCAGGGATCAAACATGAAGGTTGCAGCAGTAAAAACATTAAATGTTTTTTTAATTTAATGGCATGGTGTGTGTGAACAAGAAAATTCTTGTAGTGAAAGAAAATCCAATAAAATATCTATAGATCTGCATTTGATTGAGAATTTATTGGGGTTTCATGAAATTTCCAAATCAAGCTCAAATTTCACATCTAAATTTGGTAAGAACATATGGTCTGACAATTGTTCAAATTTAAATTTATTCCTTTGTGTTAAATAAAGGCAAGAATTGGTCAACTTGTTAGTATTTCATATATAAAATATTTAACACAAGTAGCAGGAAGATTAGAAGAAAAAGCTTTCAATGCTGTTCTTAGAACTTTACATCATTCCTAGGAAATCAGAAATGGGTAAATTTAGCATAAAAAAGAAAATGTTTTACAAAAACCAGAACATAGATATGATTCTGATCTTTGTATATCTAAATAGTGAGGTTGTTTGACCTGTGTGACATAGAACCAGGTCATCCAGTAATGACCACCAACAGTTCAGTTTAATCAAGTGGAAATAAATGACATCCTCTGTTTTACAGCCTTAACATAGACAGTCTCATAAAAAAGGAACTGAAAATAAAAGGGAGGAAAAAAACAGCATCTCCAGTAATTTTACAGAATGTAGCAAGAGTGAGGTAAAGGAGATGAAACGCAGCACTTTCAGAAATTCACGTTACTTATCACAAATCTGTACCCTTATGCTAATGAAGACTAACAAAGGCAAACATTCCCAATCCTCTAAATTATCCTACTCCACTGGATGCAACACAAGCTGAATGCTTTATGTGCATTTCATGTTGTAACATTTGAAATATGTTGACTTATAGGTGAGGTCTAATTGGTATATCTCTTCTCCTTCGGTGTTGTAAAGTCGCTAGTATGCGTCTGTTTAAGCAGCGTTTTTTGTAATGCATGCAAGGCCATGCTTTGAGGCTCAGTTGGTGAAAAACAAGTCTAAGTTGCACTATATCCCAGGATCTAACTCTGCAAAGCACTGAATCATGCTGAGTGCGAGAGTGTGGATGTGTCTGGGTGCTCCTCCTGAGTGACAGTTCACAAATCCAGGGGACTGGGCTAATGATGTCCCCTGTCTGAGTGAATCAACACTCCAAGAGTTTGTTGGAGGACAGAGGGAAAAAAAAGAATAAAAAAGTAAGGGAGACAGCAGTAAGAGAGATAGACAGCCAGATACTGTTAATATTCCACAATTGCAAATCAGATTTAGCGTCAAGAATAGCAATTTCTTCTCACTGCTTAAATTACTACATCTGTGCTTATCAATGCTAATAATTTTATCTAGATTGTCAGAACAAAATCTCAAGCCAAATCTAGTCAACAAAATGTGTAAAAACAAATATGTGAGCTTACTGAGTTGATGCAGTCGAGCTCTTTGTTAAGCAGCCAGGGTAAAGAGAGTTTCCCTTCTCCCCTGTAGCAGGACTGAATTCGTTCCTTGATCTTCTCCTTGATCTTCCTCAGAGTGAACAGGCACAATGCAGACTCTTTGGGTGGCTTTGCCCGATTTTTCTGACCCTGAGAGAAAACCGTGAAAAGGATGTCTTCATTCTCGGAAATCCCCAAAGAGTTGGCCAGCTGCCGGCCTGGTCGGGCCAGGAAGGCGTCCTGCACCAGGCGGTACTCTATCCCGTCTTTGGTGCAGCCAATGGGGAACTCCACGTAGGAGTAAAACTTTGGATCGTCCATGCAGAGTCGAACAATTTTGGAGGTGAAGAACTGCTCCCCACTGGCATCAGGTGAGGTCAGTTTGGTATCTAGCTGCATTGTCAGATAATAGACAAACTGTTCACTGCTGAAGCTGTACACATAATAGATGTCAAAGGCAGGGAACTTGGACAGAGTGTCTGAGGGGATCTTAAGCTGAGAAGAGACAAACTCATCCTGATAGACGAAGCTAAACATGTCCGCATTTTCTTCATTTTCCATGAGTTTGCGACTGGACAAGGTAGGAAAGTACTCAGATTTTCCATCAATAGGTGTTCCAATGAATAACTTGCTGGTAGGACTTTGAGGGGAGCTTATGATGACCCCTGACATTGTCCCTGACTCCGCCACACTGGAGAGGTAGTGTTCCTTGCGGTGGTGAGGCTCACCAAGTTTAAAGAGGTCATCCAAACGCAAGAACTGGCAGATGCCCTGCGAGGTGCTGCCACAGGCGATGAGACGGTTCTGTGCGTAGTCTATCAGGAGCAGCTTGTTCACGTTGGGGGTTTGGGCCAGGTCGTGAGGGCAGGACTGGACACTGGGTGGAGGGTAACATTTCTCATTGTCCACCACTGGGCCAGTCATGTGGCTACGCAGTTTAGTCAAGTTTCTGGACAGCTTGAAAATCCAATTGACAGCTCCCACATAGACTTCTCCAGTCTTGTTGTGGATGGCTAGATGTGTAAGAAAATGCTCAGCAGGGGCAAACCGTTTGAAGGGTGGGGGTTGACCTCCAGAGAGGAACGGGACCATAAGGAGTAAAATCCCCAACAGGACAAGCAAGTTCCCCTGGCCAGGGAAGGCTAATGTCCGAGAAAGAGGACACATATCTGAAGTGTCCAGCGGCGAGGCTTGGGGGGCGGGGGAGGAGAAAGGAAGAAGGAGAACAATCTTTGCTGCTTAGATCCAAGTCAGGATTTTATTCTTTGCCTCCTCTGCTACTAAGGAATGAGAAAGGAGAGCTTGAGGGAGGGAGAAGGACCAGGGAAGGAGAAACAAAACTCCTATTGATCCACTGTCCTGTTTTCAATGCTGTGAGCAGTCATCAGGAACATCATCCAAAGAGGCACAAGGTTGCAGCCCTGAAAAGCAAATAAGAGAAAATATGTTAGAGTCTAAAAAAATGTCCTTTTGATTAGGCATCAAGGAGAAAGAGAGGCTTAAAAATGACAAAGATTACACAGATAAATGAGAAAAGAGCAAGGTTGACATTTGCCTTGGTAAAACATAAGTAATATCAAATCAAGTCAGGAAGGCAAATGTGTCTGCAGTGAATTATGGGCAAAAATGCAAGGTAGCCAGGAGTCGATTATTAAAAGCTCAGAATTCGAGTATAGCCATGAGTTATGGACTCACAACATTGAATCTACTAATATTTCATAACTTTCAGTGTTACAGTGCCGCTGTTGGAGATTTGTTCTTGGAAAAACTGCTACTGGGGATTGTAGCATTGACAGCGAGCAATTTATAGCTTGGTCTGCTTAAAGCTTTTCCTGTCATGGTTTGTACTGTAACAAGTTTTTCCATATTGTAATTACCTATGGAGCTCTGATGGGCTAGAAATGGGCATCAGAGTTGTATAGCAGCCAAAACGTCACAGCAATGCAGCATGATCTCGTACTGTTTCCTGGGCTGAGAGAATCCAGTCCGATATACAGATGGAAAAATCGCTTTACTATTCACTTCTGCGGCAAATGTTTTATGTTTTTCAGTATCTCACACTTATGGTAGTGATAAACCTTTAAACATGGCGTTAATGCATACATATTATCTTAATAGCTTACAATAACTCCGCAAATGTTCTTTTTTTTTTTTTTTTTAAACACTTAAAGACAGTCTGAAAACTGCCCATGCTGTAATGCATCTGGCTCTGTTCCCTTATCCACTGTAGTGCCTGCCTGTTCAACAAAGCTCAAATGGAAAACTGAAGAGTAGGGGTTTGGCAAACATTTATTTTGCTTAAAGGTTTACTCAAGGCAAACTACAACATATTGTTGGCACTCAGTGCCGATAAAGAAGTGTGCTGTTTCAAAGGGTAACAACGAACATTTTTTTCATGGATATCAAAACGTAAGAGAGAAATTACAGAAATCGCTGACAGACATGATGATGTTTTATGTTTTTTGTAATTTTGTAAATGTTCATTCACCCCATCGCCTGCACCCACTTATCCTTGATGTTGGGGTACAACCTAGACAGGTCACCAGTTCATTTATTTATTTTATTTTATTTTGTTTGTATTATTTATTATTTCACAGGGACAATGCAGTCAAACACAGCAACAGAACAGTGTCTCCAGCTGATGCAATGCACAAAGAGTACATAGCTAAAGCTAATTCACAACTCCAGTCCCTTGTTGTGCCTTTCTATGCAGCACACACACCAAGAAAATTCAGACACACACAGAACAACCAACCATGTGCAAACAGTTTGAAAACTCAGGGTACTTTAGAGTAACACATTATGTGTTTGGGCTGTGCAAGGAAGCTGAGTTACTCAGAGAGAACCTACAGATGTAAAAGGAGAATTTGTAAACACTATGCAGAAAGACCTCAGGCTGGGATTGGAACCTATGACCTTCTTGCTCCTGGGCAACAATGTTGCACCATGTACTCTCTGCTAAATCAAGCTGGTCAGTGACTCAAAAACATTTGGAGACCTCAGTTCTATGAATTTTGCTAACTGCGCTATTCTTTGTTACACAACATCTACTGCTCATCATTGTCTCTGGTCTTAATATAACTAATTAATAACAGAACATAGAAAGATATATCATGAAGGCTGTTGGAGTCTTAAAATTGTTTGATCCACCTAAAATCTTTGTCAGCTACATCATCAAAACTGAATCTCAGATCTCTGATTATTTGATTTCTAGGCACAACAGAAAAAAGTAAGTGGACAGATAGGCAAAGGAATGCTTAGAAAAGTATAGTAAAAGAAAAGAAGCAAAGCAAACTGTCTATTAGTCATTAAGCACGCAGATCTAAGGCTAATCTGTTAATCAAGTCTGGTGAGAGGCCTCAATCTGCTGAATAAAAAAAAACAAATTTGTTGAGAAAGCAGTTGGGTAATAAGTAAGGCAATGAAACACCTCTACAAGAGCCATCTTTGAAATGAGCATTAGTCACTCTGCTGCACAGTGTAAATAACAGGTGAGAACGGAAGAGAGCAGAAGGGTTAGTCCATGCAACAGTAAGTCAACACTCAGTTGGCACAAAGCTAGCTCTGTCATCTTACACTTCACCTTGAAAATCACTCATTTGTATGAAACAGAAAAACTAGATGACAGGGAAAAAAGCAGTAGAAAGCTGAAGGCACGCTCTGTAAAAGTGGCTAAAATGGATGTCAACAGCATTTTAAATCAACTCTGCCTTTGCTTGAAGTAAACATCAGGGGAGCCCTGTAGAATGAGGCACTTCAGCAAGAAAACTGCAGACAGAAGGGCCTGAGGTGCAATTATCAGATATACCGCTACTCTCCACTCTGTGAGATTAAAACGACTTGACGCGGATCATGGCCTCTTTGGCACAGGCAGATGCAATAAAGTGACGAGCCGGCCTATAAAAAAAAAAAAAAAAAAAAAAAAAAATCTTGTTCAACAGTACAGTCGCGCTGCGCGATGAGAGCAGATGTCAATTTAAAGCGTGGCAGCGTGTGAGGAGGCCGGCTGCCTCATTTTCCTTTGTCATTTCTAAGAGAGGCAAAGACACAATGAGGCAGAGAGAAAACGCCAGCTAATGCCTGATAAAGAATGCGAGAGAACCTGGGAAAAAAAAATGTCCCTCCTGTAATTTCTCTTCATTTAGGTCAGGCATAGCTTGATGTAAGAGAGTGTGAATCTAACGACAAATTGCATCTGGAGTCTGTGGCTGCTTTTATCTATTGGGCAATAAGGCATAATGAAACACGTTTTAAGAGTGAGAGGGGATGATGGATATGGGATGGAAAATGGAATCATGCTGATAATGTCCTTACTAATGGACCCTGAGGAACATTCACCCTCAATCCTCAGTCCCCTTCTTCACACACTTAAGTTTCCTACATATTTTGCCTGTGAAGAGTCCAGACTGAGTTACCCAGTTCCAAGTCCTTTCTGCCTCTTTTTTTACAAAACGAAAAAAAAAAAAATCTTTCATAAGCATTGGGTACCATTGGGATGGGTTGGGATATGAATGAGTGGATGGAGCCTCCTGTTAATGAGACAGTTTGGATATACAACTATTACTCAGTACTCCACCTTTGGTTGCCATGCTTCAATCAAGATATAGAAAACAAATTCCTGTCCCTTCCGTACTGAGCAGGAATTCTGTTAAATTGTAAATGGAGGTTTTGACTCGACTTCTTGCGTACATTCCTCTCACTCAAAATTTTCCTATTTTCTCTCCCCACTCTTATTCTCGAAAACCCTCTTCAATTTCACTTTCCTCCAGAGCTTAAAGGAAATGCTGGGAAGAGCACTGGAGGAAGGATGCGAATCATATTTGGCTCCATCGGGGGAAAACATGTCAATCATTTGGGCATGAGCCCATCTCCTGCCTCAGGAATTAGGAATCAACGAATTGGGGGAGCCGAAGCCTTTATCAATTAAGGAGAAAGCATTAGAGACACTAGGCTGTAAAGGGGTGAGATGATTGGATTTAATATCGGCACATCCCATCAACTGACAGGACAGGAAGCTGTTCCAGTAGGAATTGGAAACTGGGAAATAAATTGAAAGTAAAGGAGGGAAGGGATTCCTCCTCCCACCCCCGTCTGATTTTAAAGACAAGCGAGATGGTTGCATGTTGTTAAAAATCCAGAGGCTGGTGAGAGGTAAGCCGTTAGTGAAGCTGAGCTGGCTAACTTGCACTCTCAGCCTCCGCTCCAAAGAGGCTGAACCTGTCCGTTCAGATAACGTTCCCACTGTAAAGCCGGGCTGATTTATTGCCGTTGGCATATCAATTACAGCCCTCAACACTGGGGGGAAAGAAGGAGGAGAAGAAGAAGATATCAAGAGAGAAAAAGAGAAAGGTGATGAGTAAGGAAGAAAAGCAACACATGGACAAATTTTCTGTCTGAGGCTTTTCATTGCAAAATCTGGGTCACATCCATTGAAATATCAACACTAAATCCCACAAAGACAAACAATAATTCACACGGGCAGCAGAAATATCCATTACCGTGTTAAATTAAAGAAGAAATGACCTCCATGATGATCTGCCCTCTCCCTCCTTATTCAACAGCTAAAACACTCCAGAGATTGGATACTTGCCCAGGGGAGGAAAGGGAGATGCGAGAAGGGTGGGAGAGGAGCTGAACGGCACGAGGAGACGGCAAGAAGCAGGTGGAGGGGGTGGGACGGTTAGAGAGGAGGACAGATAGACGGGGACCCAAACTCTGAAGCCTTAATCCTCTTGCAGGGTCTGCCTAATCCCGCCGTCACTATCGAACATATGGGAAGAATGGATTACCATCCCCCCCAATGCACTGAGGGGTAGATAGGATAGGCAAAGGAGTGGGTAACGATCCCTGGATATGCTGTAAAAGTAAAACAAAAATAAAGCTACGCACATCTAGTAGAGTTGGCAGAAATTGGGCTTTTCCTTATTTTTGGGCTTTGAAAAAAAAAATTAAATACACTTGGGTTTGTACTCTTTCACGCTTTCTGCAGGTTGGTAAGGTGTTGGTTAGTCGTGTACAGGCTAGTTACGCCACCAGTCTGGCATATGTCCCAGTCAGAGGGTGTCCATGCGGCTGAGACCAATAGGAGCAGGAGTTAGGCCTGACCACCTAACCCAATCTGGTTGACAAAGTGCCTGTGCCAAACCACAAACTCAAATCTCACTGCAACTAACTAATCACTCCTCTCTGGAGGATTACTGGAATATTCTCAAAAATATCCAAACCCATCTGTCACCATACATGGACATTTGTTCATACAGGGCCCATTTTTCCAGCTGGTTGGCAGAAGATTTTAAACACTTGATTTCTAGAGTTATCTCAGGTCAATATAGCCATGTACTGTAATACCAGTAATTATTTTTTTGTCACTTGAAATTTGCAAAAAAGACATTTGGTGCTAAAAAGAAAAAAAATATAGAAAATTAGCAGGCACTTTTTAGGTGCCAAAAACAAATACCAGTGGGTTGCATTCAATTCATCTATTAGGACTTGACAGCTTTCAGATGGAGAAACTGAACGGCAGTAAAGCAGAACTCCATTATGTGGTGTCTTCTATTGTTTCCTTCCTGTCTTTGCAAAGAAAACAAACCAACTAGTATGTCATAAGTAGTACTAAAAGCTCCGATGACAGCTCTAGAAGCAAGTGCATGTGCCCTTCCTGGCTTACATCTGTGAAGACGAAACTAATGCCTTGGATTAGAAGTGCTGAAAATGTTTCTCTGAGATGTTGTACCTTACAAAAGTATTTCTACCACTTCAACTTTAGTGAAAAACTTCAAAGCGCATGAATACTTTTTGTAATGTTTTCTCCCTAATAATGGACAGATGTTTCAGCCCAGATGGACAGATGGAACCCTGTAAAACACTGCCATAGTTCTTCCATCAATGCAAGGGAGGAAAAATAGCCCAAACCATCATCTTTGATTTCCTCTACATTCATTTTGTTCAAGTATGTTTGACAAGAGTAAAAGTTTTACAAGAGTAAAAGTTTTACAGCAGCCATTTTACAAGCTGGATTAATGGAATCCCAAAACTGTATATAGATATATATTCTAAATTTTTACCTAAAGACAGAATCATGAGACATGAAGCAATAAACCAAAATATAGCACATTTCACACGACACCAATCTTCATTTTGTTGGGGCTTGTATCAAAAGGTCGGAACTAGTCTGAAGATAGAAATTGCAAGACTGCCTTTTAACAAGTTGGCTTGAAGACGTATTAATCACGAGGACAACTGCTTCCCTGAAAACCAAAGTGCAGTGTGGGTAACAGATGTGTGACAGCTGCCATTCCAAGAGTGGAGACAGATTGTGGGCACTACATCACACAAATTATTCCTTTCCTCTTTCACTGCAACTATAAAGTCACTCACACACATGTATTTCCATAGGAAATGTGGTTACCCTCCAACGTATTCAGACAGACAGCATTACACAAATATATGGCTGCATTTGTATGCATGTCTGTGGCACTTAAATGCACCTGTGCTTGGTGGCTTATTTGACCACATCAGATTGGACCGCCTCATGTATTAACAACATTTTATTTCCTTGAGTACATGATATTCAGTCAAATCACTGATCATGACGAGACATCAGAGGATGTTTGAAGATCTAGAGATCCTCAGAAATCCTCATCACGTCTGAAGATGCAAGCACAAGTGTCACTTAAGTAGAGATAGGTGATATAAACAAAAAAAATCCTAAATATTTTTTGTGTATTCAAAAGTTTCCATGACCTGCACAATTTTCTGAATTGTTATGGGACATTCTGGATGATAAGTAAAAGAAAAATACACAATATGTTGATATACAGAATTAATATGCAGTAATGTTTAAGAGAGGAAATATGTTTAAGTATAAACCAAAATGATACAAATCTCTTCTTGCCCTTATAAAAGCACATAATGTGGGTCACACATTACCACCTTTTTTATTGCTATTGTCATTTTCTGTTCTTGGATTACATATTTTAATTGTTTTACTGCCCGTCGTTACCACAGGCATGTTTGCATAAATCCAAAACCACTGATGCGAGATTAAAAAGCAGTATGAAGATTGGAAACCCCAGTGGGCTGAAAACAGCAGTATTTGAGGTCATGACAGTTTTTTTGTTTGTTTGACAACAATGTCGCAAACTTTGATGTATTTTATTCAGAATTTATGTCAGAAAAAAGAAGGAAAAGTGCATTTTTACATTTTGAACATTTTTAACAAGTCAAAATCTAAACCGTGTGGTGTGAATTCAGATTCAACCATCTTTAGTCTTGACCAGTAAACCTCTCGAGACATGGCAGTCCACCAACTGCATTAATCAAAGCAGTCAAGGAAAGGTTACATTTACATTTATGATAATTAGGATATACATTTTAAGACCAACACCAATAAAGAAAAAAATAATCTGAAAATGTAGTAACTTCCGAGTTACTATACACACCACACACTCTCCATGTATTTTGAAATTACACCTTGATTTGTGACATTGCCCAGAACTAAACAAAGGTATACATAAATGAGATAAATCTTGCGGGTTTTTTTTTTTTTTTTTTTTTTTTTGGGGCGGGGGTTATAAAATGACTTAAATACAGTTTTTCTGGACCCACCCACGCACACATCCACAAGCTGATGGTAGTGAGCTACTGGATTGTAGCCAAAGCTGCCCTGAAGTAGCCTGACAGAAACAAGGCTGCCACACACCGGCACCACCAGCCTTTCTGACCACTACCAGTACGCAATGTGGGTGAACCGTCTTTCCCAAGGACACGACAGTTTTACAAAGCACAGCCTCGAACTGGCAGCCCAACAATTACGGGACAAACTCCTTTATGTCTACAAAATGGTGGTTTGTTTATATATATAAAAACACTTTGGCAATCTCAGCTGTCAGCAGTATGGATGCAGGGTATCTTTAGTGTGAAGTTATGGTTTACACAAAAAGTTTTAAATAAAAGTGTATTTAACACTCTTTACCTCAATACCCCTACGTAAATTCAGCAAAAGTTGTAGATAGGTGCATACACCTTTTAATCAATTCTATCTGTCCAGTTTTTACAGCTGGCCCTTCTGAACTGGATCAGAGGGAATCATCAGTGTGGAATTCTACACCTCTTCAAAAACACACAAACCAAGCAATCATCCGTTGTACCCGAGCTTATCGTTGTGCCTTCAGACTCAGCAGCCGTTTGGAATCTTCTCTGAGTAGTTTGAGCTGGATGGTGAACGCCACCATCCTTGTGCTCTGAATGGTTTATGAGCATTGTGTCTAATTTGGCTGCCGAACACTGACTTGAGCGCCCCAGGCTGTCTCCCAGGCATGCAGCCCTTGTCATTAAAATAACACATGAAGAGCAGACAGACTGTATTTGTTCCCTCCTTTGCATCTATCCCAATAATCCCACCACAATCACCTTATTTCTTTCTTCGGTTTTACTGAAAAGCTCAAATCGGAGTATTTTTTCACGTGTTCTGCGTCTTCTTAGCTCTAATGCAACACAGACGGCCAACTTAAATACCACATCTCCCAAAACAAATTTAAGGCGTGAACATAGAAGCAGATTTCCCCCTCCGGATTTCTTCAGCCAGGTTTGAAAAAGCACACAACACAAAGACCATGATTCCAGTTGCTATGACAGACGGAAGCACCGATGCACCAGGAACCAGCTAAAACCAACCCACATTTTAAATAGGCGCACACAGACACACAAACACACCGAGATTAGTGGTTTATTCTTAATCTCTGGACTGTGTTAGGCGACTGGCTCTTTCTTTCTGTGATAAAACCTGTGTCTCCCAGTGTCTGTGGGAGTGTATGCGTGTACATGCAATGCAGTGAGAGGTAGGCAACATGTAGGTCAAGGTCAAAGGTGTCGTGTGAAAAAAAATAATAAAAATTTTAAAAAATCATCATTTAACCACCAGCTCAGTAAAGCAAGGACACATTGAGTCGTGTGCTGCTGCCTGAAGTATTACACTAATGCTCTTCATGTTTGATAAGGCTTTAACTGAACAAGGGCAGATGAATGATCAGCGGTACTGACGACAGGAAGCAACAGGATGCTGATTATCTGGGCTATAAAAAAGATTCTTATGTTTCAAGCGGCATTAGATGTGTTTTTATTTCTATATAAAAGCCTCTGTTACTCTTCATTCTAGTCTAATTGTTTACATTCTGTGTGTGGGCAGCTTAGCTCAGCGGTTTCATTTGATTCTGGCATGTAGAAGGGATGCATCTAAAAGTTGCGGGGTAATAAATCTCTTGAGGGCTGGACTTTGGAAACCCAGAAAAGTTTAGATTAGGATCACAGTAAAGGCTTCTAGGATGCCGAGTTTTTAGGGTTTAATTTTGGAAAAGTTTAAACCATTTTTCTTCCTATTCTTGATTATGTCCCACTTTCTTGTACTCTATGACATGAAAACACAATGAAATACGTTAAAAGTTTATAGTTTCAAAGTGACAAAAAGTTGGGAAGTTTTATTTTCTAACACCTGTCTGTATGTCATGTGTCTCAATAAATATCAGATAAAATTTAATGTTTTCAGTTCTAATCCCCCATCCCTATGGTAAATGTATATAAAACTAGTAGAACCAACTTGCTAATGGTGACCTATAAATGTTTTCACTGAACATTCAGACTGAGTTGTTTTTATGAACATCCCAATATAATCATTATTACAGATTTGTTAGGGATCTAAATAATAATTAACACATATGTTTGAGCTATATTTTGAACCAAAACAGCCACAGAACCAGGCCTACAGGCCACTACACAGAGAAACTGTTTGATTACAACTAATGATCCCTGTCCTTTAATCAAGAAGCTCACAGTTCCTCTAGTGAAAACTTTCTCCTTGGCTGTAGAAAGTTGCAGAAAGTTGCGGTTTTAGCCATCCAGGCTGGCTGTGCAGGTGCTGATATCACGAAACCACAGCTGAGGAGAGATCCAGTCAGCAGACTGGTTGAAGTGGGACACAGCTGTGATAAAATGAGGACATACATGATGAATGTGAAATGACAGAACACCACGGAGTGTGTTCGTGAAACATAACCCAGACTGAAGTCCACTGTGTAATGCATGGACAAAGACAAAGTTGTGTTAACAGCGCTTACTGTTAAAACAAAGCATGAGCATTCCTCCGTAGCGCTGCTTATATTGGACCTCTGAGCTCACTATAGAGGAATGCGGGCCGCTCAGCCGAAACAGCTTATTACCAAACGCTGCGGTCCAGGACTGAAACTCCCCGTTTACTTTCCCTGCCGAACAACCTTCATCTAGGAGCTTGTCTGACCCCTGACACTTGGGGCACTGCTTTGTAAAAACTTGCCACTGAGTGCTGATTGCTGTAAAAATACGCATGCCGCTGCAAATCGACTCCCAAATGATGTGAGGATTGTTCTGGTCAGAGTGGTAATGAGAGGGAGAGGGGTTTCATCAAGGAGAAAATATACAGTATATGGTATAAGGCCAATATGACACAGATGTAAGAGTCCTTTTTATCTCTTCCCTGAAAAGATTTGATTTCATTGATATGAACAGATTTATCCAAAAAATTAATCTACTAATACTCTGGAAAGGCACTCACATCAGATGTGAGCATGTCAGTGAATCATCAGTAATTGGTTAATCTTCACATCCCTGTTGAGCTCAAATCATGTTTTGACTGTGTGCTGTTGAGCAACTCACTCCATTGCTTCAACCTTGCCGCATTCTTGTTATTAATGCATTACAAGAGGTCAGGAGGAACATAACAGAGAATGAATCTTTGATCTTACATGATAAAGAAGTTGGCACACAATCTAGGCGATTCTAAAAATGTTGCAAATTTTTGTCTAGACTTATCGTTTAAACTGAAACAGACATAATAGGAATCAGATCTACTCTTTGCTCTAACATGTACATTATCCAGAGCATTTTTTTTATACCAAAAAATATATTATGCTCTAATGAAAGCACTAAAATCAAAATGTCTAATCGCACACAGACACAAGAGTGGGACAGGACTGGCTCACGACTGGCTCGGACAGCAGCCTTATCCATCTCTGTCCATTAAAGGCCATACTGTTTCCGGATACATGCTGTTGAGTAATGTCAGTAACCATATCAATAGTTATGACGGCATGGCCCTCTCCCAGCTCTAAATGCTTTAAGACGGGCGTGTGGCTTGTGTCAAATGGCATTTAGCCGATTTATGTCCACTTGGTGGGTCGGAAGACAGCTGGGTAAACGCAGATATCTGAAGCAGTGGGAGCACAGCTCCTCGACAGAAAATCAGAGCTAAAGAGAACAAAGGAAGCATATCCCAAAAATGAAAGTTAATTGTTATGTGATTGCAATAAACTATGCCTAAACCACAAGTTATTACAAAAAACAGGAAAATCCAACGACAGTGTCAACACTACACAAAGGCGGAATCATGTCCAGGAACTCAGTGGGACGGGACTATTCTTTCATTTTGTTTGGCACAGTCACATCTGAGTCATGCAAAGCCAACTCCAATTATCTCCTGACACAACGTTGTGAACCTGAAACAAAGGAAGCCCATCTATCCCTGCCGCTTTTAGCTCAGGAGTCCCGCTTTATTCCAGGCAGCAGACGGTGCAAATTGCAAAGCAAGCCTGTGAGTTTTGCAGATTTCCTGTCCATGTTTTCAGTCGGCGCATAATAACACAGCTTTGCATGCATCACTGATTCACTATATATGGAAGACAAATGTGTACATGTACGTATGGGTGCAAATGGCTAGGATGGGATTCTTGAAACAAACAGGATTATTGACGTGCACAATAATCTTATCAAATGTCATATAAGAAGTTGAAGTGAGGTATAAATAGGGTTGCAAAAAATTAACCCGTTTGGCCTCCATGCAAAAAGTCTACAAGCAGAATTGGCAATTTAGCACAGAGCTAAAATGCTAATAGTGAAATCAGCAGAAAGCCTTCACCAATTCCAAGGTGAAATTAGTGAAGGCAACATCATATTTGCAGGGTTACTTTTCAGCAGCAGGGACAGAAGTTAGAGTTGATTCAGATAAATAAAGCTAAAAACAGGACAAACCAGGTAAAAAACAAGTTCTTGGTGGAGAATTTGTCTGCCATCCTGAAAATGACCCTAAGCATACAGCCACAACTATACTGGAATGGTCAAAGCATCATTAGGAGTTATGGTCCAGTCAAAGTTCAGATGCAAACTGATTTGAGAATCTGTATTAGTTCTTGAAAGGAACCATTTACAAACTTTGTCTGTTCAGCTCAGCTTGATGGGTTTTGTTTTTTTTTTGCATACAATAACCAAAAATGTAAGCCTGTAGATGAGCAAAGCTGTAGTTTTTCCTGCCAGTCTATCACATAGAATCCCAGTAACATGAAAAAAATGTTAAATATTTTAAGGGATATGCAAGTCATTGTACCGCATTTATTCATTTATCCTGGCACAGATAAAATTTCGTACAGACAATAAAGAAAAAGAGAGGAGAAATATCCTGAGTGAAACCAGGTGTATAAATGACGCCGTAAAGAAGGAGAAAAATGCAGAAGTTAAAAACGATGTGGTGGTGAAACCAGAACAAAAACAAGGGAGTGATAGAGGAGCAGGATGACAGAAGATGGTGATACCTTTACAGAGAGTCACCAGGGTGTAACGAAGAGGAATGGAGAGAGATAAGAGGAGAACAATCTGTCTTTACATGTTTAGCCAAAAGGGATTTTATTTTCAGCAAGTGGGCACCCGAGTGCTTGACATATAACAGGCAGCACCACTTCAAATCCAGCAAAGTACTTCAAAATAAGCAACTTTCCCAAGGATCAGATTTTTAAGAGTTTAATCAAGTGCTTTAGATTGTTACTTATAGGCTTACAGGCATTATTTCTGCTCCTCTTTAAGTATACTTCCTTATTCTGAAAGCATCAAAGAATAAAAACGTTTGAAATCTTTTCCTCATTACCATTTGCATTTCTAAGTAAATTAAACTAAGTCAGGCAGGCACCCCGAATAATTTAATCTTATCAGTGAAACTGAGGTGTAAATTTTCACAAAGCCTTTTCTCTTTAATGGCTTTTGTCCAGCAGTAATCATCTTAAGATCTCCTGAAAGAACAGAGCTCAAGGCTAAGACGTTCAGCATTACAGTCCAAGTGGAATTCCACTCTTCTCTCCAACATGATCAGAACAGCATGTGAGGAGCCTAGCTGTTCTTGGAGCCATCCCAAAAGGAAGGGCCGGGCCTACTGGTCGGTCCAGAAGGACAAGTAACATCTGTGAGAGTCACGAGGCCGATGTAGGGAGAGTTTAAACACACGGCAACCTCGTTTTCATTAGGTCAAATTGAAGGGATTGTCCTTAGACTTGGCAGGGAGCACATTTAATAAAGTCGCAGCAAATGTAAACTGGGAGTGCAGCCACATTCTGGGGGTCATCAAAGTCTTTTGTTTCCTTCATAGTTTACTATAGTTATCGCCATGTCTAAATGTAGTGAGAGACAGCAAGGCGACAGAGAGACAAAGAGCCACAACTGTGTCTAAAGAGCTTGTCAGTATCGTTGCAGGAAAAGAGGCCTGGACGAGGTAGAGCTCTGGGGAAGAGAAGAGCGTGGAGGAGGATAAGAACAGACATAGAGCAAAAGAAAACACAGTGGGAGATGTGTTGGAAAGACAGAAATGTGAGCACGGAGGAAAGGAGATAAGCAGAGACTGGTGTGAGCGGGGGAAGATGAGAGGAAGAGTGATGAGTGAGGGGAATGCCAGAGACAAAGTGGCAAGAAGACAGGGTAGAACTAAATATATCAGTGCCTTGCTCAACACGACACTGAGCTTGATACGAAGAGTCTGAGGCGCGACAGCAGCGTCTGGAAAGACCAAGGTCTCTAGATGATCAAGTGCACTTTCTTTTCCTAGGCCGGGTTTTCTTGACAAGTGGATTCACAAAGACGACAAACTTTTCTTGGGGAAAGAAAAAAAAAACAACAACCTTACAAAGAAATCCCAGGAGACTTTTGTAATCAGAAAAACAAAGGTCACATCTTTTGTTGAAACTTTCATAAGCATATAAGTACAACACTCTTCTAAATGGGTATTATTAGTGAGTGTAGGTGATATAGAGCCAAGTCATTTCAATAACACTGAGATTTTAAGGAAGTGCTGGTCTCATTCTTTTGCATTTTGTTGTGGTTGTGTGCTGTCCTGGGATCATCTGCCATGGGACTCAAAGCCTAACTGACGTCTCGTCAAAGTAGGTCGACCAGGAATCACCTTCAGTAGATACTAGGAAGGCTGAATAATCACAGCTATGCAGCTGGGTTCATTTGAGCGTTTAACCTTTGTATGTTATGGAATATAGTGTTAGAATGAAAGATTTTTAGCATTGTGGTAATTTTAGACTATTTCTAGAATCCATATACTCTACAAAATACACAGCAGATATAAGGATGATGCTAACACAAGATGCAAAATATCATGTTAAATGTGTTTTAAATGAGTAAAATTCACACACTGGAAAGTTGTCACTGCTGCTACTATAGGTTTAACACAAAAAGACCATTTCTGCTTGATCAGTTGTATCTTGGCTGTAAAAATGCTTCTGGGAAATAATTAGTGTGATGTTGGAAAGCCAATTTCCCCTTTAAATGATGCCATATAATTAAGAAAAATCAATTTGTGGGTTGAGCAGTAGAGTTCAGTATGTGGGCTGAGCTCATGCTAAAATACTATTGGTGAGTTCCACGTTAGGAATTCACCAATTGATTAGATGATTGAAGTCTAACGAAACTAGACATAGTAGCAATTTAGATACATTTGTTTAAAAGAAAGAATCCACAAATCTCTGCATCTTTGCCCAAAGTCCTTTAAATTCAAGTCTTTCAGTACATTAATATTCTGTACCGTGTGGTTTAATGAGAGAGGTTAATGTGCTTCAATCTGCAGCAGTACGATCATGTTTTCGATCTGTTTATATCCCAAACGCCCCTTCAGTTCATCTTTGACATCCTCCACCAGGCATCCCACTGTAGTGTTCTAGTATATCACACCAGTATTGTTCACATAACAGCCCTGCCATGTTCCACAGGCCCCCAGGGGAGCGACTGCCACTCATAACTTCCAAATCCCTCGCTCATTTCTGCTGCCAACCGCCACTTTTCCTGCAGATTGAAAATATGTCAGAGGCATTACTTGATCACCATCATCGGACATTGTTTGGATATCTATGCATGGCTGGTTGCTCGGCTTTAAAGGTAGGTGGTTAGCATTGGTAATGATGCAAGGAATGCAGGTATGGATGTTTGCAAAACAGGATGGAGAGCAGACATGGGGGCCTCAAACGTTTACGTGAACAACAGTGTTAAGACAAAATCATGACAGCAATGCTGATGTGCCTCAGAGGGTTGAGAACTAACTCAGCATTTCACATCACCGCAGAACTCCAGACATGATCAATACTAATAAAAACTGAGGTCCCAGTGTTAAGCTATATTTATCAAGGCTTTTCAGATATTATTAGGGTTATAACAAGGTTATTCTGCAAAGCAAATAAGATCAAGATTTCCTATAAATCAATATCTGAACAAATTTAAGGCAATCTTTCTTGATGGAAATCAATTCCAAACAACTTGGGAATTAACCCACAGCCTAATGGTATGAGCCGGTCATGAACCATGATTTAACAAATGCAGTTTCATAATGAGATTCAGGAAAAAGCCAGTCACCATTTACTTTCCTCTGTGGGTAATATGACCAATCCCTTGATGTGGTCATGGAAGGCTTGTATGATCCATTTTTTCTTGTTAAAACTCATGTGATTTCAAAGGTGGAAAAGGTGAACATTCACTCAACAACAAGAACTTGCCACCAGAGTGATGCCTACGACCTCTTCCTGCCAAGACCATGCAGCCAGAGACATTCCTAGAAGGTCCCAGTCTCTCTCTTTCGAGAAATAGCTCACGTCTCTACCTATTCGCCTCATTTGAATTTTAACAATTGCCTTAAAGTCTCACAGACACACTGTTACACAGCGGCTTTACGGTTCAATTGGCTGAAAGAATGCTGAGAGAAAGTTCTCTGAGGTGACAAATAAACTGTGAATGCGTTTGTTGAAGAAGTGTCTTACAATACGAACTGACCTTTCCACAAAGGACAAAGTGAATCCATTTCTCTTGGCTGTTTCTGTATGAAACACAAGGCAGTAATTACTGAAGTCTAATGAGTAATTGGGACAAAACAAAGCGCTGGCATACGCGAGCCATTTCTGCTCACCTAAAAGGCTACATTAGCATCTAAAATGAACATTTAAATTGTATCTGCAATATAGACAACTTGCTCCTATGGACAAAAAAATGACAAAAAAAAAAGGAACCCTTCCTATCCAGCCAAAATCCTTTGTGGATTCATACAGGAAGATGGAAGAATCAAGGAAATCTAGGGACTAGAGCTCAAAATTACTGCAGCCACACTATTCCCTGATATGAACTTCTTAAAAGTGTTAGAGCAAATAAGAGTGTTCCTGGAAAGTCTCAACTGTGGCATTATGATGTAAGCATTTATTCAACAAAATCCCAGCAAAGCACACAACTAAATCTCTCACTTCACCATTCATTTGAAAGCCATCCATCAATGCGTGGAGTGCAGTGGTTGCGTGTGAATGAATGGCAATGGCAGGCGATGCTTGAGGTGCTTCTTTAAGTAAGCGTGATGACTAGGAGAGGCCCAGCTCCAACCTGAGAGGGAAATGGACTAATGTGAACCCAATGTGGGTCACTGTGCGGCTGGCCGGGCTCTGTGCTTCTTTAAGCATGGATAAACAGTACCAGTATAAACAATATGGTTCATACAGTACCATACAAAAGCGTTCATGCATTTTAAATGTTTTCTCATTTGTTGTGTAGTATCCACAAACATCAATGTATTTCACATTGTGGTGGTAAAGAGGTCGGCAATCCAACATGTTGAAAGAGCCAAAAAACACAAATTTGTCTGGAGCCGCAAAAAGTGAAAAGCCTTATATAAGGTTTATAATGAAGGCAGAACAAGCTTTAAGTGTTTATATTAGCTATATTAACCTATTATCAAAATGACTAAGTGTATACATCAGATGTGTGCCTTTAACTTGCTCGCTAATGTTCTCCAACACACCTCTAAAACCTTGACAGAACTGTATCTGTACTGAGAAAAATAATTATACAGAGGCAGACCTTTTCATTAATTAGGTAACTTCTAGACAACCGGCCACAGTGAATTTTATTGAGGGGTCCCACAGCAAAAGGAGTGAATACAAACGCATAGGAATCTTTTCAGATATTTATTTATAAAGAAAATGAAAACCATGCATCATTCTCCCACATCACAATTATGTTTTTTAAATCATATAAAATACACTGAGGTTTGTGGTTGTAACATGATAATATATATATATATATATATATATATATATATATATATATATATATATATATATATATATATATATATATATATATATATATATATATATATATATATATATATATATATATATATATATATAAAAAAAGAAGTCAGTTCTTTTGTTTAAGTACAGCATATGCATGGAAATTACACATGCGGAACTGGTTAAATTTGATCAATGGTCTGTTTTTCAGCTGTGTGCATTTCCTGTGCTAAGCTAAGCTAGTCCTCCCTCCATTTATTCAAAATATGGTCCTGATTAACAGGCCAGTGGCGGTGGTGTCTGGCTCACCAAGTTATTCCAGTTATGTGTTTGTACTGGGGTGGGTCCTCTGGGAAACATGTGTCAGCCTGATCCAAAGCACAGACAGGACCTTCACTGCCACTTCCCCCACAGGAACGGGACAAAACGATGAAAGGCAGAGAGAGTGAAGATGTATTGGGTTTGAATATGGACACCTGGATTATCAGTGCATTTTTCTTTCCTCTATCTGCTTGAATTACTGTTTGGGGTTCAGATGGTATATACCCATAATTATACACCCATTTAGCTTATTCTCCCTGATCTGGAACTACCAAGTGAACAGTTGGTGCAAGTTTACAACTATAACATCACGAATAAGTGATTTTCCAATGTTTAACCTCTCAAAGCAAATGTACCGTGCTGCATTTCTTCAGTTTCCTCAAAAAGACATGCAGTATGGTAACTTTAAGGCAGGAACTTTATTTTAAGCAGCGAGCTAAGATAGACGTGAAGCATAAAAAGAGATTTAAGAGACAACATTGTGGTGCGAGGGGTCTGATGCACATAACCACAGAGTCTGCTGAGCAAACAACAATCTGCAATGTACACCTCACTTTTCCTGTTCCACCTGTAATATCACCGAGAAGGCCCGCACAAACACACAGCCAGAGAGGGCACAGGGACGTCGCTGCAGCAGAAGCTCTGAGTAAACACGTCCTGAAACCTACCACACACGCACAGACGTGGGGCTGGGGCTTCACCACGGTGGCGCCGGGGCAGGGCATGCGGCAGCAGCAGCTACTAATTAAGAGTCGCTGGCTGAACATCTATAGTTAGGGCTGGAGCTGCAGGGCTGAGGGGAGCACAGCGACAGGTCTGACACTGCGCCTGTGTGAGATTGCATGTGTGTGTGTGGGGGTGTGAATATAGGAGCGTATGTGAGCTACTACCGGCCCCGAGGCTTTGGGGTAAAGCCCCAGTTCAACTCTTGCTGACTCAGATTCAACAGTGCCTGTCTGACTGCAGTTCTGCTGGCACAGCCGGAAGGGGAGGAAGAGAAGCAATTCGCTTGTTCACTGTCAAACTTTTGCATACAAACCTAAAGTTTGTATGCATCTTTTGGTTTTGTTTCCACTTTTACCCTAATCTGCCACACTGCTCAGCCATTAGAATATTTCCCATCATCTTCCCCTTCGATTAGAACCATTTGATTTAATAAACATTATCTACAGTCATGTTTTTTTGCAGAGCAGGGCATTAAAAACGGGTGGAACAGGAAATACAGCTGATTAAATACTGATTAGTTTCCTAGTTAGTCTTTCAATTTTGATTCCCACATGTTGAAACTAGATATTCATAACTCCCTAATTTTAAGAAATTAAACTTGATGGACAAGTTACAGACAGTTCTTCTGGTTCAGTTCATCTTCCACCATAATGGAAAGGTGAGACTGAAGAGGTGTCAATGCATTGTGATATAATCAAAACATTTATCTCAAACAGTTGAGAACAGTCTTTGAACTGTCTCTCTGTTGTAAAATGACAAAGCACAGACAAGTGTGTGCTTTAATAATGATGTCAACTAGTCTTTGAAGTTGAAGCTTGGGTGTGGGAATAACTACAGCCCCACTGAATAATTACATCCCCATCAAATACAAGTAATCCAAATTGTAAATAAAAAGTGTAAAAACAAAACTTTAAATGACTTTTATACTTATAATAGCCAAATTGCAAATCAGCCATTTTGCTTAATCCAACTAAAACAGGTTTACCTCAGGTGTGACGTCGAATTCAGACTTCTAAGTCTCACTGAATGCAATATTAGCTTGCTAGATGAGGTTTCTCAATCTGTGCAACACGTGTAATTAGAGATTCTTATGCTGCCTGTAGAGCTTAATATTGGTATTAAACATTTACAGGTACAAAATATTCGGTTGACTATCAATTTCAAAGGTCATGCATTCACATTCTGTATGACAACACATCTGACAGCTGAATGGTCTCAAACTGGCCTGGATGCACTTCATATGCAATTATTTTTAGCAGGTAAATCAGAACTCTAATAAAAATAAATACATAAAAAGAAAACTCTGACTCACCCATTTGGTTGCACAAGCAACCTGATTTCTCAGTAGTGAACCTGAAGAAAATCCGGGTTTGGAAGTTTGCAGGCAGTTTCTAACACACTCTGCTAGAGAGATGATTGCATTGCACAAAGTAAAACACCAAAAAGGCCCACGTCAAGTTATTTGTATTCATCTCCTTAGCAACTACCAGGGTGTGTAGACGTAACTGCATCATTGATGAGCCTCTTCCAGCAGCCAGTACTTCAAACACCCATCTGTGGACTCATTCCTCGAGCTCTGACCATCTACCTTTCATCCCAACAGTGAACACTGTATGTGGCTTTAGATTCTGGTTTAGATTCCGATTTTCTTGCATTTTGAAAACTAACATCTGTGTTAAAATGGCACATGCTGTTAAACTACAACCTTAAACATGCATGGTTTACAGTAACCCTGCATGTTTTTCCTGACTTATTTTGTTTTTATGACCATACACCAACTTTATTGTGTTGTTTTACATGTTACAGTATGCTTCTTTTTTTGGAAAACTAGAAATTTCTGAGATGTCTAGGATTCCATTGTTATTGCTTCTGGAGGCTTAGCAGTGAGATTAACACAAAATCCTTCCGTGTGCTTTCTAGTTTCACTGAAATAATTTAAAATGTGTAGGCCAACTTTGAAAGTTGAGAACCTTTTTCCAGTCTGTTGGAAACAAATATTGGAGCGTACATGGTAAATTTAACATCATGCAAGATGAACATGACAACAATAGACTCCTTTTTAGACCAACAATTCAAAGTTTCCTGACTGAGAAGTTAGCTTAAATGACATATGGATGCAATCTAACAATGTCAGGAACCTAACATTTTCAAGCCGTCTATTTTACTTTTTTCTAACTCCCAAGGCTGGAGTTTACTGCCCTGTATACAGACATGTACTCGCATACACACAAACGCTCTTTTACTCCTCTGTGTTTACAGTCTAAACAGAGTGGAACGGGAGAGTAAGTCTGTTTATTGTTTGTCTGTTCCTCTCTCTCCCTGTGTTCCTGGATGTTTACCTCTACAGAACAATAGAGTAGGCTGGAAAAAACCTGACCACGGAAAATCATAGCTGTGTGCATGTTCTTGCATCTATTGTATTTATGATTTCATTTTTATGTTCTCTAAATAGCAGGCAGCGTAGTCTGTAAAATACACCCCATCCACAAGATCAGATGAACTACTTCTTGTGGCTTATGCACTTTAACTCTCATTTCTTGCAATAATAGAACAATCAAGTCTAATTATCCAAAAACACAAACTATTTGGACTTAAATATATTTAATGAAACCAAAACACCAAGCAGAAAATTTTTATAATATAGAGTTGGGATTCATCACTACATTGATAAAGAGTGTATTTGACTATCATTGTGGCTATACCATGTAGATACCTATAGCTTCTGAAAGAGAAAAATATGACTCTTCCAGCTGAGCAGCATGGATCAGTCTCTCTCTGTGTGTGTGTGTGTGTGTGTGTGTGTGCAAGATCTGGGCCTCTCACCAGCCAACAGTTGGGCTACACGTCTCATGCAGACTTACCAACTGAGGCTAACATTTGTATTGTCCATCACTGAGCCACGAATGTAAATCTAGCTCTGAAAGCAAACAGCTATACATGAATCTATGTTCAATGCCTTGAGGGATCCCTTTGTGTCTATGTGGTATTATTTCTGTTTGAAAGCAAAGCAATCGATGTGTTACTCATAAATATTTCTTTGAGTAAAACAACTTTAGAAATTATTAAGTAAATTATTAATTCTCAGTGATTTTTCTGGAAGAGATGGAGTTTGCAACTTCCAGTGAGACAGCAACAGTTGCAGTAAAGCAATTTGTTTTGATAAATGACCAGATGTAGTGGCCATTGTTTCTCAAGCTGCAGTTTTAGCTACAATCCTCCTTTTTCTTTCAGTTTTGAAAATCAGAGTTGTGGACTTATCTAAGGTTTGCAGGGCCGTGTCCCGATATGACTACTTCCTGTGTTGTTAGCTGCAGCACCTTTAATCAGACAAAGTTTAATCTGTGGCTACAGCAGGTGGATGGGCTACGACCGAAAATGAAACGGGATTATTGTGGCATATACATTTAAAACAAAAACTCAAAACAGTTTGCTTGTTTCTTTCATTTCATCATCAGAAGAAAGCTTACAACATCGTGGGACATAGAAATTAAATCTGTAAGTTTAGAGTCCTTAGCAGGTTCTCAATCTTTAGTCCTCAAAGGCTTGTATCTTGCAGCTTTTAGAGGTTTCCCTGCTTCACCACATCTGAATTAATTAATCAAAAAATGGGTCAGGAGACAGAGTTTGCAGAACTTGATTATATGCTAGGAGCCAGACATTGAATGTCATTTAATCCAAGTATCGGGTCAAGTACACATCTAAAAGTTGTACATCATGGCAATCTCTTTTTTATTATCACATTATTATTGTTTTCCATCATTCATTATTTTTTTGGATAAACAGATACTTAATTTCTTCTTGGACAACCCCTCCAAATCTCTTCCTTCATTATCGGATACAAACATAGACATCTCAATATGTATAGCATCAACACAAGAGTTCTTGAGAACTCTTAGCGAGAACTTAGAGAGATCAACCAAAACCACTGAGCTGCTCCGGGTAAATGTCGAGCATTTTTCATAATGAAACCTCATCACAGCAAGAGAACAGAGAAACCGAGCACTGTGCCCATCCTCACTCTGGCCCTGTGCCAGGCTTGCTCCAGCAGAGGAAAAACAGAGAAAGGGAGGCTGCCGAGAGCGTGCGTGGATGTGTTTGTGTGTGAGACGGGGCAAACATTCCCCTGGCAGGATCCCCGGGACCCGGCGGAGGGCAGGGTTCAGCCGCTGAAGGAGAGGCTGCGTGCCCGGCAGTCAATTAGCAGCTCGCATTTACACAACAAATGGAGCTCCCACGGTTTTTCTAGCCCTCACACACATGCGTACACACACCACTCATGAGTGTATCCACTCAGCGCTCATCAGCGCACGCCGACACAAGGTCATAGAAAATAGGAGGGAGAGAGAGCGAGAGTGTGAGAGAGAAGAAGAGGCCAGCTATCTGCTGGAGTGGTACTCCACGACTACTAACTCGTTGGTTGTATCAGAAACACACGAAGCGATGATGTATGCTTAGAGCAAAAATCTGAATGGCTGAATTCTGAAGATGTGATGCAGACGGAGATACTTTTCAAGGAATGCATTCTTGAACTTTGAGTGACCTTTTCTGATGCAACTGCAAAGGCAGATATTTAAGACACAGCTGAGAGCCAAATATAATTGGCAAGCTGACAGTAAAAACTAACAACAATTGTAATGAGTAGTCATAATAGTCTTCTTTTGGTACACATGCTGGTTTAGAGTTCCTAAATGTGATAATTGTTGTGTAGTATTTGTTCTCCCAAAAATTGTTTAAAACAAAATTGAGTGGTGCAGTGCTCTACTTTTGTGGGGCTCATTAGACTTTGCCACGCTACAACCAAAAACCTGACTATGAATTGTGTACTCTTAAAAGTCTGAAATGTTGGCGTTCTTTGGCAGCAATCACCGCTGCAAGTCTGTCTTAGTTTTTAGTCCGAGTCTAGACAGTGAAATCTGCCCTTTTTTTTTTTTTTTTTGCACAAATGTTCTCCATGTAATATAGCTCTGAGGTTGAGGTACTTTACAATGTTGCCCCAGGTCTTCAATTTGAGTTTGGCTTGGAATTTGACTGGGCCACTGTAGCTTGAGATGGACAACATAGCATAATGGCTATGCTTTGATTCAAGCTCTGGCTTTATATTTGGGGTTGCTGCAAGATGAATCTCTGCCCCAGTTATCAGGTCTTTTGCAGTCTGTAGCAGATTTTCTTCCAGGATTGTTTTGAATTCAGATCCATTGGATTCCTGTTACTTCAGGCCAGCTTCCAGGTTTGTACAGGAGAAAGGCCTTCCCACACCATGATGCTGCCACCACCATGTATTGTAATGTGCATTAATTTCCTCCTATAAAATCACCTTTAAATAAACCATTCAGATGTTTTATCCACTGATATAACAATGGTTTGAACTTTAAAAAAGACAAATATAATAATTTACAAACAAGATTAAGTGAGATATATTTCTTTATGAAGTCTTAAATGCCACACAGATCAGAGAAAGAAGATAAATATACAGGCAAGACCTTTGACCATACACTTCATGCATCATTGTGAACTGGGAAGGTAGAGTGGAAAATAAAACGTTGAAAGGGAGGATGTGGGTTATTGCTAATAATGTGTGCATACACCTCTTTCCGAGAAGGTCAGCTCACTAAAATGCTCAATTCTTTGCCCAACATCCTCTGCATATTTTCAGCACATTTCCCTGCCTGTAGATCAATCTATCAATTATGAGTGAAAAGAGACCAGAGGTATGCTGCAAGAAGTGACCTGTGCCACAGAACAATCAACACCAACACATGTCTCTCTTTCTGTCCAAATCACTCTCCCTTTCCTCTCTCCCTCCAGCTGAGCTCCGAACAGGCCTTTAAATCACTCGGGCTGTGCCCTTTGATTGGTTGACCTCTCTGCATGATTAAACAGCCATTTTCATCAGGGCCTCCATGGGAGAGCAAGAAGGAGAGAGAGTCGCAGACAACGAATGTGACCGAGCTCAACAGAACAGGATTCCTTCATCCTCATGATGAGAGACTTTTGGGTAAAAAGATGGAAGAGACTGAAATGCAAGATGAGAAACCTCGTGTGAATTTCAACTTAAAATGCATATCGGAGCTTAGTCATGCATGTTAAAAACAGTTATCTCTAATAATTGTCGAAACCTAATTAAGTCAATGTCAATTCCAATGCATTTTTTACCCATATTGACACAAAACACAGAAAAAGTTCCAAGTACGTGAATACTGTTGCAGCGTACTGTACCTTTAACTGTTCATTCATCCTCCCAGGGTACTGTAGCTACACTCCAACTGAAAATATTTATTTCTGTGGATGCATAAAAATTTTACTATGAGTTAATGCATTTTAGTTAGTCTGGCTCAAAATTTAATAACCTGTGTTTATTATTTTGCCTCCTGGGAAGCAACACAATTACAGGCTGAGATTAAGTAAGAATCCATAAAGCTTGGAAAGCTAACAAGAAGTCAGAGTCTCGCTCCGTGTTGCTAGGATGAGCACACAGCGACAGCAATTTGCTGAACTCACCAAAGTAAGTGAGGAGTTTAATTTCCTCCTCTTCCCGGAAACCAAACCTCTCGTCCGATAAAGTTGCCACCCCCTTATAACATCTGTTCAGCTTCCAAGTAAATAAGAAAAAGCTGTAAATCGGGTATGGCAGGGTGCTGCAAGCAACAGCAGCTGTTCCAATGCTGCATTTAGACCTTAATTAAACTTTGAATCAGAGTGACTTATTTTTCCCCTCATTCCTCTTTCACCACTCTTCTCTACCTCACCGTGTCTTCCACACAAGAGCTTTTCTGTGCAACGGCATTTATTATTCTTTGGTGTGAGCTGCCTCGTTGCTGTTCTCAGTTAGCAAGTGCTGCCAAGTTCCCTCCCTCGTTTCTTGGCGGTCTTATTCTTTTCCCTCCGCTGCTTCTGGCAACGTTTTGTTCAGATTCCTCATTTTTCCCGCCCTTTACCAATTCTAAGCACTAAGGGCTTTTATATTAATGTAGCTACAAGCAGACAGGGAGATGGGCTGCTTTTGGAAGTGTCTGTGTGGTGGCCAAGTCTGAATGACGAGGTGTGGCTAAAACCAGCAAGAGCTGCGTTTTATAACCATGCTAAATGGCAAAGCCCTACACAAGAATGCCTGAATTCAGCTGAAACTAGTTTTTAAATGCGCTGTATTAAAGAACCCTTACTTTCAGACATTAAGTGGGACTTTCTGTTTTAGGTCAGTTAGGAATATCAGTATTTTTTTATGTATTTGCTAGAAATGCCTTTCAAACTGTCTGGATTCTGCCAAACACATCAGACTTTGGGTTTCCTTCCACAAACTTCTCACAATAGTTTGTTGGGATTTTGGCTCACTCCTCTTGACTGTACTGGTGAAACTGAGTCACATTTGTAGGCCGAATCACTCTTGCATACCTTTTCAGCTCCGATGAGACTGAGATCAGGGCTTTGTGATGGCAACTCCAACATTTAATCTGGTTTATCGTTCTGCTTTCAGACCACATCAGTCCAGGAGTCCACTGCAAATTATGACACGCTCTTACAAGCACCAACCAGCAACTTCACAAGGTCTTTTGCTTTTATTCAGGACTTGTTATTTAGTTTTAAAAAAAGGTGGACTTTCCAAAGGCTTGTCAAAGTTCACGATGGTCTTTCCTAGATCTTGGCTGATTGCTTTTGATTAAATCAGGATGATGAACAAGGAAAAAGTGTATGTGAGGGTTGCCCTAAAATATATCCACAGCTGTACCTAAAAAGTCTCACATCCCTTAAAACTTTTCCAATTAGTTTTAAGCCATGCAAATATTAGTCTAGTGTACTTCTGAATACGAAGAAACTAATAAAAACTGTCTTAAAAATAGTGCTCTCATTCTGTGATTTAGAAAATAAAAATAATTTTGTCAGAGTGAAACAAAGGTGTGTTTTGTCTTTTTATTCACACAGTATGTACTCCTCGAGTTTCAACTGTAAAGATATGAGTGAACGAAATGAAGTCTTCGAAACACTACAAGCTAAACACATTTTATATTGCTTCAAATGCCAGTACTATCCATCACATTTCTGAGGGCAGGGGGACTATTGGTGCATCCGAGGCTATGGCAAGCTGAAGCAAATAAGATCACAATGTATAACAGTGAAGAGCAGAGCTGATCATGCAGAACAGTCACATTCCTTCACATGCAAAGGGAACCAAGGAAATAGTGGATATCAGCGAGGAATGAAGGACTACTCTAAAAGAAAAGGACTTGCATAAGAAAGGACACGCCCCCCTGGTCGCACACATCAACACACCAGTCAGAAGTTACACACCCCATTTCATTCAAAATGCTGAATGGTATCGTAGACACATTCCTTCATGTTTGCTGGCTGCTTCGTCACATGTTCTGCTGCTTTATCTTCTCCCAGAAAGACTTGCTGTAGCAAAGATACCCTTCAGTTACCCAGTGTCTTCACGTGGGAACTGGCATGCTGCTGACCTCTGTGACAGCTCCTGGTAGGGAGAGTAGAGGCCAGGGCCAGAGGTCAGCGAGCACAACTGCTGTCATCATGGGACAGCAATGCGCAACTCGCACTCACACCCACCTAAATACCCCTCCCCCATGACGCAGTAGCAGACCGTTACCCCAGGCAGGGTAAAAAGCAACAAGAGAGCCCTGGCAATAAGACCTCCGCTGCCCCACTACACCTTTAAAGTAGGGATCAGTCTAACCTCTGACCTCCCTAAACCCATACCTCCTCCTTCCAGTTTGAGGCCCCCCGCTACCGCCTCTCATGCTCTTCTTCTATTTCTGGCTGCACCCCTCCCCACCCCCCAGTCTGCTTCTGAGGCCGGTCCACCATTGTCTGTCCCAAAGCACTTACTCCCAAAGCCGCCCCTCTCTGCTTGCCTTTACTCTGCAGGGGGTCGAGAAGGGCGAGACGACTTAAAAGCACCCCCAGGATTTCTTCCGTTGCAGAGTGGAGGTAGCCCAGGTCTGCTAAAAGAATTATCCCATGCAGCAGCTAATGTTCTGCACAACATGCTGTCGAGTGGTTTTTCCCTTAACAAGCTATGCAAGGGAGGAGACAGAGGGTAACTGGGTTTTATGGTCCGCATGCACATGTTTCCACTGAGGCAGGAGAAAAAAAAACAGAATCTTTCCGGGGCATCACTGAACTTGTTTCTAAAGTTATGGATTGTTACAAAATCACAAGGAAGGTGTAAGCAAACATTGAAACAGCAAAAGGCAAAATAAACTATTGAATTTCATTTAAATTACAGAAATTTTAAAAACAGTCATGCTAATAATCATGCTTTCACAATGTTTGCATAGGTTTACAGCCACTGATACTACTGTGTCAGTGTAGCACAGCGAAATAAAGCGAAGTCCCTTGTACATATGTCTGTGGTCGACATGCTATGCAGTGGCACAATGCCAGCACACAATGAAAGCCAGAGACGGTGAGCCACTCATCACTTCTCCCTCTTTAACCCTTTGAGAGGAGCACAAAGGAGAGCTAACACACTGGCTGAGGAAAGAGAAAGGGTCAGGAGAGGGAGGAGGTGTTGGAGATTTCATGCTGTTTCAGCACCAATTTAAAAGTTTCACACAATATTTTAATTTGGCTTGAGGGAACAGACACAGTAGAATCTGAAACTATGACTCACCTGACAAGAGATCCACAAGACAGTTTTGATGTCCGAAGTCCTTTGTTCAGTTTTTAGCTTATTGTACAATTCTAAGGGGTTAAACGCAATAGTTTACTATCAACTTTTAACAAAATTACAGATGTAAACAAGGAAGAAACCAAGAAAGTAAGGATGTAAAAGGAAAAAAATCTGACAGCAATAACGCGCTGTGGTCAGAACTGAAAACCGATAAATATTCCTCTATCTGTTGAGGTTCTAAGAAAAGAAAGTGCCTTTGCGACAGACTAACTGTGAAAAAGCGTCTAAAGATCCAGCTACACTGAAACAGTTTAATTTCAAACTCTGAAGTGCTCCCTAAAACTGTTCCCCAGACAGGTCCTATTTGACTCAGTCATAAAAATAGAAAATAAAAATTAAAAAAAACACATGGGCAATTTGAAATTATAATCTGAAGAAGCGAGAAGCTGGGATGCGTTTCAAAGAAATTCAGAGCAAAGATCTATTTTAAAAACCACAGCCTTCTGAAATGGATACAAAAAGACTTGATAGATACTCTAAAGTATGTTTTGTTTTTTTCTTTTCAAGGCTGCATCTATAAAAATGTCTACCAAAAACCTAACCAATGAAATACTAACTCTGGGAAGGTATTAATGAACAGTTATTGCCATCTGGTACACTAAATGCCTGTGCTGACATCAGTATGAACAGTTTATGAGCCATGGTGCATGCATGCATGTGTTACACAGATCCAACTCAAAATCCAATTAAAGATGTAAAAAAAAAAAAAAAAAAAAAAAAAAAAAAAAACACCAACCTGCATGGATTTGCACACAAACACCCAATACCAATCACTGCCTCAGGGCCAACGCCACCCTGCTGCTGACCTCTCTGCATTAAGTCACCCTTCCTTCCGCTAACATGGATGTTCCTGCTTTGTAGTCCACAACGCAGTCCACAGTAAAGGGGCCAAACAGGCAGCTAGCTGATTTATAGGCTAGCCCACAGCAATGCTTTCCCTGGGCAAGTGGCTCTCTTCAGAAGCCTGCCTTCTATTAGTCTTATTTACAGGGCTGGGGAGTACGGACAGCCTGAATTATTTAAGGTTCCCATTGGTAAACACAACAGGAACCTGGAGGGTATGCATACGCAAGACCAGGGAGGAGCAGGATGAAAGAAAAGAGTAAAAATGTAGGAGGTAGGGAGATTGGGAAGAATAAAGAAAGGGGGCAATTAAGAGGTGCAGCACCATAAACATTTATCACAACTATTAAATGCCCATATGTGGAGTTTTGTTTCATCCACCACATTGGGGAGGGCAACATTACACACTTCGCCACTCTGCCACAAATCCACTGCAGCAACATCCCATATACGGCCGTGCAGATCTGAAAGCGCACGGACGATCCTCGGCTTATCACCATGCAAATACATGCAAAGACAGACACCCACAGCATGCTGCCTCATCTCTCACACAGTGGTTCTCATTAACAAGCCAAACATGCCTGAAGATGCCGACAGACTCTAGCGAGCACGGTAAACAACCATCGGGCTTCCTCATCTAAACTTAGACCATCTCTACGAGAAAGACAGACAGAGAATCTCTGAGAAAAGCTTAAAAATAACATAGAGCGACTTGCGTAACGGCGTATTCAGCAGGACAGGTAGAATCACTAGACAGAGCATCCTTAAGTTTTTACCAATAAACACACTTGTTGAGAGAAATTTGCTGCATCTAATGTCACTTAGTATTAACCAGAAGCAAAATGGATGGAGTAACACACCACTGCACTCCCACCCCTTTCCAAAGCCACGTGTTGCCCTGGCTTACACCCTGAGCAGATAGCCCCACTAACTACATCAGTTAGCAGCTTGATAAACTTGTTTTACTGTTAAATAATGGGAAAAGGGTGACAGTGTTCATTCTGTGCAATGAACACTTGATAACTTTGCCTTGGCCCACATTTTAAATATTAAAATGAGAAATAAATGTTATTAATAACACAATTTTACCTTAAATAACTGATATTTTGTGTTATTTTAACAGAAGAATGTATGACTGTATCTTTCACTTCTAAACAAAAGTAATTCGGTCATGTTATGCATTTTTTTAAAATGTTTTGTGTAGAAAATCTTAAATTCTGTTTTGTCAGTCAAGATTTTCATACCATGAGAATCTCACACTGGTCTATGCAGCTACTTTGTACAGACTTGTGAACAAAAAGTGATTTGTCTCTCAATTTTCAAGACCAATTCTTAAAACTAAAAGAAAAAGGAGTTGAAACTGTACAAGAATTGACAAGACGATGGAGTTATGTAGTGTGGATTAGTTTGGGAGTAAAGATTTACTCCCGAGCTCGTTTCACAGCTCAGGAGTAAAATTAGACCAGAATAAAATGAGTGTATAGGTGTCATCTAATGTTACAGGAAGGAACTGTGGCTTCTCAATCGATAGTAGATTCAGACTCTTGTTCAAAAGAGGAAACACAACAAGAGAGGGCTTTTTTTTTTTTTTTTACATCCACATAAATCAGAGTTCCTGGCCGCCTGTCTGACTCAGTGTCTGAAGGGAGATGGATGGAATGCTGACAAGAGTATTAGCATGCTGGGGAGGAAACCACAGATGCTGAGGCTGTGCCCACGAGCTGCAGTGGCTGTGGGGTTTCCACACAAGGCCAGTGGGTCAGGAGAGGAACCAGATCTTAAGAGTGCCAATAGAACCCAATACGAGCTGCGGTGAGCTGAGGGTCAGATACAACGGACGAAAAATGTTTCTTTGGTTTGGATCAGAGCCCATTCCACAAATGAAATGTGGTTTGTTCTCGGCCACCAAGCTAATCAACAACAATTAAGACAAAAGGACAACTTCAATTCGGTTCTCCAAAAGACAAATGGGGACACTGCGGTAAAAACTTATTTCCAATTTGTAGCCACATTTATTGGATAATGTCAGATTTCTCACTTCAATTCGTCTTGTCGGAGTGGCCTTTTTAGTGCCTGCTTCAAAAAGCGTCTCCCATACCCGAGCAGCTGTCACTTTCAGCAGGCACCGAGGAGGACGGAAGCGGGGGAGGGGTCCCTTGAAGAAACTGTTAAAAGTGGGCGATAAAAATAAACTGGGAGAGAGGAGAAAATTAATTATACATAACAGACAGTTCACTTGGATGAGCACACGACAGAGGCACCAAAAAAAAAAGAAAAAGAAACTAAGGCTGCCTTCCTTAGAGACAAGAAGCAGCAAGACAGCTCAGCTCTGCCAAAGCTCTGGTCAAATTAATTTGGCGACAACTGAAGGGAGGGACGCAACAAGAATCTCTTTTTTAAAGGAGGTCAAGCCATTGAACAATGCACACTGAGCTTTAGTTTTTAAATTCTGCACACTTGTATTTACACAGAGTGCGTGGTTTAATACAGACAGTTTCCAGGGACCAAAATAAAGCTGCCAGTCCCTCAGACTACCTTTAAATTTGACTCTGATTGGCACTGAGGAGGGTTTGTGCTGCCGTCTCACCAGCGAATTCGCCTCTCAATATCATCAGTAATGCAGTGGCACTTTGCAGTTCAACCCCACCTACCGGCGTTCAATCCCAGTTTCTTATGTGGGCCAAGTGGAGGTCATTCCAATTTGAGCAGTCAGTCAAGACGGACCTGCCAGGTATTGGGGAGTGAGTTTATTATATATTAGTGCTCGTCGGATGGATAGACATTGATACCGTAAGAGGCGTGTGTAGAACGGGGTTTTCAGGTAGAGCTCTAACTGCTGTTTCATCTTTAGAGCTTTTAATATTCCTGCCGTTGTGTGGCTCCTCGCCTCGGGGCTCCAAGCAAAAACCCAGAGAGACTAAGAGAAATGCTCAGACAGAAGATTGAAAAATCACACTGCAGAGGAAGAGGTGGGACTCAGGTGTCAGAAGCACCAGGCTTCTGCACAGATTTCCACATAATAATTGTAATGCTTTCTCTGACTCAAATTTCTCAACGTAACTTTAGTGATTTTAAAGCAATTTATGCCAAATACTTCTACAGAGGTCAAGATTTGACCTCATATCTGAATGTGAAAAATGTTAAATTTTTTGAATTTTCTAAGACAGTATAGGAGGTCTTTAGACAAAAAAAAAAAAAAAAAATTGAAGAAGATCAAAGAAAAATAAAAGGATGTAGACTGATGCACAACAAAAGTAAACTCGTACCAACATGCCACTCTAGCCATAACCTCTTTAGGATGACTGACACAAATGAAAACTTATGTAATAAAAACAAGCCATCTTCACCGGCTATTATATGACAACAGCTATTACATTACAGCAGCAGTGAGCCAAGAAAGTGCTCAAGCATTGCGGAGAGTCTTAGGACTACAGCATACCAAGCCGTCTCTGACCCAACCGCTACGTCTGTTAGAGAGGAGATCCTCTTTCAGGATGATAAATGCTTCCTCAATGAGCACCAATCTGAAAAGCAACGATGGGACAGACGCTGGCAAACTACGAAGACCAATTATCCCGGCAAGAACATCCTGGAAAACCGGTTGTACACAGAGACGCACACACACAAAAAACTGAGGGTCCTTAATCTGCCAAGGTGTCTGGAGAGCAAATGAAAGGCAGGAAGGTATAAGCCTTGCATGTGCAGGGTGGATATATCTCTGCAAGGAAGACAATTGAACAATGACGCATTTTCGAGTGGGTTTGCATGTGAAAAACAGAGAGACAGACTGGAAAAATTAAACATGATGGCAGGAGGAGAGTAAAATGAAGAGGGAAGAGGTAGACCACACTGACAGCGGGAGAGGGTGAGGCAAAAAAGTGAAAGGAAAAAGAATGTGAGCAGGAAGAGAAGCAGAAGAGCATAGGCATGAGAGGGAAGGCGAGAAGAGGAAATGCCTGAAGATGAGGTTGGTTCAAAATGTCAAACAGTAAGGAAACTAGAAAATGAGCACACAAAGGAGACACTACACACTGCATGTGGTACCACTCCATAAAGAGGTCTGTAAGGACATTTTTCCAATCAAGCTGTAAAAATCTGTCTAGTGCCTGCAGGAAATTCATTTAAATTCTCATTGGCCAAACTCCTTTATCAATACAAGCACTAGCAGCACTACTGGAAAATATTAACGACCAGTTTGATTGTGTGCCCAGTGCAACTCCGTTTTTCACTTCAACAAACCCCTTGCTGCTCTAGTCATCCACCAACAATCTAATCAGACCTGCCGACTGAAAGGTCCATAGGAATGCAACGCAGGGAGAAGCCACACAAAGGCAGGGCCAGAGGGGTGCAAAGTGCACGTCAGCTCAAATTCCAGAGTTTGGACATCACCGATTCACTCTTAACAACACTGCAGCCGGGCAGACCGGATAGCGCTACCTCCTAAAACTCCTGACAGCAACAGCCCTTTGTGGCGCAGATCTGTATCATAATTAGGGACGATTGAGGCAAATTGCTTGTAATGTTCTGGCTGGGTTGCCAGCTTTTATGCAGAAACGCCATGCAAGATGACACTTTAGGGAAGCAAAAATGATTTACAAACATCTTTTGACTTACACAGGAAACGTTTTGCACAACCTTTAAGCAAACAACACTAACCTCCCAGAGCGTTTGGGACAGAGTGTGAACGCTGGTATTTAGGCTGCAGCAATCTGATTGTGTGGACAAGCCTGAACATGTTCACATATTATTATCCTTATTACAACCTGACAATTACTCTGGCATTCTTTCTAACAACAGAAGATCACAGGTTATTCTTCATTTCAACCAGACTTATTTAGGCTGAACAACAAAAAAACAGAAAAAAGAAAATGAGTTATTCTTAAAGAAATTGCATAAAATGTGCAACTCATGTACTGCAAAAATTATCTTGGATATCTCATAGTTAATATAAGTGTCTACATACTCCTGAGAATACACACCTGGGCTGATTGCTGTTTTGCTAACAACAGCCACACTGATTCCCTACATCAAGCGCTGAAGGCAGATTACAATAACTTCAAATAATTTTGTCCTTTATCAAAACAGCAAACTGGCTTCTCCCTCACACAACTAGTATGACATCACATAAAGTCCCACTATAAATAATTAACTCACCAGAACACCAAGAACTATAGATTGAAGCTTCATAAGAAAAACACTGGTGCATCTGAAGTTTATACAACTGCCTCTCTTTTCCACCAGCCCGACATTAATAGAAATGCTGTTTGTTTTGACAAAACAGGTTCACCACAGTCCCGTTGTGTGGTTGGCGAAATGTCTCTTTACCTGCAGCTGGACGCCACCTCTTAAGCAAACACTCCAGTCACAGTTCAAGTCCCACAACATTTACATTTGAATGCAGGTCCTTTAAATTTAACTGAGGGAGGCTACTGCTCAGCCTCTCCGATCATCACTGTATCTTTGATTGGACAGATTATATCTGTAACAATCAATTCTATTTAATAGTTATTACTGATTTTGATACACAGATTTAGTACGGAATAAATGCAGTTGAATTTGAAAGTATGACAAGTTGGCGCTAGCTGGTTATTAGTCTGGCTATCTGCCCTGCAAAAACCGCAGTACCTTAAGATGAGGGGAATGCAGGGAATATTTTTCAAGCACCTGAAGTTGTCTTTCTGGGTAGCCTTTGAAATGTGTGGGAAATGTTCTTAAACTAGCTGACCAGCAATGCACAGCAACCTTTGGGAGAGAGGCTACATCACCTGCAGCCTCTCTCAGGTAGGTTGCTGGGTATGCTGCAACAAAAACAACTGGCTTGCGGATTGTGACATATCTGTGGCGACCGGAAATGTTCCCACATGTTTTAAAAAGGGGGAATTGCAGTAGTTGTCTTGCAACCAGCTGATTGCCAGTGCACAGCAACAGGTTGGGGAGGGGCAGCACTGCGCCTCTCTATGTCTCAGACAGCAGGAGAAAGCTCAGGTGACTAACAAGTTTTAAAATCTCATCAAAAAGGATTTCAAGCTATAACAGGTTGAAAAATAATCTGAGCAAATTCTGAAACCATAAACCCTTTACACTGGCTATACTTGCCTGTCCACCGGTGCTGGAAGGAAGAAAATATATAAAAACACTGTAGGACTTATGCATTAATTTTTAAGGACAGCTGCAGAGATTTTTGTAGATAAGCTGCACTCTGGCCCCAGTCATCCACCTCTTCCTGTCTCTCTCGCTCTCTCTTCCCCTCTCTCTCCCTCTCAAAAAGAGATACATTTATATTTAACCATCTGCTAATGTGATACAACAGATGAATTCAAACAGCGTGCAGGGGGTCGAGGTGTGACGACTAATTTGGTTAACAAGTATTTGATTTTAAAACACACACACACCCAAATGAGGAGAATCCGATAGCGCAATGAGAGCATTTTCAATAGCTGACAACCAATGCGCACTCAAACACACCCACAGACAGCCCTCGCCTCTCACTCCATCCTTGCTCTGCTCAGAAATTGTGGGGGGGGGATTCAATTGCTGTCGAATAACAAAGCCCGCAAATTGCCTCTCATTCGTTAGCAGATTAACGCTCTTTTCACATCGCACAAACACGATTTCTAATTATTTCAAAGCTAATAAGGGGCATTGATTTTTTTTTTCCCCCTGTTCCTCCCCTTAAGGAATCTAACCCAACTCCTCCCAGAGGTCTATTTAAAAAGCAAGTGTTCAGGAAATGAAATAAATAGCAACGCATAAGGAGAATATGTATCCAAGAAACTTTTAAGTGTCAAGCTATGAATACCTGTAATTATGTATAAGGGTGGTTGGTTGCGGTGGCATTCCTCCTCCTTCCTATGAGGAGAAGCGACAGCAAGACGCACCCCGAGCAACCAAAACATCGATCCCTGAGGCTTGTTTTATTTCTAAAAGGTTTTAAACAAAGATCTAATTTTAACTGCAGCCGGTCAGAAACTTAGCGCCCACTGCACCAAAGCAGAGCGTACGAAGGAGGAAAAACACCCAGCAGATAGTAGTTTCTGCGCCAGGTGTTTTACCCGAGGTCATTAAAAATGTTCAAATCAACCAAGACGCCTAAACAACTTGTTTCTGTGCGGATTCAATCCGAAACGTTCTGCACAAACCTCCGAACACTCTCTTCACCTCCACCGGTCCCGGTTTTTCCACAGCTCTCCTCCAACTCGTACAGGGAACCAGTCCCCGAGAGTCGGAGAGAAACACGGGGACAAAAACTCGCCACACGAATCAACAGCAAAATGTAGAGAAAACAAAAAAAAGGGAAGAAAATCATAACCTCAAAATTTCCACCTAGAACTCCAGCTTGTTCTACGCGAGAATAGATCCCCTCGCGCCGGGTACTTACGGGTTCAAGTGATCCTAAGGGCTGATATCCCCGCCATGGTTTTAAATTCCACAACTTGGGCACATTTCCACGCTGGTCACACGGAGTGGCGGCGGCGGTGGTGCTCTCTGTCCGACGGCTCCCCTGCGTGTGAATGGAGAGGAGAGGAATGCAGCCCGTGGTCCGGGAGGAGGGAGGAGAAAGCGCACTGCCTACCGCTGCAGTACTCTACACATCCTTTAGAGGGCTTCACAGCACAACTTGTCAACACTTCCGAGGATCTTTATGCTACAATCGCAAACTTCACTGTATTGTAATGGGATTTGGGGCGATAGGCCAACACATTGTAGCCAATAACAATTTTTTTTACAAGTGAATATCTAAATGAGGTGTAGCTAATTTAATCTTAGGATAAATAAAGTGATTCTGTGTAGCATGGTAAGGTTTATTAGAGGCAAAGGGTGAAAGTTTGAGAGAAATAAGAAGCAGGACTATCTTAACTCTACAACTATTTCTCATGCACTCCAGGAATCTGGACTTGGGGCCTATCATCCACATGCCCCACAAGACCAGAAAAATGTGTTCTCTCTCCCAGAGTTACAAGAACACAATTTCATCATTCTCTTCCTGCAGCTTCTGGAGTTCTTGTAGCTTGTTGTCATAACTGGGGCAGAACTTTTTCCTGTGT
Source organism: Gambusia affinis (assembly GCF_019740435.1). Lineage (NCBI taxonomy): Eukaryota > Metazoa > Chordata > Actinopteri > Cyprinodontiformes > Poeciliidae > Gambusia > Gambusia affinis. The sequence continues at coordinate 16,150,862 of NC_057874.1, read as the reverse complement.
GACGTCAGAGAAAAATTAAGTTGGTGAGCTGCAGTGGCAAAGACTTGTGAAAATTTCATAGGATTTCTGCACTCAAGTTCTGGAAATTATCCAACATCATGATCAAAAGGTATATAGTCGCCTTCTTCTTGGCAAAGAAAGCCAAAAAAAAAAACAACAAAAAAAATGTGTGCACTTTGGCACAAGTCATGTAGGGGATACAGAAGATATGAGGAGGAAGCTGCTCTGGTCAGACCAGGCCAGCCTTTTGGTTTACATACAAAAAACACAAAGTGTACCTGGAAACTAATTCTAGACATCACCTCCATGCTGATACAGGGTGGTGGCGGCATCATGCTGTGGGGATCCCTTTCCTTCACAGGTACATGAAAGGTAGACAAATGGAAGAGAAAATGGAATCCTATTCCTTTCAACTTTCCATTGAGATAATGACATACCACATATACTCACACACACGCACACTCACACATGTATGGGATTCAACCCATCATAGTTATTGAGCTGACACTGTTTCAAAGCCACAGTGGGGAAGCTACGAGCTCCGTGTCTGTTGAGTAGCTAACATTGTTTATCGGTTAGCATTAAAATAACAAATTAACAGTTTAGACAACATCATTAGGACTGTTCTGATAAATGTGAGATTTTTAGCAGCGTTAGGAATTGCTTTTTTGTTTTAAATAAAAGTAATTTGATGATTATTTGACCTTTAATTGCTTTTATGTGAAATGGTTTGTTCAATGAGGATCATAATACAATGATTTTCAATGTCATAATATTATGACATAAACATAAACATGACAGAACACAAAACACTGCAATTTTTGTTTTTTTGCATTTTCTTTTTCGTATCAGATATTCACTACAGCCAGAGGCACTTCTGATCTGTTTACAGTAACTGTTTCACATAGAAAGATCATTAGTGGTGTACCACCCCCTCGCTCCCTTCCCAGTGCAAACATAGTGCTGACTTGAAGATTTATAAAATAAAAGAACTGTCAATTTGTAAAAGCATAGTTCTATCTCTTGTGTAGGGTGTAAGTAAAAACATGTTAGCACTTTTCTACTTGACACCAATAATAAACTGATGAGCCGTTATTTAGAGGTGATTTAGTTTCCGTCACGTTGGATTTTGATCCTCAGCAGATTTCAGCAGTTTAAATGCTCTGTGAATAGAGCCCTGCTATGTTAGTGTATGTCTTTGCAGTGAGGAAGCTTTTGGGATAAGTGAGTTATTCAAACAGGCAGCTCGGGTTACCAATTGCACTCAAGAGAGCAGAGAGCAAGATCTGGCTCTAACCACACCACCTGGCCTCATATGCGCAGTGTATGTGTGATAAAGAAAGAGACAGAAAAAGAGAGAGAGAGAGAAAGAGAGAATACATGGATTCAAAAGGTAGGTGGAATGTGAGTTTTTGATTGAGAATGATAAGGACATTTGTGTGTTTTGCGTGAATAAAAGACCAGATGAATTTCAGCACTTCGTAGAAAATTTCCCCTGGGTGAGTGCCACAACCCAGCTTTGAGCTCTTTCCCAAACCCTACTGTCTGTCTTTAGAATTGATTAGTTTGGTCATAGTAATACTAAAAGATTAGTCTCACTTACCACGTGAAAGGCCCCTGGACAAAACAGTCCTCCATCTAACGCTTAAACACTAACACATTGATTAGCTTTGGGTTACTGCGGCTCACATCCTTTCAGCTCACTTCAGGCTTTGCACCATTATCATGGGAAGAATTGATAAATTATGAAGTACAATGGTAGCCTTATGAAAACTGGGATCAAAAGACAGCCTGCAATATGAATTGTCACTTCCTTTTCATAACTCAGACATGTAAAACTCGAATGATAAAACAGTCCAAATGAAGGTGCAGCTTCAGTATTCTTACCTACAGCATGCAACCAAAAGTTCTTTTGTCTACAGTGCTCAGTGATGCTTTTCCAAATGAGCCAGATTAATCTTAGCTGTCATGATTTCACTAGGCAGTGCACAAGCTGAGCAGCTTGCGCTGAAAGCAATGAGAATATTAAATAAATTTATGCATTGCTGCTGTTTGCTCTCAATTTGCTATTTTTATTTTTTTTTTTCAAATTCATGCACTATTAATGGGTCAGTGTTTGGCAAGAAGAACAAACATTTTAAGGGAATGGAGAAGACACAAGAGCTGACTGATCATGGAGTGGGGAGAGAGAGTCGCCCTTGTCCTTGAAAGTACACAAACAATGCTCCGAAGTGGAGTAGCACAGATTCAAATACAGTTATTTGAAATGACAGTCTGGCATGCTTCGACGAGAGAAGAAAAATGTTGTGGAAAGAATGGCATAAGTCCTAATTGCAGCTTACCCCGGCATTAAAGCGTCATGGCAAACAGAAAGTAGAATGTGCTCTGTCAAGTGGAGGAAAGAACTGAAGGTCTTGACATACAAAATGCTGTATGATTAAACACTAACACTAACCTTAGTCTTTAAAGGTCCTACATGGTTGGCCAGAAGTGCTAAAATCAGTTCCCAATGCCACAGTTGCAAAAATGTCATAACTCTGTTGTCAGGCTCATGTGTTCTACCCCTTCTTTTAACAACCTCATTGGTGAACGTTTTGCTTTCCCCTGCATACAAAACTACAGTGTGAGTGGTCAGAGTTTTGTGGGAATGTTTGTCAGTAAAAAGCTCCAACAAAAAACAGCCAATTTTTCACCCAGATACCAGAATGGACCATTTTAAGGAGCAAGCGGGTAAGGCCGTAAGGAAGTACGCACTGTTGGATCAAAACACTGACTAAGCATCACCTGAACGCTTAGTCAAGACCTGTGTGATCTTTTGCAATGTGACAACTGGTGAAAACCCTTGCAAGACACCATATGTATGAAAGAGTGCATAAAATTCTGCTAAGATAGGATCTGTTTGCAGTACAATGTGATCAAGAGATACAGAAATAGAACTGAATAAACTGACAATACCTTGAGTTCTCAGTCTTTCCTGACAAAAAGGTAACATACTGTAATCTTATTCTTTTGACAGGGTTATTTTTAAAGCACTTAATGAAGTTACTGTCAAAACTGCATTTTTCTTCCTTAAGAGCCATGAAAACATCTGATCTGCATCAATTAAAGGAAGATAATCTGATTTGAGCCGGCGGGTGAAGTGCAAGTTTGCTGGCTTTATAACCTGAGGTCCAAGAGCTCCAGCTAAACAGGTAACGAGCCATTAATGGGCTAACAATGGCAACCAGAAAGTGGTAAAGATACCATGTGGCTGAACTTCTCTGATCTGTTTATGTAGTTGCTTTAAACCCATTTTTGCTCATAGTATCCTTATTTTTTGGATATGCTAAAATCAGACTAGGAGAAACTAAACTAGTAATCCCATTTTTGCTGCAACTAAAGGCTAGTCCAATTAATATGACCAAAAGCATTTATTTCCGAGGGTCACACATCTTAATATAGCAATTGTTTCACTCAGAAATTTGAAGTTTGCTTCCAGATTTATTTCTCTTACTAATCCATTCACCATGATAAGGTGTTATTAATTTGAACAAATCCTCATTTACAATGTATAAAGGTTGCCCAAAACAAACCATTGTTTGAATCACAAAATTGCTGCCATTTTTCAAATCTTGTTTTGATACACCAGTGGTGTCTTTTTAAAGATCTTTTAGTGAGACCAGTTATTTTATTGCTTACACCATTAATGCATTAAAACCTCTTGATACAGTATCTGAACCAAACTACTAGGTTCTGGTTTTAAAAAATATATGTTGGTAGTTGGTGGTAAGATATAGAACAAAGGCCTGTTTTACATCGGAAAGTAATGCAGGTAGGTAGTAAATAAAGTCCATCTTAACTTAATTCCATCATTGTCCTTTCACTGCACAATTGTATACTTAAAACTAGTACTGGTACATTGCAAAAAAAATCCAACACAATACATTGAAGTTTGTCATTGTAAGGAGACCAAGAAACATGATTACTTTTGCTCTGTATTCAAAATATTACATCAAATGTTCAATCATTTTCTGAGGTATGGGCGTACAGACACTAATCAAACTGCTACATAAAGAGACATCAAGAATATCATTAGAAAATTGAGTATCCTGGATTAGGTGGAGGTTAGTGTATTTATTTTTTGCAGCATTATGCATAAGTTCCCCATTTGAAATCGCAATGTCTTTTCTAAATTAATATGAGTTAAACATATTTCCTCCATTATTATTAATTCAGGAGAGCTTTCACTTGTTGAAAAGCTTATGAGACTCAGGAGAGTTGTTCTTTGAATTGCTGCAACCTTATAGGCAAGCTCATTGGCTGTGATTTAGTGTGCATCTTTTCATAGACCTCCATTATCAATTAACTGTAAGTGCACACCACTGGGAATATCCTCAGTCGCGTTTGTCCGCCGCATTAACATCTATCCATGAATCACATGTCTGTGCTGCTTTTCTGCTGAATGTTCTCCTCTGGGCATCAATCTGTCATACACTGAAGGAGAAATACTAGTAAGTTAATAATTTGCAGCTGGCTGCATAACGTTTTAGGCTCTCACAAATCTGATTAACAGTTGAGTTCATGGTGAATGAGAGCTAGGCCTGGAGACTGATTTCTCTAATTAGGAATGCTGCAGAAGAGTTTGACCACCATGAAAATATAGGAAACCTGAAGTGACGATAATGATTTGCGATCCTTCCTTTGATGGACCTCATTAGGTGGTAAATTGATAAGCTAACGGTCTGCTGTAACCTTTAAAATACCTCAGGACGTCTGTGGAAAACAGATATTCGCTATCTGACATAGCAATCAATTTGCTATCAAGTCAATTAGGGAGAAAAGTTTTATGAAGCATATAAGTGAAATAGAAAACAAGAAGTGCTTTGATCATACATTGATAGATTAGAAAAGCACATCTTAAGCAACACATTTTAAATGCATTGCTCTTTACTTCAAGTTTCATCTTCTTTGCAACTTTATCTCTGACTTGTCTACTGTCTACTCCATGTTTTTCAATGTTGTCTAACAAACATCATGCCTTCTTCTACAAAAAGGCAGTAACTACTTAAAGGTAACCCTGAGGGAAGCTAGTTGCAAATTATTTTATTTAGCTACATTAAAATAAAAGGGGGGATGGGGGTGTCTATACATGCCACTATGCAATATTTTAATTCATGAAAAATGTTAAAACCTGTTTCATTTTACTTCCAGTTGACAGCAATGCTCTTTGTGTTTGTCTCTCAAATAAAATCTCCACAAAACACAGAGTTTATGCTTGTAAAGTGAGAAAATGTGGGAAAACGTTTTAGTGTAGGGACCTTTCAAGGCACCGTGTAATGGGCAGAAATTTTGAAAGATAGGTCATCATAATTAAAATCTAGGTGAGTCAAACTAGACCTAATTAGTTACAAACAGCCTCTGTGTGTCATGGCTCAGCTGCCTTCAAACACAGAATATGGCCTTTCTCCACCGGCTTCTGATGTGCTCGCCTTGGGATGTTCAGTACAGGGAGAATGGCAAACAAGGCGTTTGATTAAACACTGCCACTTCCCCCCACGATCAAAAATGCGGCCCCTTTTGATATTGGATTTTTTTCTTCCTCTTTAGTATTACAGTGCAAGAGATACAGGACAATGTAAGGACAAATGTAAACAGATGAAAAAGGGAGCTTTGAGGCTGTTAAGCTTTTCATGTGTCCTCTAGGAGTTCGGCTCTGCTAAATTCTCAGACTTGCATTAGGAAAATTGTCGTGAAAATTGAATAAAATGACAGAACACAATATAACTAAAGCGAGCCACACTGGAATCTTGTAATGACGTAAATTGGATGTAAAACTGACCTCAGAGACCTGTTCAAACCTTGTGAGTACAAAGCTAACAGCTAAGATATAGAGCAGAGCATTCAGAGAAAACATCAAGGGTAAAGTTGTGTTCCTTTTTTCTTTACACAGAAGTACATTCTGATTTACAGTCAAACTGAATGAAATATTCCTTTGTTGGGGCCTGCCCATAGCAATGCATAAGGAGAGCAGTGACTGACTTGCGAAGCAAGTCAGTCACTGCCTCCATGCATTGCATGGCAGGCACCTATTGTTCTACACCCAATAGAATGCCTCTTTATTGGGGCCTGCCCATAGCAATGCATAAGGAGAGCAGTGACTGACTTGCGAAGCAAGTCAGTCACTGCCTCCATGCATTGCATGGCAGGCACCTATTGTTCTACACCCAATAGAATGTTTCTTTAATACGTATTATTTATTATTCTTCCGTTACCGTTAATGCGGCACGTGCTCGCTCACGAGCCCACCCACAAAAGTGGTATCAAAAGCGTGCGGCTCGTTCCGGAGGAGCTATTACTTTTTGGGATTTGGAGTTACCATGGCGGCGTAAAAAGCAAAAACGACCCCAAAATCACTAACTTGAGCTCACCAGGTGCATCTCTCGTCGTCAAGGGGCGAGGCAACCAGTAAATCCTGAAAATACCCTATTTTTGAGGATTTTCTGTGTAAATCATAACTTTATGTAGAAAGCATATTCAAACTTCATTTTGTAGATCGTCCGTGATCTCTTTTAAAGTGAAGACAGCACGTCAATATGTATTATGGTTTGTCCACAACTTCTTTCTAAGCGACCCAAAGTTTTTGATTTTGGAAAAATCAGAGTGTGAAGGCGCTCCGCTAGAGTGAGAGTCAGAGCGACATTTTGACCCCAAATCATTTTTAACTCGCCCTCACGCTCACAAATATTGCATGATTGGTATCAAACTTGGTCATGACATTGATCGCGTGCCTGCTCCGGTCAAATGTTTTCAAAAATTATCTAAGCGCTTACAGTTTTCTCTCCAGGTGCTTCAGAGCAAAGTCATGCGCCAGGGTAGCAGACAGATCTCACTGATTCACTTCCATGTATTTCTGAAAAATTTCAGACCTTGGCACACACTTTTTTTATCTCATTGCTGTTAATACTGTGAGTGAGGTAGAGATATGAATGGCGGGACTATGTGAGGCGACAAATAGCCCTCTCATATGCTTCAAGCGGTTTTCGAATATGTATTACGGTTCCCGAGCAGGAAACAGTTGTTTGCAATGCTTTTTTTAGTCAAACTGGCTGGCTCAAACAGAGAATTGTCTCCCCCTGGATGTCTCACTCACAGCTGGAAGAGAGGATTATTTACCATGGCAACGGAACCCAGAGCAGGGAGAGCTGCTGAGGACTACAAATACGCATCACTGTCGTTGAACTAGTAGTTCAGTTAAAACAGAGGAGGACTGAGCTGGCCTTTAGAACAACTTGCTGCTATGGGCTGTATATAACTCATTTAACCCTGTCACTGTTACACATGGGATGAGTCTAGCCCTTTGAAATGAAGCTTACTGAAAATTTCAAAATAAAAGCCCTTGAAAATTTTTACATCAGGTCATTGCTTTTTTGAGCGTTATATGACTGATTTAATCCAATGACTGTTACACATGGGATGACTTTGACCCTTTCAAATGAAGCTTAACAAAAATTTCAAAATAAGCACATTAGCATTTTACTGCCCCCATTAACTTTAGCACATTAGCATTTTACTGCCCCCATTAACTTTAGCATATTAGCATTTTACTGCCCCCCCTAGTGCACCGCCTATGGCTGTGCAATAAGATCAGTTTGCATAATTTTTTTTCTCTCAGGTTGCGCAGCAAGACAGTGCATTACCTTTAGCACTGACATTAGCATTTCACTGTCCCCCACTAGTGGGGGCTAATAGTATTGCACCCTCTATGGCGGTGCAATAATATTTGTCTGCAATATCTTTTCCTCTTATTTTTAATGCGGCTCGTACCGCTGCGAGCCCACCCACAAAAGTGGTATCAAAACGTGCGGCTCGTTCCTGGGAAGGGAGCTATTACTTTTATTGGGAATCGGACTTACGATGGCGATGTAAAAAGCGAAAAACGAGCAAAATTTCCAACTGCCGAAACGCAGAGCATAACTGACACCAACTGCCGCTTTTTTAGAGTGAGAATTTAAGAGGATTTCTGAACCCAAAACAATTTTGAAATCGCCATCACGCCCACAAATATCGCCCTATCGATATCAAACTCGGTCATGACATTGATACGCGTGCCTGCTCCGGTAAAATGTGTTCGATATTTCTCTAGCATGTACGGTTTTCTGTCAAGGTGCTTCAGAGTGAAATCATGGGACAGGGTAACTGACGCTCTCCCTGATTCACTTCCATGTATTTCTGAAAAGTTTCTGCACAATTTTTTGTCTCATCACTGCAATTACTGTGAATGAGGTAAAAATATGAATTGCGGTACTATCGGAGAAGACAAATAGCCCTCTTATACGCTTCAAACGGTTTTTGAATATGTATTACGGTTCCTGAACGGCAAAGGTTTGTTCGGAGTGCTTTTTCCATATTAATTGGCTGGGTGTCTCACAAAGATAGAATTTTTTCTCCCCCTTTCTGTCTCAAACACACATGACAGTTAGCAGCTGATCCATTACCATAGCAACGGAACACATGAGGCCAGAGCAGCTGATTCATGGGAGGACACTCTGGAATGAGCTGGCCTTTATAACTACTTGTGTTTTGGGCATTTTATAACTGATTTTAACAAACCATTCTTACACATAGGATTAGTGTGTAATTTTTAAATAAAGCTTAATGGAAATTTCCCAATAAAAGCCCCAATATCTCTGTCAGGTGAGTGCAGCCTGCCTATATTATCTTTTCCTCTCAGGTTATGGCACTGGCTTGCGCAGCAAGCAAGTGCAATAACCTAATGATAATAAATAGGACTATGAGAACACCATATCTGTAGTTCTAACTAACACTCAGTTAAAACAGAGCTTCCAATTAGAACTACTGGCTGTTTAGGCCAGTAAATAAGAGATTTAACTCAAACACTGTTAGCCATTGGATTAGTGTGGGCATTTAATATGAAGCTTATGTTTATATTTCAAAATAAAAGCCTTCTTATTTCCCTCAGGTTAATGCATCGCCGCAAGGCGATGCAATAATATTAGAATGCTTTATATTCTTCTCTCAGGTTAGGGATCTGCCTTGCGCAGCAAGGCAGATCATTAAGATAAGATTTTTACCTTAAATAAACTATTAGCTATTTTACTTACTTATTAGTCATTTTAAATATACTGAATGGAGTAAGTCAATTACAGAAAACATTCTAATGATACCCCAAATGCTATTGGCAACAATTAGGTAAAGATGTGTTTGGCCTGCTTTGATCAGAAAAACTAACTGCTTCAAACTATTAGGATTCCATCTCTCCCTGTGTGTTTCACTCTCATGACAGTTGAGCTGCTCTTTAGAACTACAAAGACTGAAGGTTAGAACTACAACATGGTGGAACTGTCAGTTACTACAGAGGAGGAATGAGCTGGCCTTTAGAACTACTTGTGTTTTGAGCATTATAGAACCGATTTAACACATTCACTGTTACACATGGGATTAGTTTGACCATTTCTTATGATGCTTACTGAAAATTTCAAAATAAAAGCCTTGGCAAATTTTACATCATATATTTGCTCATTTTTGCTTGACGTGATTGGTTTATCCAAAGCACTCTTAGACACTGGATTAGTGTGGGCATTTAATATGAAGCTTACTGCAAATTTCAAAATAAAAGCCTCAATATGCCCCTCTGAATAGTGCACCGCCATAGGCGATGCAATGATATCATTCTGCATTATCTGGTTCTCTCAGGTTAGGGAGCTGCCTTGCGTAGCAAGGCAGTTCATTAGCATTAGCCTTTTAGCTTAAATAAGCTATTACCTATTTTTCTTACTTATCTGCCATGTTTAGTATTCTGAAGGAATTAAGTAAATTACAGAGAACATTCTAATAATATCCCCCATGCTACAGAGAGCATTCAAGCTAACATTAGCATATTTGCTAATTTTAGCTAATACACTTACTTTATCATACTGAATGGTGCATGTCCAGTTTACTTAACATTATTGTGATTCTATTGATTCTATTGATTACATTGCAGCTTTCTTTAGCATTGATGCTAATTCTTAGCATCAGAACGCTGGGTCCAAACCGACGGGCACACTTTGGCAGGCCCCAGTTAAATTTCTTCAGGAATTTTCTAGTTATTTATTTTTCTTCCGTCTCCGTTAATGCGGCTCGTACCGCTGCGAGCCCACCCACAAAAGTGGTATCAAAACGTGCGGCTCGAACCCGGCATTGGAGCTATTACTTTTGGTGGGATTTGGAGTTACCATGGCGACGTAAAAAGCAAAAAACGACCCCAAAATCACTAACGAGCTCACCAGGTGCAAGTCTCGTCGTCAAGGGGACGAGGCAACCAGTAAATCCTGAAAATACCCTATTTTTGAGGATTTTCTGTGTCGTCATAACTTTATGTAGAAACGCCATTCAAACTTCATTTTGTAGATACGTCCGTGATCTCTTTTAAAGTGAAGACAGCACGTCAATATGTATTATGGTTTGTCCACAAATTCTTTCTAAGCGACCCAAAGTTTTTCATTTTTTGGAAAAATCAGAGTGTGAAGGCCGCTCCGCTAGAGTGAGAGTCAGAGTGAAATTTTGACCCCAAATCATTTTTTAACTCGCCCTCACGCTCACAAATATTGCATGATTGGTATGAAACTTGGTCATGACATTGATACGCGTGCCTGCTCTGGTCAAATGTTTTCAAAAATTATCTAGCGCTTACAGTTTTCTCTCCAGGTGCTTCAGAGCAAAGTCATGCGCCAGGGTAGCAGACAGATCTCACTGATTCACTTCCATGTATTTCTGAAAAATTTCAGACCTTGGCACACACTTTTTTTATCTCATCGCTGTTAATACTGTGAGTGAGGTAGAGATATGAATGGCGGGACTATGTGAGACGACAAATAGCCCTCTCATATGCTTCAAACGGTTTTCGAATATGTATTACGGTTCCCGAACGGGAAACAGTTTTTTGCAATGCTTTTTTTAGTCAAACTGGCTGGCTCAAACAGAGAATTGTCTCCCCCTGGATGTCTCACTCACAGCTGGCAGAGAGGATTATTTACCATGGCAACGGAACCCAGAGCAGGGAGAGCTGCTGAGGACTACAATACGCATCACTGTAGTTCTAACTAGTAGTTCAGTTAAAACAGAGGAGGACTGAGCTGGCCTTTAGAACAACTTGCTGCTATGGGCTGTATATAACTAATTTAACCCTGTCACTGTTACACATGGGATGAGTCTAGCCCTTTGAAATGAAGCTTACTGAAAATTTCAAAATAAAAGCCCTTGAAAATTTTTACATCAGGTCATTGCTTTTTTGAGCGTTATATGACTGATTTAATCCAATGACTGTTACACATGGGATGACTTTGACCCTTTCAAATGAAGCTTAACAAAAATTTCAAAATAAAAGCTTTGGCAATTTTTACATCATGTAATTGCTCTTTTTGGCTTTATGTAACTGGTTTATCCAAAGCACTCTTACACATTGGATTAGTGTGGGCATTTAATATGAAGCTTACTGCAAATTTCAAAATAAAAGCCTCAAAATGCCCCTCTGGACAGTGATATCATTCTGCATTATCTGTTTATCCGAGGTTAGGGAACTGCCTTGCGCAGCAAGGCAGTTCATTAGCATTAGCCTTTTAGCTTAAATAAGCTATTTTCTATTTTTCAGACTTATTAGCCATGTTTAGTATACTTAATGGAGTAAGTAAATGACAGTAAACATTCTAATGATACCCCACATGCTACTGAAAGTATTTATGCTTACATTAGCATATTTGCTCATTTTAGCTAATACACTTACTTTATCATACTGAATGTTGCATGTCCAGCTTACTTAACATTCTTGTGATTCTCCACATGCTATTGATTACATTGCAGCTTTCTTTAGCATTGATGCTAATTCTTAGCATCACAACGCTGGGTCCAAACCGACGGGCACACTTTGGCAGGCCCCAGTTAAATTTCTTCAGGAATTTTCTAGTTCAGCCTTATTCTCTCCACTTTATTTTTCTTGATAGTTTTTGATTAGCTTGATAAGACAGACAAACACATAAAAAATAAAATAACTCCACTTTGGCTCTATCCTTGATGGGACTACAAATTAGAAATGTTAAGTGCAAAACAATTATGGACATAAAATTACAATAAACACACACAAACATGTATACACGTATACACACACACACACACGCACACACACACGAGAAACCTATAAGATAAATAAAACAAAAATCTGAATTTAGTCAAACAAAACAAATAAAACTAACAGTGATCTAAACAGTTATGGTGTCTAAGAAACATTATATCATATGTGATATAATGTGGGTGTTTTTCTTTTACTCTGAAGGATATCCTAGGATTATTTTACATGCCCATTGGAATCCTTTGTGTCATAATGTGCCTTATGCAATAATTGCTCATAGCTTCCACGCTCTTAACATCTGTCAGGCATGTTGTGCGGCTTATTATTGTATATTTGAGCATATCCCTGGTGATACCATCATGTGAATCTGTGATTTGGCTGCAATATAAACCATTTAAGTTAAACGTTGAAGTGAATTCATGGTTCCTTCTATGATATTCTAATATATGTCAGAATATAGTCACGTTACAAGAGGATGGGGTACATTCTCAGTGGATAAAGTCCTTTTTAACATTGGTGAATCACCAAGTAGAGAAGGTTTTTTTTTTTTTTTTGCATGATATCAGACAGAACTACTTGTTCATTTTATGCTGCTTCTGCAGTGCCCTACATTCTTGTCGCCAACTCCTTCTAGGGAAAAACAGACTTTAAAAGGACTGACAAATTCTCATGCTAAAAGTTTAAAAATTGCCTTCCCTGCTCTAAATTTACAAAAATAAACATGCTAAGTTTACTAAAGTGACAGGAACCTTTTTAATAAACCTACTTCTTTTGACCAGACAACACTAATATCAAGCTTTTAAACAGCAAACACCTGACTTTAGCCTAAAACAGTGGTGTCCAAAGTCGATCCTCGGCATCCTACATGTTTTAGTTCTCTTCCTGGATTAACACACCTGGATAAGATGATGGCTCATTAGAAGGTATACGAAGAACATTGACATTGACATGATTGCAAGAGTCTGAAAGTATATTTCTTTTTACAGGCTTAGTTATAACCACAGAAAGAATATATATTTTAAATGATGCATAAATGCAAAACTGTCTAGATGTATCACTGTGAACTGTATGGTTAAGGTTTGACATGAACAATATTCTTCCTGTACATTTTCAGCACTGACAGATTGTATTTGCAAGGACATCTACAATTAAAAATGAGCACAACGGTGAATGCTGTGCATTTGAATTGATCTGGCAATGTAAAAGGCAAGTCCAAGCTGCATACCAAAGTTACAACATATTCCCATCATTACATGAACTCTTTAACTTGGTACCAGAAAACTAAATAAAAGTCTTCTGGCAGGTTAGTGAACCAAAACATATGGTCAAAAACAACACAGAAATGACTCCCTGAACACTGAAATCAACCTTAAAAAAATCCCCAGACCTCATTCCTACAGAGAAGCTGTGGGGTGGTGAGCTAAAGAGAATAGAGCAAGGGTTCTCAATACCAGGCCTCGACAACCGGTGTCCTGCAACTTTTAGATGTGTTCCTGGTCCAACAAAACCTAAATCTAAAGGCTGGATTGCAATCTTTAGTATGCAGTCAAGCACTCCAGAGTCCTGCTAATTGCCTCATTATTTGACGCACAAATATCGAAGCAAATACGCATCCAAAATTTGCAGGACTGGAGTTGAAGACTCTTGGAATAGAGCAAGAGAAGATTCAGGAATCCAGTTGTTATACAGAGAAAAGCACCAATGACTTTGCAATAATAATAATTTATGATTCCTATTTTCCGTACTAATGCCAAAGTAAACCTTCACAAAGCAGCTGAAACACCTATAGACAGAGCCACAGTGAAAGTTCAATGAATAAGACTCGTTATAAGACTCGATTACTCACAAGTACTATAAAAATATATAGCAGAATACATGTAAATAGTTGAATCTGTATGCCACTCTTTATTGTTTCAAAGAAAGAAGAACAGTGCTGATCTCAGCTCAGATCAGCCTTTTACATGAGGTGGAGTTAGACAGTGAGGGGCAAGTCCAGATTACTACTCTAGCAGAGATGATACATCTCAGTGGGGATGGTTTCCTGGGTACTCATCTGTCAAAACTGTCCAGTTTTAAAGACGACTACTTGGTCTGTATAGCTCATTGTAAACCCGGGGCTTTGCGCCAAACCCTTTGCCTGCTCCAGGATTTCAGGTCTCAGTGACATTAACAGTTTTAGTCACATCTTGGCAGCTTTGCTCATGCTGAGGCTCTCTCTGAGCAGGAAGTTTGGGGTTCGCCTGGTGTTAAATTAACACAGTCTGTCATCTCAGCTGGGCCCAGAGCTGAAATCAGATCTTGCACACTGTACTGTACCTCTCTGCCTAATGTTGATGGATTGCATTGCTTCACAACCACCGAAGACTTGCAAACCAATCACGAATTCCACGACTAATACTGAAGTTCATGAATGAGATGTTGCACCTGGACATGATTCTTTTTGTGCGGAGTATAAAAACCACTGTCACTATTTTAGAGCTACTTCTATAAAGCTGGAGGTGAGTTTTTGTTTTTTTTTAAATAGCTCTTGTTGTCTCACTGCTCCCCATCCAAATTACCTCCAGTTTCATCACCTTGTAGAAGTCGAGGCATTTCCCATCAACAGTGTCAGTTGCACACACAGTACCGCTCGATCTTTTAGCTTTCTCAGCACTGTAACGCTTGTTTCCCCATCTTGCCCTTGACAGAGGAGCTTGTCACCCTCACACAGTAATTATACCAGAGCTGACATCTCCTCTTTCCATTGAATTATTGAGAAGGTGGAGAGGACACAAGATCCTATGTAGGGAGACACATTTCTGTGGCCTTAGGGTGAAAATCCAAAATGGACACTGCTTTGTGCAGAAAGAAACGACCCGCACGTGAGACTGTTGAACCTTTGACTCGCAGGCAGTTTTGTTGACCTGACAAGGCTTGAGTTGTAAATTTACATTTTATTATTGCACAGATTTATTTCTCAGTTGTTTATTTGTTATGAATCGTTTTAACCACCTTGTAAGATAAAACTCTGAATCTTGTCCAAAGAGACTTCGTCAGACACTGTGTTATTTCCATGGAATCACTTTTGTATTCAGTCTGAAAGAGTGAGTGTATGGGAAAGAGAGAGCAGACCAGAGCCAGACAGCCCAGCAACTCATCCGCCTGTACTGCTGTAAACACCATCCTGCTTCTCAAGAAGAATGCAAAAGTAATAAAACTAAATAACACGGAGACCTTAAGAAACACGGCCATATTTTTCTAAAAGCAACAACTTTGAACCTGAACAGTTAGCTGAACTAGAACTCTGACAGTTACCAGTGCTGCCCTACTTTTAAGCTATGGTCCTTATTGTGCTTCAGAAGCAAAAAGCCCGAACCGTAATCTCCCGTTTGACACTAACGACAATAAACACGCATAATATACTTGAAAATAAGTACAAAATAAGGTAGAAATATTGTCCGTTGGAATGGACTAAAATGTCTAGATACTTAAATAGCATATTTTTATAATGGATATGTCCGAGAATATTAATGGAAATGTCCGAGAATATGACATACTAGCATAAGGCAAAGTTAATGTTAGCCACAAAGTTTAAAGAAAGCAAAACTCACCTTCTTATCTGTGAATGTATAACGAGGCCTACATCTTTTCTCCAGCTTACTTGTTGGTGCTTCGGATCGAAGTAGGCTACATCATTAATTGTTACATAGGGTAAGTCCTGCAAGCACTGAGCGTAAAATGGCAATTCAATAGACCGGAAGCAACCGAGCCACTTATCCCCGAACACAGAAGCTTACGTGCAAAGGGCCCATTAAGTCATAGTTTCACTGGGTGCCAGACTGCATGTGTTTGTAATATATGAAATAGTATAACAATGCTGTATAAAACTGTCATTTTTTTAATCAAATGTTTAGAAAGCTTAAAATTAATACATCTAAACACTTGATATTTATTTAATTTATCTATATTTAACCAAGTGAGTTATTAAGAACCAATTCTTATTTGCAATAACAACCTGGCAGAGATTATATATGTCACTGTGTGCAATGAATTTCCATGGATACAGTTTGTGAACTAAATTTCTGAATTTTAATGCAAAGACGAGGGCCTTTTTGCCTTGGAATTCTCCATAAAAAAAAAAAAAAACACAAGATCATTACGAGTTTACAGAATGTGGCCTCTTGAAAAGTAGTGGATTTGTCCTTTTGGTAACCTGCAAAGGCTTGCATGCCAGACCTGTGGGAAAGAATGAAGACAAAAATAATTCTGGGCTGAATGAAACCCTCCTGCAAAGAAAATTGTTTAATAATTAAATGTACTTCATGAAAAGCATTTCATTACTCACGGTTTTCAGCGAAAAACCTTTTACCTTGTTCCTGTTCCCAGCCAACCACTGGACTGCTTAGTTACCATGGCATCATGGGGTTATAATTCAAACACCACGGTCATTCATCCTTCCTATTCTCTGCATGCAAGTTATTATTCGATTACAGATTCAGAGTGAAGGCTCTCCCGTTTAAGATGTTGGCTGAAAGGTGACTGCTTTCCTGAATCAACAAGTGGTTCCATGTTTTACAGGGGTGAAATAGTTCGAGAAACGAAATTTATGGACAAATTATTCATGAGGCCCAAACCAAATTTATTACAGTAAAAAGGATGTAATTAAAATTCCCCAAAACTAAATTTGAGGCCACGTATTATGTTAAATCATGCTTTTTTTCAGTACTTCTTACATAATCTAGCAAATGATCTTACATAATCTGTTAAGGACGGTGCTGAAGGGTTTGGTGTATTTTGTTTAGCAGAAGATTTTTTTTTTTGTTTTTTTACACACCGAACCACACACGGACACACACAAACAATCTTTGCTTCTCTGCTTTTCACTCCGAGCTGTCTTCCACTCAGGAAATTATTAGAGAGAGAAGAGGTGACATGTAGGAGAAACACAGGATAGGTGGCCTCAGTTCAGTGCCTCCATCTCCAACCCCGACAGAGCAGTGAATGGTCCTCACTCACGGCTGTCCTGGACTCAGTCAGCCAAGCACACCCTGGTTCTGCAAAACAACACAATGTGCTAGGATGCTAAGATGCATCCCACAATGTAATTTTCTTCCAGGACTAGACAGAAGTTACAGGGGCTATTTAAATGCAAAACAACACGACCTGTTGCTGTGACTCAACACAGCAACCTGGTGACTACCTGGCTGGATCAGTAACACAAGAGAGCTGAAAACCATAAACCCTCAGTGCTTTCAAACAGAATACACGGGAAATAGCTTCATTGGCTTGTCCGGAGTTTGATTTTGAATATGTCGTAGGTGGAATTTCAGTTTCACATAAGGAATAGGGCTCCATCTAAAATTGAGGAACATAAATAATTTACCTGAAAATTTCACTAGATCTTATGTAGAAATGTTGCTGAGTATCAGGTTGAAATGAATTCAAAAAAATATACATATAAGGAAAGATTTCTCCCCCAGTAAATAGACAGTAATCAAATAGGTCATAATAAAACATCTAATCAAATCAGAGATAACTAGAAGAATTTTAAAGCTTTTCTTTCACATATATATTTCACCACAACACAAATAAAATTAACATCTTTTTTAAATGATCACAAATTTGGATAACTATTTGTCAGACAAAAATACATTTCTTTAAATCACATTTTGAGTCGGACGGTAAAAACTTCATTCAAATTGTGCATATTGTCATATTCAGAAAATACAATATTCAGCATATTGTCATGTTCAATAATATTCAATAAATGAAAATGGGACATTTAATGTTAGAATATTACAAAGGACCAATTAGTAAACATTTTTAAGTCACAAATGTGGACTTCACGAAAATTATATACCCCACCTTATCAAAGTACATAAAAAAAGTCATTTTAATGTGATAGAGCAGCCTCATGCATATTCTGATTTATCCAATCTGAGTTTATACATCCAGATGTTTGAGCTACTATGAAATGTGTTTTTCTCTTGACTTTTTAAAAATGCTAATTTGCTGTTCAGTATTCAAACGTTGGAGAATTAGTTTGGTCTTTAGGTAAAATAAGTTGGGGCAGTTAATCATAAATAAAAAGCCTTGATCAATCACATCGAGATATGCGGCATCATATATTGGTGTTTTTATAAGCTTGCACTTTAAAGCACTTTGGTGCTTTAAAAATGATGCAATCCTATCCATGTATCAAAAAAGCCAAAATGACCAGATTGGCTTGTAGTGTTTGTGTTTAGTTGGGATCTGCATCACAGGTCTGTGGCCAATGTTTGATCGATTTGATATTTGAATAGAAAAAACCAGTAAGGCACATTTGGATTCATATCACTAACTCCGTAGGGTGACTGGGCTCTCCCTTTGAGATAGGGTGAGAAGCTCAGTCATCCGGGAGGGACTCAGAGTAGAGCCGCTGCTCCTTCACGTCGAGAGGGGCCAGTTGAGGTGGCTTGGGCATCTGGTCAGGATGCCTACTGGACGCCTCCCTGCGGAGGTGTTCCGGACACGTCCCACCAGGAGGAGGCCCCGGGGAAGACCCAGGACACACTGGAGGGACTATGTCTCTCAGCTGGCCTAGGAACGCCTTGGGATTCCTCCAGAGGAGCTGGAAGAAATGGTTGGGGAGAGGGAAGTCTGGGCCTCCCTTCTGAAGCTGCTACCCCCACGACCCGACCCCGGATAAGAGGTAGAAGATGAATGGATGGATGGATGGATCACTAACTCAATGCAGTAGAACTGACTGATTTGATGCAATTTGGTTTGATTCATGGAAACAAGAGAAACCAAGCACTTGGTGTTATGCAGCTGATTATACAACTTTAAATAAGCATTCTTGTTTGCCTTTTTTTAGTGAGCTTTTATAAAACCTCTGTTGAAATGAACAAGAGTCCTGAGGCCTGGTGTAAAATCATAAAGCCTAGGAGACTGAAGCTGTGATTAACAGTCATTCAGCAGAAAGTAGCAAAGTGCATTTTCTTTATCATGAACAATGAAGCGAAAATTGGCTTTTAGAAAGTTTTCTTTTCTAACTTTTTGCTTTATAATTTGCTGAACATTAAATGGTACAGCAAAGTAGGACAAGTATCCCTTATAAAAGTTAGCTGCAAAAAAACCCCAAACGAATTTAAAGACACATTAAAGTAACACTGTCAAGTTGGATATCTTTGCCAGTGGTGTTGCCGTTTTAAGTGCTTAATATAATTAGTTGGGCTAATTCATATTTAGCTGATGTGTGCATTTTTAGGCACGAGGGGAAAAAATAAAATAAAGTGGATGTATTTAGATATTATATTTAATAAATCTAATTCTATCAATGGGAGGATGTGGAAACAAACACATCTAGATGTATCATCCAAGACTGCATCTTTTCACAGCTGCTCAACCAATAAACTTGCATCTTGCCCAAATACTTCTATCCAAGAAAGTAACAATTTGTGATGTTGGTTTCATGGAGCCTTTTCCAAATAGCTGAAAACTTTGGTCATGACCACAGGGCATGCGTTAAGGTGTCTAGTTTACCATCACAGAACCAGCAGCTCTGTGTTTTCGTCTAACATAGTTGATTGGCTATCTTGAATACCAACAGAATCTCTAAATAGCAAGCTAATGTTAATATTTGTGATCTATTCAGACTACATCAACTTTCCCTGCGGAAAACCTCGAAGCACAGTATCCAAAACCTTCTCCACAGCTATAAACACCAAACAACCAAACACCTCTCAACAATTCCAATAAAGATCCGAAAGGGCAACTTGTACATTCTTATTCATCATCTACTAATCTGAACTAAAAGAAAATCAACTGGAGTGACTATCACAAGATGCAAACCATGCAATCCTATTTAGGCAAAACAGACAATAAATCAAGATATGTCTCTTCTATTAAATGTCTCATAATTCCTTTGTCTCGCCTTTGCAGAGAAATACAAGCACAGAAAGTTCCACTGCTTCACACGCACTTATCTCATGACCTTGTAAACGCAGTAAAGATATCTCCACTTTACAAAGCTAATTGGTCGACATGTCGGAGGATATTTAGCAGCTTAGTAAATCACATGTGTCCATTGATTTCCCCCCGTCCGCCGCCTTGATCAGACATTGTACTGCCTAATCCAGTCAACAACTCCATTGTTGCGAATCCTCAATGGAGTCTTGGGGAAAGGAGGAGGAGAGGAAGACAAAACAAGTCAGCGAGATGGAGAAAGAGAAGAGGGATGTGATTAAGATGCACTTGGGATGGGCAAGAGGTAAATTACAAGGGTAGTGTAAAGGAGTAAGAATCAAACAAAAGTGTGAATACAATCAGAGAGATCTGGAAGCAGGAGAGAGTGCATACAGGGTTTCAGTGCTTCACCCCTCGCGTGCATAGACAGGAAGGCATATTTCTGTGTGTTGTCCTGTTGTGCTGATGCTGAACTGCTGTGCCAGCTGAAGCATCAACACAAAGGGTTGTGTTGTGGCATCTGCTGTCAGATTTAAGCTTGACTCCTTCCGGCTCTAATCAGAGAATATTCTCCGCTTTAAATGTTGAAATGCTGCGTGGAGGCGCATGCACACGACAAATAAAGACACGGGCCATTAGTTTTTCTGGAAAACAGCATGTACTCACCTTTTATGGTGACTACGTACACTTTTATTTTTGTACGGTTTCTAAACTAGTAGACGGGTTCAATCTTTTTGATCTGCAAGTGATGTTGCTATGGAAACAATGTTTGTCCAGCTATACAAATACAGCCATACATACCTTTTGTAACCTTGGCTGACTTGCTGAATTTGTCAGTCTTCCCACTCCAACCCACTCTGCATCGTGGTTCACTTCAAAAACATGCCGTTGCATCAGTTTATTGAGGTGTGACCTGTCGGATAAATCTTTTTTTTTTTTTTTCAACAAAAATTTTATTGCATTTTGTTTTACATATACACCTGCCATATAACCAGTACAGTAAACAGGATCTACGAACACCCCCTTAGAAACATATCTGCATATACTCCTTTAAGCATACATGAGAAATTAGTCCACTGTTGAGGCTTCTTTGTTGCTCATTGTGTTTTGACTTTAAACTTGTCTTTAACCGGCGTCGTCATTGTGAGATATGTCCACTCCTTCAACAAAATTCCAGAAGGGTCTCCAAATGTCTTCAAATAAATCACCTTTCCCTTTCCGGAGATATGTTATGCGTTCCAAAGGCAAAGTCTTTAGCATTTGCCTAATCCATTGGTTGATACCTGGTCCTGACGTTCTCTTCCAGGATAGTGCTATCAGTCTTTTAGCCTGTAGTAGACATATATCAATCAACAATTGTTCACACTTGGTAAACAAAGTATTTTTAGGGTACAAACCCAAAATTAGAAAAGCAGGGTCAAGTGCAACAACTTTAGAGACAAGGTGGTCCAGAGTACTTTTTATGGCTTTCCAGAAATTTTGAATTTCCTTACACTCCCAAATACAATGAAACAAAGTCCCCTTTTCTTCTAAACATTTTGTGCATACATCTGGTATATTAGGGTTGTACCTATTTAAATTGACTGGTGTTATATAGATTCGCATTAACCATTTGTATTGCAGTAACCTTAAGCGAGAGTTAACAGTTTGCTTTTGAGCCTTTGCACAGACAGACTGCCACTCTTCCAGTGACAGGTTTATTCCCAGGTCTAAGTTCCAGGCGTCTAGTTTCCGTGTTGAGTCCTCTGTTGAATTCAAAACCATAAAGCTATAGAATTCTGAAATCGCACCTTTATTTTTGCTAAACTTGCAAACCATTTCCTCCAACTGGGATTTTGAGGGCCTGGACAAATCTTTGATTTTTGTCCTAATGTAGCTTCTGAGCTGCAGGTATTTGAAGAAGTATTTTTTATCTATATTAAATTTCTGCCTGAGTTCCTCAAAAGACATCATGTAAGTTGAGTTTGCTTGATACAAATCGTTAATCTTATCTAAACCCTTTAAGGCCCACTGTTTAAATACAGAATCTGCTCTTCCAGGAGTAAAATCTTGGTTTCCCCATATAGGAGTAAACTGTGAGAGTATAATTGGTTCTTTTATGAATTTCTTTACGTCATACCATGTTTTGATCATATTTTTAACAATAGGATTAGCTGTTCTTCCCAACAGTTTTGAGACCGAATCAGCAAAAATGTATAAAGGCAAAGGTGGACTTACAGAATCAGATTCCATTTCCGTCCACTGAGGGGCATCCCTGGTATTAAAGTAGTGTCTAATAGTTCTAAGTTGGGTTGCCCAGTAATACCATCTCATATTCGGACATCCTAGTCCTCCCTTCTTATGAGGTAAGTGTAGGAGCGACAATCTAATCCTGGGCCGTTTATTTTGCCATAAAAACCCAACAAATAACTTCCTAAAATCATCAAACCAGTTTGCAGGAGGCGGCAGGGGGACATTTTGAAAAATATATAGTATTTTTGGAAGCATATTCATTTTGAAGGTGTTGATTCTGCCAATCAATGATAAGGGAAGGGGCATCCATCTATTAATACTTTCCGTGATTTCTTTTGTTAAATACTCATAGTTCTTCTTTACAATCATATCTAGATTTGAAAATATTTGTATTCCTAAATAAGTGAAATCTCTAACAACCTTGAATTCTGAGCTTATTACCGGGGACATTTCTTTTTCATCCAAAAATAGTAATGAAGATTTAGCTTTATTAATACTATACCCTGAAATATGGCCATACTCCTCTATTAAATTAAGCAAATTTGGAATAGACTGTTTTAAGTTTGAAATGAACAGGATTATGTCATCTGCATATAATGAAAGTCTGTGTTCTACATGTCCAATTGTAATGCCAGCTATATATTCATGGGCCCTTACGGCTATAGCAAAAGGCTCCAACGCTAAAGTAAATAACAAAGGGGACAAAGGACACCCTTGACGACAACCTCGTTTGATAATAATTGGTTTAGACACATTCTTATTTGTTAATATTTCTGCAGTTGGGTTTAAATATAATAAGTGAATCCATTTTTTAAAGTTGTCACCATAACCAAAACGATTTAAAATATTGAATAGATAGACCCATTCGAGGTCGATTGACGCTTTCTCGGCATCTAGAGAAAGCAGTGCAGCTCAGATTTTACATCCAAGCCATGAACAATGTTTAGAAGCCTCCTCACATTGTGCAGACCTTGCCGTCCCAAAACAAAACCATTCTGGTCCCTGTGTATCACTGAAGGAAGTGAGTCTTGTAAGCGTATTGCTAATAATTTACAGAGTATTTTTAGATCAGCATTAAGCAGGCTTATTGGCCTCATGTTTTCACATTTATTGCTGGGTTTCCCAGGCTTGGGTAGCACAAAGATTAAGGCATTTGTCATAGATTTTGGTAGACCACCATTGCGATATGCCTCCTGAAACATCTAAAAGATAGGACTTATTAATTGCTTTTTAAATTTTTTATAAAAGTCTATAGGGAACCCATCAGGCCCAGCTTTCTTCCCAGCCTTCATGTAGTCAATAGCCTTACCCAGCTCTTCTTTTGTGATTTCAGCTTCCAATTGTTCTCTATACACTTCATCTATTGAGGGAATATCTAGCTTATTTAGAAATGAGTCATGTTCTTGAATATTCGAGGTGTCTTGCGAATCATACAGCTTGTCATAGTATTGTCTAAACTCTTCATTTATCTTGATTGGGTCTACTAAAGTTTCCCCTTTACTATTAAGGAGAGAGGTTATGTTTTTTTGCACTTCCAGTTGTTTTATTTGCCATGCCAAGAGTTTCCCTTGTTTTTCTCCTTGTTCATAGAATGATTGATTTAATCTTAGTAAACTGGAGGCCGCTCTGTCTGCAGATTCTTTTTCATATTGTGCTTTTAATAACAGCAATTCCTTCTCTATTTCTGCGTTGTTTCTAAAAGTTTGAAGTTCTAGTGATTTGATCCTGGATTCCAATTGTTGTCTGCTCCTACGCTGTTCTTTAGATTTTGAGGCGGTGTAACTAATTATGTAACCCCTCAGACATGCTTTAAAAGCGTCCCATTTTATACAGGCTGTAGTTTGTGTGGTATTGATACTAAAATATTCATCTATTTTTTCTCCAACATATTTAAGAAATTTGTCATCCTTCAGCCATTTCTGGTGTAAGCACCAACGGGGAGGGTCATTCAACAGGTTGTTATTACAGTATAATAGATTACAGGGAGCGTGATCCGATATTAGTATGCTATCATAGCAACAATCAGATATATTTGAGAGTAATTCCTTTGAAATCAAAAAGTAGTCTATACGGGAATAAGTCTTAAATGTTTTTGAATGACATGAGTAGACTATGTCAGTAGGTTTTAAATGTCTCCAGATATCCAGTAAATTTAATTCTTTCATAAAACTGCAAATCGTTTCCCTGCTTCTGCTGTGTGGCTGGTAAGCTGCTGAAGCCCTGTCCAAAATGGGGTCCAGAACACAGTTCCAGTCTCCCCCTATAATGTATTTTCCCGTCAGCGATGAAAGGGTAAGAAATAAGTTAGTATAAAAAACACCATCATCAGAGTTAGGACCATAGACATTTACTAAGATCAGGGTTTCTTGTAGGATGGACCCCTGGATTATCAGATATCTCCCAAATTTATCTTTAATAACATTGGTCACCTGAAACGGAATGGATTCATGAATTAGGGTCATTACGCCCCTGGCTCTTGATGTAAATGGAGCTACATATATCTCCCCGCCACCTCCTACGCAATTTTATATTTTCTTCCTCCAAGAGATGGGTTTCTTGTAAAAATATTATTTTAGAGTTTAAATCTTTCAGTTTGTTCATGACTTGCTTGATCTTTTTTATCTTATGTAAGCCTCTACAGTTCCAGGATGTGTATTTAATTTCTGTCCCCTGCATCATGTCAACTCAAAGGACACTGATGCGGTAGCTTCACAAATATGTCCAAGAGGGGTAACAAAAACAACAGAACCGATAACATACACCCACAATCCCTGAACTACTTGAACAAACAAAACCCCGTTCCCAACCAAGCGGTTAGTCCCTCCCATTAAATTCCTTCCAACCATAGATAGTATAGATCCCTATGATCTATTCTCACTATTCTTAACCTCTGCCAACAACTAAAAAATAAATATACGTATTGTACTCGACCTTCTCCCGCATTTTCAGCAGTCTATTTGTCCCTGTATAATTAAGGTGGTCCCTGGTATGTGTATCAGAGGTAGAACATCACAACAGAACATTGAATCTAGAAGTATAAGGTATATATATATATATATATATATAAAAAAAAACAACAGAATAATAACGAGCGTAACTTCACGTTGTACCATGCAACATTGTGATCCTCTAACAAAAAGGTATATTTAGCAGAGACACATTAACGCTACATTCCACCAGTGTTGCCTTATTCAGTCACTCCGATGCACTTATCTGTCTCTTCTGAATCCGATCGACGAACGTTTGGACCTCTGTTGGTGTGTTAAACTTGAAGGTTTCTCCTTGGTACGTTAGCACCAGTTTAGCCGGAGGGATGATGCCATGTCTCAGACCAAGCTCGCGGAGGCGCTTGCGGACTCCATCGTACTGCTTGCGCTGCTTGTGTATCTCCGTAGCGACGTCATGGTAGAATCTCACCCGTTGATTTTTATAGAGAATATCCGTCTTTATTTTGCTTGCTTTGAATATCAGATCCTTTTGATTGTAATTAAGGAATCTCATAATTACAGTTCTTGGGGGAGCTTCTGCGTTCCTTTTCGGTCCAACGCGGTGAGCTCTTTCCAGAATCAGCGGACTTTTCAGAGCAGGTATCTCCAACACTTCTGGTAACCAGCTTTCTAAAAATCCACAGGCATCGGAGCCCTCTGCGCCTTCGGGGAGATTTACCAATCTAAGGTTGTTGAGACGAGATCTCATTTCCATGTCGACTATCTTTTCCTCCATTAGCTTCTTCGTTTCTTCCAAGCTCTTAACTTTGTTAAGTAGCGACAGTTGCTCGTCTTCAAATGTAGACAAACGTTCCTCTGCATGCGTCAAACGTTTCGCACATTCACCCACTTCTTTCCTCACTGTTTCTATGGCCGTCATGACACCATCAAATCTTCCAGAAAACTCAGACTTTAAGCTATTAATTGCTCCAAGTATATCTGCCTTGTCGCCGCGTGGGTTATTCATGTCGCCGCCGTTATCTGCTAGCTCTTCGTCAACACCCTTACTGCTGCTCTGCTCCTTGCTAACTTTGTTGCTAGCTTCGTTTAAGCTAAGCTCCACGTTGTGAGGTCCGAAGTTCGTCAACCTGGACTGCATAGTTATTTTTGACCTATCTTTACTCATTCTTCCAGGGCCTGGCATAATGTCACCAAAATCAAACTCAGTTACCTTGGTTGTAGCGTTCAGTGAGTTTTAAAAGGGAATTTTCAGGATTCTTGTCAGGAGCAGCGTCGAACGCGACCTTCTGGATAAATCTTTTTAATAAAACAACACAGATTTAAAGACCTCCGGTACAACAACTACCAGAGAAAATTGCGCCTAAAGCCGTGTCACTGCTACTTTCAGAGTACGGAGTCTGTTTTTACATGACAGCACTTTCATCTTAAGATTAAAGCTCTTTCTTCGTTTCATCAAAATAGGAAGAATCCCTGAAGGAAACAGCAGTAAGTTGGAAAATAAATTCAGCATGCAAGAAAAGGGTTCTGATCTCTCCCACAGTGAAGAAACTAGTTTTCACCAAAGCTTAACCAAATCACAGGCATAAAGTCAACTCATTTTAACTCAAACTAAAAAGATGAGAAGACACTGAATCTAGCAGCTCAAACACCAAATTGAAAAAAGTTAGATCCAAATGTGCTGTCCTTTAAGTGAATTGAAGGATAAAGGCCGGTACAGCAGAAGGCCCTTCAGAAGTATTAATATTTTTAGTTGCTGCCAAATATTGGCCACAAATTGTACTGTTATTTAGTTTGTTAAACCAACAGAAGAATAGATGTGTCTCCTACATGTGTAAGAGACAGATGTTTGGTGTGTCTCCTACTTGGTAAAACAGCAAAAACTGTGTATCTAATATTTATGGCTTTCTTTCAACTAAAGCACTAACTAATATTCTCCAATATACCACTTGCATTGTCACAGAAAAGCAAGGATAATGAGTTAAAGTTCACCTGTGCATGACTTAATTTGTTAATTTATTCTATTTTGCAGTATCAGTCTAGAAGGAACTAAATAAAATCGTACCCTTTTCTGAATAAAATTTTTAAAACAATAAAAATGCCATTAAATATTTATCCCACTTCACAATCATCCACTACTCTGTGTTGGTCTCTCAGATGAAATATCACAAAAAAAGCACATTCATGTGTCTGGTGGTAATGCAGCAGAATGGGAAAAGGGTTAGCTTAAAAGTAACTTCTGAGCAAAATAGTATCACATGTAATTTTTTAAATGAATTATGGCTCTTTAAACAAATGGGGGACAGCAAAATCACCAAAAACCTCTGAAAAAGCCAACCATAATTAAGTCAGCTGTTCTTCTTGAACCCTTCCAGATCACATTCAAAATGATTTCTTTATGAAGATAATCTAATTATCCCATATGTGCAGTCAAATACATTGTACCTGTAATGAGTATGTAGTTATTAAGCCCATGACACAAACTAATTTCAAAAATCTTGCGTTACTTGGATTATCTTGTTTGTAATGTAGTTACATAAAAGGTATGGACTGGAAAACAGAATAAAACTGCAGAATGAAATCTTGTCTACCTGCATTTCAAATTTGCTCACAAATGACATTACTGGACATGTTTTTTTGTGTTGATGTTCAGACATTATGCAAATGAATCACAGTTTATACATCTGAAATGTAACTCTTCTATGCTTCAACATACAGTCAGCAGTGAGGGCTCCAAAGAAAGGTAGTACTCTGAGAAATCCTCTGCTATACACAAATGCTCTGATAGTAATATCCATCCATCCATCCATCCATCCATTTTCGAACACCCTGGTCCCTAGTGGGGTCAGGAGGGGCGCTGGTGCCTATCTCCAGCTAATGTTTCGGGCGACAGGAGGGCTACACCCTCGACAGATCGCCAGTCTGTCGTAGGGCGCTTTGATAATAATACTGAAGTCTAATTAAGAAATATATACAGAATAAAATAGTAAGTTACCTTGCATGGGTCCAACGGGTGTTGTTCACGGTTTAAAAGTGAGCAAGATAAGATAAAAGGTATGTCTCTGCGAATAGTTCCATCTCTCATAATCTAGAAAGGAAAACGCATTGCCACCATTGCAACACTGTTACATTGCCACCGAAAACATCCAATTGTAAAACTGTGCTCAACGAAACAGAAATCTTTAAAACTTATTTGACTAAATAAATCCATTCCTACACCGCTCTTTGGTCTTTCAGATAAACAAAAAAGTGGATTGCACTTCACAGAATTTGGACTGGGCTTCTTTGTGTCCTTTGTAAGTTGAATTGCTTTGGGTGAAGAGTCTACCAACTTTTGTTGCCACACTTTAGCTTGTCAAACAATTCATATCTGCATTGAATTTCTACGCTATAACTCCCTCAGAGTGCTGATTCCTCTGCTAATCACAGTTTGGCTCATTGTTTATCTTCAGGCTCACCAGACTGAACTTACCCAGATACCTGCTGGTGCAGTATTTCAGCATCTCCTCACACCAGCTCACTGCTTGGGAGCACAACTCTCACTAAGCAGGGTTCGATATGCAGGAATGCTGCTGCTTTCAAGTGCCCAGCAGCATATCATCGCTGCTGTGTCTTCCTCTGCTCACCATGCTGCGTGTGAGAACTCCAATAGGCTAAAGGCGCAGCAGCAGTTTTTTTTTTTCTTTTTAGCTAGGATACACTTGACTCCTGCATCATGTTCTTCACAACTTGTTAAAAATGTTAGATTTCATGGATTTCTGAAAAAAAAAAAAAAAATCAAATCTTGCCACTTCTATGATGATGTGTTTTGAAACTATGTTAAGCAGAGCACAACCTGTACACAGAGAGGCACGAAATGCTCTACACCAAAGGAAATATTCAACTTCTTGACCTACTTGCAAAAACATGGAAAATCACCCTGAACACACAATCCCACAAGTAGTATTACACAGCAAATGTTGTCTAAAGGCACTTCACAAATCAACCAGATCCAATTTACATTCAGAAGTACAGAATCCAGATAGTTAACTCCACTGATTGTTAACTCATGCTGAGCATGCACGTGGTGACAGTGAAAAGGAAACCTCCAGCAGCTTTCAAGTGCCCAGCAGTTTCCAGCAGAAACTGGTTCTGTCCCAGGGTTGAGAAGACAAAATATACATACTCCAAGAAAATATGGCCACTGATGCTGATGCTTTCTTTGTTGAAGTAAAGAAAAAGTTAATGACAGAAATAGCTACTTTAGTTTCTTCAGCTTGGAGAGAATCTCAGGTGATAAGTCCTGAGCCAGATGAAGCTGGTCAGAGTATGTGAAGAGAGGTGGAGCTGAATGCAGGATTT
This sequence comes from Gambusia affinis, assembly GCF_019740435.1. Lineage (NCBI taxonomy): Eukaryota > Metazoa > Chordata > Actinopteri > Cyprinodontiformes > Poeciliidae > Gambusia > Gambusia affinis. The sequence goes on along the minus strand of NC_057874.1, from coordinate 16,121,315 downwards.
AGATCATTGTATATTCATTTATCATAATCCAGTCCAGTCGAAATCAGCGAATTGGAAACTTGTGGCAAGACTTAAACAACATTTAAGTTGATGTAAAAAGTGGCACCATGAGGTGATAAAGTATGCAGTGTTGCTTTGGTGATGGTTGAGAGAAAAATGCAATGACACACTGCCTCATATCAATATATCTGTAACTGTATATCAAGGTTAAAGAGTGGCTCATGAAATGTTTACCTGCCTGAAGTGAAAGAATCTGGGAGTATTTACATAGGTCTGCAACTCTACTAGTTAGACCAACTCCTTTGATGATCGTCAGGGATTCATGGTGTAAAACTTTACCTTCTGTCAGAGTAAACTGCTTTTGAACTCCTGTCCTTAGCAACAACCGAGACCCCACTTGTTCCACTATAAAACCCTACAGATGTTCTAAAAACCAGGCTGAGTCACTTATTTCTACAAACTTAGACCCCTGCTGCTCCTATTCATTTGTTTCTTTTTTCCTAATAAAAGTGAAGCCAGTTCAGAGGCAGAGGCAAATCATTTGACTCTGCATGTGTCCTTTGAGATAAGGCGCCATGTTCATACCAGAAATTTCTTGTCTTTAGAAGGGAAGAAACCGAAAGGAAGAGCAAGCGAAGACGAACAAAAACGCTCTCAGAAGTGCACAGCATACAGCTGCACATGTATGCCTAATTCTGAAGCTGGAGGATAGATTGCAGAAATTATTTTATTTATTTGTTACAAATTATACATGCTTGGAAGCATTTGCATGCAATTAGCGCAAGTTTTGGATTTATTTGTTTTCCGGCTTACGTATGAATAAGCGCCACGGGTCTGTGATGATTTCGCCTTTGATGACCCTCTCCTTTTGATCTCTGCAATATATTTTCCTGTACAACAAAAAGCCACAGACATGATTGATAATGCATGCATTCTCCGCTGGCTGCTGTGGTGCTGCTTTGATCCCCATCAAAACTGAATTAAAGCAGTTGATAAAATGTAGGCCAGCCCTCGTTCTGCTGGGTTAAAGGGGGACTTGTGATCCTCGAAAGAAATTGTGGGACCTCACAGTTGCAACTTACACACACACACACGCACACGCACGCACACACACACACAAGTCAGTATTAGGACTTTGTGTTGACTTCCATTCATTTTAGTAGCTACATTTATGCCCAACTCAAACAATTTTCTTTACCTTAACCATTTCTAGTCTATTCATAATCCTAACCGTAACTAAAATTTAACTCCCACCCTAACTCTATGCAAGGTGTTCCCGGTATTAAAACACACACACCCCCACACACCCACACACGCACAGCATGTTCTTCTATCCTCACAAGGACTTTGCATTATCTTCCATTAATTTTTTTCATTAAATTCTACAGCCTAACCTTTACCCTAATCATTACTAGTACATGCCTAACCCTAATCCTAACCTAAACTCAATTCAAACCTTGGTTATAAATCCAACCCATAACCCAAAAACAGAACCTCTTCTTATGTGGCTCTGGGCCTCATAAGGATCTGTCGGTCCCCACAATGTAGTGGGTTAGAAAAATGGTCCTTACAATTTATCGAATACAAGGCCACACATACACATGCTTACACACTCACACAGAGAGAGTCTTGGAAATCAAAGCTCTCTAGATCTGACTGAAACAATGTCTTCTATCGTTCTGCCTCAGGCTGAAAAGCCCGTATTTCACTCAAGTGGGAATCTCACTGACAACCTCCTAATTCTGCAGAAGGACTAAAAGAAAGAATGCACTTGAGTGTCAGCTGCAGATGTCTGCTCATGTGCAGGCTGTGTATAGATTGGCTCTAAAGTTCTCTGACAGCGTTGGCCTTTCCATGCTGGGACTTCAACACCAAGCTGTCCCTGGCACACACAAAAAACAAACATCCTCTGTGCGTGTCCTTTGTCTCTCCCTCCTGGTCTCTTCTCTCTCTCTCTGCCTCTGTCTTGCTAGAACTAGAACATGCATGTATTATTCATTTAGCATCTAGCTGGATGTAGGGCCTTGTCAGGAACTGAACCCACTACAATGGTGGGCAGAGGACAGCAGAGAGCATCCGAGAAGGAGAATGGGGGAGGAAGAAGAAACGAGAAGGAAAAAGGGACAACATCGAAAGATGGAGAGATGTGCTATCTGGTGGCTCTCTGTGGATAAACAGCTGACATTACGCCAGAGCGAAGAAATGGAACAAACCTCGTATATCTCTGTTAGGAGAGAGTGCACTCCGTACTCTCTTTTTCCACAGGGAGTTGAGCTGACAACCTTTCTATTCTCTTGTTTAAAGCCAGTGGAAATTGTCTTTGAAGTGGTGGGCAACCTCTTGCCTCACAGTGCTGTCACTGAGGCTAAACCAAAGCAGAATATTTAAACTCACAGCCGCCGCAAATTGGCAATCATTCTACCCCCTCGTGGCCGATCTGACTGAGGTACTCTCCTCTTTCACTCACTTTAGAGGTATTTGAGGCGGGAAGAGTCCTAATACTTATTTAGAATTAGTTACTTTGGAGGACAGAAAGAAAATGAAGGGAGGGATGAGAAAGACTCAGTTAACCAAGGTGTAATGCAAACCAAAAATTGTGGTTTCAAAATTGGCAAATTTTTTCCTCACATCTTTCTTATGATTGAATATTTTCTTAACGAGATCCATAAAACGTGCAGGAGTATTGCCATGCTACACACTGCCGGTCAGCAAGCTTGAAAAGGTGGCAACACTCTTCCAAAGACAAAGAAGGTGGAAGCCATACTGAGTCCTTGTTTCTACACTATTACCGAAGTGCTGCATTGATATTACATGTCTTCTGATGTCTTATGAATGAATCTCCTTGATTTTACTGAAAGTAGACATACATCCTCCCTGTTGAGTGTTATTGAGAATTATTTTCACATGTTCAGCTGAGAGCAACAGAATGGCAAACTCCTTTACTCTGACTTCTCCTAAATGAAAATCTCATAACGTGTCATGCATTTGTGGGAAGGTTTTAGGTAAAGAGGTTGGCGGACAGAAGGATAAGAAAATGCAAAGTGAGATCTCTGAGTGTTAAGTGTAAACTGAAGCAGGGAAAAACTAAAACAGACAGAGAGAAAGTTAATAATAGATTATGATAAACAAGCTTCATACAGCCCAGAGGAAGCTTTGTGCTACAAGCTGCCAGTATTTAGTGTCAGAAGGTGTACTGTGCAGATGAAAGTCGGTTATTTTGTTTATTCCTACTGAGTTGGAACACATTTTTAATCTCATCAGATCTTTAAAATGCTAATTGTGCTAATTAAAGCTGATGTAATCAGTTTCACTCGGGAGTGCTACAGTAGCAGCTCTTGCAGCTCAGTTTTTCCAGCACAGCATCAAGTTTTAGATTCTGGGTCACAGGCAAGATTTTTTGATAAATACATTTTTTATACTCTTAAAAAAATTTTATTGCTCAGGTTTAACTGTGGGTTTTCAGTTGTTTTTGCACAATTCCTCTGTAAGTCCTCTCTCTCTCTGTGTATACATATATATATATATATATATATATATATATATATATATATATATATATATATATATATATATATATATATAATTATTTCAGACAATTAGCATTTGGTGATATCAACTGCTTGTCACCATCATTTCTGTTATTTTTGCTTCAAATCTGACATGTTGCAGGCAGCAACATAAAGACACAAGAACCCATTAGACAACAAAAGAAAGATTAATAGCTTTTAAATAGCGAGCTGTCACTTCCGATCAGCCTGTTTCCTCTGATAGATGACACAGGGACAAAAATCAGCACTGATGTGAGTAAAAACCAGGCCCAGGGGAGTGGCCGACCTGAGACCATGTGGCCCACCCCGACGGGTCATCACAGAGCACAAGGACACATCACCGAGATCACATTACCCTAGATAAATATGTGGCCTTCACCCAAACATGTGTAGCTTCTTTATAGCAAGAGGCTGCCACATGGCCCACTTTAGAAAAAATAAAAACTTGTCAGGATGAAGATAACGCACTGTGTGCTTGCGTGAATGCATATAAGTGCGTGCCATCCACTCAAGGGTTATTATGCCCTCGAGCAAGGCTATAGACAGCTGCACAGTTGTGAAGACAGTAAAGAACAGAGAAAGCTTTACTATAGGCCACTGCACATCACATGCTCATAAAATGTTGCCTTGTGGCCTGAAAAATCAGACATCTATTTTCATCAAGAGGGACATTATGCAGCACAACAAATTAACCATTTGCTGTCTTTTCTTTCTAGCAAGTACTCCTTTTTCCCCTCACATTTTGTCATATTACAATCACAAATCTGAAGGTATTTTATTAGGATTTTATGTGACAGAACAACATCAGATATTAAGAAGTAGATGGAAAATAACATATTTTCTACTGACCTTCCCTTGAGTAAATACTTTGTAGAAGGTAGAGATAGAAGCCTATTTTGGCTTCTATCCCTATCTTTGTACATGCAGGCCAATACATTTTTGAACATTTTACTTTTAAAAATAGCTCAAGCTGAGTCGAAGTGAATGGACAGCAGCTGTGGACAGCAATTTTCCACAGAAGTCTGGACTTGGCACATTCTGATGTTTTGATCTAAACCAGGGGTCTCAAACTCCAGTCCTCAAGGGCCGCTGTCCTGCAGTTTTTAGATGTGCCACACGTACAAAACACTGGAATGAAATGGCTTAATTACCTCCTCCTTGTGTAGATAATTCTCCAGAGTCTTGCTAATGACATAATTATTCTAATCAGGTGTGGTGCAGCAGAGGCACATCTAAATGTTGCAGGACAGCGGCCCTTGAGGACTGGAGTTCGACACTTGTGATCTAAACCATTCCAGCTGTGGCTCTATGTTAAGGGTTGTTGTTCTGTTTTCTTGCTCGTTTCTCACTTGAACGTTTTCCTCTAGTATAAGCTTTTTCAATATCTCTATAAAAGCTGACCAGGCTCCCTGTCTCTGTTGAAGAACTAATTCCCCAAAGCACTGTGCAGTCACCACCATGTTTAATAGTGGGGATGATGTGTTCAGGGTGATGCGCAGTGTTAGTTGGAGTCATGGAGTCTAGAGCATAGAAAGCAAGATTTGGTCTCACTAGCATAGCAACACCTTCCACACATTTGCTGTGCCCTCCTTGGTTTTTGGCAAACCGTAAATAGGATGTTCTATTCTTTTAATAATGGCTTTCTTCTTTTCACTACGTAAAAATGGCCAAGTTTCAAGAATTGTAGAGTGTCCAACTTACAGTTGTGCAGTCAAAAGATTTTCCCACCTGAGCATGTGAATCTATGCAGCTTATTGTTTCCTTCCACTTCACAGTAATACACTATTTTTTGTTGCTCTGTCACCTAAGCTTCCAATAAAATACATTGACGTTTGGGTAAGAATTCACAGAATGTGAAACAGTTCAAAGGAGTATTTGTTAGCTTATGAACCAGAGTTAAATTGAGGTGAAAAGTGTTACAAACTCCCCCAAAGGTCTGTTTAATCTGGGAGGTTTTTCTCCAGAACCAAATGTTTTACTTTCAGCTGCTAATCTTGCCCTGAGAGTAAGGGAGAGTTGCTGGTATGTTGGCAGGTGTCATTACTGCTGACCCACAGGGGCTGAGGGATTGACAAACAGGAAGTTATGGTATTACACATACTCCCTGTTGGCTATGGTTTCCTGTCAGGTATGTGGGAACAACTTTATTGTCATTACAAAACCCCTCTGTAGAGGCCATACCTATAAATGTACACTCTGAAGATAAGAAATAAGAATAATAGAACTATTCTGGATGAATATTTTTGGAAGATATGAGAAGAAGCAAAAATAATGACTTCCCATAAGGTGAACAGGAGTCCTGACCATGGGACTGGGGGAATAAATTAATCCCATGATGACTTCCAACCATAGAAGACTTTGATTGGCTTCCTTAGCTTGGATAAGAAAGCACAGGTAATGGAGAAAGGTTAGTAGAGGAGAGGGATTTTGAAAGAGGGAGAGGTGGATATGTCCCCTCTTCCTGAGGCAGTGTAATTATATCTGAGGATGAGATAAATGTCCTTGTAAAAGCACTCTATTGCGCACACGCACACGCAGAGAAAAATGACCACACACACGTATTCCAGGTAATGTATAGATCTTCAAGCACTTGGGCATTTCTCCACAAATCTCTAACTGTGTGAGTGATTTCTCTAAACTGCACCCTTGGGTCAACGCATGAGCATAAGCCAGCCTGTCAGGAAAGCTCACATTTGGTTAACTTCCCAGTCTAGACACACACACACTCACACACACACGCAGTCACACACCCAGGCACAATCTGAGCACTGCGGGCCAGCAATAGTGTGAAAGGGAAATGGGTGATAAAATCCTCATTTTCCTTCATTGCCGAGTCGTTTGTCTTCGTCATGCTCTCCAGTCATGGAAGTGGTGGCCGGCACTGGAGAGCTGAGTCATGTCAGTCCATCATCGATCACTCTGTTATTTACTGTTGCTTTCAATTCATCATTTCTTTCTCTCAGTGCAGTTATTCTTTGCTTTATCACCATGTTTCGCACAAAGAAATGTACTTCTCTCTCACCTTTAATTCTTGACATTAATATTGTGAACAGTCACTGTGAAGAAGCTAATTATACGTGTATGGACAAGGTAGATGGATAAATAGATTGAAAATATAGAACAAGAACTAAAAGAAAATATAGTTGAGAAATAATTTGAATATTAGACCTTTTCGCTGTGCTTTTTATACAATAACATAAGTATTATAAGCTGACTTTGGTCAATTAATTAGGTAATCTGCTCAAATAGAGCACACAAGTATCTGTTTAACAGAAATGCCCCTTACTGCCTGACTGTTTTAAAGCAGTTTTACCTTAAGATGGAGGGGTCTCTTTCATCTAGTTTCCACCAATACAGGTGTGTTTCTATTACCCGGCAACCTTGGATGGGCTGAGGATAATGTGATTGTTTGTCCTCTCAATGTGTGACACTGTGACACAGAAAAGATGAGACACACAGTTTCCATTAGCATTTAACAGGAAGGTTTATTCTTCTTCTGTATAGTGAACATACTCCATATATACTCATTTCAAATAATTAATGTCAAATACTTCAAGTATCACTGAGTAACTGCAATAGTCCTTAGATTCAGTACATCCCAAAAATCATTTTAACATAATAACAGCATCTTATCACAACACAAAAACATTTAGTCTTTAACTACAAAATTTAAAAAAGGTGTAGGCTAATGCTCCTGTATTAAGCGTCACACATTGGCAGCCATTACTTTCTCGTGGAATGTCATAACATAGTTTCTCTGTTTGTTTTTTTTACAGTAGTCCTTAAAAATATCCATTTTGAAATACAAAACAATATCCTTTGGTGGAGAACGGAAAAATACTAAGTATAATCATTTCGAAGTGAATTCAGCAGTCCTGTTTTTCAACTAGCTCAACACACATGCACAAAGTCCGCTAGCATTAGCATTAACTAGTATCCTGAAATATATCCCGTTTTCAGAAACCGTATAATCAGCAAGGTCCTCAACTTGTAAAGCTAAACAATATTTATGCATCAAAATACATTCTTACTGTCCTGTGATACAGTAAAGATGAGACACACACGGTAAGGTCCAGTAGCATTTAACAGGAAGGTTTATGCTTCTTCTGCGTTCAACCTTCTTCATGCCACCAATGCGACAGACGCCACCTAACGACTGCATGTGGAATCGCACTAAATTACTGACAACACCAAAACACTTACTACAATGATGAAATAAGGACAGAGAAAAAATAAATTTGGGGTGCCTAATTTTATACTTAGTGTTTTCACTTACTTAAAGCAACTTGTTTTTACTGCTCTACATTTCCACCACATTCCACTTTTCCCCAAAATATCTGTGACGCTAGATTACCGTAATTAATTAGAAAACAGAAAAATTATTCAAATTAGAAAATAACTGCTAAGATTAGAGGAATTGAGCATATCTTAGTTAATCAATTTCATTTTTGTTGTGACACCAATTGACTATGTTCTGTGTTTTGTTTTTCTTTTGAATGTATCCTTTTTAATGTATACTCCCTTATTTGGTCTATTATGTGGTTAATTATTTTGTAGATCAATACACTTTTTTGCTTTTTGTCACTTTATAATGACAATTTAATATACACATGCTGGTGAATAATAAATATATATTTAAATAAAATAAACTAGAATGCAATTTAACATTCCCACCACAGGAACCTTTTTCAAGAACCAAGATGGTTTTCTGTGGCCTTTATTACCTTGTTGTATTTCCTCCTTTATCAGGATAAAATTAGATCCTCAGAGGGAGATTTACTCTAGAATAAGGCTCTGGTAGGAAAGAAGTACATTTTCCTTCACCAGGTACCATTTGATGAAGTATGGTGTAAAAGTCAAAAACGTCTCATGCAATTTTCACAAAAGTCATTGGTTGAATGTTTTAATCATTGACATGAGTCTAATACAATCTAAAAATTTGTATTCCATCTAAAGCTGACTGTGGCAAAAGGAGGAGTGAACCCTTTACTGTTATTTTATCTGGAAGTAAAATTTTTACACAGATTTACACAACTTAATCCTAATGCATGGTATGTAATAAGGGAGCACATTATAAACAGTATAAATACATTGTTTACATGAAAAAATGGTTTTATTTTTTTCTTGCTTTGAGCCACATAAAAGCCTCTAAAGATGCAGATACACTAATGAAAACTAGCGCCATGTCAAGTTAAAAAATCTACGCCAACATTGTTCTAAAGATTTCTTTTAGTGCAGAAAAGTTGGGCAAAATTTCTAAAAAAAAACTTTCACATGATCTAATACTATATGGGATGTTTGAAATGTATTATCATTGTAATTGGTTAATACAAGACAAAAGAAGAGACCTGATAATGGGAAGACAGAAATTGTCAACAGTTCTGGTGTCATTCTACTGCGCCAACAATCTGCACAACTAATGAGGAAAAAAAAACAACTTTTCTGTCTCTGGCTCTCCCACTCTCCCTCATTCAGACACACAATAAATCCCACACACCTACTCTATAACACTCCCAAAGGAATCCAGCAAACCAGTAAATTTTGTGTTGGCTATGTGCAGGTGTCTCAATATGTCAGCCAGCTGCCAGAGTTCCTTAAAGTGTGGAAGGAAAGGAAAATAGAGAAAGAGACAAAAACATGCAAAATCCGCCTATAAAATTACACGAAAATATACTTAATGTTCCCATAACTATTCTTAACATAAGCATATGAGCATGCAGCACATCAACAAAATACAATAAATACATTAAATTTAATGAGTTGTTGGTACAAGCAATTTTGAAATGAAGGTATATCTATTTATCACATAATACAATAAGCTAGTTATTCCCCATATTTTTTTTACTGTTGTCAAAATGTTTGGACAAATCAATGTATTTGGAAAGATCTCTCCAGGAAGGAAGATAATTTTTTCCTCAAAAAATGTCAAGGCAAAATTTGATATGCAGTAGTAGGACAACCTTTTCTTAATTTGAAGTTGACCTTTGATATCGTAGTCTCTGATGTCCTCATTGTCAAGGTATCAGAATTTGTTTTTCTGTGTTGACATAATGAAATGCCCAGGGTCATATCTGAAAAATAAAACACATTGCGTTTGCACAGTTGGCACATTTTCTAAAAAGAGTAACAGAAATGTAGGTGTAACCTCCAGGTGCTAGGTTCGGTCCTCTTCTTTTTAGTTTTCTCAAGAATGATTTCCTTGAAATTTGTCCACCTCAAGTAACATATCAGATTCATACTTTATTGCACAATTACATGTATAAAAATGACTATTCAGTGCAAAAACTGTTGACTGCATTTGTTAAAATTTGTCAAAATACACTTACGTAACTCATTCTTGGACTCCAATGTTGATAAAATATCCTTATTTCAACATCAATGGGATGTACAGATCAAGACGTAATGACAGATGTAAGATAATGAGAAAAAGAATGCAACACAGAATTATATGGTAAGTGGATAAATAATCTACTGTTGAAACAAAATTCAAATTGTGAAAAAACAATTGATACATAAGGAACAATATAAGTACTAAGGCTTCCTAGAAGTGCATGAATGTCATAAATCTGCCGTAATTACATACAATATCAAAGAAGGATGTCTGAACTCCAATCAATGAGTTTACGACAATATAAACAAGCATTAAAATTTATAAAATGAAATCCCACCTCTGCAGACTTCTAACCAACCATGATTTTTTTTACCTTGCAAAAACAGTATTAAAGAATTCATTTCATTAGTGTAAATATTTTATTCATCATCTTGTATTTTTAGAAATCCTGTGATTTAATGTTTGAATCTCGTTCTACTTGCTAAGAGCTACAAATGGAAGTCTGGTTGAATTTGTTAATGCTTGGCTGGATGGTCCCATTAGATGATGGACTGAAGTGCTCATGTTGATTAAAGTGCCATGTCCCTTTAAATGTAGTATGTAAAAGTATTTCATGTCCATGTCCGCATAGACAGGTTTTAATGCTTATAGCTCACATTGCTGATGTATTTCTTGTGAATGCGTAGTTGGTAGTCCTCCCCTATCAGCAACTGTCTCCATGACTCCGCCAACAAAGACCTGAGTGCTCTGATTAGTTAGATGAATGATAGAAAACAAGCAATTTCATCCACTGCTCTTTTCTGGTAAGCAGCTGATTGAACGAGACAATGCAATACAGACAGGTAGTGGCGTTATAAGCTCTGAGAAGACAGACATGGACGGATAGGATTTCCAAAGCCTTTCAAATTTCTTAAGAGTGAATTCCCCTGTTGCTACTTCAATTGCTGTGGACAGACGCAGATTTAGAAAATATGCGTAAAGCTAAATAACACCAAAAGAATTATATACAAAGGGACAATCTTTTTTTTAATAATGGTAAAGGAAAAGGGGCTGAATGCTTGTACTGTTCAGCAGGTACAGGATGACTCAGCAGCCTTCGGTCTCTCAGGGGCACAGACTGCCTGTTAGCACTCAGCTAATAAGATGCTCGCCTGAGCTGATGCATCAACATCCTACCTGAACATTGCAGAGTGAGAGAGGGGAAAGGAGAAATGGCAGGGGACGAGAGATGCAGACGTAGATATGAAGAGGGAGGGGAGGGGAGAGAAGGGGAAGGGAGAGGAGCCTTCTAGCTGAGTGCACCTGTCCCAAAGCACAAGCTGCTGTTTTTTCTTTACCTCTTTTCTAAGGGAACAAATAAAACACTCACACACTTCATACTATATTGCACTGCCCTGTACCTTGTACTGTTCAAGTTATGTAACAGAAGTAGGGATTATATTTACTGATAAATAATTAACTGTAGGGGGAAATGTGTGGTCTAAATAATGTACACTTACATAAATCACAACCTGTGTTGGTATTTTTAGCAGAGTTACTCTGCAGTAGCTTTTCATGGTCATCCATCTTAAAAACACTAGCAGTAGCACCAGCATTCTTGAAGAAACGGTGGTGTAATTTAATCCCTCAACATCCAAGCATTACCAGTACTGAAAACTACTAATCATAGTCAGTGCAATACAACACACCAAAACCAATACCTAACATTAATAAAACAATACACAGATGATAAATTAAACACATGACTTTAGGAGTGACCGGTTCTGTAGGGCCTGTGAAACTTGCATCAAAGAATTACCATACATATGTTTACCTGCATGGCTAGGCTTCCAAGCATTCTGTGTAATTAATTTATTATCTTGTGCTGACACTATTGAAAACAAAATAAAATTTAATGAAATCATCCAAACTGTTATCTCACTCTGGATGTCCGGCTGTAGACATCATTGGAGGGATACAACATTCAGACTTTTCTATTTCCCCCTGACTCCAGTTTTGGGGGGCTAAAGAAATGGCAGGGATTTGAAGGAAAAATTGTTATGTGGTTTGAACCATACTAAACACACCTGCTTGACTATAAAAGTCATTTAAATAAAGTGTGTAGCTTAGAATAATTTTTGATAACATATGGCACAATTTCTGGTTAAAAAAAAAAAAAAAAAAAAAAGCTAAACCAAAAACAATTGTAGCCATAAAGGCAATATTGTTAGTGTCAAGGAGGGATGGACAAGGGTGCCCCTGACGACTGTTTCTATGCTGGCATTTCTTGTGTGGCAGCATTACCTCCCCTGATCTGGTACATGCAGTGCTTGTTAAAAAGGCTCTCATGTCTGTTTTTGTCATTTGCATAGCAAGATCTTCATCATAATTCAGAAGGAATGAAGGAGGTTTATACAGTGGACAAATCTTTAAATGCAAATGAGTACAGCCTGGTGTTTTCATTACACCAGTGACACATCCAAACACGTGAGTACTTGTTAATATCAGGTGCAAATGGACGTCCAGTTCAGCTATGTAAAATGACTTGAATGCTGTAGTTGGATCATCAATTACAAAATCAAAGACCCATTGATATAAATATATTAGGATTGCAGCTAATAATTATTTTAGTAATTGACTATTCTGTCCATTATTCTGACTATTATTCGTATGAAGTTTGCAGTTTTCATCTGACTTTGGCGTATTTAGTGACAGTTAAAGGTCAAGCTCAAACAGTAGTAAATGCTAAAGCTCAGCATGCTAGCAGGCTGTGCTTCTCAGCTGGTGATGCTAACGAATAGCACATCTCTGCTGCAATTTTTAAGCTAAAAGACTCATGAAATATCTTTAATAACTATTTTGTTAGAAGTTAACTATGTTAGCATGTATTAAAAAGTAGTTGTATTGTATCAACTTTCGGTCTTTTAACTGTTAGACCTGCATTCTGTCCAGGAATACTGATTAACTCATAAAATGTATGTATTTGTTTTAATTTTCATTAGTTTGTTTTAACAGTGTAGATTTAACAATTGTTTCATGGATCTGTTCTTTCAAAACAAATATCTGCATCACCTCCAGAACAGAACATACACTCTCTGAGGGCCCTCAGATACGTTTCTGTGAAATAAATATTTTCAATTTTTCTCAGAGTCACAGTAAAGAAAACTCAGGGGGAAAACAGAAGCAGAGGACTAAAACTAGAAAGTTGTAAGGCTGCTTTTTGCTGTTGGTTTTTCATGTCACTTGTGGCATAATGTTTGTGTTCCAGTACTGATGAAACCTCACATTCCAGCGCTGGATTCAGCTTCAGACACTTCATTCATACTGACAGAATTTGTGATTATTTTATTTTGTTTTTTCCCCTCCAGGGGGTCTTTTTGTGGGCTCTAGTGTCCCTTACATGACAGTAGGCTGACAGAAAGGGGGGAAGACATGCGGCAAATGTCGGCCAAGTCCGGGAATCGAACCCGCGACGGCTACGTTGACGACTAAAGGCCTCCAAATGTGGGTTGCGCTATCCCCTACGCCACCACAGCACGCCCCATTTCTGATTATTTTTATACCCATTTGGTAAACTCCAGTGTTCTCATGACTGCAGTGTCAATGCACACGCCTTGTTGTCATGAATAGATCAGGCATGCCACAAAAGCTGGAAAACATCTGATTCCTGTGCAAACCCAGATGTATATAAAATCAGACTAACTCTCAGCTTATTTTCAGCACTGTGAACAATAAAACATTTTTCACATTTTGTGTTCCATGATTTGTGAAAACCTCTAAATGCTCAGTACTATGGACTAACCTCTTACTCTGATGAAGCAATTTGTCCGTTCTGCACACTAATAGTTCTAGCTGAGACGTTTTGCTATTCCTACGGACAAGTTTCGCAAGCGTTTGAGGAAAAACTAGCTTTATTGTTTTATGAAGAGGAGAAGCGCTGCATAAAATGGTTCCCAATTTATTTGATCGAAAAGTTTCACACCCCTCTGAAAATCCAGCTGGAACTTCTCAAATAACCACCGAAGCTCATCAGCTGATTAGGCTCCCGGCTTGCAGAGAAAAACAATCTGCAGCAGCGAAACAGGAAGGCTTGAAGGTTGTCTTTGTAGCTGCGACTGGGAGATGAAGGCAGTGAAAATCTGGAGGGCTGCATTCGCCTCATGAATTATAATGTAAGCTGTCAGAGTGAGCATGTCTCTGGGATGGTAAGCGTCCAGTTCATGTCAGGACAGAACAGCCCGGGGCTTAATCACAACTCTGCCTATTAGAGGACACACACAGGGACACAGAAAATGCAACACCCTTCTTGGAATCATGGTGTGACTATCCTGCATTTTTTTTGGGAGGGATGGGGGGATTTGCATAAGCCCTGCATTTAGATTGTAAATGTATAAATCACAACAAAAAGAAAATCACAACACATCATGTGCTAACATCAAAAGTCTTTGAACCACACGCTGCATTACGGTGCAAACACACACCACAGATTCCTCTCTAGCCCCCTTCGAGACCCTCTGCCTTAGATATTCTCTCTGAACCTGTGTGCGTGCTCGTGTGTGCAGATATGACTTTGCTGGCGTCTTAATCACGCTTGGCTGCGCCTGTGTGTGGGCTGCTGTGACTATACGCTGTCGGTGAATAGCAAGTGACAGTAGGTACCAGACCAGAGCAAGGAGCCCCCCCCTCCACACCCACACCCCAACCCAAAACAGGCAGGATGGAGGTGGGGGGAAGCGAGGGTGCAAGACAGAGAGAGGAGACCCGAGGGCCTTTCTGTGGCGCTGGGCAGGACGTGAAGGTCATGTCGCTAAGCATCAAATCAGCTGTGCTGTTGGCCTGGGCGGGGCGCTTTCCTGGGTTTCTCAGAGAATGGTATCATTATGTGGTCTTGAGGGATCTCAGTCTGTCTTTGTTATTTGAACTCAGGCAGGCTGAAGCCTCCAGTTGAGACGTGATGATTAGAGATATTAAGAGTTTACGCTACCTTGCGCTGGGACGTTTGTATAATTTTCCATGTTTTAACTCTAAACATCCACAAGGGACATCTGCAACAGACCAACACAGGAGAGCAAAGAACTTTGAAGTCAAAGTTAAATGATTAAAGTTTTATTTTTTTTAGCTACTTTTATATAAATAAAATTTCTGAATTGTTTTCAGCCCCAATATAAGTCCTTTGTAGAGCCACCAAGTGCTGCCATCACATCCGGGTGTCTATGGGGAATCCTTCTGGTTTGTGGCCTTTCCTCTTGGCAAAATATCTTTGTTTTCTTCTTCTTTTTTGTGCCTTGCATTTAACTTTTTCCATTTTCTCATCAACTGTGACAGAATCTTTTCCCTCGTAAAGAAGGGTGTTCCCACAGCACAATGCTGCCACCACCATTTTCGCACACACTGGCTTTTCAATGTAAGATGTAAGACACATGTATCAAACTCGAGGCCCGTGGGCCAAATCCAGCCCGCCATAACTTTTTATGTGGCCCTCTAGATTCTGGATTAAATAAAAAGTGTGCTTAAATATTATTATGTAATTTTAAGAACTTATTGGTATTTTAAGTTTGTTAACAAGTTTTAGCAATACATTCTAGCACAACCGGCCCACTTGTTCAATAATATTAGGTAAGAGCATTCACAATTTTGATTTGGCCCAAAACAAAAATGAGTTTGACACTCCGAGGATGTACATCTGACATTGCTTCTGACAAACTGCGAGTGAGACTTTTTTTTAATAATAACTTTCTTCTTCTTCTTGCCACTCTTCCATGAAGGAAAGATCTAGATGACTAAATACAAATCTGGCCTTCAACACCAGTTAAAGAGTAGAGGTAAAGGATGAAAGAAAATTGCTGCAGGTAAAACTCAGTATTGTTTGTTCTTTATTCATGCTGGTATCTCTGCCAATTTTATATTTGTCTTATTATTTTTACTAAGCTTAATTGTATTTCTACTTTATCATTTATCTACCTGTGATGATGTGTTTTGGTCAGCTGAGGACGTTGTAAATATGCTAGATACCGTAAATAAACTTTGACTAATAATTGCCCTGTTTACAGATTGAGCTGTGGATCTCTGCTGCTCCTCCAGAGCCACCATGTATGCTTCTCCGATTATTGTTCACCTTTTCTGCCTGTTTAGAAGGACTACAGTGTGTTAGTAGGTTTTCACTTGTTCTGTAGTCTTGTTTTATAACCGAACCTTGTGTAACTTCTCTGACCGCTATGTCGTGCTTCTTGGACATCATGAAGCTGTTTTTTCTCTTATGTTTCCCAACACCTCTGTATTTATACAAAGATCAAATTTTTACTCATTTAATAGCACTGGCTTTTATTTACAAGTACCAGAATAAAGGAGTGTGACTAAATAGCCACAGTTTTTAGATATTTAATTGAAATAAGTCTCACATCTGTCTCCTTTCACCTCACACTTAATGATTTTGGGTTGGTTTATTACATAGATTTCCACTGCAATACATTGTTTTTGATTGTGGTTGAAAGGTAAGTGTTTTTAATGTTTATTAAAACCTAGACACCCAGCTGCTTTTAGTCAAAAAGAGCACTAAGGCTTTGCCAAGTGTGACGTACCAAAAATCTTCATGATGAGACCAATAAGGACGGCCAGGGCAGACAGGCATGCCCAGGCAGACAGAAGTTGTTTATATGGTGTATTTAAATTATTTTGAGCTGCCAGTAAAGCAGGAACTGGAAAAACAAAAATTTACCATCAGCAGAGGAAAAAAAAAAAATGTGTGTGTGACAGTCAAGGAAAGAACAGGGGCAAGATGGCAGGTATACATGCAGCAGGGATTAGTGGTACCGGATAAAGGTGAGGTGGGTGTATGAGTCAGATGACTTAGACAGTCTGAAGATGTCTGGTGGGTGGAAGGAAAAACACGCTTCAGACAGGAACTGCAGCAGATGTACACCCCTGATCTTTTAGCAGCTAAGAAGACAGACATCTCTAAGCAGGAAACACAAAACTTAGCAAAGAGTAGCAATCAATTTCTAGATGGACATAAGGTCAAAAGAAAGTTGCTGGTAAAGTGATGCTAAATGCTGGTGAGATAGTCTCATAAAGTTGTGTCTGTTGCCATCTCCCATCATCTCCTCCAAGGGCCCTTTACATGCAGAGAAATACTGTAAACATGAGGTCACAATGACCTTCATTCTTGTAGTTGATGTTGGTACAGTGTGTACTATTTTTCTGATTGTTGAATCATAAACACTGATCCCACAGTGCTTTTGTTGTTCTGTTAAATGTCTTTAGATACGGCATGTCTTGTTTTGCTTTTAGAGATCTGACATCCTACTTCATGCTGTTGGGCCAGTTCTGTTTAAGAAAGTTCTGGACTCTGCAGGTCTGGCAATCTCAGTCCTGGCTGTGATTGGTGAAAAAGAGACACAGTTGTCAACTGGTGAAACGAACCCACAGCATTAAGCGGCCATTACCATGTTCCTATAAAGCCCCCAAAAATGTTGTACATATATATCTGAAAGAAGCTCTGGCTTCCATTATATGACACATTGTTGTAAAGAGGGTCACCTACCCACATATACAAATGGAAAAAAATGTCTGTGAATGAAAGCAGTCAGAGAATGTGAGGAAGGAACACATTTTGTCTGATTCAAAGACAGGCAATCTCTCCTGCCACCTATGGGTGGAGCTGCTTTGGGAGAGAATCCTAAAAATGATTTACTTTATATGCAGAATATCTGGAGCTTGTATAGTTTTCTTAGACCTTTCACATTCCTTTCTGTTGAAAAATTCCATTTAGTGAACTACACCGATTGAAAAACTGTAGAGGAAACACAGAATTATATTTTACCTGCAGAGAGCTCTAAAAGATGAAAGTGAGGTTAGAGGGGGAAAAAAGGCAGGGATGCAGAGAAAGAAAACCCCTCTTGACTGCCGAGCGAAAGGGCAAAAATCCCTGTTTGATTTGTTTGCTTAAAAGTTCCCTCAGAACTTTCCCCTAAAGTTCCCTCAGAGTGTGAGAAAAATGTTTAGACTTGTTTGTGTGTGTGTGCTTGCATATGTGTGTGTGGGCGTGTGCATGCGTATTTGTGTGTGTGTGAAACTGTCAGCGATCATCAAGTCTCCCCTCCACCAGTTCAATAAATAGCCATTCAAAAAAAAAAAAAAAAAAAAAGCTCACTTTACTCAGAGGTCAATTTCCCCTGCAGTCAGACAGAGAGGACTCCCCGGGGAGAAGGGAATGAGGCAAGGCGCTCTGGCTGCTTTTCTGGAGAACATGGGGAGGCGCTGTGGAAGAAATAGCACCCCATGACTCACCAGCCACAAAAATATTTCCACCTGCTGCCTTGACCCGTCTGTTCCAAATATGGCTTCTGCTCCCCAAAATCTAAGAAAATGTAAATAATTTTAGGAATTGCGAGTTGTGGCAAAACTATTGCTACGCAATAACTTCAATGCTCTCGGCTTAGTTTTCCTCGGATGACGGCAGATTGTTCTTGCCTTCACTTTACATGCATCTCATAGAGTTGCTCAGCAACTTCCAGCACGTTTGTCCAAGAGCAGCTCCTGCATACTAGATGTACCCGCGTTACAAAATCAGGGGAAATTCAAATGGAGAGGTTTCCTGACTGCTCTACATCATGTCTATAATTTGGTGAGAGAAAGGTCAAAGACTGAACGAGGAAATGTCCTGTGGGGCTCTGTGCCAAGTCACCTGATGAGTGATGACAGGTGTGGCTGGACGCAGAACGAGGTCAGTAAAAAAAACAGAGCCGGGTTCAACCTAAAGGTAGGGGCCGGGGTCCTAACACTCCCACAGGGATTGCAGCCTGACCTTGATGGCAAATAGCACAGTGTTTGTTGAAAGGCTGCATGCTTTGCTTAACGTATTATTGCTATCATTAACATACACGCTGTACAAGGATGAAAGGGTATTTGCGTCTTTACTGATTTCTTCTGTTTGTGCTTTTTGTCACATGTAAATGTTTCAGGATATCAAACAAATTTTTATGTCATAAAAAGACAACTGAGTCAATACAATATGCACTTTTCTCATGATAATTTCATTTATTAAGCGAAAAAAGTTATCTAACCCAATCTGGCCTTATGTGACATATAATTACTTCACTTGTTGAACCACTTTGCCCTATGTGGAAAAAACATTTGTCCCACCCTTGGCAACAACTCTTATAATAGGTGATAATGGTTCACTATATCTTAAATCTTTATGTCTAATGTTGATTAGGCCACTTCAAAATGTTTTCTTTTTTCCTGGTGAACTTGTTGTGTGCTTCTGATCCTCATCCTGCTGTAAAAACCCAAGTGCACTTGACCCGATGCTCATGTCCTCATGGTCCGAGATTCCACTTCAGGACTTTTTTTTGGAAGAGAACAGAACCAATTTTGACCATTACGTTTTCTTTTTAATGCTGTATATTTTATACCAGATGCAAATCATCCTAAATGCATTACTTTGCCTCAGAATGTATTCTCAAAAAAATAGGGATCTTTGGGCATTAGGTGTGCAGCAGTTTTCACCTGGGATCTCTCCCATGGATACCATTTCCCCCCAGTCTCTCTCTTATTCTGCAATTCTGGATCGGTTGTGTGACAAAAAACAGGAAAAAATGGGTAAAAATTGGTAAAAAGAGTCAATTACTTTTCACAGCACTGTTTGTGCTTCCTTGTAGGAAACACTGTTTTATTCCAGATTTTATATGATTTCTTTGCCAAGTTGTCCTATACTGGTAGCACAAAAATAGAGTATTTCCGTTAGAGATGTGATGCACTGTAGTGGCTATAAAAGTTATAGTATATTATTCTGAAAAGATTGCAGATGAGACAATGGTGAAACTAAAGAATGTCTTGGTTGCTATGAATCCTTTTGGATGACACTATGCACAGAGTCTATACCTATGAAAGCACAGAAGTGCATTCAACCAAATTAGGTGAATAATAATAATAATAATAATAATAATAATAATAATAATAATAATAATAATAATAATAATAATAATAATAATAATAATAATAATAATAATAATAATAATAAACATTGTTCTGTTGTTTTGGCTTTGTCTCCATCTGCCTTTTAGGGCTGGCCAGCCAGATCCGAGTTCACACATTAATGCTTAACCTCTGGCTGACAATGTGAGAGCAAGTCCCAGGCACAGAAAAAAAAAAAAAAGTGTATATATATGTAGCTTGCAAATAAATGCCCAGCTGCTGTGGAAGAGTTTCTGACACAAAGGCGCGCAGGCTCATGTCCACTAGAGACAAAATGCAGAAAAAACTGTTTCAACACCTGCTTTCAAAGCTCCTAAAAATCACTCCCTCCGACTGACACACTAGCGCGCGCCGACACAAATGCACAGATAATGTGCCTTGATAACATTATGAATGGATGAGTGAGCAGCTCCATAGAACAGTGATTACTGGCCGCAGTGTGTGAAAGGAAATAGATTAGTCACTGTCTGAGCTCCCTCCCTTTTAATAACACAACGTATAACACTCCTTCATGCTGTCTGAGTGGGGGAAATAAAGTCCAAATTTAATGTTAGGCTCTGAGGGAAGTGCTTTTTAATAGAGAGTGGGAGCACAAAAAGAAAATAACCCTAACCGCTGTGATTGTCCTCCTCCTTTTTGCTTCTGCTTATTAAAGAAAACAAGTTTAATTTTTTAAAAACAGATAAACCCCTGTGAAAACCATAAAAGCTGTAATTATGGCCACATTTATGTCAGCTTCTCTTTTGTTCATCTTTCTTCAACAACCCCTTGGAATGTGTTTTCCAAGAAATATTTATCAAAATATGCAACGAAAAAAAGTGCAGCGGCAGAAACGCTTTAAGAGGAAAGGCTGAATGGTAAAGATGGACTTCGCCTTGTTAGAGCCTCAGGTGTTTGCTCTCTCCCTTAACAGGTGCATTATGGGCAGACAGGAGATGAACTCTGCCCTGGAGCAATTTCAATTTTTTCCCCCTTCAGAGAGAGGCCGGCAGATAGACGGACACGTGGACAGCCGGATAACAAGCAGGAAAAAAAAAAAATAGAGCTCCAGCTGCCTCCCGTAATTACATTCTTATAAAAGCCACACTGGTACCAGCTCCATTCTGGAGCGATCCGAGAACAAACGAAATCACCGGTTTATTGATGGAAGGAGTTACAATTCCTAAAGGAGCGATGCTGACGTTGGTAATGAGTGTGACATAATTCTTAGTTTTTCTGCAAAGGACTCAAATGCTTGACCCTGACGGGAACGACTCCTCATCCAATTCCTACAGAAGACGACAAGTCATCCCACACACACACACACACACACACACCCACACACAGTGAGGTGTCAAGGTGGCAGCAGCAACAAAGGGTCTTGTTTATTAAAGTACCTTGTGAGATGACAAATGAAGCATGAAATGAGGATCTCACACACAACGCAGACATGCCAGGTAGTGTATGGCGAGAGCTGAGAGGAAAAACAGTGGAGGAGCGACCTGTGTCATACTGCGAAAATGCTCATAAACATACAGATAAAAAGAATCAATTTCATGGGCTGCGATGGCAAACAGAATGTGGACACGTGGACAGCCGGATAACTTCTGGAGGCATCTGTTTCATTTGAACCCTCAGCTGGTGTGGGTTCCCGCCAGTAGGAGCCACTTTAGGGTTAAGTTATGGAGTAATATCCCAATCAGAGTACGAGCCGGTAAAGCCTGACCGTCGACTGGTAAGTCAGGCAGGGAAGGCTTTAATCAAAGGAACTGCCAAGTGATCAGTGGTAAATTTTCAGGAGCTGCAGAGATCCACAGCACAGTTGGGAGTGTCTAATGACAAGGCAATTATTAAGTAGTGCCACAGGAAAGCTTTTGTTGCAAGCAGAGCAGCATACTATATTAAATCCCCCTTCATATTGCAATGCAAATATGAAGATGTGGACAATGCTGCAACCACAAAGAAATAATTGGCTGCAAACTTTGGATGGACATTTTTTAACGTTCTTCAAGCGCCATGCATTCGTACTCTGCATGCTGATGTCATCGTATGCCAGTAACGTCTTTATTGGCATACAGCGGGAGCTAGTATTGCACGTCGTACTAAATCCGCCATCCACCATCGACACACTGTGGTCACAGCGTCATACTGGGGGAAAGCTATTCTTAAGCGGGGACACGTTGTTTGGATGGATCTAAATTTGGGGTCGTTGTGGATTCCAGCAAGAACACAATCCTAAATAAACTGGCTAAGCTACAATCAAATGGTTAAGATTAAAGCACGTCCATGTCTCAGAGTGGTCCAATCAAATCCAGATGTAAATCAAAATGAGAATTTACCGCCAGACTTTAAAAAAAAAAAAGTTTATAGACATTCTCCATCCAATCTGGGCTTAAGATAATTTTCAGATAATATAAAGCAGGTAGTCAGACCCTAGTAAGACCTGCAGCTGGAATTACAGCAAAGTAATTGACAGGGAGGGCTCAATAAAAATATACGGCAAACTGTCCAATTTGTATTCGTAAAAACGTTTGAAAATGATGTATAGTCAATCCGGTTCATTCCCTGCGTAAACTGAACATGAATGTATAGCTGGTGAAGTAAAAGTAAAGGACTTACCCCCATAATATATTCCATATACCAACCACTTTTCATTGTGAAAGCCTGTAGAGAGACACATACTTTCAGTGGAAGTATGGGTGTTGTTAGGGTGGTTGGTAAGCACTCTGTCAGCATGTCAGTGCTGCTGACAGATAGAAGACTGTGACTTAAGCTTGATGCACAGCAAACATTATATGAATATACTGAACTGAAAGCACGTCTCGGAGCCCTGTCATCTCCTCGGCTGGCAGGAAGGTGGTGGGCGGATGATCGCTTCCTGTCAGGTGACATCTTCATGGCCCACTTGCAGACAGTGCCCGGAGCAGAAAAATAAGTTTGCATAAAAACATAGAGGCAAAACAATTTAGGAGCTGCAGAGAGTTGGATGGGGGTTCTGTTGATATTCTTTTTCAGCATCACAGTGCGAGTAAACAGTATTTGTTTTTTTTATTACTTTTACAAATCAGTCATGAGCAACAAAATTTGACTTTTGAGCAAAAGACTTACAAAGAATCCGTTAAAATGTCAACGTGAAAACAGATTTCTACAAAATAACAAATTAAATGCAATTATTTAACATAAAATAAGCGAGTGCACAAATATTCACCCCCTTTAAAGAGCTCTGCAGCTTTCTACAGACAGAAAAAAGACTTGGAGCTCCACAGAAATGGGTTGAAGACAACAAGGTGAATGTTCTGGAGTGGCACAGTCAAAGCCCGGACCTCAATCTGACAGAGAATTGGAAGTAAACGGACTTGTTCACTTCCAATCTTCGTGGAACCTGACAGAGCTGGAACAATTCTGGAAGGAACAATGGAGGAAAATTACAGTGTCTGGTTAAGATGGGGCCCAGAGGTGCAGCCACTAAAAATGAACTTGAATGGGGTAAATATTATGCGGACGCATATTTTATGTTATATGCTTATTATTTTTTGTTATTATTTTTGTAGAAATCACTTTTGACTAAATTTTGTTGCTCGTGATTGATTTGTAAAAACAATTAAAAGAATGAAGCATCCAAGACGCTGAATACTTTATGAAGACACCTTTTATATGCTGGGTATTTTATATGTAGCACAGTCTAAATCCATAAGCAGGTCTAGGATAAAGTTAAGACGGATTTAATGAATGTTCCTGACAAAGACACCCCAGCAGTTCTACAATGTGCAACATGTATGTATCCTCAAAGGGAGTGACAGGAGAATCTCCCTGTAATCATCTCTGAATTGGGAGTGAAGTCAGTGCTGTGCTGCAAGAAAACGGGTGTGACTCACTCACTAGAGTGTAATGCTGCCATCTATAGGTTAGCACAGGTGTGGGCAATCCTGGTCCTCGAGGGCCGGTGTCCCGCAACTCTTATTTGTCTCCCTGGTCCAACACGCTTGAATCCAACAGCTGAATCACCTCCTAAGTGCAGTCAGGTTCTCCAGAGTCCTGCTAATGACCTCGTTATTTGACGCAGGTGTGTTGAAGTAGAGACACATCTAAAAGTTGCAGGAGTTGCAGGACACCGGCCCTCGAGGCCTGGAGTTGCTCACCCCTGGGTTAGCACTTCATTCCAGATGCCAACAACGCCTTTCCAGTCCACACTTTTCTGGTGTAAGATCCATCACATTAGAGCCTCTGACTGACTGCACAAGTCATGTCTTGCACCTAACACCACCAGAGTGAGGCAAAAAACAAAATGAAAGAGAAGCAAAATTCCTGAAAGAAATACAAAAAAAGGGAGGCTGACAAAAAAGCAGGAGGTTAAGCTGGATTGAAAAACAAGCAGGTTCCTGCATTTGGTTGGTGCATCACTCTGCCATTTTTCATTTGTGTCCCTGTTTCTTAAAAAGACACAAAAATATAAATTCCGCCTTTGCTGTGGGATAATTATCTTTAGGAAGGAAAATGACAATTTTCACGTTTTTGCAATATAAAAATCTTCAAATGTTTTCAGATTTTCATTGTACGTGACGTCCAAATCCTCTTCCCTGTGAACATATTTTTATAAATATAATGTTTAATCATTTTTGTATAATTGTAGTATTTTTGCATTTATATTCAGCCGCCCTCTGAGTCAAAATCTTACTGAGATGTCTTCACTACATTTACAGCTGTAGGTTTCTTGGGGCATGTCTCTGTCAGCTTTGCTCCACTCTTCAGTCTTTTGGAGCCTGTAACAGGTTTTCCTTCCTATGATCAGCTCCATGTCATCTATACAACAACCTAGTAACGCCATGTTCCTTTGATTTTCAGACGACAAATTGAACAGTGGTCTGTGAGACGTTCAAAGCTTGTCATATTCTTTTATTTTTCTTTGACCTAAACCTACTTCAAACTTCTCCACACTGCATTCCAGTTATCTGTGTTGATTAGACAGAGAGAGTGCAGTAATTAAATAATCCTGGGGATGACTGGTGACACCACATTTCCTTTAAGTGTAAAGTGGGCTGAATACATACGCTCACCACACTTTTTAGGATTTTGCTCATATAAAAATACTTTCAAAACAATCATTTTCCTCTCTTTTCATAATTATTTGACAAAGTTTGTGGTAGTAACGTGGAAAAAACAAAAGTAGAACACTTCAAGGGATGTGATTAATTTTGAAAGGCGGTGGAAAACGGGTTCATACATCATCATAATTTTATGACCAATCACAAAATCAATTAATGCCTCCTGTGAGCCGAGCGGGCAGTTAAACACTCCGTTCTTAAACCATTATAAAAGTTGTTTCTAAAGGTTACTACCACCCTCTGCTTAAACAGACGTCGTCCAAACATGACCTTCAAGTCGGTGTCTGATTGGCACCCGGTTGCCCTGTTTGATTTCTGGTCAGCTTCTCACCTGGCGCACTCGCAGCCAGCTGGCGAAGAAGCAGAAGGTTTCATTGAGAGGTTCCCCACCCTGTCACTTAATACTTGCTGCCATGTGAACAAACACCTCCTGGCTTCAGGGTGGGAACCCTCACACAACATTCCCAAAACCCTTGCGGACTCCAAGACATCCAGTTTCATCAGGCTCTGGGCAAGCAAGCAGGTATTTTGAATTTTCTATTCCTGCCACAGGTAGGCAGATCTTATAGATGCATGCCTATCAGTGAGGCCCAATTGATTACAGTGTCACTGATGAACATTGTGCTGGTTGCTGATAGGCAAAACTAAGAATAGCTAATTGGATTTTAAGATAGCATCGTGCTATCACTGAAAAAGGAAACTAAACATTCCCAGATAAAGTGGCTGGAAATATTTGTGCTGTGTCCAACATTATTTACATGGAAAAAAGCATTGGAAAGTCCAAGGAATGTGACAAGCAAAAACCTACAATTAATTGGCAATTAACTGAAGAAGCAGTCAAAGGCTCCTTGCTAACTATAGAGGAGCTGCACTGATCAGAAATCTCAGGGAGAAAAATCTGTTGAAAAGGTTCCTATGAGTCATGGTTTCTACAAAACCCCTTCAGTGGCAGAAAAACAACTCAAGCCAACTTAGAATCAGTGGCAAGAACCGCAAATTGAAGATCGTAGCTCTATCCAATCTGACTGAGATCAAGCTACTTTCTTAGAGGGATAGACAAACATATGTACAAAAAGACACAAGATAAAGAGTTGAATATTGAAGCAAATGACATAGTTTTTAGGTTTTGGAAAACAGGCTTTTACTTTCAGAATTCATATCAAAAATAAAACGGATAAAACAGAGTGAATTAAAAGTCAATATTATTTGTAGAATTTTCATAGATTTCCAGGCTAAGATATAATTCTCCTCCTTCGTACTAGCAAGGCAGGTTTGCAGCACGACTGTTTTTGTCCAAGAGATACACTGGCTTGTGTCTGTCCCCCAGTTAATCAAAGCTTGTGTTGACACAGGAAGTCTATTGGAGAACATCACGATAGAGGCGTTGGTGTGTTTCTGAGTTTGTGTTGAGGGGTGATCCACTTGCACTCGCGCCGCATTTCCTCTTTGTGTGTGACAGACAAAGCAGATAGCTCTCCGTCTATCTGGGAAGATAGGATCGCTGTACAAACAGCAGCCAGCCATTATTGACACTGCGTCTGTGTGAGTGCATGGATGGCACATGGTGAGGGCATCAAGAAAGAAGAGTGAGCGTATTGGAAGCCTGTTAAACAGTGCAGAAAGTGTTACTGTCAGACATCTCCTAATGCCACAGGGTGCTTCAGGAGAAGTGCATTATCTGCTCTGATTGCCATTCATTGTGTTCGTGCTAAAAGTAATCAAATGACAGTTTATACATTTAAGAGCAGTCGTGCAATTCAAGATTGTTTTTCTTCGTTACAGGATGACAAAGAAAGGTGAGTCTGTGAAATATTTACCATACACAAATTTTGCTATCTTTATTTTTCCCCCCAAGACTCTCCAGCTCAACGTGGAGCATCCAGACAATTTACATTTGGGTTAGAACCATTTCAGTTTACGTTGACGACCATTACCTGAAGACGGCAACCGATGAGACTGCAAGGCTCCCAATCCAACCACTCCTTCAGTATTTATGAAGATCCTATGAAAACTACAAACATTATAGGTGAAAGGACACAGGCCAAGTGGAATCCAACTAGCATGAGATCGACTCTGTGCCGAGAATCAAGACGTAGCTCCTGCTTTGGTTGCAGAAACAAAGATGGCTCTGAAAAGCATCCATTGGTGCCCCATACGCTCACAGAAGAGGACTTTGCAAGTTTTTCCCACATACTTAACCCACAAATCCCTTTTCCTTACAAATGTGACACATTTGATGAGATAATAATCAGGCTTTGGAAAGGTGCAAGACATACTGCAAAGGAGAAATAGTTGGCCAAGCACATTCTTCCTTACCTTTTGTGCCAAGTTCGCCTCCATAAATTGTCCTTCTTTACGGTTACTATAGTTGTGGTGACACTACTTTTGCATAATGACCCTATATTACAGCTTACCTAATAAGCAGCACGATAATCAAAGTTACAACATACTTTCTCCCCTCAAATTCTGCAAAGCATCCAAATAAAGAATCAAAGTTAGCCCCGAGTGTTGGCACAAAATAACTTTCCAGGCCCTAAACACTGAAGAATGAGGAATTAAAACGCAGTGACTGAGGCTGAGGTAATATGAAGACTGAAACAGGGAGTGACTGAGCAGAGGGTGAGATGGGAAAAGGAACAATAGTTACCAGAGGAAAGAAAGTGAGAGACGAAGCAATGGAGGAAAGACAGATAAGGCTGGTTGCTTAATCCTTTCCGAGTAACTAGGATAAGCCATGTGCCACTGTTTTGGTGAAACACACATGCTCACAAGAATGAGCTGTCTTTTGGGTCTGCGCACACAAACACATACACACCCACGCACACACCCACGCACCAAGCCATGTGCTGAAAGGGGTTAAGGAGCTACGTTGCCCTCTGAGCTGGTCTTACTAGGCTGTAATGACTTTAGTGGATGCTGAATTCTTTTTATTCACCAGTGTAATATAATAAAGCAGAGAGAAGGGAGCTATCTTCTCCTGACTGCCTCTATCAGCCTCAGTAGACCATCTTACTGACTCTCAGCTCTTGTTTCCACCTTTTTAACTTCCGCCATTCTCATCACTCAGAATCTCTGCTTGGTCCCTCTTAACCTTGACTGATTCACTTTGTTTCCTTTGTTTACTCTTTGTCATCAATCGTGTGGTGGATACGGACAGCTTCGTGCTTTTCCACTTTTATAATCTTTATTCCTCCGCAGCGTATGGCAGGAAGGAGCCATCTGAACCACTCCACTGTCCATCCCAGGCTGTTCAACTCCAGGTCCTCTGCCGCTTCCTCTTTCTGGTTATCTTTGTGTTCTGCATAGCTCATCCATTCTTTGTTTTCTTACTTTGAAGGCTAGATTTAACAAAGCAGCTCTTCCCTTGGGGAGAGTGTGAGAAAGAATATGGTTATTCTCAGTGCAGATAATAACCATTGTAAGTAGTAACTGATTGGACCTATTTACAGCATGCAATAAAAGGAAACAGTAAAGATTATAATTATCCAAAAAGGATCTTAATTAAAAGACTCCAAAGATGAAAAGTTGTAAGGATGAAGGGGGAGGAGGAGATTTATATTGAGAAGAGTAAGACTGTTAGAAAAAAATTGAAGCGGGATTTTTTATTTTTTTTCTATTTCAGAAAGTTAATTTAAAAAAAAAGTCAAAATTAAACTTTGGAGTTCAGCTTAAATATACTCCCATCCTTCCCACTTTTGCATGTTGACAAAAAAAAAGTTGCAACAGAGTCAGTCTGTGGTGTTATGTCTAAATATTAGTCCTCTAATGCAAATTCTCTCAAAATTATCCAAGTTTCAGGCAAATAGAAATTTTACCATCACAGTGAGGTACTTCTCCACTTATTTGTTAGTTTACGTAGCCACCACCAGCACTTACTTCCAGTTCACTTTTATCCTCCTTAATTTTTACTGGGGCTCCTCAAAATATTTTTGAAGTGCACTTGTCTTTCCAGTGGTTTCTGTCTGAAGCAAAGGTCAGTGTGCTTGCACTGCTCTTTTTGCCAGCTTGTGCCCATTAGTTCCATATCACCTCTCTGGGTTTTAATTAGGTTTTTGGGTCTGTCATCGTCATGCAACAATATAATCTTACAAACATGTCAGTTGTAACTGGAAGTATTGTTAATATTTTGAAGTAACCCAACTACCAAAGCCCTGACTGGAGTCTGACTGGAATCTGTGGAGGGAGCTAAAGATTAGGGTGATGGCATGGAAGACTTCCAACCTGGAAGACTTGGAGCTCCTGGTGATCCACCTCTGCACAGAGCAACTTGCCAATGAGAGCGCAAATGTACAGCAAAAAAAAAAAAAAAAAAAAGCAATGTTCAGGCCACCTTTGACACATAAATTATGATACCTCTTTTTTTTTCTGTGCTTGCCGATATTAAAAAATGTTTATGCTTATTGTATAAACAAAAACCTGATCAGTCATAAGAACTGTTAGACTGCTGTAATGCCAATAAAATGTTTCCATTTACTGTTGGGACTGGCATAAATAATTTGCTATATTTTGTTTTTCCAATAAGTTCTCTGTTTTCTTTTTGCATTGATTTATAATGTTTTAAAAGAGGGTTCTGCCATTATTGGAAACAAACTTCTTTATTGAACGAAAGCAATTTCAAATCTACATTTTTTTTTATCCTATGTTGTACTGCATGAAAGCTTCAGACTAGCACTGTAAATGAAATAAACACCACCGTACAAGCATACCTCTCAACCTCTTTATTAGTACTTTCCTTTCTTGTCTTCCTTTTACATGTTCCTTTCATTAAACCACCTCACTGAGCCGAACGTGTTTGTACGTATTGTAGTTATTAGCGTTGGTAGTGGTGGTGGTGGTGGGGGGGGGGAGGGGGGGTCTAATTTAATTCACCAACAACCAGTTCAGGCTCACATTAATGCAGCTTAATAAAAGACTATTCAATTAGCTAAAGAGCTCTATGTGCTGTGCAGGAAAAAAAAGAAAAAAAAGAAAAGAGTGACGATTGTCTTCGATGGAGCCACAAACTCCAATTAGGCTCACTGTCAACTTCTCACATAAACAAAGCCAAGTTGGCTGAGGGAAAAGAGACGGAAGCATTGAAGAGATGACAACAGTCTGGGGCAAATAATGACTACAGTAAGTATATGTGACTGTCTTGCTTGTAGATTCAAAGTATGCAGCTTAACTTAAATGCGCCACCATTATGGCAATAGTTTGTCAGAATCTGATACTACCTCAGCTGGATGACAAACAACAGCTGACAAACGACACGTCCAGAATGACTGAAGGGAGACGGTGAAGAGCAGCCAAAACAGCAAGCAGACTTCGTAGCTGACTGTCAAACTTGTCTGCAGCTTAAGTTATAGGCTCAAATAAATGTTCTTTAAAAAAAAATAAAATGAAAAATGAAAGCAAGAAAAAGCCTGCATGTTTGCTGAAACAACAAGCAACACAAAACCCTCGGTGTAGCATCTCGTCGTACTGAACTGGACCCAGTAATTGTCTGGAAATCAATAGTGGCGCATTGTGAGTCGTGAGCGGCCATCGTCTAACCTTGCACCATGCAGCTGTCTCCCCCAATCAAAGCCGGCCCGGTTTCCACAGCAACCTCAATCCCACATCTCCCACATTAATAAAAAGGGAAAAAGAAAAGCCATGGCACTTGGAAGTGTGGGGCTGAAATGGAACTAGCAGAGAAACGGAGTGAGATTCAGCTGTGCCTTGTGTTCAGCAATGAGGCTCAATCAGATTTAACAAATTCAGCTTTCTTAAAAAAAAAAAAACTACAAAAAAACAACCCCCTCCCTAATGCCACCATTGAGATAGCATTTATTTCATTTCATCGACAAACCCCATTCATAGCATCTCATAAAGCCTATTCTTCCACTTTTTTTTCCATCTATTGTGCTCTCTTATTCAATATATTTGCAAAATATCCCTGATACTTCTGTAATTCAAGGTATTTAATTAAAGGGGACGGGTTTCTAATAAAAGCCAAATGGCAGATAGCAGTGCTTGAGCTTTTCAGGGGCTTGTTTAATCAGAGGATTGCTGAATGGGAGAAAAGGCAATAACAGAATGAATAGAAGCTGGTATTTGTAAAGAAATGTCATGGAGAGAGGAAGGCTATCAGAGTCAGTGGCTGAAACCTTTAATATGACGCTCGCACTAATATACGTAAAATGTGTGCGCGTGTGCATTAGAAGAGTTTGAGCAGTCTGGGAGGGAAGACCACATTTGGATGTCGGCATGGGCATCAAAGTACACCGAAGTTTTGAAAAGTTGCATGTTTTTTTTCTGGCAGTGATTCAGCACTACCACCCACACTGCACTTTCTCTTTTCTTACAAAAGGAGAGAGAGAAAATCATTCTGAATTGCGTTCTGCTAGATGTTTAAACATTTTTTAACATCTAGCAGAACCCTAACAGCCTGATGCAAAGTGCAATGTCACCACATGCTTTCTCAGGAGGTATTAATGCAAAACCAATGAGCTGGTGCAGTTCGCTGGCTTGCTTAGGTAGAGAACTTTATCTAGAAACTGAATTTGACTGCACTGTTTTATTATTATGGACAACATGAAATTTATTTAACTCAGTTTAAATCAATTTGATCCTATTTCTCTGGATATCAACTGGGCCTGTGCGTCTTGTAAAGTTCTTTGAGATGCCATATACAGTGAACTGACAATGAATAAAAAAAATAAATAAATAAACCAAAAATATTGAGACATTTATTTTGAAGCATATTTCTAAAGTGTTTAAATTATTTAGAAAATCTAAAATATTAACCCCCAAGACAAAAATATGAATTTAAACCCTGCCGTTTTAATAGTAATAATTTGATACAATATTTCCATCTATCGGGAAAATTCTATAGAGTACAAAAACAAGAAGATTTATTTAGGCTGACATTTGTGGTGGCATAGTTACATTTTTTTTGTGAAATCACAATGTCCTTTCTCAATCTTTATACAACACAAGATAAGGAGCCTATTTATTTACACATTGAAAGTTGATCAGTAGTGTTGGTACCTCTATTTGGTGAGGTTTGATAATATTTCTTGATATCTCTCTCTATGCATTCCTACGGTATTTACAGGTGTGATTTCGATCTAATTTTGTTTCCATAGCAACTCAGAATACCACAAGAAATAAGGAACCGGTATAATTTCAAATTCGAGATAAGTGTAGTAATTTATATTTCCGCAGGTTCAGAAAGAATTCTTCCTTCAGCCTTTCATATTGAGACGACATGTCACACATTTTTGTTTTGAACTGTCATGCAAAACACAATGAAACCAAAGTACTTAATGTTATCTGACCGTGACGATTTCACACCGCTCCAGATTCAGAGGGAAGAAATCCCAGTATGAATTATCCGTCAGATTTTTTACTCCATTTCTATAATCGAGCATTTATGGATCGCGCCAAGGCAATGTGGATGTCATGATCAATGCAGCGGTGGCCAAGTGGGAGTCAAACTGCAATCAATAGAGCACTCGTCACAGCTATCATTACCAAACACACCTCAGTAAATTGTCATCGACAGCCACTTGTGTGAACGTGCGTTCATATCAGGCAACAAGCATGTTGGTGTGTTCCAAGCCCGTCGATATTCTGTGTGTAAGTGGATGATAACAAGCCTCCATCATTCCAAGGGTGACCAACCATGTCCATATAGAAGTGGAAATGCATCTCGACTTGAGTTGTGACGTTCCTCACACACACGCACGCACACGCACACACACACTCCGAAGTAGGGAGGAGTTGAATGTGTAAGTACAGAGCACTGCTGCAGGTTGTAGCTCCATTTGTTGACCTTTAGGGTTATCTGGAAGATTCCTCCGCACCTTACTGCTGGCACATCCCCTGCTGTCACCATGGAAACACAGCTAGCGGGGACAATATGTGCTGCGTCCAGTCCATTGCCCATCTACAAATATTCATGCTCATGAATTTTCTGCATAGTCAATAAAAATCACAGTTCGGTATCTTTCAAAGAAACAAATTATTATTTTTTTGCTTAATACAGAAGTAAACAGATTTTTATTTTCTTTTTTTCAAAATTTGAGGGGAAATTGCTAGACTTTATTAAGTTACAGGATTTTAAAGAGTGACTAGTGGAGGTCTGACTTGAGATTTGGTTTGATTATTTTCAATCCATTAAAGATAATCGGATAAAGCCGATGTCTTTATAAACTATTCAACAACGCCACCCTGAAACAGTCAAAGTTGACATTTAGGAGTGTTTGAAAAGGACTACACTGATGTGAGAATAAAATATATTCACATCTAATTTGAGTTGTTTTGACACACAGACAATCCAGTGTAGAAGAACTTGTCCCTGAATGGACCCTAAAAGTCCAGATGTTGGGATACTCCCTCTCCTCAACGGGAATCCTGCCAGCATGTCTGCTTCTGCGCAGTGTCTAGGACTGGCTGAATGATTCTACAGGCAGCAGGACTGTAGTATCCTGCTGCCTGTAGTATACTTAGCTATTTTTTCTTAGCTAATTTTAGCTAAGAAAAATTAGCTAATTTTTCTTCAGTACCAGTGAACTGGTTTCTCGT
The DNA here is from genome assembly GCF_019740435.1 of Gambusia affinis. NCBI lineage: Eukaryota > Metazoa > Chordata > Actinopteri > Cyprinodontiformes > Poeciliidae > Gambusia > Gambusia affinis. The sequence goes on along the minus strand of NC_057874.1, from coordinate 16,087,851 downwards.
TAGTAATTAAGCCAAGTGTTGTAAACGCTGACTAATCTTTAGTCTGATTCTTCTTTCTTCCTCCAATCGTCACTGTAGATTTTTATATAAGAAGCTTTAGCTTTCCTTAAATAGCATACTTTATGGGTAGCTGGGAGTCCACACGGTTTGCTTTGGTGTTGCATTTTAAACTTGGCTAACAAATTGTAGCTCTGTATACTTAAACACCAGTATACCGTGTTTGGAGGAAGAATTGGTCCCAACCCCATGCGAAAAGTGAAATTTGCAGGTAGGATCATCAGCATTGGAAGAAGGACGAATGAAGACTTTCTTTAAATGGAACTTAAGGAGAAACGAGTGTGAATTCAATAGCAAGATAAACGTCACAAATACACAGAGGGGGAAACTCTTCATTGGTTTTAGAGAATAAAAGTAAAACTGCAAGAAAGGCTTGGGTCAGTAACAGGTTACTGACCCAAGCCTTCAGGTCAGGACCTTGAAAATGATGGGAAAGAACTGAAAATCAATGTGCATTAAAAGGAATAATAAAAAAAAGACTTGTACAAAGCATTCAACACATGTCTATAAACACATTCAATACTTATTCCCCTTGCCAGTCCAAGTTTGCAGTTATAATTTAACTTATGTGAAAATTTGCTGTCATTTCCTCGTATGTATGGGTTTCTTGGGTTGCTACCGACATCTGATGCTAATGTCCTACCAGTATATTAGACTAGAAATGAGATGAAAACATTTTTTTTCTCCAGATTAGCTCAAGAACAGTTCATTCAAAGTGCATGTATCTCCATCACCAATCAGCTGCATCCAAACCCTAAATCACCAGGAGTATTACAAAGTGCTGGAGTGAAAGAAAGCATGCCACCGCTGGACTCTAGAGCAGCGTCGACACGTTCTCCAGAGTCACAAATCGACACTCTTGCTCCGGTGGTCCGACGGATGTGTCCGGGTGTGGCAGCTGTTTTTCATGAATTTTCCATTCGTAAAAAAAAAAAAATAAAAAAACCAGCAGCAGAGAATGCATGGCAGTTAAAGAGAAAGGTGAAGTCTCACACTGGCACACAAACACATTAATTCACTCTTCACCTGTCCCCCACTTCATTAATCCCTCATTTCCTTCACTCTTCTCTCCGTTCTTCTCCCTTAATGAAACCACAAGTACGGCACAAAATCAGGCCTCCAGGCCCCCACAGCTGTCAGTGGGGTACACATGACCCCATTTTCACTTGTGGAAGAATTATTAGTCTGCTGTGGCAGGAAACAGTCATCCGCCACCTCACGTCTCGCTCACAGGCACGCACACACAGCAGACACAAAGAAACACAACTCATCACCACCGGATTATGAGAATTTATTTTAGAACAAGCTCTGGCACAACTTGGCATTAAGTCAACACATATTAGATTCAGAGAAAGAAAACAAACAAAGAAAACAAGGAAAAAAACAAGGGAATGTGAGAAATGGAGGTTAATGCATGTTGGTGGCCAAACAGATGTGTGAACAGAAAAGTAAAGTTGATTTAGAAGAAGAAAAATATCGATGGATTTGATATGATTTTTGTTTCTTCGTTGCTTCACTGCACCCGTTGTTCCGGCTATTCTTGCATTTCTCAGCCATGATTTGTCACAGCACTCTGGGAAAAGAAAAAAGAAAAAAAAAAGAAAAACAGGAGGAGAGGGAAGAGGAAGGGGGAGGGTGAACAAGAGGAGAAACTGTCAAAGTATGAATTTGCATTACTGGAAGCAAAGGGGAAACTAACAGGAACCAGGATGCACCAGGAAAAATCCGGTCTCTCACACATAAACACAGAAGCTCAGGCTCCACACGGCACAGAGCCAAAAAAGAAAAAAGAAAGCGCTGTATTAAATTTCTGACTGTTAGAACTTTCTTTCACAGCGGGAGGTTATCGGTTATCCTTTCCACCCTGGAGACACGGATCATTAGACAGGAGCTTCTTTAAAGAGTAAGAAACTAACAGTAACTAAAGAGCATAAAAAAAATAATAAATTTTTACAACCTGTAACACAACCGTTTCATTTTATAGCTTTAGTAGTTTTTGTTTAAATGTGTAAATTAATCTCAAATTAAGGATGTCTTTAGCTTAATACATTTTCGATGAACAAAAGAGGGCAAAATAAAAATAAAAAAATTATACGAGTATCTCTAGGGGAGTTACATTTTGGGTAAGTAGTGAAATGTGTCAGATATTAAAGACTATTTTATTGACCAATTTAAAAATAGGTTTAGGTTAAAACATCAGGCTATTGAGGCTTTTATTAAGCTAAAAAGAAAGAAAGATGGAAAGTTATGTCTCGCAGACTGTATGTAATCCTGTGAACAGATGATATCGAGTCTGTGAGGTGTGTTCTTTTGTGTCTCTGGCCTGCAGCGAAAGCAACTGGTTTTAAACAACATTTAGAAAAACAGACGGCTTTAAGAAGATATGGAAAAACATACTTAAGTTCTAATTCAGTGACTCACAAGCTGCAGGGAATGTCTGAAGTGCTTTATTGGTACAACAGCTTTCTGCTTCATAAATTTTGGCCTGACCTGTTATTTCGGGGGTGAACAGCTGCACAGCTCCGACGGCATTAACACAATCGAAGGAAGTAAAGCCTTTGGAGAAAGTTCACTTTCATAACAGTGACTCTTCATTGTCTCACTCACAGAGATGGAAAACAGACAAAAGATTTCATCAAAATCTTTGATTGTTGTTTATTGGGATTGTAACAAAGGGGATAAAAACTACCTTTGCTAAAAGTCAACATGAACTGTTAAGCTACAAATTTATAGCAAACATAAAGGTTAGTGCCTCAAAAGACAAACATTTCTCTGAAACTCAAACAATTCTCAAATAGGCTGCTCCAATACACCGTTTACACTAATTATCTATTCTAATAGAGATTTTAAAACCTGTTGAGCACCTTAAACTACACATATGGATCCACTAACCTCTGTTTTGTCCAACAACTTGATTTTATCAACTTAATCTAAGTGCTTTCCTAACACTGGTCAAAATGCCAAATTCCAAACTAAATGATTACAAAGACTATGACTTACTGGGTTACCAACAATCAGGGTAATTTCAATATTATCTTAATTGTTATGGCTTTTTCTGTCAAATTTCTCTAATAGGCAGATCTTCATTTACTTTCTATGTAGGCTTTAATCCAAGTCAATATCAATATTAATCAATCAATCAATCAATCAAACTTTATTTGTATAGCACATTTCAGCAGCAAGGCATTTCAAAGTGCTTTACATCAAATCAAACACAAAAATACAATGCAACATAGAATCAACAATAAAAACACAACATAGTCAGATTCCGTCAATAAATTTGCAATTGATTACATTTCGAATACAACTCTAAACAAGTGGGTTTTTAGTTGAGATTTAAAGGAAGTCAGTGTTTCAGCTGTTTTACAGTTTTCTGGAAGTTTGTTCCAGATTTTTGGTGCATAGATGCTAAATGCCGCTTCTCCTCGTTTGGTTCTGGTTCTGGGGATGCAGACCAGACCAGAACCAGAAGACCTGAGAGGTCTGGAAGGTTGATACAACAGCAGCAAATCTTTAATGTATTGTGGTGCTAAACCATTCAGTGATTTATAAACTAACAACAGTATTTTAAAGTCTATTCTTTGAGCTACAGGGAGCCAGTGGAGAGACTTTAAAACTGGTGTTATGTGCTCTATCTTCCTGGTTTTAGTGAGAACACGAGCAGCAGCATTCTGGATCAGCTGTAGCTGTTTGATTGATTTGTTGGACAGACCTGTGAAGACGCCGTTACAATAATCAATACGACTGAAGATAAACGCATGGATGAGTTTCTCTAAATGATTAACAATTAATCATTTGATGGTATAGGAACTGCACTAGGCCCACTGTAGGTGACAAACCGATATTATTACTGCAAGTTGGTAAGATTATAAAACAGCCATTTTTTCTTGCAAAGCACCATGGTCGCTGTTTAACTTTAGTGTGAGCTTTACTATCAAGCCTGAATATAAGGGTGAATGCTATTAGCTTTACATGCTGTTGTGTCTGTGTTTGAGCTTTTCTTAAAATCCTTCTTTTTTGGTTTTGGAAAAACCAAAAAATTATTTTCTTAATTCTTTTCTTAGAATGATAAAAGCATAAAAATTGATATTGATGAGTCCAAGTTGGACTGAATTATTGTTGACTGGTTACAGATTTCTTCACAGTTTAGTTTGTTGTCCTTTCATCCTTTGTTCTAATCATAAAAACAAAACAAAACAGAATTCTTAGTTTCCCAAAACTCTCTCTTACTGTTTTGTCTCATAAACATTTCATGGATCTCCTTATCTCATGGGATAAATGTATTATTACACTTCCACTGTAAGTAAATATACATTATGTAGAGGCTTTGCCCTAAAATTACAATCATTAAAACACAAAACACTTGAATCCTCAGTAACTGATTCCCAGTGTTGTGCCTGGGATCTCACAGAGGTTATAAATCATCATTTGAGGTGTGCTGAGATTGTGTTTAAAAATAAATAAATAAAAAACAGATAAATCTATTAGTATAAAGGATAAAAAGTAGTCAAAATATCAAAAAACCAGTTGTTGATTTTCTTTTCTTTTTAATTGTCTTATTGGAATTATTTATACACTTCAACCAATGATAGTTCAGAAACAGAAAAATTGGGGAATTCTTAAGCTATAATAAATCTATTAATGGATGCATTAAAATAAAAGTGAGAGCAAAGGCCTAAAGAAACCCATTGTTGTAAAAGATAATTCCCTGTACTTGGAAGACATCTTGGTTGTGCTAATATTGGATTCATATTTTTAATACCAGATGGTGTAGCTCATTCCAACAAAGTAATCCATGGACACGCAGAATAATGTTGACGGTGTAGAGCTAAAGTAATTAACTGTTGCCTAATTAAGTGTATATGAGGGACTCACATGCTTTAATAATTACTTGAGGCTTTAATTTTGGAACAAAACTCTGAACAGACTAAATGAAAAGAGTAAAGCAGAATGGTGGTTACTTCCCGGTGACATACCAGCTTTTTAAAATGACACAAGAATATTAAGTGCTTGCATGTAGATGAAGAGTAACACTTACAGACTGGCTTTTTACTATGCAACACAGTGCAACTAAACTCCCCATGTGTCAATACATGAACAAACACCCAGTCGGAGGAAGAGACACAGGGCAACACGGGGTTAGTGAAGCATTAGCTTGTGGCTGCTGGGTGGGCTAGTTGGCATGCTAACTGCCTCTGAGCCCGGCTGGCAGGCAGATACGCTGGCGGGTAGGTTAACTGTTCACTTGCCAAGTGCATCCGAGGGCATCGCAGGCTGTGCCTTTGAATTGGAGATGAGTGGCAAATGTGACAAGGAGCTTTAGCTTCACTGTTCCACTCACGTCCCGAGACATAAAGGAGGACAGCATTCATGTGCATGTGTGCATAAACATCCACACTTTCTGTGAAGGTGGCTGCTAATCTGTGCAAGAGTTTATGCACAAAAAGCACAGTATTTTTTTTTATTATTATTTTATTCTTGTGGGTGAATGGGGGGGGGGGGGGGGGGGGTTGTGGCAGGTGTGTGTGTATTGCAGCACTTTCACATATTATGCCTAATGCATAGTGTATGAAGTAGCACCTGAATTTCAAATTGACCCCTGGCAGCCCCCCACAGTGCAGACAACTCAATTTGGTGCCCCAGGTCCAAATGTGGACTGTTGCCATCCAAACTTGGATAATATAAGGACAGGGAAAGCTTTTTTGTGCACAACACCTTAAGTGCTGGGGGCAGACAAACATTTCACCTCAAGGTCTGAGCTGAATTTCCGCTGCTGCTTGGGTACACCAAGTTACTGCATTAGCATTTTAATAAAAATGCACTGCAGGAATATTTAAATCTTAAATCTTTAAAACTATTGAAATCTTAAACACATCTCGTTGTTGTCCAAATCAGAATGTTGAAACTTGTTGGGTCCTTATTAAGCGCCAATACATGCTCTGCAAGGCAAGAATAGGGAACTTTGTTCCCTTTCCCAAGGGTGCTCTGATTTGGGAATTTTTGTGCCTCATTGTTAATGTATATTCTGGGCAGAATGTTTTTCTTGTTCTGTGTCCCGAAAATATAAAGTAAATGTGCTGCAGTGGGAGAGACATATGCAGAGGAGTTCTGCACTTGAGATCCTATGAGGTATGAAATGTCCTGGGAAGAAAAAAAAAACTTTGTCCTTGCAGTCCTGACAGAGGGAAGACAATGCAGAGGAAATGCAGGCCTTAAGCATGGGTTCATTACAAACATCAAGGCATTCAAAAGGTTTTACAAAGTGACCATTTCAAAACTGCTGAAAGTTTCTGTCATACCAATTGTACAGCTTAAAGTAACCTGAGAGCTTTGATGCTTTACACTGATGCTTGCAGTGGATGTCAGACACTGTTTGCCACTGTTATTTTCTGTCTTGATCTGATGTCGCTGTACGTAGAAAGCTCACAGAAAGAACCACAGCCTGTGATGTATGGATGCTATAACACTCATCAATAAGGATGATGGTGTCAAAATTGAAGCATTTTAGTTGATGAAGGAGAGGAACTAGTTTTCTCTGCACATGATTAACTGGAGTCTTTGAAAGGAAAAAAAAAAAAAAAAGTCACAAGTCAAATAATCAATATGTGACATTCCTGCTCCAACACTCAAAAATTCACAGCTGAAACGACATGCAGGGTTATTGGAAATTTCTTCAGGCCATTTCTGCTGACTAAAACATTTCTTTGAAAAGAAATCAGAACTCATAATGCATAAATGATAAAGCTAAAAAAGAATGAAAGGCAGAAGGAAACAATATCTTGAACCTTCTTCCACATCATTAAATAAAAGTAGAAATTGATGTCTGTTACTCATATTTTTCCCAAACATAATGAATACGGATAACACAAACCTCAATGGGCATTTGATAACAACTATTAAGTTTATCGGGTGATTATGTCTTATTTTTGCTGAAGTTGGTAGTTCTTGAAACTAAATGTAAGTTTCTCTGATTTAGCAAGTAATGTGTAGGTGTTTGAGCAAAAGGGATTTATTTGTTCTATAAAACAACATTATCCGAAATTAAAACATATTTCCATTTATAGCAGTCGGAAAATGAAAAATGGTTTAAACAACAAATGTTATAATAAATGGTGTTTTTAGATATCAATTAACAAGAAGAAAAGTTTTATTAGCGAAGATTTTGCAAAACGATCTTTGTTGTAAAGTCCCTGATTTTTAATCACAAATTTCATGCTGCCTGGCATTCCCTCCACCTTTCATTCACATCGCAGTAGAGTTCACCCCATCACTAGATCATTAGGTTAATTGTGTGTGCTTGTGTTTGAATTCAGCAGATACTGGAATGGAAGCCATAAGTGAACAGATGCTGATATAAGAAATCTTTTTGCAATGTTTTGCAGTCATACAATCAATATTTGGAATAATGTTCGCTTTTATGGTGCTAACATAAAAGCTAACATTAGCTTTTATAGATAACATATTATCTGATTCCCTGCTGATTATTTATTTTTGCTTAATGAAGTCATTTACACGACGTGAAAAATATTTGGATCGCATTGGGTTAAAAAAAAAAGCTAAAAATGTTATAAAGAACATACATTTATATCCCACAAGAATGTGTCCAAAAACACATACAAACACAGAGAAATGTGTTTTCTCTAACCTGACAGCTTCCATCCAATTAGCAAGCAGTTTGAAGTGTAGCTGGATGTTGTAGTGGAGATAGATGTTGTGTTTGTAGGCCGCGGATCAGATCTAACTGTCAGCAGCATGAAAGCCACAGTCTACAGCACGGACATGCTGGGAGTGTTTGCACTTCCACAGACATAAGCTAACGGTCTGCAAACACGGCAGAGACACTCACACACAAATATCTGCGGCAAATATAAAGAAGCTCTGTTTCACTAATACACTGGTGTCACTCACTTTTTTTCCTGCAAAAAATAGAAATAATAGACCAGCAAAGAATCAATAAATGTCTTCTCTACTCAGTGCTAACAGCACTCAGCTCTTCTCAGGAGGGACAGAGACAGGTGCTGGGACTGATCATAACTAAGAGTGGAAAGGGTTGTAAACGCTTTATAAAAAAAACAATTCAATTCAATTCAATTTAGCTCTATACAATTCAGTTCGGATGTGTTCATTTGGTGCAAATTCACAGCAAATATTATCTCAAGATCAAGCCAATAAAAGTAAATCCAATTGAGTAGTTTAGACAGATTCAGTCAATTACATACATTCCAAACCGATCCTAGTTATCATCACAGAATTTAAGATTAGTTTATTATTTACATTGGTTGAAACACCGGCTATCTAAGGAAGCCCAGCTGATTGCATCGAGTCACTGACTTGCAGAATTCACTCCTCCTTGACGAACATGTTGGATGGTTGATTATTACAACGATCTGTTATTGTGGCAGGAAACCCGCACACTGAGCATCCATGTGGTGACACCGTAAAACAAAACTCCCCTTGAAATAAAAAAATAAAAATCCTCCAGCAGAACCTGGCTCAATGTGAGCAGCCATCTGCCACAACTGACTGGGGCTTTGAAAAGACAAAATTATTTATATATATATATATATATATATATATATATATATAGAAAGAATACATGGAACGACACAACCAAGTGGCAGGCATAGTGTACAGAAACATCTGTGCAGAATATGGACTGGAACCCCCAAGATCAAAGTGGGAAACACCCCCGAAGGTAGTGGAGAATGACCGAGCTAAGATCCTGTGGGACTTCCAGATCCAGACAGACAAAATGGTGAGGGCGAACCAACCAGACATAGTCGTGGTGGATAAACAACAGAGGAAAGCCGTTGTGGTGGATGTGGCAATACCAAGTGACTGCAACATCAGGAAAAAGGAGCATGAAAAACTAGAGAAATACCAGGGCCTAAGGGAGGAACTGGAGAGGGCCTGGAAGGTGAAGACCACAGTGGTGCCTGTGGTCATCGGGACCCTCGGGGCAGTCACCCCCAAACTGGAACAGTGGCTACAACAGATCCCAGGAACAACATCAGACATCTCAGTCCAGAAATGTGCAGTCCTAGGCACAGCCAAGATACTGCGCAGAACCCTCAAGCTTCCAGGCCTCTGGTAGAGGACCCGAGCTAAGAGGAAGAAGAATCACCACCCGCGGTGGGTGAGAAGGGAATTTTTTTTTTTTTTATATATATATATATATATATGTATATATATATATATATATATGTATATATATATATATATATATATACATATTGCCAAAAGAAACACTGATGTGCTTTTTCTATGTTAAGAGAAAACTTAACATTTTTAATGGCAAACTAATGGCAGAAGAACAACTTTTAAAGTCTATAGGATAAATGAAAGCTAATACAGTTAGTCCTAGCAGAAGCTCAGGCAACTGTTGTGTCTAGGAGAAAGACACATTAAAGTGGTCGGGCCAAATGTATTGTCTTTAGAAAAAGAACATTAAGTCGTTGGCAGCAGTAGCTCAGCTGATACAGACTTCCAGGAAGGTGCAACACCTAAAAATAACATCAGTCCAGCTGTTGTTTCAATCTGGAGGAAAAGAACTTAGAGAATGTAAAGGTAAAAGCTGAAATAACAGGAAATAATTCAGTAAAGTAGAGGGAGCAGTACGAGAATGCAGCAGTTACGAAATATGGCATTTTCGAAACCCACTGATCGACCCTGACTAGAGATTGAAAGAGCAAATACTGAAAAATCTAAAATAAAATAAAATAAATCAAGTTTAATATGCATTAAACTGATCACTTTCAATTTAATTCCTTTTTTCCTCACATGTATTTATTTTAATTAATACTTCTCTCTATTTTGCCAGATTTAGTTACCGGATTAAAACAACCTTTACACAAATGAGTTTGTAGGTGTTCCTCAGAGAATGGAATGTTAGCGTGCATAGGCCAAAATCCAGCCAATTTGCACAACTATGAGCCACAGTTTATTTTATGTTTCAAATATTTCACAGCCTCGCAATTGATGTCAACTTGGTAGGACAAAAAAAAGCCCTCAACAGTGTAAGCCAGAGTCTTCTGCTTTTGTACAATCTGCCTGTTTCATCTAAAGCAAATAATAATCACAATATTGGAATTCATCATTTAAAAGCAGTCAAGTGCACATTAGCTTAATGCAGAATATGTAATTATCCAAGTTTCTTTGTTGTCCATTATTGTTACTACTAGAGATGACAGTTTTAATCACACAGTAAAAGAACATAGCAGTTCTCATTTGTCCAAGTTTACCTGAACACATTCCCTCAAAGGAAACAAAGTAAGACAGATTCCAGCCAAAGGTTGGCAGGAAGGAATTCCTCACATGTTGGAGATCTTGATCAGTAAAACGGAGCAGAAGGGATCAGGTATATGGCTAGATGCTGATGGAGCGGTGTGAGAATTCAACAGACAGAACGACTGTTGGGAGGCAGAACGAAGGGACATGAGAGAGAACAGCTAATCTTTATGAGGCCTGTGCCATCATGCGGTGGTCGCCTTGGAGATGATGGATATGAAGCAGGGGAGGAACGGGTGGAAGTAAAGAGCGACTCATAAAGAGACAGAAATATGTGAGCGAGCAAATGTGCATAAGTTTATTAAAATAACATGCAGAGGGGTGTGAAAATGTTTTTGTAGTAATCAGTGGGGAGCTATAATGAGTGAAGGGAAGCATGCTAGTATTACAAAAATATTAATAACAGGAACATTATAGTCCACACAGTGTAGTCTGCGTGTGGAGGAGAAGGCTGCTGGATAAATAGAATGGTTGTTTTATCAGATCAGAGAAAGCAGGCAGTCCAAAGCTCACAGTGGGGCTCACCACCTGCTACTATTGATAGCTTTACACAAACACACATTTATATTATTTCCTTTCTTCTTTTATGCAACTTATAAACAATTTTTGTTCTCAGCCTTTAACTCTGTATTGCTCTGAAAACTACTTTCTTTTTTATCATTTCCCTTTTATATGCACTTTAGTTGTTCTGGGACTAAGCTTGCCTCATTGATTGAATTTTCTCTTCAGAAACTACAAATGGAAAAAAAAGGAAAACAATTGCTTACTTAAGTTTTATTTGAAAGTACAAAATATTAAATTGAAATACGAGGCGTTTCTCTTTTGCATGGTAAAAATAAAAATGTATGAATGAAAAATTACACTTTGTTTCCTCATATTTATTGAAATGATAATCAATTACAAAGAGAAATTAAAAATGTTTACATAATTTATTGTCCTAAAGATTGAGCTTTAATAAATAGAAATTGACAACATATCAACAAAATTGCTGTCCTCACACAGTGTCAAACTAAATTATTTATGAAACAGACAGATCCAAGAATGTTTTGGTAATTGGATGTTCTCATCTGAAACAAGTATTGAAAAAAACTAAAATAAACAAGTGGCTTTTTGTTTTTTGGGTGTTCAGAAATGGATAAGTAGAAATTTTTATTTTGTTTCCCTTTATTATCATGTTAACAGAAATGAAAACATGTAAACATTGGCAAGAGGAAGGAAAATTGCTCCTTTTTCCCTTTTTATTCCAAGACTGTCAATTAGACTACTGTCATGTGAAGAAGTTAGGACGCCCTATGACAGTTTGTGTGTTTTTCTAAAGCATTACGACACATGGATAAGAAAAGCTAACTTAATTTTATAAAAAGAAATCTTTTAAAATTACTAAAATAAATAAATAAATAAAACCTCCTTTTGGTAAAGTATAGCTTAGGACAGAACTATTTTTATTCCAGCAGGCTCAGATTACACACAACTGTATCACATCAGGTTGACATGGTTAGAAAGTCATTATTCAGGATGTTGAAGAAGGTTTACCCTAAAGGCTAGATCTTGATCTCACTGATATGCTGTGGGTGACATAAAGTGGACTGTACATGCAAGAAACCCATCAAACATCTAACAACTGAAAGTGAGAAGCAGCCAAACGTTGCTTTTCAACGTCTGGCTGCTTCGACCGTTGTCAGAGGCTGATGGATGGCTATAGGAAGAGCAGTGAAGCTGTTTTAGCCAAAGGGCCAAACAATTGCTACCAAGGGATTGGGTGTCTTAGCTTCCTTTCTAGCTAGAAAATGCATATTTTGTTGTGCTTTGAAATCACTTCAAAGAACTGAATATTTATTGTGGTGTCTTAAAATTTTTAAATTGTAATTGTATAACTGCTAAGAGATCTTTTTGTCTTTATTTTTGTTTTGTTTTGTTTTTTGTCCCACATTTACACCTCAACAAAAATATTGAATTTTATTAGTTTGGACAAAGATAAGAATGAAAAAAAAGTCTAATCTTTTATCACATAGGAGCCTGATGTTTAACACTCATCTCTACCATTTATGAGTGATGCAGCAAAGCATCTACTTAGGTAGAGTACATGCAAAGGAAATGTACCAATTTTATTATTATTATTATTATTAAAAGGATCTTTGGCATCAGTGACTGTTATTCATCACTATCTGAAGTAGGAAGTAGGGTAGAGAAACAATGAGAAGACATGCAGTAAATTGCCCAGGGACGGGAATCGAACCCAGGACGGCTGCGTAGAGGACTGAGGCCTCACCAAAAATGACAGATTCTTATTTCTCTTTGAGAAGCTTTTGTTATTAAAAAAATGTCAGGAAAACTAAATAAACTTTGAATTTCTGCTAACTGATGTTTCACCATAAAAAAAAATAAATAAATAGAAAAAACTGTATTGAATTCATCAATCCTCATTTTAAAACAGACATGTAACTTACTTTGCTTCTTTAAGTAGTCATTTCTGGGGAGAAATCCATTTATAAAACACAAACCGTTCTACCATAACCCACTTCTCCCAGTCGCAGAATATCTTTCTGTTCATCATGTGCATATTCCCTCAGATCGTCCAACTATTCTCTATTTTCCTCTTACAGTTTTCCATCAACGCTCACATTTAAAAGCTTCCAAGAGCTTCCCTCCCTTTAGTTTTTCTTTCTTTCATCAGGCTCCATTCATTCCTCTGCTTTCATCCCAGCTACAAAGACTAATTCCTCATTTTTTCCCTTTCCAAAAGAATTGCCATAATTTCTACATCTCCAATTAATTGTCGTTTTTTCACCTGGACAAAACATTTACAGGTTTAAACAGATTTGGCTGTAATTTGTTGTGGAGGAAAATTTTGTTTTCAAGTACTTACACTCTTAAGTGGTTTTCGGCAGTAAATGGACTAAACCTTTAGTTAGAGATGCTATGTCACTTGAGAACTACTTAAGATGCTACCAGCAACACACAGTTGTTGAACAAAAAAAAAAAGTTAATTCGAGTTAAATGTGGCTGCTATAGATAATGTCAACTGAAACGTTTGAGAGTAGGCAGAATGGTACTTCACAAATACTCACGATGCACACATACTGACACATACAAACACACCACATGGCACAACTAATGGAGGTGAGAATAAGAGGGAAAAAAAGAGAGAAATGCAGCTCAAACACAGCAGGATCTATCCACAAACCCACGCAGTCCAAACCAGTGTGTTCCTTTCCCCGCCACCCACACACACTAGCAGCATTTCTTTAAATTATTTGCTTTCAGAAACAAAACCTCTGACAGCATCTCAAAAAGAGATTTGATCAAAGAAGTTTCACTCAGAGTGAAGACCACAATACCAACGCTAATGATCATAGTGGCATAACTAAATTTAATAGTTGCTTTTCTTGAACTATAAACCTGCTTGATATTGTTGCTTGCTTTTAAAGCTGCAGCCTTTTTATAAAAGAAGGCTCCAGTTAAAGGCTCCATTATGTATTTTCCAGGCACATAACATTTTATAGCTCAATCCACCAACTATGTTTCCTTCAGTCTTTACAAAAAAGGTGTATATATCAAAAAACAAAAGAAATTTGACTTTGCATCACAGCCGTATCTGACAACTTGAAATTGGACTCTGTCCCTAGAAACCTCCTACTGAGTGAACAAACACTCTCTCCTCTGTAGGTCATCACAACAGTGCTTCTCCAAACCATCCAAAGGATTTCTCAAATATACATGACAGTCAAAGGAACACACCGGGTACGTGTTTGATGAAGGAATGACATTGTAACATGATGAAAATGTTGATTTTTATGAGCAGGGGCAGTGTCACAGTGTTTGTGGGAATATTTGCTCTAAAAGAAGATTGTAAAATTAAGATAAAATTATAATAGAGCTGACTTTTGAACTCTTTCTGGAGAATTACCCTACTTCATCTGGAGACAGTAATTCGACAAGCATCTTTAGTCAGAAACTTGTTCAGATTAGCTGCAACAAAGACCATTATTGGATTAATGCATTATTGCATTATTCTTACAAAGTTTGAATTCTCCTACCTCAGTGACAATACCTACACCAAAGCAACTAGTTAACATTTTGTGCATTCACTGATTAGATTTTTTTTAAAAAGACTTGAAATTCCGACAAGACTGTTTTAGATAGTTGTGATTGATTTCGAATAGATAAAGTGGAAAGTGGAACAACATTTTATTTAGGTCTAAAAACATCACCATATTTGTGTATATCACCCACAAAATGCTGTTACTATGCTCAGCACGCCTCTGTAATAAAGCCTGAAACTGAGTGGCACTTCACCTGATCTCTCAGGGGCAAGCACAAAAACAAATACATCTGGCAGGAGTCCCACAGGTTCAGATAGGTCAAGTACTGTGAGAGGGGAGGTGCCGTAGAAGTGTTTTTCTTTGAAATAGTTAGCCTCTGCTGATGGTATGAAGTAGGACAGCAATGTACATGGCCTGCACAGCAGTCTTAAAACAATGTGGAGTGGGACAAGAGGCCAAAGGCTATTTTGGATAACAGTTGTGTAGTAAATCACACATTCACATTATATGAACCAAAAATGTTATGTTTTTTGATTTTACTGCGATAATGAAAAGAGCAACAAAAACCTAAATACGAAAATGCATCACAAATCTTTTGGCTATATGTCGACTACTGCATGCAGCAAGAGCCCTACAATCAACAATGAGTGCCCTAAAAATAACCAACCACACTCAACCATATTTTAAAATACATCAAAAGACATTTACTGTTGGTAAATTTTGCAAAAAAAAAAAATATATCAGATGTTTACTTCATGGCACTTTGTTGCCAGAAAACATGCTCATCTCTTAGCAACAGATTGTTAATGTTCCAAAAACATAAGATTTCTTCTGAAAATGTCTGAAGAAAAAGTCAGAAATTTCAGGCATTTCTGAGTCAGAAACCTCTCTCTCTCTCTCTCTCTCTATATATATATATATATTTATATATATATATATATATATATATATATATATATATATATTTTTTTTTTTTTCTGTTAAATAATTGTTTTCAGAATTACATCCTATTGTTTTAATCACGACTCACTCTTTTCTTGAATATAATTTTGTCTTTTTTCCTGCATGATCCTTTTTTCATATGTGGTTGGTTCTATTTTCTGATGGTATCCGCCTCAGTTTTTTTTTCCCTCTGTGCTTTACAACTAAGATGGGTTTCGTATAAACTCTACCGTACATCTTTTAGTGTCCATCAAACTATGTTTGTCAATCATTCTGCCAATAAAACTAGCAGCCAAATTATCTCTTTTTTTCCTTCCAAAGTTTTGATCTCGACATCACTAGAATATCTATCTTCCTCTTTCTGGCTGCCTTTTGAAGTCTCCCCACTTTACTATCTGCAGTGGCGCAGCTTTCCTTACATGTCACTCAGAAGTTGTTTTATGTTTTATAATTCATGCCAGCTCACGCAAACACATTTTTTACACGCTCTTCCCTTTACCATCTGTTGAGGCAGTTCAGGGTATGGCCTTTCACCCCCTCTCATCTATCAGTCCCCTTGTCCATCTTCTGCTAGGGTCTCTGCTTGGGCCGTTGTCATGCATAAGGTCCTTTTGTTTCTGCTTGTAGCTTTGCAAACTGTTGTATGAATTATACAGCCTAGATTAAGGTCAACACACCAAGGCCCTCTGTTTCAAAGTTTCTGCTCATGTAACATAAGCAATATTACTTGTTATTAATTTGTGCTAATAGATGAGCATTTCCGCCTGGTAACACACTGGTAACAAAGTGAAAATGTGATTTTTACATTTGTGTTGAATGTCTATTTTATAATATATTTAAAACGAATGACAAACATTTTTACTATTCTGCAAAATTCCTAAAATGCACAATTCTTAAGTAGTAAGTGGTATTTAGAAAGAGCAGAAGAAATGTTTTTTGAACAATAATTGTCTGTTGCTAAGAGATCACCATGTTTACTGGTAACCAAGTGCCACGAAGAAAACATCAGATTTTTACTTTTGCAAAATTCACCAATTGTAAATTTCCTATGTCTAAGCAGGTAAGCACAATTTCAAAAGAGCTTATAACATAATCAATATTACTTGTTATTAATTTGTTTTAAGAAATAAGCATTTTTTTCTGGTAACGAACTGCCGCAAAGTGACAATCAGATTTTTACTTTTGCATTGAATGTCTGTTTTGTAATGTATTTGCCACCATTGACAAAGAAAACAGTTTTACTTTTCTGCAAAATTCTCCAACTGCACAATTCTTGACAAACATAGTCATTTTGTTCCTGCTGTTTTTTTCAGGGATTCTGAAACCTGAACCTGTTTGACTCTATTTCAGCTAAACAAATTAGAAAATCACTGAAACAATTTACTTTTGTAATTCAATACAGAGTAAAACTCTTTATTCATGAAACACAAAGTGATAAAATTCAAGCATTTATTTATGTAGATTTTGATGATAATGCTTTAAAACTAATAAAAATCCAAAATTTAGTTTCTCCTTCTGAAAACTGTGTCCATATGCTGCAGAGTGCAGGGACTCAACACTTGGTCATTCATCCTTTACGTGAATATCTGCATCAATGCGGCGTGGCATGGAGGCGATTGGTTAATGCTACTTCGAAACTTTGGAAAAGCTTGGCAATCACAAACCTGTGATTAAAAATGCCCTGATCACACAAAAAGGAAAATGCAAAGAATTGTATTTTCTTTTCTTTACTTTTTTTTTTAAAGTTTCCTTCTGCTACAAAAAAAAAAAAAAAAAAAACACTGAGGCTCTATCAGGCAACAAATGGTATGATGATATCTGATAATAGACTGGATGGAGATAGTAACACTTTTAATGTGAAATCTTTCAGACTTACAGGTTTAAATCTTATTCCCAGAAACATTTATGAGTTGTTCAAAGTCTGAGACAGGGTTGAAAAAAAAAAAAAAACTTCAAAAGTCTCAAAGGTCAACCTGAAAAGCCACTATCTTCGAAATAGTGGTGCAAGCCAGTCTTTAAAATGAAAGATTTAATCTCTGTTAGATTATCCCTATAAAGAAAGGGTAGACAGAGAAGATGTCAGCGATAAAATGTCAGGGTCAAGATTGTTTTCTGCAAAGAAAAAGCCACAAAGTGAACTTTAAAAAAGCACCAGCTTGGTATTCTGTGAATTTTAGGGAGATGGACACACAAATGTTTAAGTTTTAACAAAAAAAAAGTTAAACAAACTTTTATCCTGCACCATAACAAAGATAAGGAACATTTACTTAAGAAATATATTCTGTTTTGTTATTTGGCAATGTTATATAATAACACTTTGGATAACATATTATACAGAGAAATCTCACTGGGAGTAAAACTGTCCCAAGTCTTAATTTCTGGTTTTCATAATTTCACTCTTTACTTTCACTGTCACAATTTTATTTTATTTTTTCTGTAGATATTTCATTTAGTCAGTTATTCTCATTTTCATCAAATGTTTCTAAGTATTTGACACTGAATTAAATATGTGCTTGAAAAAAGAAAAAAAGAAAAATAGCTTCCACTCAATTTATATTCCACATAATAAAAAAAAAAAAAAAAAACTGGTGCAAGAATATAAAATGCTTCTTCCCCACAGAGCAGCATTCTACTGGTAATTACGCTTTTGAAACAATATAAAACCACTGATTGCTTTTATTCGGAGCCTTTGCTTTTATCGGCTCTCGGTACAGCCAAATTCATCAATTGTTGCTCTGAGCCTTTTATAACTTTGAAGCCACAGAAAGACATTCTGCCATGGTAATGATGTGCAAATTACTCCATTCAGAATTGCTTTTTGATTGATAAATTGAGTAAATAAAACACTTTGTTGATAAGCCATGGGTTTAAACACTCTTTGAAAAAGCAACAGCAAAGCAAAACGCTTTACAAAGTGAATGCAAAACCCATTTTTGAACAGTGGTAATGATGTAAGCCCCCCCCAAAAGAAAGCATATGTCATTTCTGTATTCTCCAATTTGAGGTGTCAAAATATTTAACAGGAAAGATGCAAATACTTTGAAATTAAGTACTTTAAATTAAGACTTTGAGGTTCTCTGTCTTTTTGCCGTCATCGTCTACTGTCAGCAATAAAAGCTGGCTAATTCAAAATCTTATTAGCTTTCAGCTAAGCTGAAAATAAATTTGGTGTCCTGAAAAGAAAACTGCACATTTCTCTGTATTTGCTCTTACATCTACATGCAGATTGCAGCCATGACTTACCTTCTTCCCTTGCTGAACACAGTTCATGTACTGCTTAGCCAGTCTGGAGCAGTGCAGCGTCTGCTTTGGGTTTTCTTTATAGCATTGAAGCACTTTGGTCTGCAGGTCAGTGCACATGGTTTCGATGTACCGGGGCCTACAAGAGCAGCAAAAAAGAAGGGTCATTAAAGTCCTCAGTTACTCCGTAAAATAAAAACTTGGATGTCTGTAATAATGCAAAGATGTCTAATTCAGATTTTCCTTTTTACAATGATAAACTTAAAAGTCTCACTGGAGTACTAACACAAACAAAAGCAAATAATTGCTGATCAGTACTTAATGCTAGTAACTTGTTGACATGTATTAATCGCTGTGGTTCAATTCAGAGGCTTTTTTTTTTTTACATCTTTTCTTGAAAAACCGGGACATTTTGAAACCATAACTTTTTTGCCATTTGCACCTTTTAAAGAGCCATTATTTGAATAGCAATACTTCAAGAAACCAATTTTATTGCTGTATGATAAAGTAAGGTTATTACGGAAGATGTTTTGAAAGTTGCAAGGGAGCGCTGTTGCACCATTTCTGTTCCGACTTTTCGAAACCCTTTAAATATGTAAGTCTCATGCAGGTCTGATGCATCCATCAAGTTTGGTGAGTTTTCGTACATGTTTAGAGCTCCAAAAAGCCAATGCATTTGACAGAAGAAGAAAAAAAACAGTACAGATGCAATAGGTCTTTGCAGTGCTTCGCTGCTCGGGTTTATTAATATCCTTAATGAAGTAGTGTTATCTCACACTGAAAATTTTGGAAAAATGAAACTTTTCATTCAGTGAGGGAAAAAAATGCAACTGTACGTGTTGAGCTTGTTAGAAATGGGAGTGACAGCAGCACCAGCAACTTCTGGCTCATATCAATGAATATTGATTAGTAGAAAAAGAAAATGAAAAAAAAATTTGCTCCAAAATGACACTGTTTGTAGTTTGTTTTAGTTAAAGTTGAACAAGCTAAGATAGCTTCAAAAGCAGGCTCAGTCTATAGAGACTGATGAATTATACATCAAGCAAAGAACTTAGTAGTCAATGTCAAACTTTCTTTTTTTGGTTATCTGACTTGCACGTTGAGTTGGTGTACAGCAACAAAAGCACACAATTCAAACCACACCTACGAACACATTCAGGCA
Source organism: Gambusia affinis (assembly GCF_019740435.1). Lineage (NCBI taxonomy): Eukaryota > Metazoa > Chordata > Actinopteri > Cyprinodontiformes > Poeciliidae > Gambusia > Gambusia affinis. The sequence goes on along the minus strand of NC_057874.1, from coordinate 16,068,120 downwards.
CATCCTCGCTGGCTCAGACCTTCACACGGATACTGAATGCTAATCCTACAAGAGTGTAATCCTTGATTGCTCTGTTGCTCGTGGTAATTTACCTGCTGTTGTGACACAATTTGCAAATGGAAGTATATGGAAAAATACATTCACACATATGTATCCAATGCACAGAAACACAAAGCAGATACCAACCATTTGAATTGGTATGCACATTATACTGAGTTACAATCATAAAGTAAATGTGTGCATTTGAATGCAATGTCTGGTAGGTTAAACTATTTTGAGTGCATTACAACTCTGGATTAAAAAAAATGCTGATTAGTCTATTTCAACATATTTCCCTCTGATTCATGCACATTTCTGACAGAGACTAGACAGACCCATGTGAGTAAACACACATAGTCATTGCAATATTTAGCAACATAATATTGCAATTATGTTGCTAAATAATTGCAATATTATGTTGCAAGGAACAAGTTATTAATAACTTGTTCCTGTTATTAATAACTTCTTTCCCATTTTATCTGTTTTAAAGTAAGTTTTCAGAGAATGGAATGCCATGTTATACAAACCCAAAGAAAGGGGAGGAAGAAAAGAGGAAGGTATGTGAGGTATATTAAAAAAAAAAAAAACAATATTTCTTACATTTACTGACTTTTATTTATTTGCTGTTTTTATAAACAGCATGTAGGCCATGCCTTTCTTGAAAATATGTTATATGAGCAATTGTGAAATAAAATGGGGCTGGCAGTGTTAACTTTTTTCCCTTTCAAATGTCTTTGCGCACCTTCTATAGGGGACAGGTTGTCAAGCACAGAGACATCCTTTTCAGACGAAACCATGGCTTGTAGTGTATGCAGAATGCAGTTTTGCTCTCCCTTTAAAAATCAGACAACATCTGCAAAGAAGTTCTGCATAAAGAAAAAATATCTTTCTCTAAAATCTAGATTTGCTTTATTGCATTACTAGTGCTACACAAATATGAATCGCTTTTTCTAAGCTCATCTACATATTAACCCGTACGGACCTTGGCTGCTATATTTATTGATGACTATCTGAATGGTCCTGATTTTTTGGTTTAAACGCACATGACTTTTTTCTTTCAAAGCAAAGATCTGTGATGCTCACATGTACACATGGTCCTTCTGGAAATATAAAAGTCAGTAATTGTTGGTATCAGCAAAATAAAAGACATGTTGGAATATTCTAGAGTACGCATCTACAGATCTGACTCAAGTATTTGGCTCAGGATCCCAATCCTTGCATTTTTAAATGGCTGGTATCAGAGCAGATGATTGACCTAAACAAAATCAGCTGATAGTCTTATCTCTACGTTTCACCTTAGTCGCATCGTTAAAGCTATTAACTGTACACTACACTACAAACTGCCATAAAGGATCTTGGTGAAACATCCCAAGTGCTTTTGCTTTCTTCTCTGTAGTTTGACACCATCTTATAACAAAGAAATGCTGTCAATGCTGTCCTTACCAAATGATGCTGCCAGCCTCTCACATCACCAATCGCCAGAAGGACACCTATTCCACTCTATGCCCATATTGCAAATAAATCACACGTTTACACAGCTGAGTCATGCTATTGATTGATGTTCACTGGTCATGTTAGCTGTTCTAATTATTGATGCACCACTGGGATGGGTTGTGTGTCTGAGTGAGATCATCTGATACCCGAACATGGGGATGTGACGAAGCTGTACCAAACTGTACCACTGCAACCAACAAGAAAATTCAACTACTAGATATTGTTTGACAAAAGGAGGCCAGGACCGAGGTCAAATATTGCAGAACTAAATTAATTTCATGTCAAATGTCAAAATTACAACAGAAACATCAAGACAAAATCCTAAATAAGCTATTAGAGACTTTATCACTATTAAAAAAAAGTTGATTTGGGGGTTAGTTACACAAGTGTAAGTCATATTTCGACAGCTTCCTAACATAATGGCCTAAATCACAACCTCTTTCTTTCAGAAACATGTTTGAGGCAAAAATATCACTTTTGGCAGAAAATTACTTTGGCCATTATTTTAGGAAGGTGACATTATATAATGTTTACAATACAAACTCCTCTGACATTTCTGGTATAGGAATTTCATAACACACACAGATCAAACAAAACATAAACTACACCTAAAGCAACACCTTTTGGGGGTAATTTTTATTGAGAAATATACATAATAAGCCATTTTATTTTTGTATCAACATCTAAATTCAAGATAAAGTCTAGATGAAAGCATGGCCGCTGCTTAACCTGTTGCCACAGTGTTGTATAAAGCAATGGTGAACTTAAATGTTTCACCACAGGACTTTTCAGCCTGCATACAAAGAGCAAGAATTGTAGACGGAATGAATTAGAGTTTAATTCGATAAGGAGGCACATGTTTCATCATGTCAAATGAAGAACTGAAGATGACCACTTGACATTCACACACACACACAAGTTTCTATGCTTGCACGCACACCAACACCCAGTCAACTCTCAGAGCTGTCCTCGTACCATGCCAGAAAGCAATTACGGATTCATGCCTCCTTCACATATGAATGAGCTCAGAGGTTCCTTTCCTTACTTACAAATACACAATAAATATGCACACCCAGTGTGCACGTCAGTGTTATCTGTGCTTAACAAATCCACGGTGTGTGTGTGTGTGTGTGTGTGTGTGTGTGTGCTCGCATGTGAGAAACTGTGCATACAAATAAGACTGTGAGAGAAATTTCTCTGCACTGGTGTGTCTATTGTGCAGTCTTGGTATGTGTGGGTGTGTGTGCTAGCATGTGCAGTGGAGGGTAAAGCGACAGGATTAAACAAATCAGAGGTAGAGGGAATATTCATGAAGAGGGAAGTGAATGCAACCTATGAGAGAGAAACAAACCGAATGTGACAGTGATGAATTAAATGATGAATAACCCTTCCAGTTTGCATGGACAAACAGTAGTCCATGGCAACCATCAGTCTATGATTTACCTTTTCCTCATTATAAGGTGCAACGCCTCTAGGTGCCCTGGAGGCAGTCAAACATTTCTCCATGTTAACCTATCAAGACAGGACTTCAGGATCTGTCCAGCACATTGAAAATTGATGATAGCTTCTAACTTTTCCAATATCCTGGACACAGATATGTAGTAATATAATTCTTAATATTATTATTAAGAATAATAATTCTTTCTGGCTCTTACAGAGAGATGGATGTGAACTCTGAAATCATACCAGTCAGTTCTTCATGTTATCCATAAACTAGTCATATCTATTTCCTGGCCAAAGATGCAGCTTGGCTAGGTCAAAAATAAAACACAACTTTATGACCTAAAGGTCAAGCCTCCCCTGTTTAATTTGCTTTAATCAAACTCTAGTTCAGTCGTCTAGAAAGTCTGGTTCATTTGGGGGGTGTAAATGTGGGATCAAATGCTGATGCAGACCAAAAAAGACTAGTCATAATTTAATTGTTGACATCTGAATTCTAAGTTTCAGATAGCCTGCAATTAAATGCAGATATCTAAGCTTCCATACTAATTAATGGTAAATCGGACATCATTTATATTAGTCATAATGTAGTTAGAGTTTTTCTCAAACAGGTATTTTGTCTAGTCAAAATACAATTAGAGGTATCTTAATTTACTAATGTGTCTGGTCCTACACCAAATAAATGTAAATTTGGTGAAACTAATTTTATGTTAAAACAGCATGCCACACACCTTCCTTCTCCTTTTGTGGAGAAGGATGGTGCTTGTTGCTAGAGGTTGATTTGCACCCCTGGGTGTTGACCATCAGCAAAGTCTGGTGCTCCAAAAAAAAAGTTTCTTCTGAAGACAAAAAATTCTTAGTCCTCTCATAGAAACTAGAATTAAGACAAAAAACTGCTTCTCCAGGCTTTTGAGAATCCATAAGTCCCTGATGAGTCTCAGATTTTACTAGTATAAACTTGATACTAATATTTTGAAAGCTAATTTGTTAGTATAAATTCTCTATTTCTTTTCTTAATTCATGTGTAATTTATTTAGAGTTAATAAGGGCCTTCCATTTTAATTGAGAAGCTGATTACCTTTGAACTGATTCAAAAACTCATATACAAATCCACTGAAAGTTTTTACTTAAAACAAGTACGGTTCAAATGACAAAGTCAAGAATTTTGCCCTTCAGACTGATTTGTCAAAGACTATGAGACTAGTTGATTTTAATAGATTGTGATACTTTGTGGCTTATGGAACTTCTTCTAATGGAATAGATCTCAAACCTGCTAATGAAATGTATTCATTCTGAATAAAAACGGGATATAATCTCTGACACATAGATGAGGGATTAGCAATGTTCTGCTAGATATAGAGATAGCATTGTGTTGAATTTAATTGCTTGTGTCCAAATTTAACGTTTAGATTCTTTTGAATACTTGATGTTTGCCTTTGCAACTTGACAATATGTCTGTGTTCTGAATTGCTCCCTAAGAACTCATGATAACAGCAATAATAGCCTCAAGGTATTAATCCAAACTCAGGAGGAAAAAAAGTAATTCTTTTTTCTATTTAACACAAGAAACTTTCTGATAGCAGGAGTGTTTTAATAATGGAATCTGAAGCAGAAAATTGCCTCTGCTAATCTGCACTAACTGCCTCGTTTGACTGAAATAAAAGGTGAGCTCTTATTACAAAAACATTAGCCGACCCAACTACCGGTAGTTTGATCGCTAACTTTTGCAGCAAAAAGAAGCAAAACAACATCCAAATTGCTTTCTGAAAAGTGACGGTCGGCGAAGATGCGTGAAGAGTTGAGGGGAAAAGATTAGGATGGAATCGTAAGTTTCTCATTATTTTTTTGTCTCACCTTGGTGGTGTGTGGCTTTTTATGAGGAGAGCTCAAGCTCTTGGTTTTTGCAGGGCATGACATGAGGGAATTAAGTAATAATAAGAAAAAGAAAAGATCGAATGGGCGTAGCATTTTATTATTCTCCATGTCTGAGGGGGCATTGTTTGTGTTTGTGTGTGTATTGGGGGATGCTTATTAATGACGAGGATGTTGGTTGCCTTAAACTAGCAGCTGTGGCATTCTACTTTACTTTTTAATAATACACTGAATGAAAAGGAAGCGAAGAGAGGATCAAAGATGTCATGGTTGGGCTGAGATCAAAAGAGACGACAGAGCAGGCATCTTCTTTTGTAAGAGGCTTTGTGAACCTTTTATGAAAATGCTATGAGCATAACATAGTTCAGCTCACACTAATCTTACTTACCAATCGCGCAATATCAGAAACAGAATATTTCTACAAAGTATAATTTGGCAGTCATGGGAAAGATTTATCCAACCTTTGCTAAGTTATGACACAAACTTAAATCCTAAGTTCATACACTGCAATATTACATCCCTAAATTTTATCTCAGCTCTGCAGAAACACAGTTCTATCTCAAATGGGAATAGCATCCAGGAGCAGTAGAAGTCATGTGCTGTAGATAGACAAAGCTGTGCTTCTATCTTTCTACGCTGACACATGAAATGCTAAAAACAGATGGAATTGATTGATAAAAATTTGCTCTGTTAGCCAGACTGATTGATCCCTACCAATCTTGCTTTGTGGGGACAGAGGAAGAGGAAAATTTTATAGGATAAAGGCAGTGTTTCATTAAAACAGGTGACAAGCAAGAACAAGATAAGGGGCCCGTGTGTTCATGGGAGTGTGTGTGACGCCTCATCGCTGATAGCTGCTCAATCAAGAAAACTTGTGGTTGAACGACTCACTCAAGTTGGGACGGATAAGGACCTTCTATCAGTGTTCATCTTTAGCTTTGCGATTTCAGACAGTTTTTCGGTTTCTCCATTTAGCTTCTTATTTAAACAGTTTTACTTTTTTAAAAAAAGGTCAGCATTTCAAGCTTATAGCTCAAAATATGTTTAATTGAAAATCACAAAACAATACTGAGAGAAAATAAAATACAAAACACAATAAGACAATTAGACATTGTCTCTTTAAAGACATTTTGTATTACACAAGACTAATGTATTTTCTACATTGTTGGTGTAACAAAAAAATTTTTCCTCCTCATTTTGCGCGCTAGTTTCAATTATTAATATTTTTTTGTATATCTTTATGTTATACTGCAACTTACAAAGAACTTTGGGTAAAATTGCAGCTCAAAAATAAATCTTAAATGTGCTTGATTTAAATTAATCAACCAGATATCACCTGCTGTACTTTCAAATAACAAATAGCAATGATCAAATACAATGTCAGTAATATATTTGTCAGGTTTTGACTGAACTCTGAACTGCCTGGGCTGTTTGCATGTTTAATAGCAAAGACCTAAAAATTCAATCAAAACTCAGAAGGACAGAAAGACAGAAATGAAAACCTAAAAGCAGCAAGATGCATAGCAGACAACCTGTACATCTTATTCAAGTATTCACCTCTATAACAGTAGAGATGCAGAGCTTCAGATGAGACAGTGGGCTTTAAACAGGCTGCAGTCACATTTGGAACGAATCCACACATAGACACTTGAGGTTCACTAAGATTCTGCCCTAGAGTAACAAGATTCTTGAAGAGGATTAATAGATTTCAAGATCTTTAAGGTAAGCCCTGCCAAAATGTTGTGCTTTCTTTGCAGTCAGGTGCTATTTGGGGAATGTGGGTTGCACGGACACCCCAAGGCAAAACTAACGGATGAACTCTTCTAAACTCCTTATAGCAAGTCAACCATGCAGTATGTCTCCATATGAAGGCAATATTTTGATAGGGAATCACATGAACTGCAGGCAAGGAGAGGACGTAACCTATGGGCTCCAATATATGCATTCTGAGTTCTTGAAGCACCCGAGGTGAGACTCACCTTCACTAAAGCTTGCTAAACACTTTGGCCAAATATGTGGCTTTTGGCTTCATCAGGCAATGTATTAGTTTGTATAAGGGGAATTGTTAACAGGTGTCTTGGTAAGTTGCTGATCCATGCAACCACAAATGCACAAAGGATGAGAAAGAACAACAAAGTGAGACTGGATTTTTTTTCCCCACAAAGTCTTCAGCTATACATTTTATTTTCTTCCAATTTTGAATTCAGAGATGCATCCAGAAATTGCCTATTGATCAGAATCAGACAGTTTTTTTGCTGAACTGGGCCTTACCAAAGATAGACTCAAAATTCTTATTCTGATGTCCGCAACTGAGAGAAGACACAAAGTGTACTGCATCAGTCCAGTTAACCCAATTAATTAAGTAGCTTATATCTCATTGATAAACTCCCAGTTACTCAATAAAGCAAACCAGCAAACCAACTATATTTAGGAGGTCAACTATCTTCATTCAGTATTTTAAGTCTATGTATCAAAATCAAAATAACAACAAATGTGCATTATGGATGACATTGTTGTCATTGTATTTATAAAGAAATACCTTTCTGCTTTAAATGAAAGCAGTTGGGTCATGTACTCCGATTTACTTGCTAAATTTACTTAAGGTTGTCATGCCACAAAAGACTTGTTCAAGGCTTGTGGTGTATACAAGTTATCAGAAATCATTTAAATTATTTTTATCACATAGAATAAGATGAAACCAACACACTTACTGTATAAACAATGCTAAGACGTTTCATTTATGAAGCACAAGGACTGGAGGCAGAACAAATGTGCATGCCCAGAAGGGATTGGCACAAATGATCTTTTGTTTTGTTTTGTTTTTTTTTTTTTAATTAAGAGTATTCATAAAGATCTAACTGATGTGCAAATGTAGAAATGGCTACAATAAAAAAGAACAAAAAAAGAACAAATTTTACATTCCACTATGATTATTGTCAGTGTTACATGTTGAAGTTGTAGCAAAAGCCTACAAACAATAAAGTGAGTACAAAAACATATTAAAAAAAGACAGAAGGTGGACATGTAGAGGTTTAATTGCCAAAAAAGTGAAGAATTATATATATATATATATATATATAGTTGCCATTTTAGCTAAATAGCATAATGTGTACTGCTCCAATCCTCCCCTGAAGAGTTGGTAAATAGAATAATTACTGGCTGGTCAGTGTAGTGTGAAATGACAGCATGACCACTCCACAATGAAACACTGCCCCAATGCTGACAGAACATGATGAGCACATGACTGTCTGAATACAAAATGAATACAAAATGTGTGTGGCAGAGATGGAAAAGGGAAATTGGAGTGAATTTTTTGTGTGCACAGTATAAAAATAATAGCAGCACACTGAAGTCAAACTAAACGCTTTCCTTCAGCAAACTTGTGCTGCAGTGATCTTTTAACCTCGCTCATGCAACTACAGAAAATAGCAAATCTTTACAAATGTAATCATTTGGACAAAATTTGAGGATTGCATTGTGTGGAGCTGAATTGAATGTGTCTGGTACTAGAAGATGTCAGCGTGGCGGATGAGGTCATTGTCCATCAGATAACACTTACCATAACCGTTTTAAAGATTTTCGCTGTAACCCACAGTGTCTCCCATCGGTATTTATACTCCTTGAACTTCATATTTTTATAATTACAACAATAAATCTGATTGTATAAAATTAGCAATATTGCATTTTAAACCAATGCAATAGTGAACATGATAGTGAAGTGCACAAATGTGGCCTTCGTTAAAGGAAAGGCATGCAAAGTTTCGCCTAAGATATGCTGCAAGCAAAGTATGGGATACAGGAAACATTTGCTGCTTTGGTGACGAAACACCACAATTAAATATTTCAGCTCACATGCAAAAAAAAGCTATTTGTGCCAGAAAATAAACAGTGTACATCATCCCCACCAATAACTTTTCCATGGTCTAGCTATATACTTTCTCCCTCAAAATCAAATGAGAGGTCCTGACAAGTAATGAAGGGTTGAAGTCAACCAACCAATATTACATTCCTGGTCTACCAGGGTTTGGGGTTGTAGAATGACAGTGACTTAATGAAAGGATGCATAGCAAAGCAAAGCACTAGCAGGGGCACAAAGTTGCGAGTGTGCAGAGAGCAGTTGATCACAGCACCAACTGATCCTCCAGTGCCATATGAACAGAGAAATATATAGGGCAGCAGAACTTGATGCAGCTGATATGATAAGAATGATTTGCAACACCTTTGTTTGTATTTAAAGCTCTGAACGAATTAAAGAGCTTACATGTGGAACAACCCAGAGCTTAGCTAGGTGAAAGCTTAGGTAAAAGATGTAACGTTGACATGAACTGACTTTAGTTTCCCGTTCCTTGCTCCATGCTCTGAAAGCACACTTGCCAAGTAATTTTGGAAGACAAGCTTGAAAACACAAAGTCATCCATAACGCAGGATTTGCGATTACATTTTCATTGGAAAAACACAATTTAAAAGAACCATTACACTGCTTCTAGTGGTGGCAGCATAATTCCGTAGGAATGTTTATCTTCAGCACAGCCTGGGGAAAAGGTCACAGCTCATGGGAAGGTGGATGGAGCTAAATGCAGGGCAACTCTAGAAGAAAACCTGTTAGAGACTGCAAACGACTTCAGTCTGCGGCAGACTGAGTTATGATGGAGTGGTTCCAATCAGAGGGCTTCATATCCAGGCTTTTAGGTAAATCTCATGAAATTTGGAAAATTCTAATAAAACGTGTAGACATGTGCTAATGAATGCCCATAAGAAAACTGAACACATTCTGACTAAATGACAGAAAGCAATGAGAATTGGTGTTATGAAGCAGAATTAATTAGCAAGTCCCACATACTCTGACAGCGTCAGCATGACAGTAGGTACGTGTGGAATAAAACTGGTATACTTTCTGACAACAGGTGAGGTTTTTCTCGCAGGAGCATCATGACCTTCTTGCAAAATCTGAATATGTTTAAATGTGTTCAATAAAAATAGAGTTTTATAGAAAGATATAATTGGGAGACAAGCTTAAATAATTTATTCCAAGGGCCTATAACAAAAGCTCCAACAAAGTCACATACTGATAGCAACTTAATTTTTTTGTGAGATCTTATGCCAAGATATCCTTTCTTATCCGTACACTGAAGCATGCCTTCTTTCGGATGAATTCATGTACAAATATTCCGTATTATGTTTCACATCTAAGGAATTAGATTCTTTTAAATAAGTTTTGCGGACATCAAAATAGATGTCACCGTTTTAAAGACCAGTTTCATGTGTAATATCTCCTTATGCCTAAATCTGCTGTTTTGACACTTCACTACAATTTTACTACATATTCAAGCATGGAAAAAAGTAATTGTCCATGTTAATTTGACGTCTCAGTCACAATATAATAATAGAATAAATGAGGGGTGATAATAGTAAATTATCACCCAGTCTCACAACTGTGAGTAAAACTGTTTAACAGGCAGCTTGAGGCTTGAGAGTCCACATTAGCAGACCTATAATATTGCAAATAGCCTCCACACACACTGTTGTCTGACACTTGTTAAATTGTTGTTTTCTCATTGATGGTTTTCGTTCCACTGCAACACTATAAAACTTTTATCCGTTGGATTTGCAAACAAAAGGAAACAAAATTAAATCACAAATAAAGTCCACTGCGTAAACTGATTTAGTACTACAGACTGAAAATGTAATGAGGCAGTGAGGATGAAACATAATTACAAATGTAACAGTTCAAATATTTAGTACTTACCGTATCCGCTCTCCAGTTTTAGCTGCAGCCTCAAAGTACTCTTCAGCTGTCTGCTTGTAGTTCTCAAGGTTCTGTGGGGAAAACCACAAAGATTAAAATGTGAGAGATTATTTTTAAAATGTCTAAGAGCTCAAAATATATAGTATATTCAGAGTATGGAGTAGGCTGCTCATTCAGGCTTCTTTTAATTCAAGAAAATGTTTCTGGGGTTTAACATAATTCCGATTTGAAGTTGCATCATTATTAAGCATAAAAGCTTGACTTTCAAAATTTTCAATTCAAGTTTAATGAACCAAAGCACAACTTGAATATTTACACAGTATTACTACAGTTGCAACATTTTTTTTTCTGCTTTAATTTATGCATTAATAGGCCAGAAGTGATGAGTAAAATGCAGAAAGCACCACAGAAATGTCACATTCCATAAATTAGTGACCTTTGGATTTTACAGCCTGCTTACAAATCTGAATATTGACGCTCTGGTGGTACTCCATAATGTTTGATTTCATGCAAGAAACTCTGGCATTTAAATAGCAATTACAACTCAGATGCAGCTTTTACCTGCTGGGCAAAGTCACATACAGCAGATGTTTACCTGAATAGTCAAGTGGTCGCAGTGTTAAGTACACTGCATTGTGGAGAATAAAGCAGATAGCATTTAAAAAATGCATACGATTTGATATCTAAAAATAAATTCCATGTTAGCTGCTCATGAGGATCACCTCAAAGGCTTAGTGTCAAAATATATGAAAAGGTTTGTTTAAAAAAAAAATCCAAACATGAACTTAATCTCTTTTTTGCCACCCTCTCATACACATTCACTGCAGTAATCACCATTTTAAACCAATAACCGCAGCTCTCGAGCTTTTACTTAATAACTCCCTATATTCCCAATAGATGAGGTGATAGGAGAGGAAGATAATTGAAGTGACTGTGCAGGGAAGAGATGGGATCAAACACAAACCTCCCCCACAATCCCTAGCCCTCTACTCCTTCAGTGCCCGCAAGTCATTTTCATATCTCATTATTTTAGGCTCATCTACAGACAGGCTTGCCCCGGTTTGAATGCCTGATGTTGGAAAAGACTCAACATATTCTCACAGGCATTTTTTACCTAATCTGTTCAACTTCTATTCTTTGTGATGCAGCAATCTGCCCCTATATCATTTCCTTTCTTAGTCATTAAGGCTTTATGACAGAAGTTATCCTTCTAAAATAGAGCACATTTCAGATCAACAACTGTCTCTCCAGACTGCGATACTGTACTGACTTTTTACAATTGACTTTGATTAATAAAGGTACAAATGAATGTGAATGAATATGTTTAAACTACAATCCTGTATGACTATAGTTTAACCTCTTTAATAAAATGAATATCTATTTTCTTAAATTAAAAGTTCTAACAATTACCCAGATTTGGCACTGAAAACATAATCATTGAAAATGTATCCCGAGTACAATTATAATAAACTAATCAAGTTTCATAGGTCAAAACAGGATGGAATAAGAAATGAAACTTTAAAAATAAGACATCTGGGCGTGCTGTGGTGGCGTAGGGGATAGAGTGACCCATGTTTGGAGGCCTTGAGTCCTCGACGCGGCCATCATGGGTTCGAATCCTGGACCCGGGAACATTTACCGCATGTCTTCCTCCCTCTCCTTCCCCTGTTCCTGTCAGCCTATTTTCATATAAGAGACACTGGAGCCCACAAAAGACCCCCTGGAGGGGTAAAAAATAAATAAGACATCTGGTGTGATTCACTCTGACATCATATACAGCTGTGTAATAGCGACACATCAAAGACCAGATTAGTCGATGTATTTGGGAAAAATGTACTTGGCTTGTTTTATCCTAGTAGATGTAGTAGAATAATATATAACAGAAAGACCCAACTGTCAGGATATGCATGTTGTTAATTCAAAGTAATTTAATTATTGATTGAAAAGGGGTTCAAAATATTACCTTCAAATAGCATCAAGTTCAATCAATTGAATTTGATAAAAAAAAAGAAAGACAAGGAGAAAACCAAAACATTTCCTTATAAATGGAAAATAAGCCAAAATAGCATAGGAGAACCACTACTGTGGTCTCCACAATTTTGCTCTCTAGAAAACTATTGGTCCCACAATGCACCATTGTTGTGAAAACATGACATGGTGTGATAGGACCAGAGTTTGCCAAAAAATAAAAATAAAAAATACAATGACTGATCTAAACAGAAAGATTTGCAAACTTGTCGTTTTCTGGTCTAGGTGCCACATGCAGTTTGTCAGGTGACTCCCACTGACTTTAATACGAAGATTTGAAGTGGTTATCAGACACCATGGCTATGTAAATATCTGTATTAAAAGTAGGCATTTGTTGTTTCAACAACTATTAAGTTTAGAAAAAATGCCACCACTGCTATGTTTTTAAACATCTAATAATCATTTTTATCTCTGAATTTATGTAGACTCATCAATTTGTTACATTTACATGTTTTGCTTTTAAATAGAATGCGAAGTGTTCGTAATACATTTATATGACTGAAAATAGAAGCTAGGGATTTTGAGGCTTATCTCACTTTCTGGAAAAACTGTCATTTCATACACAGCTGTACTTTCATGTTATGCACTTAAGTGTTTCGATAATTTACTGTACCTAAGTTGTTTCCAATAAATGCCTTAATAAAACAGTTTGGGACTGAAGAAGCCCTAAGCAATTTCTGTTGGAGGGAAGTAAGTTGTAACTTTGACAGGTTTTTAGTGAATATGTGAATTTAAATTAGCCAAATGAACCAGTGGGATGTCTAGTGTTAGAGCCAAGATTTGCAAAATGGAAAAAAAAAAAAAAAATCCACTGATACTCAAATTTGTGAAAATCTCTGATTATACAAGACAGAGAACAGGACAACAAAGGAAGGAGCAGGAGTTTCTTTAGGCAGCAAACGATTGTACATAATTTGGAATTATATGTAATTTTTGTGTCTTTAAGTTATAAATTCAACAGCTTTTAAAATTCGGATTCCAATTAAACATATTTATGTCGATAGTTGACACTTAGGCAAGTGTCAACAGGATGAATAAGAAATTAATTAACAGGCCAGTGAGGCCTGCAGTGCTTTAAATGCAGTTGTGGTTCTGCTTGTGACCTCCTCAATGAATTTGACAATAAGTAGTTTCAAAATTTTTTCTCATAGCGAGTTTGGATACGTTTTTGCCCTCAAAAAAAGGAAATCATAATTTGACAGCTTCTTTAATTGCTTACTCGCATCAACTTTAACTGAAATTAAAATGCCAATTTGAAAAATGTGTGACAAAAAAGAAAACAGAAAACAATCTGTTCAACCTGAGTCGATCGTTCATCTTATGCCACAGAAAATGCAGAGCAGCACAGTGATGTGACAGGCGCATTTTCTGTCAAACAAAACTTGAGCATATTTAGAAATATTTATTTGTGATTAAAGAAATAGTGAACCACAAAATACTCTATTGACTAAATTATAATTGACTATTTCCTCTGGTCGTGCAAGAAAAGAAAAGCAGCACAGAAGAAAAAGAAAATGGAGTCATTACTGGAGCATCTGGATTAGCAGCTTGAGCTTCTGAGTTTGAGTTGTCGTGGGACAGTGAGACTGTTTTGTGTTTCAGTTTATTAACATAAAATTTTGGGTATTTTCACCAGAGCAGACTTCAAGCAGCAGTCCCAGATCAGCTCTCGTGACACCAGAGAAGAGGAGCACCTATCACTGGCACACATGCTCTGAGCTCTTCCCAGTCGTTTCCACCCATGGGGACAAAAGCCCAATGTGGAGAGACTGGAAAGGGGGAGATGATAACCCTCCAAGGGGGAGAGCTGGGTTTTGAGGTTGTTGGAAAGGCTCATGGAGGGGATTAGTGTGAATGCATGTGTGCTGTGTTTGTGTATAATCTTGCATACATGCAGGTGTGTGACTAAATCTGTATTTGCTCCCGAATCTCTGTGTTCAGATGATCCTTGCATGCACACTTGTCTGAACACCCTCTAGGAGCTGTTGACTGAGATGGGCTGATGTCAGGGTTTTGAAGGGAGGGGTTCTTTCACGCTCCACGCATGGACGAAGGCGGATTAATTTTTCTTTCTGAGGGACAAGTCGGCAAAGAAGGGGGAGAAGAGGAGATTAAACGAGGTGAATTTTAAACTAAGACTTGTTTACAGAGTCACGGGTTATGTTGCCACAGGAAGTAGGATATACTCTACCTGTACACTGCATAGAGATTAGGAGAGCTTCCAAAAAAGACAGTGGAGAGTGGGGACTGGGAGAGAGGAGATTTGAAGGATGTTCCTGCATGTTCAGTAAGTGGAATCTCGATGATTCTGGGTTTTGATTCTGTGCGTGTTTGCCTTCATGAAAGAGAAGACATTAAAAGTCTCACTGTCCAACCTTCCCATTAGATATAGTTTGCCACATATGGCGGACTAAATGCGATGTCAGTTTTCATGTTTCTTTTGCTATTTTTTGCAGACTGTTATCTGCTCTTCAAAATAAGCTTACTTGTGCTCATGCATCTACTGATAAGGCAGCTGAACACACTTCTTTTGAGCACATTTGTCTACAATTTATACAAATTTTATTTTATTCTTTATTAATGTTTTTAATGGTTAAAATTTCTCCTTGGAGAGTGTTTATACAAAAAAATAATTTCTGTTGCTATATTGTTTTATGCAAAAAAACCAAACCAAACAAAAAAAAACACCATTCTTGTGACTAAGCTCTATTAATTCATTGCATCTGCACAAGTTCTGTCTCTTATGCCATAAGAAAGTTCATATTTGATGAAATATAATCTTTTACCCAGTCATTTTGGTATATCAAAGTCTTCTTGTGACTTTGATGATCCCTTGTGACCTTGTCTCTCTCAGATGCTCCAGCTGCCAGAGCTATGGTGGGTTTGAAGGGACCCAGGTAGAGCAAAAACATTTGTCCATTAAGGAATCTAGGTTCAAGTGAGTCAGAACCAGCACTGATAATACAATGGACTGCATTTCCTTTAATGTTTTTTTTGTTTGTTCTGTATTGTTTTATTTTTTTGAGTGAAAATTTTCAAAACTCTGTTTAGGTATTTTTCCATGAAATGTGCTTAGACCTTTTGATAATTCTTTAAATTCGGTCATCTGGTTCAGAGTCCAAAGTATGGAGCCTTAAGACAAACAAAAATCTGGCACAGAAGAATAATACTCATGGTCTGTGCTAAATGCAACCTTCTGGCGAGCCATCAGAGATTTGACCAACATTGGCAGGTGTGGAGTTCC
This sequence comes from Gambusia affinis, assembly GCF_019740435.1. Classification (NCBI taxonomy): domain Eukaryota; kingdom Metazoa; phylum Chordata; class Actinopteri; order Cyprinodontiformes; family Poeciliidae; genus Gambusia; species Gambusia affinis. Next base: position 16,052,257 of record NC_057874.1, on the reverse strand, counting down.
TCGTTTGCAAACAAAAACAATCCGATTTGTCTGACCTTTTTTTTTTTTTGACATCTGCTGGTGTCGGCCAGCGGGTGACCCGTCAACTGTTCAGTTCGCGAAACCACAAAAAAAGCTAATAAACCAGCGACCCGCCAGAACCGCACACTGTAAAAAGCTCAAGCGGGCTCTTAGAACTACGAGAGGTTCAAGCTCCACTCATTCATGTTTAGCTTACAGAAAAACACCAACCCGTGAAATAAACAAAGACAAACTGACCAATAAGATTTAGGCTTTGGCGTGCTCCACCTCACCAACTTAAAACTCTGAACTAAGAACATCTGATCACATAATAGCAATTAACCATAGCTGTCCTTACTGATAACTGTTGTGAGTAGTCCTTAACATTAATATGATCAGGCAGGATGTAATCATATTTACATATATAAATTATTGTGATAAAGGCTGAGCCAAGAATATTTACGTCTGGATCAAACAAGTAGCCCTTCATGTTACTCTGTACCCGTGAAGTAGCTCCCAGTCTCAAAAAAGTTGGTGACTTTTGATCTAGGCTGTGTCAGAGTAAAACTATCTAGGACTATCAGCAGCAACAGAATAGAAAGTGCTGATGAAACAACTGAATTGACTCTGTTATAAATGCTTTTTCTTTTATTTATTCTTGACAATACATATATTCTGAAAAGCTTTCTTAAATATATGACTGACTCATGAACTCTTTCAGTCTTTTTAATTTTATGTACATGACCTCTGTCAGTCACCATTCAGGTTTTAAGAGACCATTTATTTTCAACCAACTAAATTCAGCAACGGTTATAGGAGAATAAAAAGGGGAAGGATAGGCAGCAAAATAGGAGCAATGCCATGAATGGAGAGCCGGATGAATAAAGTGTTGGACTGCAAAATGAAGGAAAATAAGGTGGAAGATGGTCGTCGACTGAGGACAGACAGTCTGTTTAATGCACAGTCCGTATAGCCTTTTTTTTTTATCTCCTCCCACTCAGTCCCTTTCTTTCTCACTACCTCATCCACATGCAGGTCAGCTGCGAGAAAATGATGGGGGGAGAAAAAGATAGGAGAGAAAAAGGGACTGTGGCGGCAAGCGAAGAAAGATAGAGCATCCTGCACTCTCCTGCCAATCAGTCTTCTCTGTCAAGCATTGCAGCGCATGCCGCTTGCTATGAGTCATGCAGAGACCCCACCATTTAACTTGGCTATGTAAAAGGTTTTCTCAAAGGCCTAAAGGAGGTGAGTGCCAGGGACTAGATAAGGTCCCCTCCTGTATACCTGATGGGCCCTGCCGCAGGGAGGGAGGGTTAGAGTGGAAGAGCCAAAGAGTCTCCAACTAATACTTGAGGGAAAAGCTGTGAATACACACAGTATCACCCAGAGGATGGGCAAGGAGAAAAAGGCAATAGCATACAGGAGAGTTTGTTTTTCTTCGATGATTTCATAGCTTTACTTCATATTAGGTTGCCACTTAAAGTTTCATAACATAATTTCTTTCTCTCCATTTTACTTTACTTTTACATGGTAATTGTAATGAGCAGAGACATTGCAAATGATGACCAAGACAGAGATGCTTGGCTACAATACACAGCACAATGTTTATCAGAAATTAAACTCACATCAACACAAAAACCTAGCAGGAGAACTTTAGTATGGGAGTAGAGAGGCGGTGATGGGGTGTTGTTCTGCAGCCACAGGTCCTAGCCACTGTGCTGCTGACATGTCAAATGTCTAATGTTATGTCCATTGAGTTATGGGTTTACTTATATTTTTAAGCAGGTTCCTCCCCACTTCAGCTTCACACTATTTTCTAAACGACCTGTTTTTTGCGTTAAAAGCTGCTGTGGGTCACACATTTTTCAATAAGTCCTGATACTTTACACCACAAACTTTCTTCTTGTATGACATTAGATTCAAGATCCATTAGATTTTTTTTGTGATTTTCAAATACTTCAACAAACAATCAGCAGAAATGGCAAAAGTATTCTTACTTTTTTCTCCATCATTTCTAATTGCTCTTTGTAGAAACTCTGGATTGTGGCCAGCTCCTGGTCTTTCCGCTCCAACAGTCTAGCCTGGGAAAGAAAACAAGAAAGAGACAGAAATTAAGTATGAATGACAGCAAAGATATATTTTTTCAGAAGGACATGACAAAAATAAATAAATAAATGAATCAAAACACCTGTCCTAGATTGATTTATACTAAGATTAGCTTACAGAGAGATAAGAGAGTACTGCTGGCAATTGGTTGGCAAGGGACTTTACTTAGAATAAATTGTGGTTAAACTAAATATACTTCACATGTTTCCAATATTTGTCAGGAAAATTCATCAAAAACCTATAGAGTTTGTAACTGTGACATGACTGTGGAAAGGTAGGAATGCCTTTCGAAGGTACAATAAAATACATTTTCATTTATTTTTCAAGCATCTATACAAAAGGCAGGAGGCAACAATAGCAACTGCAGGTGGTGTGGAAATGATTGGCTGAAATCACTGAAAATACTGCTGAACATGACTGAAAAAACTGAACATGTTAACTATTATTTCCAGTATCAATCATTTGTACTTTACTTCCAAGCAGAACCCTAACCACTGTGCAAATGTTTTTGAATCCCAAGTTATAAAAATCACCATATAGAGCTTATAAACCTGATAAAAAAATGACTGATTGTGTATTTCTGGTTAGCCTACACTTCTTTTCACAAGTCATGCTAATTCATTTTAAGTCAAAATAACATCAATATTGCGTTGGAACTGTACATTTAATTAGAACCTGCAAAATCTAGATTACAAAGTAGCACAAAAAATTTCAATTTCGTTGTAAACCAACACCATGCAATGACTTACAAAACTAGTTAGGCGGCATAAGATTGGCACAACTGTGGCTGGAGGTGAAGTGGTGGTGTTGACATTAGCAGGAGGTGAAAGCCTTTTATAAGCTCATTGAGCCAAGCTGTAACAGGCAGCAAGATGGTGGACTGGCTGAAGGAAGACCCACAGTTTGGGCCATGGCAAAGCAGCATGCAAGCAGAAGAAGACATAAGACAGATGCAAAAAAAGAAAAAAAAAAAAAAGAGAGAAACAGGGAGAGAGAGACACACTTTAAAAATTTGTTGGCATTTTAGCTGGAAGATAAATACATGTATGAATTGGTGATAAAAAAAAATGAAATCTGTTTCAAAAGCATAGGGGCACACAATTTTATCATTTCCAAAAGATTAACAACATCATTGAAAAGAAGTCCATGAATAATATGTATTTGAATAGCATATAGTGAAAACCAGAAAAAGAGCTAATAAATGAAAAAAAAGAACAGAAATCAACTAGAAAATTCCTGAAGAAATTTAACTGGGGCCTGCCAAAGTGTGCCCGTCGGTTTGGACCCAGCGTTCTGATGCTAAGAATTTGCATCAATGCTAAAGAAAGCTGCAATGTAATCAATAGCATGTGGAGAATCACAAGAATGTTAAGTAAGCTGGACATGCAACATTCAGTATGATAAAGCAAGTGCATTAGCTAAAATGAGCAAATATGCTAATGTAAGCATAAATACTTTCAGTAGCATGTGGGGTATCATTAGAATGTTTACTGTCATTTACTTACTCCATTAAGTATACTAAACATGGCTAATAAGTCTGAAAAATAGAAAATAGCTTATTTAAGCTAAAAGGCTAATGCTAATGAACTGCCTTGCGCAGCAAGGCAGTTCCCTAACCTTCGATAAACAGATAATGCAGAATGATATCACTGCACCGCCTCTGGCGGTGCACTGTCCAGAGGGGCATATTGAGGCTTTTATTTTGAAATTTGCAGTAAGCTTCATATTAAATGCCCACACTAATCCAATGTGTAAGAGTGCTTTGGATAAACCAGTCACATAAAGCCAAAAAGAGCAATTACATGATGTAAAAATTCCCAAGGCTTTTATTTTGAAATTTTTGTTAAGCTTCATTTGAAAGGGTCAAAGTCATCCCATGTGTAACAGTCATTGGATTAAATCAGTCATATAACGCTCAACAAAGCAATGACCTGATGTAAAAATGTTCAAGGGCTTTTATTTTGAAATTTTCAGTAAGCTTCATTTCAAAGGGCCAAACTCATCCCATGTGTAACAGTGACAGGGTTAAATGAGTTATATACAGCCCATAGCAGCAAGTTGTTGTAAAGGCCAGCTCAGTCCTCCTCTGTTTTAACTGAACTACTAGTTCGAACTACAGTGATGCGTATTTGTAGTCCTCAGCAAATCTCCCTGCTCTGGGTTCCGTTGCCATGGTAAATAATCCTCTCTGCCAGCTGTGAGTGAGACATCCAGGGGGAGACAATTCTCTGTTTGAGCCAGCCAGTTTGACTAAAAAAAGCATTGCAAAAAACAGTTTCCGTCGGGGAACCGTAATACATATTCGAAAACCGTTTGAAGCATATGAGAGGGCTATTTGTCGTCTCACATAGTCCCGCCATTCATATCTCTACCTCACTCACAGTATTAACAGCGATGAGATAAAAAAAGTGTGTGCCAAGGTCTGAAATTTTTCAGAAATACATGGAAGTGAATCAGTGAGATCTGTCTGCTACCCTGGCGCATGACTTTGCTCTGAAGCACCTGGAGAGAAAACTGTAAGCGCTAGATAATTTTTGAAAACATTTGACCGGAGCAGGCACGCGTATCAATGTCATGACCAAGTTTGATACCAATCATGCAATATTTGTGAGCGTGAGGGCGAGTTAAAAAATGATTTGGGGTCAAAATGTCGCTCTGACTCTCACTCTAGCGGAGCGGCCTTCACACTCTGATTTTTCCAAAAATCAAAAACTTTGGGTCGCTTAGAAAGAAGTTGTGGACAAACCATAATACATATTGACGTGCTGTCTTCACTTTAAAAGAGATAACGGACGTATCTACAAAATGAAGTTTGAATGGCGTTTCTACATAAAGTTATGATTTACACAGAAAATCCTCAAAAATAGGGTATTTTCAGGATTTACTGGTTGCCTCATCCCCTTGACGACGAGAGATGCACCTGGTGAGCTCGTTAGTGATTTTGGGGTCGTTTTTTGCTTTTTACGTCGCCATGGTAACTCCAAATCCCACCAAAAGTAATAGCACACCTCACGGGATCGAGCCGCACGTTTTGATACCACTTTTGTGGGTGGGCTCGCAGCGGTACGAGCCGCATTCACGGTGACGGAAGAATAAGTTAAGAACTAGAAAATTCCTGAAGAAATTTAAATGGGGCCTGCCAAAGTGTGCCCGTCGGTTTGGACCCAGCGTTCTGATGCTAACAATTTGCATCAATGCTAAAGAAAGCTGCAGTGTAATCAATAGAATCACAAGAATGTTAAGTAAACTGGACATGCACCATTCAGTATGATAAAGTAAGTGTATAAGCTAAAATGAGCAAAAATGCTAATGTTAGCGTGAATGCTCTCAGTAGCATGTGGGATATTATTAGAATGTTCTCTGTAATTTACTTAATTCCTTCAGTATACTAAACATGGCAGATAAGTAAGAAAAATAGGTAATAGCTTATTTAAGCTAAAAGGCTAATGCTAATGAACTGCCTTGCTACGCAAGGCAGTTCCCTAACCTCGGATAAACAGATAATGCAGAATGATATCATTGCACCGCCTCCGGCGGTGCACTGTCCAGAGGGGCATATTGAGGCTTTTATTTTGAAATTTGCAGTAAGCTTCATATTAAATGCCCACACTAATCCAATGTGTAAGAGTGCTTTGGATAAACCAGTCACATAAAGCCAAAAATGAGCAAATATATGATGTAAAAATTGCCAAGGCTTTTATTTTGAAATTTTTGTTAAGCTTCATTTGAAAGGGTCAAAGTCATCCCATGTGTAACAGTCATTGGATTAAATCAGTCATATAACGCTCAAAAAAGCAATGACCTGATGTAAAAATTTTCAAGGGCTTTTATTTTGAAATTTTCAGTAAGCTTCATTTCAAAGGGCTAGACTCATCCCATGTGTAACAGTGACAGGGTTAAATTAGTTATATACAGCCCATAGCAGCAAGTTGTTGTAAAGGCCAGCTCAGTCCTCCTCTGTTTTAACTGAACTACTAGTTAGAACTACAGTGATGCGTATTTGTAGTCCTAAGCAGCTCTCCCTGCTCTGGGTTCCGTTGCCATGGTGAATAATCCTCTCTGCCAGCTGTGAGTGAGACATCCAGGGGGAGACAATTCTCTGTTTGAGCCAGCCAGTTTGACTAAAAAAGCATTGCAAAAACTGTTTCCCGTTAACCGTAATACATATTCGAAAACCGTTTGAAGCATATGAGAGGGCTATTTGTCGTCTCACATAGTCCCGCCATTCATATCTCTACCTCACTCACAGTATTAACAGCAATGATATAAAAAAGTTGTGTGCCAAGGTCTAAAATTTTTCAGAAATACATGGAAGTGAATCAGTGAGATCTTTCTGCTACCCTGGCGCATGATTTTGCTCTGAAGCACCTGGAGAGAAAACTGTAACTACTGGCGCTAGATAATTTTTGAAAACATTTGACCGGAGCAGGCATGCGTATCAATGTCATGACCAAGTTTGATACCAATCATGCAATATTTGTGAGCGTGAGGGCGAGTTAAAAAATGATTTGGGGTCAAAATGTCGCTCTGACTCTCACTCTAGAGGAGCTGCCTTCACACTCTGATTTTTCCAAAATCAAAAACTTTGGGTCGCTTAGAAAGAAGTTGTGGACAAACCATAATACATATTGACGTGTTGTCTTCACTTTAAAAGAGATCACGGACGATTCTACAAAATGAAGTTTGAATGGCGTTTCTACATAAAGTTATGACACAGAAAATCCTCAAAAATAGGGTATTTTCAGGATTTACTGGTTGCCTCATCCTTGACGACGAGAGATGCACCTGGTGAGCTCGTTAGTGATTTTGGGGTCGTTTTTTGCTTTTACGCCATGGTAACTCCAAATCCCACCAAAAGTAATAGCTCCCTTCCCGGGAACGAGCCGCACGTTTTGATACCACTTTTGTGGGTGGGCTCGCAGCGGTACGAGCCGCATTAACGGTAACGGAAGAATAATAAATAACTAGAAAATTCCTGAAGAAATTTAACTGGGGCCTGCCAAAGTGTGCCCGTCGGTTTGGACCCAGCGTTGTGATGCTAAGAATTAGCATCAATGCTAAAGAAAGCTGCAATGTAATCAATAGCATGTGGAGAATCACAAGAATGTTAAGTAAGCTGGACATGCAACATTCAGTATGATAAAGCAAGTGCATTAGCTAAAATGAGCAAATATGCTAATGTAAGCATAAATACTTTCAGTAGCATGTGGGGTATCATTAGAATGTTTACTGTCATTTACTTACTCCATTAAGTATACTAAACATGGCTAATAAGTCTGAAAAATAGAAAATAGCTTATTTAAGCTAAAAGGCTAATGCTAATGAACTGCCTTGCTGCACAAGGCAGTTCCCTAACCTCGGATAAACAGATAATGCAGAATGATATCATTGCACCGCCTGTGGCGGTGCACTGTCCAGAGGGGCATATTGAGGCTTTTATTTTGAAATTTGCAGTAAGCTTCATATTAAATGCCCACACTAATCCAATGTGTAAGAGTGCTTTGGATAAACCAGTCACATAAAGCCAAAAAGAGCAATTACATGATGTAAAAATTGCCAAAGCTTTTATTTTGAAATTTTTGTTAAGCTTCATTTGAAAGGGTCAAAGTCATCCCATGTGTAACAGTCATTGGATTAAATCAGTCATATAACGCTCAAAAAAGCAATTACCTGATGTAAAAATTTTCAAGGGCTTTTATTTTGAAATTTTCAGTAAGCTTCATTTCAAAGGGCCAAACTCATCCCATGTGTAACAGTGACAGGGTTAAATGAGTTATATACAGCCCATAGCAGCAAGTTGTTGTAAAGGCCAGCTCAGTCCTCCTCTGTTTTAACTGAACTAGTAGTTCGAACTACAGTGATGCGTATTTGTAGTCCTTAGCAGCTCTCCCTGCTCTGGGTTCCGTTGCCATGGTAAATAATCCTCCCTGCCAGCTGTGAGTGAGACATCCAGGGGAGACAATTCTCTGTTTGAGCCAGCCAGTTTGACTAAAAAGCATTGCAAAAAACTGTTTCCGCTCGGGAACCGTAATACATATTCAAAAACCGCTTGAAGCATATGAGAGGGCTATTTGTCGCTCACATAGTCCCGCCATTCATATCTCTACCTCACTCACAGTATTAACAGCAATGAGATAAAAAAAGTGTGTGCCAAGGTCTGAAATTTTTCAGAAATACATGGAAGTGAATCAGTGAGATCTGTCTGCTACCCTGGCGCATGACTTTGCTCTGAAGCACCTGGAGAGAAAACTGTAAGCGCTAGATAATTTTTGAAAACATTTGACCGGAGCAGGCACGCGTATCAATGTCATGACCAAGTTTGATACCAATCATGCAATATTTGTGAGCGTGAGGGCGAGTTAAAAAATGATTTGGGGTCAAAATGTCGCTCTGACTCTCACTCTAGCGGAGCGACCTTCACACTCTGATTTTTCCAAAAATCAAAAACTTTGGGTCGCTTAGAAAGAAGTTGTGGACAAACCATAATACATATTGACGTGCTGTCTTCACTTTAAAAGAGATCACGGACGTATCTACAAAATGAAGTTTGAATGGCGTTTCTACATAAAGTTATGACGACACAGAAAATCCTCAAAAATAGGGTATTTTCAGGATTTACTGGTTGCCTCATCCCCTTGACGACGAGACTTGCACCTGGTGAGCTCGTTAGTGATTTTGGGGTCGTTTTTGCTTTTACGTCGCCATGGTAACTCCAAATCCCACCAAAAGTAATAGCTCCCCTCCCGGGATCGAGCCGCACGTTTTGATACCACTTTTGTGGGTGGGCTCGCAGCGGTACGAGCCGCATTCCGGTTGACGGAAGAAAAATAAATAAATAAAGAGACATTCTATTGGGTGTAGAACAATAGGTGCCTGCCATGCAATGCATGGAGGCAGTGACTGACTTGCTTGCTCTCCTTATGCATTGCTATGGGCAGGCCCCAACTAGAAAATTCCTGAAGAAATTTAACTGGGGCCTGCCAAAGTGTGCCCGTCGGTTTGGACCCAGCGTTGTGATGCTAAGAATTAGCATCAATGCTAAAGAAAGCTGCAATGTAATCAATAGCATGTGGAGAATCACAAGAATGTTAAGTAAGCTGGACATGCAACATTCAGTATGATAAAGTAAGTGTATTAGCTAAAATGAGCAAATATGCTAATATAAGCATAAATACTTTCAGTAGCATGTGGGGTATCATTAGAATGTTTACTGTCATTTACTTACTCCATTAAGTATACTAAACATGGCTAATAAGTCTGAAAAATAGAAAATAGCTTATTTAAGCTAAAAGGCTAATGCTAATGAACTGCCTTGCTGCAAGGCAGTTCTAACCTCGGATAAACAGATAATGCAGAATGATATCATTGCACGCCTCGGTGCATGCACTATCAGAAGGGGCATATTGAGGCTTTTATTTTGAAATTTGCAGTAAGCTTCATATTAAATGCCCACACTAATCCAGTCTCTAAGAGTGCTTTGGATAAACCACTCACGTCAAGCAAAAATGAGCAAATATATGATGTAAAAATTGCCAAAGCTTTTATTTTGAAATTTTTGTTAAGCTTCATTTGAAAGGGTCAAAGTCATCCCATGTGTAACAGTCATTGGATTAAATCAGTCATATAACGCTCAAAAAAGCAATGACCTGATGTAAAAATTTTCAAGGGCTTTTATTTTGAAATTTTCAGTAAGCTTCATTTCAAAGGGCTAGACTCATCCCATGTGTAACAGTGACAGGGTTAAATGAGTTATATACAGCCCATAGCAGCAAGTTGTTCTAAAGGCCAGCTCAGTCCTCCTCTGTTTTAACTGAACTACTAGTTAGAACTACAGTGATGCGTATTTGTAGTCCTCAGCAGCTCTCCCTGCTCTGGGTTCCGTTGCCATGGTAAATAATCCTCTCTGCCAGCTGTGAGTGAGACATCCAGGGGGAGACAATTCTCTGTTTGAGCCAGCCAGTTTGACTCAAAAAAGCATTGCAAACAACTGTTTCCGTGCTCGGGAACCGTAATACATATTCAAAAACCGTTTGAAGCATATGAGAGACGGCTATTTGTCGTCTCACATAGTCCCGCCATTCATATCTCTACCTCACTCACAGTATTAACAGCGATGAGATAAAAAAGTGTGTGCCAAGGTCTGAAATTTATCAGAAATACATGGAAGTGAATCAGTGAGATCTGTCTGCTACCCTGGCGCATGACTTTGCTCTGAAGCACCTGGAGAGAAAACTGTAAGCGCTAGATAATTTTTGAAAACATTTGACCGGAGCAGGCACGCGTATCAATGTCAGGACCAAGTTTGATACCAATCATGCAATATTTGTGAGCGTGAGGGCGAGTTAAAAAATGATTTGGGGTCAAAATGTCGCTCTGACTCTCACTCTAGCGGAGCGGCCTTCACACTCTGATTTTTCCAAAAATCAAAAACTTTGGGTCGCTTAGAAAGAAGTTGTGGACAAACCATAATACATATTGACGTGCTGTCTTCACTTTAAAAGAGATCACGGACGTATCTACAAAATGAAGTTTGAATGGCGTTTCTACATAAAGTTATGATTTACACAGAAAATCCTCAAAAATAGGGTATTTTCAGGATTTACTGGTTGCCTCGTCCCCTTGACGACGAGACTTGCACCTGGTGAGCTCGTTAGTGATTTTGGGGTCGTTTTTTGCTTTTTACGTCGCCATGGTAACTCCAAATCCCACCAAAAGTAATAGCTCCAATGCCGGGTTCGAGCCGCACGTTTTGATACCACTTTTGTGGGTGGGCTCGCAGCGGTACGAGCCGCATTAACGGTAACGGAAGAATAAAATATAATATATAAATAAAGAGACATTCTATTGGGTGTAGAACAATAGGTGCCTGCCATGCAATGCATGGAGGCAGTGACTGACTTGCTTCGCAAGTCAGTCACTGCTCTCCTTATGCATTGCTATGGGCAGGCCCCAATAATAATAATAAAGAGGCGTTCTATTGGGTGTAGAACAATAGGTGTTATGCCATGCAATGCATGGAGAGCAGTGACTGACTTGCCCAAGTCAGTCACTGCTCTCCTGCATTGCTATGGGCAGGCCCCAACTAGAAAATTCCTGAAGAAATTTAACTGGGGCCTGCCAAAGTGTGCCCGTCGGTTTGGACCCAGCGTTCTGATGCTAAGAATTTGCATCAATGCTAAAGAAAGCTGCAATGTAATCAATAGCATGTGGAGAATCACAAGAATGTTAAGTAAGCTGGACATGCAACATTCAGTATGATAAAGCAAGTGCATTAGCTAAAATGAGCAGATATGCTAATGTAAACATAAATACTTTCAGTAGCATGTGGGGTATCATTAGAATGTTTACTGTCATTTACTTACTCCATTAAGTATACTAAACATGGCTAATAAGTCTGAAAATAGAAAATAGCTTATTTAAGCTAAAATGCTAATGCTAATGAACTGCCTTGCTATAAGGCAGTTCTCAACCTCGGATAAACAGATAATGCAGAATGATATCATTGCACGCGCGGTGCACTGTCCAGAGGGCATATTGAGGCTTTTATTTTGAAATTTGCAGTAAGCTTCATATTAAATGCCCACACTAATCCAATGTGTAAGAGTGCTTTGGATAAACCAGTCACATAAAGCCAAAAAGAGCAATTACATGATGTAAAATATGACAAAGCTTTTATTTTGAAATTTTTATTTAGCTTCATTTGAAAGGGTCAAAGTCATCCCATGTGTAACAGTCATTGGATTAAATCAGTCATATAACGCTCAAAAAAGCAATGACCTGATGTAAAAATTTTCAAGGGCTTTTATTTTGAAATTTTCAGTAAGCTTCATATTAAATGCCCACACTAATCCAATGTGTAAGAGTGCTTTGGATAAACCAATCACATAAAGCCAAAAAGAGCAATTACATGATGTAAAAATTCCCAAGGCTTTTATTTTGAAATTTTTGTTAAGCTTCATTTGAAAGGGTCAAATTCAACCCAAGTGTAACAGTCATTGGATTAAATCAGACATATAACGCTCAAAATAGCAATTACATGATGTAAAAATTTTCAAGGGCTTTTATTTTGAAATTTTCAGTAAGCTTCATTTCAAAGGGCCAAACTCATCCCATGTGTAACAGTGACAGGGTTAAATTAGTTATATACAGCCCATAGCAGCAAGTTGTTCTAAAGGCCAGCTCAGTCCTCCTCTGTTTTAACTGAACTAGTAGTTCGAACTACAGTGATGCGTATTTGTAGTCCTTAGCAGCTCTCCCTGCTCTGGGTTCTGTTGCCATGGTAAATAATCCTCTGCCAGCTGTGAGTGAGACATCCAGGGGGAGACAATTCTCTGTTTGAGCCAGCCAGTTTGACTAAAAAAAGCATTGCAAAAAACTGTTTCCGTGCTCGGGAACCGTAATACATATTCGAAAACCGCTTGAAGCATATGAGAGGGCTATTTGTCGCCTCACATAGTCCCGCCATTCATATCTCTACCTCACTCACAGTATTAACAGCGATGAGATAAAAAAAGTGTGTGCCAAGGTCTGTAATTTTTCAGAAATACATGGAAGTGAATCAGTGAGATCTGTCTGCTACCCTGGCGCATGACTTTGCTCTGAAGCACCTGGAGAGAAAACTGTAAGCGCTAGATAATTTTTGAAAACATTTGACCGGAGCAGGCACGCCAGATCAATGTCATGACCAAGTTTGATACCAATCATGCAATATTTGTGAGCGTGAGGGCGAAGTTAAAAATGATTTGGGGTCAAAATGTCACTCTGACTCTCACTCTAGCGGAGCGCCTTCACCTCTGATTTTTCCAAAATCAAAAACTTTGGGTCGCTTAGAAAGAAGTTGTGGACAAACCATAATACATATTGACGCTTGTCTTCACTTTAAAAGAGATCACGGACGTATCTACAAAATGAAGTTTGAATGGCGTTTCTACATGAAGTTATGACCACACAGAAAATCCTCAAAAATAGGGTATTTTCAGGATTTACTGGTTGCCTCGTCCCCTTGACGACGAGACTTGCACCTGGTGAGCTCGTTAGTGATTTTGGGGTCGTTTTTTGCTTTTTACGTCGCCATGGAAACTCCAAATCCCACCATAAGTAATAGCACACCTCCCGGGATCGAGCCGCACGTTTTGATACCACTTTTGTGGGTGGGCTCAAGAGCGCACGACGACCGCATTCACGGTGACGAAGAATAAGTTAAGAATAATAATAATAAAGAGGCGTTCTATTGGGTGTAGAACAATAGGTGCCTGCCATGCAATGCATGGAGGCAGTGACTGACTTGCTTCGCAAGTCAGTCACTGCTCTCCTTATGCATTGCTATGGGCAGGCCCCAATAAAAAATAAAAGTGAATGAGTTTCGAATGAAGAAACGTTAAGAAGCTCTGTCAAGCCAGCAGATTGTAAATACTCTATTTTTCATAACGCTGAGAAATATGTTCACTGTCTCACTGTATTGCCAATTCATAAAAATGTATTTTGGTTTTTCAAATTAATTTATTTACATAAACACATGCACACAGAGCTTCTCGATTTTTTCCAGAAAACAAATATATCGCTGTAAGCTGATTTATTATGCAGCCGTATTTTAAAACAAACTCGTGAAAAAACTCTTGAATGCATCGTAATTAGTGTGAACATGATATGCTAGTTGAACACAAAAAAACTAGTCTAAGATCCTAAGAAGAGCAACTGCACATTAATTCATGTAGAATGGAAAGGGAAAGTGGTGCTCTACCAAAGATACACACATAGATACAATATCATGTTGAAATGATATAGTATCAGACTTAACATTTATTGTAATCCAGCATAATCTCATGCTAACTTAACAGACACACACATATTCGAAGAGCACATGTGCAAATCCCTACTCTACGCTCTCTATTTCAACGGTAGCTGTTTGATGCTTGGAGAATGTGTGTATATGTGCGTTTGCATGTAAAATCTCCTCTGCCAGCAGCACAGATGATGTGTAATTTTCTAGCTGAATACCTCCCAAAGATTTGTTGTGCAAAATGATGGCGGCAGCACACTTGCAGCCTTGCTTTAAAGCACAATGAAAACATGACATCTAAATAGAGAAAAGAGACAGAGGAAGAGAGAAAGGAATAGCCGAACTAAGACGGTAATAGTGTTGTTGCTTACCCACGCATCCAAATCTGCTGGCTAGGAAAGAGAGAGAGAACTGGAGTTAGAGAGACAATAGAAGGAGGAATGATACAGAGTTTAGGTGAAAAGGGAGGTGAGATATAGATAAATTTCAGAAAGTAGAATCCAGAAACTTTCAGAAGAAAGAAACTTGGTACTTCTAAAATCCCTTAGAAAAATAAGTATTGTTTGCATAACAGTTTACTTTTAGATTTGATATTACATTACAATTACAGGAAAATATATTATTTCATTTATCTAGATGTATTGTTAAAGAAACATACTCATGCTTATACTGATACACAGACTTACATCCATCTAAAAGTGTCCAAGGACTAAATGCTGTAACTTGGTTCCAGTATAGCTTCTGTTATGGTGTTATGATCCGAGTTGCCAAGTTTTGTTGACAGAATCGACTAATCAATGTTGTCAAGGTGACTAACAACACTGAGCTACAACAGCCTGAAATAAGGATCAACACCTTCTAAATCATTTCAGTGGTAGGATTTTTGGGTGCTCTGTAGAAAACAAAAATGTTGGCAGAGTGTCAGACAAGATGCTATGTCAGAGTACTGAGATCACTAAAAAGTTAATATATGCTTTGCAGTTTCTTAAGCTAAATTGCTTATTCACAGTATGCTGTTTTAGTTAAAAATCAATCAAGTCAAAAGTTGTAAGCAAAGCTATGCTGTGATTTAGAGTGAAAACTGTTGAGGTTTGAGATTAAAGCAGTTGAGCTCCTGTGCATTATTCTGGTCAAATGATGCTTCTGCAACACAGTAACTCCTAAACTTTAGGAAAAATAAATGAACATGGAGTTATCCGACACTCCTAATATAGCCTATGCATTTTTATGCTACTCATAATAATTTATAGACCTTTACGACTTTGTGTCAAATGGTAGCCACAAAGTATTATATGACCATGTA
This sequence comes from Gambusia affinis, assembly GCF_019740435.1. Lineage (NCBI taxonomy): Eukaryota > Metazoa > Chordata > Actinopteri > Cyprinodontiformes > Poeciliidae > Gambusia > Gambusia affinis. The sequence continues at coordinate 16,037,069 of NC_057874.1, read as the reverse complement.
TGGTAGGCTATCCCCAAATCAAGCAAAGCTCAGACAGGCGTACAATGCCATATTCTGTTTTTCTGTTCCTACCAAGCTCTCCCAGTCTGGCGTTGGATACAGAACACAGAGGGGACAGATTAAAGCGGTAGGTGGCTCTAATGTTGCCATGCCTCATAAAAACACCATTGAGTTAAATGAGGTGAACTCACAAAGCCAGTGGCTGCAAAATGCGTTTGTGTGGTTTTGGGTAATCTTCGTAACGGATACAGTCGACACCATCTGTTAAACCTTCCCGCTCTTCGGTCGCTGGACCAAATCTGAATGTGTGTCTAAGAGTGTCCATGTATGTGTGAACATCCGGATCCCCATGGATTGCTCACAGGAGTGAGGCGGTCCCATTCCCATAGATGAAAGATTTTAGAGGAGAGGTGAAGGGGCTTGTAGAGATGCAGAGACAGATAAACACACACACACACACACACACATGTCCAAGCAGCAAAATGGACATCTGCAAAGTGGACCTCCATGTTTGTTTGGTTGTTTCTTTCTATCTATCTATCCATCTATCTATCTATACTGCCTTCTTGGTAAAAAAAAAAAAAAAAGCAGTATGTATAGTATATTATAGCAGTAATACAATATTGAATAAAATATAATTGTATTCAATTAGTATTGAATACAATATTATTTTTATATTCAAAATTAATACAATGTTACATTACATTATTAATTTACAAACTGTTCAACCCACTGCACTAATTAAGTATGAAACATGAGGTAAGCTGAAACATTAGTTTAGCCTAGTGTAATATTTTAAATAATGTGAGGTAACTGCAAAAAACAATGGAATAAACACCTTATTTTACCTGGGAAAAAACATGCATAGGTCATTCACTTTTAATCAGAAACAGTCTCATTTTTGCACCACCTCATGTTTACAGTTATGATCCTAATATTCATGTCATTTTCAAGTATCTGGAATGGGCACAACATACAAATAATGACATATCTCTCCAAACCATTTCAATATAATGAGTAATATTTAGAAGAGAAAAAAGAACAAATTTTGTTTTCTCACGAGACTTGATGGGTCCTTGCGTCTGCCTGAGAATAATTCATGCATTTTATTAGATAAGAATGATCTAAAAGTGCAAAATATATGTATAGGTGAAAAGGGGGGCACATTTTACCAGCCCAGAAAAATCAAAGATGCTCCTTCAATGAAATCCCACCAATTTCATGGATCCTGATAAATTTGATCATGTATGCTTAGTTGATTATGTTTGCTGCGTGTACTGAGCAGGTCACCAGATGCACCAGCTTGGCAACGCTTCATGCTTCATTTAGACTTGGAATCTTAACCATCCAGTAACATAGTGTGTTTCTGTCTATTTCTCTATGGGAGAGGAAAACAGAAGAAACAGAGGCAGAGACTGTGACACAACAAAACCATGTGAGCATGGCAATGTAAATGTGTGTGAGTGAGGGCGTGCATGCGTGGGTGTGTGTATATGTGCATGCGTGGCAATATCAGACCTTTTGGTCTCCAACACCACCTCACAAAGTGTGAAACGCTTCCTTGGAAATCAATTATGTAAATGCTAAATTATGCAAATGGTGCGTGTGAATGAATCTATGTGTTTGGGGAGAAAAGGTTTTGGTTTGGTTTCAGCCTGAAAGTCAGGAGAGTAGAGAGAGAAAGCGAAATGAGGGAAGAGGAATAAAATTAGGATTAGTGTGGAGAATGTCACAGGGAGACACGGTGTGCACAATTTAACTCTTGATTTGGCTTTTTAATCAGGAAGAAAGACTGAGACAGATGCAAATACAAACAGAGAAGAGAAAATACCTGAAAACTGTGGCTAATTCACTGACATCCCTCTCCCTGTCATATCATAATGGAAGTAAGCATGTTATCCATCACGTGTGCCAGTAATAACACATATCTGTGGTAATGCTGAGCCCATGAATATAAACTTAAGCTTTATCGGTGCTGCTAAATTAGCTAAAAAGCAGCATTTTTCAAAACCTTTGCACTGAAAGGCACATACACCCATAGTAAAGCTTCAATGTGAACTTGTTCAGTATTTACTAGTTTTATTTTATTATTTTTTTTAATAATCTGTTTTTATTCTATTATCACTGCTACAAAAAAGGAAGTTTTTTTGAGTTACAATTATAACTCAGTGATCAGGGATAACATTATGACTGCTAACAAGGGAAGTGAGCACTACAGTCCATCTCTTCATCATGGCAGCTGTGAATATTTGGGTATATCAGGCACTAAGTAAACATTTCAACCTTTTGATTACATTGCATTAATGCATATTATTTGACTTTTATGGGCAGTTAAATCATTAATTTTGGCTGGACTGGGTATAAATATTTTATTTTATTAAATAAAATAACATGCATTTTGCCATGTTTCTGCAGTCGTTTTAGTTTGGCCAAAGGGAAAACTCTCTAGGCGCCTCATAGTGTAGCAGTAGAGCAGACACCCGATAGACAGCGGCTATTAGCCCTGGAAGCAGCCGTCTGTGGTTCAACTCTCAACCTCAGGATCTTTGTAGCATGTCTTTCTCCATCTTCTCTTAACCACTTTCCTCTAAAAAAAACCCACAGTACTTAGAATAAAGGCCACTAGCCCCACAAAATCTTCTATAAAATGAAAATTACTATCAAGGACACTTTCACCTTTTCACGTGAATGGAATTGTCCAAGAATAAATGCAAGCCTCCCTAAAAATTGTTCAGTTGTTTATGCATTACAATTGTGCATTTCATTGTCATGGTTTTCGTGGATTATTTGCAGTCATTTTAGTTTGATAGAAAGGATAACTCCATATGGCCGCCTCACATTTTTACATTGGGATAATATGACAACAATAAGTGCAGAGCCTCTTGACAACTGCTCAAGTGTTTATGCACTGCATTTATAAATGTATCACCACACCAACACCTACAGGTGCAGGAAGATATAGATATCTTCCTGCACCTGTAAATTTAAAAAAATACATGCAGACATGAACTCTTACATGATCATGCACAAGAGGTGTAGCAGAAATACCAGAGGCATGAATTGGTTAGTCTAGCTGTTTGCTCATTAAATGTGAGGTTTCTTCACATAATCGTGGGAGGTTAGATGAATTAACACTTCATCATCAGCCTTCTTTGGCACACAGACTGTCACAGAGACAAGGGGGTGGGGGGACACAGCCAAGGATATAGTGAGAAAGAGAATGCAGAATAAAAGACGGATGCAGAAAAAAGAAAAATAGGTTTTGTTAGAGAGGAGACAGAAGCGTTGTACAGTTCAACCAATGTGCACAAAAATCAGACTAAATATAGTTAGAATTTTTACAGATTAGATCAGGTACATTTGTTAGTATTAAAAAAAAGCCTTTCTGTAAAATGTGTATATCTTTCCAACCATAAATACATAAATGTGATCATATGTGAAGAAAAAAAAAAGTTTCTTTATTCCCTATGAACTGAGTGAACGGGTCGTTCTCTTCTATAAAAACAAGCACGATGGAATTTATTTTTATAAGTATTGTCCAGTTGACTCATTACATCCTAATAGCTCTCTGCTGGGATGGGCGCTGTGCTCCAGCACATCGAACCTTTCAGCCGACAGAGTTTGTGCTCGACAGATCAAAATCTCCTCAACCTGAGGCGTTATCTGCTCGACAGCAGCTACAGCTGCTCAAAACGAAGGGGGCAAGCTTTTGCATCTATGAATGAGGAAGCACACACAAAGGGCTTAGGTGATTTAACATGAAGAAAAGATGTCAAGTCTCTGGTGAGACTAAGGTGAGGCAGTTTAGACTTATCTTAATGCAAGTTTTATGTTTTTAGTGTTTCTATGTGAGGTAAATTTAAGTATAGCTGTGTGTGCATGTTCAAAGGGTTATAAAAATATTCAATCACTCTTTGACGTTTCATGATGCTACAACCACATACTTCGATGTACACAATAACAATTTCACACTATCCTGCCTAAAGCAGTGTTGAGTTATAAACGTAGAAGCTGGATTCTAGTTTTTAAACATCTGACACCAAAACTGAGCTTTATTGTCAGTTTGCATTATGCCAAGTGTAGCTGTATACCAGCACTGCTAATCTCCCTAAACAATTTCATTACCTCTTTAAAAAATAGTAGTGGTAACCAGGGGTGGAAATTAAAAATTTTTAATGGCCACTCAGACATTTCACCAGCCACTGTTTTTTTTCTTTTAATTACAAACCCCACCAGTACAAGCAAATAGCATAAAATACATTTATTCTTAACTCTATGAAAACCAATTTACTGACAGTAAGTTTACCATACTTATGTACTGATACAAACTAATTTAACATAACAACAGAGGACACCTTAATTACTATCAGCAAATTTAACTACACAACCCAAACATTCTTGCAATCATTTCCTATGTTGAACATTTCCACATTTTGGCTGCAACTCGCCCAGATAGTATTTACTGAAGATGAGTCTAGTCATTTTTAAACATTTTTAAATGGTATCAATAGCTGTTTCTAACTGTCCTATTTGTTTTTTTTACTTATTACGTTTCTATTTAAATTCACAATTATTCTTATTCTAATAAGAATAATTAATAACGTGTTCATTATTAATTCCACAGGTCGTCATCATTCCTGTATTATCCCCATACCTGTCAAGTCTCCCGTTTTTTCTGGGAAACTACTGTATTTTACCTACTGTATTTTATTTAATTATGACAGCCTAGGTCCATCCCATATACAGTATGTCCATCAGTCTGGACTACAGACCAGTCAGCCACTCCTACTCTGGACAGAAGTTCAAACTAAATGCAGCATTTTTTTTTTCTGTTCAAATTGTCAACCTGCCACAGTGGCAGGTGCATTGCTCCAAATTAACACCACTTCATACTTTTACCCGTATTTGGCCAGTGGCGAGTGCTAATTTCCACCCCTGGTGGTAACACAATGTTGCGTTGATAATTCATAAATCAGATAGATAGCAAAATTCTGGAAGAAAACATGCAAAGATGGAGATTAACATTTCAGCAGGGCAACAACCCTAAACATGGCCAAATCCACAATACAGTGGATTAGATTAAACCATATTCATAGTTAGACTGATATAGTCTAAAGAGAATGTATCACATATTTTTATAATGGATGTTCACAGATGTTTTCCATCCAGTCTGATTGAGATCAAACTACTTCCTTGTTCCATTTTATTCCTCTTAGACAAGTTATCTTCAATTCTTTTTCCATTTCAGATTTTGGCTAATAAGGAGGTGAACTAGTCAACCAGCAGCAAGGATGAAGCATCGCAATTTATTTCTAAGCCTTGCAATAAACTACAAGGCTTTTTCTTGCTTATTAGCTATTAGATTACTTATTAAACTATATCTGTTTTTTTCTCTGGCTAATCTATAGCCTGGAGTCTCAAGGCTGTTTCTGTTCACAAAGTTGCCTGATTTTAAACATGAGTAGTTTCAAGGAAAAATACCTGCCTCAAATGCTGTGTTTTCTATCAAAGTCTGATGGCTTATAGAAGGACAACCTTCCTCTTTCAGAGCAACAATACAGTTAACATTATACAAAACATAATAACAATAAATCTTCAAATCTGCTGAAAGGATAATAGTTGAGAAAATAATGTTGCTTTAGGCTGGTTATCAGGAAGGGATGAGTCAGTAAATAAATAACTTTGCTAATTAATAACAGTAGAGATGTGCCAAGCCTGTTTGTAATCATGGAGATAAAGAAAATTCAATTAAAACGTAATGGTTAAAAAAAAAAATAAAAAATCAATGCAAGTAAAGAAATGAACTGAAGTTAGATTAAAAACGGGGGGGGAAAAAAACAACAACTGACAAATGTCTTTTAAAGTGAGACAGCAGGGGAGCCGGCTGGTTAGCAGGAACATCTTGCAGCTGAACGCTGCATATTCAGTGCAAAACACAACATTTACACTCTAGTGAAGTGTCACTTCCTGGTGGTTTGTACACAGCAGCAGGGCAGCACATTGTTAACGTGTGGCACCAGCGCCTGTGGTCTGAAGGCTTGTAATCTCAGGTCTGACTTTAACGAATGCCAAGCTTTTCAGCCTGCTTTTTTAAAATAATTTCTCTTGGACAGTATCAGGAGCATTTCCATGTGTCATCACTAACACACACACACACACACAGGAGGAAGAAGAGAAAAAGGAATCTAGGAGACCATGTTGCCCACCAGCCCATTTTGCAGAGCAGGGCCGGGTTCCATCCTAATTTTAATCCCCTACCAGGAATGAAAATGTTCCAACACTGCCATCTAGTGCCTATCCACAACATTTTTTTTTGCCACACTGGAATCAACACACCTTGGAAAAATATTAATGGGCATGTCAAACCTCAACAAAACAGTACTGCAAGTGCTGAAAATGTCATGTAGCAATAAATAACAAAAGACATTAGAGAGCATGAGGTGTGCTTTAAACACACAGACCAAAGAATCTCACAAGAGGGACATAAGAAGTGAACAAAAGGGTGCTAAATCTTTTATTGCACATCGTGATTCAACCACAAAACCAAAACGAACCTTCTACAGACGCATGAATAAAACTTGTCAGATTTAGTCGGCTGTAGGTGTTACAAGCTGCTCTTGTTGCAGAGCTTTTCTTCAGGCTCAACTGTTAGGATGAAAGTATTCAGACCCCTTTGAACTGTCACATTTTTTGACATTAAATCCACAAAGTTCTAAGTGGATAAGGTACAAGGTGCCAAGAAGTTTTTCAGTAAATTTTCAAAAGAGAGGATAAAGCAAATCCACAGCTATGGTGGGATAATTGGTCTACATGAAATCAAAGCTAGCTTTTGGGGACAAGCGACCAGAAGAAAGCCACAAGGAGACTTGAAAAACAAATGCAGGTGTTCTGCTCAGATAAGAATTGAACTTTTGGCCTAAATGCAAAAGTTTATATGTGGAGGATATCTAGAACTTCATATCACACAGTGTCACAGTGGTGGTAGAATCATCCTGTGGGATTGCTTTTCTTTAGTAGAGACAAGGAAGCTCTTCCAAATCCATAAGAAAATTTTAAAAAAACACTTGAGAATGTGTCAGAGATTTACTTTCTGGCAACCCAACAGCCCTAAACATATAGCAAAAGGAACGATGGAACAGCAAATTGTGTGAATTAATGGCCTAGTCAAAAATTCAACTGAATCCAACTGGAAATGCATAGCAAGACTTAACATCAAGGAATCTCTGTAAAGTTTTAAAGTCATAAAATGTAGAGAAATGCCAAACGGAGGCACTGTAAAAAAAAAAAAAAAAGTCTCCTGGGTTATTAATGACTCACGAATTCAGATTATTCAAAATCCATGCAGTACTGCAAATAAAATAGTTTTATTGCTGTGCAAGTTTTCTAAAAGAAATGTCGGCATAGACACACAAAAAACAGCTAAAGCAATATTAATGTAAACTAAACCCTGTACAAATACTAAAACAACTACCATGCTAATTTGTCCAGGGTTACAAATTCCTGATGAATTCATAATTGTCTGTGTTTTGTCAAATTTCTGGTTTTCTCCAGAAAATATTCTCCAACAATTATCTTTGAAAATTGGGTCTTAATTCAATTTGCAGCAAGTAATGTTCCTGTTGTGTTTTCACTGGGGATAAAATACTGCTTTGATATTACAGCACAAACCCACACCTTCAGCCAACAGACAGGTGGGAAATTCTGTTCTTCACAGCCGGATAACAGACTTCTCAAACTCAACAGCCTAAATTTAATGCGTGCGTGTGTGTGTGTGTGTGTGTGTGTGTGTGTGAGAGATGTTTAGCACTGAATACCTGAGCATACTAATTACATTTTGCCTGCGGCAGGAATGACACCCCCCGAGGTGAAGAGAACAGACAGGGAGGAGAGAAAGAAACACAGGAGCAACAACAAAGGAGAGAACAGGAGGTGTTAATGGAACTTTCTATTTTCCCCCACATCTTCACTCAAGGTTGAACAGTTACATATAGACCTAAACAAGACAGAATGGCATTGTGAAAAACTCAACTTCTATACTTTGGAAGTCAGCTTATAAGATGCATGCCAGCTAACATAAATATAGGAACAAAGATTCAGAAGTCAAATAATAAACCATAATAGTTCCTTGGTTAATAAAGCATTTATGTGGAAAGAAAACGTATTAAACAGGAACAATTCATATGAAGAAATTATTCCTATGATCGATATGAAGTTATCTATCAAATTCATAGAATTTAAAGTAATGTCTATGAACTTAACTTGACCAGCAGCTATACAGACAACTGACTGCATATCAAGAATGTCATTGTTGTAGAAGCGCTGTTCGCAGTTTACAACAATCCATGTCAGTAACACAGCGAACATATGAAAAAGAATGTGCTCTGGTCAAATTGAACATGAAAACACTGTGGGGTAGAAAACAAACACAATGAATGGATGGACCCTCTCCGCCTTTGAGGCCACCATCATGCTGCCACCACAGCAAGATGGTGGCAGCATCTTGCTGTGGTGGTGCTTCACTTCAGCAGAGACGAGGATGTTGATAAGTAAGTATGGGCAATAATTGTGCTGTTTCTCATTATCATGATAATGTGTGATAATGTTTGAATAATTTGTTACACGTGGTTCCATGAGAGCATATATAAATATCAATAGATGTAAGTAGAAAATTCAGTCTTTAGATGCACAAAGCAGGCAGAGACATACCCCAAAATACTTGCAGCTGTAATCGCAGAAAAATGTGGGTCTACTCAAGACTGATTCAGAAAATAAATAAATAAAACTGTGTATAGTTTTTTCCTATTCACAGTTTTACTTAAATTGTGTATAAATACACAGTTAGCAAATATGATTATTAGCTCATTTGAGATGCTTAAACAAATAATATCCCAAAAAATACACTCATGTTTGTGGTTGTAATGTCCTGAAATGTGATAAATATTAAGCGCAATGAGCAGCCATGCAAGCCAGTGTAAACATGAGGAGCCTTCCTGCACATTAATAAGAAAACAACAAGTGGCATTTCAGACTAACCGATTTCTCCACACTAACAGTGATTTTAGTCAGTAAGTGAAGCAGGAGAAAGAAAAGCTTCCTAGATTACTGCTGTTAGAGATGTTAATCTCCATGTTAACGATCAGAAAAACGCAAGCAAATTACAGACAGCTGCTTGCATATTAAAACATCAAAGAAACAAGCGGGGAAAAAAACATGTACAACAAAAGCCTGCTGAATTTTTCACCAAAAAAGTACATGACATCACAGAAAAGGGTATGACTGACCCGTCTATGAACTCTTTGCAATAAGATACACACACTCCTCCTATTTACACACACACACGGGTATCCAATGCACATACAATGACAGCTACCGACACAGACGCACACACACTTGATGTATCTCAGCAGTGAATGTCGGCGCTAAGGCAGAGGTAAATGGCTAATTTGAGCATTTGTGACAGGCAGCCCGAGGCATGGCGGCCAGCCGCTCATCTCTTCGACAGGTATAGCCTTCACACTTCCCTAACCTCCTCATCACCCCAACAGTGACACGAAGCCTGCATGCTGGGAAGCCCAGAGTGGATGTGATGAAACACACACACACACACACACACAAGGGTGAGGGGGTTGCTCTATATGCGCTCGTGTGTATAATTGTGATGGTGCCACATTAGAGTCTGTGAGTGAACGTATGATTTCAGGTGCTCATCTGGCTTCCACTCACATAAATAAAGCACTTCCAACCAACTTCAAAAGCTTTGTCTTAAGATGTATAAGAATAGGAAAAGTGTAGCGTGTTTTTGAGCCTCCAGCTGTGTCGATGCTGCTAGGAAGTGCTGAAAAGGACAGAGACGCTCACCTGCTGAGCAGTGAAATTTGAAGTTGTGGAAGCTTGTAAATCAGACTTCTAACAATTTCCTGAAAAACCATTGCAAGTCAAAAACAAAAAAAAACAAAAAATTTCATTTATAAACTAAGGAGTGGCTTCTGCCTGGTTTGGCTCCATTGTTTGGATGGATGAACTGAAGCTTCAGTTTAAGCGAAAGGGACAAATCGAGGTGGGCAGAATGAATCTGTTTGGACGGAAACAGGTTTTAAAGGTGAGAGTGAGCAAAAAGCACCAGTGAGACAGAAGAAAAAGGTGCAAATAATAAGGTGGAGTGGGGTCACATAAACACTCTGCACCTCATGCTCTCTAGACCTTTCACACACTTTATAGGCATCTGCTTCATACCTATTATCACCTTAAAGGAAAAAAGCTCCCACTTCCTTTCACTTCGATGCTCAGACACAATTCTGCTTCACACCTTAACACAGTAAAACTCGCACAAATACACACAATCAGACTGCTGCTGCTCTAACCTTTCAAATACAAGCATCATCAACAACTGAGGCATCTCAACATTATTGTACTCTGCAAGGCAAGACCTTGTCAATTACTCTCAACTTAGGCTCAAGTAAATAAATGTAATGCATGCAGGTGGACTCGGTGGTCCTGACAGAAATAGTGCAAATATATCTTTTAGGAATGCTGAATTTCTAATTCTATTACATCATTGAGAATTGTGAACAGATGTATGTGGTTTTTAATTAGAGCTGGAAGCATTGGCAGCATGGCATAAAGTTCATAATATTCAATTTCATCAAAACAAGACAAGAAAGATTTATTTGTTGAGACTGTTCAGCGAGTTACGTTTTATTTGGATTAAACGTAATTTGAAATTAACGTACAATCGAGATCCAAAGAACCAGACAGCGTACTCACCAGTAACTTGGTCTTTTCATTATCTTCTTGGGTTCTCCATTTTTCTACGTAGACAGGAGACCTGCTCTTATCCTTGTCTTTGATGGCTGAAGTCTCTCTCTCCCTCAGGTTGAGCTTGGCCAGCTGCTCCTGCACCAGAGCCTGTTGACGCTCATAGCTAACGTCAGGAAAGTTATGAGATGTTAACCTTTGACAGTTCATGGAGAGGCCACTCAGAAAACAAGCTATCATTCTCATATACATATTTAGCTTCTTTTCAATGATGGCAATGGGGTGGCAAAAATAATTTTTTGTCAGATGACAAGCAAGAAATCCATTCAAGTGTTTTTGTTTCACTTTATAGCTTAAATGGTTTGTTTTGCATCACTTTAACCAAATGGAAATTTTCACTAAGATCAGAAAGGTGAGAGAGGTAATATTTGTGCAACTGCTGCCTTCATCACATCATCCTACAGCCACTGCTGTTTCTGCAGCAGCCAAAAGGGGGCAGTATCTTCAACTAGAGACATGCCAGAGGTTAAAGTCTGCAACCAGCAGCCCCTAATAACATTGATAAAATTATTTGGAAACATCTAATCTTAAATAAAGGGAATTAGAAAGTAGTTTAAACTGCTATTTTAGCTTTTTAATTAAAACATTTTAAGCAACGTCTTTTTATTTAAAGCAACAGTTTACTTTCACAGCCGAAAAAAGTAGGCAATCCTAGACTTAATTCTCTTCAAATTAAATAAAATTGTCAAAGTAAGTTCTGAATGGTCTGACTGGAAAACTTGACCTCACAACTGACCCCTCACTTACAGGCTTTTGGCACTTATAGCTCAAACTATAGGATAGCATAGCATAGTGTAAACAGGTCGTGTAAAATGCCCTTGATCTTAGTTTCTCTGACGCTTGAGAAACCTATTGGTTTGTGTGCTTTATATAATTTTCCTGCAGCATAACTCAAGTGCGCTTGCACTTATGCTCAACCTCAATCTGACGTCCAAATATAGCCCCCTGAAATTGTCCTTGTATAGAAGCGGCAGCTCTATCCCGTCACGCTACTGTTAATAGCTGATCCTTTACTGAAATACCTTTATATCAGAAGTAACATGATGCACCAAACTTTCCATAAAGTTCCCCTTTTATCTCATCAATCCACAGAATATTTTCTCCAAAGTATTAGGGATTATAAAGAGGTTTATTTTTTTGTAAACTTCAGATTGTACTGTGTGTTAAACTGTCTCTGGTTTTAGCCTTGCATGTCACTGGATGTCATTTCTGTTCATCATTTGAAACCAGCCTTTTGAATTACCTTTTTCTAATGTTGAAATTGATTTGCTAAAGAAAAAAAAAAAAGAAATCCATTGGAAGGGGCAATTTCTTTTCGATTATACTTCTTGTGTTTTAAAATCTTAAGCATCACTGAAACTAAGATCATGGCATACATGACATAGTAAATGTCAAATCAAGGTGCAAAAATAAATATTACACTGTAAACCACAATAAACAAATCAATGTAGTGACGATGACATTTTGAAAGAAACAAAACTAACACCTACTTTGTACGCATCTCTTCCTGTGTCTGTGAAGATGATGTTTCTGCAGATTTTGAACCTAAACATCAAAAAGTAAATATCAACATTAACAATGATATTATAGATGGGTGTCAACAGTTTACAGAAAAGAATAAAACACTCAGTTTAAACCTGAACCAGTTTGTATATTCTATATAACACCTTAAATAAACATAAACATATTAATATTTTCTTTAGATTTCAATAACATGTTCTCATAAATGAACTGAGTCAAATCTATAGATTCTTTGCCTTTGGTGTGTTGTACATTTTTCAACACAATCTAAACACGACAAACAACCACACATTATTTTCCCTGTTCCAGGCAATCTTCTGAATAACGACTGCATAGAAAATGTGTGATACAAGAAATGTCACAGTTAGGACATACTTGGTGATGTCTTTTGAATGTCTGGAGCAGGTGTCAAAGGCCAAGCTCTTTCCGAACCAGGAGATTCCCTCATCCGCCGGAGGACATTCTCAGAAAGCTGGGCCAAAGAGATAACATATAAACATAAACTTCGTTATGACTAATTTTATTATTGCCTAATCAAGACAAACAGTAGATCAGTTCCTAATCCTGCTCCTTGACAATTATTCCATAAGTTACTCATGTAGGAAAAAATTAACTTTTTTCTTCATCTTTATCTTTTTATCTTCAACTTTTTATTTTTGGGGATCAGGGGAAGGCAGTGAAATTAACGCTTTTTTTTTTTTATCCCATTTTATTTTTAATTTTACAAGTGTAAACACAAAATTACTGTTTGTAGCTTTACACACGTCTGCATGATACAAATCACTAAAGTGCAAAGACTCCTGCTTTTAAAATGGTTATCCCATTTGCTGGTCAAACCTGCTGGGCAGGAGAAATTGTCTCCATAAGGAGCAGATGTGTTTTCACCATTGTATTGTGTTGAAATTCACTTGTAATCTCCAGGTAATTGAATGTCAACACTTCTAGCTATATAGTGGGTGGGGGGTCACACTTTCTGATTGTAAACAAGAATGCAGTTAGCCCCCCCTCTTCCATGACTGTTTATTGGCAGTCATGGAAGAGTTATTTCGCCCCCTAACAGTTAACTTAGCTGATATAGCATACAAGCTAACACTAACGCAGGCTACAAACGTCCATGTTACTAGCTACGGACATATCTGATTTTAATTCAGAATAAAACTTAAACGTCCGTTATATGCACGAAAAGATAACATAACCCTAGGAAACATCGTGAGCCAGTCTGGTTTTCATAGCAAGGACCAACCTCAGCCTCAATACCTCCACAATAATATTAGCATCCATTCGCATGTCTAATTACTTAAAGTCGAGTAGCTACACCACCAGCTAATTAAATACCTTCACTCCTTCAACTACTGTGACCTTCTCGTGTTCGTCCACCCTGAAAGATACATTCCTCCCTTTGCTCCCATTTCCTCCCATCCTGAATGGACAGCTGCCCGTCTCCACGGGATAAAATTAAATATTACAACCTCGCTTATTAACAGTTGTAACAGCAGGTAGAAAATAATGACACGATAGTCGGAGTCGGCGCCACAGCAACTACTTGCCAAAATACTCCAATAAAGGTCATTTCGGCATTCCAGTATCCTCAAAGCTCATTGGTTACAGGAAATAATTCAAGTCCAATGGAGTGGGAGTAGTTTAGGAAGTGCTGCAAAGCATAATGGGAGTTGTAGGTTGACGACCTTTAAAGCTTTCATTATTCAAAGTTAGTCAGACATACTTAAGATAACGTTTGGACCTTATAAAATAAAACACCATGGTGATTTTTTATTTATTTTTTTGTATTTTCTTTATTTGTCCAACCCAGTTTCTCAAAGTCATAGTGCAACTATAACTCTGCTAGCTGACAGCAGCTAAACAATTTAAGCAGACATTGAAGTTTGTTTGACGACGTTTAGTGATTTTAAAATATTTCTTGATGAACTGTAGTAGAAATAAATAAATACTGAAATAATTGTGACATTAACGCATAAAAACTGAAGCTTTATTCTTTATATAATCAAGAATATTTAACTACATATTGAAACATTTTGCTGTTTTAAATTTTACTGATATATTACAGCTATATTATTTTCTGATTGTCATTTAAATTGTTACACATATCAATATTTACTAATTATTTATAGTGAAACTTTAAGCCTTCAATAGAAGAAGGCACTGACAGATTGAATTATCTTTGAGATTTCAAGTCAACATAGAATCCATATTGTGTGATCTAAGTATTCTATTAAAACAATTCCAAACATTTTTCTCCTTGTACAGAACTACTGCAACAGCCACTACTTCTGCCAAAAATAAATAAATAAGTAAAAAACGTCTACATCCAGATCTTGATGCTTGTACCTGCAGAACCATCAACTTTACATGTCTGACCCTGCAGTGTTGTTCCAGTTATCAGAAAGAGAAAAGCTTTTTAGATAAGCTAAAGTAGTGCGAGTGTAAAAAACAAATCATCAAACTATTTAAAATCACAAGTAGAGCATTGCATTTGCTCATTTATGTAGTGGCAAATATGAATGAAAACCAGCGAGAAGCATGGACAACCTTAATGAATGAAAATAGATTAATAACATATGAAGTTCTGACAATGATCACTGCCCTCCCAAACATTTCCTTCAGCTTTGCCATTTATGGAAATATCCCACATAGATTGGAGTTTTCAGAGTCAATTTTTGCTGGAAATCTGTCAAAATTCACTCAGTCACCAAGTTGACCAAAGCCAACTGATCAGCTCAAATTGCAGGCAGATTATGTCATAAGTCGAAAGATGTATATAAAGCAGAATTTATTTCCCCTTCAGTATGCTTACTCAAATCATTTTGTTAAATGCAACAGAGAATATCTATACTTAATTTCTCTGGTTTTTATTATCAGTGTACATTTGTTTATGTAACAAACAAACAAACAAACAAAAAATACACCACTGGGTAGATTCTTTAAGCATGTGTGTATAGGGGTTCAGTTACCAGAATGGAGAAAACACTCAGATCTTCATTCTTCAGAAGACTTGAATGCAAAAATGAACACAATAGAGGAAAAAGTCCAGAGTTTATTTTGCAGCACATGGAATGGCCAACACACTGTAATTAAAGCACCACCTGCAAAACTTCACTATGAAAGATTTGGTGTCTAAAAAGAATTTTGTTTCTTGATAATGCACCGTTTAAAGTCAAGAAAGAAAAAAAATAACTTTTCTCCCAAGCTTGTCGCCATCATTCAGCAGCAATTGTAATTGTACATCATGTATTTCAAAGTCAAACAAATACTTTCAAAAACATACTTTCTGTACTGTATTGTTACTTTGCGTAGTATTTTATTTTTTTTTAGTTTTTTAAATAACCTAATACTTTCTGGATGCAAATCACAACCAAATGAAACTAAAAAGTTAAATATGCAAGTCATCCATAGGAAACACTGCGCTTTTGGGGGAAAATTTGAATTATATTCCACAGCTGGTATGTATTTGAATACATACAAAAAGGTATAAGACTTTCTTTTAAATAAATGGGCAAGGAACTGAACTATTTTTTTTTTTCTTAAAAAGGAAAACAGGAAAGTTCCTCAGATTCCCTGCATTATGATTTCTCTTTGCTCACTGGAAATCAAAAACTCTAATTATATCACAAGACTTTAACACTATCTTAAATACGTTAAGACTGAGCAATATCGTTCCTGGTCTCACAACAGCTGGTCCTGAATTAACACATCAAATAAACTGCACTAGCAGCCTCTTGTTCAAAGACACACTATTGCAAGTTCTGAAAAGAAAAAGAAAGGAAGAAAACATAAGAAGGTTTGGGAACAAGCAGAAGCAGGCTTGCTATTTAGGTCACGCAAAAATTTTCTTACGGCATCTACAAAGCCCACAGGTGTCTATGAATAGGCAGGGATGTTTGTTTTTTTTTTCCTTGTATAAAAAAAAATATAAAGCAAAGGCAGAAATGATAAAGTATGAACACAATCAAAGTATACAAAGATTCTCATGGAATTGCAATTTCTTTTCAGGATTGTTACTGTGTTGCAGATGCTTTTAACGCTTGTGTTTAACTAAATGCTTGTGCTCAAAAACACAACGACTGCCTATCTCAGCAACAACTCCTAACAGTATAAAACAGCACATTAACTCCTTCATATGCTGGGTCTCAAACCTTTCGGCAAGAACGTACAAGTGTCGCATTACTAAATCACACGTTAGATTTAGCAAAATCAGGCATCTAAAACTGGCTTCAAACTGCATAAATAAGAACTGAGGAGTTGATATTTAGTGCTGGAGTTAGAATACATGTGCTGAGACAAGTTGATAAGCACTAACATCGAAGGGCCCGTGGAGCAGAATCAATAGAGAGCGCAACCTTGGCGAGGAGCAACAGTCTCCATGTGTCTATTTGATTCAACTATTCTGGCATCAAAGAAAGGCCAAGATCATAGTTTCTTGTTGTTCAGGCAACTGGCTCAGCAACACTTCTCTGATCTCCGTCCCGCCAAACTCTTTTCGTCCTGCCAAACTCTTTTCGTCCACACAATACTTCAGCAGTGTGGCCGTGAATCCTTTCACACATTGATAGGTCTCCAACGGTCGGCTTCGATGCTGTTGATGCTGTTCGACCCATAGGGTCCCGACGCGACATCGTCCAGGTACGCTCCGACCACGCGAGAGCTGCCGGGACCGGCCCCATCTATCTGGGTGGAAGAGTAGTACAGGCCCTGGTCGGTGAAGTCCTTGCGGCCAAGGGTCGCGGCGACGGTTGGAGGAAGGTGGACGTCGCTTTCATCCGGTTCATCCACCTGTGATTTGTAGGAGAACAGGATCTTTGGCTCCGAACTGCAAACAGAGTGGCAAAAAAAAAAAAAAAAAAAAGCTTTGTCACATAGAAAGAGAATGGGTGTTTTAAAATCACCTATTTTAAAAAGTCAACACAATGAAAATCCATCAGAATTTTCTCCTATATTTCTTGTGAATCTTTAACCAGCTGATTTCAATTTTAGCCAACTATTGTATGTCCTTAGGATTTAAGAAGATATCACAACATTGTTTTCAGCTCGAAAACAATGTTCAGATCACACTGAAATTTCTTCAATTACAGCCACTTTCTCAATTTATCTCTAATATATGTGACTTTAGCTGACAACCTCCTAAGCCATAAGATTTAAGTACATTTTACAGTCTTTTGTTTTGAGAATCAAGTTGTGAAATTGTAAAATGGTTCCACGTAATTTGCATATAATTACATACCCAAAGAATCCTTTGAGGAATGTGATATAAATGAGCGGAGCAAAGGCAGAAAAATACAGGAAGGTGGTGACATCCACGCAGCTGGTTCAAAAAAGACAAACAGTGAGCAGTTTTAGCAAAAGCTACACAGAATAATGAGATTACAAGATAAAGCAAAACCAACATTTTGCTCTTACTGGTAAAACAAATAGTAGCAATCCAGTCAATTAAAGTAATTTATGAGCCAGTTCATCTCAGTTAAACAAAATACAAGACAAGTGAGACTTAAATAATGTTTCACATCACAAGAACAGTGACAATATATTCACATGCAGCGAAGGAGAAAATACTAACCAAAGTCCTTGTATAATCCCAGCACACAGCAAAGCGCTGCCCAAACCCTGAACAAAGTTCAGCAAAGACAGGATAGCTGCGTACACGTAGAAACTCCTTTTGGCTGGAAAAAGGAAGGAAAACAAAGGACCATAAAAAAACAAAGCAGTCATTTGAATGTGGGTACATCCAGCAACAATCTGTTTGTGTGAGTTGTGTTGTTTCACTACTTTTTTTTTACCCAAGAAACGTACAATTTTTCCAGGTCTCTTAGAGAGGCATTTGTTGAATTTATCTTCTTCTTCTGTTTTTTAAATGGAGTGAAACTAAAACGAACACAACCTCTTTTGCGCACGTGTTTCTTAAAACTGACAGCTGTTGCCTTTACTTTTTGCTTAAAATCAATATTAGAAGATACAACTCATCTCGTTTTAGGGAGACCTCTGACATTAATTACACTGTCTTTTTATGACAGTTAGATGCTGCTGATATAGTCTGTAAGTTGAGCCTTAATGAAAGAAGACCCAGAACTTGGTCAATCACTTCACAGTTCAGATTGTTTTGTCAAAATGCAATATGTCTTTTTTTTTTTTTAAACCAGGCTTCTAAGATCTTTTTACATAAATTTTCAAAAGGGGGAAAAAAAAAACACCACTTTGTCATACATTTGAGGAAGACATTTCAACTTCAGTTAGATATTAAATACAGTGTGTCCAACTGTCAATAAGTTTAACTTAAAGCTTTTGAATAACTTATGATTTCAATTCAAGACCTACATAAATTCTGAAAGTTAAATCAGTTTACTTGCTTATGCAATAACTTCAACTGAGTTTTACTTGAAATCAAGTCAAAATTTGTGTTTTTACACCCGTGTAAGCAGTTTGTGATTACAGGTTCTAGCCAACATGTGAAATCCCTGTCTTCAAGCCAACCTTTGGCAAATATACACTTACATATATACACAAAGAAGCTGGATGTTAAAACCTAACAAGGAGAATTTTCTTTCTAATTACCTGAGCCTGGAATAGGCCAGATTCAGCAGTGATATTTTGTAGGTTTGCAGGGAAAGCTGAATGTCTGGGGATTAATTCATTTCGACAGAGATGATTGCTTTCATGCATGTCGGGGTTTGTAGTTTCCTTATATTGTAAATATAATCCCAGAAAACATACAATGTTTAATTAAAAACTAGCTAATTAAAAACTATTTTAAAAATATTAATGGATCAGGATAAGTGAAGAAAATCACTTATTTAAGACTAAACACAATTTAGGAATATACCACAAATAGACATATTGATAAAACGTACAGGCAGTGGGACAGGGAATAAAGTCTAGAAACATAATTTTTTTTTCATATTCTCCTTTGTCTTTTCATACTTCTCCAGATCTGACAGATTTTTCAACTTCTATGCTTTTCCATATTGCAAAAAGGAGCCCTGGCAGTAACAATTGACGTAGTTTAATTTGCATTTAAATGTTTTGCCTTTCAAATGTTTAAATCCAAGACTTACATGGCAGTGATATCCTTTCTCTTACTGGGGTTTTAGGAAGGACAACAATCAGAGAGTAAACCTAAAAAAAAAATAAAATAAAAAAGTCACCAGTCAAAAATGAGCCTGCTTATGCATAAACTTTTGGCATGTTTCTTGGTATGCCGTTGATGCAAGAGAAAAATTTACTCACCAAGAAGAAGAAGCAGGAACTGGCTAACCAGAAGTGCCGTCCTCCATGACCGTAGATGTTAAAGTCCTCAGCAGACAGATGACTATCTGGATACAGTATCTCTAATGTTCCCTAAAACAACACATTAGTTAACTCTTTTTTATTTTTACTTTCTTGACTTTTACCAATAACATTTGATAGCCTGTTACTTGTAATTACCTGTGTAATAGAGTATGCCAATGCCAACACTGCAGTAATAGCCAACACACGCTTTATACTAGACTTGCTCTCTAAGTGACCTGAGAACAAAAACACATTAGCTATACTCACAACGAGATAACAGTCACTCCAGTGAACAGGAGGTAACACTGTATCGAGAATGCAGAAAAAGAGAACTGAAACAAACAGAGCAAACTGACCAAAGGCGAGTCCCAGGATGATGACGCTGAGCTCAATAGCAAGCAGGAAGAAGCGGGTGATTTCCCACAGCACCTAAAGAAGCAACAGACATAGTCAGATACCATGGCAGAAAAGCAGATTAGAAATCCTCCAACATGTTTTCCTTTACCCACAACACAGGCGTGCCCTCACGGGTCTATGGAGTCTAAAAGGCCCCAATCGTGGCAGCCAGGACAGTGTGTTATGAGTACAGCCGATCCAGAACTGTAAATCAGTAGGAATCTCTCTGGCATGTATGGAATGCAAGCCCAGCATTTCCGTTCATACGTGAAGGCCCGGATACAAGCAGCTGCACAAACCATCTCCTCTGATGTATTAAGGATTAAGAACTGCGACTATTATAATAATAATAATAATAATAATAATAATAATAATAATAATAATAATAATAATAATAATAATAATAATAATAATAATAATAAAAAATAATGGAGGAAGTGGGTTGCGTAAGAGAAAAATTCAAATGATTTTACTTTTTTTCCAATGTTTCTGCTTCTGCTTCTAGGTTTTCCAGAAACGGCCTAGAAATATTCAAACTGAATGGAAATAGATGAAAAAAAAATAAATAAATTTAGATTTTATATATAAGAAGTTATATATATATATAACTTCTTTCAAAAAATTAGAAATCTGCATGTAAACAGAAAGGGCATTATTCACGCTAGTTTAGGTTAAGCACAAGTCTGTTATGACAAAGGTCTGAATAGGTTTCAAAAATGGCAAAAACTGAAGGTTATGTTTATCTTTAAAAACAAATAGAAATTATACTAATATTTTTCCAGGGCTTAAATTGGGTAAATTGGTTAGGTTTTACAAAAATAAAACAACAACCAAAACAACATTTTGCACAAGATGATCTCCAGATATTTCACAATCAGCGAAGGGCAAGTGTATGATGATTCCAATTTTATTTGAAAATAAAACTCTGTACTATATACAAAAATACAATTCTATTCATGCTTTTTTTTTCTTACTTTGTCCACAATGGTGGCTGCACTGGATGCGCTGACAGTCATGGAAACAATAGCGCGAGTGATTCCAACTGCTGCGACAACAAAGACCTAAGAAACACAGTACATACAATATTATACAACACACACACACACACACACACACACACGCACACACACAGCCCATTTCCGGGAGCACACATAGACCAAAGTTTAGCTGATAACACGTAGCTGTCTGTGCTCATATTATTGTTTCCACCATAGCTGGAATATTCTGCGTAGTGTAGCATTGTTGTTAATGGACAGGCAAATCAAGAACAAATACAATCAAAGGAAGAACATAGTATAAAAGTAGATATATGTCTGAACCTTACTTTTGCTGACAGTGGCACTTTTTATGGGTTAGGGCTGACAAAGGAGACACCAGAAGAATCAAACAACAACTCTACAGCTACTAATGTCTGGAATTGTAATTGTTGTAATAGTCTTAAGAGGCTAAATACCAATTCAAAAATTTTATCAAACAAAAACCAGATTAATCTTTAGTCGTAAACTGCACACACCAGCCATCAGACGATGATTAGAAATGTAGCAATCACTCAGCCAGAGATGGAAATCAGCTAATTTTCCCCAACTGGTCAAATACTGAAAAATGATATCAAAGCCTATAATCTGATGTCTATAATTGCATCATATATTTTCTTCCACTATTATCTGAGTTTAATTAAAATCATACCAAAGTTAGCCACATGCTTGGATACATAAATAGGGATTAATTTGCAACTCTATTGCTTTTTTTTTCTTTTTTTAAAATCAAATAACAAAAACCTCTGCAGAATGTTTTTCTTCTCTTTTGTGTGGTATAGTTTAGAACTCGGCAAAATTAGAATCAATAGGTCAGACTTCAATGCAAACTGGGAACTGAGATTAAAAGTAAAGCTTGATTAGTGTATCTCCAACAACAAGAATATGCATCACGTTAAGGTCAGAGAAGTTTCACAAACCACACCGCAGTCGAAATGTTTTTCACCTACCAGCAAGTAGAAGGTGACAAAAATAGGGCTGGAAGTGAGTCGAATTTTTGCCCTCGCTGAAGGAAGCTTCCACATCAAGAATATGAAAAAAGCCACATTTGGCACCAGCAGCAGGATGTCCCAGAAGCGCACCCTAAGGCAGAAATGTGAAAGTAAGATGCTATCTTACACAATCTGGAGCTTTTAAATCGACCGTCCTCTACGGTACCTGGAGTCTCCGATATCTTCATATAGGACTTGTAGACATTTGTGAGGCTTGGTGATGTTGGCTTGACCTTCAGTTGGGAATACAGATGTGTTCTCCAGAGGTGTAGGTGACACTGTGTCATTGTACTGAGCCAATGTAACCACAGCAGTCACCGTGGCTAGCATGTTGTCAGTTCCTAAAGGAGGAAAAAAAAGACAAAAAACATAACACCTGGTGACATGGTTCGGTGAACTTCCGACTGCCTACTCAATAAGACATGGATTTTGTAAATGGATGGTTTTAATCTGTTGTTTTCTAAATGTGGGAATGTCACTCAGATCAAACTCTCATGTCAACAAGAACTTTTCCAAAGATCTCAAATTCCTATACTGTCAATATACTATACAAGCACCAATCCTTGCAAACAGATTAAGTATCCCTGGTAAATATGTGGAAAAAGCCTTGAGATAAATTAAAATTTTTATTGCAGTAGTATAATTTTACATGGAAAATGTTTTTAAAAAAATCCAACTTTTAAATGTGTGTGTATTTATTTATTGCGGGGAAAATTCCATGTTAAGAAATAATTGTTTTTAAACAAATTTCTGGTAACCCTACCATTCATGCTTCAATCCACTTTCACTAATAGCACAGAACTTTGTCGCCTCTTCCACAATCTCTCTAGATTATGTAGAGTCGCAGTTGCTCTTTTTTGTTGTCTTCAGATAACTTCACTGTTTTTCTTAGGATTTTGCTCTGGGAAATGCAACGGTCATAGAAAATGGCTGATTTTATGTCAGGTGAACCCTTTCTGTGATGATTTGGCAACATGTTTTAGATCATAATCCTGCTGAAAAGATGATTTGATTAAGTTTGCATTTAGAATCCACCAGATTCTCAATCTGAGATCTCCTGGTATTTTAAAGTGTTTATGGTGCCATGCAGTCCAATGAGGTTCCAGCACAGTTCACCCACCATATTAAACCATAAACATTATGTCCTTTACTACAGATTAGTCCTTTATCTTGCAAATATCTGTGCTGTCTCACATTACTGTTTTCAGAGTAGCAACCAAGATTTCTGCCTTCTCTTCACTACAAATTTGTTGACAGGTTAGCCTTACAGTCTACAGTATGAATTGTTTCTGCTGGAGAAAAGTCTGATCTCTCATCTTGCTTCTTCTGTGATGCGAAGCTCCTGATCAATGACATGTTTCTAATTTTCACACATACATTAGTGGTCTCTCACATCATTCACGGTGGCCCACCTCCATCATTTCAATAATAAACTCAATCTTAATTTCTTCAAAGCAAACGGTTACAGTAAAAGTACTATTTGTTATCCTTCCCAACCATCTGGCCTAAACACATAAATTAAGTTACACACGTACTCCTTCAGCCTATTTCTAAGAAACCACCCCTGTGTCATCTCACATTTATACCCAGGAAAACATAAGTCGTGAACTAATAACGAATCCCTAGAAACTCAGATTAGTTCTGCTGCTCTCGATTGATGAAACGTTTAGGGGTTCCAATTATTTCCTTAACATGGATCGTTTTTCTACAGTGAATACATACTGACAGATTTTTTTTTCCCTTCAATTTTGAATGTAGAATTATGCTGATCTGCAATAAAAGGTGATTGTGTAATAGGTCTTTAAACCGTCCACGAGCAGTGTTCATTTTGAAGCAGTAATACTACAGTAATACTACAGTAATCCCTTTAGCAGCAACTAACACCTACTCGACAGTTGGGAGTGACTCAGGTTAGTCCACATACGCTGATAATAAAAACAATGGTCGGAATGGAAAGGAAGACAATCACGACTGGAGTTGTCTTAAGTTGGTGGCACTTTACATTATTGCTTAAATGTGCTATACAAATAAACTTAAGTTGTAATTGAGCTGCTAATTATTATACAGTCCAGCGTCAGAGTGCTGTATGTGGACTATCAAGGTGGTTTCGGTAAAAGGGGAATTTCAGGCGTCAGCTACAGCTGCTACATGTAGCTTGCTGCTAGCTTTCGGAAGACGCTGTTAGAGAAATAAATGATCTTCCTCGTTTGAGATAAACACGTCGAAGATGAGAATTGTATTTTCGTCTTTCACTCAACATTTGCTAACACTGCTCAAAAGCCGACAGGTCAACGTCGGGATGAAAACAAGTGTGAAACTACAGCCAGTGTTCTCATACGCTGACACATAACGAGCGCTCCAAATTGTAAACAGTCAGAGCTTACCCTTTCAGAAGACTCGGTTTAAAGAACGTAATCTCTCCAAAATATCGCAGTCAGAAATCTGATTCAAACATAAGCTAGATCCAATGTTGCATCCGCGGTAAA
This sequence comes from Gambusia affinis, assembly GCF_019740435.1. Taxonomy (NCBI): domain Eukaryota; kingdom Metazoa; phylum Chordata; class Actinopteri; order Cyprinodontiformes; family Poeciliidae; genus Gambusia; species Gambusia affinis. Next base: position 16,012,550 of record NC_057874.1, on the reverse strand, counting down.
CATTCAAGACATCGATCATTTATCTGAGACATAGCTGCGTCTCCAGAGCACTTTCCTCGACCAAATTTCCCGTTCGGTCACCTGACAAGTTGACGGTAGCTCGGCATCATTTTAGCGTCAGCGCAGTCGTCTGTGAGTTGTGCGGGAGGGGTCTGCACTTTATTTCAAAATGTCAGCTCACAAACATGCACGGCTCTCTGGATTTTTTTTTTTTTATCTTTAAGGAAAATATACATCAATCAATACAAACTAGTATATCAAAGTTTCATAAATACCACATTAAAGGAGCGCTGCACTATTTTTCCCGACTCGCGCGCTAGTTACAGAAAACGAAGTAGACCCAATTCCTGTATATTTCTATTGGTAGTCTCGCGATATTGAGCTATTAATAGCTAAATTCAGTAAATTGCAATATTATTGAAAAGTTAATTATCCCATTAACTAAATTTACCAAGTGAAGCACATTATATAGACAATATATACTTTGAATCCCCAGCGTTACTTACAATTCACAGAAAAGACACTTCAGCAATTACTTTAGAAGCCTGCCCCTCGGTTTAAATTCAAAAACAAAAATACTTTATTGATCCCAAAGGGTAATAAAATTTTCTAGGGTATGGTACTTAAAAAAACCCTATATACAGTGCTAATTCCATTAGAAAATACATTTAATGAATAACACCAAAGCAAATTTTGACTGTTTTTTTATTGCTAAAATACATTAAAAACACTGCACATAAACCAAAAAAAAAAAAAAAAAAAACCCAAACAAACAAACCAAAAAACATACAAACAAAAAAAGACCTCCTCAAGTATTTATGTAAACTGCAGAGATCTCACAATCTTGCACAGGAATCAAAATCTCAATCCCACATATTTATATCCCAGATGATTTTGCTTTATCTGTTTCTTTTTCTTACTGATTTCATTTTACAGATGGCAATATTTCTGTAATTATATAATTACAGAAATCTTTTCTCAACTTTTGCTTTGTGAATGGATTTACCTAGCTATTTCTCCTGTGTGCTGATTTTGAAAACTTCCATTTATGAGCAAATTGTGACTCTGCCTTTGGGGTGTCCTGACATCATCCTATAGGCGAGGTGCACAGCTTCACTCAGATTGGCCTTAAAGGTGTAGATATGAGTCTTCCCACTGGTGGGGCTGATGTTGTAGAAGCTCAACCTGTGTGTCTTGAAGCTCAGCTTGACTTCAAGCCTGCGTGACACTGTGGTTTTCTTTAGTGGCACGCTGTGACCTTGCTCAAAAGCGGTTAGCAGGTTATCATACCACATCAGACACCAGGAGCTCTGGCTGCTTTCCAGGGCGGATGGCATCCCACTGCGTGGCATCTTCCCACTGTAGCACATGCCGATGATCCATGGAGAACCTTCGAGCTCCACCTCCCAGCAGTGTTCGCCTTCTGAGAAGCTTTGTGCACTGAGCACCTGGTAAAAGCTGGTGAACCTCTGCGGTGAGGGCGTGTAGGACCGCTTCACAGTGCTGAATGTTACCGTTTTCAGATCCTCTGATAGAACGAGATTAGGATGAGCCGTTTCTGGGTCAAAGGTCAGCTCTGAAGGGTTGAAGGTGGTTCGAAGGGAGCGCTGAGTCTCTCCAAGTTGTTCCCTCAGGACAGTGTTCATGTTTTCCAGTTTGGGACAGGCATAGGCAAAGTTGACCTTTGTTTCAAGAAAGTCTTCATCCTCTCTCAGTGGTTTTTCTAGCACCTCTGCAATGTTTGCATTTAGACTTTGAAGCTCATCACTAAAGGCTTTTTCATCCTCTTCAGTCAGTAGGGATTCAGCTGTAAGCACAGTGTGCCTCAGCTGTTTCGCCAGCTCAGACGCTTGACCGACTCGAGCGCGGATGCTTTCTTCACCTGGACCTAACTCCTTCTCGACCATCTGCATCACCTGGTCACTGTAGCTCTGCAAGGAGTCCTTCATCTGTCCCAGCAGCTTCGATATTTTCTCTCTCAACTGAGAATTAGAAGTTGTCACCTGAAGCTCCCATTCCCTTTCTTTCATCAGAACACCTTCTGCGATCTCTAGTTTGATGTGTAACTCTGTGACTTGAGATGCCAGTTTAAACTTGGGCTCGTCCATTTCCATTTTGCCTTTGCTGCTGATTTTTGCTTGCGTCGGATTACAGCGAGTGCCTCTGAATCCAGAGCCAGTCTCACAACCTCTGTTTGTCTTGTTTTCTTCTCCATAGCACTGACTTTGTCCATCTGACTGATCCAAAGCAGAATTACACATACTCTTGGATGTTACATGGATGACAGCAGGAAGATCTGCAGGGGCAAAACCTTTCTCAGCAGTGACTTTGTAGGCCTCTATGAATTTGGTCATTTTTAAGTTTTTCATAAGAGCAGTGGTTCCCTGGTACTCAGCCTGACATTCTAGGCACCTGTGTTGGTCAAGTCCTTCTTCCATGTTCTTAAGGCAGAGAAAACAATAGGTGTGACCACAGGGAAGAGAAATGGGCTCAGAGAACAGCTGCAGGCATATGGGACATGTGAGCTTATCTGCAGAAAAGCTTGCTCCATCAGACACAGACATGATGGTGGGGACAGGAGACCTCTAGAGAAATACAAAGTTTAAATCAAACACATGCCTATATGTAAATGGAAATCTAAATTTCATGACAGAAGATAAAAATAAAAAAAAGTATTTACACATTCACTGACAAAAAAGATAAGTACCTAGATAAGGAAGAAGAAGGAATATTGTGATCTGGGTGAAATCTGTTTCTCACGGCCAAAGATGTATAAGTGATTGATTCGGTCTGCAAGGAGCTGGCACATCTAGAACAGAGATGGTATGAAAAGGTCAGTGTTGTATTATAGGCATTTACCCAACAGTCAGTCAAAGTTTAATTAAAGGTCCCCCGACATGGCAGACGCCCTACAGATTCAAAAGACAACATTAACAGCACTAGATATAGTTTGCTGGAATTCACTCAATGGTTATGCACAACTCCTTTTGATCTAAATGGACATATGCGTGAGGGGCGTGAGGCGGGTACAGATGTCACACAAGCTTGATGTCGGAACCAAGCTGTACTTGAGGACACATGAGGTCATTTCACTACATATTGTAAAGAGTGTCTTCTAAACAAATGTATCTCCAAAGTTTCAGTCCCAAAAAACTGTTGAGATGTCCAAAATCACGGGTGTTGTATAATTTCTCCCGGCTGAACAAGGAGAAAACCTTGACATTTTTATTATGTTCTGAATTAGTTGGTTTCCCAAGTTTTAAAAATCTTACGTCTTTCAGCATACTTAACGACTTAGGTTATGTATTCCTCTCGTGATTTGCATTGTGGAGCTTGTTGAAAATGCGAAGCTTTTGACTATATTTTACATGTCATTCCTTTATGGTTCTCTCTGGCAGCTTGTTCCAGACAGAAAACAGTTCAAAGTTCTGGACTGGTGACACACCACTATGTTTCTGCCCTTCTTCAGCCTTATGATGCTACCAAAATCCACTAGAATTCTGGGAAAGATAAGTCCTGCCTGATCAGGGCTTGTTATCCCTAAATCAATATCAAACAAAGCCTTTGCAGCTGTAGTCTCTACACTTAGGCCTTTCATTTACATTTTGTGGACCACTTAGACTAACATTATGAGAAAGCATTACATCTTAATTTTACATGACTGTAGATTAAATTTGACTACTTTTAGTTGACGAATTTAGCTTTTTGCCTCCAATGCCATTTCTGTATTTTAGACACATTATCATGTTTATGTTAAAAGGCATTCTATCAACACAGTTTATTTACTTTGTGTCTGGTGACCTTTACTCCCTCTGACTAACTCGATTAATTGTGAAATTTTGCTGCTGTTCTAGATGTGTCAGCTCCTTAGGGCTATTTTACACTCTCTTGCTAAGTCTTTTATGCCTCATTTATTTATAGGCAAATTTTAATATAACTTCTTTTAAAAATGGGAAACTGTCTCCTAGATTTTTTTTTAAGTGGGTCAATTCCCAAATTAACTTGTATTTAAAGATGAGAATTTTATGTTTTCTAAAGTAAACACCGCCTTGCACACAAGTCATGGTGACTGATAATAAAACATGACTAAGCCCAAAAGCAATAGCCCGAGTAAAGTTGCTAGAATTAAAAGGATAGTGTGTGCAGGCTGCATTAAATGTGACCTACTATGGAGGGAAATTGAAGCAGTAACCAAATGTGTCTTTACATATTTCAAATTGACATGTAAAGCACTATACGTTATTTATTTTATAGGGCGGGTTTCGCTTAAGTTTCGATTTCCGGGGAACCGAAACGACACAAGTTCCTTCAACGTGTTGAGCCAGTCCAGCTGCAAAGTACTGTTCAGCTTTAGCAAGTACCGGTATTATGGCTATCGACGCTTAATCAACAGCTATATATAATCTTGAAGAGAACGAATTATACAAAACAGCGGTGAAAAACGTACCTGCTGGCACTTTTCTCTTTGATGCCGCTTCTTCCTCATTAAGTTAAAAACAAGCGAGACGCACTGACGCGTTTATAACTGCGCCAGTCATAAACACCTTCATCTCTGGGTTCGTCAGGTGTAGTATGTGGCAACACGACATGCGGCTAAAATTTCTTCATTTTATATTAGCGCAATCTTATTTATTTAGCCTGCCCCCATCCCCCCTCCCTGTTGCTATTGTCTACTTGTACTACATTTGCATTTTTCAAGAATACAGTACAATGCAAACACAGTGAAGTCCTGCATCGGCGCTTTTACGCCCTTAATTTTGGGTCATTTTAAAATTGTTTGTACAAGTTGCACAAAAGATAGCCTTCATTTGTACCTTAGTGATGTTTATATCTGATACAGAAATACACGAACATCTGAAATAAACTGAATCTGTAACAGATGTATCATTTATTAGTTACAACTGGGGCGGTACTCAATTTAAATTTCTGCTTTCATTTTTATTTTAATTTAGTTATTTACATATATATCTTAGAAAGACGGCTACCTGAGACCTCTGTTTGACTAGACAACTCAAAACAATGTAACCAAAAACAGTATTTCACTGTGAAGAGCTGTCTTCACTTTAAAGATTGCCATAAACCTGCTTTTCACAAATCGAACCATCATGGTGGTTTTGGATCTTTGTTGCTATGAAGTGTAATCAGACAAAATGTAAATTGCAAAATTAACGAAAGGAAACAGGAAATATTAAAATAAATCGAAGAGTGCTTACCCATAAGAAAAACACTGTTGCTGTCAATGTTTTATCACATAAAAAACTTTTTTTGATTATAAAGTGCCTTAAAACGTGTGGTGAATTGGCGCTGTCTAAATAAACAGACTTGAATTCAATTTGCATAAACAGACCTTTCCAGGCAAGGATACTGCTGCTTGTAAGACTGTATTGAAACCAATGTATTGAACCAATTCTGGACTCATCAGAAACTTCTGGAAGAAAGCTTCAGGGAACCCGAAAAAAATGAAACAAATGCCTGAGAAATCTTCTAAAGAGCGTTCAACTAACATATCAGTTTACCACCAGTGCAGAGCTTAATCCTTAGACACACCAAAGTCTTGTAAAGCAGAGTAGCAACGTGTCACAATTCAAAAATAAAAAACAAGGAGCTCATGGATGAGAACTTTAAATATCAAATATCTAAAATTTCACAGATCTTATTCAAATGGATCCTTTGCATACATTTAGACGTGTTTCTGAACAAGATTTTGAAACTAATGAAAGTGGTTTATTTTTGGATCAAAACTTTAAATATTTAGGTTCATTAAAAAAAGACCCAGATCCCATTCATATTCACCCTTCGCATGTATTCAGATGTGTTTGCCAACAAGTCATTCAAACTAGGTAAAGTGGTTTGTTTTTAACTTTTCTGTCCCATAGAAACAGTTGATAGAAAGATCTAACACCAGTAAAGCTGAAACATTTCTGGAACAAAACACATCTGTTCATCTTAAAACCTTTGACCACTACTGTATTTGCAATATTATAAAAACATGAAAAAAAAAAAAAACAAGGACACTCAGTAATGGGCTCCCCCAAGTACAGCAAGAATACTATCTCCACTTCAATAAAATAAAGTCCTGATTGAAAACATTTGTATATTATGATCAGCAACAAAAAAACAAAACATGTTTATAAGCGGTTTTATTGTAAATAAAATGTATTTACTCTAAAAACATAAGTACACAACTACAATGTGCACAACATAGATTGTTTTTCGCACTTTTTGTACATTTGATTTACAGAAAAATGACCCAATTTAGACCAGCTGGACAATAAAATACGCAAAATAATAAATATGTATGACATTACCGTTAAGAGATCACAGCCAAAATCCACATCTGCAATGCAGCTCACTGTCGGTCTTAAATCTGATGCTCGTTTGTGGAGTGTACATTTTATGCCATTACAAACTTGGTATGAAACAATGAAAAAATTGTGACTGGTCCTTCTGCATGACATAAAATTCTAACGGTGCATGACCTTCAGTCTTGGACGAGCTTAAAATATAGCTTTTCGTCCAAAGTATTTTGTTCTCTCCAGTAAAGTGCAAATTCAAAGCTGTAACCGATAATCACAAACTGACTCATAAACTCCATGGGATCAAACAGATCTTATAATTAAGATTAATTTCGCATGCATATATAAGCAGGTTTTTTGGTTTCTTGGTAGAATGAGCTATAAAACTCCATATGCTATAAAGTCCAATGAATTCATTCACACACACACACACACGCACAGATGGACGTGCACGCCTAGGTTTATGTGATCACATCTCCACTAGGTTCAAGTAAGGCAAATTATCATTGAGTCATTCCTACAATTTACGTGGTGTGTTTTTTAAAGTCAAGCTCTTCTCTGTATCACTTTTAATACAATTAAATAGAATTTAGAATTATGAAAACATGTAGTGACAGGAAAAAAACCTTGAAAAACTAAAAATGCTCAAGAGTATTTAATTATTCAGTGGCTTTGACTCAAATAGTTCAATTGGGATCTATTTGAGTGTAGTATTAAAAATCAACAACTACTTCTTTAAGTTCTTATCAAAGGTGGTTGTCCTGGGAAAATCTGGGAATTTCTATCTATTTTGCATGCATGTTGGGCTTAGACACATATTGGAAGTGGGTCTATGTCAGTGTGCTCATGTCCACTTCCGGCAGAGGCTCCTTCCAGTAAGAGAAGCTACTGTATTCAGGACAGACTAAAATTGCTGCATTATTGGTCTCAGCAGAGACCACGGGGAAGAAATGCTCAACCAGTCCAATCAGGTGGTTATACCTGCAGAAAAAAATACAACCAGGAGGTCAGAAATCTGACTAATCTGCATGAACGTATGACAGCAAGTTACGAAAAATTATTTCCATTTAATTGCTTAGTTTTTACTTACGAAGACTTGTTGCCTTTAGATATTTCTTGGATAAGCTCTCCTTTTGGGTTGACTGTAAATATTTTACTCTCCGACACTCCCACCTGCTTATAGGCAAAAACATCCTGCAAAAGCAATAGAGATGAGCTTTATTGCACAGGTTCACATAACGTTAGTCTTATTTCTTTACCAGAAAGAAGTTTTAACAAGTAAACCTAATTTTTGCAACCATTTTTCGAAATATGCAACAAAGTGTTTAACAACACGATTAAATGTAAACCACTCGACCGCAGTTCCTGCTGTCCTAAGAGGTACGGATATTATGCAAGACTTGGAGTCAGTACTCAGTATTGCTTACATTTGTCTTGTTGCCGAAAGCCGCGTAGAAAGGTTGTTTGTGTGCTCCGAACAAGTCCCTGATGTCACTAAGACAGGCGATCTTAAAAACCTCTGGCTTCTTCTCAATCACCTCCCTGCAAGAGTTGGTGTCGACAGTCATTCATTGTAAAGACTTTCTTGAGTTAAATAGATAATAAATATATATGCAATATTTGGTGAAGTGTTTTGAAAAACATGAAAATAATGACTTTGGCTATATAAAGTCGGTCTCTTGAATAGGAATACAGATCATCCTGCGAGGATTTGAGCTACAGTCACCTGTGTAGTGCTGATAAGAGGCTGCTGGGAGCCAGCAGTACAGGGCCTTTAGGAAGAACAGTGCCTTGGTCGTTGACCCACTGTAGGTAGTCTTTGGTAATAGCAGCCATGCCGATAGCCCTCGCTGAACAGTACAGAAACTTGTATCCATTTCTGCAAAGAAACGAGCAACCAAAACTGCGAATCACAAAACTAATTATTACATTTGATCAAAAATACACAATGTATCATGTATTTTCAATTGTTCGTATAGCAGGACGCACAACAAAAAGTCAAGACAATCCCGCAGGCTGAGTTCCATTGATGTGCTCATGTGTCAGCTACAAAGGAACAGCATTTCACATACTTGTGTATCTTGTGATAAAGTTTGGCAATCCCCTTGTGTGTCCAGTCCTTTCCAAACTGAGGTAGGATATGACCAAGAGCATCAGACCTAGAAGAGACAGAGAGTGGAGCTTATAACAGAAGAGAAAAACTTTTTGTCATAAAAAAAAAAAAAGAACTAAACAGACAAGGATTACGATAAGGTCGCAAATTCCAAATGAGATTTTCATTCATATTTGAGGTTAATATCAATACTTATGTCAGTAGATGTAAAAATGCAAGATGCATGTGCAAAAATGTGATGAAAATGACACAAAAGTTCTAGTGTTTGTTTAATGGGATTAAGGATGTGGGATTCTGTGTTCTTTTGAGTGAAGATGGGTTGTTGTTGTTGTTACTTTGGTCATGATGTTACCTTCTTATTTCATTTTGTTTCCATATTTAAGGATCAACAGACTGGATTTGAAAATTCCACACCAGTGGTCAAATATTTATTAACTAAAATAACAAAAAAGTAGAGAGGTTGCCAGCAGTGGGAGCCACTTCAAGCATTCACTAAGTATGGTTTGAGATCCTTTAATAATGTAGACAGAGAGTCTGCACAGTGTCACGTAAGATTTAGTAGTGATATTACTGGATTATTATTGTGACATTTAAGAAGCGCTTGTCATTTTTGGCTCAGGAAAGCATTTCTGCAGTATAAACGGCATCTCAGATAATTGACATTGATGCTAGAGAATTTTTACAATATGTTCAAATAAATCTTTGGTAGCCTGGCTTGTCTGGAGGTCACATTTCATTTGTTATAGAATCAGTGATGCTTACCTAGGGAAACCTATCTTTCTATAGAATAAAAACACACAGCAATATTGACGAGGTTTATAGCAAGAAACCGTGTTTAACTTGGCCTACTTGGTGATTGTTCCATCAATGTCTGATATGATGACCCGATCGTTCCAGTTCCACAGGTAGATAGCAGCTTCACAGCGACAGGTGCCCTGATATTGTGTAGTAACACTGAATACCACTTTATTGGCTCCGTCACGCAGTTTTAGACTCTCCTGGCAGAGAAGAGCAGAGAGAATCACATCGTACCACAGAAAGATCTTATTTAAATATGTTTGATGTTTTCAGGCAAAGAGTCAGGTTGTCCTACTATCTCCTTGGAAGTGAGACGTAGTGATTTGCGGTACATGTGGCTGAAGGACTGACGTATGGACATAGAATCGGGAGAAAGACTGAAAGCATTGTCAGCTTTTAGTCCAAGCCCTACAGCTTCATCAGTTTCAGTGTTTTCCAGTCTGAGAAAACAACAAAGGAAAGTCACAGTTTGTGTTCATCCGCCTCTGAAAACACGCAGAGATGAAAACGTCTTTTTCACAGCAACAACTTACAGTAACATTTGCAACTGTACAGTGCCTTGAAATTCAAACACATTTAACATTTCCACCATTTTATTCAAACACAATCTTCACGTACTTGTCATTATGTGTATAACTTGGTTGCAAAAATATCCTACTATTAAATTTTCCTTTTCAGATAAAATCTAAATAAAATACATAGTAATGTGAAAAAGTGAAAAGGTTAAAGAGATGAGGGTGAAATTAGACGGCGTCCCCACGACACTGAAGATTTTTGGGTGTGTGAACAACTAAAGCAGCCAGTAAAGATTAACATAAATATGCAAGGAATTCTCGTTAGGGTTTCCCACCGCTACCAACGTCATGCGGTAGTGAAACAGATGTGCAACAGCAGGACTACCTAGAGCATCACCAGCTGGAACACGGGACGCAAGGTTTCCTGGAGAAGGATTATTTAATCACTTGGTAATGAGGGCACTTACAGGACTGGGGAGGAAAAACTTGCCAGTTGCTCCCCCTTTAATTGTTTTTGCTGAAGAGAAAAGAGAAATGAGCATTCATCAACATTATGTCTTATATGAAAAATATACTCCAACTAGGAAGGACACAGCTTTTCACAATTAACTGTGTGTAATCAGTGCAGGCTGTTATATGAATTTCTTCCCATTATCCATCACGCAAGCATATATATAAATGACGACCTGAGCAACTACCTTGTTGTTGTCCATTTCTTTGCGTCTCCATGAGAACCACCAGCGACCAGGCTTTTTGGACATCCTGTCCTTCACCAGCTGCTCTACTGTACTCTTATGTATGAAACACATAGAAAGAAAATTATTCTTTCTTTCTGCCGCCATTTTTATTGCGCGGGTCTTTATAAAATTGTAAGATATTCTATAACTTCGCTTAAAATTAAAAAGCACAACAAAGGTGTATTTAATGTTTGAATTCATAATACATTTTTAAGACGTTAGTGGTCAGGTTTCAAAAAATAAAATACCGTTGGTAGGTTTTTTTGGAATGCTGTCATGGACAGGATCATTGGAGCAGCCACTCCCCAGTTGTAATAGCTGCAAAAAGTGTAAAAGAGCTGATAAGCAACAACGGAAATAAAGGACTTTCACCTGGAAACTGATCAACTTTTAAAAACCGTATAGTTATTTTTTTCACTCACTTAGAATTTATGCAGATGACTAGACTTGGATCCTCAATGATTCCTGGGTTCTTGATAAAATCCTGATATGTCACAAGATGCTCTGTGAACTTTTCTGAAGCAAAATGAAAAACAAACATACAAAAAAATAAAGTAGAGTCATTCTCCACTGTATGAGCAGAGCCGACAGCCTGACACTGGATCACTCACTCCTACCTTTGGTAATCTGGCTGGTGTCTCCTACTTTCCCACAGAGGGACATACTGACGTCCATGACGTACGATGTAGAATCAGACAGATACTCTGTTCCACTGTCCACTGCTCCAATGTCCACTGACTGAGGCGATTGGCTATCTGAGCCCTGTTCAGCATACTGAGTTAACGCTCCCTCTGCCTCCCTGTGGTCAGGCAACAGTGAGTAATTTAGGTTCAGCATTTGCTATTATTGTAAGTTACTGTATCAGAATTACTGGCTTGTTACATAGTTCTAACACTGATGAGTTGAAATAACCTTTACATACAGCTAATGGCAAATTAGAAACATATCTTCTCATAGCTTTATTGTCTTTATTGCATACAAATTTCCAATAAAGGTCTGAAATAAGTTACTTTTTGCCAAAAGAGATTTCTTTTTGCCTAAATTATCTGGAGCTTGACAAAATGTGTCTTGCGTGTGAGAAAACATCTTACATTTTGGGGAAATAAACCTCCGCCACCTCTGGGTCCAGAGTGGTCAGGTCATCCAGGTAAATATCCGAAGAGCCTCCATGGTGATTCTGTTTACCTACGACACAGTCACACAGCACCGTCAGGAACAAATCCACCTCATGCATAAACAGGCCTATGACTTTGACCTAAAGAATTAACTTAATCGCTCGAATGCTTCACTTTTTTTCTCGTCCTGTTGTTCCAGTTTGGAGGATGCTTCGGAGGATTTCTCCATGTCATTCCCAGTGTCTGCGTCGGCAGCTTGTGCTGCAGTAGTTGCTGCAGCTGAGCTTTCAGGTGATTCATCAGTTGCTGTGAGTGTGGTATTGTCATCTTCTCCAGCGCTGGGCACTAATCCTCGGTCAGGAGCAGAATGTGTAGAATCGGATACTCTCTCCTCAGATGAGATACTTTCTTGTCCTTGACTATCCTGGCTTGATTCTTGGAGTGTGCATTCTGCCATCTTTTTTGTCAGCTCTCCTGTTTTGCTCAAAGTTTCATTTTCAGAAACTCCTTCAGCTACAGAACTAACTTTTTCAGCGTCTTCTTGGCTTTTGTTGAAACAAATGTCAATATTCTCTAAAGGCGAGTCTTTTTCCTCCTTGTCTTCCACCGTACATTCAGAATCTACTTCAACGGAAGAAACACATGACATGAAATGGTCGCTGTGGCAGGAAAGTGTGTCGTGAAAGTTCTTCTTTGTAGATAAAGAGCTGGTTTCCTGAGAGCTGCCGTCTAAACAAATTGAGCTCGCGTTCGCCTGTGGTTTCACGCAGCTGATCACGGAAGATGTGACCTCGTAGCCAAGGTCAAAGGAATCCTGTCTCGCAATGGGGAAGAAGTGAGATCTGGCCTTCAGCTCTCCTGGTGTATTCTCTGGGTCACAGGGCTGCGAAAAACAGGACAACCGCATGTCAGCAGGTTGAACTCCAACAGCAGCACAGGTATGGCGTAAATGCGCAGTTCTGTCTGTGTTGGTGTGTCTCACCGTGGGAAATCCTCCCCAGTTCCACTGCATTTGGGGCTCAGACAAATCCTGGGCTTCATCCAGAACCTCAGAGTCGATTTTAGGAGAATCCGGCCGACTCAAGAAAACACTGGAAAACACAAAGGAGATTCTCAAAACTGATGAACGAACAAGAATGTTTGTTTAACGGAACATTAAAAGCTTTTCTCACTTCTCTGAGAGCTCTTCGTCTGAACGTGGAAGAGTGTCTCTGTTCAGTGTGGCCCCCAGTTCCTCACTTGGCTCCTCAGACAGTGAGTAGTACACTGATTTACTAACACGTAAAATGAAAAACGTTAAAGATTTAACAACTTAGTTCACCTCAATCTGGGATTAAAGTCAATGTTAAATGCTGGTTCCCATACACTGAACTCAACAACTTACTGAAACATCAGGTGTAGCACTGCTACAATAAGGTAAAAAACTCATGGTCACAACTTTCCACCATTAAATAAAGAATTATTCAAAACTTCTTAATGAGCTGTTTGAGCAAGGTTGTCCAAAGAAAGCTTCTTGTCTTTTAAGGCAAGCCCCTTCTTATGTTTTGTCTCTACAATAAATTAAATGTTTTTCCAACTTAAATTTGATTACTTTATTTATTTAAAATAATGTAGCACTAATTTGAGTAGCACTGTGAAGAGTTTCACTCAGTCCAATTCAACAACATCTACACGTTTCACTGTCTGACCTGGTCAGCAGTGGTTTAGATGACGGACTCTCCCACTGAGCAGCGTCAGAGTCTTTCATGCTCTCCTCCTCCTCTTTGTTTCGTTCTTCTGACGAGGAGTTGGCTTCGTCCCTCTGCTGATTGTCGTAATGCACGTGCCTCCGCCGCCACTTCTTCTTGCGGGCTCCGGGCCCCTCTGCGATCACATCCGTCTCCTCAGGGACCTCCAGAGGAATTGGGGAGGTGCACAAAAAGGCTGGGACCTAACACGAAGTAGAAAAAAAGAAAACAACTTTATTTGACATCATGAAAGTGTGATTTAGCTAAAGCAGTCTCTGACGTCGTTCAGCTTACCTCCATGTTTTCTTCTTCCGCCACAAAGAAAGCCTCGCCATTATCTCCAAGCTTCATATGTAGGTCGACAGACTCTCCGTTTACCTCGATGTCGACCTAAAAATTACAACATACGGTTCAACGGGAGATGACAGAATATTTAGAATAAGGTATAAAAAAATCTACTCACAATTTTCTCTTTGGAGCGCAACACGCCGAGCTTCCCGAAGCGGATGTGAAACGGCGAACTTTGGTAAGACCCATCGGGCTGCCGCACCACGATGACATCGATCCCTCCGGTCAGGGTGGCCGGATTCAGGCCGCGGTACAGCTCCTTCACTGTGACAAACACGGTCTCTGCTAGCTGGCCCACAATGTTCATGGTTTGTGACTACAAAAAAAAAAAGATAGAAGAAAAACTAGAAGCGAGAGCTTTTAGGCAGAGCGAACGCAATGACAAAGCAAGAAACTGTTTTCGCTTTGCTCTTTGCTGCAGTTTGTACCTGGTTAGCTGTGTTTCTGTTTGCTTAATCACACAAGTAGAAAAAAAAAATACCAGCAAGAAAGTTCCAACCTGCAGAGTTCATTCAAAACAGCACAATGTCCTGCAAGCTGGTTTTTCTATTGTTTTATGTAAACCCTTGTTGACCTTTGCATCAGGTCTTTGACTATGATTAGTGGTCTGAAGGTCAACAAACACGAGTTAAGATGCGATCTTGTGAAAAGATGCCATTGTTTGTCTTTGCAAGACAACAGAATCTGCTGACGTAATTTTCTTGGTCCATCAACTTGACTATGTAAAAGGGTTCTAGTGTACACAAACACATGGGTCAGTTTTAAAGATGTGAAAACATGTTGGTGAAATTCAAAAATAATAGTCATTACATTGGCTTTTCTCACCAAACAAGCCAAACGAATCCAACTGTTACGAGCTTCAAAAAGACAAAGCAGAACTTGACTTTTGACCACTTTCAAGCTCACCTTGAAGGTGGACAGTCCACTTTCAAGTGACAGTCCATTGCTAGAGTTTCAATTTAGCTTTCAAGCTATTTAAAACCAAGCATAAAGTTAGGTTTCCTAAATGCATTAATTTCAGGGGGGTATCTAAACTCTCGATCATGAAAAGTAACCGCTGAGTGGAGGAAAGTTGGTTTATTGATCCAACCACTCTCTAATGAAAAATCCTAGCACCCTTTTGGAAATCACACAGTTAAAATAAGGATCTACACATGAAGATTATTGATTTAGTAATTCTTGACAAGCTAATAGCTAATACAAAATACTAATCAGCATAATGATCTCCTATGCTTTTTAAAATAAAGCAACCCTGTCTTAAAGTCACTGTTTTTACTTCTTGTAGGCTTTAAAGAGACATCTGTAGTAACTGAAACAGTACTTACAAAAATCTTGAGATCAGAGATTATTTCCACTAATCTGGAGCAGATCCTGAGTCTAAGTCTTACCCAGAGAGAAGGATGCAGATGTTCCCTCCCAATCCAGCCAGATTGCCCTGACCGCCTCTCCGCCATCAGCTTTCCCCCCACTTTATGAACTCACAAACTGTCTCAGGAACTTTTGCCACCATGTTCATCTGAGGATCCTCAGAACCTTTTTCCTCATTCTGCTCCACTGCCTCGCAAAGCTGATGAGCGTGTCTCTGTGAATATCGGCCTACATATCAGTAGGTCGGACAACTTAAAGACGAAGTTCTAAAAGTCTGCAGAGCTGAGCTAAACTGGGTCATAAGAGACGACAACGCTCTACTCGTGTCTGTTCTGTGGTAAAAATACATATATACCGTGATCTATGAGAGAGTCCTAGTATATTCATACACACACTCTGATGCTTCCTCTATCTCACATAGCACACACACACACACGCCCACACACGCACACACACACACACACACACACATACACGCGCATACTCACAGTCGCCTCCCATGACAGCTAGACCAGCAGTTTCTGAAAGCCTCTGATGAGCTTTTCAAACACGCTCACACGTAGACCACACACATTCTGGTCGCAACCACAGCTCTCTGGGCTGTCAAAGACCAGGGGGACTCTCCAGCAGATATGCTGTCTCACAGAAAGGGTTTCACATTAGGATGGATATCTCTGCCCAACCTGCCTAGAGACTTCAACGGAAAGGTAGGCCTCTGAGGAAAAGAACAGCAGATGAGGAGATGAGGTCGCGCACACAACCGCAACTCTGGCCGATCACGTGGCTGTGCAATAGGAACACAACTACATGTTCAGTACACCACCTCACTCATCAGAAATTACTTAAAGTGATAGTTGATTGTTATAACCAGGTCGCCTGTAGTGTACTGTGAAAACAATAAAAGAAACCCCCCTGCAGCATGAAGAGAGGAAACAGTCACAGTTATGAATCCAATATTGCTTTTGTGTGATTCTGCCGGAGATTTTCCGGAAGGCTCTTTGCTTGGGTTTTTTATTCACTTCTCAGAGGAAAAGAGCTGGATACTGTATTGTGAAGCTACAGCTATCAATCACTATTTTACATCAATTTTAGTCAAATTACAACCAAAAATCTTCATTCTATTTCTCTGGGATTTTATGTAACAGTCCAACATAAATTACAGCATAACAATAAACTGAAAGGAAAATGATGCAAGGTTTTCAAAGGTTTGTCCAATCAAAACAAAACAAAACAACAACAAAAACACCATCACTGTCAATTAGAATAAGACAGTCATTGTTTCAACATAAAGTGTCAACATTTTTGGGTATTATTGCAGGATGCAATACATTATGGAGCATTAAAACAACACAGATTTTGTGACAATTTTCAGGAAAAAAAAAAGTTCTCCCAAAAGCAAGGCAAAAGCAACACAGATGTTGCTTGGGGTGCCTTTTGCATTGCCCAAGAAACATTTATAACAATAAACAGTTCAAATATGAGTCCTTCAAAAGCATTAATCTCTCTAGTTTAAACACAAAATTCTCCAGACAAATGCAAATTGGTGAATATTTTGAGAACTCCCTAAACAAACTAAACAAAGAGTTGTGAACTAAGTGAACTAAGGACAAGCACTGGTGGCTACTTACTGAACTGACTTCTGAAATTAGAGTGCAGACCTGGAAATATCCTCAAATCGGTGGATGTTAGAAAACCACAGGGATGTCCTCAGAGTCCTCAGAGACAAGCTAACCGCTACCACCGACAAGTTTCCCATTTGCATTTACTGTCCAATTCCTGGTTGGACGGTACTATGAGTGTGTGAACGTTTTAATGACATAAAACTTCTGTAGTGAAAATATCCATGACCATAGCTACTACTACATTTTTTGCCTAATAGTAGCCACGTAGGAAAAAATGCCCACGGTTCCAACAGCAAACAACAAATATCAGGGAAGATTTCTAAATGTTGGAAAAACATGTACAAAAACTTTTATTCCCACATTAAACTGTAATATTCGATCACCTAAAAAGATACCATGAACATTTCCTTTCATTTAATTTTCATTGTGAACTAGTGCACTTAAGGTCAGATGCTTTACAATCTAGTTATTACTTTAGACTTAAGGATTGTGGGTGCCATGTTAGAGGTAGTAATACAACAACAAAAATTATTTTTCTTTTCTTATTATACCATGAACATCTAATATCCACAATAGCCTAATGTTTTAAGATTTACTATCCTCACTATCCTTAAGTTAAAAACTCGAGTTTCCCACTGATTGGATTATCCGACTTCCTTTTTGTCTACTCCCTCCCAGGAGGAACTATTATCTATTAAATCAATGACTCCATCTTATTCGATTCATTTCAAATTCAAAAGTACTTTAGTGAATCCGCTCAAATTGTAAATAATTTAATCAATAATTTAATTTAGAGACTAATACTATTTCAATTAATGACAAATATAATTTTCAAAAGATAAAAATATATCATAGCTAAAAAAAATAAATAAAAATAATGAAATAAAACGGAGACGCTTTCCCATTAGACGATAAAGCATGTGGTAACTTTACAGGTCACCCTTATCTGAAGCCCAACGTCAAACGAAAGGGACTTTCGATGAAGTTTGTGGGAGCCTTAAGATAAGGATGCAACAGAAAACTTAGCTTCCCTGACTATGTTACATGTCTTACTCAGACACTGAGAAACTTAACTACTTAACTCCACTTCATTCAAAGCCTACAGAAAAATAAAAACAATACGTTCTCTTCAAGGAAGCGCTCCGCTTTCCCACCCTTCATTCAGTTCACTTCGATAAAAACAGAATTCCGATAGCGATGAATCACCTCCATTTACTAGTTTTATGAAAAACTTGGGAGAACGCGGTAGAGAGAACAGCAAAACTTTACAAAGTGGCAAAAGTATTACAGCTCACTCGACTGTAGCACTCCACGTGTTTTACATTTGCTACTCTTTTCATACAACACCTTTTATCGGCGTTAAAGGATGAAAGAAAAGACAACTCACCTTTCGGGCTTCTCCTTACTCTGACAAAACGACCATCTTCCAACTGTACAGCGCATGCGCGTTCTCAAATCAACTCCTTCAGTAAGCCAATCAGAAACTCGAGTGTTAAAACTGTTCCGCCTTTAAATGTAAGTAGTAAACAATACATGAAACAAGGTCTAACATACATCAAGACCCCTCTTCACCTAATAGACAAATACAAATAATCTTTTTTTTTTTTTTTTTTTTTGCATTTCTTTAATCTTTCTGTTTTACATAAATATTCCATCTGCCTTTGCCTGTTAGTCAATGTCTAAGATCATCAGACAAATTCCAATATCACAACCTACCCTCTTTAATTAGGTAGGTAGGTGATGTGAAAATAGAATTACCTCATTACGTAATTATGAATTAGCTGTGATTAAGCACATTTTATTTTGTTACATGTCACTAAATATCATAAAACCTGTCTAACAAACAATAGGAGAGTTAAAAGATCTGAGAAGTCTAAACACCACAACTAATATGAAGATATTCAATAACAGATGTGTAAGGAAGTAATTGTTTATATCAGCCTAGAAAGAATTACTAGCCCATTTATAAGGCTTTGGGGTGCAGTGAACCAAATGAAAGTCATAATCGACAAATAAAGAAAACTTAAACATTGTGATCATTCCCATTGTTGCAATTGTTCTCACCAATCAGTTATTAGTTAGGCTATTTGGGTGCAATTACTTAAAATAGTGCCAGGGTGTGAAATTATTACCTCTTGTCATTTTTATTTAATATTAATCTGTTTGACCGTCTGGAACATTGAAGTACGGGGGGAATCAAAAGGTCAATACACCTAAAAAGAGTAAAATCTTTTGTCGCAGTCCTTTATCTTTTATTGATTTTTTTCAGTGTAATACGATCACCATACCATGGTTTAATGAATTTTAATTTGAAGAGTAATGTAGCCCAGTAGATGGCGACACTGCACCACAGGTGAACATAATTTTAGCACGCAGGAAGACCTTGAACGTATCCCCCTTTTGTCGATTGTACTGCAGTCTAATTCTGTATTTCCAGATACAAATATTGTAATTTAGATGATATTCTATTAAAATATAAAACCTATTATTATTGCTGAGTTAACAACAGATCTAAAAAGGTAACAACGATTTCTTATTAGTAACACACTTAAGTCACATTGTCATATACAAGTAAATGTTCATGTTTTAGACAACTGTATTTTATTTTTCTAAAAAAATCGTGCAAAATGTATTAAAGACATGTGAAAGATAGTTGCGTTAAAGTCTTAAATTATTTTGCTCAAACAATGAGGGGAATACCTTAGATTTTGCAAAGAACTGAAAAGAATCAGAGTGACTTATATTAGATATGATTAAATCGGATACATTATTAGTCTTGCGAAGAAAATTTCATAGTTTTATTAGGAGAGAATTCCTGGAAGTGAAAATAGAAATTGTCCTTGATAGCATCATTTCAGGTGTTCATTTTAAATTCTGGCCCCTGAGTTGCGCAGCCTCACTGCCTATTTAAGGGCACTATTGTTCCAACAGAGACTCAGTCTGCATTTCCTCACTCCTCCCTCTTTCTCTCCCTTAATATATTTCCACCATCCCCTGCCTCCGAATGTTTAGACTCCTTTCTCTAAATAAGGCAGCCTTATCGTGGTTCCTGTCATTTCATCTTTGCCTTTTCGCCAAACATCCCGAAGAACGACCGCGGCAGCAGCGAGCCTGTAACTTTTGCATTCCTTTGCCTTGTATGGACAAATGGTCTGGGCCCTGGACGTCTCCCTACGGGACACACTGCTATTTCCATTGGTCTGAGCAGGAAAAGGAGGCGGGACTTAACCACGGGGAGTTTGATTGTTTGAGCAAACTTTTTAGCAGGACCGCTTGCTTGCTTTCCCTCTGCGGTGACGGATCCGTACAAAAGGAGTTGAAAAGACTCTCTTCATTTTCGGCTTGAAGCCAAGGTGAGAATGAAAGCTGGATGTAACTCTTTAAGAGCGTCAAGGATCTCTTTGCTTTATTTTAGGTGGTTTGGTGAGGTAAGATCTCAGGAGTCGGAGCTGAGGAGAGAATAGTTACACTGATCTTCCGAAGTGAATATTTGTGGAGATTTCCTTCAGTGAAAGGAGACTAATGGGGTGTCCATCATGTGCCAGTTGAACTGTGAGCTTGTATGGTTATATGCATTTCCACCACAAAGGAACTTCTAAATGCAGATGACCAATTTCTAACATTCACCTGAGATGCCGTCTCTTGTTGGACTGTACTCTGTTTGTTCTTGGTATGTGTGACCGTTGGTCTTTGAGTTTTCGCACCGGCTGACCTTCATGTCTCAGAATTGGTGAGATGGAGTGAGACAGCGATTGTTCCTATCCTGTCCTGAGGACAGGGGAGCTTTGTCTTGGCCCACTCCGAATAAAAGGATGAAAGAAATTGGCGATGGACAGAGAACAAACATTTCTGTCAGTACAAATCAAGCCGTGGTTATTTTTTGTTGTTCTTGCCACATTTCATTGCTCATTTTAATATTAATTGTTATTCATGTTGACTCTTTGAAGGTAACGTTCATGCACTGAAAACTTGACCATTTCTATTGTGTATCAGGCTTAAAATGTCTAAAATTTATGATTTGAGCTACAGGCCTTAAAGTCTTGAATCCAAACCTACTTATTATGTTTTTTTAATTCAGTCCTTCCAAAATAGGTTTGCTGTATTTTTATGCAATTAAAATAAAGCTATCTTTCTACATCATGTACTTCTAGTCTTTAGCTAGGTAACATCACCCAAAGGAATGGTATAGGCTAGGACCTCGAAATAAAGACTGTTATGCCTGATGTACTTGTATTTGTGCCAGGGTGTTGTGCGTCTTCCAAAAAGAATGACGGGAAAAGCGTAGGGCTAAATGAACAGAGGAACTCCTTGCTTCCTGAAATGTAATATTGCCTCTTCACGGTAGTTTTGTTTGCAGCTTCCTGTGAGTAATGGAAGTGCCAGCAGCCAAAAGTGCACACCTTTGGTGTTTGTTTTAGTTAGCTGGGACACACAGGGAGTAGTGCAGCCAAGTGGCAGGTAAAATCAGTGAAGACTCGCAGGGGTCTCAAACTCCAGTCCTCGAGGGCCACAGTCCTGCAGTTTTTAGATGTGCCACAGGTACAAAACACTGGAATGAAATGGCTTAATTACCTCCACCTTGTGTAAATTAGTTCTCCAGAGCCTTAATTATTCTATTCAGGTGGTGCAGCAGAGGCACATCTAAAAGTTGCAGAACTGCGGCCCTCGAGGACTGGAGTTTGAGACCCCTGTGGGTAGAGTAATCTGTAAAACTGATGAAGAAATCTGCTTATGTTTTATTTTGGTAAACTTTAATCAACATGAGTAGACTTGAACTAGTTATTTTACTCAAGTTGACTTATTCAAACAGACAAGACAACCAGAGATGATATTTGTAATTCATTAACCAAAATATGATATTAAATAGTTAATCCAGTTCCAAAAATTCCCAGTCTCGAGTGCAGTTTTATACCTGTGCTAGACTTAGTGGTTGAATCACAACTAACAAGTACATTCACTGTTTCTTTCCTTAAGTCATCTGGTTTGTGAAATTATGTGAAAGTGAAATTAACAATTTCTTATTAAAGTACAAAACACTTGTAAAATTGTAACAAACTTTTGAAATGTATGCTTATCAAAAATGGTTTCTAAGCCATTTCCTTGATAATTACGTTGAAGGTCTGCAATTTACAAATGATAACTACCTCAGACTGCTATTGCTAAATTAACTTAACCTGGATATAGACGTCTTCTCATCCATAAGTCTTATGGCAATGCTTGACTTTTTATGAAGTTGACATCTTCATTTATAATATATATCATCTCTGTCACTCTCAGCTGCACACAACATGCCATGTATAATGATACCAGTCAGCTGAACCAATTGTCTTGTTATATTCTTATCAAAATTTTTAGATTGGGTTTATTACCAAAAAAAGTGACCATTGTTTCTTGAATTTACCTCTAATGGAGCATTGCATCTTCAAATAAGTGTGAAACAAAAAATAAATCTTAGTACTATAATAGATCGATACTGTGAAACAGTTTTTTTTATAGTGCACGTGTTTGTGAACTGTCCTACTGTAAAGGCTCCTCACTTTGTTTTTAATCTATATAGAGGAAATGCAAACATGGAGATCCATAATGTCTTCATGTAAACTTCAGATCACAACTGAGTTGTCTATTAAGATCATAAACTGAGCTGACACGCCACATTTGCATTGGCTATAAAAGTATGAACAAGGTACAGTTGCATTAATTTGTATAAATAAAAATGACGGTAGAACATGTGTCTGCAGTCCAGAGTGATAAGAGGCAGAGTAAATGCCTTTTACCTGCAGCTCTTTGTTTTTTTTATTTTTTGTCTTTGCTAACCTGCACAGTAATTCGGCTTTGCTCTGATCTATTAAATACAGACACTGTGACACACAGGGACCAGGGAGATGAAAGACGTGGTGAAAATGGGTCTCAAATGTATTAAACCATCAAAGGCTTAGAAATGGCTTTTTGAGAGCATTCATCTCCATCCTTCCTTGCTTTTGGACAATTTCGACTACTGTATACCTGAAAGCCCCAAAGAGCTGCAGGGTTTGAGATGTTCAGACGTCTAGACATCACGATTTGGCTCTTTTCAAACTCACTGAAACCGCTAGCATTGCCCATTGCCTCTACTTTTACCACGTCAAAATTGAGGAGACGATGGTCACTTGTTTAATGTATACCTCCAAATAACAGGTGTAATGGTTTTAAATAAAAACGACCAGCATTATTCACTTTATATGGTAGTCGTCATAATGTGTCCATACACTTCAATCAGACACAACCTTTAATAGAAACATTAAGTAGACATGCAGCAGTAACCTACTTTAAAATTCATCTTAGATTGTTTCATTGGACAGAACTAAATGGGTTGACTCATTTCGTGTGCCTAAATAAAGAAAACAAATAGACATGAAGGAGAAAAGGTACTTCAGATTTTTGATTTTAAAAAGGGGGCAGTGACTTTGATGAACAAAAAAAGCAACTTAAATGTGCCAGAGTTGCATTTATTATTGGTAGCATGCATTAGTAATCCCTCTGCCTGAATGAGCGTAAGACAAAAACTAAAAGTACAAGTATCCACTTTGGGATAGGCTAAGTTGAGCATTATTTAATTTGTGTAAAATAATGCCTGTGGATTTTTGCATAATAGTCAAACAGTAAGCTTGTGAAATCCTTTTCTAATCGGCAATAAATGCATATCTTGATAATTGAAGAAGAGTGTAGAGTGGCTGAAGAGTGACATCAGGCCTCAGAGACATGCTGCAAACCACAGATTTAGCTCTAGGTATAATATATTTTTAATAAGACTGAAAAATCTTGCAGGCTTCTGTTTATTCTATATAAAGACTACTTAGAGTTTAAGATAATGTGTTCATCTTAAGGTTAAGATTTTTTTTTTTAAATCTTTTTGTGACAATAAAGACACTTGCATTACATCATTTCTGTGCTTATCACAAACCAGCCTACGCCTGAGTCCTCTATCAGCCATTTACCCCGGGGGTCACACATGTGCACACACAAACGAACTATAAATCCTTGTAGACCTGAACATGAGTGACAGGTCTAATTCTGGAACTATCTGCAGTTAGCTGAGGTGTGTGCTGCAGTGACATGTCATTTTCACACCCATCAAAGTGCCTGCCATTTCACCGAGAATGTGATTCTCTCTCTAGAGGAAGTGAGCTGGAAAAGATTCGCCCGCAAGTGCAGACAAGATCTATGGAAGACCTGGTTCTTTCTTGGGGCTAAATGCTCACTATAAACCATCTTAATTTGTGCGTTCACATGAAGCTGTGTTTGTTAGCGAAGCTTTGTCTAACCTACCTTTGTCGGATGTGATGAATATCTCTGCACAGGTCCAGATCGAGCCGTCACCATGTCTAGCAAACGTGCCAAGGGGAAGACCACCAAGAAGCGGCCTCAGAGGGCCACCTCCAATGTCTTTGCCATGTTTGATCAGTCCCAGATCCAGGAGTTCAAAGAGGCATTCAACATGATCGACCAGAACAGGGATGGTTTCATCGACAAAGAGGATCTGCATGACATGCTGGCCTCTTTGGGTAAAAAAAAAAAACAAAACAAAAAAAATTCAGTTTTTTTTTTAATCACTATTTGGTGGCTAAAACAAAATGGGAGAAAAACATAATAAAGTAAAAAATAAATAAATAAATGTTTCACAGATGTGGTGCATTTATGGGGTTCAACTTAAGTCGGAATCCTTATTCTCAATATTTCTCACCCATCAAATATTGCTGCGTATCAGGCAAATGTAAAGCGTTTGTACACTGCTTTGCAAAAGTATGAATAGCTCTTTATTAGCAGTACAACCACAAAATTACTTGGATTTTGTGAATTCAACCTACAAAACGTACTGCATAATTATATGAAAGCATATGCATGGTTTTTAAAATTCTTTATAAATGATAAAATAAGGAGCACAACAGTCGGGCCAGGTCAGTTCAGCCCCCCTGAACTCTCAGCATCATGTTCCAAAACATACAGGCTCCAAAACACCTGAACTTTGCAGGAGCTTCATCATGGACCTTACCAAGCTCCGCCCACAACCGACCCACGTGACCGCAAGTCTCACAAGCAAAGCCTCGTAGCGCATTGTTTCTATGTAAACATGACTCCATTAGTGCATCATTTCTACCTGATTTTCACAATATATCAGCTACTACAATGGACAGAGGAAATAACAAGTTCATGTCATCATCTGGGAGGAGGTTACTGGTTTCTCAGTCACAAGCTGGTTGCAAACCTGAGGCCAGCAGGTGTCAGTCGGTCAGTTATGGTAGATCTGAAATTTGGTTTGATGACCTCAATATGAGAAGCTACAGACTGATAAGAGGAACCAAAGAGCTCTGTTACGGTAAAGAAGCCATTTGTTTGTTAAAATTTTATGAAATCTATTTGTTCTTTTTGATGTTTGTTATGAATGACGTATAATCACAAACAGGGTAATTGGTCCAACGTTTAGAAACTACAGCGGCTGTAATGAGCCACAGCAAATGTAAACAAAGGTAAAATAACCCGAACAGGTGATCAACTCAAAACCATTCGTACCTTTTTAGTCTGTCTCTCTTTGTAGTTTAAGCACACTTGTTACCGTATCAACCGCCTGCGCCCCGCAAGACGAGCAAAGATTACGTTAAAAACATAACATCCAGTCCGTTACGATATCAAGTTTCCAGGCTTGATATTTATTTATGGATTATTAATCAGCGCTTCCCTGAACACAGCGATGGTTGATTGACCAGCTGTACTTCGTGCTAGAGTGGCTAACACGAGTAACAATTTAGTCCAAAGCCTTTTCTGCTAAAATAAAATCTTTAGTGTGTGTCAGATACAGTACACGTTGCATATTGATCTGTTTAGCTAACGTTAGACTGTGTAGCAGACAGGCTTCAAGGTGTAGAAGTTGTATCAGAACTGCTATTATGCTGTACTTAGCTAACGAAAAGCTCGTGTTTGTGAGACTGCCACCCACGTGACCACGTAGAATGAGCATCAGCCAATGAAAAGCGGCCCCTCTGGTAAGGTCCATTGAGTCTGACTCAATCTGAGCAATTTTGGAAAGCGGAATGGGCAAAGATTTCAGTCTCATAGCTGGAAGTGACGAACATTAAAAGACTTTCAATACAAAAGCAGCCTCAGATTTCTATTTTACAATTTTGCATTGGTATTTCATGAAATCCCAATACACACAAATTTATGGTGGTAAAGATACAAAGTAAAAAAAAAGGCGGGGTATGAATAGTTTAAGGAAGCATTGAATGTAATCTAACCGCGTCACTGCTTCACAGGTAAGAACCCGTCGGATGAATACCTTGAGGGAATGATGAACGAGGCTCCGGGGCCCATTAACTTCACCATGTTCCTCACAATGTTTGGAGAGCGGCTGAACGGGACGGACCCCGAGGATGTCATTCGCAACGCCTTCGCCTGCTTTGATGAGGAGGGATCTGGTGAGTCCACATGTAAACAAAGGCCCACGTCGTGTACGGAAGAGTCGTAGATGCCATTTTCAGTGTACAGCGCTGTATTTTATTACTCAGTGGATGCCATCTGCTCAATTAGGGTTTATCCACGAGGACCACTTGAGAGAGCTGCTGACCACCATGGGCGATCGCTTCACAGATGAAGAGGTGGACGAGCTGTTCCGTGAGGCACCTATTGACAAGAAGGGCAACTTCAACTACGCGGAGTTCACTCGCATCCTCAAACACGGCGCAAAGGACAAGGACGATGAATAGAGGGGAAAACGGCTGCTTCTGGCTCCCGCTCACATGCTGCACCAGAGATACTCACCAATCCCTCCCCTTACAGTGTATATTAGAAGTAAATAAAATAAGAATCACTATATAAACGTCCTTAAATTGTATTGTACATTTGATGGTAAATGTGTTGATCGAGGATTTAATCTAAGGATCCACAGATCTTGTTCTACAATACACTTCCTGCAGCTCAAACTACAGTAACTGCACTTTGACTGGTATTTCTAGGCAATTTAGTCAGATTTTTGTAATGCATTGCACACTGCTGTTTGTTTATATGTGTTTATATGTACACAGCAATGATTACCTCTTCCTGCCTGCCTTATAACTACCACAGATGCTTCAGCACTGCCACGTGGCTCCTTTCTCTGTCGTCTTTGTATTCTTGTAGGGTTGCAAAAGCTGTTCATTTGATTTCGACAGTCAAGCAGTGAGAATCGCCTCCTGGCAAAGCGGATGGCTGAAGCGTGGAGACTGATGCTTTGCTTCATCAGCTGGTTGTATTGGTTGAAGGATCAGGTGTGTTTGCAATAGAAGCAACTCGGTCATGAATCTGCTCAGGCTAATAAAATATACTACAGCTCCTGCAGTAAATGGACCATGTCTGTGGCAAATGAAGAATGTGTTACTCATTGAAACTAGCTTTTTTAAAAACTCTTGTGAAACATTTAATCCTTTCTAGAATTTAAAAATGAAAGTGTTTATTGGATTCTCCACCACAAAATCCATTTAAACAATTTTTTTTTAAACTAAGTTCAATATTGACAATTTAAATTGAAAAATGCTTAAGCGATATTCTGCCTTTTAAAAGATTTAACTCAAATTCAGACTCCATAAACGTCTAGCAAAGTGCTATGAGGGTCTTGGACGTCCGTATAGCCGTACTACCAATTAGATACAGGACATTTTAGAAGAACTACCAAGAAGAGTTGAAGGCTTCAGAATAATGCTGTGGTGTTGCACTTAAAGGGAGAGACTGCATTATTTTTAAATGCCTTAATCACCAGCAACTTGAGGGTATAAAAACAAAAATCTGTCATGAAAGGTAAAGCAGATACATTTATATTACCAGATTTGATAAATTACAATTGTTACCATAAAGCCAGTGAACTGCATAAAGCACATAATCAGTAAGAATTAAAAAAAAAAGAGAAATGCATATATGAAAAAAACTGAACCTTTATTTCTTTGAAATGTTCATACAAAAAAAAACATTTAAAGTTTAAGGCGTATATTGCACAGACTATTGAGTTTTTAATACATATTTAAAAACAAAAAAAGAAAACCGGGACTTCCTCCCTCATTCAAAGGCTTAAGGCACAGCAGCCAGTCACACTGCCTGGAGTCATAATTTGTAACATGAAGTTGGAAAAAGAAAATGCTCAAAACGCATTTGGTTGGACAGGAACTACATTTTGAGAATGAATCTCATGCTAGTAAATAAGAACAAAAAAAATAAAAAATAAAACAATAAAACCTTGACCTTCCACATATTTACATCAGCACATTGGGTTTTTTTTTCCTCAGAAGTGTCAGCTTACGTCTAAAACCTTGCAACTTAAAATCTTAGCCAGCCTTTCCCAGTATTATGACCTCGAAGGCATCATCACAGTGTATTTATGCAGTTTGAAAAATGTAACTATAACTTATGCCCGACATTGGTTGTGTACAAATGAGGTATAAATGAACACCGGTCTA
This sequence comes from Gambusia affinis, assembly GCF_019740435.1. Classification (NCBI taxonomy): domain Eukaryota; kingdom Metazoa; phylum Chordata; class Actinopteri; order Cyprinodontiformes; family Poeciliidae; genus Gambusia; species Gambusia affinis. Next base: position 15,984,455 of record NC_057874.1, on the reverse strand, counting down.
CTCTGCTTCTGCAACAAAAGCAAACATTAACCTTAACTTTGTGGCACAGAGTGGAACACGGTGAATTTTTTTTCTTCTTATTTTTGGAATGGTGGCAGTGTTCATTGCTCGGCAAAAGTAAAAGTAAGACCCAAACATATGTTCTTCTTCTGTCCACAACCACTCACACTAATACAACAGAACTGAACTAAACACAGCTTTGTGACCTGGTAAACAATCAATAATTGTGCTACAGTATTGACCAGAAAGGAGTCCAGCCTTCTGCCAAACTCCCACACAGACACTCACAGCTACCAATATTAAATGTTCGGGGCGGTGGGAGACAGTTTCACAGAAACTACATCTTAATGGATTAGCAGAAACTCTGTAGAAACCACTTTTAAACTATCAGATGTGGAAAAACTACTTTTTTTTTTTTTTAGACGTACAAAAAAAGATGTGCTACATTTGCTCTGTCGAGAACCTGTATGAAATATCGATTTGCGTTACGACATTTGGATCAGAGAAACAGAAACTCTAAGGCCTCACAAACGTCAGGGAATTCTGGGTGACGCATCGGGTCTCCAAATGAAGATCGAGAGGGATTCCAACAGAAAGAAACCTACACACCTGCTTTAAATGGAAACTGAAAATACTAGAAACTTCCCAACGGTAAAGAGTTAATGATGCATTGTGCTAGGAGGTATGCACAGAGCAGCTGAGATGACGATTCATGAAACCGCTTGGCCGTAAGGAGGATCAAGGAAGTCACCGACTTGCTGCTGTGTTTTTGATTTTTCTTTGGCTCAGGATTCCAAATGCAGGGGGGGGTAAAAAAAAAAACCCGCAGAGAACCATGTCAGAAAAAAAATTTACAGGCTCATTTTATATATATAAAAAAAAAAGAAAAAAAAAGAAAAAGAACTTGTTCATTTTAAATGCAAATAACTAAAAGAGTTCTAAAAAAAATGTTGTGCTTAAAGGGCAGCAGAGTTCATACCTAGGGAGGTCACCATATTTTGTTTTGTTTTGTTTTTTACATTCACTAAAGTCCAGCACTGCTACTGGAAAGGCTGGTAAATTGTACAATTCAGGAATACTTTCCTATTTGTTCATTCTTGTAACACCCCAAAATCCCAGGATGACATCAAACTCCATTGCAGAATGGCATCAAGAGTGCAGGAATGATATGGTCTCCACCTTCCTCCGTGTGGTAAACGCTAAAAGTTTCAACTCATGCCAAGCTCAGGCTTCACCTCAAGGGGCCGACCAAGATACATTCTCCTATAAAAGTTAAAGTCCAGCCGTATAAAACACACCTGTTCTTGCTTTCTTAGTTTTTTACATAAGAAAGAAGTAGGGGGAAAAAAAACAAAAAACAGCAGCTTCTAGTTGACAGCTTCACTAAGCGTGTGCAGGCTGTGCTGCGGCCCCCACACCGTGCTGATGGGGGCCTTTACTACTTGGAGTGAACTGGCCTGCCTGGCGTTGGCGTGAACCATGCTCCAAACCTTCGGCACCATGGCTGATCCGCTGCTCCCTGAGGTATGAGGAGCGAGGTGGGAGGCGAGGCTCAGGAGAGGTGGGACCGCTGGTGCTGGAGATGCGGATGAGACCGAGGCTGAAGTGGGCAGCACGGTGGGGGGGGTCACAGGGATCGAGGGGGGCTTGTGGAACGGGAGGTGCGGTAGGTCTCCTCTAGACATCAATAGAGATGCAACAGCTGCTGCTGGGGGAGAATCTGAGGTGACTGACTGGGCTGAAGGGACTTGTATGGAGACAGGTCTCGCTGCTGGATTTGACGCACTCATAGGACATGAGGCTGGAGGTGACTTTGGGTTAACGGCTAGGAGGGCAGCAGGTTTCTGTAGCTCTGGTTGCCCCAGGATGATGGCAGATACTGGCACTACAGCTGGTAGGTGTGCTGGGATGAGATGAGGTTGGTTTGGGCTGGATGCTCTGACAGTGTCTTTATCTAAGGGGCTCCACATCACTTTGTTTACTGGTAGAGGGGATAAGCTGGAGGCTGGGAGCAAAAGTGGAGCAGCAACTGTTGGAGATTTGACCGGCTCTGGAACAGACATGGCCTTCTCCATTAGACTCTGCACTGTGGAAGGATGCATGACCTGTTCTTCTGGAGGTGGGGTTGGGCCCTTTTCGTTTGCATCCACCGGTTTGGCATTTAAAGACTCAGCTGGTTTGCTTTGGCTCTCCTTGAGCAGGTCCTGCTCTGCAGCTCTCTGTAGAGCGGCATCAACCAGCAGCCTCAGGTCACTGAAGTCGTGACCCGGGTAGAGATCGGGTGGAGTCGGGGGAGGCGTGTTGAGAAGGCCACTGGACTGGCTCGCAGCTACAGTGATGCCTGTTGTTGGGCCAGCTGAGTGGGCGCCTCTTTCATCTGCTTCCCTCAACAGGCTTTGTGTGTCCAGCTTCATGAGTGCTTGCACACACCCTTCCTTTCCAGGAAAGCCCGCTCCGGTGAGGATGGCCGTCGCCGTGTTCCCCAGTAGGCTGAGGTCCAAAGCGGGCGTGGAGTGGATTACCGATGGACGCGGCAGAGGGGAGCGAGCTGAGGTGCCGATTTCGGGAGAGCCGGCTCCGCCTCCGTTTGACTGATGGGCCTCGGTTTTACCGACGATCTTACGGGAGATGGTGAACTTGGTGGGATCTTTGCCATCCTTGCGAAGCAGATCAGGCAGAAGGCGGCGGCGGGCGTTGATGAACCAGTTGCAGATCTGGGAAAACAGAAAAGATATTACTCACAAAAAAAAAAAAACAACAAAAAAAACACCACTTTCTTTTTGAAACCAATTTTTGAAAGCCATTTGAATAAGATGATATATAAACTATTTCCTCGACAACTGTACCTAAGGTTTTCAATTAACAATTGGTGCCCATCTTAGGCTGCTGTTACTAAATTACAACATAAGCATTTAACAAATGTAAATGTTCTATTCCAAGAGCAGTATTTGTGTTTCTGAGGGTTTGACACACAGTCAGATGTTCAAATAGGATTTTATGATTTAACCCAATTTGTAATTTCTCCTCAACTTTAACCCAAACTTTAATTGTAAATGTTGGAAACTCACAACAGAAAGCATTCGATTTTTTGGTTGTAATGTGAAAAAAGTGGATGAATACATTTGCAAGGCACTGTCAAAAACTAAAAAGACTTAAGAAAAAAAAAATTTTCCTTCCAAGTCTGTTGCCAAAGTCTTACATACTCCCTCTACTAGAACGGGAGGAGAAAAAAAAAAAAAAGAGAGAGAGAGCTGAGAGTGTTCAGACAGCTGGCAATAATGAAGGTCTGAGCTGAAATATGCTGAGCCACAGAGAAGGCAGCCAAACGCATTCCAGTGAACTGACTACATAACAAGGAACTGCTGCCACCTCCTGCTACTCTGTAATCTGCCTGTGTGTTGGGAAAGAAAGAGGAAATGTCTACTACTGATGCAACAAAGTGAGAAAGAGAAGGGTGGGAGAATGCTAGTAGTGACTGCAGCACCATCAGTCGTGCTCTCCGTCTGTCTTCAAGCACAGTACACGCTTACTACACAAGTAGTAAGTTTCAGATGAATGTCATCAAGAAATGCTATTTTTTTTCCCCCCCAGAGTTAGATGACATAACTCAACAAATAGCAGAAACATGAAAAATAATCCTCTGGCAGGTTCTGAAAACGTCACGCGTATACAAAAGAAATAAAAAATAAATCATCTTACCTGCAGCACAGACAGTTTAGTCTGGTTCGAAAGACTGAGCTTCTCCTGCTCCGATGGATATGCGTTGAAGCGGTGCTCGTACAGCCAGCTGCGGAGGATCTGAACAGACTCCTTGGGCAGGTTGCCGCGGCGACGGCGCTTCCCGAGGATCCCTCTCCCTGACAGGTCGAGCGGGGCGCTGTCATCGCTGTCCGACACGGCCGAAGAGTTCTCCTGCTCGGGATGGTGGTCAACCTCCAGAGCTGGGGAGAAGACAAGTCGTTTTTAACACCAATCTTTCAACAAGAACTTGGTGGGAACAAAAGTAGCCATGATTAAAGGTACACTGATGTAAACTAGACCAGTGTAGTTTCCATTTTTCAGACATAATTTGTTTCTGAATTTAAAAGACACAGTTCTGTTTTCCCCCCCAACCTTCCCTGCTGTCTTTAAGCAAAGACAAAATTAATACATTGACTTTTTAAAACATTTTAAGATGTTTACATCTGGGATTAGTATGGCTTGCCTTGCTAAAGACTACATTCACCTACATTCTCTAAAAAAGAAAAAAGAAAAAAAAAAGACCTTAATTGTGAGGTTTCCAACATGCTGCCAGTATTAGAAATCCAACATGTTCAAAGACAAAAATTGAAATATATATATATATATATAAATAACATTCGGTGCAACACTTTCCAGCCTTCTTGTTGTCTTCTTAAAGTCTTACTCCTGCATAACTTTGCAGCCCTAACAACATATGTCCCTGGTTTCATTTACTTTATTTAAAAAAAAAAAAAAAAAAAAAAACACCCAACAGTCAACTTCGAGTCGCTTCTTCCACCCAAAAATGAGAGTTGAAAAGGTGATCTGGTAGCACCCACCGTTCAGAGAACCCTCCCCCCCAAACAAAAGTCAGGATGAAAAACAGGCCAGTCATCAGCACACTTCTCAGTGCACCTCTAGTTATGATTTGGATCAATTAGCAAAACATTACCTCACACACAACCTAGACTCTAGTCATGAGAGAAAAATGAAAGGAACAGAAAAAGTATTTAAACCTAATTGGTTACTACCTTACATGCAAGTTATCACAAAGTGATGTTTGCATTGAGAACCGTTTCGACCAACTGCTTTTTTTTCTCTCCAATTTAGTTATTTATTTATTTTTTCGACTGAACCCACCTCTCATTCTAACCCACAGTGGGTCAGAGGAGGAAAACTCCCCACAAAATGGAGCATGCCCGATCCCAAAGGGGTGGGCCACAGAATGCAGTAAATGTCTTTCTCTGGGAGCTGGGTTGAAACCTGACCCCCGGGGGCAGCGCCTGTCCTCACAAAGGAGATTGTGTGCATATCAACATCACAGCAGCCAAGTGGGCCCAGGAACCTATTGACCATGCACAAACGGAAGTGCCGTTTTGCTCCGCACACATGTGCAAAATTCTCCACAGAGAAAAACAGCACACGTGTTAGAAGAAGTAGAAAAATAAATACATGCTGAAAAATGCTACTTTTGTATCACGGATATAATCGCAGACCACAGAGCTCTTTTCATGTGGCCAGGACAGTCCCCTGAAGAAACGTGCTGTACGTGATACTACAACTCTACTGCTGGCCAATCCTGACAGTAGGGCTTTATCTTAAAAACTGAAGCAGCAAATGAATGGGATTGGATCAGCTAAGAAAATACATCAAAGATAAAAGAAAAGGTCACACCACCAGCAGCAGCTGTGTAGTAAATCACTGCGGCTGCAAACAAACCCACTTCTTGTTTTTACAAACACACACACACACACACACACACACACACACACACACATAGGTAGCAGGAAAATCGTTCAAAAATAAAGTTTAAGATAAGGAAGTAATTTAAACTTTTCTGTTAATGAAACAATATGCAACAAATTAGTTTGAGAAATATATATGCATGTCTGAAGCTGCTGTGATAAAGCAGTCTATCAAAAAAAAAATGGTAACCGAGCCATCTGGAGCGCACAAAGGAGGCAGGGAGAAACGCACAGCCTCCCGCACGCCTCTCCGCCAGATGGACAGCACGCCTGCCTCAGGAGAGAGAGAGAGGGGGAGAGAAAGAGAGAGCGACAGACAGACACACAACTAGCTGGCTAGCTGTCCCTCCAAATTCAAACACAAACACACGCTGCATTTGCTCGCAACAAAAAAAACCTCTGCATACCAGGCAAGAGTCCACGGCAAAAGCCAGACAGAGCCAGCAGACGCACAATTCTGGGAAGGATTTTTTTTTTTAAGTGAATGGGATAGATTAGAAAACACGGTCAGGTTGGCGCTCACCTCGTTTCAACGCTTTCATTCTTTGTTGATGGCTCCGCTTGAAAACACGCAGCTGTCCAAGTTGCTTCCACTCACAAAGCGACACTTTCCGCTAAGGCTACCAAGAGGTGTTGCAGTTTTATATGCGAATTTAAAACCTCTTCTCCTCACACTATTTCGCATAAAAGGGCTCCCACGTTTCCATTGCACTCCTCGCTTTCTGCCAGGATGAATGTTTTTCAGGTCTTGTGTTTTTTCTCTTGTCGCTTGCTCCTTTTACCTGCATACAGCAGCAGCAGCCACCGCTTTGCCAATCTTGACAGTCGCAGCTGAAGTGGGCCCGCCTCCACTGACGGCTGTCAACCAATCATTTTCTTGGATCACTGCTCCTGGAGAGTGGTCAGCCAATCGCAGTTCTTCTTCGGACAGCGGTCTGGTTTCGTGTTGTTGTGATGGACGGGAGAACCTTTTCATTCAAAATATAACGTTTGTGGGTCAAAGAAAGAATGTTACGTTTTTTTTCCTGGATGTTTACAGTTCTTATAGGCTGTAAGCTTAAAAAATAAATAAATCTGGAAACAAATTAATAATTATCCCTGCATGTCGAAAACGGTTCCTGTTTTTTACGTAACAATGTGTATGCTCACGTTACATTAATCACAAAAATGTGTGGAACAAACTGTCGTTTCTAGAATAAAGTGATGTCAATCAAAACAAATGTTAGAAAAGTAGCAGCAAAATGAAAAATTATTATTTGAACTCTTCGGAATAGTACCTTTCTATCGGTTACTGGTTCAACTCTTGTAAGTCTGCTTCAATATGGCCAAGAGCTCAAATTTACCAAACGTACAATGAGTAAAATAACAAATACCTTGTGAATAACTGCCCTTGGTCGTAATATGACGATCTAGCATTTCATAGGTCCTTGTATCTCTTAAACTTTTCCACACAGATTACAGAGTGAAAAAAAAGAATAATATCTGAAACGTGTGGGGTGTATATGTATTAAGCTGCAAATCTTTTTAGGTTATCACTTTACCATCTATAAACAAATGTTTTTAGACTATTCTTTACAAAAATGGCTCAAGATCAGTCAGATGGGATTGAGAGCGTTTGTTTTCAAGTCTGGCTATGGCTTCTCAATTTTGCATTTTTCTTCCAGGATTACCCAGTGTATTTACCCCAATCCATCTTTCCAGCTTGCCCATCCATACCGCAGAAAAGTATCTGCAAAGTAAAATTTTGATATCATCTGACTAAAGCCTCTTACTTCCAAGCCAGCAGCTTGGAAGTAAGTGTATCATTTATATGCTTTGTAACTAAATATATATGAATATTACATAATTACATGTTTCCTGTCATCTCCCATCAAGATTTTTTTTCTTGCTTAGACATTTAAACCTTAGATCTGGAGCTGTGGCTCCAAAACCCATTCTAAACACCAAAACTTTCTTTTTTTCATTTTGTAACATTCATTCAGTAATGCTCCAATATTGATGCATATCTTCACACAAATTTAAGAATATCAGAGAAAGCAGAGTATGATCATAACGTAAAAACATCCCAGTAGGCTAATAGTGTGTGCAAAAAACCCCATTTTGAATCAGGGGAAAATCTGACTACTTATGCACGGCCTTGTAAGCAGAAAACAAAACAAAGTCATGATAAAGTGCTTGAGAAAGTATTTTGTGCACTTTATTGAACATTGCGCATCTGCAGCTTACATGTCAACAACCTTGAAACTGTATAAACAGGTTTACAATATTGTAAAAGATGAAATATGTATTCTGGTTTAATTCTTATGTACATACAATAACTGTAAGAAGCACAAGGGGAGAGATGCAAGACAGTGTCCTTTTAATAGCAAAGAACCCCTTTACTCTGTATTGCACACTTTATTGTAACCAGAGTATAGTGAACAGTAATAAAGGTAATACTCTCCAAATAATAGGCCCACATACTCACTCGCAGCACAATCCTTTTCATTCAGCTCCGCTGGATTACACACATCTTATATAGTACTCTAAACAGATTCTAGTCATTAAAATATGTGCTTACTTCATTAAAATATTTATTTGTCGACACGTTTTGCTACATCATATCTCTGCTGGAATGAGCATGGCCTCCGTCCCTTACTCGGCCCTCTCCCGTATTTCATGGCCAAGACGAACCAAGCAAAGACGGAAAAAGAGCTTGTTTGGTTTCAGTCTTGTTTTTGGCCAACAGACTTTCAGAGACTTCAAATCATTTTCTAGGGTTTGATGCATTTGCCTCTTGTTTGCCAGAAATTTTAAAGACAACAAAAAAAAGGTCTTAATCGATATCAAATAAATGTGAATCTGTTTTCCTGTTATTACAAACACTTTTAAAGAATGGAATTAAAAATGTAAAAATTTGTGAAAAAAAAGTAAACACCAAAAGGCTGCTTCTTATGCATATAGGCAAATACTTATAGTTGTCGATGACAGTAATCCTTCACGAACATCTTTAGGTTACAATTAAAAAAAATTAAAATAAACAACTTTAAAGCAACAACAATTTCAGTTTATGAAGAAGCTTCTGGAGATAATTCAAACCAAGGCAAAACAGAAGAAGTTTGGATGGGAAGAGAGAAAGAGAAATGATTGATATTAATTTGAAATGAGGCGATTACTCTTGGCTTATCCATATGTAATAAAGAAAAAAGAGACAGGAAAAACGTTTGTGAAATAAAATATGCGGTTGAGAAATTTGAGATGAGAAACTCAGTATAAACTAGAAATAATATTTTTTACAAGTTTCACTCCAAACTCTTGTGTGAAATCTGTTTCCTCCTCCACCCAAAAATCATAGAACAACTAACCAGTGAGTAGACTTGGTGTGAGGGAACAACTATGAGAGTTACTAAGGAGAAGAAAAAAAAGGGGAAAAGAAATGAATGGTAGAAAGCATCAACCTTATATGCATGAGGATCAGTATCACCCCCAAATCACTTGCTTTACAGCAACATCCCTGCCCCCGCACAGTGAAACTATGCTGTCAATGGATAACTTTACCCAGGAAATAGGCCTAGCTCTGTCTGTCTGTCTGTACCAGGTTTATGTTTATTGGAGAAAAGCACTGTTTATGTGCTCGGGATAAGTTTTAGCTTTGTTTCGGCAAGTATGTCTGTATGTGTTGTTGCATTTCACACGTATCCAAATGACAGAAAAACAGATGTATTGGCTTGCGCTGCTTGCTGTCTGTCGCTGGGTGTATTTAAAAAGCCACAGTGTGTTTTACCAGCATTCAAGGCAGACAGTTTTGTATAAAGTTGGTGCAACAAAAAGATATGGTGGTAAAACATGATGCGCAAAAACAGAGAAGAATATGTGAGAATTAGAAAACAGAATATGGCAGCAACTGCATAAAATCTCTTGAATATAAATCAATAACTTGGTTCCCCAGATAAAACACATAGATATGCTTGCTTTGACAAAAAGAAACAAATAGGAGAAAGCATTAACTTCTACCATTTGGAAACCAGTTTCCAAAAGGTTTCCGAAACCTTTCGGAAAGTGTTTTTCTGGCAGTCCAAAATCAAATCAGGCTAACGGCAACGTTTGAGTCACACAAAAGGCTTTCAGGTGCTAACGAAAGCACCTGAAAGCTTTCCATCAGTCTATCAGTCTACCCCCATCCATTTGATTGGATGGGGGTAGACTGATACCAGTCATGGGACTAGCTATTGACACCTCTGAGTCATATTCCTTGTTGAGAGTCACCCACAGCAAGCAAACACAACAGACAAATAATGGCCGGCCATCAAGGGAAAGCTCTTACCATCAATGTGAGGAGAATGGTGATTGTTGGGCTTTTTCTAATTCAAAGCCAGAGGCTTAACTTTGGGTTATAGCTTATGGTAGAGAGGCCTTGACGACAGACAAATGAAAAGAAGAGCATTTAGCAGTGGCAGATCAAAAGTGCTTCATCAGTGACTGTATGGATAGCATAGGGTGTAAAAATCTCAAAGTGCCCACTAGGGAGTTACAGAGACAAATGGAGACGTTTTGTTTCAATTATCTTCAAGCTACAAAGTGAATTTAGACAAAATGTGAGCGTTTTTAGATGTAGTGCTTCACAAAAATATTCACGTACCAGTGACTTTTTTCCCCCCATTTTGTCAAGTTATATACAAACTGAGGTGGTTATGCAATTAGTAAATAAATCCAGGTTTGAGAGATATCTGTCTGGATGCTGAAAGCAGGCTTAGGCTATAAAACAACTAGTGAAACACTGTTGTAACTCTTTCTTTAAAAGTGAACGAGTATGGCTAAACTACAAACATTCCAAAAGATGACTGGTTAGATAAGGAGAACATTAAGCAGAAGCAGCCAAACACATTTATGGTAAATCTGGAGAAGATCAGAGAACTATAGCTCAGAGAGCATCTGTAGACAGGACAACTATTAGTCGTGCATTCCACAAATCTGGCTTTTATGGAGGAGTGGGGAGTGGAAAGCCATTGCTGTTGGAAAACCATGAGAAGTCTGTAAAGTTTGCTGAAGAAGGGGACACAGCAAACATGTGGAGGAATGGTTTTTGGTGAAAGAGACTAAAACTGAACTTTTGCCCTTCTATAACATAGGTGTGGCAGACAATTAATACATTCCCCACTGTGAAGCATGGTGGTGGTACCATTATGTTGTGGGGATGCTGGTTTGTGTTAATGGTAGCATGGCTGAAACTAAATGAATAGACGATTGGGCATGATTGGGAAGTTTGATAGCAACACATTTAAAGTTGGCAAGGACATAAGCAAGAATGGTGATTTTACAGAAAATTGATTAGAAATACTACAAACAAAACTGCATCCCACAGTTTTTCAAGATTTCTGCTTTTTCGAACACCGCGTGTCATTTTTCTTCCACTTTACAGTTCTGTTCTATTTTGTGTCGAACTACGTGCAATTCCGATAGGTTTGTGGTTATAACATGACAAGATGTAAAAAGGCTCCAACCGAATGAATACTTTTGCAAAGCACAGTGTGTCCCTTAATGCAAAACAAGAAAGGGATTAGGAGTCTTTGTTCTTTCACTGAATGTGATAACTGACTACTAGTTTAAGAGGCAAGTGCTGTTGCCCTCCTGAGGTTGGAAACAATTCTTTTCCATGAAATTAACTCTGTGTCAGATAGGGTAAGTGTTGGGTTGTGGTTCTCATTGTTGGGTGGTTCTGTTCAAGCTTCCTGCCTTGTGGATATCCAAATGTTAAATCTGCAGTACATGTGTTGCTGTGGGTAAAATCCACTCCCATCTGTTTTCACAGTCAACCATCGAGTTTCCCTGCTACTCACATTTTATTACATGAGCTGAATTTCAAACAGTGTACTTATCTTTGGCTTTTGTATTCCTCAAAGACAAAAACAGCAAACAGTAATGATTAAACAGGATGTGATTAAAAAGGACAATCACTTATACATGTAATGATTTAATTAGGAAAGTTCAGATAAAAATGTAAAGTGGATAAAGTGAAGTTGGGTTGATTAGTAGATGGGAAGTGGAAAAGAAACGCCTGCTGTCAACCACCATGCTCACCCAGCTGCACAACTTCAGAGCCCCAGATTACTTTGAAATGTATGAATGTGATGCACAATTATTTTCCTTAAAGCACCTAAATGTATGTATGGTTCAGAAAATATCCTATATATTTCTGGAGTCATAGCACAGAAATGGAAAAAAGAAATGGAGGAAAAGAAAATACAAAAGAACTAAAAGGATATTAGGATTTTTGATCTAAAAATAAAAAAAAACACACATTGTGGACAGCCATTGTTACAGAACCTCCAGTCTGGCTTTGTTTAATATGTGCTTCCATAAAAAAAAAAAAAAAAACATTAACAAACTAAACACTAAAGTCTTTAACCCAAAAAAAACTCAGAAGATTTTGTTTGTTTGTAGGAACTACATAGATAATCTTTCACATCGGACTTTGTTTCATCATACCAAAAATAGTCAGAAAAGCTTGATCTAAATGGATTCTTGCCCAGCCCAAATCAATAATTAAAGAAAAAAAAAAATACAAGGAAGACATATACTGTATATATATATATATATATAGGTGGATTTGTGTGCAACTTGCATGATGGCCACAAGGAGGTGCTGTGCAAAGCTACAAGATGGCCAGTGATCTGGGAAGAGAGCAAGAGTGGGAGACAGAAGCATTGATGCTTATGTTCTGTCTGCTTTACAAATCTTATAGCCCAGATATAGGAACTTTTAAAACAGTCTTCATAATGAGCTTTTAACCTATAATTGTTATAATAATACCTTCATTAACATTTTTATGATATCAAGTAAAAGTAAGAAGAAATGATAAAGTTCATCAGCTGAGGTCTTCCCTGGCAGCCTCAGAAGAGGAATCTTCTGCTTCATAAGTTTGTAGTCTGTTGGGTCCACAAATGTTTCATCATCAGTTTCAAGCAGGACCAGCCTATGATTATGTTAAAAATATCAAAACACCCATTCATTGGCATTGCTCCTCTACACACCCTTCCTCACTCACCGTAACTCATCTGCACTCAGACAAAATCCTCCCTGTTTATTTTCCCATTTTTCTTCTCCTCCAACAAACTTATCTGTCCTCGGATCCTTGCTAGTCCTTTTCTCTCAGAGGCGAGTTTGGGCCTCGGGGACGTAAATTTCAATGCTGTCTGCGCTCTCCGTGGCAGAGTTCTGGCGAAACGAGGCAGCCTTCTTGGCAGCTAGCAGGCGCTTGCGAGCCTCTTGTCTCTGTTTTTCTGCCGAGGCGGATGAAGAGGTTGAAGAAGAGTCAGCACTCTTCTCGCGGGCAAGCGTCGGTCGCGTCTTGCTAGGCTTCTTTGATAACAGAAGGGCCTCCGTGTCCTCGTTCTGCAAGATTGAGGGTGGAGACAGCATGACAGAAGGAAAAAGTGTTAAAACTACAACATATAATAGCAGTCTGTTTCCTGTTTTTGTTCGGACGGATTTGGCAGACGTGATTCATAGAGATCATTTGCCAAAGCTGTTCTGTCGTTCCCTTGTACTGCTCGAGACAACATGTAGCGGACTAGACAATCAAACACAGAACAAGGACAGTAGAGCCAGCTGGATACAGAAGGTCAACATTGAGAAAGACACATTTTCAACCACTTAAAATGGCAACATGAATGGATGTGTACTGGGTTTATCTGAAATCATAAAAGGATGACAGGACAGCCAAGACAATTACACTGATATGCAACAAAAAGCGGACCTCGTCACTTTGCCCCCCCACCACCGTTTGTACTTTGGGATGTTTGGTCTTTTCATAAAGTACCTTTTTGATTGCAATAAAAGAACTTTGTGCTACAGAACAATTTTTTGTTTTTTAACAAAACCCAAACGTTCTAGAGCTTTTTGTAGATTTCTCATTTCAGCATTTTAACCACAAAAAATCTAGAGGCAGTAACAGTCTGTTGAACTGGCTTGATATGCTACTGAATGGAGCCCTTTTTGACTAGAATGACGATTACAAATTGATGCTAGGTGAAGTTCTACTGCTTTTACCACTGAGTATTTGGAGTTACTACAGTGAATCAATTAGCCAGAAATGCACCAAAAAAATCTAATAGGATTTAATATTGAGAGATTAGTGAGTTAACAAGAAATCAAACTCTTGTAAATTTGAAGCCCAACAGTGGTGCTAAAGTTGCACTCTGACACTACTGACTGTAGGAAAAACTGATGGGTTTTGTAATAATTTTATACTTTTGCAGACTTACTGTTGGCCTTGTGAAACAGAAACCCTCTTAGAGGAATCATCTCTGTCAAGTAAGGAGCCATGAGAAAAAGTTGCTCTGAAATTTCAGTTTAAACAATATTTAACTTACCCTGACAAGCACAAATTTCAACCTTTCACAAAAGGTTGAGCTGTTATACTTTGTAAAGCTTGCACTACTGTTTTGTCTTAATTTATTAAGTCTACTGTTTATGTTTATTAACTAAAGAGGTAAGGAACCAATTTCACATCAGATTTACTCATCAAACCTAAATGTATGTTAGGCCTAAACCAGCTGACAAATACTTATTATGGTATCAATGGGGATGAGTGAAGTGGCAAGCACCATCCTAGTTTTCTATTATCTCCACATCTACTTAAAGTTATTGTGGCGATGTTACAACAGATTCAACAAGCAGGATGTTGATTTTTTTTTAATCAGGGTCATAATTTCTTATTTTATACTCATTTAAATAGAAATTGTAATAATAAACACTGGAAGGGGTGTTGAGTAAAATCTTTGGAAAACAAAGAATTAAATTACTGTACTATTAAATTAAAACTACATACGATTTGTCATATGAAACTATTTATTTCCTTCAATTAATCCAAAACTCTTCATCTCGAAGAAAAAAACTGATTTACATTGGTTAAGAACGTAGGTCGGAAAAGATTTGTTGACAGGTGTGAAATGGATTGGGACAAAGTGTTAATGTGTGGGCATAAAAATGAGGCACTAATTATAGAAGGGGCAAATTAACCTGGAGCCACAAAAGGAACTTCACATACAGTCACATTCATAATCTTGAAGACTCACACGTCACAGACAAGACAAAAGGAAACGGCTTTACACAGAGACAAATGTAGCCAGGTTAATGAGGAAAAGCAAAAGCATTCTGTCACATTAACCAGCGCATCTTAGCCATGCTCCACTGCAACACAGACACTAACACACAGACACACACATAGATAAATGACGCATGCATGCTCAAAGCAGGGCTTTACACTTTAAAAACACAGCAGCCCCAGCCCTCTTTGAGATGGCTCTTTTCCCATGCATGCCTAGAGGGATCTCTCGGGCCCCTCTGCGTTGGACAGGGAGGCCTTGTTAAGAGTTCATCCCACGCAGGGACAGGGTTTAAAAAGAGTGGAAGAGAAATGGTGGTGGTGGTGGGAGGAGAGAGGCCGGTTTCGGCGGCTTTCCTACCCCAGCCAGGGCACTGGGCAGCATGGGTGGGAAGTACCTTCCGCTCAGGGGACGACTGGGCGGCCCCAGACGGCACAGGCTGCCAGTCATTGGACTTGAGATGGTAGAGCTCATCAAACTTGAGGCTAATGTCCTCGATAGATAGCTGCAGCAGGTCCCAGAAGCCAGCCAGGTCCTGGGCTGTTGGCCGTGGGTTGGCAGTCACATTCTGACCAGAGAAAAATAAACATGGTTGAGACGGAATGAACAATAAACATTTTTGTATTTTTGCTAGACCTATTACACTCTTAATTAATTTTATTCCTTGCTTTTCATTACCTCATGTTTTAATCTAATGTAAATCCTTTCATGTTGACTTCTCTGTGAATTAAAAGTGCCTTATAAATTAAGAATGACCAACAGAAATGTTTTATTTTAAACAGGAGTAGATACAAGGCCTGCAATAGAACTGCATCTACTGCACAAACAAATTGCTCAAGTGGACGCAGCAGTGAGTTAAAAGTTGTGTACTTTTTAAAATCTCCTGATGAACCTGATTTGACTGGAGACAGATGGGCTGTAGTTTCTTGCTTCTGAGGTGTGTAGTTCAAATTTCTTAAGATTCAATTATTGAAAGTCCCTTTCTAATAGAGAAAACAAATTTTGATATGTTAAAGTACACATTGTTGATATGTTGGTCGCAGAAAATGTGGAGTGTAGGATTTCAGTTAAGCAATCCTGATGGGGCCCTCATTAGCTTTTGGTGGAAAGAACAATGCAATGGATATAGTTATCCTTCAATAAAAGCAATGTTTTTGGTAGACTTGAAAGTTTTTCCTAATCATTTAATAATTAAAATATATAGATAAATAGCAGAACTCATTGCAGACATAGCCTCAAAGAGCAAAACAGTTGGATATTCAAATGAGTGAAATAAATCCATATGTATAATCTCATGTACTAATACTAAAATTCTAGTTTATCTATAATTTACTATCTAAAGTATTTGTCAAACCACAGTTGTTGAGAGAATGCTTTAACCCAAATGAAGTTTTAACAAAAATAGCAATAAAACTATTGTCAGTTACATTTATGTCTTAAGCATATTTACATATACTTTTATGTATATCTGAAAGTCATGCTTCTAGGTTTATCAGTTCTAAAAGAGAACTGTTTAAGTTATATAGCATTTTTTTTAAATAAACAAATAAAGAGCCACACAACCATGTATGGTATCTTGCTTATCTCCTAGTTATTTTTTGTAATGAACAAGACACTTTTCAAGCTAGAAGAATGCGATGTTGGTGCAGTTTTTATGTTCACCACTAGATGGTGGAGTGCAACAATCTCAATTCGCTGAACGTTTGTGAGAAACATTTATGCTGCTACTTTAGTTATATGGAATTACTAAACAATTTCATTGAGAACCAAGTGATTTACTATCAAATTACAAAATATAAAGCACCCATACCTTCTGTGCAAAATGATTTAACTGAAATAGTCATATTTCTAAAAAGCTTCCAGATATGAAGAGATGTGAGACAAGATACAGTGCCTTGCTAAGTACCACTTGTAACAGTTCAACCAGAAGCATTATTGTATTTTTTGTTGTATGTACAACTAACATGTAGAGACATACAGATGTGTACTGCAACTTTTCACATACTCACACACACCACCACACACACACCCACACACAACACGCACGCACACAAAAAGAAAAACTTTCTCCTTAGAATTATCCTGTTGATCTTTTACATAAAAATGTACATATGGCATAATATCTAAATATTCAAGAGGTATGAATACATTTTTAAGGCACTGGAAGTCCAAAGCTGAAATCCTGCATGCTCCCCTTCAAAGTCTGCAGTGCTTTAAACACACTGACCTCTGCCTCTGTTGGCTCCACATTGTTCACCATTCTAATGCTTCAGCCTTTCCTGCTCTCATCTCAGGGCAAATCACATTAGAGTACCGCTTATCACTCACTGTGGAACATATCATGTGCTGGTTGTTGGCTCCAATTTGTATAATGGCATTTTCACAAAAAGACGTCATCTGGGTGGAAGGGCTTATTGGTTTAATATAAGCTCCTTGTGTTTTGTGCTGCAGGGTCCTCATGATGGAGTCTGTGCATGCTTAATGTGCTGCGTATCATGGCTGCTTTCATATTAGTCAGCTTTCAAGTAGATGAAAGCTTTTTATGCATTGCAGGATAAGGAGCTCTGACAAAGTGACACCAACTGTGCATTTTGAGTTTGAGGTTGTGAGCAAAGTGTGACAATATACACACCAGGTTTTGTTCACACAGTCCCCGGAACTGCTGGAACTTCTGAGACATTAGGAGCTGAGCACTTCCCACCGCACTGCGGACTTTCCCAAGCACTATAGGGAGAAAAAAAAAAGCAGAACTGAACACAACATGGATTTAAAGCTTTTTCGAATGCATAATTAGGAATTATTAGCACCCCCACCTGGAAAATGGGTCACCAGCTGGATGGCATGAATGCGATAAAAGTGGAAATCCTCTTTTTGGACACTACTCCTTTCCAGTTGACTTGGATGCAATTGTGACTTGTTACAACATTAGTCTGTTTGCAGAGTCAAATTAGGACAAACATCTGCCTTGACAAAACTCAGAATCCTCCCTGATTGGTGGATTTTACAGATGTAGGCATGGGACTGCTGTGTGGTGAGCGAGGCCCCACTTCTGCACTGCAGATCTACATCAGATTTGATGCAAACTACTTAATCAAGTCAGGCCACATGCACACCCATTCAAAACACTGAGTTTTGAAAACGCAAACTTCCTTGCTCATGACAAGCAGGCACTTATCTGAACAAGCTCTTCGTGATAACCGCCTTGCACGGTTTGCATTTATGGTGTGCTTTGCACGTCTGCCCACTGCTGCTGTATGTCCCAGGCCGATGCTAAGGCACTAATCTAATCTGAGGGTTTAATCAGTTCCAGACTAGATTTGTGTAATTCTGGAGATTACAGGCCTGCTTGTGTGTGTTAACCCCAGGTATTACAGCATCATCCCTTCCATGCTGTGTTTGTGCAACAGATTGATTAGAGGGAGTAAGAAATGAGTTATGCACAAAAATCTAAAGTCAGTGTGTCTCATCCAAAAGACCTGGAACAGACTTTTTAAATGAGAGAGTGAAAGGTCTTCTTGAAGTCATCCAGCTGCCTTCTATCTGGGAAACAATAGCAAATCAGAGGTAGGTCTCTTAAAAAAGTCCCAGAGCAGGTCACTGGATGCTGAGGCGAATAGTTCACAGACTCTCTGAAGAACCAATAGCTACGCACCTCAAAGATTCACGTAACCTTCAATTTAGCTCAAGAACGGTGTGCAGAGAGGTCTGTGGAGTGAATATGAGCTCTTATTGATGCAAAGTCTGGGTTGACATTGTATTAAACACTTTAGATTAGGAAGAGGATGTAAAACAACCTCATACATGCGCAGGTGACAGCAGGTGAGCGATAGCTTTTGACACTGTAGCTCCGGACAGGATAAAATATGCTTCCAGCGGCTTCTCACGGCTACATACAGTCCAGTGATTACTATGCGGACCTTACCCTCGTCTGAGAGTTGGTTATCTTTGGTTTCCTGCTCCATCTGTTGGCACCAGCCTTCCATGCGTGCTGTTTCAGCCTGCAGCAACTTCAGGAACCAATGGCCGTCTCTTCTGCACAGCGTTCCGGCTCCTCCACTCTGGGAGACGCCGCCGCTGCTGCTACCGTTTCCGCTGTCCAGCCAGGGATCCGGGGGCGGCAGAGACGAGGGATCCAGCGCCGGATCCAGGCTTTCGGAGAAAGATGAGGAACTGCTCCGCGTGGTGGAGCGGTTGAGGATCTGCCTGGGAGGCGGTGGGGAGGAGGTATCGCCAGTCTGCTCTCCATTGTCTAAAGAGTCTTGCCCAGGGGGGGAGCTCATTGACTGACTGGCACTGTTGACCATGACTTTCTTCTCGAAGGTTTTGGCAATGCTGATATGAGAAATGGCTGAGATGTCCTGTGTGTCTGAGTCTGTTTCTTGTTTTGAGGCCATACTGCTGGAGCGACTGAGTCTGGAATAAAGCAAAGAGACAATGTTACAATTCAATTCAGTATAGAAATGGGCCTCTCCAACAGAACAGAGAGCAAAATATATTTTACTGTTTCTCGCCAAAGAATCTGCTTCAAAACTCATCAAATTATCACCAAAAACGTCACTGTACGTGATTAGGAGTTTATACGACAGGCCAACAAAAGAGGTCCATAACTGTCAAGGAGAAGAAAATCAATACAGTATTTTTTTAAAATACAAAAATGCACATGTACAAAGCTCTGTACTCTCACTCTGACACATAGCATGGCTGTATCATGCTGCGGGAAAAACTGGTAAAGACTGCTAAATACTTGAAGGGTTGCATTGCAGTTGAACAATAATCCTGAACTTAAAATTAACTACAATGGATTGATTCCAAATTAAAGTCCAAATTAAAGTTTGGACTTTGACTGAGTCAATTAAGAAATCTCTGGCAGAATCCCCCGACAAAAAATGGATGTCCATAAAAGATCTGTACATTTAATTGAGCTTAGGTTACTTTGAGAAAAGGAATGGTCAGAAATGGTCTCTAAAAATGCACAACTGGTAGAGATTCATATTCCAAAAGAACTGCATTGAAACACCTTTTGGTTCTGCAAAGTGTTGACTCAGAAAGATTGAGTACAAATGCACAAAATACTTTTCATATTTCTATTTGTAAATGTTTTTCATTTTCCTGCCACTTTGCAAATACACAACACTCACATAAAACGTTAACAATATACATTGAACTTTTTTGACATGACTAAATGTGGAAATTACTTTTGAGGAGCACCTTATCTTTCATAGAAAACATGGACAAAGAAACAACTAATTTAATTATTTCCCTTTCCGGAACAAATGGGACCTGTTGAGTTTAAAAGCAGAGTCAGCTCTCTTGGTCAATGCAAATACAAAAAATGTGAGAGCAAGAGTTTCTCGTCTAAACCAAGTAAATGAATAAATTGACTTCATGTGAATTCTTTCTAATTGTCTCCATTTCCTGCTACCATTCAGGAAACACATATCAGATACAGTTCAGAAAATATGCTGAAAGCACATAAGAATAAAAGAATAGCAAACAGGACATGGGTCTCAATATCAAGCAGAGACGTATTTAAAGCCTCCCTCCTGGGTAAATTTAGTCAGTCCAGTTCTTTTTAATTCAGGCACAGAGCTGGGCACAACAAGACTCATTTGAAAAGTAGCTTCTGCATATTGAGGGTTTCTTTGTGCACAGATAAAACAAAAATCATAGCATTTATTTGGAAAGCCATTCTGATTTATCTAAGTGTTAGAAGCAATTTCTAACATGACACTGAATAGAAAAAGAAGTAAGAAGAAAGACTGCAACCAAAATAATTGTTTCTAAATATATACATTTAGGAGTTTTAAAAGACTAGATTTCAAAAAAAGAATTGATGAAGTGAATAAATGTATTAAATTTAAATACTGCATAAAAATAAATAAATAAATAAATAAATGGCTTGGAGGAGATCTTTAAATAGTAAATGCTCATATGAGGAATATGCTTCAACATCACAAACACCACACGTACAAAAACACCCAGGATGATTTCACATGTACAAAGGGCCTGTGTTGGAGGGAGTAGAACAGTCAGAAGAATGTGTGAGTGGCTATAATATAAATTCCTCACGTTGTTAAAAGGACAGGAAGAGGACTTACTGCCACCCGTCCTCCACCTGTACTCCTATTGACTGAAATCTGGCCAGGGGCGGAGTCTCCTCTCTTGGAACTTCCTGAATGCAGTCAACCTAAAAAGGAAAAAGCAGAAACCCAAACCAAGAGGGAAACAATGCTGGCTTAGAACTATGGTCATGCATATTTTATATCACTGGACCTGTGGAGTCTTTAAATTTCGAGTTAATAATAATAAAAAAAAAAAAAAAAACATCTCAGAAGATACACAGACAGTAGGGAGCCCAGATATTGAATTGGGCTTCAAATCAAGTTGTTTTTAATTGATTGGTATTGAAGTGTCTGACTAAAGTCAAACCCATGATACTTGTTGTTGCCTTAATGTCTGCAATGTGAGCCGCAACATTAGTTACTCTGCAAAATGGTAGCATAGACTGTTCTTTTGTTGATATAACTAATCTGGGTTTCTCCAAATAAGCAAGAGGTGTGTTGTCATCCAATGATGCTTACTTTGAAAGACTGTAGTGGCTGTTGGAGTGCCCTGTCTCTGCCAAGTAACCTGCTGTGTGCAATGTACAGCATATACACAATTGTTTGTATTAAGAATAGCTAAATAGAGAGCGGCTGAAACACTAGTTATTAAATTTCATTATGTAAAAAGCAAAGCATCACATTTATGAAGTAAGAGACAAACATTCAGGCATGTTTTGTTTGAACACTACTAACTGGAGCATCTTGAATTTCTTATGAGATAAATTATTAACAAACCACACGACTAAATGCAGATGGATCAATTTCAATGGCCGCAAGGTGATCATGCATGGTCATGAATGTATCGACCCACTGCAGGGTCTGATCTACATTGGCCGGGTAATTAGTTTCAAGTAGTAAATGTGTTACCTTAACTAGGCCTTCTTTATACACTTAATTTTGGATAATGGACCAGATTTAAGCCAGATCTTGCACAGGCCAGCTCAGTTTGTAAGCACCACACAGACTAAATACTTTATTTACTAATACAACAACATTTGCAAGATACTGGTCCATAATTTACATTTCTTTTTAGGTCATATTTTAAAAAAGTGCCACATAGTGAGGAGTTGGAATGATGGTTGCCTTGTAATTTTTATATCAACTATAGTGAGAAGACACCAACTTGGAGCAAATGCAACTTCAGTGAGTTTGCATTTGCTCCCCGTAAACACACAAGGATTCTCTTGGGGGAACTCCCACATCCCAAGAACATGGCCGTTTGATTTATGGACATCTCTAAACTGTCTAAGAGTGTGCATGTATGGTTGTTTGCCTTGTATCTCTCTGTGTTGCCCTGGTGATTGACTGGTGACCCGTCCAGGGTGCATATAGCACGGTGCTGTATGCATCGTCCACCGTACATTAATAAATGTAGTTAATTTAATAAGGAAATTAACTACATCATGGAGCAGCATGCGAAGGCTGTCCTGCAGAAGCTCTGGATGGGACAAAATGTAAACACATACAAAGCACTAATTGTATAAGCTTTAACATGGTATCTTGTTGGGACTTGGCATCTCTTCTGGCAAAACTACAACTACAGGAAAGAACCTTTAGCTTGCAGCTCCGAAACTGACTGCGTTAATGCCCTTTAGGCCATAGTTCCACACTATATTCGATAAACTAGCATCCTTTATGTACGTTCGCAATTGTTGCTCACTTATATAAATAAACTGTAATTGCCTACCTGTATCCCAATAGAAGACAGTTTCCGCCTTGGTACTGGGGCTACAAACGGCTCCTCTGCTGCTAAATTCCCTTTACTAGATCCTGATTTCAAGAATTCATTGTGGACTGCTGAGTCACTTGTCTCTGTGGAAGCATTGGCGGTACTAGGGATGATTGGCTCCCTCGGCGTAGCAATGGGAATAGGGATGATGTGCGGAGGACGAGGAATACCACGGGCCAGGCTGTTGGCACGGGTGCTGTCAAGGCTGTCAGAGGAGTTGCTGTGAGCGTGGCTCGACTGGCTGTTGACCTCTGACCTCCTGTCCTGTTGGTCCAAGTAGTTGTCCTGCGCTGACTCAGTGCTGCTCTGCACTGTCACTGATATGTATGGCTTGGAGGTTGTGCGTGGAGGCACCGGTGGAGGAGCGGCCTTCTTACAGCTTGTTATACATGTGGAGACTGCAAACAAAAACAGCGGGATTAGGCTAAAAGGATTAGCAAGGATAAAGTTGTGAAGTAGCTACATCTAGGGCTTTTGGTCCCAAAACAAGAGTGGACACATAACTACAAATAAGCAGTTTGTGCATAAAGAGCTTGACCCACTCTTTGATAATTAGCTTCATAACAAAGTCCATTGTTTATTTTATGAAACTTTGAGCAACAGAGAGGGGACATTCCAGAAGCTTAATGTTAGTCTGCAGTATCAATACAGAAGCCACTTTTTCATATTAACAGATGAAAATGCCCAGTAACCAGAGTGCAGGTCTGCCATGAACCGTTATCAGCTGCTACAATGCTGCCTCTGTTCACAGTCAAACTGCTAACGGACACCAACCACATCCACCAGTACCACTCATTATCGTACCTTACCCATCAGCAAAAAAAAAACAAGTAGTTGGTAAAGCAGTGAACACATTTTAAAAAAAAAAATACATTCGTGGAAATAATGTTGGAGAATAAAGCAATCTGTGTGCCTGAACATATTAGTTATAATTCATCTGAGCCATGGAGCACAGATTACACTGGGAATTATGAGGGATGTCACTGGTGCTTCAACCTTTTAGCGGAACACTGTAAACCCAAACCTGTTAACTACGCATCAGCCAGTTACTGGAGTCCGGGTTGTGATGAGATGCTAGAGAAAGTTCTGGCTGTATTGAACACAAAGAAGAAAAATCATGGTCCTTTGTCATATGCTGCTGTGTATTGCCACTCAGCTGGCTGAAAGAAGGTTACTATATCTAAACCATGTTTAAAAAAAAAAAAAGAGTTGATTGGAAGTACTTTCAATCACACACTCTTTCTGTAGATACATGTGGCTCGTCTGCTAAGCAGACAACTGCAAAATGTATTAAGCTTCTAATATTAGCTTTCATGTTGTTTTAAGAGGAGAAAGGGCAAAAGGTCTAATATTCGGTGCAACAAACCATTAAAAACTATAGCTAAATTTAGCAGGTGCTTATTCTATCATTATTTCCATAAGTCTTATGGTATAAGTAATATGGTATTCAATGTTATTTTTAACAGGAGTTTTTGTTATTTTTAGTCACACAGTCGTGCAGTTATACACTAAAGTATATAAAAAAAAACATAACCTTTGTATTTTTTTTTCTCTAAAGCATTGATTGCTTCTAACAGGCTCTAATAAATGTTGCGATCAAAAATCTCAACATGTCAAAGATTATGAAAAAGTCTTGAGGTGAACATGTGAGCTCCACTGAAACCACTTGGACAAAAGCTGTTCAACATAATTCTTTGTTCAGCTTTATCAATTCAGAGTATGCAACTGTACTCATATGATCTCAAGCATGTCTGAAAGTTTTCATTAACCGTGAATATTTTGGGACGTTTTCTTTCTTCCCTCTCAGCTTAATAGGCACTGACAGCCAAAAGTTCATATTAAAAATGACATGCTTCTTTGTGTTGGGAGATTTCTCACTCGTGCTGTGTTGCGTTCCATCGTCACCCTTCCTCACTGAGATTTATTCCTCTGAGAAAACTGCCTCTGCTCCAGCAAATGATCCTGATTTAGCTTGTAGGCTTATAGTGGTTGGAGACACCATAAGCATGTCTTTTCCCGTCAAAAACAGTAAAAAAAGGTCCGGGAATCCAAAACAAAACTTTTCATGTCAGAGCGCAAGATAATTTGCAAGGGCAAACACTAAGCAGTTTCCAGCATACTCTACGTCACATTCCAGCAAAGCAAAACCATTGACATCATTCCTCGAGACCCAAGACGACACCCAAACCACACCCGAGTTGGCCCATCTCCAGACTGCAGGACTGTCTTCATTCCAAAACCCAAACGAATTGAAGACGCTGAGCTGACAAGACAAACAAGGCTTTATGAACATGCAGCACCTTGCAACTGACTTTCCAAAGGAAATTCTGGAGAATGTCTGGTTTTCTTTTTTATATGTCTAGGATGCAGTTCCAATTTTATTCTCTGAAATGTTCACAGATTTTTATTTTATAGCAGTAATTTAAGAAAAAAAGGTGTGCACTCTTGGCCACAAATAAATTCTGTCCAGCAAATTCCTCTTTTTTAAATACCCACATTGCCATGGTCTTAAACAGACGACCAAACCCTCTTATGTCACTGATTTAAAACAATTCTGCCAACAAGAATGGGACTTCACAACAGTTCTTGCAAATATTAATCACAGTTGTTACCATCTGATGTGGTAAAACCAGATATGAAACTTTGGATCCAATTACTTTTAACACATTAATTAAAGATAAAAGCACAATTGTTTCCTCTTCAAAACCTGATAACTATTTCTACCATAGCAAAACCAGCAAGCCTACATTAGTGACTGGTTTCCATGCCAGGACTATCCATGTTTGTTGTAGGACACCTGCCCTTCGTATGTGAACAATATGGCAAACCTTGTAACTTACTGACATTAGAGATTTTATTGCAACTAGCACAAAGACTGTGCAAAGGCACTGTCCTTTTTTATTTGTTTTGTCTCTGTGAGTATAAAGGCATACAGTCATTTCTTTTAGCAAGACATCTTGTAGAGTGACAACTTCCAGCAGGTTTGTGCACACCACAAATGGATTAAAGCCACCATGAAATAACATTTCAATGATGTCCTCCTTTATCAACAATCTACAGGAGGCAAGTAAGTGGCAGAGGCTTGGTGCTCACCTGTTGTGCAGAGGAGATTCTCTGATTGACTGTAATATAATATCTCAGTCTGCCTTTGCAACCAGTTCCTTTTTTATCCACAGAAATAAGCACTGAATAACCCCTGACATAAACCCTTGAGATTAAATATTAAATGGAGAAGCAAAGCCTTATCTAAATAAATACAATATTCAAAACAATCAAAACAATAGGCACTTAGAACAATAATGGTCATTAAACATCAAAAGACTAGAACAAGTAGCATAAAAATCTTGTGTCTCAATGCACCTTTTAAAATATAAAAGGTGCATTATGGGAAACATATTATAATTAACATGGCAATTTATGAGTTCCGATTTTTACTGTATCCCTGAAAGACATTTGATTATCCAAGCACTTAATTAGATAAAAAACCTTTTATGAAAGGCTAAATAAAATGCTAATTTATAGATGTACTAAAACAGGGGTGTCAAAGTCAAATGGACGGAGGGCCAAATAAAAAATTTAGCTACAAGCCGAGGGCCGGACTGATCGAATGTTCATTGAGATTTTTTTAAATGACGCATTTGGTCTAGTGCAGCGGACCGGCCCAAGCCTTCGTAAATTTCCTGCGGACCGGGAGGCGCGCGTTGTGAGGATCGAACGGGCGGTTCTAATAATAAATCAAGATCATCCCAGGGGCCGTAGAAAATCTTCTCGCGGGCCGGATGTGGCCCGCGGGCCTTGACTCTGACATATGTGTACTAAAACCATATCAAGTGCTCAATATCAAAGAAGATGCAAATGGAGGTTAACATAAAAATGTCAGCATTTTTAATGATAACAACAACTAATATTGACCTTAGATTGTTAAGAAATGCTCTTTGCTGTTGTTTGGTGCATTGTCCTTGTGAGCTTGATGGTGTGGCAGTCCGTCTAACCAAAGACTAACAAGATCGACCACAATAGAGATCAGACCGGTTATACAGACGGTTGGAGTTTAACCACAGGCCCCCATTGTTCACGCAGAGTAACTACATGAAAGTGTCAAGAGTGTATTTAGGTTGCAGAGGAAGCAACCTAAATACATCTGATTCATGATGATTTTCTGCTAAACCCACTCAAAGACAATGCAACCACAGCAGAATCACTCCTCACACAAACAGTGTGAGTGGCATGTTTTTTCATCAGCCAGTTTCCTGTGATATATTTGCTTAGATTACAGATCCCCGCCTCTCTAGCACAGCTGTATAAGCAAAAAGCTCATCTCTGCATGAGCATCAACTACAAGCAATATGGCTCAATCTTTAGTAACACCCAGTGAGATGAACTATAAAATTGGACATTAAGCCAAGCGCTATGGAGCTTTAATTGGACATATCAATACAGAAGCTCAACAAAAACCAACTATGGTTTCTCATTAGAGGTGAATTTTAACAAGAAAAATAGCCACTTGCTTACGTGCCAAAATTGTCAGTGTGGGATCTAGAGTGGGCACTGAGAACTGCTGCTTTAGTGCCATTAGAATAGACGTCCTGTTGTCCACTGTGATTGCTGGATAACAAAAAATGCTTTCGAGCCAAGAAAACAATTTACTTCAAGATGTTCCAGAAGGTGAAAATGACTTAAAACAACTCCACTCTGTAAACCATGAAAAACACCTTCTAATGCTGTTCCATAGCTTTGTTGGAGTGTTGCAGGCTACATGCTACTATGTTATACTGCTGCTATGTAATCAGCGTTGTCAATAGTACTAGTTGACATGACAAAACCATTATAACTTTACATATACCAACACATTCCTGAATACCTTTATCCATATTTCTGGGATGTAGAGAAGAGTCTAGCTACAATTTTCTGCTCGACAATGACCAGGCGATTTAAAACGAAAAACTTGGTACTTCTATCCAATCAGTGAATGCACCATACTCGAGCTGTAACAGGTTGAAATAACAATCTTCAATGCTGAAGTTGGTACAGAGAGAAAAAAGCTAGGTATTTTCAATCAGAAGAAGCGGGTCCCTAATACAGGCTGTGTACTAAGCTAAGTAGGCAGAGAGGTGCTCTTTTCTGATTTTTATGAGCTTTCAACCTTGATTTTAAAATGCTGGTAGGTTTTAATAAATCTCAGCATGGATAAAAGGGTCTTGTTCTAAAGGGCATGCAAACAAAGACTGCTATTAACCATGGAAACTGTGGTATTACTGCTCATAACTAAAATTAGATGTTAAATATGATTGCATGGAGATGATGGCACTGTTGCCTTGCAGCAAGAGTTTGAATCCTAGCCTCATGTCTTTCTGCATGGAGTTTGCACGTTATCTCTGTGCATGCCTGGGATCACTCCAGGTACTCTGGCTTCCTCCCGCAGTCTAAAGAACGTGACTGTTAGATCAACTGGTCAACTATGTACTGCCCCATAAACATAGAAGCCTAAATAACCTATTTAGACAGTTTATCAACAAACTGATAAACTGTCTCACCTGAAAAATGATTTCCATTAGTGATGCAACACACAAACCACAATGCAGGTCAAAAGTAGGACAGGCTTGAAATAATGTGTTTGGAAATTTTCCAACCTAAAAATATCAAAAAATAAATAAACTTTGATGTTGACATTAGATTCATAATTTCACTTAATGATGGGATGGCTTAAAATATGCAGAAACCCTACCTTGCTGCGGGTCGGGTTGCTGCAAGGAGCCCTAAATATTTTTATAATAAAATCCTACATTCAAGTTTCATTGCCGATTTTGATCGGGTCTAAATCAGAAAAGTAATTTGTGACATTAAAGTCAGTGGCAACTGGCAACGAATGAAATTAGTAGAAAGCGCTAAAAACGTAAGAATAAACGAGCTACTTACCCTACCCTATGATGGAGATAAACGTCGTGTGTAATAATTAAAACAAAAAAAACCACACAAAATTAGCTGTTTGCAGCTCAACCATTGATTTAGCTTGTCATTCCAGTTAAGCAGCCGCAAGGACGGATGTTCAGCTCTTGTTTGAGGAGTTTTTTCCCAGCTCCACGGGAGGAGACTTCGTGCAATGCTTTCAGGGACGCCTCTGACATTAGAACTTCACCTCGGCGGATTCTGAGAATTTGCCACAACGTAAAACTTTCTATATATAATTCATTCAACCAAGCACTTATGTGAAGTTAGTTTTTGTTTTTCCTTTTAGAGTCATAATTCTGAGTAATATTTTGTGAACAATTCATTCGAGACTCTAACTGCACCATTTGTTACTGGTCTTGAATATGAGAATAAAGTCCAGCTGTATAGGAACAAATTCATTTTGAATCGAATTGGATTATTCCACTGCATATGAATGAATGAGACATGTATGTAAATGCCTTGTAAATGTACGTAAATAGCGTATTCACAACTGTGTTGTGTATGTTATTGCTAATTTCTTCTAATACTACTATAAGCCATTTGCTAAAGATTACTCAATAAAAATGCAACTGAAAATATGTTAAAAGAACAGCTATAATAATCCTAGAAATAACTGGAGAGTTGTCTAACTGCAACAACAAAAATAAATAAATAAACCACAAACTCTGGACTAGGATGTCCAAAGCTATGCCACATCAAAACTGAACATTTCTACACGAAACATTCCCATGAAGGCAGCATATGGCTTCCCTAGAAAATAACAGTAAAGAGCGCCACATGGTGGATGACTGGTGGTATGAAAACTTAAGTCAACGCCAAACTACTGACAATGTAATTCAGTGATTCTTGAGAAGAGGGACAAAACAGGTCCTATGGATAAAGCACAAAAATTTAAGAAAATATACACAAAATATATATATTTTTAAATATCTGACTGAACTAACCTGGGCCATGTGAGCACAACCACGTACGTTTTCCGGGTGCCTGCTGAATATTTTTTTTTTATTTTAAGCATTGTAGTAGTTGGATGAAGTCTTTAAACTCCCTTGTCCAGGAGCAGAACACAATACATTATAATAATTTAAAACGAATAAAGGAGTACTAAGATCATATATTATGACAATTAAGTATAAGTATTCGAATACATAATTATAAAAGTATCAATAAATTTAATTAAAAATCATTTTTATATATTCTCCAACTCAACTGAAATTTATCCCAAATTTTTGTCAACACGTCAGACATAAAAAGAATGTACAAAAAAAATCAGGCATTATTGGGGGGCATCAGAACATCTGAGGACCCCATGACCTCGTCCTTTCTGTTCCTTTGCGAAGAGTAGAGGCTAGGCAGCTCTGCTTAGCATGTTATTCTTTAGTTTTTTCTTCTGTTTTTTTCTTAAGTTGTTAGTCACAACCATGATGTGTCAATACCATAACTGACAAGATTTTGTGAAATAAATGCTTACCTTTTGTATACTGTAAAAATTTAATGGACCCGATGAGCTACAATAGCCTATGGCCTCCTTCAGATTAACATAATATAAATTGAGGTAGTTGGCATTTCGTCAAATCCGTCAGAGTTTTTAACTGACAGTCTGACTCTTTCAGTGATAGTGTTGACAAATCTCACTTAAATGTGCAGTTAATTCATTTTTATGTATTTTATATAGATGGCTTTACTTCTCATATATCAAGTATTTTTTTTACTCACTAGTTTGTCACCACCTTCAGTTCTGTGTCAACTCCGTCATGCACTTCAGCTCCGTCAGGTGGACTTTATATTGTTTTATAATAATATTTAATAATATTTATTTTGTTTCTTGAGAAGCATTGCATTTGTCTGTAAAACTGAGTAAAAATATCACTAGTAGGGTGATTAAAAAATAAGTTTATATTTATTTTTGTCAGATGGTGATGACAAAATTAGGTCAGGTCCATTAAAAATTAAATTTTCATTAAAAATGTTGCAACTGGGAGCCTGCACCTTGGCATCTTTACCTTTCCAAAACATTATTTGTCATATTTAAATACATAAGCTTGAGGAATAAGTAAAAATTTCCTGGGGGGAAAATTTAAACCCATTTTGTCCCACTTCTCAAAAATCATTGAGTTATGTATCGAGGGAACAGTCTAGAAACAGGAAAAGCCTCTTTAATAATATGTCATGTCTTGGGGCGTGCTCTGGTAGTAGAGGTTAGCGCGCCCCACGTTTGGAGGCCTTCAGTCCTCGACACGGCTGTCGTAGGTTCGATTCCCAGATCCAACGACATTTGCCGCATGTCTTTCCCCCTCTCCTTCCCCCTTTCCTGTCAGCCTACCATGATAAAAGGGACAATAGAGCCCACAAAAAGTACCCCCTGGTGGGAAAAAAAAAAAAATGTCATGTCTCATTCATTATCATTCTGCCTCTGTGATTTTAACATCAAAATGAAAACGTATCGGATGTTTTTTGGTTTGTTTTTGGCGTTGTCCTCAACTCAGTGAACTAAAGTCACAGACAACTAGAAATTTGATTTAATGTTTTAGACTGCTGACCAACAGTTGGGTATCACTTCCCAAACAATCTTTTAAGCCAAGGCTTCTCAAACTTTGGTACATGCATCACTGGCGTTACGTGGATTGCCTTTAATTGCACTCTTTGTGTCAGCCATCAAAAGGTAAATAAACTTACCAACAGGCAAAAAGTTGAATTGTTCAAGCTTGTGTCAATCAGGTGCTACTTAAAGTAGAAGTTAAGTTGTTTCAAGAGTTCTCACTATAAAGTTAGCAAGCAAGTCTTAGCTTTTCAAACACTAAAAGAGCATCTTTCCTAACATGTTCTGCATATGTGGAAGGTGAAATAATACAGAAACCATTAGAAATTGAAATAAGCTCTTTATTACTGTAGCCATCATTACCTTTTAAAACACTCAGCAGCCATAATAGGTTTTGATGTCATGGTTTCTGAGAAACCTGCAACTTTCCTGCTTGGAATTTCAATTTCAGGAGATTTTCTGCCTGTTTGTCCAACTAGAAACTTCTACAAACAAACCCATTAGAATGATTATTTTTTTTTAATTTCTGAAGGAAATCAAAGGCAGAATCACCAAACGTCCTTCAACGAACTACTAAAGGTCCTGTTTAACAACGTTTGTCAGCACAAGATGTATTTATCTATTCACTGAGATGAAAGCAACACTTTGACATAACATTCAAATTAATTTTATTTTTTCATAATATAAAAATTCACGAGAGTTAAACTGATTGGATCTTTTCAGGGGAAAAGGTTTTGAGTTGTTACCTGTGTGTGTGGGTAGGATGCGTGGTCTGTCTGTCCCGAAACGCTGAAGAAAAATTGCAAGTTGTTTCTCCTTTGGGGCTTTGTCCAAGCCAGTGGCTATCAGGTAAGAGGCAAACTGTTCTTTCCATGTCTTCCATTGTGTAGAAAGGTCGTCTAGTGTGGGCAAAAGAGGCTGCATTTAAGCTAAATATGCTACTTTGGGAAAAGCTGGATGATCAGGACCTTGCTAAGGACCAAGAATTAAAAGGATGCAAAGTGAAATACAAAGGACAGCAGGAACTTGGACCAAGTGATTGTTTATCACAGGAAAGAGGAGGCAAAAAAACAATGCAAGAAAAAAAAACCTGGTATTTTAAAAGATTTGATGAGATCAAGACCTTGTTTTTTGTTGTTTTGTAGTTTGTTTGTTTTCTTTACAAAATGACTTACCAGTGCTGGTGCTGTATGTGCGAACAGAGGAGTCAGTTGGAGGTGGAGAGCAGCCTGAGTCTATGGAAGCGGTGTCGTCGTCTTGGGAACAGCCAGCCTGGATAGCTCTCAGGTAGCTGTGGCTGCGGGACCGGAAGCATGTCGGCATGGGCATGTCCGGAGGCTCTGAGATGTCCAGAGAATGGGGATCTCTGAAGGCGGACTCTGAGCTTCTGTCTTCGTAATGATGACTTTTTTCCAGGTCTCGCAGCTGGACATAAACATTACAAAGGCATGGGACTATTTAACCCCACAAATATGTTTCTTTCTGATTTTGTTTCCCATCAAGAAACTCTAGATGCGATTTTTTGTTTTTTAAAAGAACATTTTAAAGTGAAATAAAGGGCTGCCTATTTTTAGTCTGCAACGTGCAACAACTGCGAACTTGTCAGTATTTGACAAGTATGGTTTGAAATTTCAGCAAGCCTGCTTTGCAGATGTCTCTTGACTGATATAAATGAGACAAAGTAATGGCATTTTAATGACTCACTGACTGTAAATGGAAGAATATGTGGAGTAAATACGAGGGAGTCGGCACCAGAGAGATGAAAACGAAGCCGAAAATGTAGCGGTTATGCCCAGCCCTATTAATGCAAACCACAAAAAAAGGTTTTCAGCAGTCATTTCTTTTATTATTGTTATGTAATCCTTGTTTAAAAAGAGTGAGTGTTAGACAACAAGACAGGAAGAGCTCGCGTTTGGCCTGCTGCTGCTTATGCGCTCTCACGAAATACGATACATCTCCTCACAGGAAACTGCTGTATTACACGCGTCTTGTAAGAATTTGGAGGCAAAAATTTGGTCATTTGAAAAAGACTCCACAGCTGATCTTCATCTCAGTGACCTTCTCATTGGCAAGCTAATGGCCCCTCTGTTAGTGGACAAATTAGGCCTCTAACTATCACCGTCACCTCATTTGTCTTTTGGGGTAATAACATTAATACAAGACAGCTGGAAATGTTCTCTAGAATCTCATTATATCAGTCATTATAATGGAAACAGTGAAAATGGAAATGAGAGTGCAGATCAAAGAAGAAATAGCACGGTTTAAGAAACACTAGTCATTCAAATGTTCATATGGAGTGGGGTTTTGTACGATAGATAAACAAACTACTGCATGATTATGAGGAGTAAAGACAAAGCACACTGATGTTTTCAAATGTTTGAAAAGAGCAGTATGCAGTTGTATCCAACCCCTTTTATTGTGACACCCCTACATAAAATCAGGTAAATAATTAGTAAACCGTATTCACCCGTGTGTTATTTAATTTTAGAATTATTAAATAACATTTAATGCCCCATTAAACAGACAAAAAGATTGTTTATTTTTTTACAAGAAAATTGCACTATAAGTATCCTTGTTTTTGTGAAAATACATAGCATGTGGTGGCTGACAATTTCCAAAAAATCTGGTATAATTTATTTATTACAAGCCTCTCAGGGAGAGCATGAGGACGATGGTATTGGAGCTGGAGAATACCCAAACATTTCAACAAAACACATTGAGGTTTGTGGTTGTCTAGTGTCAAAATGTGAAAATGTTCAATAGCTATGAGTTATTTTGCCAGAGTGACACTGTGTATAAGAGACATGACGTAATGAAGTAAAAAAAAAAAAAAAGAAGTTATTTTTGTAGCGCCAAACAATTTCTTTTTTTCATGGTTTTTGTAAATAATAAAATAAGCATTCCTAACCTGTCCTATGCCACTACGTCTGCCCAAGGTGCTGCAGGCCTGGCTGAAGCTGTCTTCATCCCACGGTGCCAAAGCTCCTGGTTCTCCAATACAGTCCAGATTATCCAGGCTGCGATTATTTGAGAGTTCTCTGAGAGATGGAAGACAGCTGGAAAAAAAAAAAAAGAGTAAAATCAGACATAAAACCCCCCCAAAAAACATAGAAGTGTAAGGAATCTGGATAAGAGGAAGTAAAAGAGACATGGACAAAAAAGCTGATGTTTTCAGATCATGACCTGAAAGGCAGCAGGGACATATTAACTAAATGATTGATCACCAAATCAGGAATTGAAAAAGAGATAAAAAGCGGAGATATATTTTACTCAAGGCACTTCTTTCATTTCCTCTTTGATTTATGTGTTCTCGCAAATCTTAAAATAGTCTCTATTTCAATTTCAATTGTCTTGAGTCACTCAGTACAT
Source organism: Gambusia affinis (assembly GCF_019740435.1). Classification (NCBI taxonomy): domain Eukaryota; kingdom Metazoa; phylum Chordata; class Actinopteri; order Cyprinodontiformes; family Poeciliidae; genus Gambusia; species Gambusia affinis. The sequence goes on along the minus strand of NC_057874.1, from coordinate 15,950,217 downwards.
AATTTGAGCATGCAGTGCAGTCAGAAAAAGAATGCACACAATGCAGCAAGATGAAAGTAATCAAAAATGTTCAATAAAGTCTATAGACTTATTTTTGTCTAAATTGAGAGAATGGAATAGCTGTGAAGCTTCATGGTAGGACGTAAGAAGACAAACGATGCTTACTGCTTTATTTTGAAACACAAATGATGCTACTTTTAATCCAAAAGCAGATGGTAGCTACAAGCTAACAATAAGCTAGCGCTTGTTTGATGCAGGAGATGACTTCAGCATTTGGAGTTTTAACTCTACAAGCTTTCCTGAGGGGGGCAGCGCAAAGTCACTGATCACAAATAATCAATTGCAAGTGTTTTGTACTGCAACCCTGAGGAATAGTTTACAGGCCTCCCACTGACCTGCTCATTGACCTGCCCAGCTGGTACAGAGAGGACACACTGTGGAGTGGAGACCACAGGGCATCCAGCTCCCCCTGCAACAATGTGAAATCCAAGGTTCTGCTGCTAGCACCAATCAGGTAGGTGCAGAATGAAAGAGAGCAGGATTGGATGATCAGAAATGGATTGTTGCATCAGGATCAGTCATTCAAGGGATGTATTTTATAAGTTTGTGATAGAGAGTGTTGTCTTTGTTGTTTTTGAAGAGCCAACACCTTAGTTTCTTCAAGTATTACAGCTTAGGTTGTATGTTATGTAAGATTTATACATTTTTACACGCTCATGGCAGTAAATCTTAAAAACAAGTTACCTTTGGATGTTAAGAGGGTGCCATATATTTACTGCTTATTAATAAAATAATCCAACACTGAAGAAATGTTCACCAATTTTCAAAATGCACTGTGTTGCCACAAGTATTTGCTCATATGGCTTGTGTGACATCCCATTCTTAAATCACAAGGTTTAACCTTTAACAGCTTAATGTCTGGGAAGGATCTCCATCTGTGTTAATAGGAATACAATAGGAATACAAATCCTCCATAAGTGTACTTGTGAGTTCAGACACTGATGTTGGACAAAAAGGCCAACATCAATGGATGACATCAAAATAATCCAGCCCACACTGCTATACTTTGAATATTTTTTTACAGTGACGTCCAATCATGGTACAACAGTGGTACAATCCTCTCCTGAAGTGTTCAAAACCCCAGAGAGCAGATTCCATGTCAATATTAATCAAAGCTGGAGTCAAATTGGAAAGGTTTGTAAAAAACAACCTTTTATTGTGTACGTTAATCCTCCACAGTACAATGACTGTATATCCATATTGGTTTTAATTCAACCAGTTTCCAGTTTTATAGTATAATAGCACCTGTCTCCCCCACACTTTACTGTATGTTCTCAGTAAAAGAGTGGGGGTAAAAAAAACGCTTAATGTTTTTCTTGCATATGACAGAAGCAGCTCCAGGCCCTCTTTTCAGCAAGGAACTGTCCAGAAACAAACATCTGTAACAAATCACAGTCATGTGTGTATGTCTGTCCATAATACAAACAGCCCACCACAGGCTAGCAGTCAACAAAGATAATCAAGCAGAAAATAATTTTTCAACGAGACTTTAAGAAAGTAATACCAGTTTCAAAATTGAAAGTGCTAACACACTTGTAGTTTCTCATTGTTGTGGCATGTGTCTTAGCATCAAGATCCAAACTATTAGTTCATGTTTCATGGATCTTCAGCCTAATTGATGTTCTAAAAGTACATTATGTAAAGAGCACTACTTTTGTTCTTAATCAAAATGAAACTAAAATTTATATATATATTTTTTTTACAATTACTGTTATACTATCTTGCATGGTTACTTTTGAATAAATAACAGCATGTCTTTCCATTATTTCTGCATAATTTTAAAAGCCAATTATTGTAAATGAGAAAATCATAAAGTAGAACTCAACCTTCCATAAATTTTCCATATTTGTCAAAGCCGAGAACAAATAAGGTGAATTCCAAGTCAAAGAGATTGATGTGGCTGACTGACTACTAGATGATAATTGTAAGGCTGCTGGTTTGTGTCGTTTATGAAGAAGCAGAGTTGTGGTACTAATTAGCATCTGAACAGGAGGCTACCTAAGCATGTCATGTCATGTTAATCTCTTTTTGGACTTTGTGTACACGTATCCAAGACCAGGTAGGACATAAAGATTTTCTTTCTGTTTAAGTGAAAACTGGCTGGAATATTTATTTTACTTTAGATTCCTGAGAGGCTTCCCACTCATTTTTTAAAGTAGTGCACTTTAAGGACTCCCTCTGTGTTTTTTATTTTTTTTGAGAGCAAATACTTTCCCTGTGCTGTTGGGTCTAAACAGTCAATCATAAAATTTTAATTTAAGAAACTCTAAATAAATGTTACAACCTAGAGCAGAATAAACAAAATGATTTCCTTGTTTTATGCTATCTGATAATTAACAATGTGTTTGTTTTCTTACTTGCGTGGGGGTAGCTGGTCACTTAGAGACTGCTGGGTGGCCCTGAGGTAGCTCTGACGGCGAGCAGCACTTTTGGGCGAGGGTTTAGGGCTTCCCTCGGAGTCGTCACTGTCTTCCATATCTCCCATAGCCTTTACATAGCTACCGCTGCGCATCCGTCGACATGGAATCTCATTGAAACCTGGACTGCGACCCAATGAGCTGCTCCAATCCCCCTCCATTAAATCAAAGAGGATAAAACAAGATTGAGTTAGCTTTTAGATCTATGTTATTCACATATTCATTTTTTGAGACATAACATGTAAGTAGTAAAGCCTTAAAAAGGTGATAAATATTAGCATAACATGCATAAGTGTTTACACCCATCAAACCTTTTCACAATTTTTATTACAACAATCTTGGTGAATTTTTATGGGATTTTTTTTTGTGATAGAACAATGTTAGGTAATGCATAATTGTGCAGAGATATGGAAGGAATGCAGAGCAATTTCTTAAAAAATTCAAGGTGAAACATATGAGAGTTATGGACCATTCAGTATCCCTTAGTCTGAGGCCATATGTTTAAAGACGTTCTGTTGGAAAGTGAACTTCTGCCTTAGCTTTTCTGTTGACAAATACTTTGACTTAGACTGTGGATCTCTGCAGCTCCTACCAACTTACTGTAAACCTCTTTGGCTGCAGATCAGTGATCATTGATCTATCACACAAAATCCCAATAAAATACATGAAAATTTGTGGTTTAAACGCCACAAAATGTGAAAAAAAAAGTCAAGAGTTTAAATATCTTTATGTGAAATTGCACACTCACCCTGCGTCCAACCTGCAGATAGTTACAAGTTAACTCCTGTTGGCAGGACTTGGACTTGAGCATTGACCTGTCCAGAGTAGTAGAGCCCTTCTGGAGTACCTGTCTTGGTTGGCCCATGGTCAATGTGGACCAAGACCCTCCTTTCACATACTCGGTATCATTCATCAGCATGCCTACTGGTCCACTTATTCCACCACCTCCTATATCCCCTGGACCAGGAAGTGCTGGATACTTCATGTCATTGCTGCTTTTAGAGGAACTGATCGTGTTGTAGCCACTGTGGATGTATTTAGTCTGACCACTATGGCTTTCATGGCCACTCGGACGCCCCAGGGTCATCATGGTCATAGTATTATGGTAGCTGCTCAAATCACTACTGTCCAAATCGTCTGAGCTCCAGTAACCTGACATGTTGGATCTTGGCCGTCTCTTAGCAGTTTGCTCCGACTTTGTAATACGATCCTTACTTTTGGATCTGCGAGTATGCTTCCCTCCGTCCTCGGTGCCAGAAGAAGTGCCTCCACCACTGCCAGTAGATCTTCCGTTCACATTTCCCTTCATATTGTGGCTCTCCAGTGACTGGGACTTTGCAAACAGTTTCTGCACCGAGTGTAGCATGTAACGAATGCGGCCAGGACTGTCTGTCCTCTGCTTAGCAGCAACAGCAGCAGATGTTCGATGAAACTGCAAAGTGCTGAATCCGTCACGACCTCCTGGTAGCTGCTTCTCAAAATCCAACAGACTAGGCGGAGTCTGATTCTTAGTCATATGGTGTGATATTGTTGCAGAGCCACTTGTAATCATAGGTGTTCTTCCACTCAACCCTGACATGGCCATACCTGACGCCATGCCCATCGACAGAGATGTCCCCATGGTGCCCGTGCCTATCCCTCCAATACTGTCCCCAGGAGGAGAAAAATCGGACTGGTCATAGGAGTTGTAGTGAATACTGGGAAAAGTGCTGCTATTGGAAAGCTGATTGTTGAGGGGCAGCATGCAGTCTGTTGGAAGGGAGCCTGGATTGGCGGAAGGATAAAGGTGGTGATCCATGGTGCCATAGTGGTCCATTGTGGGGCTGAGCAGATAAGGGCTGCGTGGCAATGTGCTGGTCTTCTGATGGTAGAGTGCCTCTGGGTGATTAAGAGAGGGATCACAAGAATCAGACAGATGTCTGTTACGGTTGGTCCCCAATCCCTTCATGATGGCAAGGAGGCTCCAACCCTCTAGAAGACCTCCAAGCCAAGAGAGGAGAAGAGATGCTCAAGGTGATTCCTACAACAGACAAACAAGGAAGAAGAGTCGGTTACACATGCACAAAAAGATCCTACATGCACGTAAGATCACACACACACAACCTTCTCTACTTACCACCTAAACCAGACTATGCAACACAAACACAGGCAAATGAACAAGTTTTTACAACCTCCCACGGCAAACCCTGGCACTAATATGGTGTAAATATGTGAAAAAAACATGTGGAACAAGGACAGGCTGTAACCAATGGGTCACTGAATATATTACTGCAAAGAGAACAATTGCTGACAGACACTCCTCCGTATTTATGCAGACCGTAGCAGCAGCCAGAGAACAAATGCCTTCTTTTCTCAAGCTAATCACATTCAGAAATACAAAAAATATGAGTGGAATGCTAATTGTTTCACAATACTTCCATTCCTTCAAACATGCTAGATGACAACAGTGTCAGCTATGTGGGCTCAAATATCACACAAACATGAAATCAAATATTTTATAAAATTATTTGATAACTTAAAATTATTCCTACTCAGTTTGTGCCACGTATGTTTTCCCTGTTATTTCGTTTTCTCTACATATCTGATAGGGATCCCTGGCATAGTGACCAATCTCCTGTCATATCTTTGCATATTGAGCCAAGGATGATGAGAAGACCGAATGGTGAAACCAGCAAAGAGGATTTGACCGGTGGGTGGTAGATAGCAGGCATTGGCAGGTAAATCTCCCATACTTCCTGGTCAAGCTGTGCCAGAGTCCTGCCTGGTGTGGCAGCAAGGACAGGACTTCCTGTCATGCACCATGACACATGGTGGTCAAAGGTTATCATTTTAAAGCAGAGGGTATTGATCAACTCCATAAGCAATTAACAATATGCAATGAATAGTGAGAAGTGTAATCACTTTCAATAGTGTCTAGTTAAACTGATATTTTAAAATCAACAATCTGGGTTTTGAATATATGTGTATCTAACTGTATTACTATTTGTGAAAATACACAAGACAGACCATTTTCAATGCAACTTTGACACTGAAATTATTAATCCATGTATCAATAAGTATATATGCCAATAAATTATTGTACTTTGTAAGACAAACAAGTTCAGTGTAGGTTCAGATTAAATCCAAATCAGTCCAGTTTATTTCCCAGTACAATACAATAGTACAGTCATATGTAAATCTGATTACATGCAGTCTTATTCAGTCTTATTTATGCTGAAAATACCTAATGTTATCCAGACCAACATGTTTTATATATGTGAGATTCTGATGAGCTACAAAAGAAAAGGTTACTGTTTTTGGGAGAATGGGCTTCATCAGGGAGGTGTGAACCAAGAACCATCACTGCAAAGCATTTATCTGTATGTTGTGATTAGGAGACTTTTACTACAAACTCACAGCTTAAACTCACCACTATTTTAAAAATCTATTTTTTTTCTTTTTAGAAAATCCTTTAAATTTTTTAAAGAAAAGCTGAAAGTTAATACTCAATAGTTAATAGACAGCATAAATTCTCATTTATCTTACTGATCACTTGTGTAGCCAACTTATTTAAATCTATTGATTTCAATCTTGTTTTAGCCAATACAAACTACATCTTAGTCGTGACTGAATTTACTATAAATGTTTTCTGAAAGCACCAAATGGTCTGTAATTCAAACTGGAATTTGAGCTGTTATCATGTTCTTAATTGAAATCCATTTTAAACCATTGTGAGACTGATGCACTACTTAGGTTTTGTATTGCATGTGCAGTCAATGGAGAGTTGTACCCCTATGTATCGAGTTTGTTGCTGAAAATAGGGAGACATGGAATACATGCTTTGTTGGTGACTGCACAGCACCTTATCCCAACCCAGATTCTCAGATTCTTTTCTGTATTTTGATTGGTTGGAGGGAAGCAGAAGGAGCAAAACAAAAACAAATACAGGACATTTAAAATTACACTTATGTCACAAACCGATTTTAGGTGCCTATCATTCAGAGAAACTAATAAAACATTTTTGTGAATCGCCAGGCATGTCAAAAAAAAAGTACACTCAGCCATCTTTTACACCCTTCTTCCAAGTTTAAGTAGTGTGTTTGCAGGAATAAAATCTCCTCATGAAATTCAGTCTTTCATGTCTCCATTATTAGCATGCCTCAGGCACAGACTCATTTAGCGTCATTAACGGAGCCTTTCTGAATGCCCTCTCTGCTGATAGGGTCAAATCCTCTAAATCCTTTTACACAACATTAACTAACTGCCTCACATCCCATCATGACACGCCACTCAGCTAAGCTTGGCATGGCCTCCTTAATGTGTCAACAACCCCGACTTTAAATGACAGTGATAGCTTTGGTGAGGGGAGGCTCGTCAAAGTAGAGGAGCCGACTGCCACTTGGAAGATGTTTGTGTCTTTCTATCTTGTCTTGTTAGTGGAAGATTACATTTGAAAATAGAGAGAACAGGCTGAGATAGTTGTGTAAATGTATTGAGAGATCATTTTAACAGCATTCAATATTAAATACAAGTTATTGTGTATGCCAATTTCCTAAATATTCTCTATTTGTTAACTCAAACACCAGCATTGTAGGAAGGCAATTTTAGAGCCAATCAGGTGGGAGTGCCAATTTAAAGGTTCTTAGAGTTACATTAATTGGATTTTCTCAAGCACCAGACCGTGGTCCTAAATCCACTCATGTTTTTATATCGAACACCACCAGGGGAAAAAAGAAACTGGGAGTATATCTTCAATAAAGTAAGAACAATAATGGTAGTGTTTTCTGAAAGGACCAGTAGAAGGTACAGAGTGATTAACCAAAGCAATTAAGCACAACTTGGAAAAAAAAAACCCACACACACATAACCTGCAGTCCTTAACACAGTTTGTGATTTATCTCTGCTATGCATTCTGATAACATCTTAATCAGGGCAGCTCATATAGTGTCAAGCTTATACAGTGCCTTGCAAAAATATTCCATATCACGTCACAACCACAAACGTCTTTGTATTTTACTATAACTGATAAGAGCAACACAAAGCAGTCTAGACTTGTAGGGTAGAAGTGAAATGATAAATTTATCTTCACAAATGAAACTAAAATGTCTAACTTGCTTTTACATTCAGCCCCCTTTACTACTGATACGTCAAAGATAAGTCCAGTGCAATCCATCATGCAAAAACAGAAAATGTAGGGCACAATAAAATAAGAAAATCTTACCAAGCTCCAGCTGTCCACCTAAAGTGGCAGACACTGGTCCTTGAGGACCAGACTAGAAAACTTCAGATGAAAAAGGAAAACTAACATAACTAACCCTGAACATACAACCCCTATTATGAAACATGATGGAGGCAGTAGCTGTTCACAGAAACTCTCTGTCTAATCAGACTGAACTTCATCTATTTTGCAAAGAAGAATGATAAAAAAATAAATAAAATTAGTCTCTAAATATACAAAATAGGGTGGGAAAAAAAAAAAAAAAAAAAACTTATCAGAACTAGTTAGTGCAAAAAGAAACAAACAAAAGCACAGGAAAAGACAGCTGATCAGTTTGTCATGTTTTCTTATGTTTTACAGCCTTTCAATAAAAATAAGGGAGGAAGGTTCCTTCACTCAAACCAGGAAAATTCAAAATGCCAGGAAATAGAACTATTTCCTATTTCCAGGATATATAAAACTGTATGCACGCATGGCCCATACAATATTTCACAAATAAAACAATGTCAAAACTTTGAAATAAATCTCTTTGAGTTTGTTATATCACACTTTGTGAAGCATTTGGTGATTATAGCTCCTTACCTTGTGCACTGAGGAGCAGCCATCTGCTCCTCAGTGAGAAAAGGAGATTTTGGCACGAAGTCGGATTCATGAAGTCAGATTCATGCCCTTACAGTACCTCAATCTCTGTCAGAGATGCAAGAAGTTCTCACAAGTAACCAGAAGAGGGCGACACACTCTAGACAAGCTAAACTGTCCTTTTACTCAAATTTCTTTGATTTATTTCTGGCAATTAACTTGTCAAAGTACAAGCTCCAAAAAACATCTGTGACAAAGTGAGAGCAATGCAGATAATGAAATGTTTTGTAGGGATGCCAGAAATGTTTTTGTTGATAATTAAAAGCAAATGTTCCCTGGCCATTATATGGGTTTATATCAGAACACTACTATGTTTTATTTTCAAATTGGAGTGTCGATGAATTTCTCTTCTCATCCTTCATTCAGAAAATAGAAATCACCGGGACATTAATGTCATTAATGACATGTAAAGGTGCAAAGTTTCAAATACGTAATATTATTAACCAAAATAAAGCCTAAGAAAAGGCATATATAAAAAAAAAAAAAAAAACAAAAGATTAGTCAGCCAGCTGACAATTACAGTTGCTTATTTTTTAACATCACTATTAAAATCAGTTAAAGGCATACATTTTTTTATATTAATATATTATTATTATTATTATTATTATTATTATTATTATTATTATTATTATTATTATTATTAATTATTATTATTATATCACAGGGAGCAAAAAAAATTAATTAAATGAAGATATTATGAACCAGCGTAGAGTGAAAAAGAATTACAATGTAAAACAAAACTTTGATCTACTTATGTATACTTACAGTCAGGCAAGTATCTGCAGGTATATTAAAACATCAGGTTCAAATCCCCATTACCACTGTCCACTGTGGGTATTATGTTATTTTGTTGATGTGCTGCATTGTTTTTGACCAAAGACAGCTTATGAACAGTAACCTCTCTGCAAACTATAAATTGAGCTAAAAGGAAAATCCCCCAAACATGCACCTACACTTTATTTAAATTAATAAAAAGTAACAATAATTGTTTGCAGGTGTGAACTCCAGAAGAATGACTTTTTAAGGATGTGCACATTTATCCAATAATGGTAGCAAAGCTTTTTATGAATATATATTTTTTCTCTCTAATATGTTTTTTTTTTTTTTCCTTCAGCTCAATATGGTATAGTATGTGGAAAAGGTTTCAGTGGTTTGTGCACTTTTCACAGTCTGCTGTTGTGGAACAGCGAGATAGCACAGAGTATATTTTTTGATGTAAAAGGGTGTATTTTGAAGGGCGTATCTTTCAAAGATACACTGAAACATGTATATTTAATTTCAAAACTACTGTTACAATTGATGCCATGTCATGTCTCATCCTTTAATGAAATATGCCAGCCAGTAAGTAAATTAATTACCAAGGGAAAGAGAGAGTGGGAAGGTTAGGTGGGGGGTTAACTATAAAAAAATCAGAAGATGTCATTGTTGTCACGGAAAGCAAACACAAAACCTGATGAAAAGATAGAAAGTTTCTATAATGCTTTGGCAAACACCACATCAGAAATCTAAATATATCAGCAAATTCAAGGGTTAACTTATTCAGAAAACTACAAAGCTCCTACAACGTTGAACATTAGCACACAATTCAATTGTGTAGTTAAATGTTCAAAATCCTCAATAATAATGTTAGCATCTCACATTTATTAACTCTTCATCATTACAGGGGGTCTTCCTTGCAGTTATTTAAGAATTTCCAATCAGATATGATATAAGATATTTTGCCATGTTACATTTTTCACAGCACAGCTTAAATTGGAATTCAACTTGATTTTCTGTTCCAAGACAAAATGAGAGTCATTATTTCCAAACGGATCCATCCCGGGTATATTACAACCCATTCTTAGATTTTGTACCAGACGCTTCCATGTTGCCACTATTTAAGCGTACAGATTTTCAAACCAGCTGCCAGCTTCTATATTGGCACGCCAGTGGGTGGCCAGAATTAGATAAGATAATAAATTATATTTTATTATATAATGTGTTGCCTGTGCAAAGGACATCGTCCTCTCATCTGAGCAATGGTATACATTCAGGCAATTTGTCGGAGAGAGGCAGCACAGCTCAGCCAGTCCTGAGTCCATCTGGTCCATAGGCTTACAGCTCTGCCCTAGAAGACAGGGGGTGGCTCCGCATATGCCTGTGTGCTGTGTTGAAAGCCCGTGTGTGATGCATGGCAGATGAATCCTTGCAAACTATGGGAAAGGAGGATAGGGAAGGAAGAATCAAGAGGGAGGGGGAAAAAAAAGCTTGTAAGGTGTGGTGTTTGACAGCAGCGGAAATGAAACAGATCTGAGAGGAAAGAAGAGGTGTGAAAATGAGTAAATGTGCTGTAAACTGTTCACCGAGGTGAAGCTGGAGAAACATAATGGAGAGCAAAGACAGAAAGATGAGAAAAAGAGGAAAGCAGGGAAGAGTTAAGTTGACTGGAATTTGTTATGTTTTTTGCATATTTTTATTAACAAGGGAGGGTTAAATTAAGCTTTTATTCACTTTGGTCCTATATTTTCAACCCAGAAGTAGTTTGAGTGTCTAAATAAAGGGAGTTAGGCATCCTGAGTAGGTTTGGGTGAAATAAAACCACCCACTGAATGGCACTAAGAGCAGAGTGTCTTCAGGTGACAGTGGCATATAAGTGGAAATCTAAATGCACGAGTGCCACATCACCATACAGAACTGCATGTGTGTGTGTGCAGTTCCGTGCAGCCTAACCTTGTCCTAATTACACTCTATCTATTCCATCAGTGCCGTGCTCTGGCCTATTTTCACAGCTATAAATTTATCACTCTCCCCTCTGTTGTGATAGATGACCCACTCATTTTAGCCCATCTCTGAAGACTGTGAGCCAGATAGGAAGTCAGTGGAAGACAGTGGCACCACTTCACTGCTGATGGAACTTTCCATGTCCTCCAAACTATTCCTGGATTTCAAATCTGCACATTAAAGAAACATGGTGCGCATTCGTGACTGCTTTTATGCTCCGTTTGATGAGCAAATTCTGACTTGTGTGAAAAATAAAACAAATTAACTTTTGTTGTGTAGACGAAAGTAACAGCTGGATATTAATTAAACGATGCAGGCATTTTACAGGCAATAAAGTAACTGTTTTCCAGCTGCGGTCCTTACATTGGTTAACTTGGAAAAACTGATAAGATAGATGTAGCCTGAAATATTAAAGCTGTGGACAAAATAGGAAACAGTTTTTGAGCTACACATGGACTGTCAGTGGATAATTGTGCCTTTTTAACTGTTTCTTATACATGGATTAGTAAAAGGGGGAAGGACAAAGTATGTTGATGAAATGTCAATGGCCTGCTGCTTTAATTTAGTACAACTGTCAACAATAGTAATAGACTTTTATTCTAGGTTTTTATGGGGGGGGGGAGTTATAAAAATCCATACAGTTTATTTATGCACAAGAGTACAACTGGTCCAGCATTGTCACTATTTATTGAACAAACATGAAGTCAAAGTGAAAAGAGACCATCAAAAACTAAGTAAAACATCTTTTTAATGCTGGTTTCATTACATGAGGATTGGAGACATTTGTTTCTGAAAAGATTCCACAAAAATGGTCCAATTATAGATTGCGATCTGGACTTTGGCACTGACATTGTAATAGTTTGTGGACTAAATTCAGCTTTAATCTAATTCAGAAATTTTTACACATGCAGATCATTTTAAAGCAGGTTATACGACAGAAAGCGTAGGCTCTAAGCAATCCTGCTAACACTATAGATAGCTGGAAAGAGATATGATAGAAAAAAAAAAAGGATGTAGATTTACAAAGTGTTCATTTTTATAGGGGGATTCCCTCAGTTTGACTGATCCATTTGTTCACTTCCATATGCAGACCTATGCAAAGTATTGCAAAAATTATCTCCTGGTAAGACATTTTGTACTAAAATACCAAAGATTAATGATTAACTTCATGCCACATGGACTAAACGGTAGCTTTACGCCCAGTAACTCCGTGATATTTTATGACGATTTCACATATGGGAATAAGAAAAAGGGCGTCTCTCACTGACTGCTGTGCACAGTGAGGGGCAGGGAGGGTTGTGTGCTACAGCTGTGGCCACTGTCTGTAGTTTCCGGGCAAATCCAAATGACTAATGCAAGCAGACAGAGAGATGTACATGCCCACACTCAGGCAAAAGCCTGCTTTATGTTAATGCATGTATATTAAGATTATTTTTCCAGCACAAAGACAGCTTATGAACATTGTTCTCACAGAGATAGCTCTCCTCCACACAAATCAAGGATCCACTTCAGAGACCAAACCATCCAAGCATTATACTGCAGCCTTCACATGAAACATCTCTTTGATTTCAGTTCACTGCATCTAAGCAGAGCTGAAAGTTTATTTAGAAAATGCTGCTAATACAAGGTAAAAGGAAAGAGAAAAAAAATATCTGCATGGAAAATTTGCTTAGTGAATATTTAATGTTTTGGATGTATTTTTATTCAATAAAAATAAAGCCTAGACAAAATTATTTAATTATCTTTGTGGAAGCCTGTTCTGCCTGATAGCTGCTGCACAGCACATGTGTCAGCATAGAATTGCGGTCTTTTATGATCAACTGCTGCACAGACATAAATCCCACCAGGATGAGCTTTAAACCCTTCCAACTCAAAAACGTCCTTGGCTTGACACACAAATTGGCCACTAGCCCTCGGTCTAAGACAAGTCACTTCCTTCCTGTTGGAATGGGAAGGGTCACTAGAGGGTGAGGCATATGGAAAAAGGGTTCTCAGTTGATGCCATGTAGGTCAGAGATGCATTCATGTGTCAAAATTCTAACAGGGACATCACAGTAATACCCTAATGTCTATCTGTTAACTTAACATACATGTAGCAAAGAGATATGTATCATGTATGTATGTAGCTGCATGATTGGCTCAGGGATATCTTTACCACCAGCCATTATATTTAACATTGGTCGAGGCAAAGAACTAAGTTAATAAAGCAGGAGAAGATAATTTTCTCTAATCACATTGAAATATCTCACGATGTCAAGATAGAGAGTACATGTGAGTGTTAGCTTAGCCTAGCAGTAAACAACTCAATATGAAAACATCTTCAGGTACAAGACATGACCTTATTTTTAATGTGAAGTGTATTTTCATGTATCTTCAGGCTGGAACTCAGTACCTATTAATGTACCTGAATTATATTCCTTCCCCCAAAATCTATTCTGATTGTCTATAATTAGTTTTTTTGAAGACGGTTCTTTGTAAAGGCGAACACCTGAGAATATAAAACATTTTTTCTCCATAAATTATGTCCAAAATCAATCGTCAATCACTAATCAATGGGCATTGTGACTCACTATGAATAACATGTCCAAAGACAACTTTACACCACAGATGATATTCCTCTGTAAATGCCTACACTGAAGTGTACCTTGGCACATGTTATAAATGTGAAAGTTGAACTAGAAATGTTCTGTTCAACATAATTCAGTTTTCCATTTATTAAAGATTGTAATAAAGTTCTGAAGTTTAAAAGGTTTGTCACAAGGTAGCTCATATGATTTTACTCGAGTTGAAAACAAAAATCCACTGATAAGAAGACATTAATTTGAACAAGTTTTATCATGTAGAACTGTAACCACCAAAAATGTCACATTATCTTAACTTTTTTGAGAGTCAAAGCACATATAAAATGCCAGCACTATTAAATCTAGAGTTTTTACAAACTATTTAGAGCTAACTATACAAATAACAGAACATATTATAAAGAATTAAAGTATATTAGTCGAGCTTTAAAGCATGTTTGTCAAAATCCTGGTTTGAAAAGATATGATCAACCTTTTAGGGCATAAACAGGCATTTATTTTGAAGATCCTAATCTAGTTTGCTTGCAAGCGACAAAACAACAACAATTGGAAAGTAATGCCAAAAAGGAGAGCTGCTGCTGATGTGGAGGAGAACTTCAAAATGTCAATTTCCTCACAGTAAAAATGTCAATGTCTGCAGTTTTAGAATATATGTAGGCTAATAAGAGCCACACTGAAAGGGAAGCTGTTGTTTTGCAGATATTTTATAATGACCCAAAGTAACCTAGTGACATTTTTAGACAATGTTGTCTTTAGATAGAAACTGAAATGAGTTACCACAGCAATTGCCGTTTAACCAGAGGGGACAAAAGTCTTTCAGTCAGTTAAAAAATTGTTATAAGGTTCAGATATCACTGCGCAACTTTGGAATTGTGTGCCTCGGTGAATATGTTGAAAATGCCATTAGACCTGACATTATCACAAAGTGATACTTTGGATAAATTGTAACTTGCTTTCCGAACCATTTGTTTTCTCATTCTTTAAAATGCATACATTGATCCTTCTTCATGATGAAATAAACAGTCTGAAAGTAGAGCATCATAATAGCTGCTACTTCCTTCTGGGTAGGTGAAGAGGTTCTATTTATGTGTCAGTACCCGTGGAATTGTGGATTTGACACACTCCCCCAGGGCTTGAATGTTACTGACTCAATATACAGAAGAAAAACACAAAAATAGGCCAATTATTCTATATCTAACTTGCCATCTTTAACCTGAGTAAAGCCACATGCACGTCCAGTTTAAAGACAGCATCTCTCAATGTACATTTTGCTGTGTTTTATCTGCTTTTCAGACACAAAATCCTTTGCCTTGCAAGCAAAATAGTTGTGGAAACTGTGCAAGTTTTGCTACTGCAACTTGTTTTATTGACTGTCAAACATGTGCATAGGGCACAGAGGAGATAGATTCTGTAACAGGAGCGCAGACCTGGCTTATTTAGATTGGCAAAATCAGAAAAAAAAAAAAAAAAAAGCAGCGACATTCTGGAAAGCTAGCGTTACAGAGATTTTAACTCAGCCTGATGAACTTTCTCAGAGATTTAAATTTAATATCACCAAGGCTACATGACAAGTGCTCTATGTCCCCGTGCAGGGGAATAAAACACTCGTATCTAAAGCAGATCAAACCTTTCAGGCTCTGGCCTGGGGATCTTTTTCTTGACTCGTGTTTGACTTGTGGGACTTTTTGAAACAGTTAAATCTATTTAATATATTAAGATGACTAACCTATGTATTTAGTCTGGCGTTTCACTTTATTGTTATTGTGGTATCAGTACTTACCTTTATCTGTCGTCTTGTACTTGTCCTTATTTAACCTTTTACATAAATTTAGCTATTATGTGCATGTTATGATGCTCTTTATTTGTTGTGATCAATATCTCCTGCACAGTATTTTATAACTTTGTGCAAAGAGCTGAGTAATAAATAGAATCTATGTACCCATGCGAAGGCAACAGAAGATCTAACAGGATCTCTAACACAGCAAGCAGCTCAGGAGTAAAGCTGTGGAGAAAGTAGGTTTATGTTATGAAAAACCATGTCCAAAGGGCCAAACATCAGCACTATGCACTAAAAATGCAAAGACTCCAACCACTGATAATCTGGGCAAAGATAGAAATTTTGACAAGCACAGCCAATAAACCCAAAGTAATTCTGGAGGAGAAGCAGAAACCCACTGACAGTTCAGTAGACTCGGTATCATTGGGGGTCAAAATTTCAACATTTGTTATTTTCAGCCGGTGTGGTTTGGTTTGGTTTCACACTGCACTGTCAAACAATCCAAACTAATTGAAAAACTTGTTCACCCTGTCGCCTGTTGAGATGCTGCACCAAGAGTCTCTAAAGGAAATGACACAAAAACTTCAGAAGAGGTTCTTCGCAAAATACAAACTAAAGAAGGAATTGCATCAGATATTAGAGGTTGTAGGATTTCTCATTTGTCTTTGGCAAAAAAAAAACACAAGCAAGCCCGCTAGCGTTAGACTCACATGTTTGTTTAGGTTGTATTTATCCAGAATGCCCTGCACCATTATTCACTTCCCGCTTTTGGAGTGGCCTTTGGTCCACTTGGCATTCACATATGCATTCAAACTGCATACTCAAACTGCACTAGAGTTTACTTCAACCAAACCGAGACCTAGTTTTGTAGGTTAGCCAGAGTTTATAGGCAAACAAGTCAGAATTCAATCAAAGTGAAATAAAAAGAGCTGGTGTGAACGGACCCTTAAATGATTTATGCAGCTTAGTGATGGTTTAGGATCATGTAGCATCAAACAATAGCAAGTAAAATGGAGCTCTCATTTTAATTTTAATACACAGAATACAATGATAAACCACCATGTTCACCATGAGTAATTGTGTGGATAATGAGTGCACTCTAACACAAAGCATATTTCCAGTTTTACTTTTTACAGCTTCGCTCTTGACAGCTTTTGTAACGTAACAGGAAAAATACTTTATACCACAGAAGTTGCTTTCCACTGTGATTCAGGGGAATTGCCCAGGTCTCATTCTCTTAGTGTGAAGAAAGCAAGAAAAGAATAATCAATCACAGCCATCCAGCTTTGCCCAACTCTCTTTTCAGCACTCGGATTCACAAAGGCCTGAGCTTTGATTGTAATATTGCATCATTTTTGAGGGAGCTTCCTTTCCGCCTGTGCTTTCATTGATCCAATCAACCCTGGGCAAATGCTACTTGCCTCTCTTTGACCTGAAAAGTAAAGTATGAAATTAACCTGCAGCACAGGATATTGTATGATTAATGCGTTATCAAGCTGCCTTTGTGCAGAGCCACTGTACAAAAACAAGCATCAAATGAAACCTCCAGATCCAATTCTAACACCTCTAGCATGTCTTATTGTGAGCGTGACGGCTGCTCTCATCTTCCACCCGGGGGAAAGAACTGGAGACCAGTTACTGGAGCTTCCTGTTATCTCCAAACTGCAGCATCACATATGGTAGTGTCCCTGATTGTCGAGAAAAACAGGGAACATGAGCTCACATGAGTGGGCAGTGGTTTCTGCTCAAACCGAAGAGTGTACGAATGTCAGCTTCATTTGTATACTAATGCCTCCATTTGTATATGTGATAAAGGAGGAGTAAGTGCACAGTAAATATAAGTGTACACAACCCAATAAAAATGAATGCTTTTCATGCAAAAAGGAGTTGAAAAGTTGGAACAAGCCAGAGGAATGCGTCACGAGAAAATTAAGAGCAAGGCACATAAGCAAAAATGGAGAAAAAAGATAAAAAAAGCATAAGTTGCTGAGAAAATACTAATTTGCTTTTTTTTTTTTTTTTCAAAACATATAAGAAATCATAAATAAATCAGCACATGCTTTCAATAGTTTCTGAGGTTTTAAAAAGGCAAACTATGTTTAAATTCAGGTTATTTACAGAGAAAATCGGAGATCTTTCAAGGGATGGAGTAAACGCACAGCTAATTAAAATGCCAGGCTTCGTTGGGCATAAACACACGTTTCTTATTGATTTCAGCTAATAAGATGAAAGTTTGAAAGAAACATATTGCTATTTATCTCCACCACATCAACCTAACCCACACTGGTAACTTGGGGAATTGGAAGAAAAAAGACTCAGGCCCAGGACTGCTGATGGGTCTGGGCCAAATGCTCACCGATGTTTGGCCCAGATAATTTTTGCTGTCTGGGGAAATACACGCATCAAAGAGAATTCTCCAAACTGCTGCAAAGCTGCAAACTTTCTGTAGAGTACAATATATGATTCTTTAGCATCAGAAACAGAGAAGCAGGACCTGACCATAATGGACACCTATGGGCCAAGGAGCACATATCCCTACTTTGAGGATGACAACAGAAAGTCATCATATTTGCTAAATAGATAGCATAAACTAATACTAGCTATAGTCAACATTCACACTTTGATCATATTGACAGGCAATATGTTTAAAAGTGTAATAAATAGACACACAAACGTCTTGGGTAAATAAAAATAATTTAAATCTAAATCTATCACAAGTAGGAATTATTTTGACAAAACTGTATTTATTTAAAGGAATGAGAACTATTACTGGCAATAACATTACTACAACCTCAATTCATAAAATCCAAAGTATAAATCCTATGCATTTTAGATATTAGACACTTTAAACCACCTTTTGGGTTGCAGACTTTCTCAGGATGCTTGGTCAAACCCATAATCAAACACTATGTGGGTGTATGACTCAGGACTGGGTTACCAAAAGATCTCAAAATAGGATGTTGCCTTTTTTTTAGTTCAGCAATGTTTAGAGTGCCACCCTGTAGTCCCAGCTGAAGTAGATTTGAATGAAAAGTCCTGCCTTTGCTGACAAAGCGTACCCACAGAAAACAAACACACATGTCAACACCTGGTAAAATTCCTATAACCACTTATTTTAAAGGCACTGTTTCCAATGAATGTCTCGCAGTCATAATTACCATATGACATTTCTTATACAGTTATTCAAGCAAAACCTTTGCACAGATCATGTCAGATTAAAGCATTCACTACCAAATAAAGGTCAAAAACAACATTTTTCATAACTGTATCTTTGAATAGAGAAATTAGATGTTTATTATTTATGTGCCTATTGTGTAGCATTAGGTCAGAAAGTTATTTTACAAATAGTGCTAAATTGCAAATTGTGCTAAAAAGTCTAGCTAATGTATTCCAAATAATCCATGTACAGATAAACAAATAGGATAAGTAAATAGGATTTTCTGGAGTTTCTACTACAGAAACCTCTGTCGAAAAAGTGTGAAGGGAAAACTAAATCCTCAGAAAACTTTCTAGTCGTATGGTTATCTCTGAGGATTGCATCATCTTCTCATTAGAATGAGCAGGTCTGCACCACTTTCCAGGCATTCAGGGAACTGCTCTACCCAAGCTTTTAATGGAAGCATATCAGAGTTTGGAAAAATCCAGTGAAAACTTCCACATCCTCATTCATTATTGATAACACCATAAGCCTTGGTTGCACTCGGAATGACAAACCTAAACCAGCAGTCGCAAGACGCCCGTAGAATAACGTAGAGTGGAAGACTTGTGTCTGAAATATGAATTATACGTCTTCATGATTGAGTCCTGCTCTGACAGAGCATTGGCGTTTGCCGAGAATAAAAATTAACTTCTGATGAATTGTGTCGGAGATGAATGCTGTCCCTGGTGGGTGGTGAAGTGGAGTGAAATAAAGGTTAGAGGTTCAGAATTGTGTCTCTACTGCACACGTACGCATTTGTGTACTCAATTATACCTCTTAGTCAGTTTAATTAAATTAAAAGCAACATTACCATCTAAGTCGTGAGGTCAGCCAAGGGACTTACATTGGCAGCTCATTTCTCAGAAGTCTTGACCTCAGAAGAAGACGATTCCTGGAAGAAATGCAAGGAAAACTGTGTCAGACATGTCATGCTTTATTTATTAAATTAAGGACAACCTGGGCTGTTTTAAGGTGCACACAAACACCCACACATATACTCATGTAAATTTGCAGACTCAGAGAGAGCTGACGATGAATCTGTGTAGTGCAGTGTTGAGAATCCGTTTACAATAATCAGATACTGAAAAACTGCCCGAGGGCTACTCGTATGCACGCACTGGCCCGCAAAGGAGCAAGCAGCTTCACCTTGATGTCTACTTTACTGTGCCCTACTTCCTCTCTGGTTCCTGCCTCCTGCTGCACCTCAGAGGGAAAAACAAAAGCATTAGCATGCTTTAACAAGTTTCAGTCACTGCAGTCTCTCACTCATCTGCAACTTGGTTGGACAGAAAATGTCTGCGGTGTTAGGGAAGCTAGGACAACGTTCAACTAGGGGTGCCTTTCATCTCTGCAAGCAGGTGTTCACTCACGAAGCTGAGTGATATAGCTGCATTCGTTGGATGGAACAATACTTGGACACAAGATTGAGAGTGTGCACCAAAGTGCCTTTCGACAGCTTCTCTTTATCTCCTGCTGCTGATATCAAGTGGAGGTGAGATAGAGTCTCAGCTTCTTGGCACCACTTTGGCAAGTGCCATATAAAATCTGCGAGGGAACAAATCTCTGGAGTCATGCATCAAAGTGCATCCAAGAACTCTTCTTTTGTATTATGGATTCATCTTTTCCTCATGATTCAGTAAAAGCCCTTTGTTCTCGCAACCTCACAAGTATTAATATATTCAGCATGTTGAGAGGCACAAACTTGATGCTAAAATTCATCGTTTCATCCCTTTATTCAAACTGAATTCATATGATATTTAAAACTCCTCCACAATCTCTTTAGAATTTGAAATGATGCCAAAGTTGAAGGTTTTCAAGATCTGTGTGCAACCAAAACAGACAAATTGAGTGCAGTAAAATAAAAAATCACTAACACCAAATAATTCCCATCTGTTAGAAAATAGATCAAGGTCATAGACTCTATGAGAAACTCAGCTGTCTATCATATTTAGAGCCTTAACATCTTCTCTATACAATAAAACCAAGCTGTTACAGATTTAAGTGTCTAAAAGACCACCTATTTAAAGAGTCTGAATTGACTACGTGGATGTAATCATGAATAGCCAGTATTAATGTATTTTTCCCATATTTAATGATCTACCAATCATTTGGTAATGGCAACTTAGTCCTCCCACAGTCTTAGCACCACATTCAGGAAGAGCGCAGCAGATGTCATGGTCAGACAACAAGAAAGAGGTCAGGGTGTTCCGTCAGTCTGTCAGTCCCCGAAACTACCAACAATAATAAAACTTGTAAAAATGCATATGGGATCAGTGTGACCCCACTGGGTCTGCACACTAGGGGTGTAACGATTTCTCGAATGATTCGAGTGCCTTGATTATTAAAATTCCTCAAGGAAAATGTATCTGCCTCGAAGCTTTTTATTATTTAGCGCACTGTGTTCCGGCCGGATCATTATTTGTGTTGGGCAGTCCGCTCTCTTCCCCCTATTACTTGTTCCTATGTGCTAGCAGCATAACTGCAAATTCGCCGGGTTCCTATCAGTTTTTTGCAGGACCAAGAAGCATTTTGAAAATGACTGATACAACGGTTGGAGTACGGAAAACTGCGCGGTTGTCGTTTCATGGTGAACGGTGTGAAGGCTGCTGCCGGTGTATTTATACAGGAGAGATTACAAAAGACTAAAGAATGTTCTTACCATTATTGCTGCAACATTTGAGTACCAAATTAATCATATTGCTGCTTAATTGTGGAACATAAGGTGAATCTAATTTCTGACACACATGCCATGTCTATAGAAAAAGCTTGGCTCTTCAAAATTCTTCATTTCTAGCCCTTTAACAATATAATGCTGTAGCCCTCAGTTAAGTCACATATAGAAGAAAACTCATTACAAAATGTCAAGTTTCTCAGTTACATGATTCTGAGAAGTCAAGAGACGATGTGTCTACCCTGATCGTACAACACATCTGTGAAACAATTGAAAGTAGTTGCACAATTGTTGTTACCTTTGATTTTTTTTTTTGGGGGGGGGGGACAGAATCAACAAACGCAAAACTCAAAAGCGCTGTGACCTTTTACAATAAAATGTCAAGAAAATTGCAAAAACAAGCTGCCACACATACATGCACACCCTAACAGTGTGAAATGCTGTCTGCTATTGGCGTCAAAATGTTGCTCAAAAGGGTCTGAATAATAAGAACAAAAAAATAACCCAGCGTAGACATATCAATAAAAAATGAATTTATTTGACATGGTAAAAGTAGCTGTAAAGAAAGCAGGACAGGCACTGACAAATACAATAAACCTTTATGGATAAAGGTAATCCATCATTCTCTTTTCTATGTACCAGCGAGGCATTAAGATTCCCTTCACCTACTCACAGAACAGATTCACCATTTTAAGCTCCTTCATATAGCTTAGGTGAACTTGAATAAAAGACAAATGAAAGGCACTTCAAAGAGTTTTTAGGGAATGAATTGTGAATGGGATTCATGCCAAACTACTCCTGAATGGCTTCAGTGCCTACTGCAGATTTGAGAGATTAATGTCGAACTGCACTTCACGGTGCTGGGTTTGTTGGGGTAAAGTAAAAATAAATTAGAAATGAGATTGGGAAACTGATTGAGGTATCAGGCTGGGGATCTGCTGATTGGGCTCTTTATGTAGGGAATGCATTATAGATGTCTGCTCAGAGCCTAGAGGAAATATCTCTCTCTGTTAGAATGCTGTGGACAGCATTCACTCATGCACTGCAAGTTCTGCTGAGAAATGAAAGTATTCCTGTTGCCAGATGTTGACCCACACTGTGGTTGGCTTTTGGGCCACCTTTGATTTCTGAAGATTTTTCTTCAAAGACCAAGACATTTTTGACATTTAAAAAAAAAACTTTCTCTTGAGCTATTGTTCAATGGGTTCAGGTAAAAATTTCCTTGGACATTCACTGCTGACACCTATTTTATGAATTGTTTTAAGCATGATCAATGAAAACACCTTAGGTAACTAAGCCTAACAAGTTTTTAATTGTGACTCTCTAGTCTTTACTATTTCATCCATCCATCCATCCATTTTCTGTTCACCCTTGTCCCTTAATCTGGTCGAGAGGGTTGCTGGGGTCCATCTCCACCAGGCGAGAGGGGGGGTTCACCCTGGACAGGTCGCCAGTTTGTCGCAGGGCAACACAGAGACATACAGGACACACAACCATTCACACACACACTCACACCTAGGGAGAATTTAGAGAGACCAATTAACCTGACAGTCATGTTTTTGGTCTGTGGGAGGAAGCCGGAGAACCCGGAGAGAACCCACACATGCACAGGGAGAACATGCAAACTCCATGCAGAAAGACCCCGGGCCGGGAATTGAACCCAGGACCTTCTTGCTGCAAGGCAACAGCTATTCCAACTGCTCCACTGTGCAGCACCTCTTTACTATTTTATATCTGTAAAAGAGTAAAGCACATCTGGACCCTGCAACAATACAATACAGTGTGATTTTCCTTTCATCTCTGACAATGGAAAGGTCCAAAGTTCATCTTTCAGACTGATTTTGAAATCCAATTATATGAGGAATCATCAAGCATGTAATAATTATTAAGTAGCTCAGCATGTAAATGGTCCAACGGGCTGATTAGGCATTGTAGAAGCTGTACAAGGCTGATGGGGAACAGGCTGGTGAAAAGGCCAGCAGACGTGGGAGCCCTTCAGAAATCTGTTGGGCCATTTCATGAAGACGAGCACAAGAACTTCTCCTGCTTATACAAGTTGTAGTGTTGAGGAAACAGATGGGAGGCTTTATAAGTGTGACTGAAGATGAAGTGAAGCAGTGAGGCAGCTCCTTCGGAAAAAGCCACACACTCATTTCACCCGAATCCCTGACTGCTGTAATTATGTTAGTCACTTAGGAGCAGGCAACAGACCCAGAAACTGGTTCCCATGGGGGCACTTTAACAACCTAGCCTGGGTGTGTGTGACATCAAAACATGTGGTTATGTTACCTTCATTTATTAGTTTTCATTTGAAAAGGACCCCTTTGAATCACACTGACCTTTGTATAAATAAAGTTGAGTGACAGTTTATCTTAGAGTGAGTAAAAGCAAAGAACATAATTTCCAATTGTAAATCTATTTGTTCCAGAAATAGTTAATTTATGTCTGGTAAACAAAATGTATATTAAGACTTTCATGAATATCTATTAACTAGGTTTTCCAAGAACATTACCCCTCCCATCATCATGGATCAGTCAGTTGTGGGGGTATAATAGACTTTTGCAAGTACCCAGTTTCAGCCATGTGTGTTTGGATGAATTAATAGTAAAAAAGGCTCCAGAATTTTGAGGGCAACATTCAAAAGACAAATTTAGCTGATCAGCAACACACTTTACAGTTTCTGATCTCATTTGTGAAGCCCTGTGTCAAATTCAAAATTTACTGTCCCAACCTACACTGTATTGTTTATGTTTTACAACATTTAAAACATTTTTAAACACAATTTGTGATTTGTTAATATTTTTATCAAACATTAGAAAAGTTATATTTCAGAAAACACTAAAGTCTGAGTGGTATTTGCAGCCTATACATAAAGACAAAAAAAATGATATTTCCGGCATTAGGACCTCCTTAGATGTTCTAAATGTCAGTATTAAGAGGAGAAGTTGCACCTACACTAAATTATTACAAATTCTTTAAAATTCAGCTTGTGATTTATGAAACCTTTGTTTAGGAAAACAAAACCATTGAGATTGTTAAGTTTTCTTGAAAAAAATGTAAAACATAATTTTGTCTCATTCAGATGCACCAAATAAATCAATCATTTCATAAGCTCATTGCATTGTAACACCAGTATTTGGTGTCTTTGAATGAGATCCCACTTGGTTAGCAATGAATTAAGTGGTATTTTCCTCTTTGTGTGTTGTGTCCTGGCAGAGTTAGACAAACAGTGTGGTGGGCTGAGCTGGCTTGCAGTGTTGGTGGCAGACTTACTCTACCAAAGTGGGAAAAATACAAGTTTGCTCTTGTTTCACAGCGGACTTTATTGAATTATGTGTGATTCAGAAAGCCAACTGGACAGAAAACATCTGCAGAGGTGACGCCAGACAACATGTGTAGTTTAACGGTGGGTATTATGTAAAGTTAATTTCTTTTGAGCCTTACATCATGTTATGAAACTTACTGCAAAATACTTGAAGGATTGCTTTGATTCTTTCATGCATGTTTGATGAACCCTTGAACGTCCCCTGGAAGCCATTCGGGGTGCCTAAACTCTTGCTCTCACCAAGCGCCGTCAAGAAATCCACCCATCTTCATTTGAACAGCTCACTAACCCACCCAGAGAAAACCCACGTTCTGAGAAGTGCAGTAAGAGCACATCAGAGCAAGGAAAAGATTTTCTCTTTTTATAATACATTGAATTTGTGCATACAATGTCAATTATTGCACAGCAGCAATATCCACTTGAATCTCTTAGAAGATTAGAAATCTAAAAGTGGGATGCTGAATTAATTAAACCAAAGGATGTGATACATCCCCATATCAGGAATATCCCAATAACATTGCAAAGCTCCAGTTATATTCTTATTAGACCATCAAAAATAAGATTCCAGAAAATCTTGTGAATATCATCTTTATCCCATCTTTGTGTTTTCATTAATACCCGCTCAAAACCAGCATGAGACTTTGACCAAACCAAATGTAGATCTTGTAATAGTTGTGTCCTAGTCCGGGATTCTGCATGTGTTTCAGCTTTAAGTGGCAGACGGTATAAAAGGAGACTGCTGGTCTGAATGCAGACTGACTGTGAAAGCAACATGCCAGCTCTGCAGGATCTGGCTCAAAAGGGAAATACTCTGCCTTTCAACTAACAAACACACACACACACGCACGCACATGCACACACAGTCAGGTAAATGCACAACAACATGAACCCTAAGAGATTCACCTGCACAGACCTGCACATACACACAGCACTAAAGAAGACCAGGAAGTTAAGGCAGACAACACCTGTCGCTCTGTCTGGCTATCCTTCTGCCGCTGCACAGGGGAGAAAAGTGGAAAAGAGGGAAGCTGAAGCTATTCTCTTTTTTTGAGCAACACACATATACATGCTTAGCAACATAGATGACCACCATCTTGGGCTTCATTGACAGATGGGTGAACACAGCATAGAAAGAGCGGGGGTGAGGAGCTGAAAATATAATCTTGCATGGCTGTCTTCTAATTGCCTCAGTGCAAAAGTGAGTTATTTGATAGCTGCTTAATTAACTGACTGAAGGTGTCATGAAGTCAATCCTAAAAGTAAATTTATTGCTAAGCAATGAAAGTACAGTTTTTAATACAGAGTTTATTGTCAGCTTAGATTCTAAGACTTGTATGTATTTGGTGAATGGATGTGTTTGCATCTAGTTATACAATCCTTGTTTTCTTTCGTTTTAGAAATGCTTAATGAGGGATTAGTCTGAGCTGCAGCCAGTATTTAATAAGGATATCCTCTGCTCTATTACTGGTTCACACTAGCCTACAAACAGTCTACTCCCGCTCCCTCAAACTGGCTGACTCTTCTGGCACATCAGACAGCTGGCTGTTTTTCACATATGAGGGGAATGAATGTCATCAAGCAGAACTCCTCTGCAGGGCAGGCATGCCAAAAATCTAGAGCAGGTGCATGATTTTATCGTCATAAATCCGATAGAGATCTTAATACATACAATCCAATGTCAGGAAGCAGGAAGAAAGTTCACTTGCAAAAACATTCACATTGCCTAAACCTTTACACACTTTGTTCCGTTACCAAATGTTACAAGCAAAATCAGAACATTGCATTTTGCTATAATTTCATGTGATTAGACGAGCAAGAAAAAGGCTTAGAACATTTTTCTTCAGCTAAAAATGTGAACATTGTGGAATGTATTTGGTATTCAACAATCTACGCCCGGTGTCAATACTTTGCATTACCGCCTTTTGCTGCAGATATCTAGAGTCCTTTTGGTATGTCTGTCTCAGCTTTGCTCATATCAAAACAGAAATTTCTGCTCATCCTTTGAATAATAACTCAGTCAGATACAGATGCCACAGATTCACAGTTGAAATTACATCTGGACTTTGACTGGGTCATCCTCACACGTAAATAAGATATTGCAGCCCCAGTCTTCAGTCTTTCACATGGTCTCGCCTACGATTGTCTTATCAGATCTATGACTGTTGTTCATCATTCTGCAGTATGTAAGGTTTTGCCTATAAGCAGACACATTTAAGTTTGGTCTCACCTTAGCAGAAATACTTTTTCATGCATGTATGCTCTATGTTCAAGTGTGT
Source organism: Gambusia affinis (assembly GCF_019740435.1). NCBI lineage: Eukaryota > Metazoa > Chordata > Actinopteri > Cyprinodontiformes > Poeciliidae > Gambusia > Gambusia affinis. The sequence continues at coordinate 15,923,317 of NC_057874.1, read as the reverse complement.
TATCTGAAATGTTGCAATGTGAGTCTTGGCTCCAGCCTCAAGTCATCTGCAGTATTGCCCTGTATTTAGCTCTATCCATCATCCCATCAAGTGGGATAGGCTTCCCTGTTCTTGCTGAAGTAAAGCATTCCAACAGGATAATGCTGCCAGCACCATGTTTTACTGTAAGATTGGTAAAGTGGAAGGTTAAAGTAATGTGCAGTGTTGGGTTTAGTATTGGTGTTCTTTCTGGGATATTGGGCTAAAAGAGGCTGAATATAAACACACTCCACACTTGTCAGATTTTTATTTGTAAAATAAAGAAAAAAAAAACCATTTAAACAAATCATTCCTTTTTCTATTCAATTCACAATTACTTGCAAAAATATTAAAGGGGTATGATGACATTTGCAAGGCGCTGTAAGTCAGCTAACTTAGAGCAATTATTTAAATGTACAGCATTATTTCTAAAAGCTTTCCATCTGTGTCCGAGGTAAGACTGGCCGTTAACCCCGTCTCCTCAGTTAAGACCTCAACAAGCAGAAAAATCGGCTTGTGAAAGAGTTAGGCACAGTCTAGCAATCTCAGCTTTTCTCAGTGCCTTCAGCAGCGCAGTTCCTGGTTAGACCTCCAGCCAAGCCGTGTAAAAAAAGCAAGACAAATTCATCAGCAAAGCCATTACAGGAACACCAAAGCATTCTCTTACTCAGCAAGCCTGCTCGGTATTCTCATGGATAAAGGCAATAAGCCACAGGTTTACAAGTGATCACATAAGGCCGACCACTGTGTGTGAAAGTGTGTTCTTGCTGGTAACAAGATTATTTCCCATGTCTGGATGGGGCCTCACTAAATAAATATAGCCAGAGAGAGTTGGGAGAGGTCTCAGGGAAAATAACAACGCAATATGAAACCCCGGGTTCCTCTTAATCTGGCAGGTAGCATCCATTAAACTGCAATTACTTTTATTAAGCTCTCTTTGCTGACGTTATTGCAGGGTGAAGCTCAGTAGACAATTTTAAAGCCCCGCTGGGAGACATAGATTCACATGTGTAACCGAATCGGGTGCATTCAATTATGACCCATTGAATGCCCATAGCATCACCGATGACTTGATAAATTGAATTAGCAATAATGTTGCCTGAAATATGGTTGACGATAACACCGACATCCTGTGGCAGCGATATGTAATTCAACACCTTGTTTATCAGTTTTGAAGGCCTGCCGGAGGAAAAAGGTCGACCCTCCTTCCCTCCCCGCCCCCTGCTGTATTGTTACACTTGGACATTGCGTCATGGGCTCCTTTATGAGTTACAAGCTGTTTAAGAGCAGAGAATGGGGGAGAGAGACAGGAGAGAAGGGCTAGACGACAGCACCGTAAGTGAAACAAATGACATGCTTGAAGCACCTGACCAGACAGCTCAGATTTATGGGAAACGAAAGGTGCGTCGGTGTCAGTCAGGAGTCTTTGCGCGAGAGGAGCGAATTGAATTTCCCAGAGCCAAAGAAGACAGATGCATACAGACAAAGATACTCTGCCTCCTCTGCCGTCTGACACCTCGGAGAGGTCAGTGAAAGGGCAGCGAGCACGTCACGTTTAACAGACAAACAAGGAGGGAGGAGTGGCACGTTGGAAAGTAGGACGAGAACAGAGTGGGCTACTGTAAAAACCCATGGGATATTCAAGGATAAAGAACGACCACTCAGAATGAGGGCAGAGTGCCGCGTTTACTGAGCTGGAACAATAGCCTGTTAAACCAGCGTGACAGCAAAAGGTCAGGGTGCGTGTTTATATGCTTTCATTTAAGTCTCATACAATTTTATGCTGCATAGCGGCAATAAATTCACCTGCTGTATGAAAACTGCTATTTTCATCTTTCTGTCCCCCCACAAGCAGCCTTGCATATAAAGCATTTTAAAGGATGCTGAGGCAATAGAGATGATCAAATGCCAGACATCTTCATGACATACTGGAAGCCTGATGGGTGACTCACTGACATGCAGTTAATTTAAGCTTCTGTGAGCTTGAAATCCCCAAAGACAGGATGTATCAGAGTCCTAATTATATCCTAGTTTGACCTGGAAATGAAAGCAAATAATTGTAATAAACTTTTATTTAATTCTTTTGGAAGTTCCCTCTTCTTTGCAATCCACAATCTAAAAAACAAACAAACAAAAAGCAATCTCGTAATATTTATCATGCTATTTTCAGAGATAGTGCCAAAACATAAGCAGCTTCTGCACACTTCTAGAGGTGAAGAAAGAGGGACAATTGGCCATGCAAGCTTATTTATACTGTACAGCCAAAGACTATTTTCATAAGATGCGAGCTCCACTGTTTTGTTTTTTCTTTTGACAAATCTGGACAATCTCTGAGCCATAGCGAAAGTTCCTGCTGTGGATCAGAGGTAATCTGATTTTCTGCGTACCAGTGTGCAGCCTTTCCTTCAAGAATATTTGATTTGCTCATACTGGAAAAAGAAAACATTTATTTATGTCAGTACAGGAGACTATTTTGTTAGCAGACCAATCTGCTTAATAAAACTGAATGCTAACAAAGATATGAATACAATACCATCCATCCATGCATCCATTTTCTGTTCACCCTTGTCCCTAATGGGGTCAGGAGGGTTGCTGGTGTCTATCTCCAGCTACGTTCCGGGCGAGAGGCGGGGTTCACCCTGGACAGGTGGCCAGTTTGTCGCAGGGCAACACAGAGACATACAGGACACACAACCATTCACACACACACTCACACCTAGGGAGAATTTAGAGACACCAATTAACCTGACAGTCATGTTTTTGGACTGTGGGAGGAAGCCGGAGAACCTGGAGAGAACCCACACATGCACAGGGAGAACATACAAACTACATGCAGAAAGATCCTGGGCCGGGAATCGAACCCAGGACCTTCTTGCTGCAAGGTAACAGCTCTACCAACTGCTCCACTGTGCAATACAAATAAATAAAAACAAATCTTATCTAGGGACAGATATTGCTCAATACCAATCTATTACAGAAAAAAATTGTTGAATTTACTTAAAACATTTCTTTTTTAAAACATAGACAGAAATGTACTGAATTACACATTTATGTGGTAACTTTGCACCAGTAAAGCACACGTCAATACACCATTGCTTTACAAAGACGGTCAAACATGTAGAAACAACCCAACTTTAATTTGTTCAGTCAATGCAAGTGGTAATACATTTTCTCATTTTAAGTTTTAAAAATATAAAAGATCAGTTATGTTTGTTTTTCAATGCACAGCTATGCTTTGTGTTAGCTGGTCACATAAAATATAAATAAGACGCATTAAAGTTGGTAATTTTGACTAAATGTAAAAAATAAAAAATTAAAATAAGTGGCATGAATATTATGCAAGGCACTGAAATAATATATCTTTTGATTTTCTTACTTCAGTAACTGTGCAGTGCTGAAACACTGATTAGTGATCAGTGCAGGAGCCTTCGTCCCGGATGAAAAAAAATAACTCGGGCTGCATACAAATGTACAGAAATCTCTATGGCGCTCTGATGTAACCTTTAAATTTCCTTTCAATCGATTCACTGTGCCTGTGACGTGGCTGGCATGTCATATCACACCTGGCTGTGCAGGCTCTCCCTGGTGTTGTTGGAGCCAACAGTTTGTGTGACATGCAATTTGATAATAAATACAGCCACAAAAAAAAAGATATGCTTTACGGGTTGATGTGTTTAAAATTTGTTGCCTTCCCCTGATGCACAGCTTGCTTGTGTCAGTTGTGTTTGCAGTACCCGAGATTTCATTTGAAGCTGAGGCAGCTTGTGAAGCTCAACAAGACTTTGATCTACAATTTTGCAGTGAGCAATGCAGTGAGTGACTTTGATGCCATGCTGCAGATTTGGGCTCACGAGTAGATTAATAGAAGCACCAGTAAAGCGGACATTAACACTTGGCAGGGTGGCAGTCTAAAGTTTTAAGAATTAGAGAAATGCAATTATTTGAGCAAATATTGTATTTTAGGGTTTACTGTCACATTAAAATGGGAATCAGTAGTTTTATACAAAATTAGTCTGCTGAGGTTGACTACATTTGCTGCAATACTTTCTACAAGTCGTCAAACGTCAGCTGGAGATTTCTACTTCAGAGCTGTTCGAGCTTTGATCTTTGTTCAAGACAAACAATGAAAGGGTTTTAAATTATCACAAAACTTCCATTCTAAAGCTTAAATTGTCAAAATTTAGAGGTCAAACAATGGATTTTATTTGTGAAACTTCACTGCCTTAAAAAGTATTCATGCCCCTGGACAAAATTTAGATTTAATGTGTTATATATATTTTATTGCATTTTTTATGGTTAGGAAACAGCCTCATTGGAGGACAAGCGGTTTTCTTCTATTTTTGTCACACTCTGGTTATTTAAGTACAAAATCTTAACACTGAACCTGCTCAAACAGTGGAGTCTTGTTTTCTGTTGGTCCCACAAGAGTGAAACAAATTGAGGCTAAAACTGCCTTCCGGTTTTTGATGCTGTCGTAGCACCATTTCACTTCTTTTGTAGAATGCAAACTTACTTGGATCATCTTCATTTCAAAACTATAAACTATAAAATATGGAGCGTTCATTAATTTTTTCCTTTTAGACACAATTTAAGAACCACAGGTACAGTTTAGCCTTTATTTACAGCTGCCTAAAGACTCATTAGGCCCTTTAATGATTTTTGAATGTACCTTCATTTCTCAAAATCAGAATATTAAAGGGTTAAATGTTACAACAAACTAAATGCACCAGCTAACCAAAACCAGCCAGTTTAAAAAAAAAAAAAAAAAAAAAAAAAAAAAAAAAAAAGAGAACCTTTTTGAGGCCGAAAACAGATCCAGAAGTGATTTATAATGAGGTGACGGTTTTTGATGTAAGTGAACAAAGCGCATTCAGCATGCCTGCAATCACAAGTTATATGATTAACTATCATTTGAAATCAAAGAAGGCTGGTCTCGGCAGAGATTCCTGTTGTTACCTACTCAAAAATAAAAGGGAAGACTTTGCTATTTTCAAGTGCAGCAAAAATCACAATGCAATTCATAAGATAATGAGTTAAAATGAGAAAATGTAATCACCAATTCTAGGAAACAGACTGATAAAAATTCTTTCATCCAGGATATGACAATCAGATGTCCTAAGCTGAAAGTAACTGGACTTCTTCTTTTGTTTAAAGATATTGAGCTTCTCATCCAAAAGGCCTCTTCAGTTCTGATCTAAAAACAGCTACAACAAATCCAAAGTGCAGCCTATGTTAATCCTACTTGATTAAATGTAAATGTATTGATACACATTCATTATACAACAAATTTTGTCTTTGTGAGTTACAGAAGTCAAACTGTCGTGATCCAGGGGTGTTTGAGTTTTGGGTTTTATTTGTTTTGGTGCTATAATCACAAATGAACAAATTGTTTGTGTTCCTTATCATTGCCTAATGCTGGCCTATTATGCTTTCTTGAACAGGTTAAGTCTATGGGCCATAAAAAAATGTTCATTTGATTTTTTTGCACAAACTCTTTCTCAGATAAGATTTCAAGTGGGCCAGTTTTGTCTATTTTGAGTTCCTGTCAGAATGAGCTGTTTTACAGCCTCTTGTCACTTTAAATACAAAACAGATATTTCCGTTGGCTAATACACACTTAAGCTTTGTGTCAGACTTATCATAGTTCCTGCCCTTCATGTTTTGGTAATGCTTTTCCCACAAAACGTACTTAAAATGCTGTGGTTGATGCTTGACAACAGAGGTAAACAGTGACAAAATATGTTAATGATTCTTGGTCTAAGAAGATGTAGGATCTTAAAGCTTCAGCTTGGAAAAATCGTCAAAGACTCTTGCTGCTCATCACAGGATTCTGGATGCAGATCCTGTGGTCTTAATTGTTCAGCCATGACAAAGAAAGCATGATTTACTGCTATTGATTAATGTAGAGTACCCACTGGAGAGGACAGAGATCCATCTGAATGCAGTCGTCCTCAAGTGTGTAACCTCACAGAAGAGGGAGCCGGCCTCAACCTCCGCCTTCCAGAAGCCAATTTCAGAGTCTGTAAATCAGCCGCAGAACGACAGTAAGAGATTCACTGATTATCAAATTTGTCAGAAGAAGTGTTCTGCAGCTGAGGTGAGGGATGATTTAACTGATTCAAGGAGAAAACAAGATGAGGATGATGATGTGCTGCCTTTCCCCGTGCTCTCTGACCTTGATGGCTGATTATTACACAGCTGTGCACATCTCATGTGAGTCTGGCTAATCCTGAGAATTCACAGGTGAGAGATGTGCAATTACCCTGGCTGTAAAAAAGCAATCAGCATGATAAGACTAAACACTATGAGCACTAATTTACATAATGCATACCAAATCTGCAGGGCAAAAAGTCTCCATTTTAGAACAGTTTCACTTTTAGCCTTGAAAAAAAAAAATCTGTGCAGCCAAAGGCGTCGTATCGCTATAATTATTTAAAGTTGCAGGAGCAAAATGCATTAATTTCACATGAAAATTACCACAACACAGACAGAACAAAAGCATAATGCATGTTGTAGATTTGAAGCTAGATAAATAATCTTTATCTTCTTTATCTCACCAAAATGCACAAGAAGCTTTAGAAGCAAACCTCTCTGCTGAACATGTCAGCCTCCTTTCTTACCGTCCCCACGCTTTTCATTCATCACATTAAAAATGCCAAAGTAGAGTTCAATACGTCGCCCATAACAACCCAACTCTCTCTAATGTAACCCAGAAGCAGAAGGGAAATTCCTTTGAAGAGCTGGAAATATCACCGTATTTTCACTGAGGGCTTTGGAGGCATTCAGGCATCGGTAAATCCATGAAAATAAAGCTTACTCATCTCTCACTCTGAGCTGTGCGTTTGCTGGTGTGAGATCACTCACTTCCTCAGTTTTTTTTTCTCCTGTCCTCACTAATCGCACATACTTAATTGCCACTGTGTGTCACTTTAACCTAATAAAATAGCTCCCCCTCCCCCCCTCCCCCGGCCCTCTCCATCTACTAGTTGTTCTGAAAAAAGGTCTCTGTGTCACTCTCTGCTTCCTTCAATCCTCTCCTGCTCCTCCTCCTCCCCTCCTCCCTCTTCGCTGTGTGGCAGCTGAAAGCTCTTTAAAGATGCCCAGGGGCTTAACCACTTTGACATTATTACATGAGCCTGACTCACTCAAACCAATCTCAAGCTAATTGAGAAGCTTACGTCTTTACCACAGCTGCTTTCAGAGGAAGAGGGGGAAGCTCCCAGTCCGCCGTGCTGACTGACTTTAGATTAAACGAACGTGATTTGCTTCTGCTGTATTTCTTAAATGGAAATGTACCTCACAGTACGAGTCTGAGTTTATTCTATAAAGGAGAAATGACTTTAGGGGATTCTTATATAAACCGAGAGTTGAACATTCTGTTTGAGCTCCGTGTTTTGGTTGATTTAATGAGAACTCAGATCAGCTTATAGAAAAGTGATGCTTATTAGCCAAGTAGAATTCTGCATATCCAAGTAAAAGAAAAAAAAAGAAAAAAAAAATCTGGCAGCCTGGCTTAGGTGGGGATCAAATTACACTTGAGTATTACATGTGATGCTTCACTAATTAACTTAGTTTTGCATGACAGAAACACATGGGAGATGTGGCGTGGAGTGACAGGCGTTGACAACTTGATCTACCGACTTTATTCCAACAACTTCTACATAACAAATGTACAAATTTCCTGCACACTACTGACACGTTTAAGAAGAAAAAATACTAAGCTCAAATAACTGTCAGTATTTCTAGACAGTAACAGGTCTATAAGAAGTTGAGTAGATCTTCTTGTCTCTAGTACTTAGAAGAAATTCAGAACTAGTGTACAAAAGTCAAGCATAGACTGCTATTGTAGATCACTTTAATATATATATTTTTTTTCCATTAATAGATTTAAGTCAGTCTTCGCTTAAATAGAACAGCGGCTCTGCAACGTAGGCTGGCCTAAAATTCACTTATTTATTTTTGTTTACTTTTGCTATTTCTGCAGCAACTTTGTGCCCTCAAATAAACTGCTCTGAGGATGTGAAGAATAATGGATTAGCATGGAAGGAAAAAGAGAAGAAATGGAGGAGGATAAAAATAAACCCTTAATGAAACATCAAGAAACACATTTTGTATGGCTGGGACGTCTTTCTGCATCAGCTGAGGGCAAGACTTAACCAACAAGGAGGCGTAGGTAAGCTCAGCAGCATATTTTGACATCTTATTCTCCCTTTCTATTTTTACCACAGCAGATAAAATGAGAGAAATATTCTCTGAAGCTCCTGCTCAACAAGGATGAGATGATTTTTTTTTTTTTTTTCTTTTTTTGCAGAGTTTTCAAAACCAAAGCCTGACTCATATTTCCCAGACTGCTCGGTCTCCTCGCACATTTAATATAACTGTGCGGCTGTGACACAAAATGTGATAGCACCGCTTCCTGTGCCAAGTACACAGTGTGCCTCTGCTGGGGGCAGGGAGACTGGAGATGAGGGGAACTGTCTTGTCTTGGCACCTATTGGGAAGGTCCAAAGTCAGCACTGATGTCGATCATTCAGTGAAATAGCAGCGAAAAAGGAAAAACTGTAAGCAAAGAGATCGGGCAGAGTACAACTGCTGCAAAAGAACCACACTCTCCTTCTTGGTGTGAGCACTTAGCCCGATTCCTCTGAGCTGACAAAAAATAAATAAAATGGCATGCCCCCTTTTTTTGAGAAGGTTGTGGCAATCGGGAGAGGGGAACGAGTAGCTCATACAATCCTTAAGGATTACAATGATAAATAAAGTGCACATAGGCTGATAAACTGACATTTTCACTCCTTAAATCTCAAATATGGAAACACTTCACATCCTTTTTTTTTAGTCCAATCTGGAGTAGAAAATAGAGTTAGACAACCTATTAAAAATAAATCTATAGATAAATCTACCATCAACTTCTCAGCCCCTCTGCATTTGGGTTCACTTTCAGACACCTCACCATGATACATATCTTCTAACAATAAACCAATTCTGCAGACAAATCCAGAATTGCCATGTCTCAGAAGCAAATCAAAACAAACCAACATTAGTTGATTTATAAAATGTAAAACTTTCCTTCAAAACTGGAAGAAAATGAATTCATAATGCAGAGCATCACGACATGTATAGTACGTGGGTATCGTGTACAGTGTGTGTGTGCTCTAATCTGTAGTAAAACTGATAGAACTTGACAGTAAAATCTCCATAGCTTTAGGTAATTGAAATATTTATGAAGATGTTTAATGCCATATCTATTAGCAAACACAAAGCCATACCAAAAAAACGGATGTACATATAGAGAAAAAGATCCTGTATGCTCTTAATCACACATAATCAGATTAATTAAATAAGACAGTCATAACATTTAAAAGCACCTAAACCGTCTCCCTTTATCCCCTCGATTACTTTAAACCTTCTCAATGACGTCATTCACCAGGAAGACGAATGACTGTGCACCGACTTTTCCCTGCTTCTGTGACCGAGACGGATGTTCATTAACATGGGCTAAAGGCCTTAACGCTTATGGCAACATGTAGACATCGACTTTACAAGACAACACACAACTGTCAGCTGAGGGTGTTGTAAATGTGCTCTATAAGTAAACTTTGACAAGAAAAGAAATGCTGTTTAACATCCTAACTTTTAACATGAGGAGGGTACACAGGGGAAAGGAGAGGGAGCATTTATTAATCAGGAGCTGAGTTTTTCAGCCTATAGCACAAACAGAGCACACATGTCTGTGTTTTTGTGTTTGAATGCTATTTTTTGCTGTTCTTTTCCTCAGGGTAGGCCGACTGCTTCAGGCCTAAGTGATGCATCCAGCTGTGTAAGATATAACATTTTAGAACTGATACGCGAGGACATGCAAAGCCAAAATGCAGACGAGTCCCTTTCAGAATAGCTGGACTCATAAAATGTGACGTATTTGCATTTTGGCTCTTGTTTATTTTCTTTGGTCTTAAACAGATGTGAGCGTCTTCAAAAACATGAGCAACACCATCTTCTCACAGTCTGCTTTAGGGCTCAGCCTTTTTTTTGTGTATGTATGGCCAGATGGGATGCTTAACTCTCACAACAATCCCCCCCCCAAAAAAAGACACAAAATAAAAAAAAATACAAAACACACATATAAAAATACCAGCTGTGCTTCTTTAGTCCCATGCAACTGACCACAGAAGGTCATGGTCAACTGTGGCTCAGAAAGATACAAAGAAAACAAACAAAAATTTGCCATGCTCATTCACTTTAGCTCTCTTTTTTTTACATGCATCATCCTTCCATCGTATTAAACTTTCCATCCGTCCAACTATCCAAAGCCAGATTTGGAGCAGACAGCATGTGGTTTTAAACCCCTAAATCAGACGCAGTCACGTGTTGCAGTTCCGGAAAGGCTCAAACTTGCCGTTCTGATGGGCCCACAGCGAGTGCTGTGTGTTACTAGGAGGGATGCGACGGGTTCAGTTTGGAGGCCGAGAGGGAGAAAACATGATGTAGTCCTACAGGGATGGAAATTTAGATGACTTTAGAAAGTGTAAAAAGGGAAGACGGAGGACTGTGATGCGGCACTTTTAGTCTGATAAATCGGTCAGCATCATGTTCTTGATGAGCATGTGATTTTGACATGATGAGGAACAGAGAAACTCTAAGCAGGATAGCGTGGTCAGGAGCGTTTTTCAAAAGCTTTTCACATTGCTTGACATGCCGACATCCTCAAGTGACGTGTTGATGATGCAAAAGCTTTAGCTGCCCCCAGTTGATGCGGCCTTAATCCGATCTCCTTCCAGCCCTTCCACGATCTATTTACCATTTCAGTCCATTAGCCTTATTGCAATAAAAACAGCCTCAGAAAGAAGACTGATACACGCAGGACTCTTAGCAAATGTGCTTGTTGATTACAGTTGTGGAAGAACTTCTTCATATCCAGCGTTAATGCAAAGCAATCTGATGCAAAGTGATGAAATGTATTAGCTATGCACTTTTTGATAAGCTTCTTTATTTAAAAAGCTCTTCAGAAGTGACATGCTGATAAAGCTAAAGTTAGCCTTGCATGGCAGCTGCGGGGGCTTAATCTGAACCCATTATTCGCTCTGAAGGATTACCAGTGCATGACGTCTTCCAAATGTTTATTATTATTCTCTTCTAGGAAGAAGAATAACAAAAAAAGACAAGAGCTGCTTGACGTACAGTTTTGAGACAAGAGCGAACACATGAGGCACCATGAGGATAATGAAATGTTGCTCTGTTGGAAATTAGGACTGTATAGTGACACTACTGGGTCACTTTTCATGTCCTACTTTATTTGAGGGGCAAGTGGTATTTTTAAATGCTTTCTAAAAACTGACACCAGGGAGACAACTGTGTTCTGACAAAAAATATAAAGCCATGTCTATCCTAATGTAACGTGGCAGTGGAGATAATTTAAACATGAATGGGTCAACAAGGCAAAACGTGTTGCTAACTACTAACAAAAAAATGTAGGGTGATCGAGTGCTGAGATTACTTTCTTGGAAGGTAATATCAGGTACAGGAGGAAAGCAACTTCTCTATCCAATAAGAACCATCGATTTTATCATTGCTGGAGACATCCCTGGAAATAGATCACTAACCAAACTCAGGACAAACACAGAAATTCAGCTCTGGTTTTCTGAGTTACCTTGATACCATTTCATATGAAGTAAATGCTCTGTACTTGCTTGCCACTTTATCAAGTCCACACCAGTGTAAAATGTCCAACGCTCCTAAGAAGGAATGCAAATGGAGAAGTGTTGTTGTGATGATGCAGGAAGTAGGAATTTCTTAAAGAGAAGGAGGCCAATTTCAAGGCCTCAAATAGAAGTCATATATATTTTATTTTTGACACAAATAACATTGTGCAACAGTTACAGTAAGTAACAGTTACTTGACTGTGCTATAAATTAGCTCTATGTGCCTCAAAAATACATAATGCTGCTCCTTTAATAACCCCAAATCATTTGGCTTCCTTATTAGGTGCTTTAGAAGAGGGAAATTGGAGTATTTTTCATAGCTCAAGCAAACTCCTGCCTGATAATTACATAATAACTGGATGACTGTCGTTAACTTGACGTGAACTCTTTCACTCACAGGAAACAGATCATCTCTGCCTCAGCAAGGGCACCAAATAAATCAGAAAATAAATTCTGCTCACACTCGAGGTGCAATTAGCTCTTGTCAGAACAAGAGCTGTAGTGGGTGAGAAACAAATCAATTTATGCATCCGCTGTTTTAGTATATTCTTATTTAAATTATTATTATTAAGAAAGCTGTTTAATTAGCCAGCAGAAACACGGGACATCTGTAAAATTGTAAACAACCATTGAAGGCAAATACAATTTGATGGTTTTGGTTATGTGAAAGATATAATTGGCCTTATGAACACAACATTTCCTTGATGGTAGTCCATGTGCCAGGCTGAGTTAAAAGTAAGTTTATTACACTGTCCATACTAAATAGAAGAGTTCACAGCATGCTTCCAGAGGTGCATCATTATTAAATGATTAAAACACACTTAGTGGTATTCAACTTTTTTATCTTTTTAAAAAAAATAACTTTTAATGTCAACATTTCAACTTGTTGCACTTTTCAGAATCTAATGGCTTCCTCTTTAAAATCTAATTTTTTTTAAATCACATTAAATAAAAACAAACAGAAAATCTTACTGTTTAATGTATTATTATGCAATGTAGAGGGGAAAATGCCACAGCTAATAATTAGAGTTGCTTACCTGTTGCTAAAAAAGAAGAAAGGAATCAGGCCTAAATACATAACAAAAGTCATTATAATAAAATCCCAAATTATTAATGAAACTTCTGGTATTAGGTTTACAAATTTTTATTCAACCAATACATTTGTTTTAATAGAAAATGAGATAAGCATTTCTCAAAACATAAAACAACCCAGGAAGTACCTTTATGAAGAAACAAAAATGACCTGGTTTAGTTATATGTGGACAAAAATGACATAGCGAAAGTTATTGCTGATGAGCTTTTCATGCTTCCACTTGTATTTTTCATCATTTACCTTTGATGATGGGCTCCAAATCTTTGAGTTTGAAAGCGCTCCTTGCCAGTAATGCAATCATTACCTCCCTCCATAGAGGGCTGCAACCGAACCACTCAACAATTTCATTGGTAATTATAGTTGGACGAAACATGTTGGGGACTTTGAAAAATGACTTTAACTCCTGCAAGGGCAATGAGTGATTTTGAGGTTAACTATAAATAACATAAACCAAATGTCTGAGAGTTAGAATGAAAACAGGACTTGCGCTATAAGAATTAAACTGAAAACTCTAAAAGTAATGAAATACCTAACTCTTTGGTGCTACAAAGAGATTATTTTGAAGGGTTTAACTAAAAGTTGTAAGACCTCACAATAATTTTGACAAATCTCTGAATCTCAAGAAGGGGCAAGAGGTTTGTAAATTTGTCACTCAGACTTTGGATATATTGATTTAATCATCACCTTAGAACAGTTTGGGAAAGTTCTAGTTAGGTTTGACCCGGGCTGTAGCATAGGATGCTCAGCCCGTGGAAATATTTTGGACAATCTGTTTTGGTCTGAGACAAATCTGGACAAAGGACAGCTCTTTTGAGCGAGCCAGCAGAGCCTAGAAGGCCAGTAGCTTCATATCTCTAAATTGATCATTTATGAGTATGAAGCCCTGATTGAGTTCATCTGGTGCAGCTCTATGGTTCGACAAACGTTTTATTCCTTTCTAAATCTGGTCATAAAGACAGATCTTGCAGAGGTGCTGCTCCTCCGCCTGCGCCAACTCATCAAGAGTTGATTAGCCAATCGACAGCAGATTTTTGGTCAATATCAGGTCATGACATCGACACAGTGTGCTATGACATGTTTTGCCCAATGTAGATATTTTCACACATGTAGTTATTTAAAATGTAACATCAGTTGCATACTCAGTTTGACCTTATTATGAAGAATTATATGATTCAAGATAAAAGAAGAAAATGGATTAACTTGTACAGCCTTGTAATTTATCTCTTGTTAAAGACTTCTAATAAGGGAAGTCTTAATAGAGACTTTTATTATTAAGCCTCTGAGAAGACTTAGTAAGAGGGGCTACAACAATTTTGAACATCACAAAAACACCATTTTGAGAAACTAGTGTAAATTTGGGTTAGAAAAATACTGCATTTTGGTTCATTGAGACTAAAAAATGAAATTCAGTCAGCCAGTTATAGTGGCAGGAAAACTGAGCCTCTTTGGGGATGAACATTTTTATACATAAATACAATACTCAAAGACGTTAAATGATTAAAACTATGTCATTTCACCAACTGGTTTTAAAGCTCTCAACACTGGGAGTTGTTAAAACATCCAACAGCTCCCTAGTTTGAGAGGAAAGATGTGAAACTTTTAGTTTCAAGACAACAGCAACAATTTTAAAGGATATGATGCAACCCATGGGAAACCCCCCCAGGGGCTTGTTCTGTATCTGACTCAAAATAAAATGGTTCTGTTTTTAAGGGCCATTACATTTCAGTGATTCAACAATTATGTCTTGGGATGTCACTGTCTTTTACGTTAAAAAGTTTCTTTTTAAAAATGTGTCATTTTTCCAAATGAAAATCTGTGCGAACTTCTCAGCTCAAGGCCAGAACTAAACTACGCTCCTCCCTGTGATCCCTATCGAAGTGAGCAGCTTATATCGGTTTGAGGTCTACTGTATTAATCTTGTCAAATGGATTCAGAGAGCACAAATACTGCAGATCGACACAAGGCTCAGGACAGAAGACCAGATGGCCAAACAGACTGGACAGGGAAACAGAGAGCAGTCACCCGATATAAAGAGGGGAGAAAGAAGTGCATTCGTCACACTGGAGAGGAGGAAGTAAGTGAGATAAAGGAAAAGTTCAGCATAGAAGCAAAGAGGTGCTGGCAAAAGTGAGAAGTCGGCAAGAGATACGCATCGGGAAGAAGTAAAATGACAAATTGTGTCTTCTGCTGGCATCAGCTCTTAGATGTTATGTTGTAGAGTTTCCCTATGCAGCTCAGCTTCCCGCCATTACATGCAGCAAAAGCTCTGATCCCTGTTGAATTATGCATCCTAGTGCGGGAGGAAGAAGCTGTTGAGTTGAAGAGGGGGGGAAAAGGATAAGAGACAATGAGAAAATTGCAGGAACAGAACAGGTGTATCTATTACAAAGAGAGCAGAATGCAACAGTTTCCTGGAAGATGACGTAAGCAAATGTGTATCAGCGGGAAGGGAAGTGGTCTATGGAATATGACACTCCATCTATGTCTTTCACAAATACTTGACTATGATGGAAAAACAGTTCAGGAAAACATGTTTACAAAAACTACCAAAGAGCCTCATCCAATTCCAGGCCACAAAGCTCAGGTTAAAATCAGAATTAATGGTCTGGGTAACAATAGCCTTATATGTGCTTTTTTAAAAGTCTTTTTGATTATTTAAATTAGTGAAAGAAGCAACCTTCTAATGGAAGTGTAGTCTGTTTAGGCTTTGACAATCCAGAAATGTAATGTTTTCTAGATTTCAACTCCAAAGTCTTAGAATTTGAGGTTTTTTTCTTTTTTTTTTATCCCCAGTTTGTGGTATTTTGTTTTCTGTGTATTCTTACTTTGTTGTGTGGACATGTTAGTATTTACTTGGTTTCAGCGATTGATTACATACATCAACCTGCAGATGTTTCATTATGATTGTATCAGGAATTTGTCTACATTTTGTTTCAAAATAACAAATAAACACATCGTAATTAGCACACCTAATTACCTAGGTTTTCACAACTAATTGTAATTATCAGTCTAATTGTGTAATTCCTTGACAATGTAGACCCATTTGTCTCGACACGTGGTAGAAAATAGTTTCTTTTAATAGTTGCTTCTCACATCTCAGTGATGCTGAAAATAGCAAAGCCTGATTTCTCTTCCTTCAGCAACATCCACATCAAAGAGCGTCAGTGAAACACTGACTTCACCTTCTGAGACACTTTAATAATGAAAAAGAGAACATAAAATAATTTAAATATCTTCTCTTAACCTAAGTCATGTTGAGCAGATGAAACGAAAATGGCATATCTGAACTGCTGAATGTTTTCTTTTTCTGCTGTCAGAAAATAAATCATTTTTACAATGATTTATAATAATGATTTTTAAGTATCATTATTGGACAGTGTAACTCGGCCTTGTTTTTAGTAATACTTTGCAATTTTTAAAACCAATTCTTGTATGTTTATTGTCCTTTTTTCAGGGAGGCTATGGAGAATACGTCAAGACGCTTATAAATTAGAGGGGTACAATAAATTAAATAGCATTCATCATCATAATATTTATGGGTGCAATGTTGTAAAGGTCTGCTTGGATGTAATATCTGGTAGGCTATTATGTTTCACGTGCCGTGCATTTTAATTCTGCTTGCCAATAAAATATTTGTCTGCTAGGATTGACTTTCATTGTCCTCACTTCATGTAGATCTCACTTACTGAGCTAAGAAAAACAAGAAGAAATATTCTATTCTTGGAAAAAATTTGTATCTAGGAAAGTTTGGGTTTATCAAATTAAAGATTGTTGTCACAGCATTCTATAATAATTCATTTTCCTAATTCCCTATTATTGTGTAGGGGATTGTTTGGATAACTCTTCCCATTCAAGAAGCTAATACAGCAGTACTTCTTTGTGATTTCTTTCACTTGAATATGCCCAGCATGTTTTTCTGGACTCATATAATCCTGTTAAAGTAGTTATTTTTCTTCCACCAGCAATGCTATCTATTTTGACAATGAAACCACTTGCAATAAATCAAAAATGCTCAACTGTGCATCCACACGCATGAGAAGAGACTGGATTATTAAGTTTGCAGATGAATCCACAGGAGTGGGGCTACGTCTCTGGAAATGATGAATCACTGTACATGGAGGAAAGTAGATACCTGTTGCAGAAACAACATTACGTTGTTTAGTGTGGGGGGAAAAAGAAAGGAACTGGTCAGTGACCTCTTAAGTTCATGACATGAAAATATAAACTCCTGGCATCACTGATCTTGTAGTAAAGACAGTGGATGCCACTTAATACTGTGAAGATCTCAGCTGGTCAAAGTGCAGCACTTGACTCAGCAGAGACTACACTTTCTGAGCGAACCAACACAAGCATCACTCCCTACCCACCTCTTCACAAAACTCTGCAGACCGAAGGGAAAACAACAAACAGGGCCCACAGAGGATAATGAGAGGAAGCGGTAAGTGTCGTTGGCATGCCCCGGTCATCAGGATCCATTTCAAAGCTGGAAATCATCAGAGACTCCTCACACCTTCTTGATAACGATTGCGATTTGCTTCCATTGGGTAAATAGCGGTGCAACAACAAAACCAGAACGACCGGACTGCTGCACAGCTTCCTGTCTGAAGCTTTTTAGATAGTTAGTTACCGAGAACTTAAGTTTCGGTATTTTATATTACTCCTCCATTTTTATGTCTTTCTTTTTTGTGTCACGTTGTTATTAATTTGAGTTTTACCTGTTTTAGTGAACTGCTTGGATTTGCTGCTGCTGATTGGTTTACATAGCAGCAAATTGATACGTTTTTATTATCTAGTTTGAATTAATAAAATGAGCCAGTGTCTTGGTAGTTACGAAAGGAAAATATTGTTTATCTTACAAAATGAATCATTCATATTTGTCAGATACTTTACTAGTCCAATACCAAAGAAAAATGAGAAAATGTTGTGCTGTCCTTAGGAGAGGACAGTCAGGATGTTGAATTGTTACACATGGCACAACAAAGGCTCACATGATCAGATCAGGCATCACAACACAAGGCATATATGAAAGGAATACATAGCATCTGCATCTCCAACACAGACAAATAAGCCTTTGTTTTAAAGTTAAAGCAACAAACTGTTTTCTTGACGTGGTAGAAAAGAAATACTGTGTGTCACATAAGTGGGTGAAATGGAGAGCGATGCTACAGTCACCTTAGCTGCCTGATGGACAGATGAGAGTCACCGAGAAAGAGTGGCAAATGAAAAGGCAGAAGCTTTAAAAGCTTTAGGAGGGATTTGTATCCAGTAAGCCCCACATAGGATTAAACCATGTTAGTGCAATGCCTACATGCAGCAGAAAGAGTGCACACGCCAACACACAGAGAACACACAGATGGCGGCATGTGCACCAAATGACAGCAGTAAGCTCGTATACAGAATGACAGTGCAATGATACGTCAACAACATCCTGTGGTTCTGAGGAATCTTGCAGAGATGGGTTTTAGCCACTTGTTTGTAACAAATTTGTTTATGTATAAATGAGAAATTGCTCTTCTTTTTATAAATGTAAAAAGAAATCCATAAATAAAATAATGCATGAGTGCTTTTTAAATCTTTTAACTTTTTGTGGCAGGAAAGCACTTGATAGCAACAACTCTAACTCAGACCAGATTTTTTAGAGATTTGGCTTCAAGCCCATTTAAATCCATGCTTCTAGAAACTTCTTTAGGCCGTTGGGCACAACTAAAATGCAACGTCCTCTGCATTTAAAAATAGAGAAAAGAAATGACCACACAGTTAGTTAAAAGTAGTCTTTCTAGCCATGACTTTCACTAAGAAAAGAGATTTTGGGTTGAACAAAGTCGATGAGATCATAGCTACCGGCACATCCCGTCTGCCTGACATTAAGTATTGAATAACTTTCAAGCTGCGAAAAAAAAACACAGACTAAAATCTAATAAACAGCATCAATGTGGAAAATCCCAGTGGCCATAACAGTGGAGAGGTATTTCTCTAAGGAAGAAAGCTGAAGACATTAAAGTATGTGTTCACAGTAAACCAGTCTGAGTTCAACAGTGCAAATAAAAGTTATGCCTCATCTTTGCTGAATAATATCTCAACCATATGACTTTTTTTTCACACACATATAAACAGTTTTTGTGCAAAACTACAGGCCTGTACACAGATTATCCATAACTACTGAATAATATTAGAGTGTATGATTAAGTCTACATCTATCGAAACATAGGAAAGCAACAGAAAGCCAGAAGCAGTTTTCAAACTCACACAGGGACAAAGAAAGCTGTATCTCACTTTGGACACATTTCCTGTATTCTGATGAAACTAATGGAGTGCTTTGACCATGATGACCATCACATATAGCTGTTAAAAAAATTATTTATGGAGAAAAACTAAAACAATTTTAATGATGCTGATCTAGCCTGCAAGAGAGTTACAGTATGTAAGACCGGCTATCACAACAAGTCCTCTCCGTTTTGATTGACAAGAGGTAAAAAATTACATTTGAGGAGGCTGCTAAACATTTGTGAAAATTGCATACTGAAATAAGTCTATGTGTGTATAATTTTAAGGAAATATATTAATTTCATTAAGTGAAGCGCTGTGAATACATTTCAGATGCACTGTACAAGATATTGTTAGCTTAGATGATTGACAGCATGTGCTCAGCTGTTTAGCGAAGCTGTATTTCTAAATGTTGCTTTTAAATATACCCAGGTTATAACAGGCAGTAGCGTTTCAACATTTCACCTTTGCTTTCAGTCTTGCTTGACGAATGAATCGCTGTTTTCTGTGTGCAAGAAGCATCTCAGAAAAGCAAAAAGACGAAGAAAAAAAGAAAATCATTAATGCAACCACTGTAAAAAAAAAATCGATTTGTTTCTTTGAAAAGAAAATCCAAGCAGGATCCATCACTGTCACTGCAAATTTAAAAGTGTTACATATATACATATATATAGTTCCACATCTTGTTTTCTTTCTTCACTTTCAAAGAACGAAAGAAGCAACTTTACCTATTTGACTTTATTTTCAGTCGCCACAATCTTTTCCATCCCTTGGATTTTTTTCCCCCCATCTCTACATCCTTGGTGGGCGTGCTGCATATGAAGTATTTTCTCCACATTGTGAGTGACAGCCTGCCCCTATAGATAGCATCTCAGCTGAGATTTGTGCTTATTATGAAATTAATCCAGTGTGAAAATCACGAGCTGCGTGTCACACCTCAGGGAAGCCCCCTCGGAGCGCTGCGACCATGTTCCATCATCTCTCTCTGCCTGCGGCCAAGGTTGTGCATGCATCTGCATGACAAAACATGCTCCTTCATCCATGCCGCGACAACACAACGCTAATAAACCTACTACGCTCATCTCACAGTAAGTGTTCGTCGTGAAGATAGGCTGACATCTCTATTCTGGTCAGTTTTTGGCCTTAGAAAACACAAGCCCCCTGGGATTTCATAGCCTGTACAAAGGACAGATAGCTGTGCCTCCCACAACTTTTGCCTTTTTGTTTGACAGCTGCATTCAACCCATCTGCCTTCAGGATTTATTGCTGTTCAGAGTAGACAAGGTCAAGGCAAGGAGTTAGCTTCTGTGGCTTGTGAACCGAGCCTTTTGGTAGCTCAGACGCTTCCATGCATTTAACAACAAAATGAAACACTATATCTGGTACAGCTAAACACAGTGCCAAATGAACACAGGTCATCAGTCTCCTAATGGTGGAAGAAAGACAAACGTACCTTCTTAGAGCAGACCAGGAGTTTCTCACCGAGGTGACGGAGCAGCAGGTTTACCGGCGGGAAGTCCTGCAAAAGAAAGAGCTCTCATCAGCTCCAAACATTATGAAAGTGTTTTCCCTCTGCTTTAACACAAACAACCACAACCATCATTCCAAATATGTTAGTTGTGATACTTGCAAATGTATTCATAGTGGTTTTTTCACACTTTCTATCCTTACAACCACAACATGTATGTTAATATGTGTATTTTTTTCAACTTTATACAATAGACCAACACAAACCAGAGCATAATTAAGAAGTGGGAGAAAAAAAAAAAACAACATAAATTCTTTTAAAGGTTTTTGAAAAAAAAAAAAAAAAAAAAAAAAAAGTGTGCCATGCATTTGTGTTTAACCACTTTTACTTTGATACCCCAAAATACCACCAAGAGCAACAAAGTGCCTTTGGCATCACCCGATGATGAAACATGGTCCGTCTGTGTATAATTTATTCTCAGCATAAATCCAGCTGTTCCATGAAGGCCTTTGAGGTTTGCTAGAGAAAATTAGTGAACAGAAAGCCTCATTAAGTCAAGAAACAAAGTAGAAAGATCAGGGAAAAATTGTGGAGATGTATAAAGTGGGTTTAGGTTACAAAACAATATCCTTAACTTTGAACATCTCGTAAAGCACTCTTTAATCTATCAACCAAACATGAACATACTCTGGCGTTGCTTTAAACCAGCCAGGACGTATCCATGCATAGAATGGAAAGTAAAGGTAAGGCCAGCTTTAATCACAGAAGCACCAAAGAGAGCCATGGTAGCCCTGGAGGAGTTGCTGAGATGCAAAGCTCAGGTGGGAGAATCTGTCGACAAAGCTTGTGTTTATAACAAAATGTAAAAAAGTTCAAGGGTGAGGAATACGTTTGAAAGGCAATGTGTTTCAAAGTGATCAAAATGGAAGAACTAATTGCTTTCACTGCTGTAGTGAAAGCATAGACTGAGGTAATTTGTGCTAGAAAATAGAAAGTTGTTTCATCTGATTGTACAGACAAGCAAAGTTATTTGACTTTCAAAAGATGGTCAACAAGATAGTTGTTTGGAGATATGTCTCGCCGTCTTCATTACTCCCTATTGTCTCAACGAGAGCTTTATTTGTTTGCAGCATCAATTAAATTTTGGAGACAGCAAATTGTCATATCTTTATAGATAAAGAATTCTAATTAAAAACCAGAGATGAGATTAGAAAAATGCTTCCAGAGGCAGTAACTCTCCAGACAACAACATTATACAGCAGTCAAGCAGAAGCCTTTTTTTTCCCTGTTACATAATGTGACTTAAACATATTATGATAACATAACAGAGGAATAGTTTGACTTAATACAGTGGTATTTTTATGGTTTAATAAAAATGTTCTTAAGATCTTTCTCTTTGTATTTTATTCATTTGTTTACTACCCATGAAGTGAAAACGCTTAGATATCAAAGCAGTTCTTCATTGGTAAGAATGTATCTGAAACAATTTTTTCCAGTAACTTTGCAGATGAGTTGAAGGTTGGAGATTAGTCTGTAATTCTGCAGCAGGGCCCAAAACTCTTTCAGCAGTGGTTTCATATCTGCTTTTTTTAATGCCTTGGGGGGAAACACCTAATAGTTGTTTCATGTTGTCCCATTAATATTGCAGACTGGTTTGGTGGGAAACAAAATAAATGTTTTGTGGCAAACGTCTGTACATTTCAAACAGATTCCCTTCTGAGGAAGGTTGTGATGCTGTTGAAAAGACAACCTAATAGGTTCTCTGAACAAGCCATTGAAAAGCATTACAGCAACTTTTGACATGCCTGCGGCAACAATTAAAAAACTGTAAACCGGTCGTGCCGTGGTGACGTAGGGGATAGCACGACCCATGTTTGGAGGCCTTCAGTCCTCAATGCAGCCATCGCGGGTTCGACTCCTGGACCCGGTGATGTTTGCCACATAACTTCCACCCTCTTATTCCCCCTTTCCTGATGGCCTACTTTCATATAAGGGACACTAGAGCCCACAAAAGACCCCCTGGAGGGGTAAAAAAAAAAAAAAAAAAACCCAAAAAACTGTAAACCAAATATGTGATAAAAAATAAAGGAGAAACTATAGTTCTGACTCATCATTTGTGTAAATCTCATGTAGATCTTTTAATTTAAACAGCATATTTAGCAGGCTTATGGCATAATTGTGATTATATCTTTAAGAAACTGTTGAGCTCATTTCACTTGTTTGGTTTCTTTGCAGAGGGGAAGTTTAAATATTTTTAATGATGTTGAAGTTGGGGATTTGGGAAGACCATTCATGGAGACTTAATGTTCATCTTTGCATAGCATGAAACCAGATTGATTTTTGTGATTGTCGTTTTGCAACAGAGCCTTATCGTGGTGCAAGTACCTTCATGTTTGACAACTGGTACAGTGTTCTTGGGCTTAAAATCCCTAACGGGGCGGTGCCGCCGAATGTGACTGAGATTTTTGAAATGGCACATTTTCCAGACACCAAACAAAATTAACTTAGTGCCAAAAAATGGATGGTTGTTCTTTTTAGGTGCTTGGACTGTTTTAACAAACAGTGAGACACAAACGGAAGTACAGAAACGAGAAAATAGTCAATTTTGCATAATACGTCCCCTTTAGTAGCGTTGCTCATAAGATTTATTGTAATCAGTGCCTTTCATCAGAGCGATACTGGTGCTATTATTGTCAGTCTGCCAGAGAATTTCTTTTGCTGACCTCAGAAATTTATTTGCACAGGGGAAAAAAAAAACTATTTCTATAGCAGCAGTGATTATAGGCGAAGGCAGTTCTGATTTTCCAGCAACCCTTGTTTGCTCATCTATATAATCTGAGCTCTTCATTGTTACGCGCATAACTTTGGTTTTCAGGGCATGACTTGTGCTGACAGTAACAGTAAGTGCTGAATGCTGCAGCAGCGCACTGAAGCAACATTAACATGGTGCATTAGCCTAGCTTTCTTATGACACACTTTCAGCTGAGGCAGCCAGCGTGAGCCAGATCTGAGAGCTTCGCTGTGAGCCGCACGGCCTCCCTGCTGCTCATCCCGATCACTGTCACCTGACTCTTTCTCTTAATGTGCTGCTGTTTTGTTTTGTCATAATGTCTAACTAATGTCTCCGACCCTAAGTCCCGTGTGCATAGCTTTTTCCGTCTCATTTCTAACTTTTGCAGAAAGAATAGTCTACTCAGACTATCCCAACGAGAGATCAATACAGAGTGAAGGCCGACTCTTTCACCCTTTCAGTATCACAGCAGGTGCCTCTTTTGACCAAGTCGAATTCTCACTGCGCAGTCAATGAGAGAGGAGTGGAGTCTTTTCTACTTTGTCCTTTGTCCTCACAATCAGAAATAGAAGAATACTCTTAGCAAGAGGCCTCCAAGTCAATCAGTCAGAGCTCTGTCTGTGGGTCATGGCCAGGTAAGGCCTTTGATAAACCCTTGCATCGATGACAAGTACAATGTCCTTAAAAGCTGCATATTTTAGAAGCTTCTCACATTACACGAGCCCACAAAATCAAACACACACAAAGACTTATTGGTGACCCCAATAAGATGGTTATTAAACTGTTAAACTGAAGCTTGCAGCAGCGAGAGGCTTCACTTTGTTTAGCTTTGTCCTGCGAGTGCTACTTTCTTGCTCTACTTCCTGCTCTACTTCTATAAGTGAAGCTTTGCTCTGGCATACTTTGCTTCTTTAAATAGTCCATCACAGCTGACAGATGTGCTTGCTGTGAAAACATTTTTTTTTTTGTGAAATCGTATAAAACAGCCAATAATGGGATTTCTGATTAATACAGATGGCAAGTACAACAGCAGTCAGACAGAGCTTTTATATTCGCTAAAGCAACTCAACAAGTCCTGTGTGGATCGCTGTGTAATTCGGTGCAGACATTGATGGTTCCCATGGTACTTGTGATGGGTGTCAAGGCAATTTTCTGAAGGTCTTGGCTTTTGTCTGCGAATCGACCGCATTTTTGTTCTGTCTTGCCCCCGTCTCTGACAGAAAAAACTTTTGATTTGATCTCAGGAGATGGCAAAATCTCAGTGCAATCAAATTACCTGTACACTGAGTCGACTATTTTGAATCATTAATGTGCTTTGAGAAAAGAAAAAAAAATGCTTTTAAATGCAACCACAAACATGATTCATTTCTAATTTGAAATTCCTGTTACTATGAACAACTGTGACTGTCGGTAGTATCACTCAAAGCAGACCATCAGCAGAAGCTTGTTAATTTATAGTGAGTATTTTATGATCAGAAGAGAAGGTCATAGGTTTACATACATCTATCCTGTCATGGACATGAATGTCATTAATTATGTCGTTGAATGACAGATGTATACATTAATGTTTGGATGTGTACCTAAGCAACACTTTTTTTGCCACTTACAAGCTCCTAATTATGATTAAACATTTGACCACAGTTCATGTTTGGCTTCTTAGCAAACAGTTAGCCTTTAAGCATTGATTTATCCATTTCATTTGTGTGTTCAGATCACTGTCGTGTTGAAACATCCAGTTGTTTCAAAGGGAAACCGAACAGTCAGAAGATCGTCCCCCAGTTTTCCCACCACAGATGTTAAAACAGCTCCAAAGAATGATTTTGGCACCAGTAGTGACACTTTCCTTTTACCTCGACTTTGTGAAGCACCAATCTTGTCACTGTAACCAAATAGCTCAGTCTTTTTCTGGGTGTCAAACTATCCTTTTAGTAAAAGGCCTTCGGTTTGTCCATGAATCAGCGCATTTCCACCGAGGTAGAAGTTAATTTTAGCTCGATTTCTTTCAATTTTGATGAAACACTGGCTTCTCTGTGGGCAGCGACGGCAGTTTTCACAGCACACTTGAGTCTTAGTAATATTTGTGTTGCTGCCTAACATCCTAACTCAGGTGTGGGCACTCCTGGTCCTCGAGGGCCGGTGTCCTGTAACTTTTAGATGCATCTCTACTTCAACACACCTGAGTCAAATAATGAGGTCATTAGCAGGACTCTGGAGAACCTGACTGCACTTGGGAGGTGATTCAGCTGTGTTGGACCAGGGAGACCTAACTAGTTCACTTTCTTCTGAGAATGGTGATTTGGATCACATGGTTTATAGGCAAACATTTAGAGTGATCCAGCAGGAAAATCATCTCAAATTCAAATCAAAAGTAGTTTTAAAATGGATTAAAAAAAGGGCTTACGTTAAGCTTTCTGAATGGCCTTCCCAAATCCCTGAGCCTGATCCTGTTTTAAATTTGTGGACTATATTTAAAAGTTGCTTCCATGCCAACTTCACCAAATGCTAAAAAGAGTGTCAGAATTATGGCTGAGTTTATTGATGACTGCAAGCATTTTGTGTGGCAGGACAATTTTGACCAAATATTAGAGAAGGTATATTGAGCCTGAATCTACAATTTTGAGCCTGTGCTGACTAGAGAAAAATCAGCATTAAATTAATACTTTTCCTCTCAATTATGGTTTCTAAAAGCAATTTAGGTTTGTTTGTCCTGTAAAAATCCCAGCACGAAAAAGATTCAAAGGCACTAGTATTACTAGAATTTCTTGAGTTTATAGTAAGCAGAAATTTTCTGTCCTCTAATAAATGAGCTGTCCAGTCTGACGGCAGCAGCTCCATCCTAACCGTACTCCTGTCGTCCTACAGCAGAAGGGGATCGAGGAATGATGCATTATGGGTTGTTTGTATGGGCTGCTTCTACAATGGAAACAGACAATATTGTGTACAGAACCACACCAACTCGTGCTGTACCACCTAGTCAAAATGATGCAGATGTGAAATTGCCATTTTGTGCAAAATAAGCCCATCTTAGTTTTTATTGAACAAAAAATGGCAAAAAAGGAAAAAAAAAAAATCTTTCTTTGTGCCTCATTATGAGTAGAGTTTAGCTTCTTAGTCCGAATAGCTTTGGACTGCAAGAGTGCACCAACCACTGTATACTACAAGGAGGACTATGCGTAATTAAGAAAACAAACAAAAAAACATGCTACAGGCACTTAGTATTGCTTGTAATATTATTAAAAAGTTATATTTATTACATTAGAAATAAATATCCATTCATGCTCAAAGAATAGTAAAAACAAAAGTACAATTTTGACTTTCTAATCAATTGACATTCTTTTTATTAACTTTTTTCAGTGACTCAGCTAACACTTGTTATCTCTGTGTTCAATTTGTCAAGTTTTTATTCCACTATATATATTTTCTCCCCTTCCTAAATTGGATCATTTTAATTTCATTGTAAATTTCTTAAAATTTTGCACTAACAGAACAGGAAGTGCTTTTATTTTGATATTTACACAAAGACATATCAGTCACCATCTGACCTCCAGCACCGAGACTTGACACTTCAGTATCTCGACCTACTCCAGAGAAGAGCGCTAAAGATGTGACTAGATGGTAAACAACAGTTTGACAATATATTGTTGATTATATTGTCTGCTGATCCCAAAAAGCTGTGAATTGCTGGACCTGTTGGGAATCTATGTATTTAATGGAATTTGCATGCAGAAATAAATGATGATCGGATGTGCAAAGCTGCTGCCAAAAGCTGCCGTCTCACAATACTTGAGTTTCAGTTATGGTCTACTGAAAACAATAGCAAATACTTTAGTGCACATTTATGAATTCTACATCTACGCACAGGTCAACAAGAGATCCAGATTAATTTTCAATCAATGTGCACATTTCACTGTGTGAATGCAAAGCAAACAACTGGACTTTATGCAAGTGATCACTGTGAATGAAGGCTCTTCCCTGATTGCCCCCTAGATCTTTCTTGCTATGGTAACGACCCCTAATGACCACCATTGTGGCAGCAGCTGTAGTCGCAGCAACAGTTGGTTAGTTGGTCTCTTTCACTCAGAGACAAAAGGAGGACAGCATGAGGAGGAAGAGAGGGCAGGAGACGTACTGTCATCAGCAGTCAGATGGGGCATTCATCAGCGTCTGCTGAAGCTTCACTAAATTCACCCATCCATCCCATTATTTCACCTATTTGTTAGTTTTTCTGTCTCCTGCACACGTTTTCCTCATGTTATTGCTTTGTTTTCAATAGATGATTAGCTTCCTAATGTTCTCCTTAATCAGATGGATTCTTCTGAAATCATAAATATATCATAATTATTTCGCTCAAGCTGAGGGATTTCTTCTTCGCTCCTGAGAAACACAACAGGCAAAAAAACACACACGTCTAATTATTACCGATTTCCTGTTCCTTTCGCATCTTTTTCCATTTGTTTGAAATACCCACTACCACTTTCACATCCCACCCTTTCCTCCTCCTTAATGTCTCGACCTTCTCATGCTGGCTCTGTAATTTACTGTCCACTCTTTCTGCTTATCTGTCTCCACATCAGCATCTCCAGGGACTCTGAATGATCAGCGTGCCCTGTGAGTGCCTGCGCCGAGAGAGCCTGAAATATTGATGTCCCCAGGTGAAGGCCACCTCCAGCACACTCAGCAGGGGAAAATACAGGCAGGGGCCGTGTTCAGGTGGGCTCGTGCAGGGCAGGTTGAACTTTAGCAAAAGGAATAACATTACAAGTAGGTATTCAGACTGAAGCAATTGGGGAGAAAAAAGACAGTAAATTTAAGGCTGTGTTAAGTTTTTAAATAAGCCCGTGAGATCCAGACTGCCAGCTGGCTTCCTCATCAGCATCTGGAGGTTTGCTTTCAGGTTTCTGGAACAGCATCTAAGAAAGCGCCCATATGGCAGTCTGATCTGAAATCAACATCAGTAATAGAGATGTTACTCCTCAGTGAAAATGCACTGAACTTATAAATTTATTTACACCGAGTGGAAAGATGCATAACCCTTTCTTGCCCCCACAGTTTGAAATTAGATCAGGGAAACTTTTTCCTGTTTAGCTCAGTTAGAATTACCAAAATGATTTCAATTTAGTAAATGTCAAAAATAATGAACATTTTAAAGATTTTTAAGATTCAAAAGTTTCAAATGACCTAAAAACATTTTGAGAAATTTTCTAATGGTTTTGTAAACTTTTGACAGATTAACTCACCAAATCTGAGTTAATTGGAGGAAATCATGTGGATGTATTTTAGAATACTGCATTCCAAATACACTGCTTCCCTCTTTAAAACTACAGCTGTTTTTCTAAATCAAAATCAAACTAGCGACAAATGCTGTTGACGACGTTATACATGTAATAATAATATCATGTTATTTTAGGAGGAGTAGAAAAAGGAGAGAATTTCATTCATAGTTAAATTTTTTGGGGTCAATATAGTAAACATTCAAAGATGATGCATCAAAAACTTGAATTAAAACAAAATCTGTAGAAAAGTATGTCACACTAATTAAACTTTTACCAAACTTTATGGCCATGGCAATAAGTTAATGTGTCTGCTTTGGATATATGCACTTATTTTAGGCCCTTTAAGTATTTGCTTCATGTTCAGAATGGAGATTTTGGCCTTTTTAGGCATATGGAGAAGATTTGCAGACTTGATGAAAAATTGATGAAGTGAGGGAAACTAAAAGTGCAAATGCAGCTACAGTTCAGATGTTATGATTCCTGCAGTTTTGTTTGTTTTTTATAAAGATACCTCAACTGAGTCACAGACTTGTATCATAATTTAGTAATTTGACTTTTCATAAGGCAAAGGGAAAAAAAGAGCTGACAGATGACAGCGTCTTGTGATTAATGTACATCAACAGATTTGGAGACAGAGACATAGAGCAGCAAAAAGGCTTTTGACACAATAAAGAATAAAAGAAACGACAAGAAAAGGATGTCTGTCTGTCTGTCTGTCTGAGCTTCCGTCGGCCCAGCACTGCATCCATCACAAAGCAGTAAGCCGGCATTCCCAGCTGTCTGTCAACGTTTAGGCTAACCTACTTTCTTTAGGCATCAATTCCAAATACAAATGCAGATATGAAACTTTTCAGCATAGATACATAAATTATCATTTATAAACATTTCTATTTAAATCACAATAACCAAGAAGGAATGCTTTGTGTGTTGTTGAATCACTAAGATGATTTAGTCTAATTTAGTCGAATGTTTAATGTTTATATAACTAAAATATGCACTTACACAATTCGTCACTGGTGTTGCTCTTTGTACTGTATAAAATCATGATAAAATACCAGTTTATAGAATCTTTTCTGAACTTGAAAATATTTAGAAAGCACTTAAACGGCTTTGAATCTGATCAGAATATTAAAATGTTTTTGTCAAATGAATAGAAATGTCCTTTATTGTCCCACAGGGGGAAAATCCAGGTGTAACAACAGCAAAGGAAGAGGCAATTGAGGCATATTGGGTCCCACAAAAACAAAAAAATATATAAAAACACAATTAAGAATAATTCACTGTACAGTAAGAGCAAAATTAGAAAATAAAACACTGTTCAGTTATCACAGCGTACGCCGATCAAGTGAATATTTACAAAATATAAAAATAAAACTGCGCAAATATCAGGAGAAATGTTGAAAATGTTGAATGGCGTTCAATTCTAAACTGTGTAATAGAAATTAGACTCATTAGTGGGGTTCTTGTTGATAAAAGTATGATGGAGGCCAAATAAATACTGCCAAAGGATGCTTGGAAAACAAGTATTGTTTGTATGCCAACAAATAATCTACTGTCTAAAATTGAAGCTTATAATATTAAATTTCTGTGAAGAATTCTTGAAAATTTAAACCTCAGATATGCATTTAATTACATTGTTCTGACTCATAATCACAGTGTTGGCTGCAGATGTTTGTGCCAAGTAGGAAGGAGGTCAGAGTGGCCCAAAATGTGGTTTTAAAAAATACCCTCTCTGACATGAATAGAGATCATATTTACTCAATACTTATTGTTTATATTATGTGTAAAAACCCATTAAAATGAATAACAAAAGAAAATAGTTACTCACTCAAACCTTGCTTGTTTCTATTGCCAAACACAATGATTAATAAGTTTAAAACAATTGAAAATGTGGCTCAACTATGACCCAAGTGTCATAGCTTGTTTAGGTTTTGTGAAAAATCCAAAGCCAAACCAGCAAGACAGAGGAAATGCTGAATTTAATGAATCGGCTGACAAGTTTATGTACTGAGGAGGGTGACTGACTTACTTGTAAGAGGAACATATGACATATGAACCCTTCAGACTAAAATGAGTAAAATTAAAGCTAATAAAGGACATCCACTAAACTGCCACCGTAACCCCAAGTTCAGGCATGCAAAATTTTGCCAGTGGCCTCCTTACTTTATTACCGTGTTGACTCAAAGCAGATGAATATTTTTTGTCAGGTTTGTAGAGGAGGTGCAGACAATGTCAACACAGAGCATAACAAATTAGCATGAAAAGAACAAAACTGGGCCCGAGGTAGACCGAATGATAATTACATGGAATATGGTTTTTGTTTAAAAAGAGGATATTAACCCTCAAGGGTCAGCACACTTATGACATACTTGAATAAATGCATCTGTAAATGATTTATTAGGAAGCCTATTTTAGGGACAGTGAATTGGTCTCATGTCAGAAACCCAGTTCATTTCATGCCTCTTTAGATTTGTTATAACACTGTCAGGCTTCATCAACACAAACTAGTGCTCTATTGTGCTATAAAGTTATTGTCACGTTTAGTTAAGGGCTCTAAGTATTCATGCATCTTTTTTTTTCCACATTCTGTCACATAACAGCCACAGTTATCAGCATATGTTATTAGTATACTGGTCAGCACGAAGTAGTGTACAATAGTAAGGGAATTTATGATATTTTAAACAAAAAACAAATATAGTATGCATTTCTATCCAGCCCCATGTACTTTGATGGATCTAAATAAAAGATTAACAAATAGTCCACCTATGTGTGATTTAACCTCAGAAAAAATACAGCTGTTTGGAGGTTTGTTTTACAATATTAGCAAACAAATAACATTGTGAACACAGAGGAACATGGCAGGCAAACTCAGATACACCTTCCAGCACGACAATAACAGCAGTTGAATGGTTTTGATAATATCATATGCTAAAATGGTTTAGACCAAAATCTAATTTGGAGTCTGAAGCAAAACTTGAAAATTGACAGTTGCTCTTTATGAAATATGACGGATCTTGAACTGTCCTGCAAAGACGGATGGGCAGAAATTAAGAGACTGTAACTGGAAATGTGGTTGACATACACAGTACTTCTGGAACCTCGCAACTGTAGTTGCCATGAAATGTAGCTGTTTTAGAAACCATGTACAGCCTTTCACTTCACAATAATTAACCGCTTTGTGTTGGATCATTGCACAGGACCTCGATAAAACGCATGGACGTTTGTGTTTGGCAAAAGCCTCTCCACATCGATTTCTTATATTGTTAAATATAAGAACACTTTTAAACTGGGAAGTTTCTAATCCGCATTTAAATGTTAAAATATTTGCAAAAATAAACATCCCAAATCTTCAAGTGAGGTCAGTGCCTGGCGAAGTGAATGAAGGTGACTCACAACCCTCCAGCACAGCCGCGTCACAGGAGCCGCACTGAAATTTAATGAGCTGAATGAGTGCGACCTGTGAGAACAGGAGCTTGGACTCTGCAGCTTGAATGAGGGTTTCATCAGATGAAACACCTTTTTGCCCAGCGAATGGCAACAGTAAGGACACCACAATGCAACATTTATGAGAAGACAAAAGGGCCAAAATGAGGTCACGGTCAAGCACTGGGATTTTTTTATTTTTCATTTTTTTAATTTGTAGAGCTCACTAAAAGCATCCAACTAAAACTGCTGTTACCTTTTTGGCGATTTCATTATTTTTATTTGGTTGGCATTTCAAACAAATCAAATTTCAGCTCTCTTGCATAACAAATCCACTAAAAGGCCCACAAAATACAGCAACATCATTTTAATCTGCAAAACTGACAAATGAAAAGACATTTCTGTTTTTTCTGAACAAAAATCCTCTCGCTGCAAAACTCAGGCGTTATTACAAATACAGCTAGATTTACTGATATAGCATTTAATAATTAGTTTGAATATTATGGTGTTTTTCACAAACCTACCCTTTTCCTTTGACACATTTTAATAAAGGAGATAAGTTCTGTCTAAATCATATATTACATCTTTGCAGCCTCTAGGTTTAGAAAAGGTAAAGGGTGTTTCACTAAAAGCAACGGACTTTTCAGAGGCACATTTAAAACAAAGAGGTGTGAGTTATGCCAGCAAAAGTAAGTATTTCCTTAAATATTTGTATATCATGGCACCAGCATAGTGTTTTGTTTATGAATTCTGTGTTTTATTTAGTGACAACAGAAGCACAAAAAAAAAAATCAGATTCCAGCTTTTTTATTTTTATCCGAAAAAGTTGGTCAGTTTTGTATTTTAAAGTTTTGTGTTGGTATTTTATTAATTACTTGCTTCACCTTCTTCTTGGAAGAAGCCTGTATTTCATGTTTGGCATTACTTTCACTCATCCTTCACAATAATAAATGTGGCATTTCAAATTCTTGTCAGCTAGATAACATTTAAATAGCACAAAATGCTATGCAAATAAAAATAGGTTCCCTACTACAACCTGTTTCTTTATAACATGCTGGTTTATGTCAATTAAATTTTTTGTGCAACGTAATATCAGAAAATCTGCTGGGGATTAAATTAGGACTCCCACTATATTTAATAAAGTGTCATTAGTAATGTCAAGTCTAAAAGATTGCTACACAACATTTTGAAGAAGTTTTGCCTCGTTTAAACATCAAATATGAAGTAAGGGGGGTGCCGAGGTATAATCAAAGGAGCTGTCCAAAGCCGTCAGAAAGAAAATTGTGGTTAGAGATTTTACGAGGTCTCAAAATAATTTGTCAGTCATTCCACTGCATGTGAAACAGTCTCTGAGTGGAGAAAATTAAAAACAGCTGCTATCGTCCCTAGGTCTACCTCAACCAAGTACTTTCTCTGGTATCTCAACAAAAACATATGTAAGCTTCAAGAGTGGTCTGATGAAAAACTTTGAACATTTGAAACCGTATCATTATAGCACTGTGATGCACCTTAAAAATAATAATTTGCAACATATTGAAATAAATCAAAACAGACACAATGCTTGAGTGACAGATAA
Source organism: Gambusia affinis (assembly GCF_019740435.1). NCBI lineage: Eukaryota > Metazoa > Chordata > Actinopteri > Cyprinodontiformes > Poeciliidae > Gambusia > Gambusia affinis. Next base: position 15,889,712 of record NC_057874.1, on the reverse strand, counting down.
AAGACCCCATTTGACAATATGTTTTACAGTAGCTACCCAACAAAATAAAGGGGTGTGCAGATGCAGATATAACGCCCTAAAACAAATGAACCGAAATGCTCTGTAGAATTCTGAGCAGCAAACTCAGCACATCTAAAAAAAAAAAAATAAAGAAAAAAAAAATGGCTCAAATGGTCTCATGTAGGATCCGCTTGCCCAGAACTCTGCTTGAATTGTCAGCTTGTTGCTTAAGAGTCGACCTGACCTTGAGTTGAGTGTGTAAAACTCAGACCTCCCTTCCAAACTCAGTGGAAGCAGAAAAGATCCATGCCAGCGCCTGAACCCTTCTCCTAACCCTTATCCTAAGCAAACACTGCATTTATAAGTCAGCAAATTATACGTTCTTTATTATCTTATGTACAGTCTTGAACTAAAAGACAACTTGGATTTTAGTACAGAAAGCATGTTTTACATAAATTATGATGAATTTCAGGGTGTAAGATTTAGAGTGGTGGTGAGTTTTCAGCTATAGATTTTATATCATTCGCCATAAAAAACATTGTGACATCCCCGCCTTCTAGCATCAACACAGAAAAGAGCAATGGGTTAATAGAATCTGGTCTTATTCTGATTGAAATAACTTGACTTTAAAAAAAAAAAAAAAAAAAAACATAACCACAAAAAGACTACATGCGCACAGAAAGTTGCTCATATAGAACATCATTGTCTGAACACACACCACTGGACAGAGAACGACAACACTCTGCAGCCAAGTGAGCTATTACCTCCTAGCACCGAGGACCCCTGAAGGATAAACCAGCAATCCTTAAATCTACGCTCATCATAAAAAAACCATGACACAAGCTCTTGCAGAGACACTGCTGCTGCACTACCAGCATTCACAGTAATACAAACAGGCACTGTCAGAGCCCAGTCATTATCAAGCATCAGCAGCCTAACTTCCCCAGCGAGCTCTACCCCAGGGTTCAAATGTCAGACTGTCACAGCGATTTACTAATCCCGGTGCAGACGTCACGCCGTGGAGGCGAGAGCTTCTGTTGTGATTGGGAGTTTGCCTTCAGTGTGGTACTTTTCTCCTATAATTTTCTCCGATAATTGTATCTTCACTCAGTTTTATACAAGACCAAATGAAGCTACTGCACTAGATCAACTAAAAGAAGCAAGAAAGGAAGTACAAAGTGAGCAAGCTCAAGTCAGGAGCTCTTTCCATACATTATTGAAACATGCTTCTATGCAAGGGACGTGTGCACCAGAAAGCAAGCTAGTTCAGAACATAATGCAAAATAGAAAAACATTAGTGCAGAAGGTTAACAGAAAGTCTCACTTTCAGACTAATCTTTCTGGCAGCATTTTCAAATGAATTAAGAAACATCCGAGAAACATTAACAAAAAAATCTAACACTATGGGAATGAGCAGCTTGATGAAGTCAAAAACTTTATCTTTATGCTTTTTTTCCCATTGACTGAGAGGACTTTGACACAATGTAGGAGTTTGTTTTCAGTGCATGGTCCAGTTTGTTATATAGGGCAAAAACAAGGACATTTTTAGGAGGGCAGGGGCAGGAAGAGGAATGAGAAGGAAGAAGATGAGAAAAATTGTTAACCATTAAGACTGCAAGGAAAATAAACAGTTTTCTCTGAAGAGAGTATGAGCCAAAATAATCAACCATTGCTACTTTTTGCTGAGCTGACAGGAGAACTCAACAAGCACAAAGGGATTTTAAAACGTATCCATACCTATTGGACCTTTTCACATAGTGTCATATTAAATCTGCTGCAACCACAACTGCATGTATCTTGGGGTTTGTTTATATAAGATCTGCATGTCTTTTTTTTCCCTAATTGTGAAAAAAAAATGGAAAAAGAAATTCAGTCACATTGGATGGGGGGCATCTCTGAACAGAAATTTAAAAATTCTCAATTTAATTTAGGTTTGGACTTTCACTGTGCCATTCTGAATATATATTTAGCTCATCTTCCAAGCAGCTCTGACCAGCATCTTTCTCCAGCACTTTCTTTCACCAAAGGGAAGGTTTTTAGGGTGTAGTGTATCGTTAGGCATTTCTATTTGCATGCAAAATGTATGCCTGTGGAAACAAAAAGTACTTTTTTCGACACGACCACTGTATCCCCTATCTGCTGCAAACAAGACTGCTTCAACAAACTGCAATTCGCTAATAAAAGTCAGATTTCTGGAATGCAATCTTTTTATTTATGGCAACCTATTGGATGGTTTGCAATTAAATCCCTCTTTTCATTTTTGGATAATGGATTAAACTGTGCTTAAAGAGCTGTTTGGGATATTTCTCTACTACCTCATGCTGCTCTAAACTTCTTCAAAACTTTATCCCTGCCTTGTCTTTTGATCCTTTGATTTTAATGATGCTGATTGTCTCCTAATGTTCTCTAGCAAACCTCAGAGGCTTTCAGAAAACTGCTACATTGACTGAGATTAAGAGTGTACTCAGATGAACTATTTAATAAGCAGATGACTTCTGGAGACAATGTGATGCTCTGGGTTTAATTTACACGTCTCAAGAGTAAATGGGGATGAAAATAAATGCCCATCATACTTTTAAAATTTTTCTTCATCCAAGATTTACAAACACTTGTATAATTTTCCTCCCTTCTTAATAAAATACATCAGGGTTTGTGATCCTTATGTGGGAAAGTCTGTCAATGGTGTTTAAATGTTTGCAAACCACTGTGAGTTTACAGCAGTAAAGCATCCGAATTTACACTCCTATGCACAGATGTCCAACTTAAATATTAATTGTTCTTATGTTTGCTTGCATTTGTAGCACATACATGTTCTCTTTTCTTCGAAGTGAATCAAGAGTCCCATTTCCACTAACTGACAATCAGGTCAGCAGCTTGTCTATTTAAAGAGCCAGGCACAGTTTCTAATTGGTATGGTCAGGAAGGTACTTAAATGTGTGTGGAAAACATAGGAACTGTAGGCATGACAAAACAATAATCACTTTAAAGTCATGTGCTTTAATGTACTCCTTTGGAGATTATGTGAGGTTTTCTTTCAAAAAATATGCCTGAGCTCACATGGCCAGCTAACAATGCTGCACAAGCACCAAGTGTACATTTGTGAAGGTCAGCCTCTTATTACAACATCTTGGACACCCACAGCAGACGTCCAGATGGCTGAACTCACAAAACCGCACGTACCGTCTTGCAGTGACACACAGGCTGAATTATAACACTGACCTTATAGTCACATAACGTGACCTTAATGATGTTAAATGAGTCTGAAGTAATCAGTGGTGCATTGGAGAACAGTTGATCATTACAGCGGGTGGGATAGCAGGGATCACCAGTGTTAGATAAGGACGACTTAATGTCCTTTTTAAACAGTTTTTAACTTAAACTCTTAAGACTTTGCAAAATGTGTCCAGCCTGAGATAGCCGCAGTTTGCTAATCTTCCTATAAATAAGTACTTACTGCTGGAAAGAGATTTGATTTACTATTTATTTAGATTCCTCAACGTCCAAACAAGATTCACAGTTTAACCACGGATGACACATTAACTGAAATGGCTTCCAGTATGCCATGTAACCCAGACAATTAGTTGTAAATTAGTAGAATATTAGCGTCTGATTTTGATCTGGACATTATTGCATAAACAGAAACACATCAAAGAACTATTGTCAGTAAACAAACCTTTTCTCTACATCAACAATTTTTCTCTCCATCCATTTTCTGTGCTTAGTCGTGTTTCTAGAAGAGATGCAAAGATCAGAGATTTTACTGCCAATTTTGGTCGGACACGCCAAAACCAATTTTCGTTTTTATCAGATTCTAATTTATCTTCAATACTATAGCAAAATCCTTATCTTTAACTCCCCTAAAAGAATAGTTACCAGGCTTAACCACATAGTGGTTTAAAAGCCCACAAAATAAAAAAAGTGGATATCTGTCACTGTAACAAGAGAAATAAGCAAATATAGTAAATCCTTCAAACTAAAGGACCGAGGTACTTATTAAAACCAGAGTTGTAACTTTCCTCCATTTATAGCCTATTATGTCTTTTTTTTTTTACAAGCCTGAAAATGTAATGTATTAATCATTATCTAAAAGGAAAATGCTTGAATTTACTCCTATTTTATATTGTTAATCCATTCAATTATGACTAAATAAGAGTCTTTCAGTAATGACTGATTAATAATTACTTGTACTAGGACTTGGAGTGACACCACTCTACACAGCTCCAAAGTTGAAGCAGGATCATGTGGTTTGAGTGACCTGGTGGCACATATGCACCTTGCATAAGAAAAAGGCTGGGTTTTTAATTTCCTAGATACCAGTCAGGGAAGTTGAAAGTAAAGTCAGCAGAGTTCAGTCTTCAGCTAATGTTAGTGCATCTCTAAGGACACCAAGAAGAGTTTGCCAATCAACTCTCCTATGAAGGGACAACAAAAACAAACATGCACAAACACTAATTCATAAGAGTAATTTAAATACACCAACTAGCTTGAAATGTGCGTTCTTGGACTGTGGGGAGAGATGCGAGTTTCTGGCAAAATAATGACAGACAGAAACAACACCCTCCCCCATCTCCTGCACATCCCTCTCACACAACTTAAGTTTATGTTAGATGAAAAGTTGGAAGAAGTCCTGTTGTCTGGCGAAGCTAAAGTTAAAATTCCTTTTAGAAATCCTGAACAGTGTCCTCCGGACTAAAGCAAGCTGGGGCTATCCAGCTGGTTATCAGCACCGAGCTCTAAAGCAAGCATCTGTCATGGAGTGGCAGTGCATTAGTTCACATTGCATGGGTAATACGTGCATGTGTGAAGTCACCATCAATGCCGAACAATATGTACCCTTTGGAGCAACATAAACTGCCATCCACATGATGCCTTTTTTTTTTTTAAAGAAAGTCCATCCAGTTCACAGTGAGACAGTTCCACAACTAAATATGCAGAGATAGCAGCTGAATGACTTCCAATCAAAAGTCTATGCTGAAGTACGGATCAATAATACAAAGAAATAATTCCAGGGAAGTTAATGTCAGGATAAACATTTGTTCCCACAGGAAGATGGAGAACATATCTGCTCGGTTTATATCGCTTTACAACAGCACCCTCCATATTGTTTCAGTCACAGACAGTACTTCTTGTACATTGCTACTCAACGACAGTGCAAAGAAGGGTTTAGAGTTATCTATAGCCATGTAATATGGAGAATATTTTACTTTTCTAGTTTTTCTCACAACATACTGAAAGTTTCAACTATTCCATTCACTCATGCTGTTTTTCACAGTAACTACTCACAAGAGAGCTTGTTAATAATCACAAAAGCACCTTCGTCTATCTGTGTAGTTCTCACCAGGGTCCCGCTGACAGCAAATCACACAGGCCCCAAAGCTTTACTGGGTGACACACACACTAAGACCTGATCAGCACTGTGTATGTTGACTGTCTGGTGTGATAAACTAAAACTCACTTTGGTCTCTTGGGTATATTGGTAAGTCTGTAGTCTTTTAAAATAGCCCAATAATTGGGCTATTTTTAAACACCTCAGAGACTATCAAATGGACTATAATAAAATCTGATGAAAACAAATACATTTTAAAGCCTATGGTAAAACATTAATGAATCTAATTAAGCTATTGTTACATGTCTATATTTATGCACTACAAGGCTTTATAAATGTCAGAGTTAGTTAAAGACATGGTAATCTTGTTCGATTCACTGCCCACAATAAATTAGAAGAAAAGCTTAAGTCAAAAATGAAAAACATACAAAATAAAACAAAGCACACAGTAGCTCATGACAAACATATTCACATCACATGAATTTGAACAAATGTAGGCACTCAGACAGCAATAAGATCACAGGTGCTGAACGTTGTCCTGTAATGTAATACTGTTTTTTAGTCAGAAAGGCGCTAATAACCAATGAAATGCAATATTAGTACCAATAACCCTGAAATATGCTGTGAAATCCGTTAGTCTTTTTCTTATAACAAAGATGTTGTGTTTAAATAATATTTCATTTTCACACACACACACACACACAAAAAGCACTAAAGAGCACAGGTCTTGAATGGGGAGACTGCAGCATTCATGTAAAAGCATACTCACATACATACACACGAGTCGTATTACTAAAATGTCTTCCAGTTACATGGAGAGAGAATAAATGCCTTTTTTTTTTAACAGAAGGATCCATTAATGGGCCCCCATTTTAGATCAATGGAGCCAGTTTATTAAATGACTCTGACAACCAGTCCACATTTTTATCATCAATAGAAGACATGAAGCATGTGGATGAAGCAACACTTGAAATTTTGTACGATATCCCGAGTGGTAAAATGTTTTCACTGGTGTGAAAAAAATGCTATTTTACAATTATTTTCTGCCTTGGTGGTCTGCAACGCATTTTTGTTTAACATTTTTAAAACAAAGTTACACATGAAAACACCAAATGCAGAAGTTACACTGTACTGCAACACAATAAAGAAAAGCAGGATACTGACACTTTAATTCCTTCCTGCCATTTGAGTAATAACTGAGATGTAATATGATTAGGGGCCTGGTGGCATTTGAGAGTAACAGTCTCTGAAATTCATTGTGGATGGACTCAACCTTATGAGTGTAAGGTAAAGATTTACTGTGTATTCATTTACAATGTTTAACTACAGTGAACAGAAAAAAAAAACAATAATATAATTGGCTTCACTCTCAGAAAAAACTAAAGGTTACAGCAAGTCATTCAATCAGAAGCACTCATGGTTTGATAGGCTTAGCCAACCTCATAAATCTGCTATGATTGGATAAGTACTCTTTGATGCACGGCTAAGGTTACGGCATGGTGATCCTGTAATGGAGGACTGATTGTTGTTGGGGTTATTGTGGAGGTTTAAATTCTCACTTATTATTCGTTTTTATAAAAGGGAAGGAAGTTATTTTTCTAAGCTCTAGTTACATGATATGACACAACATATGACTTATCGACCATCTCCCACAAGAGCAAACATTAAGAAACTGATTGATAATTACAGGCATTCTTATATACAAAAAAAAAAACATGATTCAATTCAGTTCATTTGCATAGCACCAATTCATAAATATTATCTCAAGGTTCTTTGCAAAAATAGTACATTGAATCCAACCACATAGACAGATTAAATCATCTACATACATTCCTAAATCATCACAGTCTTATGTAATTTTTAACAAAAAAATTTATTTTTTTCCTAAAACATCTTTTGGAAAGAAAGAGGTGGTGATTTATTTAGTCAAAATCATTTTTGACAAAAATGATTTATTCCATTAATTTACAAAAGTCATAATATGATTCTAAGTAAGAAGCGATGCTGTCCTGTTTATTATTTAAATTGGTGAAGCATTCTTCTTTCTAAGGACACACAGCCAATTGTACGAGGTTGTTGACTTTGAACCAATTCTTCCAACTGAGCATAAATGTACCAACTGCAGAAATGCAAACTTTTGGGGGAGGAGATGACATGAATACAACCACTTGTGACCTCTAAACATCAGTGCTCCTTTTTTTTTTAAATTTCTCTTTCAGGGTCTCACAATCTTGTCTAATTATAAGTTCCCATAATCCTTTATTCCCCTCCTTTCCTATTTTAATTAACAGCATTAACCCTTTGAATCAGCTGATGGGCACTGTGGTAAAGGACTGTAGCACTGAGTTTAAGTAGCTCATATCAAAAGATATAGCAGATTTATTAATGCTTCAAATGTGGATCACATCAAATCTCTCTAAAGCCGCTTCTTCACTAGATCGGCTTTAACCGGTTCTGCCTCAGTCCAACTCAATCAGATCCATCTCTGTTAGCAGGTCCTGCAAGGCTCTTCACTCTGTTCCCTGCTTTTCATATTCACTTCAGGGGGTAGCACAAACTACGCGGGCCAAGGCGCGTTTTGCGTGGAAGCGATTTGAATGGCAGCAGACTTCCTTCGTTGATTGGCCCGCGATTTACGTCACTGCAGACTCCAAACATTTCTCATTCAGTGTAGCAGGCGGACATGCTGTCTGCTTTCAGAGAGCTGATCGGTGTGGAGGAGCGTAATTATGAGTTTGATCTTGAGCAGCGCCAGGAGCACACGCGTCAACATTTGGACCAGAATGACCGTGATTTAGCTGCCCTGCAAATTGCACGTCTCTCAGAAAAAACAGGCACGCAATGGCAAAATGAGAAGCATCTCTGGACAACGTTCTGTCGCAGCTCTAGGCTTACAACCAGCTGGTGTTTGGCGTCATGTGAATTTTATCCTTCGTTTGGAATTTTTTGTATATATAGTTGATGTGCAGTTATTAAATGTACATCTTTTGAGTGCATCACCTAAATCCAAAAGTTGCATGTTTAAAAAATAAAAATGGGGAAAAAAAGTGCCACAACATACATGTATCGATATGTCTGGCTAAATAATCAGCTGATCTGAACTGTTTTCATTATGTGTGGACTGGGAATTCATTTCTATTAGACAAGGGAAATATCTGGGCTTCTTTCAGCCCATCAAAACTCAAATAAACCCAAATTTCAAACCTTGAGGTTTTGAAATTGCTGAGTGTCGCTGCAAACATCAGCGCAACAACCTCTGCACCTGCACACTCACGACCCATATTCTCGCCCACAATAGTGGGGAGCAGATCATAATGGAGATGCTGCAAACTGTGGAAAACCAGGCAGCTAGAGTGAGACTTAATAATGGAAAAGCGGCTTAAAACTTCAGGTGAAAATCTTATGAAAAAGCTTGAAAACCATCTTCAGTCACATTTATTATTGCAACAGCGTCTTCACAGGTCTGTCCAACAAATCAATCAAACAGCTGCAGCTGATCCAGAATGCTGCTGCTCGCATTCTCACTAAAACCAGGAAGATAGAGCACATAACACCAGTTTTAAAGTCCCTCCACTGGCTCCCTGTAGCTCAAAGAATAGACTTTAAAATACTGTTGTTATTAAAAATAGCCAGATTTTATTTAATAACAAAGAGAACAAATATTTCTTTTTTTTATTTTCTTCTTTTCCTTTTGCCGTCTTTAGCTTGGCTTTCTGCAGTTTCAGTAACTTAAGCCATTTCTTGTCCTTGAAACTGCTATATGTTCATATCAGTGCGCTGCATGTGGTGTAAAACCCTGCGGCTCAATTTTTTAAAAAAGCAGAGCGCTGTAAACATAAGTATTCCCTGTCACATTATTACTAAAACATAAAACTGTTTTTCTTCCAGGCAACCCTCCATGTTAAATTTAGGATACTGAGGATATTTCATAATACATACAGTGAACCAGCAATGTGTTACACCCAGGTCAACACTGGATCTATGCCCTGGTCAAATAATAAATAAATAAAAAATCCCAGGAAATAAGAACCACCCTGTGTACTCATTGTCCACCATTACCAATTAACAATGCATGTTTTGGAGATTTTGGAGGAAGTAGATGAGAATAAGATCCATGTATGCATTTGGATTAAAGGCAAACTTCACACAGAAAGGTCAACACAGCTGAGATTCATACAGGAGACCTTCCTGCTGGAGGGCAACAGCATTAACAACCTCATCAAAGTGCATTAAGCATAGCTACAAAGCAGTGCTTGTTGCAGCAGATATGTTGTAGAAAGTGTAAAAAAAAAAAAAAATGATTTTGGCAAGCATCAGACTGTTAAGAATCCACTGCGGTATACTCTTACACGTATTGCTCGTTTTCAGTCTGCTTGGCCGGAATAAGATCCAGCAGCAGCTCAGAATCTGCAGCAGTTACTCACCCACTGCTGGCTGCACCACAGAGATACCAAGACCTGCTTGGTTTTACTCTGAGGGGGAGACAGGTCAACTTTAATGGTGCGCAAATGAAATATGTATTTTCTAATGATAAACATATTTTGACAAGTGTAAACTATTTAGTACAAGCTTGGTCAAAATAGATACAAAAATGTGTAAGCCAGTTAGAAGAAAACAGATCAGTCAGAGCTCATGCTATGATAAATATAAACGCAGTCAAAAATATTTGTTACAGTGTTTTATGCATGTACCAATATGTGCACCTAAAAATAAACCTGTTTAACTTGTTTTGAAAGTTGGAGCTCGAACCTGGAAATGACTCCACACCAGAGTTGTGTGTGTTTTAGTTGAGAAAATTTCAGAAAACTTGTAAAAGGGGATATTTGTTGTGGCACTATTACTAGCAGTGCAAGCCAATTAACTAAGTATTTTTCATCAATTTCATTTGTTTAAAATTCTATAAAGGCATATGCACAAACATATATCTCTATCTCATTAAGTCAGTGACTCAGCCAGTACTCAGAAGAGCTAATAAATAGTGGCAGCCATATTGGATACTGAACTTAGGTGACTTGGCGACCTTCAATAGTCAGAATTTCAGCAATAGACAGATGGAGAATCTGATCACATACAATTGTGGAAGATCACAATTGTAAAGACTGAATATTTGGAAAAGGTTTATATTTCTACTGCATGGATAAAACTGTATGCCACTCAGATATTTGGCCAGTTGCATCCTCCTGATGGTTTTTTTTTTTTTGTGTGTATATTTAAAACCCATTTTTTTAAATTGTCCCTAACTAATAACCTGTAAAAATGTTAAGCCAAATCCCCTGAGCTGCCAATATGCAATTCATCACATAGAAAACAATCACCCCCTTGTTTATAAAAGCAAAACAAATTATGTATTCAGAACAATATTAGTGTGTGTTTATCGAGTGAGAGACGCGGGGGGGGGGGGGGGGGGACACAGGAGGTGGGGGAGTTGATTATTAAAGCATTGCAGATTTAAGAAGTAAATTAAACATAAGGGTGAGCCTTCCCTCTGCTTGTTATTTGGTTCTCCGATTTCATTTTTACACTCATTTCTCCAGCAGAGATCATGCACCTCAGTGAAAACTGATAGTGAAAACTGCTCTGATAGAAAGTCCTCTCACTTCTAATGAAGAACAATTCTCTGATGTTATTAGGAAGCAGGAGATGGGCACCAGGGGCAGACTTAATGGCATTCAGTAATGAAGTAAAAAGGAGCGCTGCTCCTCCCTAAAAAGCTGTGATGGAAATGAGGTTGCACTGATATACTGGTTGCAGTGATAAACTGGTGTGCTGGTTAAACATTCCAAGTTGAATTGCATTGAAGAGTTGGTTGACCAAACTGTGTTTATTTTTTTTTTTTGATGATTCCGAGTGTGAAAATGGGGCCATGCGTTCTAAACCTGTCTAACAGGCTAACACTATACTAATAGACTGCACTATTAAAAATAAACCACAGAAATAGCCTTTAAGAGGCTTGGATTGTCAATCTGCCTCCCAGATCTGGACACGCAGGGTTGCTCTGACCTTCCACTTTCTCTGCAGTTGACAGGGACCTTTTCTCACTGCCAGCTTCCCAGGCTGCTCCTGAGCAGCCGACAGCTTGACCTCTTCTCACCAAGGCGCCATCTTTTTGACTGCAACTATTTTCTCATCGTTATGTTTAGTAGCCGGCCTGCGACTGCTGGGACGCAGGAGACTGCTCAGGCTCAGGCCATCATTCATCGCGGGGAAGGAGGAAGGGATTAAGGCCAATGAAAAAGAGTGGAGGAAAGTAGGGGTCTGCATCTTAATGTCGGGCTCGCTATGGAACGGCCTTGTTGTTAGGGGAAGGGGAGAAAAGGTGCTGGGTGGGAGGGCAGAAGGAGAAACAAACTAATACAAAAAAGGATTAAAGAGAGAATGAAAGTCACCTTATTAGTTCAAGTGCTGTATGTTCCTGTCATCCTGTCACCACTGTGCTATTTGTAACAGAAAGTAATACAATTGCTGTTTGTATTTCACACCACCCTCCTTTCTGGTTCCTTTCCCCCCTCTCATTATTTTTGGTGTGAGAAGCATAGAAATCAGTTTGCCCAGACAGAGGAAAACACTTCAAAAGGACTTCTTCATTTATTTCAATCAGACACAATCACCGTCTCATACACACACACACACACACCCACACACACTGGATGACTTCTGGCCTCATACGCAAACATGCATCTTTTACAGTACACTCAAAAACAGATTTAGTGAAACCGCATTTCACACCCCACTGGCGTTTGATGTGTTGTGAAACTGGTGTGGTTAAAAATCTCATAATTACCTCTAAGGACACAGATATGCTCTCAGTGTGTAAGTAGCTGGAAAATAAAAGATCACCACAGCGAAAAGACAGGACATCGCTGCAGTCGCACACGGCAAGTGAACATTTCTTGTTACAGATTGTTTGCTTTTTTTCCCCCCCACATTTGGCCAGTTTGTTCTTTTCTAGCCTTTCTGCCCACTCTAACTAACTCAAGTGTGCCCAGCAAAGGCTTCAGGTACTTGCAGTTATCGCAGTTCAGCAGTGGAAGAAGAAATTGAGTCAATACACCAGCACTGCAGCAAAGTTACTTACACTGGCTAGAGACGCCTTGATTGCAGTTATTCCAACAAATTCCCCAGCAATGACAAAACGGAAAATTGCATTAAAGCAGGGATAGATTTAATCTTTTAAATTAACTAACCCGTAGACTGGACAGTATAGATAGTAGGTCATGTCCAGTTGTACGTCCACAGTTTACAGCCATAACAGCTTCAACTTTTCTATGAAGGTTTTCCACAAGGTTTAGGAGGATGTCTATGGAAACCTCTAACCCTAACTCATACTTACAAAAGCACATTTCTGATATCAAACACTGATGTTGGAAGAGAAGGCCTAACTCACAGTCTCCTCTCTAAATGATCACCAAAGCTGTTCAATTGGGTTGCGGTCAGGACTGTGTATGACACTTCAGTTTGGGTGCTTTGGAGAAGATTTCATCAGAAGTCATTTCCTACTCCTCATAGTTCTACTCTAAAGAAATGTGATTCTGTGTAGTATTGACAGGAGGCAAATCTTTTTCTTCTGAGATGAGGTCATTACTTATTATGTTTCCCAAGACCAAGTGGGCACAAACAGAGTTTTAACCACAATTCACAGAGAGAGAATGTAACATAAAAGCTTAAGAAAAACAAAATCTGATGCTTTATGATAATTTGAAAAAGGAATGTCTTTCTCTCCCACCAGTTTCCTCATAATAAAGCTAAACTCTGCAAAAATGGACACCGGGCAGAAGAAGTACTGCAGTTTTGAAAAGCTACAGTTTCAAAAGACACTACAGTACCCACTTAAAGTTGTTTCTAAAGTTTACATTTCTTTTAATGAGAGTCCAGGAATCTTGCTAAAGTGAGTTTTGCTGGAAGAGTATTGCAGCTTTTGTCCCATCCCACTCCTGTTGCTGTGCACTGCTCACAAGATGGCTGAAAGAATGCTGCAGCTCTTTTCTTTTGCTTGAAAAATAAAAGAGAATATTCTAACTGCTTTATCTATTTAAAGTTCTTCTTTTCTTTTTAACAGATCCATAAAATTAATCCAGGATTATTCTTGATTTTAAAACAAAGTCAGTCCCTTGAGCAGTTTGTCGTCAGCTAATGACACTGCTGTGGATGAACATGCCAATTAAACTATGTGTCTGAATACATGATGGAAACAGAAAATCACTGCCTTCTAGGGAAACATTCAGTATTTGTCTGCCAGTTTTTTTTTTGGTGGTGCCTGTTGTAATCATATAGCACTACACTGATTGACATTTCCAATTTAAATGTTATACATTTCTACACTCTACTTGAGTTAACAGTAACATACAATTATCTATCATTGTTGATGTGTTAATTGCCAGTATAGAGTGTAGTCAGAGTTTTGTAATGCAAGGCTGCATTATTGTACAGAGTCACAGGCCAACATTGATGTCTTAAACAGGCTCTCTGCTTTTTTCCCCTCTTTTCGTAGGAAACCGTCCTGGCTCAGTGTATCTGTCTCTTTTCTTGGATGATGTTAATGAGCATTTGCTACCGTTAGTTTTGTAGATTCTACTTGTTTTCTTTCTTAAAGAAAGTAGCTCCAGGGTTTCTCTGTTTAGCTGAATTTCTTTCCTGAACAATTCTGTCTGAACTACTGCTGCTGTTTGCTCCTTTTAGTAGAAGGCACCATTGATCCCTGAACCTCTTCTCAGTGCAATAAGCTTGGCTTCCTGGCTACAACATTTGACCAATTAGTATTACATGATTATCTGAATGTTGCTGCGTTGTATCATAATTAGGACCAAACTACACTGAATGTAATTAGATCTGAAGGTGACCATATAATTAGATTTTGGAATGAGTTATAGTGGCTATCAAAATCAAACACACGCCTGTCGGCAAAGCCAGCATTTTGAGATCTAGAAGAATTAGATCATAACATATTAGTTTAAAATTTCGCCCACTTACAATGTGACATTTATCCTTTATACTCCACCTTACTAATAGTCCAGCTATATGTGAAGAAAAGTAATAAACTATGCCCACCACCAGGGTATTCTGTCAGTCTTGATGGTTTTTTGGGGGTGGGGGAGTTTGGAAGAAAAGGATTTAGTCCTCAAACTTACTTCTTAGTTGAAGCAAATGAAGATTACAAGAGATTCTTGTCACGTGTAGAACATAATCAACATCCAATACATAAGCAGACTCCTTCAGTGAAGCTGACAGCCTCCTGGCAGCCCCCCTGCCCGGTTTCTATCAGCTCTATAATTTCCCATCTCCTCCTGCGGAAGCAAGTCTGGAAAATCAAAGTATGACAGCTGGACTATATTTCAGGTTAATGAGGTTCGTCATAGTCGATGGTGGGTGCGAACTCAAGAAAGAGGAATGATGAAAATGATTAAGAAAGTGTTCGTCGTGGTCTTTGGTTTTACTCCACAAAATCCTGGAATTTTAACAGGGTGTTGAGGCTTATGAGAGCCACTGAAGGATGACAAAAAGTGAAAACGGATGGACATAAATCTGGATATGAATTAGACCCGTTTGCCTTGTAAAGCGCATCAAGGGGACGTCTGTTGTGAACAGACCCTATAAAAGTAAACTGAACATAATATTTGCCATATTTCCTCGTAAAGGACAAAACATTGTGTGTACTCTCTCAAAAACGCCGATAAGTCAAAGAAAAGCACCAATGATCCACAGTTTTAGTGGGTTCTTTCTTCGAGCTCAAACAGACAGCACAGTGGCTTCTATTTTTAAAAGTAGTGATTGTCTCCTGGCTTCACACCAGCGATAGTAGCAAGTCATGTTGCGTGCGGAATTACAACAGTCTGGGTGGTGAGGCCCCCCCACCGGCTAGCCTGAGTCGGTGCCAGACCCGACTATCCCAGCACGGTGCAGGTTGAGCAACACATTTCTGTAGCTGCAGGGCAGGTGAAAAAAGGGTTTGGAATCTTCCCCTTGCCCTGTCGCCTCCGGGGAAGTGAGACGTAAGGGGTAATTAGACTGGATAGCGTGGTATTTCGGACATGTAGTGGAGCCTAAAATTGAGGTCAAAAGTCCTCTGCATCATGCCAGATTTATCCGGAGTGGACTGCTGCACTTTAAACAGCAAAAGACGTGTCTTCAGCAGGACGGCTGCACAGCTTTGTTTTAAGACTGTCTTGGTCTCACACCTAAAATCTGAGAATCTGACACATAAGAGACAATTGTTGGCAAAATATGGAGCTCCACTTTCAAGAAAGGGAACATAATATTCTCAAATTATTCCCCGTCCTTGTTTTAATAGCTGAAAATTTTGTTCAGTGAAAAGATGATTGCCGTGACATAATTTCATTAGTAAAAAAAAAATAAAAAAAAAATAAAAAAAGGCTTTTGTTTTTCTGAGCTTTTGCTTTGACAAATCCAGTTCCCTGACAGCATTCTTCCTCAAGCAGATTAAAATAAGGCAATCTGTTTGCTGTTCAATGTGACAGAGGGATTCCTTTATAGCTGACAATTACTCTGACAAACACAAAGCCAAAAAAGGCAAATGTTTAAAATTTTCACTGTGTAATTTATTCAGTTTTGACATTGATCCTTACTCCAACAAACTAGCCTGCTTGGGAGGGTAAACAAAGAGTAAGTTGTTTCCTCTTTCAAGCACTAACACAGGTGCAGACTCTTCATCCACACCTGCCTGAAACAATAAGCCTATTGTATGAGTGCATGGCTAAAAGGCCTTATCAAAAACAAGTAGAGACAACATGGAAACATGAAAGATGTGGTCTCGTTTTTCAGCTATGCTGATGACGACATTTCTGACCTCAGAAACAACTTTTAAAGAATAGACTTTTTCCAACCTTATCTGCTTTCTTAGCTAAAAAGATTCTTGACATTTGGCCTTCATCTGTTAACAAAAAGGCTACAAAAGGTTACAAAAATCTCCTATAAAGGACATCATTATAATAACTTACATCAACTGCAGCAGCATTAAAGCATTGACTTACAGAGACTTGCAAAATATGCAAACCCCTTGAACCTTTTCACATTTTGTCACATTAGCACCACAAACCTCAAAGTATTGTGCTGGGATTTGTGTATTAGACGAGCACAATGAATGAAATGAATGTCTGCACCAACCTTCCACATCTACAGACTCAAATTTCTGCCATTCCATCTTTGCAAAGATGCTCAAAATTGGCTGAGTGGTTCGAAAGTACCTGTGAACATCTCTTTTTAAGCCTCATCACAATTCCCTGACTCTAGACTTTGACTGGGCCATTCTAAGATGTACTTTCAACTGAACCATTCAGCTGTAGACAGAGTTGTGGTTTTTTCAGTAGGAGAACCTCCACCAGAATCTCAACACTTTAGCAGCCTTTAACAGTTATTCCTTCGTGTTTGCTCTTCATTTAGCGCCGTCTACCTTCTCATCAACTCTGACCAACTTCCCTGTCTGCTCTGAATAAAACATTCCCAAAGCATAATACCATGGATCTCTGTGACAACAACAAATTTAGAATGATTTTCAGCACAGGTTTTTCCTCTGCAATCTGCATGAAGGCAAACATTCAATCAGAGCACCTTCTTTCACCTATTGCACACATGGCTTGAGGCAAGCAGCAAGTTTAACTTCCAGTGGCTTTCTTTCTTATTTTTCTTGCCTTTCTTCCATAAACACAGCATTTGTGAAGTACATGACTAGTAGCAATCCTTTCAACAGATTCTCCCATCTTTTTGTGGATGGCCAGGTCTTGATAGGTCTGCGGTTGTACCATGCTCTATCCACTTTTAGATGAGGGATTGAGGGACATCTTTTAATAACTTAAATGTGTTCCTTTGTCTTTCTAATGCTGTGTACTAGTGTCCTTTAACAAACCTCAGAGCCCTCTGCAGAACAACTATACTTATTCTGTGATTAAAGGGAGTAAAATTCAAACGTTTGCTACACATTTCCTATGCTTTTGCTTGCAAAACATCTTGAGGATCTTCTTTGTTTTGGTCTTTTCAGTGCACTTTAGTTATGAGTGAAATCACACATTCCATAACGTCAGTCATCTGTTTAATTGAGCTTCTGAAATTCATGGGGGAATTTTCCCTCCGTTTCCCAATAATGCCTGTATCCCTTCCTTGATGGAATACGGTGTAATCAAACCGCCCCTGACTGAGCAGATATTTAATACAACACAGAGAGACGTTTATAACATATAGCTCAATTCTGTACTATCTTTATGCATTAGTGGAGAAAATAGAGATGACCTGTCCTTGAAATACCGCTGGGGCTTGGAGCTTTCTGATTGCTCTTCCAACCTAAAACATAACCCGGTTCTGAGGTCAGAGGAGCTGTCACAGTGGAGCAGGCTTCAAAGGAAGAAATGGGTATCAACAAATGAACTCGAAAAATAAACACAAACTATCAAACTGCGGCACAAGATGTACAGTGAGAGCAAAGACGACAGAATCAGTCAAATAACATCACACGTTGCTGTGGGCTGGTGCGCCTCTTTTTGTGCGTGTGCGCGTGAGATGGAGATGAGCAGAGGGGGCAGAGTGTGCCTGAGAGTGATGAAATGCGATGAGACACAGTTTGAGTGAGTGCATACTAGCAGAGGGGGAGAGAGGGGTGGAGTGTGTGAAAGTGGATGAAAAAGAGCGAGAGAACCAGAGAGGCAAGATGGACATAAATGGCTATGAGTTAGCATGGCCTACAAATTTTTTTTTCTTCTTCCGGTTAAAACAAATTGAGGCCACTAATGCAGCAGTTAGACTGCTTTTCAGGTCAGTCCAAAAAGCTGTGCCAAAATAGTAGATGGACCTAAATCCATTGTTGATTTGCCAGAATTAGAGAGACTGTAACCTACTAAAAGAACAGAGCCTGCTAAAGCATATCGGATGTTGTCTCATGTTACTGGTTCAGGCCGCAGTGAGGTTAATTTGAGAAAGCTGAAGGGAAATATGGGATTAATTTTCATGATTACCAATGCTGCATGAGGTCCACATAACATTAAAATGAGTAAAGAACTACATCTGTTCTTTACAATGTAAAATAGATATATATTATTTTTATGCCACAGCACTGGGTGAATGTTCATGTTTTAGTAAGCATCCTTTCTATTCTCTGTACTCTTAGCTGTCCCCATCGCAGTCCTACTTTGAGAAAACAGCAGTTCAGTGGATGGCACCACATTACTGATTTATTTCAGTCTGAGGATTAACTGCCTTCCTAAAAACAGTGCAGAGGACAGAGACTGGGCTAAAATTGTGTTGTTTGCTTTTGTCTGAATTTGCAGATAAAGTTGCTGACTGACAAAAAATAATATTCCACTTTGCTTTACTTAGAATGACATTAAATATTACTAATTGGTAATCTTACCTGCTGTGCAAAATATACCCCCAAACACAATGGAAATGAACACATTACTTTCAGCCCTATAAATGAGCAAGTTTGGAGTAAAGATTCTAGTTCAGCACTACGGAGTGCCAAGTTTTTCTTTTGATAAATGATCACAGATTTTTTTGACACTGTGGTTGAAAAAATGTGCATCGTTTTCATCTCCCCTGATGATTTTGACACCTGCCACATTATGACCACAAATTTCTGTATTATTTAGGTGGGATCCTATATGATTGACCAACAAAAAAATAGAGCATAAAAGTAATAAGGAATGATAATAATGTGTACCTCTGCTTTTCTTTTCAAATAAAAATCTGAAAACTATGGGATACGTTAGTATGAAGCCCACTTTCATGTGAACAAAATTCAGTGAAGAGCAAGCAGCTCAGGGATAAGGACTTTATAGAAGATATACGTCATTAAACAACATCCCAACCTATGGACATGTCACAGAGCACTCTTAAATTTATAATCCTGAAGGTTGTAAGAGCATGGACTCCCTGCAAACCTAACAAGACCCCCGAACGTACAGGCCAGGACAATAATAATCATGCTGGGTTCCATTCATCTCAGAAGTCAGAACCCCAAACTGGTGTTTCGGGTCACACCAGGGGTGACAGCATTTCAGATAACATAGTCAAAGAAGTCCGGATTTAAACATGGTGATGCCCAAGAAACCATTGTTCTCAATTCCTCTTATGAACATTGTTTTAAATTTTACTGTAAACAAACACCACTTTTAATTTATTCATTTTAGGTTCTACATATAATATTGACCTTAGTCATGTGTTTACAAGTGATCCATCCATCCATTTTCTAACATCCTTGTCCCTAGTGGGGTCGGGAGGTGCTGGTGCCCATCTCCAGCTAACATTCTAGGCGAGAGGCGGGGTTCACCCTGGACAGGTCACCAGTCTGTGACCTGTCCAGACTGGTGACCTGTCTGGACAGCAACACAGAAACAGACAGGACAAACAACCATGCACACACACACACACACACTCACACCCAGGGAGAATTTAGAGGGACCAATTTACCTACCAATCATGTTTTTGGGCTGTGGGAGGAAGCCAGAGCACCCGGAGAGAACCACAGGGAGAACATGCAAACCCCATGCAGAAAGACCCCGGGCCGGGAATCGAACCCAGGACCTTCAACAGCTCTACCAACTGCGCCACTGTGCAGCCCCTGTTTACAAGTGAGTCTTGTATTTTATTGACTAGAAAGTTGTAATTTCTGAGATTTTAACACACCAATACACCAGAGAGCCAAGAGACTCATGGTCTGAATGTACAGCAGGAAATACGCTGCTCAAAATCAGTTGACAAGCCAACTATCAGTTATGCAAAACAATAGCCTTTATGGAAAAGAGGCCCACACAAAGCTGTTGTTAAATTAAAGCCACTACAAACCATAGGAAATTACTTTTTTTTTTTTTTTTTTTACACAGCAAACAAACAAGCTTTTTGAAGTACAAGTAGAAAACCTTGTGTCTGGAGAAAAAATATCACCAAACATACTTATAACTCCAACATGAAATATTTTTGTTGGTCGTGTCATAATGCTGTGGGATCCATTACTTCAGTTGGAGCAGAGAAGCTTGACAAAGTTAATAGAAAGATGGTTGGAGCTAAAAATAAGGAATTGTTACAATACAACCTACTAGCAGGGGTGGGCACTCCTGGTCCTCGAGGGACGGTATCCTGCAACTCTTGGAGTCTCCCTGGTCCAACACACCTGAATCCAACTGCTGAATCACCTCCTAAGTGCAGTCAGGTTCTCCAGAGTTCTGCTAATGACCTCATTATTTGACTCAGGTGTGTTGAAGGAGAGACACATCTAAAAGTTGCAGGACACCGGCCCTCGAGGACCAGGAGTGCCCACCCCTGAACGAAAGGCTACAATACACCTGAGACTGAGACAGAAGTTCATCTGCCAGAAGGAAAAGGATAATAATAATAAAAATATCAGAGCAGCAATAGAATGATTTACATATAGCCATATTAATATATTCATAATTTGATTAAATTTGGTCTATTGTCAAATAATGTGCAAATATTTCCATTGTTTTATGTGCAAAAGGAGAACACAAAATGCTTGTTACTTTAGCTGCAGCTTAAATTGGGATCAAGAAGTACTGATAATTTTCATTGATTCTCAATAAGCACAAAGTTCGTGGCTGCACTGTGAAACAAAAATAAGACGCGTCCAATAAGTGTTTTCACTCATAACCCTTTTGTGATAAAGGTGAATCCCATTGAAACAGAAGGCCTTATTTTCAATAGAAACTGTATGAGCCAGCATACAGGGGACTAAATAAACTCAAGAATATTTTTGTAAAACAAGAGCTAATCATCTGCATGGAGCCTATTTACAGCAGCACGAGTCTTGCAAGAGTAGACAAATAATCTATGATCAGCTTTAGAGGGGTAGGCAATTATTAATACTGGTAAAGAATTGAACTGCTCAGACAAACATAAACACACTTCCCTTGCTGCCTTAAACACTCAGAAACCATCTCTGAAGTGAAGTGGTCTAATTTTTTCCATCTAACAGCCTTTAAAGCCTGTCTATCTCTTCTTTAAAGCCATAAAAAGGCGCAGTGATGCTGGCTCCAAAACACCGTTTGAAGCAGCATGAGTCACCTTCCCACCCACTTTGGTCAAAGCGCTCACTCCTGTCTAATAGAAATTACTTTGTGTGTGTAATTATATATATATATATATATATATATATATATATATATATATATATATATATATATATATATATATATATATATATATATATATATATATATATATATGAATAAATACGAGTATACTCAAACTGAGATTTACAGGCACAGACACACAGACATCAAGCAGCAGATAATTCAACAGTTTTGGTTTTCGTTTTTTTACCTGCAGCCGACGAGAGCGCTTGTTGAAAACTGGAGAGGATGAGGACGACTTGGAGGATTTATCCGCGGTTTCTCTGTAACTTCTCGAGTCGGACATTCGTGTTGGCTGATGTGTTCATGCAGAGGAAGCAGAGCGTCACCTCGACGATCAAGCAGCTGAAAACCGCCGTTTGCCCCTCTGACGCCTTTTTTTCTCCGCTGAGTTTGTGGGTCTCCTGCGAGGATAGAAGCCAAAAGCCCCGCTCCGCTGTGGTCTCCATGTTCAGGTTCTACATCTCGCTTTTTTCTTTTTTCTCTTTTCGTCCAAATACGTCAAATTGAGAACCGGAGAGACAGGTTGATGATGGGTGAGCAAAGGGAGACGAGGACTGGCTGTGTCTGTCAGGCGAACCGGGATACAGACTGAGGCTCTGCTGCAACCAACCAACACACCAACTCAGGAGAGAGGACGAGCGGTGGGGGGTTTGGGATGAATCGCTTTACTGTGTTTAGGCGACATGTCACCCATTTAGAGTCAGTTATCGTGCTTTAATACGAGTGTCCACAGCCGGACCGAGATTAAATAGGGTCCTTAGTGGAATTTATATTTTGGGGTCCCATTCGTGGTTAAATTATTTATTCTATTTTATTTAAGTAAGGTTTTGTTAAACTATTATTGATAATAGTTCCCTGACCGACAGAAAAATGCCACATCTGTACTTAGACATAGGGACTGGGAATACCTGGACAAGGAACATGTACAGCTATTTTCACATGTATTAATCAGACACACATACATACAGGTCCTTATTTAAAAATTAACATCCTGTTTTAGACATCAGTGACAACCTGTGATTCTGTTCAGTCGATGTTCAACATCGCCATCTCCCATTAACATAAAACTGGATGGACGTGAAATTTAAAAAGAAGTCTTCCCAAAAAACATACTGGGAACTATGGGAAACCAAACTGAATAGTCATAATGGACCTTTCTGTGTTTTTTTTTTCCTCTTCAGGGATCAAAATTAATTTAGTGCAAGGTGAAGATTCAGTGCACTTTCTGAAATGAAAGGGGACTTACAAACATAAAATTCATTCAGGACCAGAGACAGCTCTCAGTGCACCGCATAACTAGGCCAAACACTTGCTCTCATTC
Source organism: Gambusia affinis (assembly GCF_019740435.1). Taxonomy (NCBI): domain Eukaryota; kingdom Metazoa; phylum Chordata; class Actinopteri; order Cyprinodontiformes; family Poeciliidae; genus Gambusia; species Gambusia affinis. The sequence goes on along the minus strand of NC_057874.1, from coordinate 15,866,977 downwards.
TGCCTGTCTGTTTTTGTTCTTCCACTCAGTAAATCCAGTTGAAAAAGCCCCAAAGACATTCTGAGACTGTACATGACATACCACGTCTGGTAGATATCAACAAGAAGGTAAAAGTAGAGTGAAAAGACAACATTCGAACTAATGTGAGACAATGCAACAGGACTATGAGGTTGTTGCTTATGGCCGCCCTCTGCCTGTTACATTTAAATAGTTTTATCCCCTGTGGGTCAAAAGACCATGATGAGAGATGGCCAAAAGTACATAAAAACTAAGCTGCTGCTTAGTATTTCTTGCCAGCAGGGGGATTCAAAGAGCACTCAGCTTCCATAAACAATATACTAAAGATATTAAAATGTAAAACCTCTGTGTTGATGATGAACGCCTTAATCTTCAAATGAGTTTTAATTAATTACAACCATTAATTAGCAATCATGTTGCTTGCATTGTGGTAAATCAACTCAAAGGTGCCACTCTTCACATTTTCTTTTTATTGTTCATGGATGTTTTGTGTTGTTACAGTTCTATGAAGTGTAGAAATTAATACATGACTTTCGGTTCAGCTAATACTTTCAAATTTCATAATATTACAGATTTTTTATGACTGAGTTTTATTCCTATAACCACCATGAGGAGAGCTGCTTATAAATTGATTTCTTCCTATTTTGGGGATGATTGGGGAAAGACTCCATTGCAATTGACATTTATATTTCAAAAAATATAAATATCACTATTCCTATCAACACTAGTGTTAAATGCAAAATCTGTATTAAATCAATGATCCAGTATTCTCTCTGAAAAAAGTACATAATCCAGATTACGTGGGTCATAATCAAGATTACTTTTGATTATGTTGATTTGTATTTTTGATGGTTTTCCCCATTTTTATTCAAAATTCTCCTCAAAGGCATTTAGTTGGATTGTCTACATTTGCTGTAGTTTCTCCATCCACAATTGGCTGGAGATCATTGAAGTCAAACTTTGACTCAAACTTTAGCTTTTGAATCACTTGAAGCTTAAATGTACCTGAAATGTTTCAGAATGTGCCAAAATCTACCAATGCCAGCTGATCGCCTTGATTCTTGTGCCTTTTGTGATGTAACCCACCCATACACACAAACACTATTAGAAGTCTTTTTCCCCAGTGAGCCTTCTACAAACTCTGTATTTTGTGAAATCCGGCAGTATAAATACATTACAGACATTCCATGTCTACAAGCTAAATGCATTTTTATTCCATAAAAATGTCCATCTATTAGTAAAAATAAAATGCACTACCATCAAATATCTATAGGTACCTATTTGAGTTTTCTGACAGGAGTTTCTTTAAAATAAAATAAGCAGTAAGTGTTTTTGACTGTGTCAAATCCAGTTTATTTATAATAAAAGGATATACAAACTTTTATTTTAGCTAATTTAACCCAAATGTTTCTAAATTTAGTGCGCATTTCATTAATGTATGGAAATGAGGAACTCAGAATTAAGGCGGCAGGGTCACATGATGGACCAGCTGATAAACAGATGGTTCCCCTTCCTCCCTCTCTCAATTTCTCTCTCTCACAAACATGCACCCACAAACAAGCCAGGCAAATGACACTGATTCTTATCCTAAGAAAAATTAAGCCTTGAACAATCATATCTTGTTTTATTGACATCCCTAGAAAACTGCAGTTGCTCTTTTTAATAAATGCATTTAATTCAATGGAGAGCTTTACACTCACATCATGACCAACTAGTTTTGAGTATTTTTTCCTAAGTTGATCACCTGTTTCCCACCGTGATCTCTCTTTTTATGAATCACCCTGCTCAGATCTATGTTTTTAGAGAATCACAGCAATCTCACCGTTTACACAGAGAGATATAGGCACCCTTATGACAAAATTTTATGGGTGGACTGATTTATGACCCTAAATCATAAATTCCCCCCAAATAAATAAAAAAAAATAAATAAAATAAAAAAAAATAAAAATAAAAATAAATAAACATTCCTTTGACATCTGTTAGTCCCATCTTTGTGACATTTTGTTTTGGTAAACTCCTGACCTCTGAGTTTTAAGAGTAATACAATTAAAGTATGAAAAACAATAAGTGTTAGATAATCAAGAATAATATACATAGTATATAAAAAAACCTATAGAAGTTTAAATTAAAAGTAATTAATGATTAGGGTCATAAGTCACTCCACCGATTATATTTTGTCATAAGGGTGCCTATATATCTCTCTGTTTACACTTACTCCAGCGCATGCTGATGCACCTGTCCACCCCTGCTAAATATTTCCATCTGAATAGACAGCTGGTGTCAGTTCTGCAGCGTTTTGCTCTGCGGGTAATTGGATTTCAAATTTAGTGGAGGGGACGCAGCCAAGTTAATCAACGCACGTTCAGACCGGCTGAGTCGGAGGGAGTGCAACAACATTTGATTTGTTTTTGTCACCATGGATTATGGGAGAGGTAATTCTGTGAAAGCAATACAATGGAACGGTATTTACTCCTGCAGCAGTGGCGAATGTGAATATCAGCATAGTTTTCTCTCTAATCAATATCTTGCCCTGTTCCCCTGTGTGGTTTGTTGAACAAGTGCAAGACAGAAATCTCCTTTTTATCCGACTCCTCCTGGGATTCTGACTACAAGGGGAAACAGACAAAAACACATTCAGACGGCCCTCTGCGTACATGCAGGAAAATTAACTTGAGAGGGGAAAAAAAATAGAAAGGAAGCACTCATTGGAGAATCTCGCTGGGCATAAAGCAAGTAATCACAGTCGATAATGAGTGTGTTGCTCAATATTAGAGCAAGTGTAAAGTACAACTATCACTGTTCTGAGTGTGATTTCAACCAACTGGGATGGAAGTGCTATATATATCAGCATGTCAACACCCTTAAAATGTGATACAAAGCCTCGCTTGTTTGATTAATTATCTCAGATGTGGTGTTTTTGAAAGGATTGCTACAGTTGCACATTGTGGGTTTGGAGCCCTTACTCTGAAACATGTTTGTGGATATGAATATATGCAAGTATGAACATAATAAGCTCTCAAAGGTTTTTAACATTTGGGGTTTTAAGGACTTAAAAGAGAAAGACTTTTTTAAAAGAAAGGAGCTATATCCCTTCAAATAATGCATTGAAAAAAATAGGAAAATGAGACTTTAGGAGTGTTCTTTGTTCACTCAAGATTGAGAGTTCTTTGAGTGGAAAAATAACTTTTGCATTTTCTTTTGTATTTCTGTGATGGATTGTAGTGGAATTTATAATGAAACAAAGAAGATAATAAATAATCACAGGATGACTGTACCATTAATTAGCTATCTTTTATCCAAATACCACAATGCTGAAGAAACTAAACTAACAGATTTTTTTCCCCCCAGTGTAGCTCATGAAAACCATGTCAATGTTTTTAAAAAGGAAGCTAAGGGAAGGATAACAGAGAGTTCAATCAAGGAAGTGTCAGAAAAGGCTTAAATGGTAGAGACTGTCCTGATGGCTCACATAGTCATTAAATAACAATGTTCAATTTGTTTGGCAGGTCAATTTAAACAAGTTTCTTCATAAGTAGGATGAAGGGCTAAACAAATGGAAGTAAACAGATGCAGGTTCAGAAAGGAGGCAACATGCAGATGAAGCCTTTTATGCATAATTATATAAGTGTATACTATTAGCAATTCTTCTGGCAACTCTTTGTACACTTCTGGGTAGTGAGCCTGTTCAGGAGAAAGTTCAGCTCCGGTTTTTAGTTTAACTCCACCACTGATAGAGGGTAACCAGGGGCTGCAAAAGACGTCGCACCGGGATAAAGATTCACATTTCAACAGAACAATGATCCTAAACACACAACCAGAACTACAACGTCTGCTTTCAGATCAAAGCACCTGCACAAGTTACAGGATGGCGAAATGGAAAGAATACTTTTAAAAAGCACTATAAGCTGTTGGGGTTAAGATTTTCAACACCGAATATCAAGGTAATCTATTTAACAGCCATGGCAATATTTTAGCGTGGACAACAGCTGTGACTTGACTGATCCACTAATAGACCAATCACCAGACAGGACTCACTAATGACAAAGAAGTGTACGTCCTTCACAACAGAACGTCTGTTTTCGACACATCTGAAATGTCCCTGGGTTTCACATGGAGAGCGTGTCCCTTTGTAGCCATGCCACTGTTGTTGGACATTCTGACCCAATAAAATGATTTATTCAAACTGTGCAGTCCAAACACAGACACTCACAGGAGGAATTATTTGAACAGCAAACACGCAAAATCCGTAATAATCTATGCATTAGCCTAATTATTTCATTCCAGCTTCAGTGTTTTTCTGAGCTCCAGGTTGAAACAATGGTTAAGCCTTTCAGAGCTCAGAATATGACTGCTGCGCAAAGCGGGACGGTGAATGGCTCAGGTTATTGCCAGGTTTCCTGCCACCTCCCTGATCTACAGAGTGAACGTTATAAATTGTGATTTAAAGCTTGCCAAAGGAACACAGTGGAGTTTATGGGCTCAAGTGAGAAACTGACGATTGATTTTCGACCAGCAGAACAGGCTCCCTCAGAAAAAGCCAGAAATAGCAATCAAAACAGCATTGTAGTGAGGGATTTCTTTTTATGACAAAGAAAGGGGAACTTTTATCTGCAATCAGGTGAAAGTCGTTCAAGAATCATCTTAAAACCTTTCCCTCTTCAAGCGTCTGATTGCAGACCTTAAAGAATCGAGTTTGATTTCTACGTGTTTTTAAAATGAGTAAAAATTTAATTGCACTATTTTCTGATTCTAGGCTGTTTTTTTTTTGTAGGACTCATATGAAAACAATGATAAGTGAATCTTGGCTAAATAAGATTTAACGATGCATTTGACATCTTGCATAACAAAACTTTGTGGTGATGGGTTTTATTAAGGTTTGAATGCTTTGTTGGATTTCTCTGATTTGTAGAACTTTATTCATTAAACTAGGATGGCTAAAAAGTTGCATATGGAACCTTTCTGTTTTCAATCTTTCCTCCCCCCCAAAAGTAAATTCTTTTTGCCAGTTCTTCTCAAAAACCCCACTGAATAGACAACCAATAGTTGTCAGGTTACCTGATTGTCCCACTTAATTGCTGCTCCTCCAGAGTTATAACTAGATATTTCTTTCTCTGATTAATGCTTTCTTTGTTAAGCATTGTAGTTCAGCAGGCCGGCCTTGTCTTGGGACCTCTCCAATTGCACAAAAATGCACAGTATTTTGTGACATTGCGCCAATATTCCAAATCCTACTACAAATCTCTCCATAAAACTTTCCTTGAAATGTCTTCTTTGTTCCTTCACGATGCAGCTTGATCACTAACGTTTAACAAGCAGCTCACGCCTTCAAATAAATTTACAATTAAAAGCCTTGCTTTTCATTTATTTGATTTTATTTATTTGTGTACACAGTCATTCATTACTTTTTGTTGGTCTCAAGAAAACTACATGAAAACAACATATATTTATGTCTATAGTTGTAATGTAAGAAATTGTAGAAAAGTTAAAGGTGTGAATAGGTTTTTAAAAGGTAACTAATTTTGGGTTTGTAAAAACTCTGCTGAATTTAATCCACTGCTTGGATGCACTAATTTGCATACAACACGTTTCACTGAATGTTCTACCTGCACATTCACCTGCCTTCCTGACCTTTTCTTCTGCCAAACCGTAACAAGACGACTCTGACAGAAAAACACACACAATTGATCTGTGTTAGGCTTCCAGAGGTCGCACCAATTACCTCCAAACAAAAAAAAGACCAGTTACTAAGGTCCATCATGAGATGTGAGGCCAAATTACTGCATTGTTTTTTTTCCCTTCTCTCCATTTTCTCCCCTCTGTATTCTTTGTCAGCCTGAAAATGTCACAGGAAGGCGTGTCACAGAAATGTGCTGCTGCCTCTCACTCATCAAATCCGACTGGTTTATTTCCTTTTACACGTCTTCACTTCCAGCTTGCATCTTCCTCTCTGTTCTGTTCAGCACACCAGCGACGTGAGCATCTGTTGAGTCACATGACGAGTGACTCAAGGAGATGCAGACATTGACATTCATACGATTCGGCATGCATGTTCTCTGATCAGCCACAATTTGAACACTCGTTTTCCCGTAAACCAAATCACAAAAGCCATTCGCTCATAATCGCAGGACTCCTTGGAAATGTTTCAATATCTGTATCCAGAATCTATTCACTTAATAAGAAATTAAGAGAGGCCAATAAAATAGATATTATTATTATTATTATTATTATTATTATTATTATTATTATTATTATTATTATTATTATTATTATTATTATTATTATTATTATTATTATTATTACATCCAGTATAAAGATATGCATATATAAGCTAGTTTTCAAGACATAAATCTTGGACCATCAAGGAATGACTACACAAAATAAAGCACAACATCCTTTCTGATATTGGATACACTGATATTTGGTTTTAAGCCCATACCGTGAAATAATTACACTTTATTAATCCCAGAGGATTAAAAAAGAATGGCGGCATTCATGGTGTTGTTGGACCCAACATACTGTTTGGAATCGATCTGAATCTAAAAGTCCACATTTGGCGTCATTTGGCCATCTCACAATCTCCCACAGATTTTGGGGAGATTTTAGATCTCTATTGTGTAAATCTTCCATCTCAAAAGACCACAGGAGATTTTTGCCACATAAATAAAAATAGTGAAAAAATTATTTCTAATTTTTGTATCACACAAACTGGAAATTTGATCAGGAGTGTGTACACATTTTACAATTTACTATACATCTGTGAGACATAGAGAGCCAATAGGAGATTAATCGTTGTGGGTAAGATTGAACTTTCCTCAAGTGATTCTTGACGTGCGTTTTAGATAATAATGAGTGTTAGATAATATGAGGAACAGCTTTGCTTTTTCCACCTTTCTGAGACTTGTTGCTCCTGCAGATAATCCACACACAGATGCCATCTTTTGTTTCATAACCTAAGCTTTTACATTTGCTCTTTTAAGCATCAGTGAGTGCCTCCTCTGCCTTATTCTCCTAAAATCCTCTAATGTACAAAACACAACATCAGATTATTGGGAATGATCCAGGATGCGTTTCACAATGTTTTTCTCACGCATATCTGAATTTGTTCCTTAAAATCTTCCAATGTCAAGCAACAAAATCCTTGTGAAAAACCACAAAATGGTTCATACCTGCGCTGCAATAACACTCTAGGTATCAATAACCACTGACAACGTCTGCAAATGTCTAAAGGGTGCCAAGAGTTAATGAATTAATGGGACGCTCATTGCAGTAAAAGTAATATTCATGACCTCTGCCTCTGGATCCAATTTGTGCCACCCTCTGTAGTCTTTATTGTTTTAAAATTCATGTAAAAACAAGTTTAATTTATAAAAACATATAACTTACATGTGCACATCCATTTCCAAAGCAGGGTCATGCTCCATTAGAGACGGATTCTTCTACTGTTTCTATTTAAAAACCAGAGCCTTAAGCCAGTGGCCAATGAAACACAACCACAGATGGCTCCTTAATGCTAACATGGACATTTAGAGATAGATGGAAAAGAATTAAATCAGCCAAATGGGAGCAGTAGCAGCTCTCCACTAAAGGTAGAGACTGAAGGATTACATCCTAAGTTAACATGGTTGGATATTTTTTCAAAGCTCCTTTTTATCATTGTCCCTGTTGTTTGTGCGATTAGCTTTGGAAGGACAGATTACGCAAAGATTTAGGTTGCAGTGGCTATTTACTAATTAAGGCTGTAATTTTAATTGAACATTGTTCCAGACATTGACATCAGAGGTGTTTTAAGGATTTCTATTCGTGTTGAAGCCTTAGCTGAGCACAGATGTCCTTTGATTTAATCAACATGAAAGAAATATACACCTTTAATCATCTGCAAAAACTGGCTTTTTACAGAAAAAGATTGAGGCAGATTTCTTTTCTAATTAAGAGGAACAAAATTACTTCTTTATAGTCAAATAAAAATTTTAACAGTTCCTGTTTTGTGTTTTTTTTGCTCATCTGTCCACAAGTCAAGGTGTCCCATCTGTCTCTTTAACTCTCTCTGGCATTCCTTCCCACACTTATTTCAAAGACTATAAATAATAAGCGAAGGTGTGTTTGTATGTCGCCTTTCAATGTACAAAATTCACAAAGAGCTGTGCAATACAACGTCAGCCACAAAATAAAACCAGTAAGACAAAATCAAATTAAAACAGATTGGTGCTCAGACCCAAACCTGTCATCCCAACACAGAGGATCTCATCCTTCTCTGCATTAACACTTCAGCTCATTCTGAATGATCCAAATGCGTTTTGAGATCACAGGGGATTTAAAGGCTCTCCACAGAGGTGTGGGTCTGGCAGACCTGGAGCCATCCAAATCAGCCCCATGTCAACTCAACTGATTTTTTGTAGCTAGTATTATGTTATCTGTGTTTTATTATTTTAGTTCTATTTACATTAGTAATGAGTACTGTCACATTTTAATTTGTATTAGTTTAGATTTTATTGTTCACCATTTGAGTTTTCAGCTCCCTGGAATTTTGTTGAGTTTTATTATCTTTTAATAAAATCCATGTTCTTCCACTTTTATTCTTTATTTTACTTTACTTTCTTCGTGTTTTTAATCGAAATTTGTAAAAACAAAGACAGGTTTTGCAGGGTGACGCAATTTTTTTTTTTCACAAGTGAACATACCGCGGAGGGCAGTCTTTATTTGCATCTTGCAAACGCAATAATGAAAACCTAAAAGGCATTTTATGAAGATTATGATAGACATATTTCTCCACAGGACACATTATTTCAGTTTTGTTTTTATTTTTTTAACAAAAATAGGGAATCTTGAAGACATCTGTTGGACCATCACTGCTTACACACTACATTCAGACATACTGAGTCACATGTCTAGGAAATCGGCTTTTCTCATCCATTTTTCAGTGGAATAGTATAGAATAGTATTCACTGCTAAAGCATGAGTGTGGGACTAAGGCATGAAGGTAAAGCAATGAACGTAAAAACTGAATAGAAAATAAAAATAATCATTCAAAGAACAAAATCATACACAAAATGACTCGCAGCAAAACCCTAAAGTAACAAAGTTCAGTGGGTTTTATGCAACGATGATCTTTGAATAACTCCTGATGTTTTTCCTGCTTCATACAGAAAATAATTAGGATCACTAAAAAAAACCCCCAACAAATTAGTTTTGTCTTGAATTAAAATCAGAATTCTTCTTTTTTTCTCCCCAGTGACTGTAATTCTCTACCATAGCTAGCAAACTGTAGATTTGAATTTTTAAACTATTTATTTATTCATGTATTTATTTGCAAAAATAATGTTTAAAAATAAAGTCCAACTTACAAAAGCAAAGTCCAGGATCCCAAAATTTCCTCCACAACATGAACTATGGACAATTAAACAAAATACATTAAGAATGGAGAATCACACTTACAGCAGGGGCAATAATCAGAGGATGGGGAACAAGCAGACCTACTCACTTTACACACTAGATCAGGGATTCTCTATTTCAGTCCTCCAGGCTCGGTGTCCTGCAGGGTTTAGATGCATCTCTGCTGCAACGCACCTGAGTCAAACAGTCAGGTCATCAGCAGGATCTTGGAGAACTTGTCTGCATACTGAAAAGGTAATTCAGTCATTTGATTGAGGTGTGTTGAACCAGGGACACATCTAAAGGTTGCAGGACACCAGCCCTGGAGGACAGAACTCGAAGACCCTTGCACTAGATTATTGTCAAGTCTTTTCCTTTGGGTCTGTAGTTCATATGTGTCTAAGAAAAATATAGCACAACACAATAATAAACCAAGAACCTTGACACATATTTGCTTAAATTATGACAACTACAAAATACAGGAAGACCCTTTGTAACAATTATGTGCAAAGTAGCCATTAGGGAGGGAAACGAATATCTAGATGCACCACACCATCTAGCTTATCTGTTTTGATAGGAGCTGACTGAAAATCAAGCGTTCTTTGAGAAAGTTTTTCTTACACTGATTTCAAATCATTTCTAAATCAATAAGAGGCATGTTATTCATAATCTCTAACCAACAGTGTGTGAAATGCCATTAAATCTTAAAAAATGCATTTCAGGTTAGCCTTTGCAGATTGCGACATAACTTTGGAACTATATTTTTGGGTAAAAAGTGCTGAAATATGTCAGTCATGAAGCAAGAAAAATATGTCAGAAATCTGCTGCCAGTGTAAAACTGAGTCTACTGCAGCTCCTTACAAATCCATAGGTGAGCATCTATCTGTTATGCACCGGAGCATTAATGGATTATTTAAGCCCGAAAGCCTCCAAAAACACTGGGTGCATTCAAGCGTAAGGTTTCTTTTTGTCGCTTTGGAATGCCTCATTAAGCACCGGTGATTGTTAAATGTAGAGAAAAGCTGGAGGTACGGATGATATGAATTAATTATCCAATTCTCTGCTGCCTTTCACAATTATGCATCAAATTGAGGATTAATGTCAGTTATTTGCTAATGCAACGGTGAGTTGCTATTTATAGAGTTTAAACATTTTAAAACATTGCATTAACAAGCGTTTTAAATCTACACAGCAACACAACAGTAAAGTGCAAAGTAACGGGGTGGATGCTTGCTGCCATGGCGGTAACCTCTTATATGACCTTGTATTTCAGACATATATAATGTTCACAAGTCCTTAATGTGGTCCTCAGTCACACACACACAGAGTTTTACACTGATTTCCTCCCAAGGACATTAGACTGACCTACTCAGTTAAAGCTGCAGGTCATAACTTCAGCAGTGGTTGCAGGGTTCATGGTTCAGCCACCCCTCCCTCAGCTCCACATGCTGACATGCCATGTGTCTGTCAGAGGTTTGTGATTGCCATATTTGTGTCAGTGTTGTGTCCCTTCATAAATCTGAACTCATTACAATGATGTCATGTGAATATACTTGCAGTAGGCTAGTGCAGCACCCTCTGGCTTTGTCTTGTCATTTTTCTTCAGAGTTCTTTAGCTATGTTTTTAAACAAGTGTTGAAAACTGTTGTCTCCCCAAGGGCTTCCCAACTGTGCTTCTCGCACAGCTGAGCCGTATCCACTTAAAGAGAAAGCACAGTCGAAATTAAAAGTTTGGAAAGTACTCTGCAATCCCATGGTGTTTGGACAAACTGTCATGTTGGGATGCTGTTGAGGAAACAGGGAAGATGGCGAAAAGGGAGAACCAACAAGTGACCAAACTGAAGAATACGGAGGATTGATTTCTGAAAGCAACACAGGTGAGTAAATGAGCAGATGGGAAACGAGTATAAAAGAGCAGAAAACTGAGGTACTCTGGCAAAATTAACACTAGTGAGAAAATAAAACTTTAGATGGAACAGTATGACCAAAATAATCAAACTAAACTCAAAGTCCAACATGACACAAATAGAGCATCCCTTGAAAATATTACAAAGTTGATTTACCATCTCTTTATGCTAATAAATGTTGAAAAATCCTATTTATTATTTAAAGCTTAAAATAAATATTGAGGAATAACAGTTTTTAGCAGAATTAACAATGCAAAAATAATTTCATATCTCTAATAAATGTTATAAAATACAATTGTTGCAGTAAGGTACTATAAATAATATTTGTACCTTAACAGAGAACGTATTTCTTTGTCCCATAGTTTTCCTGTTTGGGCACCAAGTAGAAAGAAACGTAAAACAAGTAGTTTATTTTCTATTTTCCACCTACACTGCTGCTGTATTATTATTTCAGATTTACACAGTCAGAGTAAATATTTGATTTCAGTTGTGAACTTTAATCAAGCTCTTGGCTGATGTATTACTATTACTATCAATAATTTGAATTTGCTTCATCCAGGATTTAGTTACAAAATCCTTGTTGAAACAGCGTCTTGTTCAGAGCACTAAAAGCTTATAATAGCAATATTTACATGTGTTATATGTGGGACCAACATATGGTGACTGATAAACACTAAATCACTCTTTTGTAAATTTTATAAGCAGGGTCATGACCCTGCTTATCAAGATTCTGTCTCATCAACCAGAATTGAGCAAAGAACAGAGATTCATATTATACTTGAGATAAAATGCTTTTATGTTGCCTTCAGTACATAACAGGAAGAGTAGTATTTCTCCCCTCAATTAGCTTTATGCCACTATTTGAAAATCCTTGTGGAGAATTAGCTTTTGATCATGCCTAGTTTTGTCTAATTAAGGAGGCCAAATATTGATGGCTCTGTGTCTGTATTTAGCCCCCTGCTGCCCAGCAGTTCCATTATTCATGACACTCTATCTGTATTTTCTTCTCATTACATTATCCTCAGTGCTTTATTTTAAGCTGACACATGGTGATTAGAACCAGATGAAAAAGAAATTACACACTACTGCATTAATCTGTGTAATTTTCCGATATGATCACACAGAAATATTATCCATTTAAGCCAGTAAGAGTCTCTGCTTGGGTTTAAATAGCCCTGCAGCAGCATTAGTACTTATGAACACCGTGCAAAAGTATCCACACCACTTTGACTTTTAGCTCATTATTTCTCATGGCACCCACTAAATGTCAATGTATTTCACTGGAGGTTTCTGTGTGAGGTAAAGTCAGAGCAGCACACAATGGTGCAGTGGAGGAAAAATACTTTTGGTTTTCAAATGACTGGTGAAGAAGCAGGCAACAGTTGTTGAACGCAGAGTCTTTCCCATCTCAGCATCTGATGCCTGTAACTCATTCAATGTAGTGATGGGAGACTAGTGAACTTTCTCACTAGTCTTCTTCTTATCGCAAGGGGTCATCCCGATTTAAGCAAATTTACCCATGTGCCATGTTCTATTTCTTGATGATGGATTTAACTGAATCCCATGAGATGTTAGATCCATCCCCTGACTTCCACTTTTCAATAACCTTTTCTCTGATTTGCTTGGAGCGTTATTTTGTCTTCATGCTGTAATTGTAGCCAATTTTACTGATTAAAAGTAAAACTGGCTATAGTAGCAGCCAGTTTTCAGGTATACCATAGTTTATCTGAATTCACAGGTATACTACGGTCAGTTCAGCCGTATCCAATAAACTTAGGTATTCTCCATTCACCTCAATGTGAAACAACCATAATTCCCAATCTATTGAAAATACCTAAATATAAGAAACACCTACCAACCTTAACAAGATTAAAAGCACTATATTGACCACAGTTGTCTATAAGCCACAAGTATCCAAATTGTAACACTGGGCCATTTACTCAGAAACATGTTTAACTTTTAATAAAATATGTACTGGTGACACACATAAAAACGTACAGTACAGTCATTTTTCCTAACAGCGTCTCTAACATGGCTGCTGACAAAAAAATGAAGTAGCCTACTGGGAAAAGTCGCTAATCGCAATCTTCGTCTTCCTCCTGCACACTAAAACCACTAAAGACGTCTTCTTCAGTATTCAAATTGAACAGCCTCACACGCACTCAGTCTTCCTTTCATTGTTGCTGTCAATGTCACATTCGTCTTCAGGCAAATTTGCCCTTTAGCCTGTGCTGTTCTCTTCATCACGCAGCGTTCCAGCCTTTTGAAACCCATTGTTTAAGCAACAGTGCTCAAAGCATACAAAAAAAGAAGTAGAGGCTTATAGTTTGGAACTGACAGTACTATCACCAATTCAGTAGGCTTCTGATGAATTAGGCCAGTCCCTTACAAGGGACAGAATATTTGTGCATTCATCCTTATACTACATATTTCTATTTAATCGTATTTTGTTGAAATTTATTTTCACTTTGATTCAAGACAGGTTTTATCTTGTACATTTCTTTTATCAAAAAGACAAATTCTAAACAGCCCAGGCTTGCATTTCACATTAATATATTATTACATTAATATCTATAGCCTTCTTGGTGTGCTCTTCAGAACAGCTCTGGTGTTTTATTTTTCTGATCCATGTTCCGTGTGCCACACATATCAAGCTGCACAGCAGCATGTTGTCTTTTTTAACAGGCTGAATGTCGGATGAGAAGCCACCTTCGATACTTAAATAGGTGCAAACATGACCATAAGGCAACGCAGGTTCAACAAATAAGCATAATTTGTTAAATATTTTGGTGAAATAAGCAACACATTGTTTTCTTTACTGTGTCACAACTTGGGGGTATGCAACTATACATTAGACAATTGGTTTTAATCAAATTATATGACCTCATCTGATATTTTTAAAGGTTAAGGTTTCGTTTTTTGTTTTTAGCAATGATAAGATTGGGCTGAATATTTTATTGTGAAGGTCATAATCATGCAACTGTCTTCTGTGACATCTGACACAGATCTAACACTGCTTTGCCAGCTCTCTCCTTACACCTGTCACCCCTTTTTAAGCTTCCTAAGACAGGTTAAATAAAAGATGAAAAAAGGAGGCTGACATCTGATGGAAGTGAAACCTCAGGGTATCATTCATAACTCTACAGAGTGTCACAGCTGGCAGTCTCTGTAGACGGTCTCACTCTGCTGTGGAGGTGTAATGATCGAACAGAGAAAATTCTTTAGCATGTTGAAATACATAATAAAAAGAGCATCTTCCTAAGAAGTCAGCTTGCGGAAATACCAGAAACACTGTGGACTGAAATATTTTTAACAAAGGAGTATAAATCCCATGTGCCATGTCGTGCTCTGATATTTTGTAAGAGCCGTTTAACATTCTCCTTTGTAACATGGTCCAAATTCAAGGCTAAACTTTACTACCATTGCACAGCAATATCCTCTTGTTAGTGAGTTTAACTAGAAACCATGCAGCATTATTAATTTCCCTCCAGTTTCAAAGCAGTCCCCGTACTTTGAACCCACAGACAGAGGATGCTTTTGTTCCTGCACCACCATCCTTGTGCTTACAACTTTGTGAGTACTGCAGGCATATAGTTTGACTGTGTGGGTGAAATTCTCAATATTGATGCCTGTTAGATATATATACCCTGAGCCAAGGTACTGCTCAAGAATGTTTCTGAGTAAAAATTACACGGAAGCCTCTAGCTTGCAGAAATAACCTGAGCGGGTTGAGAAATTTAAATGTGTCATCATACAGAATAAATGCATGTCCTTTTAAAAATAGTCTATCAAATCATGTGCACTTGCATGCTTAGAGGAAATTCTGGATTGTATGTTTTACATTTTTTGTAAGTAGACCTATAAACCAGAGGATAATTAGAATTTTTGCCTTATCTAAAATGATGGGCAAAAATATTCATATTCCTTGCAAATTTCTCAATATTTTATTATCCAGAAACTCCAACATATTTCACATAAAGGACTGCCACAAAGAGCATTATTGCGCAAAAAAAAAAATTCAGTACCCTTCGACGTTTTAACCTTTGTTTGTTTTTAACATTTTTTAACATGCTAATAAAGATGCATAATTGTATAATTCTAATGTGAGGACATTTGAAAAAAAAACAAAAAAACATCTCAAGTCAAAGGGTGTAAGTACTTTATCCAGGCACTCTCTTAAAATGGGATAAATAATCGCTTGATCCTCTTCAACCCAGCTAGCATTCTGGCACCTAGAGAACACATAAATGCCTTTGTGACACACAAATCAATTGAAAGATACAAAAGCTCACGTTCGCGCCTCGAACAAAGGCGACAGGTGCTCAGTCACAACATGAGTGAGAAGCATCTGAACGAGTAGAAAAGGCTCGCACACAATAGACGAGCCGGCGGTGGAGTCCTGCAGTGTGAGGACCTTTCTATTCATTTGGATGCTTTTCACACAAATCACTCAGTCAGTCGATTTCATATCCTTTCCACCTGATCTCATTTGGCTACATCCATAAAGCCCATTCTGTCTGCAGAATCAATTTTCTTAATTTCAACCTTAAGCAAAACCAGAGAATGTCAAAGCACTTCTGGGACAAGAGTTTCATCTGGTTAAGATCAGAACTTATAAATCTGTGCTGGCGAGACGGCACTAAACTGCCCATGGGTCAGTATTGGAAGGCTCCAGTAACAGGTAGTGAGTTTCTGTAAAGAGAAGTGGGGCAACCCCTCTCAAGATGAGTTTAAGCCTAGACATTTTTGCTCAGGCTGTTAAAAAATGTGTGCTCAGAGACAGTGTGGTAATGTTAGCCTTACATGGCATTCACTTCATAATTTTCACAAATAAGATCAAGAAAAAAGTGCTTAGAAAAAAATAATTTCTAGAATGGGATTTTGCATTTTTTCAACATGTAACTACACATCCGCCCCCACCTTGTCATCCACCAGAGGCTGCTGTTGCGTCATTAAACGCCCAATGGCACACATCCCTCTTTTATACACCTTGGAAAGGTAAACATAAACAACTGGCCTAAGATAAAGTGAAGAGAAGATATAAATACATGCAGACGGAGTTACATCGCAGCGCCAAAAAGAGAATTTACATGTGTGTTGCGTGCGGTTGTATTTTTCATTTGTTGACTTTGCAGTGAGAAAACCTTGAGTTTAAATTCTATTACTAGAACATTGCTGTGAGAAGTGTTAACATTTCTAGTTACGAGGTTATCCAGCTCTTCCTGTTGTCCTTGTAAATTCATCACCAGTGATTGAACATACATAAGAAATATGTTGTTTATCACATTAACTCTCATTCAAATTAGGGTTGTGAATTCTGATTCCCTAAAACTACTGATTTATTTGTCAACACCATATTTGTTTGTTCAACTGCACATTTGGAGGATGGTTCTGAAATTCTGTTGCAGATATTTGTTTCTCTCAAGGCCTCAACTCACCTGTGGGTTTTCTTCTTCATAGAGACCTGAAATATAAGGAAGTAATTTAATCAGAGGAACTTCAATATTCAGAGTAATTGTTAAATTATTTTTCTTACAATGTTATCCCTGGAAGTGCATTTTAATTCATACAGAAGTATATGTTCTCCAAATAAAATTTTTGTGTGAAAGTGTGCTCCAGCTTTGGCAGGAGGAAATGAGTCATATTTGCCAAAAATACACATCTTTGAGGTCAGAATTAGCCTGAGGAGAAGTAGTTTTCCCTCAGACTAGTGAGGTCCTCTGTGCTGGAACAACTGTGTGTCTCATTGATATGATCTGAGAAGCAACACAAACAAACTCTGCATTCCCAATATTTCACTTTCGTCTCAGGCCTGTGGTTCTGATTGTGGATCAAACTGCGGCTCATTAGACTTTCTTTCTGTTCTGCTCAGTCGTGAAGCACCACGTCTGCTGTTCGTTTTTGGATATCAAGTATTATCTTCATTAGTAGTTTTAATGCATAAATCGGGATTGCCAGGGGCAAGAACTCCCAAATATAAAAGGCAAAAGAAATCGTTTTGGTTTGATCAGCTGCCAGGTTAAATATGATAGCAACATTTACAAGCCCTGTGAAAAACATAATGTTACACAAAAAAATCAATAGGTTTTATTTGCATTTGATGTGATAGAGCAACCACAAAAACTAAATAGAGTACATGAAAAGGATGTTTTTCCACAGTTTTGTGCAAAGAAAAAGCAGAATAGTGCGGCAATGTGTTTATGCCTCACTTTACTCAGCCCAGGCCTCTAAATAAAATCCATTGCAAACATCTAAAGTCACCTATAAGTAAAGAGAGTACCCCAGCATGTAATTTCTTCAAAGCACGATTCCAACTTTTCCTCGGAAGTTTGTTAGAGAACACTAGTGAACAAACAGCATCATGAAAGATTGTCAAACCTGAATGAAAGATGGATTAAACCAAATACAGAGGAATCCTGGAAGAAAACCTATTGGGAGCTGCAACAAACAAAGAAAGGAGACTCGGTCGGAGGTTCACTTTGCACCAGGACAATGGTCCTAACCGCACAGCCAGAACAACGATGACATGGTTTGGATCGACACATTTTATATTAGTCAAGCCATATGATTATCTGGACTTGCAAGTTGTTCTTCACAGATCCTCTCTTTCCAAGGAAGAATGTGCAAAGCAGGTGGACCACTAGGTGTGGAAAGCAGGCAGAGCTGTAATTGCTGTAAAACAGGGTAATACAAAGTATTAACTTAGAGGGATTGCATAGAATTATTCAGATTTTTAAAAATAATGCAATAATACAATATATCATAATAACTAACTATGCTTCTTCCACTTCTTACATTTTCAACATTTATTTCAAGTTGCCTACATTAAAAGCGTGTGGTTGCTCTGCATGTATACTGTAAGGCTACAGCATGCCAGGTTGTCCCGACAAAGGAAATAATGCTTTTTACATTCAAAAGTGAGGGCCATCAGATATTGTAAGTTCTAAGCACGGATAGGACAGACTTGTGATATCCTTCATGTCTGTTTAAAAAATTCACTTGTCCAAAAATAATGTGTCTTAAAATTATTCGTAGCATGGTGATAAGTGTGCACAGCATCTACATGGGAATAAGGAAGAGGACTTATCTCTGTGAAGGTGTAACAGTGACTTCTTTATGTAAGAATGAACATGCTGTTGTGATAAATAGAGTTCGCCAGCTGCTATGATGCTGTTTAATAAATGCTGCTTATTTCAGTTGCTACTTATTTGTCTCTCTTTATTCTTTCTGTTTCAGCCGGAAATGATTGGTTATTATCCTTCCTCTCCATCAGTGTAATTTTGATGGGATTTCTCTAAATGTTTTGGGACATAAAAAGACTAAAGAAATGTTGGTATATGTCCACTCAGTATCTTATATACAACTTTTGATTTGTCATTGAAGTAAAAGGCTACTTTGATCATTTTCAAAGAACCTAAACTGCACTTGACCATCTCTAGTTCAACATTATAAACATGTGCAAGTGTTAAAACCTCAAACTAACAATTCTGCATAAAACTTTAGATTTAAGGAACCTTTATTCTTTGCACATAAACTCTCAAGCATAGAAAACATTTTCAATGCTATCTTTTTAAACATGAATTGAAATATTCCACAGCGATCATGAATGTTTTACACCACCGTTTGCTATTGGTTTAGCATTTATCTGAAAAAGAGGATTCTTAGATTTGATTAAATTCATTCATCCTATTATCAGATAAATCTTTTTTTCAGATCCTTTTTCAGAATGGGGTTCGTTAGGGACTGACTGTTTTTGTTCAGAATAATATCCATTACTCTTCGTGATTTGTAACTAAAACTTGCACTTAAAGAAATGTACAGACAAATTTTCAGAAACTCTCGTCTGGCCCCACTTTATTTTACTTTATCGAGTGTATTAACCAACCTCTGGTCTCTCTGGTTCTTATGATTCTGATTTCAGATATATCAGAGTATGTCACTGCTGAGCTTGTTCCTGTAATAGATGTGCAGATACGCATACTGAAGTGTGATTCACTGAATGATGGTGCAGTCTGAACGAGGCGACCTCTTAACTCCTGGGGCTGCTTGACCCAAATTCAGAGCTCCATTTTCGTGTGAAGGGTACCACACAGGCACAGTGTGCACCATAGGAACAGGGTTATAGTGTGTGTATCCTTCTTCATTTAAAAGAAGCTACCTCCATAACTCTACAAGCCGATCTGTGATGATGGTCAGTATGTTCCTAGTCGATGGTTTGGACATGACTTAATCTGCTCTTCTGACTGGAAATGTACTCAGATGGCGATAAATGGTTTTCTGCAGGATTAAAATGTAGATTGTTGTAGTTTTGATTCCTGAACTTTTTGCCAACTCCAATAGACGGAATAAACCAGACAACAAAGGATTCAGGAAAACTGGGCTTGCTGCTGCATGCCCAAAGGTTTTGTCTATCTCAGATGAACTCCCCTCTCATTCATCGTTGACTCCTCCTTCTTTTCTTTTCCCTCCACCCTTCCTCCAGGGATACACCTGTCGCTCGGGTCATGGCAGCTCACTCTCCAAATTTCAGGGGATTTCCAAAGACAGGGGCAAAGATGATTCTCTTCTGGTAACCGATCACAAAACACTAGAAAGTAAGTTCAAATTACTCAAATTATGTTTTCTTCTTTGACCTTAGTATTTTTTGCAAATAATGGTGCTCAAATAACAAAATTCAGCTCAAATGACACTTTAATTTGGTGAAACTTTGAAAATGCTTGGTGACAGGATCTTTCAGGTTTCACCTCAGTTGGAGCAAATTTATTTAGATTATTAAACGAGTAAAACAAAGGCTCTCTGTGCACAGATTACTCTTTCTCATGACATGTTAGGGCTGTATTCTTGTTTTATGGATGCTCATATTTGAAACAATTATATTTTATGGATTAGAAAAAAAAAAAGATATTACGTTAATTCTAGTGGTTTGAAGGTGGTATTGTTTTCAAGGTCACAGATTAAAAAAAACCAACAAAACTATACTTATGGTCAAATGAAACAACTAAAGGATGAAAGATTAAAAATTGAAACAGAAACTGCATAACAATTCAGGTTAAAAAACCATCTTCAGGGATTATAAAGTTCTTTGAGGTCTTCGTGCATCTACAGGTCAACCATGTCCTTATGAAAAGTTTACCTTTTACTTATTACAATTTTACTTATTACTACGTTTGCTCAGTTATGGTGGCGCAACAACTAACAGTTAGTTGTTAGCTGTCAAAGCCAAATGAAAGGAAACAAATACATTCATGCTTTTTCAGTTTTGTAATTTTCCTAAATTGTTATCTATTTGATCGTCTTGATCTGCGAGGAACTCTTATGCTTTCACGTGGTGAGACAGATAAATAAATGAGTTGTTTTAAATTCAGAAATGTCAGGATATCATATAGCATTATAAAATGACAACATGAAACCTGTTTATGTTTGACTTATAGACAAAGCAAATAAAAACACAAAAGTTGTATGCATGTCTGAGGATAATAAAAGTGGTTCTCATGATCCTGGAGGGTCCTGGTAAACCAAAACCTCACCAGTTTCCCGACTGTGCAGTTCAAAGTCTGTCCCCTGTAAGCAAGTCCCACCTGTTGGTCGGGGACATTGACGGACGGGTGTGCTGTTTTCTTTCTAGACTTGCAAAATATGTTGAGTCATGAAGACCGGAGGTCTTGACCTTTCTGTTTCCTGTGGCCTCTTCCAGGATCAGCTGCCTCTGTTCCTTGTTACGACACCTACCTCTTAGTTTAACTCTTCTGGGTAAAATTTAACATTTCTTCTGTTGGTTCAGGCTAACTAATCTAATAAGTATGTAGACGGCGTTTTAATAAAATAACTGTTTTTTGACAAACTAGTTTTTTCGGTGCCTGCAGTTGTTATGTACTTATAAAGTTCCCAGCCCTCTAATCCCTGACACTTTTCCTTTTAATTATAGAATGTAGATTTTGCAATTTGACCAGTCAAACTAAATTCAGGAAATGTAGAAATGGTCTTCTACTTGTTATTTTAATGAACATAAAGAGCACCATGCTGTTACCTCCTTTAAATATCCTCTTTTTACTTCCAGCAGATACACTGCACTAAATCCCTGCCAAAACAAAATGCTTTTAACTGCTTCAAGAAAGGAAATCCTCAGAGCCCTGAGTAAACACAGGCACAGACAGGTGTGTCGGTAAACCCTCTGAAACACTGAAGGACACAGAAATGCACATGGTTCTTTAAATTTAGTGGCGTTCATCTTTCTCTTTGGAATTTTGAAGAAAAGTCTGGGAGGTCTCGGTATGTGTCCCTAACTTCAAATTCCCACTTGCGTGTCACATAAACGTCAAGCTGCAACAATAAATACTTTGTGTGGTTTCCCAAATGTCCAAAATGATCAGCTTGTATTTGATGAAAGTTTATTGTTCTAGATCTGGACCTGAAGGAAGGACCGTTCTAGACAGACTTACAGAACATTACCATAATCTATATGATGGATGACAAGCACATGATGAACCCTCTTTGGACTTTTTTTATAAGAAAGGCAGTAACTCGAAGCATCATACTAATCCCAGGGACTTACTTCACTTCAGTGAGGAATGCTGCACCTTTATTTACTTAGGTTCCCTTTCAAACTGCACCGAGTAAAGTCTAAGAAACAGCCTGGGCAATTTCATGCAGTTACATCAGCTGATTATTTGTTGTGCAATGACTAGAAGCAGAAGAATGAGCAGCTAGTGAGGGTGGCAAACTATTTTAACGCTTAAGAAAAACACACCTACCACTGATTCCTATTTGAAATATGAAGGTCTGACATGAAAGTTTCTCTGGGTACGAATTTAAAGTTTGTGCAATGTTCATTCTGAATGGGGAGAATGTGTTTGAGGTGAGCTGCAAATCTGATATAAATGAATGAAAACTGTTAAGTCGTCTGTCCAAGAAGCAATTATTTTTTTGAGATGGCTGCGATGCTCAGTTTGCACCTCAAAACTTAATTTTTACTTGGACAATTAAAAATTACGAACACTTGGCTTAAAGTTTCTTCCTGGGCAATAAATGATAAAACATCTTACTGTAAGCGCCACAGTGAGCTATCATCGTGCTGCTTTGCATGCGTAAGCCAAATTCAGTAGTGCAGAAAAACAATGGAGAGGAACAGACTACCACTTTATGCACGTTATGGAAAATAAGATTTGAAGATTTTTAGATTTCATGCATGTCATTAAATCATGTATTTAAGCGATATACAGTTTGCTTGGTCAGCACTAGAGTTTGGATGAGGATTCAGTGTAGCCTAAATGAATTTGATGATCTGAAGAAGTGAACTTTGGTCCTTTTAAAGCAGACCAAACAGAATTGGCATGAAAGTGCCCTTAGATTCAGGTTATAGAAACTGGATGTTCAGGACCAGTAGAGGTGAATTTCTGCTAAACAACTGAGGGGGCATCTTCAATAAGCCTGGGCATCGTAAACATCACAATCAATAGGAAGATCAAGGGTAGAAAACCACTAAAAAGAAATTTTATGGCAGCTATCATGAAAACATTTTTTCTGAATTTTTCATCTGAGTCATTTAACCATTTCCTTTTAAAACACAATTTTTCCCAAAGGATGATAAAATAAAAATTGATGATCTGATCATAAATGTTGATGTGTGTGTGTCTGTGCCTAAAGCTTTGGAGCTGCAGATGTGAGTGTCAGATTAATTGCATGCCTGGCTCCTTACTTGTTTATGCACTCCCACACATTCTCTCCCCCTTTCTTCCTCATTTTCTCTCTTTTGAATTTGCAGATGTATGAAATGCTGGTAATCTAGTCCTGTTTGAAAAAAAAAAAAAAAATTAATAAAGTATTGTTTTATCTTCACAACCTAATCTGAATTTATCAGTCTTATTTTTGAACAGTATTACCTTCCAGTTCACAAAAAAACAAAACAGGTTTTCATGGAGATATGAATGCCTAGAAGGAAACTGAGCTTTACTTTTATTCGCTTTTACTTCAGATGTTTGCATAGCCTCATATGATCTTATAAAACCAGGGAAATGTTTGATGGGTGTAGCTTAACTATG
The DNA here is from genome assembly GCF_019740435.1 of Gambusia affinis. Taxonomy (NCBI): domain Eukaryota; kingdom Metazoa; phylum Chordata; class Actinopteri; order Cyprinodontiformes; family Poeciliidae; genus Gambusia; species Gambusia affinis. Next base: position 15,843,645 of record NC_057874.1, on the reverse strand, counting down.
CCTGAATGAACATCTCAGTGCAGCCAGGCTCAGGTTTCTGCTCCATTGGTAATAATAACCTGGAAGGAGGCAGGTGAGAAGAAGGTCATGGTATTACTGCAGCTGAGTCATGAAGCCATCTGGATCAATTTATCTTGTCAGTTAAAATGACTACTTTCAGCTGGCAGCGTCATGATCACACCTTGTCTGGTCCGGACTTATTCCAGTCGATCAGTGTGTCCTTTTAGGAGAGAGTCTTGTGTTTCATACATAGAGTCAGCTCTTGCTTACTTGAGATGCTTCAATTTTAAGAAATGAAAAGCCAATGCTAAGCAAAGTGTCAAGTGTGTACACAGCTTTCTGTCTTAAGAGGCAGCGCTTTTCACTTCTTGAAGTCCTGTCCTTGAGTGGCCGTTGGAGTTAATGAAACATGACACCTAGTGGTTGTGAGTGTAAACTGCAAGACCTTATTTTAAGAGGTTAGAGGTTAATGTGTATATGTACTTGGATCTATTTTAAAATGTTCCTCTAAATTATGCACCTAAAGATAATAATAATAATAATAATAATAATAATAATAATAATAATAATAATAATAATAATAATAATAATAATAATAATAATAATAATAAACAGAGCTACTAAAATATAGTACAGGTATCGAATCAGATAGACCAACACAAAGCAACATACGAAGTGGGAGATTAATACGACATAATTCAAAACAGTTTTTAAAAATAAGAACCTTAAAAGTGTAGCATGCACATGTTTGCCTCTTTACTGCCCCTCCACTATCAGAACACCGAGTAGATCTCTACTACTCTTAATGAGCAGTAGAGATCTACATCTTAGGAGAGATAGTGTGTCTGCTAGTTATCATGATTCTGGATTTTGCAGTAGAGACACCAAGAAGAAAAATATTCATGACACACTAAATTCCCTTTTGCTGTGTACCAAAAGCCAAGAACATCTCATAAAACCAAACTGTAAAAATTTTGCCTACGTGCAAAATGCTGTGTGTGAAGGAAACCTAGTGAACCGTCAACAAATTAAAAACTTAGGTAAAACATAGTGGATGCACCATTATGCTGCAGGAATTTTACAGATGTGTGACGCTGAGCAGATTCATGGAACAATACAAGATGCTCAACCAGGCAGCTCTGGAAGAAAACCTGTTGAAGGATACAAAAACCTGAGTTAGAGGCAAAGGTTCCTTTTGCAGGCAAACCACCCTCCCTCCCCCCAAAACAGACTAAAAACATACAGACACATCTACTTTGGAACAGTATAAATCAAAATGTATCAGTGTGTAAGGATAGCCCAGGACCTACCTCCAACATAAATCCAAAAGATTAAAATGTTGAAAACCTTGAGACATTTTTAAGTCCACCCCACTTACACCACTTGTTTGCAACACAAACACAAAGAACCTCGATTAATATAAATCATAAATGTGCAACTGCAAAGTGGCAAACTGAGAAAGAGACAAAGTGTTTATTTTTGCAAGACCCTGTATAACATTCTGGGCATCACTCTCTAGTCTTAGTACCCTGGCATAAATCCTCCTCCAGCTGTTCAAAGCAGTCATGCTCTTCACTGTCAACCCTTTGCTGTGGCCTTATGGTTAGTTTCAACATCTCCTGCATTCATTCCCACAAACCAATGGAAGCAGAGACACAGGGACAAGTGAAATGAAGGCAGTAACTCTTGTCTAGTTTTAAATGAGCACATCTGAGAAGAAATGTAGAAATAATAATAACAAAAAAAGATTTGAAAGAATGAGTTGCTTATTCAAGATGATAAGTGATTTCAGAAGGTGAACATTTTTGATGTGCACACACACACACACATGCACACACAGAGAGAAGAGAGTTATCAACTTTGTCCAGTTAAAGATACAATTATTAAGTGATAAATCAGATTAAATCCTATAAATCACCTCTGCTTACTGGAGGCCACTTTTAAACAGTTGCTTCTGGACATTGACCCAGATATCCATTTGTTTGCACTTCCATAGGTTTATATATAGGCTCAGCACTGTTGTATTCTTGTGTTGCATAGATTGGCACCGCCTACTCTGTCTGTTTTTATGTGTTGCCTGGGAAACAGTTTGTGCATAACAATAAAAATCGCCATAAAATTATTACTGCATTCACAGTTTGACAAAAATAAAGTCTAACGACATAAACTTGAGCTAAATTCATTGCAGTGAGATTTGAAATGGAGAAACCAAGTCCAATTTCAGAAGGAATTAATTAGGCAAAATGCTGTATTTATGAGACAAACAAGTACAGAAAAAAACAGCTGGGAAACCCCAAAATCAGAACAGCCCTAAGACATAGACGATGGAAGAGATGCTAGAAGCGATCCCAGGGAAAAAATCCCCAGAGACGATGATGAGGCAGCTGATGAGAGAGGAACTGGCAAAGACGGAGAAAAACAGGGGCGTGGACAGCTGACAATTTAGATTTTCTCACTTGTGGTGACTCTGTGGTCTTTTAATAAAACTCGGATATTGTCTCGCGGTCTCTGTGTTTCCCAACACCACAGTTTACGCACATGTCAAGTTCATCAAATTAGCTGTTTAATTCATTGCTGCTGGGTCCAGTAACATTCCACTTCATTTAAAAAGTCTTTGATAAATAAACTTTCCAGCTTCCTCCTACTGGCCCGTTTTCGCCCCTTCTTTTGTATCGGGTAGCGGCCCATTATCCCAACCTCAGTGAACTGCGGTGTGTTTACTCTTGACTGATCACATGTGACAATAAGCATGGAGACATCCCCTCCAGGCTGCCTCTTTCTCTCACACACCTGTTGTCCTCAGATTAACCTAAAACAACACTGTGTGTGTATGCAGCAGTTTGCCTCAGCAAGCATGCAAGCTTCTCTCCGTTTCCCATGGCCCGTGGCAGCAGGCGGTGTTTTCAGATACAGCTTTCCCCAAACACCATTGTGTCAACAGCGGGGCTGACCCAAACATCTAAAGTCGAGGATTAACTATTAAATGCCACCTTGGTATAGTATTTGTGAGCGTTCTTGCCACTGCTTCAGTCCAGTGACCTTGTGAAAGCCACTGGCCTGTGTATTTTTATGAAAAAGTAATAGTCGCAATGACTGTTACAGATGTGATTTAGTTTAGAATCAAAGTTTTTGATTTATTTTACCTTGAAAAGAAAAAAGGAAGGGGATCAGGATGGTGTTCTCAACCCTGCGAGCTTCTCGCTTTTTTCTCCAAATACAACAGCAGTCATTACAGGTGGACATTTGAATTTTACTTTCATTAAAGTAAAATGGATATGTTTCCAAAAGTGAAGATTTGTATCACTTAGTGCATTTGCAAATAGAAATGTAGCTTTTTATATTGCTTTTGAAGAAATTGTCTGGTCAATTTTCTGAGGGCCTCTGGTCTCACTATGGAGTTAATAAAAAACAAAAAAAACTTGAGCCATCAATTAAAAGGTAATCTTTAACTCAAGGGGGGGAGGGAAAAGGGAAAACGAGAGAGGGATTTAGAGTTTCCAAAACACATTTTCTCTGTCATCAGAACCTGCCACAATAAAAGCATGAGGCCTGCTTCATTTTAGTTTCAGACTGATGGGTTGGGGGGTTTCTCTGTTCAAATAGTTTTTTTCTTTACTTTTTTTCTACAATTTTGTTGGCTAGTCTGAGTGTTGTTGTGAATTTAGCTCTTGCTTTCGACTCTGAACAACTACCAGCTGTGACCAGCTGTGACTAAACCTCACTCTCTTTGTAACTATGAGGATTCAACCAAAAACATGTGTAACTGGTTAGCTTTGATGCTTTAGTTGACTGCCTAGAGGGTTTCACATGTGACAGTCATCGTTTTTTTGTCAGAAAAACACACTTGTTTTGTGCAATTACTCCACAGAGAAGGGATGTTCTCAGTGTATGTATTTAAAGATTATTTCTAGACAAAGATCATACTAGGAATAATAAGAAGAAGGGTTTTTTTTCTCTGCTTATTGAGTGTCTGGAGTTCATTTGTATCAGAATTTGATACTAAGTTGTGACAAAAGTAGATTAAGCCCTAAAAGGTGGCGCTAAAGCAATCTGTTTCCAGATGTGAATTTTAGGATTAAAAAGCACAATGATGGTATTATCTGAATCATGCACACAAAGACCTCAGTGTTTTGGTATGTTTATTCAGTTACAGCTCGCTGTCAAAAAGAATGGTTCAATATCTCAGTAGGATCTTCTCAGCGTGAAATGTGATGTTTTATCATAAAATCCCAGTGGAAACAGTAGTGCTAAATGTGACAGCAATTAAAAGTAACTCTACCCTGTCTTTTATTAGCCACAAAGAAGAAACAGGATGTGTATCAGCTGGAATGACTGAAAATATAATAAACACACATGAATACATACAGGCAAATGAAAGTCAAGTACAGACAACAACAAACATGCCCAGAATCCTGCTGACAATCTGGAATGTTGCTAACTGTGCATTCTTTTCAGAAGACGTTGTTTTCTTCAGTTCCTCAATGTAACTTTCTATTCTAAACCTGCTTCTGATTCACCTTTAAAGGAGTCAAATAAACATAAAAACACCACACACCTACTAAGTGGACAGATAAGAAGTCCAAGACACATACTGCTTATGTTTTGCGAAAGCACATGTCAAATACCAAGCCCTGGTTTCCTGTAATCCTTACACGAAAAGACTGAGCAGGAAATTATGTCACAGTCACAGGCTCAGATCGCCAGACATTGATAAGGTTTCTCTTCCTGGGAAAGAGAAACATGCAAGAGATAGATCCCTCTTTTGTCCTTTGCTTCATCCTTTCATCTTGTCCCATCGAGATACGTAAAAAGCTACCCAGATATCCTTCATAGAAGAAAATGTCATATCAATGTCACAAATGCATGTGGAAATCTATGCATGCCAAGATTAAAACTCTTTACTTTAACAAGGCCCTAAAACTAGCAAAACTCTTTAGTATATAAACACTCCAATATTTATATAACACCATAAAGAGGTAAACTGGCATTACTGCATAACGATCAAAAATAACTCCAAGACAAGCATAACTCCATAATTATGAGGACTCCCTTTAATACAAGCTAGCACAACCTCCAAAACAAGCATAAGCCCACAATTCACACAATAACCATGATTTAGAAACTACCATTAGTTATACCCAAGCTAGCTAATCTCCATATAGAGTTTAAATGGCAAACCCCGAACATCTAGAATAACTCCTTAATCAGCATGACTGTCAAAATTTTAAAACTATCATAAACCCCCAAACTAGCATAATTTCATGATTTACGTACACCCCCCAAGTACACACACTTTCTGACATGCAAACAGCTTGTTGCACCTCAAATGAATGAACCTAAGCCTAAAGACTTGTTGTGGTCAGGTAATTGATTCATAAAATAATCCTGGGAGTAGATTGCCAGGAGGCAAGTTAGTTTTCCCAGACTTTTAATGGCCGCTGCTATGAGTATGTGCAGTAGGAGTCATTCTTTATAGACTGTCAAGACATTCATTGCTGTGTCTTAGTCCGTATGGGAGCTCATGTGGGTAAACGCTAGTTTGATGTGAATCCTCGAAGGGGTCCGAATTACTTTTTCTCCGTGGGATTTCTGTCTCATCAGGAAAGAATTGGACATGGAGTGAGGGAGAGTAGTTGGAGCTCTCAGGTTCTCAGCTGTCTGTGTCTGTGCACAGAAGTGTTTATGGTGGGTTTGTGTGTTTATGTCTGCGTTTAATAAATTGCAGAACATTCACAAACCGGTAAGGGTGTGTGCGGCAGATTTCCTGTCCGGCCTTATTTCCGCTACTATTGACGCTTAATCTTTGTGTATGTTCCTCTGTCTCAGTTTTGTCTGGTGCGCAGTGTGTGAGTTATTTATATGGTCTCCAATCCCCACATTCACTGACTCATGAAACAAAGATCTGCCCTTGCTGGCGTAGCTGGACAGCACATCTGGATTTCATGGGCAGAAGTGTATGCATGTGCGTGTGTGTGTGTGTGGTGAGGGAAGAAGGGGTGAGAAATACTCTTAGACAACAATTTGTGCTTGTTGCTGGTAGTGAGTCTTCTTCTTTTTGTTTTTTAGTGCTGGTTTTGCCCAATAGCTAACATTAACTCAGAAAATGAATGCCCACTTTAGTTGTTTTGTGACCACCTGGACGAGTCTTTAATGTGCTATTGAAGTAGTTTTGGTGCACTGAACACTTATGCCTACGTTAATCAGTGTTCCTTATTTTTCCACTTGTGGTGAATGGCCATGGTAATTCATAATTTAACAAAAGCAGTTGTTTTCACAAAGGGCACAGTTGATTTGGGTAACTTTGTTCCCCTTAAAGATGGAAAAAAATACTTAAAAAACATCTTGTTTTTAGTTAGCATAACTTTGTTCGATGATCTGAAATGTGTAAGCGTGACAAAAAAGCAAAAACATAAGTGCACCTACTTTGAAAATGCTTTGCAGTGTACTGTACGTCTTATAAATCATGTCACACCAGTGAGCATTGTGGCTTGGCTAATGTGAAAATTTTAATTTGTTTGTCCCAGACTTTGCTTAACACTGAATGAGTATGACTTTCAATGACAAAGCTATTTCGTTCTAGCTCTTCGTGGCATGATGAAAGAAAGATGATTCAAACATAAATTTCAGTGACATGTAAATAAAACTGTGTAACCCATGTCTAGAATATCAGTTTCACAGCTTAGGGTAAAGGACAAATTAGCATTTACCATTGCTTCTACAGAGTGGAAAACAACTCACAGACCGAAGGGGAAAGTTTTCGTTTAATACTTTCAGCTGAAACCTTACCTGAATCTTTGATGAAAAGAAATATTATGTTTCGTCAGATTTTTTTTTGTGGGAATATTCATGGATTTCCATGTAATTTCTGGAATTCAAATGGATAAACACTCAGAGGTGGAGGCCAGCTGTTAGCTAGCCACCAGAATCACATGCATTCTCTGGGCTTCAGCCCAGAAAAAATAAATGTTGGCCTGTCAATCTTTTTACACATGGAAAGCCACAATAGTGAATTCTTCTGCCTGCAATGGCAGCTCCTGCCTGGGTTTCATTCAAACCTAATATAATTTCCAGCCCATAGCGGTGTATATACAGCACTTTCCTCTGATCTTATGTAGCGGTATGACGGCAGTCCTGCTTGGCTTGGACCGCGTCAGTCTGCCGGCGGACAATTGCTGAAGAGAGGAAATGAGAAAGCCTTAAGCAGACAGTGGACGTCTATGAAGTAGAAGGGAGTGAAGAAAGACTGACTTTGCCTTCTGAAAGTTGTCAGGGAGTAAAACACAAAGAAAAGGGGCCAAAAATGAGGGGCTGGATTTCTGCAAATCTGGGCCGAAAAGGTTAGCTTTCTTCAAAGTGTGTTCATGCATGGGGAGGCATGGCAGAATGGGCTGTGGAAACGTTTCCATTCCTACTTGGAATACAGTAACAGCCAGCGAGTATTTCTCTGAATGCTTTGTGTTTGGGATTGTGACATATTGCATCTGTGGGTGTGTGATAAAACATGCGCGTTGGAGAGAGGGAAGGAGAGAGAAAGCAAAGAAAATCTCTGAAAAGCCTGGAGGGGGATTTTCCTCTGAAAAGGGAGCGCTTTTCTCCTCCCCCTCCCTGCACTCTTTCCCTTCTTTCCTCCTCTCACCCCCCCTCCCCGACACTCAGAGGAGCTGGGGAAGTGAAATAGAAGTGAAAGAGGAGCTGGAGGATCAACAGGCAGCTCAGCAATGCACGTCTCTCTATGCCACAAAGTTAAAGTGCGTGAAGAATGGGGCTGACTTTTCTTCTTTTTCAATCAAGTCGACTCACTGTCATGTGGATGTTCTTCAGGCAGTCTCTGGTGGGGATATGCTAAACATGGCAGGTCTCCAAGCACAGAGCCAAGTGGAGCTAGGTAAAGAGGATTATCAAAATCCAAAAATGAAGAAACTTTCTGCCTGATAGACGGGAAACTACAGCAATCATGGTAAAGTATAATGGAAACTTTACCTCCTGTTTGTCCTTCCTGCTCATTGTTATTTTGTGGTTAAAGCGAGCAAGTGCTCCACTGACCCATTAACTGAGACCTGGTGTTTTTGTTGGAAAAGTCTGCGGCTTTGCAAAGCATTTGTGGGTGAAGTTTAGCAACCATGAATTGTTTACCCGCAGATCCTCCCCGCCAACAAAATAAATAAATCATTATGAATAACTATACTTTCTTTTGCATTTTTACGAGGTCCCAGGATCATCGACTGCATTGTACAACTTCACCTCACTTGCTCTCTAGGTAGTAAAACGTAGTCTGCACAGTGTTATTGCAACCATGCTCAGTGAAGGGTTTTTTTCTTTGTTGTGTTCTGGACTCTTGGTGAGACAGCTCACAACATCTGAAGCTTTTCAAGTGTTTGCCTACTGGGAAAGAGAGAATGAAGCTCATTCTCTTTTGCGTTATACATTTTAATCCTTTTGGGCTTAACTGAGGCAGAAATCTCAGGATGTTGAGCACGCTTTATTAGTAGCTGATTTGACCCCTTGTTATGTGTTCAGTCATGGCTCTTTAAAAAGTATCCACACTTCTCTAGGTTTTTTTTTTTTTAAATGAGTGGTTTAATTCCAGTATAGCAATGTTAATTTAACAATAACAGGTTAACCACAAGATGGGAACGTTTTTATTAACTTGTGATAAATGGATACACGCATATGTGTGTGTGTAATGTGACTCAATTATAGCAGGGGTAAGGCGACTGGTAGGACCTCTAGAAGAGATGCAGTGATCCCAAGCTTATGTGAGAGAATCTTTTAACTATTAGAAAAGAACTCTACCAACATAAACTTTTTAAAAGACCTTTAAAAAGTCCAGTAATGACAGATAGTAAAAAGAAGTCTTGTTTTTAGTTTTACACAACACTCACAAAGACAGCAAAAGATGTGGAAGAAGATGTTCCAATCCAATTTTGACAAAATGTTCACTTTCTGGCCAAGGTGCAAAACACTGTGGAGACACGTCACACTTAACATCCACAGTGAAACAGTGGTGGGAGTGTTATGCTATAGGGATGTGTTTTTTTATTTTTTTATTTATTTATTTTCAACAGGACAGGGAAGCTGGTCAGAACTGATTGGAAAATTTATGGAGCTAAATGCATATAAATTCTGCTGGAAAATCTGTCAAAGGCTCCAAAAGACAAACAGAGAAGAAATGGCCAGAAGTTCAACCTCTATAAAATCCCTTATGAAATTGTTGTTCATGGACCATCCCCGTACAATCTGACTGAGCTTAAGATATTTTGCTAGAAAATTGGGCAAAACTTTCTGTATCTACTTGTACAAATCACTCAGAGACATACACAAAAATACTTTGACTATAACTAAAGTCAAAAGTAGTTTCACATTGAACCAATAGGGCTACAACAAATAGATACTGTTCTTTTCAAATTTTTTCCTTTTAAGGATTTCTGCAAACCATGCGTCACTTTCCTTCAACTTCGTAGTCATGAGCTGCTTCAAGCTGATTTACGACACAATTCTTACCAAATGTTGTCTTTATTTAACAAAGTGTAAGTATATTTACAAGGTCTTATAACTGTAACTTCTTTAACTTCCTTTACCGAAAGAAACATTGGAGTTGATGACTCTCAGTCAGACTCCTTATCAAAAGATTGAGTCAAAAGTTTAGACTGTAGTTTATCTGCCTCCATATCCATAGCTGCATACTTGTTTAACCAGCATTCAGGGCCATGGTTGTTTGTTTTACTTAAAACGTGTGTGATGTTTTCCTTCATGACCACCCTGACTTACAGTCATTTGAAGCTGAAGAGTCTAAAGCATATGATTACTGCACCGTGCATGAGCAGGGCTTTCTATGTTGGGTAAACATTTAACAAAGGAACAAAACCCAGATCCCTTCTCACTGGTGTGCACTGTACCTGCACTTTGTTACAGTTTGACATCCTTTAGCAGCAGTGATTCATTCAGGAGTATAAGTAAGCAAGTTTTGTTTCATTTCTTTGCTAAAGATATAGATTAAGTGCAGTACACACCTGCTACATATGAGCAGTAAGGTTTTCAGGTCAGTCAGACATGATTATTCATTATTTATTTGTGTTAAGTCATGAAATGATGTCAGAGAAAAAAAAAACAGGATGCAGTTTGACTTATGGTCTATATTCTAAGCCGACTTCATACAGTCACAGCTGTAATCCTCTGTCATAGTTATTAGTGAGTTCCTGCTTTGGCAAAAACACAAAGTCACTTCACATCTTTTCACGTCATATCACTTCCTTAATTCTGAGAACACCATCCCTGGCTTTGCTTGCTCTGCATTCACTTTGCAAAGCCATACTGAAAAAATAAAAATAGGAAGGTATGGAAATTATTATTATGATCTAATCTTGTAATTAAGATACCCATATCAGAATTTTGGGGCTTATTTGTGATTTGTGGTTTTCCTCTTGCTGATTTTAGTTGTTTCAGATTTCTTTTTAATAAACAATCTATTCTGTGCAGAGTGGTTAGAAATTATTCATACAATTATTTATAATATGTGGAAGAAGAAGCCAGGTGTGTGTGTGAGAGAGTAAAAAAAGCATTTTGATGACAGAGTTGATATTTTAAATTCTATATTACTTTAGTGGTCAGTACAGTTAGGGTTGCTATTATTACTAATAGTTCCCTAGAGAATGTAAATTCTTACCTTTGACATTTCCAAAAGGTTGCCAATACTTAATCTAGCATATTCCACAACATAATGACCTCAAAACTTTAAAATGTTTTAAAAATTTCATGATCCTTCCTGGTATTTACAGGAAATTTTGCTCTTTCTGTCTCTCTCAGTCTAAAGAAATCTCAAACAGGTAGACGTTAAATAATTTCTTAAATTTCTGTGATCTTCACACCTCACTGATTCAGACTTTAGCTAACATCAGTAACAACCTCCACACCAAAGAGTGTTGTTGCTATCACAACCTGGTAGTTCTTAGATATGGTGCATTAGTGTTAAGAAAGTTCTGAGATTTTTTATTTTCTATCTAAATAGTTATTGTAATTTGCCCTATTCCAGCAGCATGTACCCTTCTGCTACGACAAAAGGTTTTACTAATATTAGTTTTAGTTTAGTTTTTTTAGTTTAGCACCATGCTAAATTTACTGTCAGCAAATAAACCATGCTCAGTTTGAATCTGTCAAAAAAATAGTCACAAGTCTTATTTCTTAGCCATTTTTAAAAATAAAATATGGCTTAAAATTAAGGATCAGAACATTGCAGCTGTTGTGACACATATAATCCGTTTGTCCCTGGAAATAAATCTATAAACAGTTTGGTTTCTGTCAGTTAAGTCAAGATACAAGTTATTTCTCTTGTCTATTGGATAATTAATGAATTTTACATAATTGCAGCTGTAGGAGCCACTGTTTGTTACACGCTGTATAAAATATTTTTTCCTAGTTGATGACAAACGAACAAGGTAGTCCAGTTTTTGTCATTTATTGAATTTTTTTTAGAAACAATAACAAATAACCTTCAGTGTGTTACAGTGTTTTGTTTTCAGATTTTATGTTTATTTCGAGATTATTGATAAGTGGTTGCGCGAACATGATTGGTGGTTCAACACCATATATATATACATATACACTTACATGTTAAGGTTGTCAAATCAAGCTATTTGGATTGTTTTTTTTAGATTCTTTGCTTGATTTGACTGTGTCATGCAATAATGGCTTGAATTCCAATCCAGCAATATATCATTGTCAATATATCAATATATCAATGAGTTTCTGCAATCTAAATCTATTGTCGGCAGTTTCACTGTGGTTCCAAGAGGTCCTTTTTTGCAACACATCTGTTACATTTGCTTTGACATCTCAGTTATAGTGAAATTTATTCACCATGTTGGTTCGCAGCCTGTTGAAATATTTGTTTTATGTGAATCATATTGTTAAATTTTAACAGCTTGAAGGAAGGCATAATAAGACAACGTAGAAATATAATAGTGTTAGCTTTTTTTCACCTTTACATAACCTTTGCATCAAATGTCTGAACATTTCTGAGAAACATGTTGATTGTGGTTTAAATCTGATCAGATATTAGCATGTTTCTTCAATTTAAGGGTTGCTCAGAGAGCAGCAGTTAAAAAAATAATGCAATGACTTTAATAGGCTTCAGCTGATTATTTATTTATTGGAGATCATTGTCTTTAGTTGTTGGTGCTACATTTCTGAACAATTTTAGTACAATTGTGGGATCATTTTTCTCCTCAGGAACTCAAATGTCAAAGGAGGACAATGTATCAAACAAAAGAAGGAGAACTGTGAATGGTCACAGCTTTTAGCTGAAGGCTTGTGAACAAAACTAATTTTCTTTTTGTCAGCAAGTCAGAACAATGGAGCCATAACTTGTACTGTATTTCATTTCTTTATCTGTATGAGAAAAGTGGGTCGAGCTCAACAGACACTTTGCCACATATTTTCAAAACCAGTGCAGAGCAACATATTCATGGAAAAATTTTCATACTCTAACTGTCAAGTGTACAGCATGTAGTAATCAAACACAGAAAAATATTTTGGAGCTATTTGCCGTTTCCTTCCCTTTAAAATTCACACAGGCTACCAAATCTTTTCGTAATACATTCACAGAGAGAAATCTAAAGTTTAACTTTAGTGTTTGCCAAACTATTTTTTTATATCTTGAGCTGTGATCTGGAATGCTGCTGGTTTTCACCAAACACCTTTGTCAGCACATTATATATTTTCTAATTTTCTAGGTGATATTGTTGAGCAACAGATGATATGAAAGCAGTTTATTGAGCATTTCATAACATCTGGTAGCCGTGCACACAATCGAAGCATTTTTGAAGCACTTTCTTAACTTCATACTTGTTCTGAATTGCAGCTGTGAGTCAGAGATTGTTTTCTCAAAAAAGAAGACAGCAGAGATTTAAGATGGATCCTGACACATTGAGCTCATTGTTTTGAGACAGTTGAAGTATTGTTCACACCCGTGACATTTCCAGTCTACATGCTAAACTAGTGTGCACTTAAACTTCTACATATTATATTATATATCATAGGATTTTCACCTAAATAAAAGTTTTACATTACATCCCAACGATTTGGCAGTTTATTTTTCCTTTTTGATTTTCCAGTAATTTGTGGAAAACAAAATGAGCAACATATTCAGTCCCTCCAAATACACAGAGATTTACTGTAATGTTTTTCTACTGACTATTTTTAGGGGTTGAAAAGATTTCAGACGGCAATTGACTGCTGAGTTAAGCAGGAGAGAGCTGTCTCTTTACTAGGCAGAAGACACTTAATGTGAAAGAGGGATGAGAGATACTGGCCGCATGTTTTTGATTATATGACTATGACTAATCCGGTCGTTTTGATTACGACCACAATTGCTCTGAGACAAAACCTCATTTCCAATGTGGTTTGCATGCGAAACCACTTATAGAGCAGGTTTTTTAAGCCACATGTAAAAAATCATGCTGAGTCACACATAGAGAATCAATGACTCATTTCAAGTCTGCACTCACTTTACCTGAAAAGTATTTCCTCTTGACTGTGATTGTTGCCGTCGTAATCCGTTGAGTTTGGGGTCACTTATGCTTCACCATAGGCCAAATCCAAAAAATACAGCCGTAGCATACGCCAACTTCATTAAGTGGTATGGTGTTACTGGCACCAAAAGATAAAATGACAATTTAATCATATTTTTGGGAAAACTACAAATCTCCTCTCGCCCCCGGCCTTCCCTTTTTATTCAGAAACAGTATCCAAAAAAATTAAAAAAATTAAAAATCCACCATCAGGGTAGAAAAACGTATTGTACCATCTATTAAAAGAACGCCCCTCAGATTAATTTCACCCCCTGTTCCGGCGAGAGTGAATTTACCGTAATAACCTGATATTGGCTGGAAAGCACAACATCTCCCCTTCCACAAAGAGTTGGAATTTTTTAGATAGTGCGAAGTGTGGCCGAATTATGGTACTGCAAATTTGGCTGCACCGTCACCGATCCGTTCAGTCTGAACGAACGATTGTGGCAGTTACTATGCTATTAAGAAAAATAATAAAGTTAGGTTTTCAAAAATTAGAGAGACAGAGAGAGAAAAAGGTAAAAGTGTCCATTTGTGTCCATAACCCAGTTTTTCACCGAGAGGTGAGTAGACTGAGATTATCAACCATTTAGCATAGTTAGCTTAGCTACTGACTACTGTTTGCCTCCATTTCACTAACATTTAATGGATTAAGGAAAGAAATTACCAAGATATTCATATATTTAACTTGTCCCTGTGCCTTTTACCACTTAACAACAGATAAGTCAGACAGCAGGTCGAACCCACATTCCTCCTGGCCTGCCCTCTTCTAAGTGAAATTAAAGCTGCAGTATGTAACTTTTCAAAAATTTTTTTTGCATATTTGTTAATACTGTCACTAGGTTGTGACAGTATGGTATGAGAGATAATCTGTGAAAAATCTAGTTCCTCTGCCTTCTCCAGGACTATCTAGAAACAACCAGTCAGTGGCAGGAGAGTTTTAATGCTGTCAATCACAATCTCCTGTGGCTGCTCATCCTCCCTCCCCCTCAGTGTGTGCTATGCTGCAGCTAGCACAGCATGTTGTGAATGCTCAGTCTAGTTAGCCTAGCTACCAATGACTGCATTTAAACGATTTTCCTGTACTGATCAGTTGTTTCTCCACCATTAGCACATTTAGCAGTGAGTGAATGAGGTTGATTGACAGCGCTAAGACCCTCCTCCTGGTTCTGATTGGTTGTTTGGGCCGTTGCATTACTTTAGCCAGTAATGGACCTTACCAGAGGGGCCGCTTTTCATTGGCTGATGCTCATTCTACGTGGTCACGTGGGTGGCAGTCTCACAAACACGAGCTTCTCGTTAGCTAAGTACAGCATAATAGCAGTTCTGATACAACTTCTACACCTTGAAGCCTGTCTGCTACACAGTCTAACGTTAGCTAAACAGATCAATATGCAACGTGTACTGTATCTGACACACACTAAAGATTTTATTTTAGCAGAAAAGGCTTTGGACTAAATTGTTACTCGTGTTAGCCACTCTAGCACAAAGTACAGCTGGTCAATCAACCATCGCTGTGTTCAGGGAAGCGCTGATTAATAATCCATAAATAAATATCAAGCCTGGAAACTTGATATCGTAACGGACTGGATGTTATGTTTTTAACGTAATCTTTGCTCGTCTTGCGGGGCGCTGGCGGTTGATACGGTAACAAGTGTGCTTAAACTACAAAGAGAGAGAGACTAAAAAGGTACGAATGGTTTTGAGTTGATCACCTGTTCGGGTTATTTTACCTTTGTTTACATTTGCTGTGGCTCATTACAGCCGCTGTAGTTTCTAAACGTTGGACCAATTACCCTGTTTGTTTGTGACTATACGTCATTCATAACAAACATCAAATAGAACAAATAGATTTCATAAAATTTTAACAAACAAATGGCTTCTTTACCGTAACAGAGCTCTTTGGTTCCTCTTATCAGTCTGTAGCTTCTCATATTGAGGTCATCAAACCAAATTTCAGATCTACCATAACTGACCGACTGACACCTGCTGGCCTCAGGTTTGCAACCAGCTTGTGACTGAGAAACCAGTAACCTCCTCCCAGATGATGACATGAACTTGTTATTTCCTCTGTCCATTGTAGTAGCTGATATATTGTGAAAATCCGGTAGAAATTATGCACTAATGGAGTCATGTTTACATAGAAATAATGCGCTACGAGGCTTTGCTTGTGAGACTTGCGGTCACGTGGGTCGGTTGTGGGCGGAGCTTGGTAAGGTCCATAGTAGTTAAGGGAGGAGGTGGGGGACATTGATTGTTTTCACAGATTATCTGTCTCATAACAAACTGTCACGACATGGTGACAGCTTTAACAAATATGGAGAAAGCATATTTTTTATTAAAGTTATATACTGCAGCTTGTTTAAAATACATCTACATAGCATTTTTTGAGAAGTCTGGATTGCTTTATGTGTATTTTGCATGTTGCCTATGACTGTTGCTTGTGGGGAGGGACGTTTCAATTAGCTAAAACTAACAGAAAAAATTCGAGCAACCTACTTGCATACTGCATGTGGTCTGTTGGAGGTTAAATTCATGAGCAGTAAATATTGTGCTAGTTATCAGTATTGGACCAAAAAAAGCAAGGCAGTTGCAAGCCTTTAAAATTGTGACGCTTCTGATAGGTCAGGTAGACTCAAGAAATTGTAACAGCAGCTGCATGGGGGGGCCCAATTAAATTTTTTGTCATGGGGCCCAAGATTTCTGGCGGTGCCCCTGCTCACATCATCAGACATAGTCAACTGCTGCCAATGTATGAATATTAAGAAATTTTACAAACAGCCTAAAAGGGAAATTACACAAGGGAAGAACTTCAGTGTCCAAAGCAAAATGAAGCTTCAAGTTCAACTTTGGGCTCCAGGGAAAATGTCTAACTTCCAAATCTGAATTTGTTTATTGGCTGACAAAGTGAGCAGTCAGGCAAGTAAAAGCAGGCACAATATTCCCATAAAAAAATCTCTATCAGTTACCAAATTCTTTTTGTTAGTGCTGAACCGGTTAGCTTTTGGACAGATCAACAAAACCAGGCAGGGAGAAACCAGGCAGTGGCAAGTATTTTACGACACATCTGACCTTAAGTGCCACTTTTGCCTGGAGGTGGAATGAGGGTGCACACTATTCAAAGGAATTTTGAGAGCCAATTGGCATGAAAACATAAACAAAAATCCTTTCAAAATGTCACATCAAGAGCTGTTACAACTTAATAAAAGTCAATCATCTTAACATTTATGTTCTTAACAGTTATTCTTCTCTAAGCTTTAACCGTTGTAGCAAATGACAAAAAAACTCATTGCCAATGCATGGCTGACAGGTTGTTTATACTGTGGCTCAAATATAAGGTGAAACTTTCTTTAGCCTGATCCTGGGGCGGTGTGCTCCAACCTGCAATTATTTGCTCACTAGCAAACTTAGCAAAACAATGTAAAGGACGGGGGTGGGGTGGAGGGCTAAAATGGTGGGCAAGAAAAAGAGAAAGCCAACTTTTAAAACAAATGCCTCATGTCTGTGCTAGCTTGCCAATTTAGGTCAGACCGTGACCTTTGCTGCAGCCTGAAGCTCTTTCTAAAGTTAAATCACTGGCTGCTCTGGACAATAGCAAGAGGAAAGGGAATCCCCGTGTCGTGAATGTGAAGCAGAGGCAGCGGTGGAATGTGGTCAGCTGGAAATTGATCAAAAGCAACAGCCTCTGCAGACCTAGATAGAGGTTGGGATTTATGCCTGACTGAATGCTCTTCAGTGTCTGTCTGTGGGAGTAAATAGTTATTGTGAGCATGGCATTGGCTACGCTAATGTGCTGGACAGTGTAAAAACAAAAGTTAGTTAAGTAGTGATATAATTTGATCCTGGTAAGGACTGACGTTTAGAGTATGTCAACTCAAATACATTGAAGCAGACTTTAGCAGTGCTCATAACAGTTGCATCTTTGTGTGTGATACTTGGTGATGAACTGTGTGAAAACTTTGTATCTTCTCCAGATGTTTGCCCACAGACAGCAGTGAAGTGAGTGAGCTGATACAATGGGGTCAGTGTGGCACCATCTACTGCAGTAAATGATTTTATTGGGAGCTATCGTTTATGCTTTTCATAATCATCAGCCTTGTTTGCGTAAAATTTGTGTTTTTGATTTGACTTGATGCTCTACAGTTTGGTTGTTGGTTAGTACTCAACTCAGATCATACTTGAATCTGTCTCCTTTCATGACTCCACACTCGCATTGCTAATATTTCCAATTCTGCTACAACTAGCACTGTGTCCAAAGTGTGCTTGTTGTTCTCAAGCATTTATTTCTCAAACTTTTTATTTTTACGGATTCATTCACGCTTGCAGTTCATGTCTGTTATAAGGTGGAGTCTGTTTTATCGAGATACATGAAAACAGTCATTTGGCTGACTGGACTTTCTGAAGCGGATCCAGCTGAGCTTTGCTCGGTAAATCTCAGGAGGGTCTACCTCATATATTACTAGCCAAACCACCCACAGTCATGACTTCCAGTAACGGAACATTTTTTGCTATCTTAGCAAGGGTAACAAAACAGGGGTTTATATTTCATGTCATGAGAAGTGCAGGCAATTAACCCAAAATGCTTATCAAGAGAGTAGAATGTGTTTTAATGAAGCTCTTTTTAGTATAATATTGACTAGCACAGAATCTGCCTTTAAGCTTGACTATACTCATAGTTGCAGCTCGCACCTGTTTTATCAGATGAAGTAAGACCAGCATAGCCACTAGAAAGCTCTGTCTGAGACTAATTTGATGAAACATATTGTCACGGTATTACAAGAACATTTTGCACAAGATCCCATCAGACCCTTGTACATCACTGAATACAAATGGACCAAATAATTTTCTGTCTAACACTGCCACCAAGACTAAATGTGGAGCACTAAATAAAATACTACAAGAATATTTTATCTGGCAGTACATAGCAATGAGATGTATACACAAGTGCTTGTAATCTACATGGAAGAGAAAACAACAGGGCTTGACTATTGTGCAGACCAGGTGATATCAAAAACAGGACTTTAAAATTTCTTTTAATTTCAAAATACATTTTTTTTACTTGTAAAATTTTAATTGTTCCCTTTCTGCATTGATCCTAACATAGCTTAGGTTTATTAAACACCTAGATGTTAAAACCTGAGTTGAAAATCCCTGACTGGGGTTCCAAACACGGACCATCTAGCATGTTTGGTTGCTTTTTGAAGGAATTTAGACCTGACTGTTCAGCAAATGGGACAACATGAGGAAACCTCCCTCTGTAATACATCACTTAGTAAAAAACAAACACAAAAATAGACAGTTTTCAAACAGTGCCTTTAAAAAAAAAAATTTAACCATTAAAAAAATTAAATATTTTGGACATATATCTAATAATGTTCAGACTGACTACATCTTAATCACAAAAGCCAGAGATCAAAACTAAGTCTGAGACATGAACTCACACCACTAATCAGGTTTTAAAGCTGTCTGGTGAGAAAACTTCAAAACCCATCTCTGACAGAGTTGGGAGAAACTTAGCACCTTGTATAACAACACTAGGGACATAAAATAGACTTCTTTCTTTCTGGCCATATGTATTTATGTCAATCTGGACTCCAGTACTTTGGATAATTTTGGACATTTTTTTAACTCATTACGATGCACCCAACGTTTTATTTCCAAGCTTATATGGACCCTTGGAACAAATTCACAGATTTAATTTCCATTTGCAAATTATTCTACTAAGAGTAAGGAGTTCAATATCAGAGAGTATTAATGTAGCTGTATTTTTTTAAGCACATATTTATATTTCTAATGGGCTATGTATTGTACCTTGTTGACATTTAAAATAATTTGCAGCAGTTAATAGCTGCTAATTTTATTACATAAAATAACATTCAAACAAGGCTAAAGGATAAAACAGTACATGATTTGCATTCATAACGTACAGTAATAATTGACAAAAGCTGGCAGGCATCCCTTAAGAGAATGTTAACTACAGCCATTACAGATATTAAACTTCCATGAATGTAGAAAAAAAATAATAGATATGAACTTCTCTGGAAACAGCAAGCATGCAAGAGTCTAATAACAGAAATAAAAGACATTCAGTGAAAAGCTGAGCTGCTCATCTTTGTTCAGTCCTTTATTAGAAATGTCCCCAGATACGGTCTAAGCTTTGCAGAGTATAGTAGAACCTATATTTCAAGGGCTACGTGAGTCTTTAACAGCTGTGATGTATTATCATTTGACCGTCTGCCTCCAACCTATTCTGCTCTCCATTTCACAGGCTGTTGTGAAAGATGTACACAATCAGGAAAATGAAGGAATGCGATGACTAACGGAGGTGCGTAGAGTGAGAAAAACTGCAGGTGCTCAGATATTGATGTTGAATTAAATCCAGGACCCTGCACTATCTGGTGAACGTTAACTCGTTTTAGCTCTCTGTGAATGCAAATGTTAAACATAGCTGAAAGATTCAAGGTGTTATTGCATAAACAACAGCTGAAATCACCTTACACTTGTTTTCAACATTTCATGTCCAAAGTGCAGACAGATGCTTCTGTCTCTGCCAGTTGTTCTTCAAGTTGACCAGTGTGAGGTCTTTGATGCTGCTGTGCTTTCTGTTTTCTTTGAGCTCCTCAGGACCTGTTCAAGCCATCAAGCCTTACCAGGGCCGTGCTTAAAGCAGGGTCCTTTGTTGGACACGGGGTTTACAATAACACAGCAGGCTGCTGAGAACCGGTTGTGTAAATAGATTGCCTGGTGTGGATCCAAAAGTAGTATCTTCAAGTAGCCATCTATTCGACTAAACCTTTCTTTTTAATTTCAACTTTTTTCTTTTTTTTACTGTACAATTAAATATTAGTGCTCTGTAAAGGCTGCTGTCAACGATTGGTGTTCTGCCCAGACTGGGTTGCATATAAAACAAATATATCAGAGAGAGTTATGCGAATCATTAACGTATTCATTAATAATTATTTACTTTATACGTGAGATGTACTTTGGTTATCAGTTTGGCAGCTGTTTTAATTAAAAATATAACTTATTAGTTGTTTTAGTTCTTATGTAAGGCTTTGGCATCAGTATAATATTTCTCTCATACCTCTTATGAGTTTAATTTGTCTTTTGATTTTTTTTTTTGTTCATGGCATTAGAGCTTCAAGTTGTGGGTGAGATGGTCATTCCTTTGTTTACTTTCATTCCAGTTTGCCTAGTAGCCAAATTGACATCAAGGTTAAATCAAATAGATCTATAGTGAGTTTAATGTGTTGCTTATACCAAAACTGCCTTATGTATCTGGAATGAAAGGGACTATTGTGGAAAATCTTGAAATAAAAAAAAGTCCTGATAGATAAAACATTGAACAAATCAATAAGTATACTTATGTAAAGTGTATAATTGTAGCAGAAGCTCAGTATTTTCACATTATGATGACTTTATTCATTTTGCCATCACTTAGCACCAGGTGACTGTCTCAGCACCAGTCCCATTATTGTTTGATCTCCTACCTGTAAATTGATTCTCAGTCACCAAAAAACCATCTTACACCAGTGTCATCTACAAATCCCCGTAGAAAGTTTTGATCATGTTTTAATGCACCGTGGTTTTTGTTACAGTATAAATGGCTGTGGGCTGAGCACACAACCCTGAGAGATACCATACCAAATCAAGTCAACTTAATGCTGACTAGTTTCACAACTTACTTACTTTATTGAGTTTTTTTTTTTTTTTTTTTTTTTTTGGAAGCTAACCTGCTGCTCAATGGTTACTAATTTTATCCATTTATTGAGAAGTTAATATTTTTAATGCGTGTTATTTTGTACTCATGCACACTTGTATCTTTTAACCTTTATACATATTCATTCAAATGTGTTTTTTGTGTGAAATAAACATTTCAAAATTTTGCTGTTTGAAGTTTTGAACGAATCACGTTACATTGCGTGCTACTGTTAAATCACGTTACCTCCTATAGAGTACTATCGTTTACTTTATAACACAAGTGAAAAAACTGTTAGTGCTTCACTTAAGTTTCTGCATTACTGAGCTGCACCAACAATTAATGGACTTGTGTATACATTCTTTCTAAACACAGAAGGGAAAACGCAACTTTGAAAAAAGACTCAACATATTTGCAGACTAAACCTTCAAAAGCCTTGTCTTATAAATACAAACTAGAATTTTGTGTGCCAAATGCTAAATTCATGGAACATTTCACAGCCAGCTGACATGTCAAGCCCCAGATTTATTTTTACTTTAGCTGCTGCTGTGCTGCACGGCCAGATCAAAAGTGCTGTGTATGTGCTCGACTATTTCACTAATCTAATGGCAGATCTCGAAACATCCCCAACTCAAAGCCAAGCTTATTGTCGGATGGGTTCACTGAAATGCTTTAAAGACACTCTCCTTTCATCTGAATTGTTTCCACATGCTTGGCTGCTCTTCACTAATAGCACAGCTGCTGCTGATACCTTGACCTTGCAGACATTTGGAGGATTACTTCTCAAAAAGTGTACTTACAGTGAAAACCAACTCCATGTGTAGTACTTGACCCAAAACTGTTTCAGAGACAGTTGGTGACTAGAAGTCACCTTGATCATCTTGTGACCCTGGTCAGCTGAAAATACATTAACTTAAATTAGCCATGTCCAGGTCAGGAAAGACGTGAGCAGAGCAACACAGGGGATATTTAATCATATTTATAATAAAGAAAAAAAAATATTTCTTTGAGTAGTCTTGTGTTTTTCCCTTGCTCATGTTCCCTAAAGTGATAAAGATGACATCCAAAAGTGTACTCATGCAGAAAACCATGCAGCCATTTCCTTCTTTATTTGCCCAACTCTAAATCCAAAACCTCTTTGAAGAGACTCCAAGCAAACACACCAATGAATCAAAGGTTGGCAAAGCATCTGTTGTTTTGCTCTGAAGTGTATTTACTTTTGAGTTGTTTGGACCACGAGGACTTTCCTTAATGAGTCACAGTTAAAATGTTTTCAAAATGTCACAAGTGGTGACACAGACATTCATTTTAGTAAGTCATGGTCTTCTCGGTGCACAGTGTGATAAAGCAAATATATGTGATTGAAGTTAAGCTGTTCAGAAATTCTAAAATGCGACTGCCAAACTTTTGAAATGTCATAATTACAAAAGTAGGGGCTGCACAGTGGTGCAGTTGGTAGAGCTGTTGCCCTGCAGCAAGAAGGTCCTGGGTTCAATTCCCTGCCCCAGGGTCTTTCTGCATGGAGTTTGCACAACATCACCTCACATTCCTCTGGGATCGTTGCCTCTATGATAACACAACGTGTAAAACTTGAAGGTGTGCAGTCTGCCAGTTCTCTTTAAATCATGTACAACTTTAGTATTTTTTACTATTTCCTGCTTTGTTTTTTTTTAGTTACATTTTAAAAGTAGTCTACTCTGGTTAGACAGTATGTCTGGCTTCTATTCACGCTGCAGACTTCGTTGGTGGGGAAATACTTTTCTGTGTTTTGTTTTTTTTTCTTTTTAGACATATCCTTACTCCCCTTTTGATGTGTAAATCTTACAGGGAGCTGATCCAGTGAATCAAGACAGCCAAGACTGTAAAACTCTCCTCTGACTTCAGCACCAAACAAGAAAAAAAGAAAAGAAAAAAAAAGAGAAAGAAGCGGATGTCTGGGCCAGGAAGTGAAATGAAAAAAGTCTGAACAGCTGATTGTGTTCCTTCTCACACTGCTGATGTGGAGCTTTAGTGAAAATGGCCAACAAAAAAAAATCTCCTAAAAACCGTAGATATGTCAAAAATAAAACCTAAAAAAGCCTGACAATTTAAAGAGGTGTACCTTTATTTTACCATGACTGTTGAAGCTTATTTTCTGAACTGGGTTATTGCAAAGTAAAATACATAAAATATGCAAGCAATCTTTATTTTTGGCCTATGTTAACGCATGTGACTGAGAAATAACCGAGTCAAAGCAATTATGAAAATAATTTTTTACTTTTAATATCTTCCAGAATCCAGAATCTTTGGACCTGTCTATCCAGAGTGCCTTGTCGGCACTCTTCCCACCTTTTGAGGTCACAGCACCCATCGTCCTCTGCCAGCTATTTCGTACCATCGATGAACGTTACCACGGCGATGCTCTGCAGTGCCTGCTGGACTTCCTTATTCCCTCCAAACACCTGCTGGAGTCTGTCCAGCAGGCTGCATGTGTGAGTGTGAATGCATAAAAATATACTGTACATATTCAGTCATACTGTAGATTCCCAACTGTGTTACAGAGGGTAAAGAATAAGTAAATAACTTACTGTGACTGTCAAAGTTTAAAAAAATAGTGGAAACTTAATAGAGAAGCTGCTGAGATCTAACTTTACATAGCTTGGTTACTGATATTTTTCAATTCAGAATTTTTACTCAAGTATTTTTATAGTTTTTTGTTAATATTTTCTACTTGGTGGACAACACACTGCACGCTTGAGAACAGTAACAGCAAACAGTTCAGTGTCATGTCTTAACAAAATTAAATTAAGCACTTCTGATCCTGAGATTTTTACTGTTTTCACTGCCTGTTATTACAGTCATAGCTGTTATAATTCTACTTATTGCCAATAAACAGCATAACTCAATGAAAATTGCAGCTCCTAATCTCTATAAGCAATAAAAAGCATCAGAGAGTAGATCTAAAAATTCCTTGTCACTTTGTAATAACAATATACATTTTTTTTCAGGCTGGATACTCTGACGTAGTTTTCCGCTGTGAGGGTTGGCCTCTTTGTCTGCATGACAAAACCGTCATCCAGTTAGCGTCTGTGAACCCTTTGCTGTTGCGTCCTGGAGACTTCTATCTTCAGGTGGAACCCTTTGGTGACCAAGCAGCCCGGATTGTCCTCAAGAGCC
The DNA here is from genome assembly GCF_019740435.1 of Gambusia affinis. NCBI lineage: Eukaryota > Metazoa > Chordata > Actinopteri > Cyprinodontiformes > Poeciliidae > Gambusia > Gambusia affinis. The sequence goes on along the minus strand of NC_057874.1, from coordinate 15,819,225 downwards.
TTCTGGAGGAGGGATGTCGAGAGGTTGAGGAGACACCGATCCCTGAGACTTCCTACTCCTGCCTCTTCACTGAGGAGTGGCTGCAGGATATCAATGAAGGACGCCACGGGACTCCTCTGTCTCGCTGTTTACTTTGCACAGATCAAGGTGTGATCAAGTTACCGTGGTCTGAAATTTCTATTCCAGAGTTTTTAGACAAGCCTAAGACTGTCCCCGCCTGTGGTGAAGCAGCAGCGCAGACCATGAAGGCCTCAGCTTCCTCCCACTACAATTCATCAACCCTTCCAGTGGAGGCAGTGAGGTTGCCACAAGAAGACAGGATGTCAGCATCTCTAAGACCATTGCACGCTTCCTCAAAACTCATTAAAATGGAAAGGCGACCCCCCAGATCAGGGTCCAAACCAATGAACAAACCTGTGGGCTGGGTTTCTCCTAACAACTGGGAGAGTATGACCTATCAAGAAATGGAGGGGGATTATGTTGACTTGGTGGACATTGCTAAAGGGAAGGAATTTGTGGATAAACAAATTCAACCTATTTCAGTGTTGTCCAAACCTGTGAGACAGCCGCCACCCATCCCACTTGGAAACAGTGGACAAACCCTGCAGTATGCAGATGAGCCCTGTATGCCAGGCAGCCAAAGACAACTGGATCAGGATCTTATTGACCTGGATTTGAAATGCAGATACAGAGACTCTTATGTAGCAGCGCTAAAAAACCCTGTGCCTTTTGAAAGGGGAGGTGTGGACCTCCTAGGTGCCTTGGAGGAGGTTGGACTGTTTGAGGATGATAATGTAAGACTTGAAGGGGCATTTGAAGGTCAAAAAGACCAACTATGTAACTTATCCAACCACTGCCAAGAACCTGCGATGGACAGTGAATCCTGTGAAAGCACGGGATGTCACCGTCCTTTGAGCTGTGAATCAGAAAACACGATGAAGGAATCAGCTTTGATTTTAAAACCCTTCTCTGGACTGAGCCCCAGTGACAGTAAACTAATTTCTCACCAGTTGGGACACGCTTCTTTTAAGCATCCAGGATCAGTTGTGTCCTTGGCGACATCTGACGGAGGTTTGAAGACACGCCAAAAAGAGGAGGGCGTAAAACCATCGGGAAAACACAAAGTCAAAGTGAGATCTATGTCTGCTTTGTCAGACACCCCCACAGGGAGTCCTATTCTGTACAAAATCAACAACAGGAGCCACAGTGATGTTTGTCCTGAAACAGTAACCAGCATAATGCAGCGTCAAAATAGTTCAGCAGAATATCAAGAGGCTTCAAATGTGGAAAGACTGAAGTGCTTGAAAAAAGGTAAGCAGAGACAATGTTTCATCGTCTTTGTTGGCTAATGCACTGCAGATTTCATTTTAGAAAGTGGCCCACACACACACACGGCCCACACATTGTTAACATTATGCCCAAGCAGTCATTCATAATGAAGTGTTTCTCAATGCTCAAAGAATCTCCCAACTTTCAAGCCAAAAAAAAGGAAAAAAAAAAACGAGTGCAAGAAACTCTACCGTGACCTTGTTGTGTTTGAGGGAATGTGGCTCCTCTGAGGGTTACGCTTCATAAAGACTCTTCAGAACAAGAGTTCAAAAGTCAAAGATCAGACTTCAGCACAATCATCCTCCGGGGAATCTCCCCTGTGCTGTCTGAGATCATTGGCTGGATAGTTTCATTCACGTCATTCCTCTTATCAGGGGAGGGAACGGAAATAGCAACCTGCACCTCAGTAAAAGAGGGTCTGAACCCAGTGGGTGGAAAGAAAAAAAAAATACAGGGCATTTGTCTAATTTAGGGAGACAGAATGACATGCAAGGAGGAAGTTTCTCTGCTCTCCTCCCTTGTTTTCATGTCTAAGAATGCCCTCAGAGGGACGAGCTGAGATCTTGACTGGAGACATGCTTGTCATAGACTATTAAAATAGTGGGGACTACAGATGGGGCCTTGTTGAGAGGAGGTCAATTAAGATGTCTGCCTCACTTTGTTGCCAGGCTAAGACTTTGAAATTTTTTTATTTATTTGCTGAATTTGTTTAAACTCAAATAGAAATACTTGTTGACATGGAAGGATTGGTGGAAAGAATATATACAAATTTAGGATCACTCAACATTAGCATAGATATGGTGGAAATTTAGATTTTTTAAATATTCATTTGGACCATTCTTTCCCATGTGCAATTAAGAAATAAAGCTTCCCACTTTAATGAAACTTAGAAACAGGAAGTTTACATTTCTGTCCTCCAATCACCACTGATCACACATGATACATGTGTGAAATATACATTGAGTATTCACATAACCCTAACTCCATAATACTTACCTGAGTGCCCTTGACTAAGTTGCAGCTAGAAATGGTAGAGTCCACTTTCCTTCTACGAAGCGAAACATATAGAGCATGATTTTTAATTGGTTGAGGGTAAGGACCATCAAGAAAATTATGTTAGCAGGACTTTTCTTGTTTTGGTATATATTTGGAATCACTGTTCTGTTGGGACAGACAACTTTGTCCAATCTTTAGTCATTTATTCCAGACCTCAGATGGATGGAACTTAGTCAAGATGTTCAACAACATCTTGACCACAAAGAAAGAACCACAAAAGCCAAAATCTATACACACAATCTTTGAAATTTGCAGTTGCACACACGGAAAATCTGAGTACCTTTTGGAGAAAGACATTATTGAGTTGGAAAGTGGTATGCTCAAGTTAGGCTGTTTGACCAAAACCTACACCTGATGTCAAGAATACAACTTCATCACTGAACTCTGTCTTGCTTCTCTGTTTTACAAAATTACTGCCTGCTTTTGAAAACAAACAGGTTTTTTGTGTGTTTTCTGCAGATTCAAATTCGAGCACATCCAGCATGAATGGATTGGGCTCCAAACCTTTCAGCATTAAGGTGGAAAAACAACCTTCTGGAACGGGATCTGGATGTCAGCAGGGCTCACAAACAGAACAATCCTGCTTGAGGAAGATCAGGAGTCTGCTGGAATTGGGCATTATTTGTTTACCAGGTAATTTGTGCTGATAAGTCTCTCAAAAAATGTAAAGATTATTTCTAAAACATGAAACCAAGGTAAATTTTTTATGGTCAAACAAAATAGACAAGTTATCTTTAAATCTACCAAGACATCTTGAACACTGTAGAGTACAAGGTGATTTTCTTACATTATTCACTAGATTCTTCTTTGTAAAAACCGAGAACCCAAAGCTAACAACCATTTGATTGTGCATTTAACAACACAAACAAACAAAAGTGCATTTATTTAAAGAAAAAAAATAAATATTTTTCTTGTTCTATATTCGCAGGCAGCAGGGACAGGAATGGCAGGGCCGTGGTCGAGGTCCATGGTGACAGGAAGGAGTGGACGTCCCCTCTTGTGTCAGCTGAAAGCATTTGTGAATTGCTGCTGTACTTACACTCCATACCGAGGTACACCAGACAAGTCACACATTGTCCTTAATTATTAGCTCCTAAATGGTGGGCAGCTAATTGGAAGATGACTTCAAGTCCTCTATTTTTCAGCCGAGAGGAATAAAAACTGGCTTGCAGCTGCATGCAGTGACACATTTAACCACAAGAGGGCTGCAGAACATCATTTAGAAATATTTAGAAATATTGCCTGCATGTTTTGTTTTTTTTTTTGCAAAAGGGAGGCATTACATTCCAGCCACACAGAGTGCCCTGTTGTTAGTTTATAACCTTTTCTGTACAATATATTTTTTAAGTTTAGTCATCCAACACATGAGAGCATCTAGTAGTGACCAACATTTCCAGTGTTTCCACACAAATGGGAATGCTCTATTATTAAGAACTTTAACAACATCACTTATTAATACTTGGTTTAATGTTGACTTTTAAGATTTAGAAGCTCTTTGTCTTACTATTTTGACCGTCCAGTGTCTGCAGCAAAGAGACATGCCACAGCAGTCTGCTGCAGCTAGACCAGCTGCCAGCAGTCTGGTATGTAGTGTCTTGCCAGAATTAGCATCATTGTCTCATGTAAGCTCACACACAATAGTTTGCCTGCTCAAAAAGAAGCCCATATAAGTGGTATGTGAATACCTCCTCAGCATGCTGTCAAATCTTACAGAAACTTGTTAACTACACATTCTTTTAAGTCAAGTCTGTGGCAGCAGATGAACACCTAATACATGCAGGACAATGAGGACCAGGATTGGGAAACACTGCTGTAGCGCTTGGCTAAACGGAGTCCTAAATATCTGATTGCACAAAGTAGAATAAGTCACATAGCATGGTGAGAGGAGAAAAGATTCAGATTCATTGCAGGAAAATCACATGCTATCATTAAACTAATGTGCACAAACTACCAGACAGTTGGGCATTTTATGAGCACGGAAATAGGTGACATCATCAGGCCCACAACAGGTAACAGAAAGTAAGTTTTCGCAGGGACTGCCAATCCAATAATAATAATAATACTAATAATCTCTAGAATGGGATTGAGAGATCCTATAGTTGTTTGTGAGCAGGTTCATGTCAGATGGAAATAAGACAAGGAATGCAAAAGTTTAGAGTAGCTCAAGCCTGCAATGAGAATTCACAAAAATGGATCCTGTGTCAAGCTCTGGTGTGCTCTAACTTGATGCAATGTTTTCATAGAAAGGACGTCCGAGAGCTGGGAATGACTCTGGTGATTAATGGCAGGAAGAAGCCGCCTCCGCTTCACCTCTACAAGGCTCTACTGATGGCACAGGTTAAAACATGAAAACTGCATGCACATGCTCACGAAGCTGTCTGATAAGATTCATAGTTCTGGGAAGGCATTTTCTACCAAAGCACCTGCCTGATTTTCTTGTAGATACAGGATCTGAGGGTTAAGGGTGTTTGCTCCCGGTTTACATGTGCTATAAAGCCATATACTTTGTATGTGCTATAGTTTAATGTAGAGATTATATCATGTCTAAATATCTTAAAAATACAGTGATGCTCTGTGAATGCAAATCATATTCTCCTCATTTATTTTGTGTTTGACTTTTCGCATGCCGTACCAGGAGCAAGCTCTCCACGCTGTTCACAGCATCATCATGTTGATGGATAAGGACAGCAGTCCTCGGCCGGAGAAGCAGCCGGGTCTGCAGGTCAGAAATCGCAGCAACTTTCGCATCCATCAGTTTCTTTCAAAGTTGTAGTTAGATGAAAGATGAATCACACTTCCTCAAAGTCTTTGTGCGTTTTTTTTCTTAAATAGATGGATGTTGTTACTTCGATGAGAGCCCTAAGCAAAACAGTGGAAGCTCCCCAGCTGACCTCTGACCTTGGAGGGACGTTTGCCTACAATCACAAGGACTGGATGCAGTTCCATCAGGTATAACCAGCTGCAAAATTTCCCTTCGAAACTCAGGATTGCTCAACCTCAGTTCATCTGATGAAATTTTTGATCACACTAAAACAAAGGTCAGATATTATTTAGATACATTTATTTGCTATTAATCTTATAAAAAGAGTAATAGTAATAGAAAACAGGATGCATCATGTCCTTTCACTTTCTGATGTTTTAGCTCAAGAAACTAAAATGTTAGCCTGTTCGCCTTCACAAAATAACTCAAGCTCACTTAAATTAAATTGAAAGTTTCTGCTAAATTTAGGTCTGAACTTTGACTGGGCCACAGGCTTTGGTCGAAACCATTTTATTGTATCTCAGAATGTGTATGTGGTGTCTTTCGAATCCCATTTTAAACTTTACCACAGTTTCATCCCTGTGCTGTCTGAGTTGTCCTTTGGTCTTCATGATTCTGTTTTTTTAAGCATATTTTTATCTCTCTGAGAACTTAGAGCAGTTTTATTTATAGTGGGAATGCATCGCCTCACTTTTGGTTGTCATGTGACCTGTAACCTTAATCTGCAAGGTTCAGTCAGTGTAAATATTTTTATAAGGCGCTTCACATAATTTGATGTGATCAATTGTGAAGTAAATGCAACATTATCACTCTGCATAAACAAAGCTCATGCCATATAAACATTTGTAGCAGCATAAAAGTCAATGTGCTCTCATATTTACGAGGTTCTGCTTGCATTTTCGATCTGGACAATTTATTTTACTTCACTTGAACCAAAGAATGTTCCAGCTTCCCGCTTTGCATGAGATTGCAAATCTAAACAGAAGGGAATTTATAAAGTCTTACTCTGCCAGAACTGTCGATCTGGCAGTTTTAGATCGACACCTACCCTGCAAGTTCTTTGATGCAGCGTGAGATGTAGAAACTAGATAACGATATGGTGTTAAATATTTGACAGCTAGTAGTTTGCCTGAAGAGCTGTGCAAAGGCACGAAGCATGTATTTTTATCAACGGCATCAAATTAGTATTAAAGCCTAGAGAAAAACAAACTCATAATTATTATTTCAGATGACTGAGTGAAGTTTTGGATGTAACTTCAGACGATATTTGTGTGAATATTTTCTGTGGTTGCAAATTTCACATATGAGTGCACATTTTTTTCTGCCTCCAAATTTCTTTGACATCATTTATGGATCACATTTCTGTGGTTTTGTCGTATACAAGAGAGACCTGCGACTTTGTATTTACACTCACCAGTCACTTTGGGTATGACACGGGGTTGGGGCCTTAGATTCAACAAGGTAACAAGGAATTATTCATCATCTTCTCTATGTAGAGATATTGGTGCAAATGGACATGATAGAATCACAAAGTTGTTGCAGAATTGTTTGCTTCACAATCAGGATGAAAATCTTTAGCTCCTGTTCCTGTTCTTGACACAGAGAGGTTCTCTGTGTGGAATATTTAAGAACCAAGAGCTGTGTGTATTTACAGTAACTCTTAGTAATAATATTCAGTCTGTTCGGTCTGTACCTAAACAATATGTTTGAGATCTCCTCCATGACACGCCGTAAACTTTGGGTGATGAACAGAACTTGCTTATTATTGGATTTTATACGATTGCAGAAGCATGTACCTTTCATGGCAAACCTGCGAGGGGCCAACAGCTTGTTGCAAAAGGCCATCAAGAGAGTGGACAGAAGGAAACCAATGGACTCTGCTGAGGTCGGACAGGTTCACAGTGTAACAGATGTCAGTTTTTCCATTGGTCTCACATCTTGACCCCCAGTTTTGTGGTTACTGCAGGAAGTTCAAGAGAGCATACAGGAGCAAAGAGTTCTAATGAAGGAGGTTCTGGAAGACGACAGACTGGTGACTCTGCAAAAGGAAGGAGGGACGTTACTAGCGAGGATGAAGAAAGAGGAATTCAGATTTCTGCAGTCTGAGGACTATAGGTACACGAGTGAACTTTTGACTTTTTGTGTGGCACTTTTAAATCTATATTCTGCAACAAAGGAAGCTCAAAAGACATAGCTACAGATTTTTCTCAATTAAACTATTCGAACTTGTGTGCATGCAGTCTTGTTAGTAAAATTTCCTATATCTGACCAAAATCTTACTTTTTTATTGAATGATTAATTCGAGAGCTGGCGTTCAAATTACTCAACATGGGCAAAGACAAACAAAGGAGAAGCTGCTAAATGTCAAGGCCTGTTTCTACACACTCAGAGTTCTGAGGAAATAGTGGAAGTACAAATGCTGACTATATGCATTCATCTCTGAGGGAATATTTGGATATCGAATTTTCTATTTTACAACAGTTTAAAGGGCATCACTGTACTGATTTTAAAGCTTTGTTGTTCCTGCCTAAAGCTTAAAAGATACATTGATTTCCAATCAAAAGTTTCATTTTGCTAATGCTCCAAATGTTGTGAATAGACAGGAAGCCGAAAAAACTAATCTCAAGTATTTCATTAATTTAGCTCAGACACGGTGTAAAGAATCCTACTTTTAACAACGTGCATTTTTATCAACTTCATAGTCAGGTGTGTTTCAATTTCTGTTCAGAGATGCTTTGGAGTTGGCAACAAGTCTTTACAACCAAGTGGAGGAGAAGCTCCACATGTTGGTGATGAAATCAAATGAGTCGCTGCAACACCTGGAGAACCTGCTCAGGCACAGAGACATGGAGGCTAAAATCATCTCGGTAACTCCATTTTTTTTTTTTTTTTGAATTTTGAATTTTGCTTCTAAAAATCTACTACAGTTCATATTCAACCACAGTGAAAATTTCCAGACATGAAGCTCACACAGAACTATTTCTTTCATACACCATATGTTTTAGCAGTCTTACACCTTCTCTAACTCCTGCTTTATTTCTTCCAGGAGGGCTTGTGGTTCAGTACAGAGGGGGAGCAGATTCTGAAAAACTCTTACTCAACAGATGACACACTGCTGGGCAGGGAAAATTCCTTGGAAGACTTTAATCTGTTTCTCACTAAATCCAAGGTACACTAACACACCAAGAAAAACGCTGTTCACTTACAATCTTGAATGGCCTTTAGTTGCATTTTTCTCTTTAAAGCACAAGAATTAATTGAAGGGCATGGTAAAAGTATTCACACCCCCTACTACCGTTTTTACATTTTGTTGCATTACACCCACAAACTTCAGTGTATTTTATTGAAATGTTATGTGACAGACATGAGTAGAAGAGTGCATAAATGAGAGGTGTAAAGAAATCAATTGAGGTTTTCCATTTTTTTTCCAAATCAAAATGTGACAACCACTGTTTGAAAGCTTGAATTGGTATTCACATCCACGTCGTGCTGCTGTTAGGTCAGTAAAACGTTTGTCTCTAGCAGTTTTGCAGATGTAGAAAAAGTGCCTTAGCCTGGAGAGGGGGTTGGAATTCATTGGGCAGCACATTATTTAGTTCTTGTCTGCTTTATTCTAACACATGGATGTGATTTGTAGCTCTGGTGGTATGCTTAGGGTCATTATTCAGCTGGAAGGTGGATCTCTCCCCTTTTCAAGTCTTTTTTTGGCCTTAATTGGGTTTCTTTTTTTCTTTTTCTTTTTTTTTGCCAAATTTCTCTGCATTTAGTTGCATCCATCTACTACTGCAACATGGCTTGTGGCAAACTGGAAGTGGAACTTCTTCCAGTGATTGTTTTTCTCTCCAGTAGAAGGAAAAACATCCCCAGAGGATGATGCTGGAATCACCGGTTATCACACACTAGAGAGGCTGAAAAAAAAGCACACTTTCAGATTTTAGTATATGTTCAGGGGGATGTTCCTTGTAAGTTTTAATACAACAAAATAAGTCATTCAAAATCATATATCCTTTTGGCTAAACTTTGAAGTTACGTGCTGCATTGTTTGTGTTATAAAAATCCTAAAAGAATACACTGAGGTTTGTGGTTGCTAGGTGAAAAATATGAAAATTCTATAGGAAAATGAATACATTTTCTACACTTGATACTATGTAATTTGTCACAGGATAAACAACAGTATGCCTTGATACTCATCAAGGAGGCGGAGGAGATCATTGGCACCATTAACTCAAGTCCTGCTGCTGAGATTTTTCGGACTCTGGTCGGCACTTTTAAATCGAACGTAGAAGACTTCGTGTTGCGAGCAGAACAAAGACACAAAGATTTAATGTCAGTCGTGCATTTGTACAGATTTTGTAAGCAGGTTTGTAGCTTTATAACTCTTCAGTAGTTTCACCTTTCTTTGTATATTTCTTCTCACTGGGCCTCTCCAAAACTTCACCCATTTTGTTTTATATTTACAGGCAACAGACTGGGCTAAAGAATGCCATAGCCTTTTGGAACAAGTAGAAGAAGGACGTTGCTCATCTCAGACCCTAAACACACTTCAAATGCAAAAAGAGAGATTAGCTGGTGAATTTTCCGCCCCACACTTCCAGGCTCTGAGGGCTAAGGCCTCTGCCATGGGAGCAGAGGCCTCAGGGATGCTGAGAACATGGAATGCAGCCTGGGTCCAGAGCCAGGAAGTCAAGCAGCGTCTTGAAGAGATGCAGGAGAAGCACAAAGGCGTAGAAAAGAACCCGACCCAGCAGACCACAGCTGCAAACCCTCTGGGGGAGCACGAAGAAAAGGAGAGGGAGGGGAAAAGGAATGAGCCGGGAGAGGCTCGGAACGCACGGATCCCGCAGCAGAGCTCTCATGTGGAAGTCGTTAGCACTGCAAAATGTCGAGGAGAAACCATCTCTGCGACATTCTCAAAGCACAACTGTGAATCTGACCTGAGCATTAAGAAAGATTTACTTGAAGCACAATGCAAAAACTCAAAGAACACTTCTGCTTTGTCACAAACTGGGGATTTTCATACAGCGAGCCAATGCAAGTCAAAAGAGCACCACAGCACTGCAGATCTGAACAGTGTAGGTCCTGCAGAAAGAAAGGATTTTCCTGTCCATCAGACTCTAGGTCGGTCTCTAAGTGAGGGCTCGTATGAGATGAGTATCTCTGGCTTTTCGCCTCTAAGTCACAAACACTGCCACAACAGGAAACACTCCCTGGACCAAAATCTGCAGCCCACCCAAAAGCTGCAGACTTTCCATCAAGTGGGTGTGCAGCCAGACAACCTGAGCTGTGAGTCGAAAAGAGACGATAAACAAGGGGAGGGAAAGGACGGTACTATCTCCACCCGGAGTCCGGAGGATTTAAGGGCTTCAGAGACATTACTCACTCCAACAGAAAGCAACCTTTTGTAAGTATTCCTCCCTTCTTCAGTTTCTAAAGGATACTGGAGGATAGTACATGGAAAACAGCAAATGCGGTCACATACACTCGTATTCAGTGCATTAGAAAATCATTTAAAAGGTTATTTATTTCAGTAACGTAATCCACTAAATGAAACACATTAGATATAATCACATACAAGCTGCTTTCAAGCATTTATTTCCATAAAATCATAATTTTCCACTTTAGAGTTGAGATTGAATGTTCTCATTTAATTTCAAATAAGTGACACATTCAGTGTTTTGTGCTTTCTGACAAAGTTGTTGGACTAACATTACTGGATGTTTAGATGTTTTGGGAAAATCCAGCGGTTAATGATGGATTTTTCTGAACGTCTGATTGGTTAAAGGACAACACCTGACTCATTTATTTTGAGGCAACACCTCAAGCAGAAGTCTGGTTTATTCCTGGGTACAATTTTCAGGTGCTAGAAGATGTTACGTTTATAAGCTGTTCAAACGAATCAAAGACTTGGAGTTATGTCCTTTGGTCTCTGGAAACAGAAATGGATGAAACTTTGACCATAATCAATCAAGCAATCAATAAAATTGTATTTGTACAGCACATTTCATCAGCAAGGCAGTTCAAAGTGCTTTACATCATAAACACACAAGAATCAACAGCTGAAACATTACATTTTTCCAAGTGTCATCATTACACATCAAACCGTTTAGTGTTTCATAAACTAGCAGTGTTTTAAAGTTTATTCTCTGAAATACAGGGGACTTTAGAATTTGGTGATGTGCTCTATCCTCCCCTATGTGACAATAATAACTGTTGTCAGATTTGGGTGTAAAAGAAGGAAACTTTCAAACCAGAATATCATCTCAACTGTACAATATGGTTACTGCAACGCGCCCGGTAAGACAAGTAACATTGTCAGCAACCTACAACGTTGCTGACAATGTTAGCAACTTTGTAAATTGCTAACTTACAGTGTTGCAATTATACTATTGTATCTATTGTGCGTACAATGGATATTGTAACATTGCATCCACAAAAAAATATAGTGACTCAGAATGAGATTAAATGAAAAATATTGACGAGTGGTATTAATGTTTTGTATTCTTTCCACTCTGGGTGGCAGCGTCATGTTTTTTGGGTGTTTTGCTGCAAGAGGGATTGGTGATGTTCCTTTTTCCTTTTGAAATTAGATTGCATCATGATGAGTGAATGTTGTGTGGAAATGTTGAAGCAACATCAGCCATGAAGTTAATGTTTGGGTGCACATAGTTTGTCAACTGGACAATGTCCCTAAGCAACTGATCAAATCATTTACAAAGTGGCCCAAGGACAATTAAGCCAGTCGTTTGGAAGGGCCAGTGCAAAAAGCAGCTCTACAAAATGCTCTGAAAAATATTTAAATCTCTTAGTTTGGAAAGAGTAAAAAAAAAAACTATAATAAAACAAAAAAAAACAACTAAAAAGGCTAATTATTCTGGCATTTAGGAAGTAAAAAATATTTAGTTTATCCTAATTGATCTAAAACAGGAACAGTCAAATCAAAAAACTGTTGTGTCTTTTCTGTGCCAATGTATGGTTTCAGCCGCAGATGTAAGAGAAATATTCACATGGCTCAAGAAGGAAATTATGTGACATGCATAGCTAATGAAAAGCGCAATTTTATAAAAGCAGTAAATTTGCATTTTTCATTTCCTACTTTTGGAACAGGAAAGTCCAGAAGATCTTGGAGGAGCTCCTGTCCACAGAGCGGGAGTACGTCAAAGCTCTGGGTTACGTCAGAGAACACTACTTTCCCGAGCTGGAGAGAGCAGACGTCCCTCAGGACCTCCGGGGCCAGAGGGGCAGCATTTTCGGGAATTTGGAAAAGCTCCACGACTTTCACCATCACTATTTCTCGGATGAATTGGAGAGCTGCGTGAAGGAACCGTTCAGAGTCGGGCGCTGCTTTTTGCGCCATGTGAGCTCCTGCATTGCTTCCTGAATTCTTTTCTCTTGCACTGTGTGCAGCTGAAATTCCATTTATTGCCTCCCTAATCAAGATTTTGTGTGAGCCAACTGTAATTTGGCAGATTTTATTCAGTGTAGGGTCACAATTTTCAGTTCTGACCGTAAATTTGGATAATTCACTGTAATCAGTTCCAGTGAAAACCATTCCAGATGTTTCATAGCTGATGACTGAGAATATGTCTGCTGCTCCCAAAAATGTCTGTCTTTCTTTTTAACAATTCAAACGATTCATTTTCTAAACAGGAGGGGTGTTTGACTAATAGAAATGCGACAAATTGTTCTGACCTTTACGCTTTGCGTTTTACATTCTGACATAAGTAGTTTGAAAGGTGATGATGATTGATGGTGTTTATTTGTTCCTTTCTTTCAGAGAGAGAGTTTTGCTCTTTATGCCCTTTACAGCAAAAACAAACCTCAGTCTGACGCTCTTCTTTCCAATCATGGAAAAAGGTTTTTCAAGGTGAGAACCCCTTTTTTTGGTCCCAAAAATAATTTAGTTGTTTTCTGTAGCAGGGAGAACCACCTGATATTTCACTGGATGTCGTGCTCCATGAAAGTTATTTTACCCCTTAGCCTGGTTTATATTTTGTCACCTCCTGGATCTTATTGGTGTTTTCTAAAATAATCCAAAACAAAAGTGGTGCATGACTTTGAAGTTGAAGGAAAATTACACCAAGTTTTTCAAAATACTAATCTGTCAGTATTTTATTGTTAACTTCATAAGTTTACTTTATGGCTTTACACCGACTGATGGACTGAATTTTAGCCCACTTAAAATTATGTATGTATAATTCGTTTGCCAGTAAATTCAACCCAACAACCTTCATTCACCGTTTCATACCACATCTGCACTCTTAACCACAGTGCTGCTTTGTTTCTGTTGCGTCATTCAGCAAAAGCAGCTAAAACTGGGGGATAAAATGGACTTATGGTCCTACTTGCTGAAGCCTGTGCAGCGCATCAGTAAGTACAGCTTGCTGCTGCAGGACGTGATGAGGGAGTGTGGACCGGAGCAAACGAAAGAGGTCGCCGAGATCAAGGCAGCTCTGGAAGTCATCCACTTCCAGCTTCGTCACGGCAACAATCTGCTGGCCATGGACGCAATCCGCCAATGTGATGTAAGCGGGGACGCAGTAGTTGTTTTAATTTACTATCAAAGCAATATCAAGCAAGATTAAAGTTTAGTATTTTCTTTTCGTACTTTTAAAATCAGTGAATACCGCAACAAACACATGATGGAGAAGTCCAGACACGAATCCGTCCCATGTGGTGTTAGGCAATTTTACTGGACTTAGTGATGAATTGGCAGTAACAATGGACTCTAAGATGCAAGAAGGCAACTTTATTGTTAATGTGAAAATTCATCTTTCATTGGTTTGGTGAGGCTAGTAATCCTGACATGTATGGGAGGGAGGTGAGTTAGAAACAATGACAGATCATCAATCTCTCCTGAACTTTTCCCTGAACTTTGCTGTGTGGTGTACGATGACGCTCCATTATCTGGTAAGCAACAGCAGCAGGAATGGAGCTGAATCTACAGGAATGCAGTTATTTCTTCAATGGCAAACAGATGCTCTCTGTTAGAGATAATAGGAAACCTCTGTTTTTTTTATGCTGACCTCTGTCCATTTGAACCTTTCAGGAGCAATCGGTGCTATACCAACAGAGACTGTATAGCAAACAAAATGAAACGTCCTTTGAAAAACTGTTTCCTCTTTTAATAACCACACTTCCTCTTGTGTATGCACAGGTCAATCTGAAAGAACAAGGCCAGTTGATACGCCAGGATGAGTTCATGGTAACTTTCAGGAAGAAGAAATGTCTCCGTCACATTTTCCTCTTTCAAGACCTCGTTCTCTTCAGCAAGACCAGAAAGACGGATGTGGGAAATGACACATACGTCTACAAACAGTCCTTCAAGGTAACCATTTAGTTCAGCATGTCCATTCACAAACATAACCCTGCAGAAAGAAAAACATTTCCTTGTCCAAGATTTAGTAACACTTCCTAACATGCTGACAAGGAGCATTTATGTAACGGATAAAAATGACTAAGCTGATCAGATGCATCTTCAACAACTGTCCTTTTTTATTTTATCTTAATGACAATGACCCCTCAAAGATTTCTGCATAAACTTAAAACCACAAAAATAAACATAAAACTGATTGTACTTCACACTTACAGAAAAGTGCATTGTTTTTTGTTTTTTTCTGTCTTTTCCTTTCTACATAAAGATAAACACAACTTACATCTAACATTTTACGCATGTTTGGCGTTTCCTCCTGCTCCTGCAACGGCTTCGCTGCATTTGAAGCACCAGCTTTAAGAAATCATGTTGTCCTTCTGTTGTATTCAGACGTCTGATATCGGCATGACACAGAACAGCGGTGACAGCGGCTTGTGTTTTGAGATCTGGTTCCGAAAGAGGAAAAGCCAAGACACATACACACTGCAAGCCGAAAGCCGGGACGTGAAGGAGGCCTGGACCAAAGACCTGGAGCGGATCTTGTGGGAGCAGGCCATACACAACAGGGGTACAAATATAAACGCACTTTGAATTGCAAAGGGAAATTCATTTAGTAAGAGCTGTAGTATTTGTTACATGTATTGAAACTCCTGATAAATATATATCTATAAAAAAACCTCGGAAACAAATCAATCTTTAGTATGAAACCTCCAGCAAGTGTTGAGAGATCCAGTTTTATGAATCTGTTGTTTGAAACTAACAAACCTGTGGCACATTTATTGCCACGTTTCTTCAATGCTTTGTGCCAATGGAGTTGGCAGAACGGACATTTAGTCGTTCTAAACAACATTTCATAAGGCTGCAGAAAACAGAAACGGGGGTTTTTGACCATTTCCCATTGTACAATCTGTCTGGGGACTGACGCTGAGAGCTGCAGGTCACTAACGGTGAGGTTTGAAGATTTTGCCATTCTGCTCTTGATGTGAAAAGATAAATGCAGCTGCTTATCCAGCTTAGTGGCCAGAGTTGGGCAAGAGTTGGGGAACACCCTGGATAAGTCACTTTTCTATCACAGAACAACAACAAAAAACCCCAGAAACTTCTGATTACAAGTTCCTAGAAATACCGATGAGGATTTTACTAAATCACAAGTAAAAAAGATCTCATCTATGTCAGTTTTAAGGAATTGTTAGGGACATAAATGATTTTGCATGTCAAACAGTTTGTGTTTTTAGATTTTTGTTTTAATGAGATCAGAGTTCTGCAAGTCAATGTACGTTTATTTCAGCGGTTTTACAATTGCAGTTTTCATATGATAAAGTTACGCTTCATTGTCAGTTTTAAATCTTTGCCAGCTGACATTTGTCTTCTCTGTTCAGAGGTCCGTATGCAGGAGAGAGTTTTCCTGGGTATTGGAAACAAGCCCTTCATGGACATCCAGCCCAGCGAAGCGGCTATCAGTGACAGAGCGATAAACTATGTTCTGATGGGAAGAGGTGAGTATTTGGTGCAAATGCTGGGACTTTTTTGTAATCATAATCAGGTTTATAACGTTTGGTCATCCTTCCGCCGTTGAAAACATCATTTCCACTGTCCCTGCAGAAAACAAAGTGCTGTCCTCGTTGGGGTCGTGCGGCTCACAGGGTGGGCTTCTGGAGGGACGACCAAAATCTGTTGATTCAGGCAGCAGTTCTTCTTCCTCCTCTTCCTCTGGACGCGGTTCCATGCCCCCTATTGGGTTTGTTGTCGGTCCAAAGCGAAGGGTGGTCTCAGGGGGGCTTGTGGGATACGTACCGCCACCTGGATCTCTAGAAGAGGATGAAATGGACCGAGAGAGTGGGAATCAGAACTTACTGTGTGAGTGAAAATTTGAAGACGGCAGGATTCACATTTCCTTTACAACATTAGCAATCTAAGATCCGGGTTATTACTTCCAATTCAAAGGCATGAATTTTCCTGTGCAAAACTTGTTCCTGTCAAGGTTGACGGTTTTGCTAACACCAAAGTAAAGCCGTGCAGTTGGTAAACTCGTCCACATGTTTCTCCGTCCTCCAGTGGACAGCTCCGAGTCGTCGGGAGAGAGCGTGAGCGGTTTCAGCAGTTGCAATCACAGCTGCCGCTCCGCTGCGGGAGAGATGGAGGACAGCTCTTCTGTCTGCGCCTCGATCATCACCTTGAAAGAAGTCGGACCGGCTCGTTCCACTGAAGCTCCGTCCGTTCCCCAAAGCCCAAACACTCTTCAAGAATCTGCAGTGAGCAGCCCGTCACCAGCAGCGCCCACAATGAAACTCAAGCAGCAGCATCAGACCGAGGAGCTGCCTGACAGCAAGGTGTGATGCATGGCCTTTAATTTACTCTGCAGATGGTTTAAAGTAATCCAATAAAATCTATTGGCCTGCAGTGTCTATATTATTAAATACACAGTTTATAAGATGGTGTAATTAAAATTGAATTATGAATCTTTCAGGCTGGAAAGTCTACAGAGGTTTGATCTGTGAGATGCAGTACAGTATAAAGTAAGTATAGCGTAGAAATGACACTTGAAACTGCTGTCACACTGTCCTCTGTCTTGAAAAGTGTGTTGGTGTATTAAACAAAATGCTACTTTGTTCTAAAGGAGAGGAAAGTAAGTGATTGTACCTCTGCTTTTGTGTAGTTTATGTATATTCTGATGGATGTAAAACATGCATTGTCTTACTTTTGCTTTGACATCGCTGTCACATTTACACTACTTTAATTCTGTAAGGATCCGCTGATCCAAGAGGTCAATTAATTTGTAGCTAAAGTGATCAAATGGCAGCACAGAGAGCTGTCAGCCAGCTGGATTTGGCTTCTATTGATGATCCAGACACGAGCAAATCTTTATCAGTGGTGACGCTGAATCCTTTGACTCTTCCCAAAAAAATCATTCTCTGGAGATCAAATTGTGCCACTGCAACGTAGATGACAGGAATTAAACTATTATTTGCACTTTGATTTTATTTTACATGAATAAATAATTTGTTGGTTTTATTTTTTGTGTTTCATTTTTCTCCAGAGGTGAAAAACAAATAAAGGCTCACTGAAGGTCTTCGGCCCTGAGTAAAGTTGTTTTCGCCTTGGAAGTCGGACCCAGGAAGGACTTTACACCTCATTACAAAACAGAAAAACCAGTGGGAACTGTTAATTATTGTACTCAGTGATCAGGTTAACCACTATTACTATTACAGATGACAAGTAAGTACTTCTTTGTGTTTTATGCATTCAAGCACTAAAGGAATGCTTTCACAAATAGATGTTGGACACTATTATATATCCAACTGATTTAACGAGACGCAAAACATTGGACGCGATTTATTTACTACTGCCACTGTTATGCTTTATAAAGTGGCAGTACCAATTATTTTGCATTTTGAGCTTGGGTTAGTGAGTAACCTCAAATATTTGAGTTGGAAGTTCGACTTCAGAAGATATTCCAGTTGACAGCTGATTGCATGTGGAGCATACCATCGTTTCCAGTTGTTTCTATATTCTGTTACAAGTTTGTAAATATTTTTTTTTTTTTTTTTTTTATATCACCACTAAAGCAATCACTTAGAAATATATCTTAATTGATCTGAGATAAATTTAATTTTGGAATGCATACTGTATGACTTTATATAAAATAAAGCCATGTGATTTCTAATCAGATATTTTTAGATGTAGATCATAAAATGAATATAGTCAGGTTGACATATTGCAGTGCTACAGTTAATTGCACAGTGGCTTGAAAACATGTCTTAAAAAAGTTTGGTTTATGTAATAATTCTGTTGGCCTAAATTTAATAACTTGGAGTTTAACGTTTGATATAAAATTGCTTTTATTTTTAAAGTATTTCTTTTCATTTTCAGCCCATTTAAACTGCATTACTAGTAGGTAGTGCATAACGTGTTGGCGTTTTATATCACAAGAAATATTCCCACAAAGTTTTTTTGTGTTTGCATTTCAGTGTTTTGTAATAAAAATAATTGTGACTGTTTATTATCTCTTTATTTGTTCTTTAAATCAGGACGTTTGTTTTTGACTTCTTCTAGCCTATTACATGTCAACACACAAGTTGTATTTTTGTGACTTCTTGAATCTATAGATCCAGTCTGATTACAAAAACTAATCCAAAAAAGATACTTGTTCATAATTCTATGTTCTGCCTTGTTGATCATAGATCAATTTTCACATTGGGCTGGTTCGTTTGGAAAGGCTTCTTTTCATCAACAGCAAAATAATGAGAAAAAAATTGTTTTTTATTCAGCCACATTTCATTTCTCTGTTTATACTTCACAGATATTTTTGCTTTGATCTGTCAAAATAAAATCTCTTTATTTTGAGGCTGTAATACATTTTATATAAAATTGTGACAAAAATGCTTTTCTTTCAAAAATATAGAATAAAACAACTTTAAACACATTTCGAGTCTTTGAGGAACAGGAGGCTTTAGAAGAAATCATATCTCATTTTTAATTATTACACATGTATACGTGCTCACTCATGTTTAATTTCTGGATGATGCAGAAACGGTCCAAGTGAGTGTTTATCAAAAAGTGCATTGACTTTTTCTGCGGAAAAACCATTTGACAGACTTTACCGCGTCTGACGGGGAGGAGGTGAGGCAGTGAATCACTATTGCACACAGTTTGTGCACGCAATGCAGCCAACTCTCGCCTCGGGTCGTCCTTTTTCTTTTCTCCCCCACTCCGGTTTAATGAGGGTTGTGTCACACCCCCCTTTCTCAGACCGCTACAAGGAGGGTTAAATAGAAGACGGAGGTAACAGCAGAGAGGCATCGCTTTCTGCACTGCGCAAGACGTTCATTCAAACAGAACCTCAAACTTTGAAAAGCACCGCAGCATTTATGGCGCACGGTAAGGAAACGCATCTGGACGCTTTGGTTAAATATAACTTAATCTGGTTGTCAGAAGCCTAGATTGCTTAAAATGCGTTTGTTTTACTGGTTGCAAACAACATATGCTTACAAACTAAAGCTGATTGATTCTAGGCATCGTAGGCATATTTTTGGTTTAATGACGTCTTGGTTAGTGCAAGCGCATTTAGGTTTGATGCGAAAGTTTTCAGATACATATGAACCTTTAATATTTGAAAGAAAAATATACAGAAACTTATTATTAACAGAAAACAGATTGTGTATTAATTATAAGTAAGAAACTTTCACTTTAAATCAGATTTACAGACTAATAAAAAAAAATAATTCTCATTGCCCGACATGAAATCAGACTAGTTTGTATCAGTAGAATTACAAATATTTCTGTTTGCAAAACGTAAATACGTCCACATCCAATAAACTTTATTGTTGTGAAAAAGTTTATTAGAAGTTTACAATGTCATGACATCATCATTATCATCATCATCTGGATTTCCCAAATTGTTCATAGACAGTCATCTTATGGAAAGTTCTGAATCTATTTTCTCTTTCTTTTTTAATTCAGTCTCATTTATTTTTCAGCATTAGGCCAATAGAAATGATATATTGGTAAAACTAATTAATCTAAAATATAAAAATTCGAAATAAAAAAATTGTGGGGTATTTAGATTTGTGGTTTTCACTCTATGCAATGATTATAATAATTATCTATGAATATGGATGGTACATACTGAGAAAATATTCAATAAGGAGTTGGACAGCCAATAGCCTGATGGCTTTAAACTGCTAATTTTCTAAGCTCCTGCAGCATGTAGCTGTGCTGCATGTGTAGATTTTTCTACTTGTTTGTGATTTAGTTTGTTCAAGTTGAACTGTTACCTTTTATTTCTGTTTTCCTTTATGATTGTTACCATATTTGAGAATACCTGTTTAGAGAAAAGTGTTTTATTGCCTCGACTTTTACGTTTACTTGTTGGACTGTAACCCCACTGGCTCTGCCCCCACTTCCTGCTCCCTGCATCTCCAGAGCATCAATAAATATCAGTAAATTCTAAAACGTGATCAAATGAAGTTACTTTGTCCGGATGTGAAGCCTATTTAAACGATGAATGTTTTTGAATTCTCTGCCATGCATTCACAGCCTAACAGTTACCCACAAAATAAGCAATAAATTTCTTTTATCACTATTTTCATCATTAGCATAATGGTAACACAGCATATCATGGTAAAAATTTTAATCCACGTCAATCACCTCTACTCTTGTGACGTAAAACAGTGTGTTTAGGTTTGCTGGTGGCCTAAACTCTCACAAAGCTATTTTACTGTCGTCAAGCATCAAACACATTCTGAATGGTTCGGTCCAGCAGCACAGAGCCAGAAGGAAAGGTCTTGCTGACATGAAAGCATAAAAAATATTTCAGCTCGATGTTTAAGTGGACAACAGCTGCTCTGAGATTATAATAGCCTCTGAAAACAGGTGCAGCTCTGAGCTACCGCTAATTGACTCTATATTTGAGAGTCCATCCCTCCAGAATGATTTGCATTAGACACCCAGTGAAGGTATTCAGAAAAATTCGAAGAGCAACTCTCCATGTTTGTATTTTCACGCAGGCGTCAAGCTGGAGGCAGAAGTAAATATCTGTCTCATAGAGCTCTGGATACTTTTTTTTTGTTTTGTCGACGCTACGTGTTGTTTTTCATGTTGTCACCAGAGAACATCTGAAAAGTAAACAGAACTTGTTCTTCTTCCTATCTGTACATTTATTTCCACCTCCGCAACACATTTTCAGTCAACAAATTGTTGCTTAACAGCCTTATGGCGTCACAAGTCACACCTGCTTTCCACACGAATAAAGCATTCATTTTTATTTTAAAGTTCCTGTGGTGTAGACCTGGAGTCTGAGTGGGTGTTACCTGTGAGACTGAAAGCTTCATTCACATCAGAGTCTTTGCTTGTTTGTGTTTCCTGGACTAAAATAGTGTTTTTGGTCCCTTCCACCATGTTAAGTCATCTTTATTTAATTTCCCTTTAATGCTCATACTGAACTAAGTGTTGTTGATGACACAGTCCGTTTGTGCTGTGGGGTCAGGGTTTAAGGAGCGAGAGGAGAGGCACAGGCACACTGAGAAAAAGGCAGGAAATCTCAGGAATCAGGTAGTGAGGTATCCCTACAGATTTAGCTGCAAGTCAAGGATGCATACGGTTCCACTTTATGTCACAAATGTGCACCATCTGGCAGCTAGCGCTCGCTTTGTGTTGTGTTTTTTCTTCTTAATTACCAAACAAAGGACATAAATCTCTGCAGAAAGTTGGGCATCTGTTTCTCATTCCTTTTTCAGACGTCATATTCCTAAATCTTGGGGCATCCATTCATATGTTATTAATTGAGCATCACACTCTTAAAACTATGAGGTTAAAAAAAAAAACCAACCCAATTTAATTTATTAACCTGCTTTTGAATCAAACATGGGCTGGTCTAGTTCTGGTTGGATTTAACAATAAAGTCTTGGGTTATGGGTTAACATGGTTCATTTTTAAAAGTGAGGCTACGGAAAAGTGGGTTAAAAAGGATAATCAATAAAATCAATTATTAAACAAGTAATGTTCTTCAGAAACTTAATGTTTCCAGAGTCTTTTGGGTGAAAGGGGAGTTTTCTTTTTGTCCGTCTCCAATGGTTAATCAGTGAGAGGCAGGAAGGTCATCAGGTTATTACACTTATCAAGTTGTAAATTTGCTCAGAAAATAATTTTCTGTTTTTAAAGCAGACCTATTGACAACAACAACAGCAGCAGCACAATAGAAATATTAACATTTTCATTGGTGGGCGAGTTTAAATTATTAAAACTTAAATTGGAACCTAAATTTACGATTAACATTAAGTTCAGAAATTCTGTTTATTAATCACACAATCTGCAGAAGCTTAGATGAAAAGATGTGCTCGAAATTCATAAAAAGAGGGGGCCCACGTCTCCCCCTCTGGCCAATGATCTAGAAAGGATGTCTTCAGTGGGGCACTGAGGGGTTGATAAGGAGTGGTACAGTTTCTGATTACCAATTTTTGGATGCATCTTTTCAAAGTTATGTCTTCAAATAGACATTAACATGGCCACAACAAGTAACAAGTTGATGAAACGAGGCATGAAATAATGTATTTTAGTCCAAAATGCTCACATTAAGTGTTCAGAAATCTGTTCACTGTTAAATGTTTTATATGGTACTAAATCTAGTCTAAATATACTAAGGGCCATTAAGGGTTCTTGCTTTGTCTGTCCATCAGTTTGGTCCAGGGGCGTGAGGGAGGGAAATGTTCTGGTCTGGAACACTGTACCAACACTTCTTGTGTGTATTTCTTTTTGGATGAAGGCCAAGATTAAACACTGACTACTTCCCAGAAATGTTTTTTTTTATTTTATTAACTTACGTAAAACAGCAGGAAGCCTTTGTAGCTAAATCTTTGTGCATCTAAGTCTAGCTCAAGCTTGACATCCTAATAGGGACTTCAAGCGAAGATCATTACACTGGGCTTTAGTAAGTGGGAAAAATCCAGCCTTCTGGCATGCATCTCCATCTGTGGAGGTGTTACACAAGAGAACCGTGGCCTCTTGTTTATACAACAATCCAAAGGGTGGGACTCTGTGTGTAATAGCGAGGTAGGGAGACACTGTCTATGTTTAGCTTCTATTGAATCAAGCAGAAACTAAATGATCTTGATGAATAGTAAATAACCAAACAAGCTGCACTTTGTGTCGGTGGTTATGCATCTGATCTGAAGAACGCACACTAAATCCTAATATGCTGCCACATAATGTCTAAATTAGAAAAGGTAGTTAGGAATTAACATCAATGATAAATGAAAGCGACAATGGATTATATGAACCATACTCATCAGAACAGTACTCCACTAAGTAATAAAGATTCTGTATTATGGAACTAAAGTTTATAATTTTTTTTCTAAGAATATACTCCTTACCTGCCTTTTGCCTTTAAAGCTGCCTTATGTTTTTCTGGCATCGATCATATTGACAAGATAGCGTTACATTGTTTGCTGGACGCCTATGATGCAATTTTCTTGTCCTATTATATCTCAAATATGCTCTTTTGGACTGACATACACGTGGTCAGCAACAATAATACTGAGGTAGCCTGTGATGCTAAAATGATCTCAGAAAATATCCCTCAAAATCTAATCCTAGCATATGAATATTGAACTGTAAATTGAGATCTGTTGGACCGGGCAATGGCTGCACAGTCTGTTCCGACTTTGGGAAACCTCCAAGTTGTGACTGCAGTTTCCTGTTTTTCCCTGACAGGAGTGGCGCCGTGCGGGGTCTGCTGACACTGTAGCCCGTCAGTCTGAGGGTTTTCTGTGTAGTAGATTCAGAGATGACATTCAACATATTTTCATTACTACTGCCTCTTTATTGTCTTTTCTGACATCAAGCCCAAGCAATTCACACAACTGCTGATTGCTGGATGTAATTGTTTTTTCACACCATTTTCTGAAAACTCCACAGATGGTTGTGAGTGAAAATCCCAGCAGCTCAATAGTTCCTGAAGCACTCAAAACAGCTTCTCTGGAAATAACAACCATGTCACTTTCAAAGTCAAACTCCTTTTCTATCCACTAAATCCACTTAGAAACTTCACTTCCACCACAGCTAGATGCATTTAGCTGCAGCGTTGTGATTGGTGTCATAAATAACACACTGACAGAAAAAGATTTTGTGGTATTATATGAGATTATTTAAAGGATGCATGGACAGCATGCTAATAGAAAAACAAAACTTGACTTAATTTAAAACAAAAAAGACCAAAACTATTCTTAGAACATGATAGAATCAGGTAAATATTACGGAAGAGGATTAGGGCCACTGAAAAAAAAAAAGAATTCTGAGTTTAAACTCAGAATTATTTTATTGTCGGTGGCCCTAATCCTCTTCAGTAGGTAAATGCACTGTTTAGAATGTGTTTTACAATTTTTGTGGTAAAAAAACCCATTCTATTTAAGCTACTGATGGGGCTGTTTGCTTTATTTTAAGCTCTGGACATTGAACGCTGGAATCTGGAGTGCTTGTTCAACAACACGGACCATCGCACTGACCTCAACGGAGTGGACCGACTCATCGTCCGGAGAGGCCAGCCGTTCACCATCAGTCTGTATCTTCGGTCTGGGAGCTACCAGCCTGGCATCAGCTCTCTTGACTGCGTCGCAGAAACAGGTGCAGTCTTTCAATTTAAATAGTTCTTCTTCATTTAAAATTTTTTAGGAATAAATTTAAATCCTGGACTGTACAAGTGTATTCCTCTCTGGTGAAAAATCATTGAGGTTACTTCCTCTCATTCGGGAAGTGAGGGCACTCAACCACTGGGTGTTTTTGTTTATGTTAATTTCCCTTGCAACCTGTTCAAATATGAAGAGGGAAAGGGAGCAGCAGTGGTAAAGGAAAGGGAAGCATTCTAGTCCAAACATGAGAGGTGCTTCTGAATGTGTTCACTTTTTATCTATAGAGCATTGTGCTGTATTTCCACTGCTGAAGTCAAGCCCTCCTACATTTTTGTGTGTGACTGTAATCAGGCTCTTCTGTTATTGTTGGAAAGTGTAGCTCTTGCATTGCATTTGTCTTGAGAATAGAAAAAAAACAAACCTATCTGTCTCTTACAAAAAGCCTGATAAGGCAACAGCTGCAAACTACCCAATTCAACAGAAACTGTTGCTGGTCGGAAGGGAAGTGTGTGTATAATCATAGATAATACTATCAGGCTTTAAAACGCAACCATATTCTGATGGACTCAAGTTGGCTCTTCCATTCAGGACAGAAAGAATAACGCAATGCGAAGCCAAAGTTGCTTTAGTTGGCAGCGCTGCTGGGAGATCTTCCAGAGTTCTCTCAAGCATTTATTGATTATTTATGGCACCTCTGTGCTGTAAATGTATGTCTGAACAGTTACAGATGCTTTAAACCTAAATACTTTAATCAAATGTATATTGTCTCTAAAAATATTTATATTTGTACATACTCATCATGGACACAGATGTTATGTTAAATTTGGCTGTTTGCTCATGCATTTAAATTTTTTTTCTGGATATAATACACAACATTTAGATTTGTGTTGCAAAACTGCAAGGCACAAATTAGAATTTATTTTCACTAGTTTGAAATCACACAGATTCATAATTGTAGACTTAAATATACACATGCCCCTAAGCATGACTTCCAGTCTCTTAAATGTCATGGATTGCTTAAAAACCAACTCCATGTGAGCGGGTCTGTGGTTCCCCACACCCACCAAAGAACATTATGGAGAAACATATGGAGAAACCTTACAGCACACATGTGGACAGATGTTTAGATTCAGGTGCTTGTCAGGTAAATTTGCAAACAATTTTGAAAGATTTGCTTTCCTCTTTCTAATTATCTGTTTACTTGGTTGTTTTCAGGTCCTCAGCCCTCTGAGCAGTATGGCACCAAGGCCCGTTTTGGTCTCTCTTCTAGCATGGACACTTCCACCTGGAGTGCTACGATAACCAGCCCCCCTGGGGAGATGGTGGCCCTGTCTATCTGCTCTTCTCCCGAAGCTCCGATTGGCCGCTACACCCTGACCCTGGGCCAATCAGAGAAGATTGAGTTCATTCTTCTGTTTAATCCCTGGTGTCCAGGTGGGTAAACATGCCTGCATCTGGGAGGACATGTCTGTCAAGCAGAGGATCTAGTGAAGCTAGCAAGAGCTTAGATTATCATGTTTCACACCAGCGTGTGTTAAGGATTAGAGGTAACAAGAAGAGGGGATAATAAATCATAAAACTACAATAATTGCCTAAATTTGGTACATTAATCCATAATAAGATGCAGTGAAGCATTTTAGGAATTAGTTTAAAACAAAAGACCACCAGTTTGAACTCACGTTGGGACATTGTTTGTGCTGTGTCTTGGCAACAGCGGATGCAGTGTATATGGACAACGAGCAGAATCTGGCGGAGTATGTGCTCTCTCAGGATGGGATCATCTTTCGAGGCAGCAGCAAATACACCATACCCACTCCTTGGAACTTTGGCCAGGTACCAACACCAACACTGACTCTGTTAACCTCTCCTTATCACCATAAACAATCAATCAGATGAGCCAGGAGTTTAACAGAGTGTTGAATGAGCTTGCATAAGAGTCATTACGACAAGAGGAAAATATGCTCTTACAAGATAACCTATGGAATTTCTAAAACGCTACAAAACCCATGTGTGCACAAACTGTGCTGCGTTTGCACTTCTTGAAAATATCCAGCTTGGTTTTGTTTTCCCACATTTACAGCACGCCTTCCTACAGCCAAACATTCATTAAGTATATTTGCTGTGTTTGCAGTTCGAAAGTGGAATCCTGGATATTTGTCTGAGGATTCTGGATATGAATCCCAAATGTTTACGAAATCCTGGAAAAGACTACTCAGGGAGAAGAAACCCCATCTACGTAACCCGAGTGCTAAGTGCCATGGTACGACTAATTACTCCTCTCCAAGTCTTATATTCCACATGTGAAAAACTTTTTTTTTCCACATGTGAACCCGGCTTTTTTGTTGTCCGGCAGGTGAATTGCAATGATGATAAAGGAGTCTTACTGGGAAAATGGTCAGATGGATATGAGGGAGGCGTCAGTCCCTTGGTTTGGCGTGGCAGTGTGGAGATTCTGCGAAATTGGGACACGCAGTCCTGTCAGCCTGTTCGTTACGGACAATGCTGGGTGTTTGCTGCCGTGGCCTGCTCTGGTAAGAAACGGTGGGCTTATTGGCCTGTTTAGAGAAAATGACTCATTATTTTTGTCAGTCAAAAACAGCAAACTTTATCGTCCTTTGTTTTAGTTTCCAGAGCGTTGGGCATTCCTTGCCGAGTCATAACCAACTATTTGTCTGCCCACGACACCAATAGCAACCTGGTGATTGACCGTTACGTCAATGAAAATGGGGAACTCATTCAATCCAGAGACATGATCTGGTTAGACCTTACTTACATTGTATTTAGTGAGTGATTGACAGTAATGTGAGCGCTCACATTTTGTAATATATCTTCAGGAATTATCACTGCTGGGTGGAAAGCTGGATGACCAGACCTGACCTCAAGCCTGATTTTGACGGGTGGCAGGCTAGTGACCCCACTCCCCAGGAGAAGAGTGAAGGTAATACTTTTAAAATAAGCATATATGTTTTGTAGAACTATTATCTGTCGTTTTCAGTTCTGACATTGTCCCCTTTGTCTTAGGAGTGTATTGCTGCGGCCCCATCCCTCTCAGGGCCATTAAGGAGGGAGAGCTTGCGTTCAAGTATGACGCCCCGTTTGTTTTCGCTGAAGTCAATGCCGATGTTGTCACATTGATGAAGAAAAAGGACGGCAGCACTTCAAAGGTTACCACAAATGGAATGGTGGGCCAGAAGATCAGCACCAAGAGCGTTGGCAGTGACAGGAGAGAAGACATCACTCACCTCTACAAGTACCCTGAAGGTACCACAATATATTACTCATAACGTCAAAATAATTATTTTCTGCGTCATTGATAGAATAAAATGGGACGTAGATATACTTACATATAAAAGACAGGTAAGTATTGGATTCTCAATCACTAAAATGTGTCAATTATTAAAAGTGAAAATATAATTTTAAAAATAATTAAAAAGAAATATGCATAATTTGTAAGAAAATTAACATTTAAAATCATATGAAATCCATTTATTTTTGCAGGACGCTAGTAATAAGAAAATTAATAAAACTGCATGAAACAAAAATTTTGGATGATATAATGATTTATTATATATCCCAATCGAGATATGTGTTAATAGCTTAACTATTTTATTGATAATTAATTATTAGACTTTAAATTCTTGTAAATTTCATTTTTTAGGCTGATTTGCACTCAGGCCATTCATATTAATTATCATTGGGTAGATGCAAGTAACTCTCCCTTTATTGAATATGTTAATGGCCAAGCAGTACATTACCATTAGATTTTCACTTGTGCAACAAAAATAGTAGTTAAAAGATAAGAGCTGTTTATTTTTACACTTTTTCTTGTGTAAAAAAAGTATTTGCCCCAGTATGGATTTCCTCTAACACTCTTAAATGTTTCAAATCAACAAACACAAATAATTAATAATCAAAAGATAAACAAAGAAAATAAAGAATGTAGACTTCAAATGATGGTTTGACTTATTTAGGTGAACAAAGCTATTCTAACTCAGCTAAACCTTTAGTCTAAAATATAAATGCTGCCTCCAGCCCCCTTGTAAAATCAGGAATTAAATGTGATTGAAATGCATTATAAATATTTAAAATTGTAACACCTTATTTTAGGATCTAGATATCTTAAAAATATACATTTAAATGTAACAGTGTCAAGACATCTATGTCTCCTCTTACTGCTTTCAAAATAATTAATTAGTAAGTTTTAATATAGATGCACCCATTAAATGGATTTAACAGCCTGTGTGACTATTAAAGCAGATGTTTAGGAGTGTGGATTAACACAATGCCAAGGTAAAATTAGATGAGGAGTTTACACAGGGAAGCACCTGCTGCTGCAGCCCATAAATCCTGTAGGGGTTGCAAGGTCATTTGAAAAGAATTTGAAATCCATCCCTCTACAGTGAGGAAGATGTTTCACAAGTGGAAAAAGTTACACATTTGCCAACCCTCTCAAAAGATGACATATGAGCAAGTTCACACCGAGGTGAAGCTAAGTAATACTCGGAGACATGCTTACTTAAAGATCTCAGAGGGACAGCTCAAACTGTGCAGGCATCATTAGCTTCCCACAGTCCTCACATTTCTACATTTGTTATACAACCCCCCCCCCAAAAAAACCAGCACATGTCCACAAATGCCTCATACCAACTATCAGTAAATATGGTAGATTTGCAGCCACATAGTCCGAACTCTTCTATGCAGGAAGGTTCCTTAGTGAAAAGCGAGGTTATCTGTCCGACAGCTGGATGTTATCAAAAACCGAAGCCTGGAACAGAACAATTAACCGAAGCGAAGGCACAAATGTCCACTACGGTGGTACGAAAAGGAAAACAAATCAAGTCATCGAGATGGCAGAAGTTCAAACCTCACCCAACTGAAAGTTTCAGCCTGTACTTTAAAGAGGGCCATCTATAAACAAATGCATGCAAAGCTCAGTGCAGAAGTTGTAGAAGAAAAATTGAGCCAACTTCTTGCTCCGTGTTGTGAGAGACTGATTGGGTCATAAAGAAGACAGCTGTGCTTTTACAACCTGTGCGAGCATTTGGCAAATTTAAATGCTTAACTTCTGTTGAATAAATGTAATTAGAAAATCTCACATCCTATTGTTTAAGTTATTTTTGGCTTAGTTTTTATTGGAGTATATGAGGTGTAATTATTGAAAATACAAAATATTTTTAATCTGCTGCATGCATGATTTTCATTTTTCTGAATGTGTTTGCCTGCTGGAAACAGTCAAATCAATTGCTGCTAAAGCTTTCTGTTAGTCCATAAATTTCTTACAAGACAAGACAAAATAATAAATAGTATTTTGAATATTTCATTTTTTATTACCACCTAAACTACAAAGTTCTTGTGAGTGAATGTATTGTGCTTCCACGATTCCAGGATCTGATGAAGAGCGCGAAACATTCAAGAAAGCCGATCACCTAAACAAGCTTCTCCAAGAGAACCCAGACCCGGGTCTTCACGTTACCATCAAAGTTACATCTGACCTGAGGAAGGGCTGCGACTTTGACGTGTTTGCTGTTGTCACTAACAACACCGAAGAAGAGAAGAAATGTCGCCTGGTGTTTGGGTCCTGCGCCGTGTCCTACAACGGAGTTTTGGGGGGGAATTGTGGTTTTAAGGACCTGCTCAATGTTCAGCTCCCACCAGGTGCAGGTGAGTCACGCCACCGTCTGGACAGGGACATCTCTGTCAAATGATGCTTGTTCTATTTCTGGCAAAAATGTTTTGTGTGTGGCATTCCAGAGAGGCGAGTTCCACTAAGGCTGAATTACTCAAAGTATGGGGACCAAATCACAGAGGACAACTTAATTCGCCTGGCAGCTCTACTGCATAACTACTCCACAGGAGAGGCCAAACTGGCAATGAGAAACATCGTACTGGACAATCCTGAAATCAAAGTCAGAGTGAGTACAGTTCCAACTTTATGTGCACTTTGAGGAGTGTTGCATAACCAATATATAAAAATCCTTTTGAGGTTATTCTGTGTGTCAGTTATTGTAAAGATTTGGTTTTGATTCTTGTGCATTTCTGCAGCTCCTCCAGAGTTACCTTTGGCCTGTTTCTCTGGGCTCTCGTTGCCCAGCCTGTTAGTGTAGGTGGATGGCTGTTTGTCTTGGCAGGTTTGCAGATGTGCCTTTTTATAAAAAATTTAGATTTGATAGATGACAATAATCTCCATTATATTCTATTAATAGATGTGAGATATTAAAAGCTTTGGATATTCTTAAATGTTCTTCTTCTACATAATGTTTTCTTTTTCAATAATGTTTCAATAATGTTTTCTAATAAACATTCGCATAACAGCTGGATTTATATTGAGATAAAATAACAAATAGGTGGACTCAATTTACTAATTATCCTAAATCTTAATGCAAATGAGTGCGCCGGACTTTATTAAGGGATGTCACCGTGAAGAGGGCTGAATATAAAAGCATGCCACACTTTTCAGATATATATTTTTGTCTTTTGGTAATTCCCATCTATTTCCTTTTTTTGCAAAGCACTGTGGATGAAAAAGGTATTTAACAATCGGGTGATTTTAATAGATCAAAAGCAGTACAGACTCTAAGGTGAAGTGGAGCAGAACCGTTTTAAGGGGGATTATAAGGTATTGTTGTTGAGTGTGTATAGCACTGGAGCTACAAAATAGGTATAGAGGTTCAACTGGGTTATCCAGAAGCAACAGCTGTAGGGGTGTACAGAATTTGTCAAATCTGTCAGAGTTAAATTGCAAAGATAAACTTTCAATGCCGTGTTTAAGAGCTGAATGGAGAATAACGCAGCTCTGTGTTGGTAGACGTTTGACCTGGAAATGACCGTGTAAGAAGCCAGAGTAAATATGCTGTAAATACCAGGTATGCAGTTGATTGCCTAGAAGTGTCACGCTCAGAGACACATAACACACACACACACACTCACGCACACACACACACACAGAGAGACCACAGCTGAGGAAGATGACAGAAACTTCAGAGACACAAGCTGAGAGTTACTCCATTGAGGAATTCAAATTTATCTTTTGTCCTTCTGACTTCTCAAACAGCTGCTGTAAAGCAGTCCTTCCCTTCTTTGGTGCTTCTTGTCTCCATTTGCTTTTTTAGGTCACCTTCTGCAGATAAACATTTTTAAGGCTGCTCTACTGCTTGTAAACATACCTCAACTTGTAGATTTCACTACGAAAGCTTTCTATCAGTCATACAATGTTATGAAGCAGCATTAGACATTACAGTCAACGTGAATCTACATTTATTTTGAATTAGATTTTATATAAAAATCAAAAGAAAGCATTGATTAATTGTGGACATGAAGTAGGAAGATACATGATTCTAAAGTTTTACTCAAAAATGTGAATTTTAATTTGAAATCTGACATGCTATTGGGGGGGAACGTCTGCTAGTCTTAGATGGAGAGCATCTATTAACAAGCCTTTTCAAGCCTTGCTACAAATTCTCGATTCAATTTAGGTGAACTTTGACTGGGCCATAAAATCATAGCATAAGATCATGCAGATCAGGTGTGGTCAGAAGGCAACTGGTTGCAGAGGATTTTGATTCATGGATCACAAAGCAGAGCGAGTTGAATACAAATGAGCATCTCCTTTTAAGATTTTTAAATCCACTTCACACTTACTTTCTACTTTTTGTTGGTTTACCACATAAAATCCTAACACAATACACTGAAGATCTTAGTTGCAATGTTGCAAGACTTTAATCAAGCTAATGTGGTTGTTCCCTACAGATCCTGGGTGAACCAAAGGAGAACCGGAAGCTGGCTGCAGAGATCAGCCTCCAGAACCCTCTGCCAGAGCCGCTGGACAACTGCTGCTTCAGCATTGAGGGGGCCAACCTCACTGGAGGAAACATCATCTCCGAGAGGTTGCTAGATTTCCAGCTGCACCTAAAAAGATCCCCTGTTTACACATAATTTGTGTAGACAGGAGATTAAAAGGAATCCTTGCATTTTGATTTTTGTCTAGAGCAGTTTTAAACATGCTATGCCATGTTGCTCTGGCTGCATTACCTCCAAAGATAGTCATAAGCAAGAGTTCTGTGTCTGTAGGGATTTATCTGTGAAATGTTTATGCAGTCTGAGTATCTTGACGAAGCCTTCAAGCAGCTTTCAGGGAAGTAATACTTAAATATTTACCTTCCAGGTTGGGCTGCACGGTGGGACCAGGGGAAGACGCCAAAGTTAAAATCTACTTCACTCCGACCCATTCTGGCTTGAGAAAACTGGTCGTCGACTTTGATAGCAACAAGTTGTGCCATGTCAAGGGCTACAGGAATGTCATTATTGGAAAATAAAGCATTCTATAGACCTGAAGGTGGAAACATATTCCATCTATATTCATGCTTTTCCAAGCAAATGTACGCTCTTTTATTTCTACCGACTAAAAAAGCTTTTTTTATTCCTCCTATTTTTTTTCCTCTGCTCTTGTTTATGTGATTCATTTAAGCTTCCTGTTGTGAGAAAAAAATACTATAAATTAGCAGAGAACTTTGTTACTCAAGGCATACATTTTAAACTCTTTTTGTATTTTTCTCACAGTCTGAAGCAATGATTAGCATCGCTTCAGATGCTAGTAAGACTTACCTTTTTTCAAAGTTTCTACAATAAAAGTCCTGTCCACAACAAATCAAAAACTGAGAGCCTGAATACAGATTTTACAGAGAGTGATAACTGTTGCAGCATCTGATGTATATACATTTTGATTATATCTCGGGAACAGTGAAATAAACACGAATAATCATCTAATGGGACGATGTGTGACTTTCATTTCAGAGGAATATGCTCTTCAAATAGTTTCTCCACCATCGGTCTCACATACGGCAGTAATTGTGACACTCCCAACTAATTTTATGCGGCTTTCCAATTCCAATTGTAAATTTTACTTCTTCCTTTGACAACATGTAAAAAACGTAATGTCCTGCTCTTTGACATTTTCTGCTAAATACCACCTTCATTGTCATTTTCATTTTTTATGGACAATTATATGAAGACATTATACTGTAGTACTCTATAGAGGAATACTATTAATGCACAATCTCAGGTAGAGTATTTTTTTTTTTTTTTAAACATTGGGTATTTGCTCTGCTTTGGGCCATGCTGCATTAGCAAATTGACTCAGAGTTATAAAAAGTTTGTGCAGCAAACAATTTTTCTGCAAGACATTATGTCTACACACTGGTTTACCAGTGACACTAAGGTAGATTCCTGGTCAGCACTTAATTAAAGGACTGTTCAGCTCTTTTTATGGACTCTGAAAAGTCATTTCTTATTACAAAATTTAAATTGAGAAAGACTAAACAAACTAGAAACTATTCATTAATTAAAGATAAGCCTCACTGAGGTTGGCGTTAATGCAAGGAATGCCATTAAGAACCAGTGTTTTTTTCCATTAAGTACCCTCAAATCAAGAATTAAGTATCAGTAACCGAACCAGAACCCTGTTGATGCCAGCAGAACATTTAGTGCAGTAGTACAATTATGAGAACTTCCCAGAGTTTCCCTTTAACATATACCCTTCAGAATTTAAGTGAGTTAAAATAATATATCAGCACTCCATAATATTTTTGTCATTTCCAACAGTTCATCTACAGCAGCATTTCTGTATTGCCTGGCGCTTTTCTAAATATGTGTATGTCTTAAACAGTGCTGCTCTCTGCTGGTTAAAAAAATGATCTCAGTGTTGAAAAGTAGCGAGGTGCAGTTGCTCCTGTCAGTCAGGAGCCGGCAGCAAAGGACAATCTGGAACATTTTTCCATTTAGTTTCTGTGATGCAATTTGTGCAATAAAATTTATGTAGGTAAATATTAGTAAAGTCAAACCCACACTATCCAAAGCAGATAAGAGGGTGCCTTTATTAGCCACTAATTGAGCAATTCATTTACATTCAAGATTTCTGTCACTATTATCTTCCCGTAGTTTCTATCCATAACCCTCAACAATAGATGCGTTTTGGTTGTTGAGTCAAGGATATAAAAATGCTAGATAGCTATCTTCAGGCCTGTAATTTCTTATTTATCGTTTAACTAATCAGGAACCAAGCAAGATCACCAAACAAGAAGAGAAAACAACATTTGAATTATGTATTTACAGAAAAACATGACAGCAGCACAAATAACACAATTCAAGTGGAGCACAAAATTACATGCTCTGTTAAAGTGGAGACACAAATTGATACTGTGAATAATGGCAGCTATAAGATTACTAACAGTAAAGTGCTTATGGTCAGCTTGATACGGAAAAACAGATTTTAAAACCCAATGTGATTAGAGGACATATAGCTGGTTTAAAGTCAAACGATATACTCTAAATTGACTGCCACTCATTCTTAGTGTCCAGACGAACAAAATAAATATACTTTTTTTTATAAAGCATTTTTACAATAACACTGATAATACTGCTGTGTGTCAGTCAAAGACAACTTAAGCAAAGGTAAAAACCCAAAAATAATCATTTGAATCAGGCATCTACATCCACTATATAAAAAGGCACAACCATTTTCTTTCACTGATATTAAATCAGACTACATAGTTTAGTCAGTTAGGACTACAAAACCTATTCCTGTTTGCTAAATGTGAGAACAACGAGACATTTTTTAATCTTCTCTATTGTAAGAAATTTACATACACTAAATTCACCAAACAATCAACCCAGGTGATCATATCGCAGCTTTTGGCAAACTTCTGATTATCGAAAAATGGAAGTTTTGAGGCACTCTCAAAATGCTTACATGTGAGTCAGTATCCATGACAACACAAGCATCATGACAGTTGAGGGGTTTTAAAATGACACCACAAAATAAAATGAAAAGAAATCAACTAGAATAATTGTGAGAAATCAAATCTGGTGATTACATAACCTAATAACTTTACACTAAAGTCACATAGTTCGAAAGGGGAAAAACACTTTGAAAAGAATTTGTGAAGTATCCTCTTGCTCCTTTTCTAGCACTTAGCAAATAAAATGACCTAAAACCAGAAAAATTTAGACTGATTTAACGTCCGACTCTCTGTATTAAGTGGTTATGTGTCTTTCTATAGAAGGTTTGTAATGTCTGGTTCCAGATCCATTTCCTGCAACTGCATTAATAATTTCTGCATTGCTGTTTTTTCTTTTATCATAAAATAACAGAAAAAAATTCACTTTATTAATTTCTTGCAGTTGCTGTTCACATAATTTTAAAGCAAAAAGCACGTAGAAATAAAGAAAGAACAATAAGAACAAAAAAAATGTACTGGTACGCAAAACCCTTTAAATAACATCCAACAACACTGGCTTCCAAGCAATAAGATAAAGCAAAGAGTCAAATCATTAAGCGCAGGATATCCTTCAAGAAATAAAGAGCCACTAGTGTGGTAACCAATACACACTGGTGGTTTTAACAGAGGAAACCCATGAACATGCAAACAAACAATTCCCACTCTAAAGGACACAGCGCCCCCTGCAGTCAGGAATAGCGTGAACTGATCTCTTCCTCAGTTCCCGGTCGCTGTTCTGCTGCAAGCGACTCCCCCTTGAGGAGTGTTCGAGTTCCTGAAGCTGAGCATCATCAGACTCCTGAAGCCTGTCTGGCTCCACTCGGAGGTAGGCCTGGACACGGTAGCGCTGCTCCACCGGGCCGCTGTGGTCGATGACGTGGCACTCATAGGTGCCCTCGTCTGCTGGTTTCACACCGGAGAGACGGAGTTTGTGGGAGATGTTGCTGCCGGCCACTTTTACCACCTGTCGCCAACAGAGGTAGTGTGTTTGAAACTAAATACTGCTGGAAATTACATGAAATGTCTCTATAAAGGACCCAAGCAATCTTTTAGATTTGTCTACAAAAATTATCTGTAAATTAAGTATTTCATCATCTTACGCTGCATATTCTTTGGAATATTTTAGATTTATGCTTCTGCGACTTGAAGAATTTTCTGAAAATAAGTTTGGCTCACTTTCCACAGAAACATTAGCAAATAGGTGAATCAGCAAGCTACTAGTAGACAGAGGTCTTCAGAGACAATGACTTGAAGACTAATGATGACAGCAAAAAGGTCAAGGATAAAGCTGTGGAAAAGTTTAAAGTCAAGTAAAGTTGCACCCCAAATTTTGAACGTTGCACAACTACAAAGCTACCAAGTCATGTCCATCCACCTAAACCAAAAGGCCAGACAAGGAGAGCAATAATCAGAGAAGCAGTCAAGAGGTCCTTAGCAACTCTAGAAGAGCTGGAGAGATCCACAGTTCAGGTATGAGAATCTGTCAACAGGACGACTGATACTTGGGCAGATCCTTTGTAGAATAAATACAAGAATTAAGCCATTTTTGTTACCTATATATTTTTGGGGGGATGAGCTGAAATAGAATAGTTTAGTTTAATCCATTCACATGTCAGAATGGCCCAATCACAGTTCAAATCTAAATGGGATTGAGTATGTGGTCAGGCTATAAAATGAAAGTTAACAGATACTCTCCAGTAATTTTAAGCGAAATTGAGAATATTAACAGAAGAATTGCGATACGCTTTCTATATGTGTAAAGCTGCAATAGAGAAATACTCTACTGTAACACTAGTGAACAGTTGTTCTATTAAGCACAGATTAAAGCACACTTCAAATTCTTATTTATGAAAAATACAGTATTTCAGATTAACGACCTTTTCTTTCCTCTTAGCAATTTAGCACTTGACGTTTGTGGCTGCAATATGACAATTTAAAAAAAGGCTTAGTGGGTTTGAATAATTTTTCAAAAGTTGGATTTTTGTGCTTACAAATCCTGCTTACACTAATTTTGGTGGCATCTTTTGGCATTTCCTCGAGGGTCCCAACCTGCACAGAGACAGAAAGCAGCTTAGAAAATTTAAAGACATCTTTTTTGCGAGCAACATGAAACAAACATGTCTGATGATGTTCTTCATATCCCTTCTCTGTCACTGACATCACACCTTATATAGTCCAGACTCACAAATATGCATGCTTACATGCATCCCAAGCACGTAAGCTTCCGACTAGGAAAACCTGTGATTATGTATGCGGCTGCACAGAGGTATTCTTTTGGGTATGGGTATGAATTATGCATGGAGAAAAGGGAGATTTTTGAAAATCTATTTCTTTCTCAAGCCAATTATGGTGTCCAGAGGCTCTACAGGGGAGCTTGAGTCCCCACAACTCCACCACCACCCAATGGGAGGAAGTCAACCTGTTTCCCTAGCGCTGGCAAATGCTAATCAGCAATTATACCTTCGTTTTTATGCCAGGAGCTGTCTGCCCTGGCTAATATTACATTTCACTTTGACTGATGCATAGTCAGCTTTAAGCCCAGCTCTAACAGACCTCAAAGTGTTTTCTCTCTTGGAGATAGTTTGTATTCAGCTGGAGTGGCAACAGCTCATGAAGGTAAGAGGCATTTGGAGCGGCTCGTTAACTCAGAATCAAACGGGTCCAAGATGAAAATTTTTACAACCTTAGGCCCATTAGTGCCTGTTAGTGATAACTAAGCTCACAATATTGAGTTTGATAATGCCCCTCAATGAGGACTTTAAAGAGACTTTGAAAACCTATTTAATTCAGCCATGAATCACAATGAGAAAGTAGCTTCTGGCAGCTGTGAATTAAACATTGACAGTATTTCAACTTTAAAATTTACATTTTTGCTTTTCATATATCTCTGAAGATTGAAAATCTTTGTTTAGACAAAAAAAAAAAGGAAGGAAGACGTGTAATGCCATTTAGCTTACTGTGTTAGAGATTTGTGAGGCCAACCCTTGTGAGCCTTTGTGGTTCCTGATGTACCACCACTGGATCTCCAGGGAGAAAGAGGGAGAGCCTGCCCCATGGAAGGAGCAAGCCATCTCCACGTCTTCACCGATCTGTGTCGTAACGTCATGGGGAAACTCCGTAAACAGAGCTGGTAGATAGAGGAAAGAGAATAAGAAATGGAAGAAACAACTGAGGAAAGAGACTAGTAGTTTTCCTCCCAGAACATCACAAACAAAATAATACTAAAAATAACTTTTATTTCCTAGAGAGTTATGGTTTTCTGCTGCTTCTCCAGAGCTTTCATGGCCCTCCTGGCCCCTCCTCTATTTGACGCTGCC
Source organism: Gambusia affinis (assembly GCF_019740435.1). Lineage (NCBI taxonomy): Eukaryota > Metazoa > Chordata > Actinopteri > Cyprinodontiformes > Poeciliidae > Gambusia > Gambusia affinis. The sequence continues at coordinate 15,780,499 of NC_057874.1, read as the reverse complement.
TTCCTTTCAGTTTAGTCGGCCATGTCTGGGTGGGTTCGCAGTTCTGCCATGTTCAAGGGTTGGGAAAAAGACGGGCCAATAAACCTTAGACCTACAGTAAAACAGAGGGCCTGTCAAAAAGGTCTTATAATCTACTTTTTCAGTTATTTAAGTATGAAAAAACATATGAATAAATATCAGTAAGAGGTACAGATGTAAATATTCTAGAATAAGCAAGACTGCAGTTAATGCATCATCTGGGATAAAATCGAGTAATTCTACAAATTCTATTGAGACACGTGTAGACAGTAATGACACCCCGTATAGTTACTCTATTATTAATCTTATTTATGTTGTTTTGTCTGCGATGAACTGGAAACCTGTCCAAGGTGTACCGCGCCTCTCGCCCAATGAGAGCTGGAGATAAACACTCTGTGTCCCTGTAAGGACAAGTGGGTGTAGACAATAGATGGATGTTGCTTCATTGACTTTATGTAAGCATTTAAGTTTTATTATTCAGGAGCAAAACTTTCCCAGGTTCTCGGTGCACGCAGTGTTACGAGACAAAACTTATAACAAAGTGTTGTCCTTGAGCACAGACAGCTTTATCGTGACTAAGATACACCAGCACAACAGTAAGCAGTATTTAAAGCAACTGAGTTCTATAAAGGTAAAGTTTAATGCTTACACCTACACCTTTTGTGATCAAAATGGTATCACTATAACAGACAACTATAGTGTCTGTCACTCCAAGCTAGCTTTGATGAGGCAGACATTATTTGACAAGCAAAAAAGAAGTGAACAGAACAAGGATGATATAAAACTTCTATATCTGATGTGAGTCCGTTGGAGTTAATAACCTTTTTCTTTTTCATGCATCTTGATTGAAGATTAATTAGTTAATTAGTTCAATAATTATGAAGTGGAACTGAAACCGAAAAGCTGATATGATCTTTTATAAAGAACGTAATTATTTACCATACAAAAATTCTGTAGGTGGCCTTGTCCAAGGTGGGATGGAGAAAACTGAATGGTCCATTTGTTGATTGACTGAGTTAACAAATAAATTAATAATCTGAACACTGGAGCCTTAACCAATTTCCACAAGCTGTTTTACAACCAATTGTGCTTTGAGACGTGTGACCAAAACAACTAATAAAGTCAGATGATTGACATGTGTTGGTTTAATGGCCCCATTTCAGTGTAATGGTTCTGTTACTTCCGCCCCATATTCAGAACTGTAGATGCCTTTGAAGGTGTAACACCTTCAACAAACAAATAGAAACATTTAGAGTTGAACACCGTTTAATGTTTTCTTATTTAGTGTATGATGACACTTAGAAATGTCTTCATGAGCCTCTCTGGACAAACAGAAGTTATTTGCGCATTTGTTTCTGACTTGTTCTGTTCTTCAGGGTTCTTCTCGCTTTTTGCAATCTTTTAGCATAAAACATGTCTAATTAGGGGGGCAATTAAGTTTTCACCTGTGGCCAGGTTGCTTAGCTCACACAAGTGATGTTTTGAAAACTGCTTTTAACATTTAAAAGAAAATATGTGGTAGAACAGGTAGGTTGTCATTCTATTGCACCTGGTTATATGATGCATTACCATTCCAAACTGTCAGCACGTCTTTGGACGGAGGTCAAATCTTACATACAATTGCATTCCACCACTTTTCTAGTACAGTAGTATGTAAGGAAGAGGATGTTCATGAAGCTTACCACACTCCCTCTCCACAGCCACAAGGATGCTGGTGTGCATCTTTCGTTAAGCTCCGATCCCCTAACAGGGTTGGATAATCCCTCTGACAGTTGTCAAATTACATTTTTAGTTTGCTATGCAGACACCCTCCTCCCCAAACTTGGTGTTAAACATGACTTTGTTCACAAACAAGCTGCGTGCTACTGCACATGAAGCGAGCCTATTCAACAGACACCCAACAGCTTCCCTGCTTGAATCACAGCAGCATCTCCCAGAAATCAATCCTATAACCTTGGCAGAATGCTAAATCAACCCAAAACCTGACTCCGCTTGCGAGATTTCAAGGCCCTGTCTGTAAAAAGATGAAAAACATGTAGTTCTCAGTATTGACTTCCAGGGAAATTTTCAGCACACTAGGCTGTCTCATTTATATTGCTTGAGAGCTGGCGAAGAATGAGTTTACTTGGCTTGGGCTTGTCTAAGTATAGATTTTCATAAAGGCAGTACTGTCAGAACCATCCTCAAGCAGACGCAAGGGACTCGTGTTTGAAGCTGTACGTAGGCCACATGCATATTTAAAAAGGCCCTCCTTAGCATTTTTCACTTTATTGCTCAGTGAGCAGTGATAGAAGTGATAGCCGCTTACTCTCCACTATAGACTCATTAAAAATTAAGAGGGGAAAAATAAGGAAAGCATGTAATGGGAGAAAGGCAACACATGTTAGTATGGATGAGAAGCAAGCAAGATACGTGTGTCTGTTCTTGGATCTTACATAGCGTTTGTGAACAAGAGAGGGAGGGGACCGACTCAAAAGAGCTTCAGGTTGTTTTAGTCAAAACTTTACAGGACAAAACTGGAGTAGATGTAGAAAAACTGAGCCTGTTGGAGCTAGTGTCCATAGGTATGTATAAGTTTATACACACCTATGAAGCAATCAGCAGTGGTTTAAATGCAAATTCTGCCACATACGACTTGATTCTTGATTCGTCTGTTACTTACAGATAGATAACAAGTCTCTCGCAGAAGTAATCTGGGTTCCTATTGCTAAATACACACTCAAGCTACAAGCTAAGCTTCATCTGGTTGAAACTGCAGCAGAAGAAGCTTAGTAAGGACATGTCCACTGGTGTTTTATGTTAAAGAAATTTCAGTCACTTTGAAAATACAGCTCAGTACATACCCGTGGAAGCTGCTTTCTCTACCAGTCTCACCAGAAAAATGGTGTAACAGCCACTGTTTCCTAGGTCAGGTTAGATCCATCCATCCATTATCCAACACGATTATCCCTTGTTGGGTAACAAGGGGTTCTTGACCCTATCTCCAGCAGTCATCAAGCGAGGGGAGGAGTACATCCCAGACATGTGGCCAGTCCATCGCAAGGCAAGTTTAGATTGATGAAAATAGAAATTAAAGATTTAAACTTTAACACCATAAAATACAATGGGCAGTAACTGACCTAGAACAGTGGTAACTTATTTATTGCTAAATATGTTTTAGCTAACGCTGGAGTTTTTGACCATAGGGCTTCAAGTCTTTTTAAGATTAAAATTCTCAACCAAACTCAACACAGTTTTCCTGACAGTTCTCTTCTAAAACAGATGCATTCATTAAGTCACTGTAGGCTGAGGGGAGCTGGAACATCTCCATCTGTTTCAATTGCAATGTTTTTCATGAGAAGATGCTTCTTCATTGGAGCTTTGCGCAAACTCCTTTTTCATCAACTTCTTTTAGTGACTCAAAACCAATGAGAAGAAATTTTAAGGCATATAACTCCACCACACAGAATGTTAACAGCCTATGGATAGAGTCCTTCTGCAAAAATGTAATTCACTAATGTGATGAATGGATTTAATATTCACTGACACCCAGAGGGAGTTCTGAGTGAAAACAACAGTAAGCTGCTGTTAAAAAGGACATCTACGGGGGATGTTTATCTTGATCATTGGAAGCTTTAATCTTACATCAAGGGCTGTAATCCTGCATACAGTAAAATACTAAGTATGTTAACTTAGTGTGGGAAATGCTAAGATCTGGGAAACAATCCCTCAATACTCAAGGGCTGTTTCTTTTGACTGCAGCTAATAAGATATTGCTTTATTTGACACATCGAATCACACTGACAGTAAAATATTGGATAATTGTGTACCGTTGATGTAGGTTCTCTGAGATTCTTAACGAAAATGGTAAGAGATTTTTTTTTATTTGTATTGTTTTTAAAGCAAAACAAGTAAGTACTGAGGGATACTGCATGAAAGTCAATAAGTCTATATTTGGTTCAGAATCATTAATGGGGTGTGCCGGCAGATTCTCCTTGGGGAAATAACAGTACGCTGAGAGACCTTCAGCCTGAATTCAAGGTGGAAGGTAAAAATAATGAAATACGAATGGCACCAGTAATCAACCGAGCAGCTGTCTGCTTGTTGCCAGCCATACTTCTGGCTTGTGGAGAGAATTTTTCATAGCCCCTGGGACACAGCACTCACAAGCTATTTCTGCATCCCCCACCAAGAGGCAACGTGAATGATTTAGCACAAGTTGTAACACATGTCGTTTCGCGCAAGTTTTTCCTAAGCATGTTGTACTACATCATGGGTAGTGAGAGAATAACGCGAACTTATGTACATCCACAAATTCAGAATCTCAAGACAAAAAAAATTGTCACTCATTTCATTTAAAGTTAAACTCAACATGTAAACATTGAGTGAAAAATGTCAAGCATTTATTGATAGAACATTTGGTTAACAGATGGGTAAAGAAACTCAATATTCAGTGTATCAGAAAATGTAAATATGCTCAGTAAAAGGGATATTAAAAATGGAAATGTCACATAAATTACTACATCAACGCAGTGTGGAATGGAGGTGATCAACCTGTGGTTCTGCTGAGGTGTAAAGCCCTGGCTGTTGGGTTGGCAGCCTTTTGGTCTTCTCTATTATTGGGTCTGGTGTCTCTCATCAGAACCAACAATACAGACCTGAACCCTAAATCCATTACAGACTGTAGGATTCAAGTAGGGGAGTGTGTTTGTCAATTTACATATTGGTCATTAAACCAGTTTTTGGTACCTTTGGCAGTGGGTCAAGTTCTGTTAGGAAATGAAATCAGCATCTCATTTAGGCTTGTCAGCAGAAGGAACCATGAAGATTTCTAAAATTCCCTGGTATGGGTTGATTGACTGTGGACCGACACTAGCAGATGATATGTCACTCCAAATCATCATGCAAATTTTACTTTCATCTGAAGAAAGATCTTTATATCACAGAGCTACAGTCCAGTTCTTTTTGTACTTAATTCTGGTGAGATGCTTGTAGCCTATGTACAGCATTTATCTGTGGGTAGTGGCTCTTGATAAGACTCCAGCCTCTGTCCACTAATTGTGAAGCACCCCCAAATCCTTGAATGGATTTTGCTTGACAATATTCTCCAGTTTGCAGTTGTCCCTGTTGCACCTTTTCCTACCACACATTTCTTTCTACGTCTCAACTTTCTATGGATATGCTTGGATACAGCACTTTGTAAACAACTAGCTTCCTTAGCAATGTTCCTTTCTGGTTTACCCTCCTTGGGGAGAGTGTCATTTTTGTTTTCTAAACTTTTTTTTCTCAAGACTTCTGCAGCTTTTCTATTCACAAATGACAAACCATCCCTTCAAATAAGATTCACTCTGGTCTCAATGCATATCTTATTGGGTACATTGTTTCAAGCGTCCTTTATTGCCTTTTTCTTTCTAAGCAGTCCTCTGCCAGCCAGTGCTGTGACAGCATGACTCTATAATCTGTCCACCTCCACTCCAACCAGCACTGTCAGAGCACCATTAAATTGAAAGCCAATAAAAAGTGCCAAGTCCAGTCATCCTCATTATGGGGACACCTAGCAGAGGATCCCAGATACTTTGGAAGTTTAATGAATTGTTACACACTCCAACGCTGTGAAGGTGCCATCCTTACAATGGAGGAAAGAAGGGGATCTGCAGAGGAAATTTGCTATGAAATGTTCAAAAATAGCAGGTTTCACAACAATCATCATTACATGTCCTCACTATGTGCTGTCCAAGAACTAAAATGCACTCACAGACCCAATTTCACAGCCGAGATCTGACCTCAATTTAAGTCTAACAAGTAAGAATCACAATGCGTTGAGAGGACGCTGTAACTCTGTTCTTCGCATAGATCTTTTATTTTTTGCTACAAGTGATTCACCAGCCACCTCAGCTCAAGCAGTAAGTTCAGGGGCCAGACGTGCTTATCTAAAACGTATGAGACAGGGTTGACTCTAAGAAGCATTCTTCAGAACGGTGCATGCAGCCTCTCTGCTCTGCATGAAGGCTCAGCTCCCCCTCTGCTCAGGCAATTTATCAAAGACCCTGGTTTAAAAAAAAAAAAAAAAATGAAAGAGAGGAAGAAAGAAATATCTGGAGGATTACCAAAATATAAGAAATAACAAAAGTCTAAGTTTCCTTCTACTGAAGTTGCTTGTGTGCTGCTAAGTGTGAAATACTGAGGGACTTCAAGCCCTGCTACTAGACCTTAAATTATTCATACTCTGGAAAGATTTATATTTAAAATTATTTTCATTCAACCAAGAAGCATCTTTTGAAACATAGTAAAATACTGCTAAATAAAAGCTAATTTTGAAATCAATAGATTGTCTCTAATCAACCATAAAGAGTGGGATATCCAGAATTAATTTGTATCCTCCTGAATAACCAGTGGCAAAAACTTTATTGGTGTTATTGCAATCCAAACCTACAGAAACTTACTGACCGGCTTTCTGATGTTTCCGCACATCTTTTGAGGATTTACTGATCCACAAGTCCTTTATTCTTCAATTGTATGTGGGGTAATAATAATGAGATGTAGGATCAGGTGTTAACCTCTGATGTATAGGTTGCAAAATCTATTAGTGCATGTACATATTCGTGAAAGTGACTTTTGCATCTCTATGAAAAAACATTCATATAATTCAAAAACCTGAAGATAAATATATATAAAAAAAAATGAATCAATATTTTTACAAAACAGAAGTCAGTTTAACCTTGCAGCTACAGAAAGAAAGGCTGTAAAAGAGAATAAATTTCAGCAAAAGCTGTTGATGGCCTCCATCAGACAGTTTAGTAAGATACCTGCATGTTTGTTTTTGCTGTAAGACCGTTTCAAAGTTCACTTTTACACTATGTCAGTCACTTATTTGTAATTTTTTAGCTACAACGTATTCTTTTTGCGTTAGGCTTATATTTATTAGGGTTTTGCATTAGAGACGCATGAAAGGGACTTTAGTTTTATGGAGGTCTGCGTATTTGAAAACACATTTCAACGACAGTTCACTGAATAAGCCTTTCCTCATATTGTTTCTTAACGTTCTCTTTACAACACATTATGCCATATGTGATGCAACTGAGCAGTAAAATATGAAAATGTGTTTTGCCTTTTTGTCGTGATCTGTGTTTTTCTGTGTGTTTATTTTGAGTTTCTGTGTCTTCCGAGTCTCCCTGTTGTCCTGGCTTCCCTTTGATTGTTCCCAGGTGTGTCTCGTTCCCTGATTACCTCCTGTGGATTTAATGTCACCTGTGTCTCTGTCGGGTTCTTGTCGAGTGTTTGGTATCAGTCTGCCTTGCCTAGCCAGTTGCTACCAGTGATGAGCCTTAGCCTTCCGCTCAGCTGCGCTGCCTGGTATTTGAGATTGCTGGATTTTAAATTTGTGTTACTTCACCATTAAATCATCTTCATTCATTTCAATTTGCTGCATTTGCCTCGCCACTCTCACGTCACCATTCATGACACTTTTACTAAATAGTGGAGAAACTATTTTTCTTATTAAAGGAGATTGTAAGATTTTGTATTCTTACAAAATCTGCTGCATGGAGAAGGTCACAAAAACTGGCCTTTAAGATTTGTTTGAGTGAATCTTATTATGTTTGGGCAAAGGAACATCAAAGAATATAAAAGCAAACCTGTGGAAACTGTGCTAGCTAAAGTAAAAGGGAGTATCCTCCTGTAAGTTATTTGGGCAATGTAGTAGACAATTAAAAATAGTCAGATTTTAAATTTGCCCCCACAACATTTATTCTCAGTGTATATTTTATTCCAATGTTCCTCCCCACAGGTTTTCTAACTGAATTACAGCAAAAATTAATCAATGCATGAATTTTTATGATTGCGGAATATTAAACATTGATAAGATGTGAATACCAGAAACGCTGCCAACATTTCTGTAAGCAAACTCTTAAAGTAGCATTTATAATACAACTGTGGGTGTTATGGACTGTTGGTAATAAAAAAGCTGCAGCCTGGAGAAAGCAGGAAAGATTCATTAAAGGTTAATGTGTTGCAGTGCCATGCACTCTCTTTACTGTGCATGGTTAACACAAACCTTATTCTAAACCAGATGTTTAAGGCCCTGCCGATTTCTAAGAAAACCTGTTTGTATTGATACTGAAATTTAAGTCAGTGATATGTTAGAAATTTGCAGGATCTGTTAGCAGAAAATCTTGCAGTCCTCCATCCAGCTGAGCCTAACATCAGCAGCTGTTGCTGTTTGAAGTTTTCTACATACTTCAACTGATAATATTGAATATGAAAGATTGGAGCTTAATTAATATTTAAGTAGTAAACAGTGATATATATATATATATATTGCCAAGCTCTACATGTAACTTTAATAGAACTTAATGTAACCTAAAACTGTAATGAAGATTTTACCTTAATTATTAGCTGTACAATCTCTTCAGTATTTTAAAATCCAAAAACAATGAAATGGAAAAAAGGCAAATCCTCATCTAATCAAAGTAGTATTCAGTAAAATATGCCAGGACACTGATTTTGATGCTTATTAAATTAAGGATCTCAGTCATGGAAGAGCGTACCATTTCCAGAGATGCGATTGTCCACCTTCACATATCCGTCACGCAGACCCGCGTTAAGTTGAACGTAAAGTCCCGCGTACTGTAAAATCCTCACGATCAGTCCAAAGGCTCCCATAGCCGCAGCCGGTGTTTCAAGCAGCTGAGTTAAACTGTGACATTAGGAAGAGAGCATGGATAGGCAGCTGATCTCCCCGCTGACACTCACTCTCATACACACACAGCTGGACCTGGAGGAAAACACGGGGCTGTCGCTCCTGCCTGAGCGGGAGGAGATGCTGCGGACAGACAGGCGGAAGGAGAAAGGAGTGCTGCGGCTCGACTCAATTAAGCGGATGTATCTCAGAAAGACGTGAGTGGTGAGTCGGAGTGCGACTGTTTCAGTTCAGCTATGAACTCCCACAAAGTTAGCCTACACAAATTAATGCCGGGTTCTCAATTATCTCCATTTAATTTCAAAACTTGATTTAATATTTCACAATTGAGATGCGCAATTGTAAAATTCACAACCTTACCAGAGATATGCAATCTTAAAAGGCAGTTTTCTGGCTTCTTTAGACCTTCGTTGGTCTTGACTGATTATGTAATATTCACACATTAACCTTTTATATTACCCTGTTTTCTTTTTTTTAATCCCCCTTTTCCATCTTGCAAAAAATAGCATTTGGCATGTGATTTTTGTTTTGTCTTTTAATGAAAGAACACAGTAATAATCAACCAACATCAACCAAAATTGTAAAGAAAATAAGGGCTAAGCTCAGTGTTTTTGTTTTATTTTTCAATAATTTATTGATATTCTAATAAATCCATACAGCTTTTATATGATTTTGCTTTTAAGAGTTTTTTAAATTAAGATGGTCATTATTTTGCTACTTATTACTTTTAAGTTATAGCATAGTAAAGCACACATATTCATGTTTCACCATAGTGTGTTTTTAATTATGCTTACATGTAACTAAACCTTTAATGATTCTAATTGTGATGTATTTTTGTACAACTCTGGCATGTGGCATCCACAGCATAGCTTTTAGATTTCCTGGCTTAAAAACAAAACACACAAAAAAGAACACCAAGTATTTTTTTGTTGTTGTTGAAAATGTCACCAATGCTGTGGTTTTCTTCTGTACCCAAAGTGAGTTAATCTGAGTTTGTCCACAAGAGATTATCAAAGGCAAGACCTCTGCTTTGAGCATAAAGATCATTCCCAAAGTTTAGAAATAAATCTGAACAAGCCAAGAAACCATACAATTTTCCTTCAGCACCTGGTTTAGAGAAGGCTCACACAGCCGCTTGTGTTCTTCTTTTGTCCTGCTGTCTCTTTTTTGTCCTATCACAATCAACTGGCCTCTCAAGCCTGAAGTACTCAGAGTGAACTTGAAGCTGATATATGCAGGGGATAGCCTTCAAGACAAAGACAACACCTGTGTAATAACTCAGAGTTCAGCATCTCCACAGCACTAACTACTTCAGACAGCCTCTGTCAAAAAAATGAGCTATAAATGTGTGTATGTGTGTGTGAGGGTGTGCGTCTAACATGTTGGCTATACCTCAGAGAGCCAGTTAAATGTAAAATGGAGAGAGAGAACTGAGAATATGACTCAACCTGGGAGTGCATTTCAAAGCCGACAACCTCCACCGAAGTTTCATGGCATCCATTATTTATTGGGTCCTCTTTGACATATTCAGCAGCCTCTTTCCCTGCTAGACAGGAAAGTGGACCGCTAGAACATCTGAGGAAATTCATCCACAAAGAAAACAGTTCTCTCCAGTCTGATAAATGTTTGTGCAGTTTATTGTATAAAAAATTACTTTATGGTATCTTATTGCATTCTGATTTGTTATTTTATATAATCTGAATTGCATAAAAGTCCCATTAATGGATCTCCAACTCCAATCATCAAGAGCTTTTATCCGGCTTTTTTTTTTAGATGCTTCGCTGCTCCAACACAACTCAGTCAAGTAAATGGCTCATTGCTGGATTTCAGCCGAATTTGATGACATGGTCTGGAGCTAATTCAAACGTTTTATTCAGAAGTTGGAGACTGGAGTTCCATGGTTTAAGCGGGCATATGTGAATTGGCAACAGTGTAACCTTAACATGTTGCCAATTTGCAGTTAAAACAACTCAATTAGTAATTTGTTGGTTTAGTGTCTTTTTTTTAAATGAACCAGTCTGGTTTTAGACAACCTTTTTGCTTAGATTTGTGAGTTCTGCTGTGTCTGTGCATTGTGTTGAACTCCTGAGCTGCAGATTTCTTCTTCAGGAGGCCGGAGCTTTAGTAGTAACCTCGAACCCTTTGTGTTCTGCCTACACTTTTTAGAATTTCTGCATTATTTATCTGATCTTTGTTTTCTACAAAGTGAAACTGACTTATTTCTCCTCTTGTTAGAACCTTCAATGTGCCCAGATACTTTTAGTCGTAACTTCCTGGCTCCTGGTAGCTCCTTACCCTGGTAATGGTTGAGAATAAATAATTCTGTTTTCCTTCTATTTCTTTAAGCTAGTTGCTAAGCTAAAGATAAAGGAAATGACGTTAAGAAATACAAATGAGAGCTATGGTTAAAGAATATGACACACTAGGGAACACCCTCTTTCAGGCATAGCTTAGACAGAAAAGGGATGGAAAACTTTTGTTTGATGTCATTTTGTCCAGCTAGCTCCTAGCACATGAAATGGACCAGCTGTATTTTGATATTAATAAATGGAATTCATGAATTCAACTCACTGAGTCTTTTTCAACCTCATACATCAAGAACTCAGCATGGAGAAAGGATATAATCCACTAAGGCTCCTCCCACCTTAACCTCCAACCTCTCTTCCCTCCAACACTCACTAAACTCCTTTTAACACCATTTTCTCTATTTTATCTCACAAAATCATAGACTAACACTCAGGCTCTGTAACGTTTACCTGAACATCTTTTTGTCTCATGCTGACGTAACACAGAGAGCTTTGGCATCAACCTAACCTGTGAGACGAATGCTTCTGCTCCTTCTACTTTGGACCAAATAACAGAGTATTTTTTGACACTCGACTGTGTAGAGATGTCATTACTGTCACTTCATGGATATCAAAGGAAGCTCCAAGGTATAAAACATCACCCTTCAAACATCTTGAACATGACAGATGGAGAAGCAGCTGCTCACATCCTTTCTCCTTCTTTCTACTGGATATTTTGGATTTCTTTTAAACCACCTTTGTGATAGAAGCTTCTTGTATATACATTTCATGCCGCATCTATTTCTTTTACTTAATTTATCTTTAAACTGACACTGTATTCCTTTGAAAATGTAGAGTTTGCATTCAGAAAATCGTGTTCCTTTTGGGGGTCAAGTAGAGGAGGAGTGAAAATTGGTTTCTGAACTCGTGCTAAAAATCAGCTGTCACTACAACTGCCGGCCCACCAGACTGTAAACCGTGAAGCCCTTTTTTATTGCACCAAATGACCCTCCACATATGGTAGAACTTAACAACAGTGGGGGAGTGTTTTCACACTCCAAGGAATTCATCACCTTCCCGGTAGATTGTTTGCTAGCTTCTCTCCTCCACCTGTCATCCTGCTGGCTGTAAAATGTTTAAGCTAAAGAACAGTAACAAAGATTTCATGAGTAGTAAACTAATTAGATGTTTATACAGATTACAAAATTGAATTAATTTATTTAAACGTCTTATTTAAAACTAGCAGGAAAAGTTTTAATTTTGAAACAGAAAATGAAACCGTTAGATGTTTTGTTTAGTGCTTCAATTTAAAAAATCCTTTTTGTTTCGTTATTGTCCCTTTGATTGGTTATTGCAGTGCCTTTTTAACTGTTTTTCTACTTATTAAACAGTCAGAAAAGATCAGCATCTCCGTGATCATTTTGTAGCTCCTGTCTGTGGAGGCTGTTCAGGAAACATTGTATAATGTAAGCAACCTATGCCACCATTTCCTGGTTCATTGGGTATGGCTTCATACTCCAGTGAATGCTTGATGTTCAGTTCTGGTACATTTTTAACTTGAGCCGCTTAGATGAGAGGATGACTGCAGGTGTGATACATTAACTACTTTTCTCTTTTCCCTGGTTTCATAAAGCTAATGTGGCTTAACAGAAACATGGGAAACATGAAGCTGGACCAGGCTCTGGTTTGTTTTGTTTTGTAAGTCACATGTGAATAATAATTAAAAAAACTAGAAAAAAAAAAGTTTAACCATTTGATGCATAGATTACTACAATCTTAGTCAAGATTTTTCTTCAATGGTGTTCATGTTCCGCATGAATAACGTAACATTTGTTTTTTTGCATGTCTTTTGATTGCATTTATTTGTCAAACTGATCAACATTATGTATTGTGAGACACTATGGAATAATATTTTTTTTATATAAACTAACGCAGCCATATATTGTAAAATATGCTAATATTGGGAATTAGAATGAGTCGGCAATGAACTTAAAGATGTGTAAATGAGTTTCAAATACATTTCAGAGCAAGTAAGCAATACAAAAACAAGGTTCCTGATTCTTCCTTTGTTTATTTATTTTTTATCTTTCTTGCAGTAACAAGTCCTAGTATATGGCTCAGCAATTAGTACCTTTGTAGTCACTCAAGTGCTACTTGTGCAGAATAACAATTCCCTCTAGTCTTTTAGGAACTGGAAAAGCAAAGTCAAATTCTGTCTTTTAAAGAAGGCAGTGTAAGTGTGCTTTAATTAGAGAGAGCTTTTTGCACAGGAGGCAGAGTAATTGTCTGTGCTTTCTCTCCCAGGACATTTCAACACAGTGGGGCAGATTGTAGTGAACGGACATTTAATCATCCCCCAATTTTCATCAGTGCACTTCATGATTCTAACAGCCAGCTAGCTGACCACGTTTTGATCAACTAAACTGATACAAACATACTTAGAAGTGAAACAACGTGAGACAGCTTGGGCAGGATCTCAGATAACACTATTCGTTTTAGGAAATTCTGTTTATTGACTTATTGCTTGTTACAGATCTGCAAGAAAAAATTTTTTATTGCAGCTTTTGGTTTGCTAAAGCAAATTTTTATTCTTTAAGATCTCTTGGGTTGAGATGTTTGTTTCATTTCAGCTAGCAACTATGACTCATCCTACAAAATACTTAAAATTTGTATATATTGTTAATGCTTTACCACCTTGACACATTGAACTGACAGACTGTCTCAACACATTTTCTGCATGCGGAGCTTCAAAACCAGCACATCTCTTAGTTCCCGGGTTTGAATCATTGGTGAAGAATATCCACATTTAGCCTCATAATCCTCAACAGACCCAACAAACATGAAAGTCATAGCAAATGTTGCAAGGAAACACTTTTTGCCATCACATATTTAAACCTAAGGAACCATCATGTCGGGTGTGATGATGTGCACATGAAGACTGATGGAGTTTGCCTTCTGAATGATTTATCCACATATTTGGCTTAAGATGAGAGTTGGAGAGTGTGTAGAATCCTTAAGAGTAATGTTGGATCTCATTGAACGTTTATCAGGGTTCCTGAATGCTGAATCAATCAGCTGTTAATTTTTTTGCCATCTCCACCTTGATGTGTTTCCTTAGTGTCATGTCTTGAGGACGCTATTATTATACATATCCATTGCGTTCCTGGTCAGATTGAGCGTTAATGCTTTTAAGCCTGTCTTTACAAGATCGTGTGAAAATATTTCTCGCCTTGGAAAAAGTGTTCATAACCATCCATGTTACAACCACGAACAGCAATTTATTCTGCTGGGATTCTAAGATGCATTTGTCTAAAAAGCATTCCATTGTAGCTGTCCCTGTGTTTATCTCCATTTTCCCTGTCGAGGGAAAGCATCCTGAAATCATGTTCCTACACCCATAGCTTTTTGCAAGTGGAAATTGGGGGTAAAGAGGTGCACTGTCTACATGCTTTTGGGGCAACTCCCCCTCTCAGCTCCTTCTGACTAGCCAGAAGCAATTAGCAGACACCTGGTAGAGCTGCACATCTGCTGAGCTCATTCTATGAGCTACTTTTCATATAATGAGATAAAAAGTTGTTAAAGGGTTAATTGAGGAGCAATGTTGTGATGGCTTCCTGAAGGCGGAGTTTCGGAAAGAGCAGGAATTTTTAAAGAGACAGAGGCCCAACTTCAAGATGCTAAATTACAAAGTAAAATTTCTTCAAGTGATATTTGATATACAGAATTTTTGAAACATGGTTAATAAAAGATAAAATAGTTACTTGATTGTGCTATAAAATGACACATGTTCCCAGAAAATACAGAATACTGCCCCTTTAAGACTTTCATATGAAGCATTTTTTAAAACTATATTGCTTTCCTTCCTCTTCACAATTATGAACTTCTTTTTATTGTTGTGTTACATAAAACCCTTCTAGAATATATCACAGTTTGGGGTCGTAACCTGAAAAGCTAAAGAGGAGTAATTACTCTTATGAGGCAGGGAATGTTTGCTATCGACTGAAGCTTTTACAAGTTTTCTTTAATGCTTCTAACTGCAGGCCTGATAAATTACACATCGGTATTTGTGGACAAACCCAAAATGCATTCCTTATATTTTCATTTTCAACTCTCATTGGCAGATAAGGAGATGAAGGAACCTCAGAGACTTCCAGACAAATTCTCTGGTGTAAAATGAAGTCTGCACCTCCTCTTCCACACACAAACAAAACAACACACGCTCCAATCCAGAGGACCAGCTTTGGTTCCAGAGGACTGGCTTACCATCAGTCCTTCAACAGATGGATTTCTATTACAGTTTTATAAGCCGAGGTGCCAAGCTCACCCAGTGAACTGGCAGGCACTCCAAAAGAGTCTCTCTGGCAAATTCATGTATCTTGTGAAGAACAAGAACTCCGGGGTAGTTTGCCAGGCTGCATAAAATTGGCTTAACAGACTCTATGTCACTATGGTTTCTACTTTATGGTGGAGATAAAACAAACAGCGGGAACGAGTCGTTTTTCTTCTAGACCTCACAGTTGTGGTATTTCATTTTCTAAAAGAAACTTCAGCATCAGACATACAGGAGTTTTCACTGAAACATGTGATTTCTTGAAGCTTCTTATGAGATGTTTTGTTGTTGGGCTACACGCATCTCAGAGACATAAATTTATATTATGTTTATCTCAGTAGCATAAATAATGTGCGCACAATTATTACGCATGTGAACATTTTGACCATTTCATAATTTGTTTGACATTTTTCCAGCTCAAGCAGTGCAATACTTGTTCAATTTAAGCATATGAGGTGATGTGCATTCGTGTGTAATGAGAGAGGGTGTGAACAAAGGTGATCAGCACCCCACCTCAAGGTGGGATTATTAGTCGGTTCTATTTCTAGGCTACCTAAGAAACATGATTCAAAATCAGAACTTGGAAAATGTATGAGATTTTCAGCACTTATTATGTTGTAGCATAAACATTTGAGCTGAAGCATTTTCTTGCAAACAAACAGGGTGAAAAAAAAATCTAATTGACACTGAAAGAGCTGAGAAGATTTAAACATGAAGCAACCGATTATCCTGCAGTGCTGTAAACTTCAACAACTGCAGCCTACCTGAAGGCCCGAGACGTACCAGATGATCAGTGGTCAGAGACAGCGCCGAGCTGAGGAAGGCAGAAAACCAACCACCGCTTGACAAGGCATGAGGTGAGGACATCCTGAAGTGTTTGCAAAGGGAAGGCACAACACACTGCCATAAAAACGTCAGCTTTTTGTCAACACCACAGAATGAATGTGGAGCATTGAAAGGTAAAGCAGAGGTGATCTTTTTAGAGGGCATGCTGGCCTCTACTGACACTCTGATTAGCTTCAGTTTCCAAGTATGTAATGACCTGCCAACTGTCACTAATCTATTGCACAGTAAAAGTGGAGAACACCTTCCTCATCTTGTTTCTGTTCCGCCCTCAGTCTCAGAAGACTGATTGGATTACACAAACCTTTCTCAAGAGAAGCAGGGATGACTTGGAGGTTACAGATGTAGTCGCCTGTATAGCGAGAGGGTTTCCAGTAGTTAGCTTAAGGTGTTTCTGGAATTCGTTAGTGAATTTCTGATGCAAATATTGCAGATCTACAGACATTTAGCAGTCTTTAATTAATTACTAGAAAGCAAAATATACCATTAAATTATATAGTCCTTTCATCTTGATTCAGCAAAATTTTAGTAACTCTTGAAAAATGCTCTCCATTCACTGTGACCACGTTTGAGCTATTTTTCAAAGAGAAATGGGGCAATATGTTAAGTCTGTGGAGGAGTGAGTACATGTGCGACTGATTTCCCTTCAGAAAGAGTTGGAAGAGAGGTCAGGAGAAAAGTGAGAAAGCACAGAAACAGTATTACACCAAATCCTACATAACAGAGATGGATGAAGTATTGGGCATCCAGAGAGAGGAGACCTGAAAGAGAACTGAGAGAGAGATGAATTGTGCAGTCCTGCAAGCGATAGCAAACACACAGAGTATGAGGAAAATGGATCAAATGCTCTGTCAGTGGTGGCAAATTGTCTTGAAGTGTGTACAATTACAAGTGTATTGTGCAAGTTGCGGAACAAGTGGTGGTGCCACCCACAGTTATTGACACCCCCAGTAATACCATTGAATAAACTAAACTTTCACTGGTGTAGCATATTCTGTAACACCCAACCTTTAATTTGACAGCATTTATTCAGTGGAGACAAAAACACCTGTATATGCTAACATTTTTTTACCAAAATTATATGTGTCACAATTATTGGTGCAACTAGCAATCACATACTGTGAAAAACAGCAACTTAAGAGCTTCCATGCAGGTCTGACATGACATGAAGGATGAATATTAGGTGAAGTTCATATAACCTACTGTTAGGTATTGTAGTAGATCGATGATGCTGTGGGCTTGTTTCACTTTCAGAAGCACTGGGAACTGAGAGTCCATAATATTGTGAACTTAGGGTTAGTAAAAGGGTTAACAGCTGTAATTAGAAAATTGAGATTTACAATTGTTCTTTTCCTTACAAAGACTGCTTTTCATATCAAACACAGAGTATCAAACTACACAAAAGAGGGTGCTTTTAAACTGGGATAAAGGGAAATATTACCTTGGCTCATGTAATTAATCTCCATGAATCCATTCTGTAGACTTTAAGGAGTATTTGTTTTGAAGGTATTGTTATTTTTGTGGCCTTGAGCCCATATATGGCCCACCGCCCAGATCCTGCAGGACAAATGAAGAGTATATAGTTCCCACAAATCCCAAGAGGTGACTGAAGTGAGATCATACAAATCTCTAGCCCCTTTGATGCTACCGCCTGCAGCTAGAATGGTCGGTAGGTTGACAAGTAGATAGAAATGACCTAATATAACTTTATACACATTTAAAGTTATGTGTATAACTACATATGTTATATTTTCATTGGATTCTAGATTATTATTATTATTATTATATCCAAATAGTCATACAACTTTATCATTTTATTTAAAAAAATCAAAGTCACAAATGCTGTCTTATAGATGTGCTCTGTCCCGATTCAATAATTTTAGCATCACTGGCCATAATGAACAGTTCCTCCAGCAGGGGGTGCAGTGCTCCTGTTGCCCCTAGTTATCACAAGGCCACCTTTTGGCAATGCAAACACAATCACACCAACTAGAGCAGAGTCCAGAACTGTGGCCACAAAACACAGCTGACCATCTCAGAGATAAGGAACATGTCAGGTCTTAGTTAAAATCTGTCCGTGACTCACAGTACTAATCTGAGATGTTTTCAAGAAGAATCCTGAACAGTCAGTTGCTATTCGAAGCACATTCCTGCAGAGTTGTGACCACAAACAACACAGATTAAGGGCTGCGGATCACAGGGTGACGTCTCACGTGGGGCTTTCTGTGTGTCTGCATACAAATCAGCTCATTCTGTATTTCACCACACACAGGGACCGAATCATGAACTGCAACCTCCAATTAGTGCAGCAGCTGCCAATGTCAGACATTTACTGTTAACAAAAGAAGTCAGCATAAAGTCACACATTTCTCTCAGGAGTACCTTGGTTTCTACAAAATAGAAACCAAGAAATTATTAAGACTTTAGAGTTTCCTTTCTGTTTATCTTTACTCCTCTTGATTGTGAGGAGCTTCAGCTCCCCCACCCCCTCCACTAAATCAAGTGTCATTCATATCCCCTCAACCCTGAGCCAATTTGCGCCAATTTGAATATTTTGTCTCCTTAAAACATGGTTTGTAGTACGTCTTATTTCCACCCAATAACTGGGCAATAAAAAACTTCTTTCCAGATATATTTTCTGATAGATGATCTATGAGCTTCTGAGGCTTTGCATGGTGTCAAGCTCAACTTGGGTCCTCGCCTTCTCCATTCTTCATCACATTAGTTCCACATTTGTAAGATCTTAAATTTTTCCAATGATTGTGACTGTGTGCATGGGCACGTTCAGGTGAGTCACTCCGATAAAGATAAAGATAAACCAGCGTTTGCTTCACTTGGATCAGTGACATGCAGTCGGGGGAAGAAGTGAAATCATGATGAATAAAGATAACACTAACCACGGTGAGAGAAAATCAATTTGTCCGCTTGATAACTATAAATTAGTTTTCTGTATGATCCCAAAAAAAAAAAATCTGAATTTAAGAGGGGTGAGGTAGTGATGAGCTGTGCCTCACCTCTGATGATGCTGTGTTGCGTTCACTGACAAAGGGAGGCAGTTGGTGCATGTCCATTGCTGACTGTCTTTATATCACCAATGCATGTTTGATTACACATTACTCCAGATGCTGACTTTCCTCAGTCCAACATATTTAATGAATGTGTTTGACATATTTTGTCCTTCAGAATATATTTTAAAATGTTTCACACACCTGCACCTGAGGTTCAAATAAATATGGACGTTTCCGTATATCTAAGATTTAACTTTGAAGAAAAAAGTTCTTACGCTACTCTTGTATGACAGACATGATATCAGAGTAAGTCAGCAGCATACAGTAAGACAGCTCTGGACAAGCAGAGCTAAAAATAATTTCTCTCACTGTCAGCAGTCCTTCAGCAGTCCGCTCATTTGAGATGAAAGTAGTCGGACCAGCTCCCTGGGGCACAAAGAGCGCAAACAGCTTTCACCTCTCAGGCATGCCATTCCTGTAGGTGTACTCTAGAAAATGCAATAAAAATACAGGTCTAATTTCAAAGGGGAAAATTTTCAAATCTAACCACGATCCACAGAGACCGAATGTTAAAAGATCGCACTGTTTACACAAATACAGAAAGGTTATGTTGACAACTTGACAATAAACATAAAACACAATTTATATGAGGTCTTATACTTCCAATAATTTTCTGCTTGCATTTTACGTGGTGACCAAACCTAAGAGGAGATGGCTTTGTCTCATGGTTGTTTCAATGTTTCTTCCTCTGAAAAAATGTTTCAGCAACAACGTGACGAATTCATCGTTTTACAAAAAGGGGGGGAAAAAAATGACTCATTTGCTGTTGCTTATTTTCAAAGAGCTTGTGCCAGCGTGTTTTCAACTGAAGAGGGAGCAAATTACAGGCCAGCCATACACATCGCTTTTGAAAAGGAAGCCTCATTGGAAATGCAATTGACGGTCTCATTCAGCAGCAGTCCGGCACGTCTCGGTTTTAACCAGCACATGAAAAAGCCCCAATAAGATGTGATGAAACTCATACATTTTAACAAGTCTTCTCTGGCTTGGCCTGTTCTCAGATCCTTTGGCTGTCTGGCCCCATCGAGTGGCAAACAGTCACACACTGCAGGGTTAATCAGTGTCTCTAATGGATGCTCAGCAGCCAGGAAACATGACCGCAACCACTGGAAATGATCGGATGCAAGATTGCACAGCCAGGAGGAATTCAAATCATATGTCCTTCATGGTTGAAGGAAACGGGGAAGAAAATGGCACAGAGCATCTTTTGCAGGAGAAGCAAATCTCAAAAGGTTAGCTATAAATACAGCACACGACAGTGGTAATCGATCATTATTGGTCAACAATATCAATAATGAAACTACTGCAGAAATATTAGCACCATATTTCTGGTAAAGGATAGAGCTTTCAGCAAGGACAATCAACCAGTTTTCCACTGGTAAACACTGACATAATGTTTTCTGAAAACAGCAGACAATAATAATTATCCCGGCTAATAAGCCTGAGAGATGAAACACTCACATTTTTCTGAATACTGGGTGAGCTTTCTGATTCAAGCATGCATTGTAACATAAATAATAATTTAAAAAAAAACAATCTAGTATTTGTCCATCATGCAACAATATGAAAATTCTAGTTTGCTTCTCTTCTTACTTAAAAAGAACGTCATGATCAGATATACAAAGACATAAAATAGAAGAGAAATATTGAGAAATGCCGAGAAATATTGCAGCATGCTGGTCTTTCGTGCATTATAAAATTTATCACATACATCAGCTTTTTGGGAGAATGATTAAATAGGATAGAGGATGTGAACAAAGTGCTATGCTGGATTGACTTTGGACAGGGACGCTTTCAAAGCAGAAATCTTCTTGCACATAATCCTTTTGGAATATGTTTTCTTATATATGCTTGGGACATAGCCTGTACATCTGAGTACATTTTTACCAAACATGGCACAATAAAAACATATATCCACAGCAAACTAAAAATAGACATCACTGTTGGTGACTCTAAAAGGTTCAGATTTTAAAGAAATTTCAGTTTATTGTTTGCAGATCCTGTAGGTTTTAAAAGCAAAAATGTTGGTAAGGTTGCAGAATGGAAGTATCCGAGTGGAGTTATTGTATCAGGGTTTTTCATTTTGTGCCCTTCCGTTTTTTGCAGTATGCATTTGCACATTAATGAAAACATTTGCTGGCTAAAGGATCACAATGGACTTATTTTGGAACTGATCCTGGCATAACCAGGAGTATTTATTGTTTCTGACTAAAAAGGTAAATGCTGATAGCATTAATATATCTGAACACATCATGTATATTACTTTTTAGTGTGAGAAATACGTGGTGGGGCGGTTAGCCGTGTGTACATGTTAAAATGTGACCTTTTCACCATAAATGCTTGAGATAACTGAGCCTAAGAAATATCTGTGTAGTTATTTAGCTACATACAGAAGAATTATCAAATGACAGCTATGGCTTACGTTAAATTCCTGGGTTTCAGCAACACATTGGAGGGGTTTCAGAACTGCAACAACTTCAGTCCCCCAAGCTGCAGGCAGCCTTCCCACCAGGCTACTCAGTGAAAAAGGAGAGGACGATTAGCCCAGTACCAGAGCTGAGTTTAATCAACCTGCCTCTCTGAACCAGCGCTGGACGTTTCCTCCTGCAGAGAAGCCACACACACCACCACAAGGAGAAAAATCCTTAATGGTGAGCTCTGTGACATAAAACCAACTTGGCATCCATAAAAGATCAATGTAAAAGATGATAGCAGGTTCTTTTTTCTTTTGACAGATAAAGCCTCCTATGCTAATTTCTCAATTTGCAGTTAGAAATTAGCGAGGTGGTTTAAACTGGGTGGTATAAATCCTTATTCAAGACTACAATAAATACATTTATGGAAATGAAGAAAAATGTTTCACCATCACATGAAAAGTGGAGCAAAATTGCTAAGGTTGAGATCTGCACAAATGAAAGGCCTAACCTGCTACTATAGAGCCATGCAGAAACCATGTGTTAAACAAATCAAGACAGTCTGATGGCACAAGCAAGCATGGTTTCTTTGACAGATTCATATCCAGAAATATGTATAAAACAATTTTCTTTAATTGATATGCTTATCTCATTTCTTTTCTTAGTTGAATGAAAATAATTTGAAATCTAAATCCATCCACCGTATGAATAATTTTGAGCGTAACTGTAAGTTTATGAAAAGTATCAGAGAATACACAGATAGTAGGTAGTGTGCATTTCTCTGTTCAACTATTTTTTTTCTCCAGGTTCAAGGTCATAACATCCCCCCTGACGGGTGCCAACGCATCAGCCTCTTTATGGTTCTCTCTGGTGTTGGCACTCGCTCGTGTTTGACACACTGTGATTTTACCCTCCAGTAGTTTTCAATTTAGATTGCGAGAATTAGCTTGTTCTTTATAGACAGCGGAGAAGTAAATCTTAAAAGCTGCTGTGAAAGCACAGTGACAGTTTTGTCTGTGAAGCTTTTCTGGTAGACCCAGTGTCAAGAGTCAGGCTGTTCTGATAGAAGCTGACAACCCATTAGGCTTTCATAAGCCCTCGAAAATGACACATTCTGATATGGTTCTCTCTTTATATGTCCTCAGAAAAATTTCTTAGAGGACACAGCAAAGTTTGATTTCAAAGGATGAAAGTTTTTATGCTTCTTTGAAGAAAAAAAAAAAGAGTCACAAGTCGGAGGCTATATTGGGATGGGGGTGTTTAAAGCTGCCTGGAAACATCCAGACTTCAGCGCTGTCTTGAGCTGCCAAAGACCTCAAAAATCTTCCTCTTTCTTCAGCTCTATGAAGCTGCTGTTTTAATGTTGACTTATAATTGTTTTTTACATCTATTTCAAGTCAAACGTTTTGCACTAGTCAGTAAATTTTAGTGCGTATAGAAGACTTAAATATTTTTCACATAAGCTGCTGTATCCATGTAAAGTCTCAATTTATGCTGTTCTCTGTCCATGTTGTCATCTTGGAGTTTTGAACATTTTAACTCCGATTTAAACTTTTCACGCTCTCACATGTCGATGTAGGCCTGTGCGAGGCGCTTAGCACTACAGCGCCTATGGATCTGGATTTTGGTGTATCAATGTATAAGCGTCTGTGGGTGCAACTTATGTTTTTGGGTGGCTTGTAGGACTGGAACATTGTTATGAACTTTCAGTCTAATTCAAAGAAAAATCATTGAAACATGATTTTTGAGTAAGAAATTCATGTTTCAAAATTGCGTTACTCCAAAATAATAACTTATTTACTGACATCGGTGATGGTTAAATATACTGGTTTTGGGTAAGCCATTGCAAACTTCAGGGCTGGTTTTTGTGCCACCGGGACCATAGAGAGAGAGAATTTGCCAAACAAATCACTTGGTCCTAGTTTGTTGTAGTTTTCCGATGTAGCTTAACTCATTCATTTGTTTGCAACAGCTAAAGCTAAGCTCAGTGGAAAAGCTCTAAATAAGCACACTGTAAATTGTATCTGGTGTTTAACATCACCCTTTTGATACTTTCTTAACATAGAACTCTGTTTTCATTGTGTCATAAGTGTTTTTAAAGCAATACATGTAATACATCGCATCAAATATTTTTACACCAAAACATACTTATTTCCACTCTTCAGTGTTTCTTCTATACACAATCTGCGGCACTGTGTTTATGTGAAAGAGACGTTTATTTAGGCTTTCCTCCCTTGTTAGTATAAGTTTGGATGGGGTTATCACAGGAGACTTCTGCTGCTATACATGACTGAAAAGTAAGATGAGACAATTAGACAGATTTGATATTTTCTGTTATTGGTTATACTATATTGACTGATTCATTTGTTAGGTTATTTTAACCTCATATTGTTGCAGAGAACCCGTTGGACAGGACCATGGTAAGCTGCCTTTTTTTTAATTGTAAATAAAAAACAAGCTTACAGATTTGGAGGTAAACAAAGGAATCAGTGTCTGGTCTTGGGGCATGACAGGCAGAATGACAGGTTTGTCTGGCAAAAAAACTATAAAGCTAAACTAAACAGAGTATACTGTTGAAGAGAAGTGCAGGAGGTAATACTAAATAAATACACAGGGAATAGGAAAAACAGCTACACAGAACACAATTTGTAAAGCTAATAAAAGGACTAAACAACACACCATGACCATAAAACAAACACCAAGAATATCAAAACCCAAGAATGAATAAAAACTTAAATTAAAACCCAAAAATATACAAGTTGTGATTTGGGTACAGTTTGCACTCGACTGTATAGCAGACCGCTCATAGTGAACCAGTTGTAGAATTAGATGGAGCTCTTTAAATTTGCATTTGATATATATATATTTTTTTCCACGACCAGAAATATTTGCAAGTAGCCAATTTTGTTTTTGTCCTAAGCCTGGAAAAAGAGATCCAACCTTGTTTCAGTCAGATGGATAAAATCTCCTCTGGCATTTCTACAAATAACCTTTGGAAATTAAGAATGGCATAATAGAAAATTTAGTTTTAAAACAATAACTTCTTAAAATCTCTGTATACATTGAGACCCACGCCCACCACAAAAACTTATGTTTTAATGAAGCATCCATCCATCCATCCATTTTCTATTCACCCTTTGTCCCAAATGGGGTCGGGAGGGTTGCTGGTGCCAATCCCCAGCTAATGTTCCGGGCGAGAGGCAGGGTTCACCCTGGACAGGTCGCCAGTCCGTCGCAAGTTTTAATGAAGCATTAAATATATTTTTAACTTACAATCAAGAAAAGAAAGACAACGAGCCTCCATTCCCCATTGTATTGGGAATGGAGGCTGGACTTCCAGACTGGGACTGCAAAGATCTAGTCTGTTGTATTTTGGTTTAGTAAACAATCAAATCAAGTAAATGTGAAATGGTTTAATGACTGTGACATGTACCATATTTGTATTGAAAAGCTGCTCCAGATAACAAAAGTTAAACAATCCCAGTAAAACATCTCACCTTCTATTTCTATTTTTCCGGCATTGCTCAACAATTTTCAGCAGGTGTGCAAAATGAGGATGAGTTCACCTGTGGCAAAAGATAAGACTGCAGGTCTTATCTGGACTGTCGGGCAGTGCTCCATTTATCCAGTGCTGGCTCTGGAACCAGAAATTTAGTTCACATTGTTTAAAATTAGTGCGACCATTAATCATTTCCTCAGCTGACCCGGCAAAGACAGTCTGTCTCCACTCCTGTCCTACACTTTTAGCCTTTGCTGTATTTTCTACAGCTAAATACCACAAAATCCCCAGTAAAACTAAGATAAAACATCTTTACAAGTAGTTACTGTAATTTGCATTGCATTATGGGTAAAGGACATAGTATTACAGTAACTTACTGTATGTTTTGAAGTTGCAGTATTTTACTGTTTACACATTGCAGTAGTGGTACTGTACTTATAATGTCTTGCACTGTTAGCCTTTGCTGTATTTTTTAAGGCTAAATACCACAAAATGCCCAGTAAAACTAACATAAAACATCTTTACAAGTAGTTACTGTAATTTGCATTGCATTATGGGTATAGTACATAGTATTACAGTAACTTACTGTATGTTTTGAAGTTGCCGTAATTTACTGTTTACACATTGCAGTAGTGGTACTGCACTTATAATGTCTTTGCGCTGGCCATGTAAGAATTCTATTTGATTTCCAACGGTCATCATAGATGTTTCATCGTGGTTCCCTGTTTCTGTATTTTTACTCCTTTAGTTTAAGGCAGAAAGAGAGCATGTATTTTTATTTTTTTCACATCCTAGCTAACATTAATATGCAGTTTATCTAGCTACGTCATCAAGGGTGGCTTCGGTTCCAACGTTTTTCTGATGACGTTTGTTTTAAACTCCGAAGCTTTTTCCGTCCAAGTGCAAGTGCAGCTCTGTCGCCGTGCTGTGGGCTCACACTGCTTCAGCTCTTCGCAATACAGGTAAAAAAACACTTCTTAGAAAACTGTTTGAAGCCAAAACCTAATCTGGATATGTACATTTTAGATGGAGCTAACGTAACTTATAGCATCATGCTGTAATGCTATAACTTAGCATGAGGTGAAAGATAGAAAAATATGATAGTGTTATTTTTTGAGCTGGTTCGGAATTAACGTTAGCTAAGGTGCTAATTTTACCGAAGGTTTTAGCTTGACTTTTGCCGCTAAATCTTCCTCGAGCGACTAGCTTTGGGTTGAGATAAGCTCAGTGCGTGAGTGTCTGTTAGCATTGTTGTTACATCCTTTGTCGAACAATATAACGTTAACTGATAATTGATCCCCCCCTTTTTTTTAATACATCTAATAACTGTTCATTTGTTTAAACCATGACCTTGCAAATGTTAAGAGTGCAGATTAGCTAGGTCAACAAGGATGAATTCTAACGTTGTTCTTTTTTTTTTCTTTTTGTCAGATGACTTTTTTTTTTTTAACTCCCAAGCTTTTTCCCTCCAAGTGGCTGTGCAGTTCTGTCCTGCTGAGTGCTAACATAGTTTCAACTCTTCAAAAGACAAGACAAGAGGTAAAAAGACAGCTCTTCAAACATATTTGAAGCCAAGAAATAGTCTGGAAATGTAGAGGAGCAGCTAACCTAATCTATAACTTTGAGCTTGCTACAGTTAGTTAGCCTGCTAAAGTACCATTACATCTCCAACATAGTGTATAAGAGTCTGTAAATGAGGACAAAGGTGGAAAACATTCAAGTGGTTTCTGTTATTTTTTGAGTTGGTTCAGCCACAGTGGCAGGTGGACAAAAAATTTCCAACCCTGGTTACATATAAGGACTGTTCACCTGTTTAAACCATGCTCTTGCAAATGTAAAGTTAAGTCAGTACTAACAGGTGCAACTATGTACAGGTGTAAATTCTGCAGCATTTGTACTTCATAATTTAGATAATTTTGTAGTCATGTGAAGAAACATCAACACACAGCTAATTATTGGTTTCGTTGTGGAATAGAGGAATGTCCTACTTCCATCAGAGAAAAGAAAAAAAAATTGAAGAAAAAGAGGACTCAATCTTCATCTTGGTTGATGTAATTTTATATCGACTCTTAACTTAAAACACACATCTTAAATCAGAATTGTTCAATTAATTTGTTAAAGGGATCGATTCACCCAAATTACAAACATTTCGTTAACCCATATTGTACTTAGCCATTCAGATATTGTATTTGTGGAATGTAATGCTTTTAAAAATGCATTTAGCCTCACAAACTGTCATTCACATCCGCTGTTTCTGAGTGGTAGCAGGATGTAGGAGTAAAGTCTAGTCTCCGGGGTGAGGTTCTCAAAAACCTGTTGTAATCTGGGTGAACTGGCCCTTTAAATATAAATTACTACCAGTAATTCATATTTAAGAGTTTTCCTTTTATGTTTCAAAGGTATCTTCCACCAAGATGTCTGTTGAGATGGAAATTACATACATTTTGTAGCAATGTATGTAATAGTTATGGTAGTCTGTACTTTTACTCACTAGCGTTAGCCTGACAAGGGTTTGTCTGTTTTAGGAAATAGCTTGATGTCTGCAACCCGGTGGATGGTCAGTATGGAGGAGAAGGTATTTTTCGAGCCTGAGCAACTACATGACTTTGCCAACGTCCTTGCTGTCTTTTTGGGTCATATTATGTCTTCAATCTGGAGTATCAGGAGTCAGCATCCACCACGCTGGAGATGATACAACGGTAAGTACTCTACACCAGGCCATTTATGAATTAAATTTAATGACAGTTTGACTGATGATGAAGAACCATAGCTGATTGCTGTATTGTGTCTTCATTTTAAAAAATACAATTAATATATTTTATTTATGTTAAAAGATTCTTTGTGAGGATCAATCCAGATGTTGGTACCAAATGCACAGCCAAAGTCAGTACAAGCTGTAAGACGGGAAGTCCTGTCAAGAGGAAAGTAGTCAGTGTCAACTCCCGGATCAACACCTTCCTCAAACGACTCGCTGAATTTGAATGGAGGACTTCCAACTAGGTAAGCATTTTACCAAATGTTTATTATTTTATTGTCCTTTCCTCCTATCTTGCATGCTCTGACTTTACTTTAGCCTTTTTAATAGGATTTTAATGATTATTTATAAATGGCATGTGATTCCTATACAATAGCCCTTTAGAGTAGCCTGCAACTTTTCTGTGTCCGTGGTAAAAAGTGGATGTCACTGCATCTCTTACTAAATCACAGAAATGTATGTGTGTAGTCGTTTAAGTGAGATTTTTTTTTATACTATGCAGTTTTCAGTTTATTAGGCACGCCTTTGCAGTAATCCGTCAGCACCAACAAAATGACTAAAAACATTGTTATGACATGTTGTATTTCATCGTCTCCTTGGGACACTTGCAGGGTCTCAATACCAGTGTTGTAAAAAGTACTAAAAAATGTACTTAAGTAAAAGTACAAATACATGGACAAAAATGTACTCTAGTGAAAGTAAAAGTACCACATTAACATTTTTACTTGAGTAAAAGTAAAAAAGTACTGGCTTTTAAAAATACTTAAGTATTAAAAGTAAAAGTACTTCCTGAATGCATTACTGGCAACTTACTGGCAACACTGTTGCCAGTTAGTTGGCAACAGTGGCAACACTGTAAGTACTGGCAACTTACAGTGTTGCCAGTAAGTTGCCAGTAAGGTACTGTAGAATGGTAATTACAGTAACTTACTGGCAACAGTGTTGCCAGTAAGTTACTGTAGAATTACAATAAAAAGTCTAACACTGTGAGACCTCCACACCACAATCAATCTTTTTTTTTAAAGTTAATGAAACAATTTGATTTTTTACCTTAAGCAGCCAATTTATTAAAGTGTCACTTACAATCATTGCCTGATTAATGAGCTACTGGTATTTACTAATTTATACTGGAAGTACAAACTATAATTTCAATTAATCATTGAGCAGAAAAGGGTTTGTCTGATAAAAGAACTTCCCACATCACTCCTCTCTAAAAAGATTCCTCATTGTAAATTATGTTCATCAGGATATGTCTTTGTGAACATGAAATCCAGAATCTTTTAAGTATTAAATCATGAAAAATACTCCAAATCTAAGATAAACTATTAAAGCAATAACGAAATTCAGCACTGCTGGTAAATTATCATTAAAATGTATTGAAGTTCCTCAAGATGTTTCATCTGGCACCGTGGAAGCAGTGTGTAATAAAGAGACTACCAAAACCTACAGAGAGCAATGATAATAATAATAAAATCTTTTTATAATCAACCAGAAAATCATCCAAGCAAGTGGTTGCATCACAAAGTTATTTTATTATTATTTTTATCAGATACTGGAAAGCTGCTTTAAAACAAAGGAAACTGTTATTGTCCCAGTACAATATAAAACTATTACAAAAGGTATTTTGTACCAGTCAGGTTTCATTCTGACTGGTCCTAACTGGTGACCATCATATCAGAAATTCACCACACTCAGATGTGCTGTGGTGGCGCAGGGGTTAAGCACAACCCACATAAGGAGGCCTTAGTCCTTGATGTGGCCGTCGCAGGTTTGATTCCCGACCTGGTGACCTTTGCCGCATGTCTTCCCCCTTCTCTCATTATGCACTTTCATGTCAATTAACTATCAAATAAAGGCCACTAGTGCCAATAAAACCTTCTAAAAAAAAAAGAAATTCACCACACTGAGTGGGACCATGTCTTAAGAGAGGATACTGTCACTAAATGAAGAAGATTCCAAATTAGACCATCAGAAAGATGTCTGATATAAAGTCAAAGGAAAGTCCAACAAATCCATATGTTGACATGGGTTTGTGGTTATTTCAGCAGATAACAGGAAGGCTGACGGTGTTCAAGCAAATCATTCAACCCCTACCAGTCACTGAACATGTTGGGCTAGGAAATGTTGGCAGCTTTTTGGAAAGCTACAAATTAAGGAAATGCTTGTTGGGGTTTTTAAATGAGCAAATGAAATCATCGTTAACTGCTCTCCCTTTGCCAGTGTGCTTTCTGCATGTGGGTCAAAAACCTTTCTCGAAACATGACATAAATTTAGAGCAAACAGAATCCTATCTTTTCGGGTTCGGAGCCTCACGTTCATAAAACATGTAAAGGTACAACTCAGGTCTGGGTCAGTGCTTGGCTGAATTAAAGACATCATTAGCATTTTCACACAGGGTGACTACTGATCAGGACATGTAGCATCCAGATGTCGGGGCCAGGGCTCGAGGTGTTAGCTCACTGGTCCATGAGACGTGAAGCACAGATGGAAGACAACGTCCCTGGACCTAATTAGCGTTATCAGTCAAGTGTCCCTAATTTGATTACAGAACTGTCATTGTGGGACGGCATGTTTCCAACAGAGAGTAAAGATCGTTAGGGCACACTGGGTACAAAAGAGCTCTCAGTCAAGTCTCATAAATACAAACACTTGTGTCTGGTAAGATTTACATTTTCAACACATTAAACCGAAATCATGGAGTTTGCTCCTGGCTATGATTTCAAAAATGGTTTATGAAGAAAAATGCAGAACAAAGAAGTTGCTGGAACTGATCTCTTTGTTTGTGTTTGCTATAAAAAAATAAAAACTATTACACTTGAATGGAAAGAGGTGCTACAGACTAATATATTAATATTCATATTATTATTGCTATTATTACTAAGAACAATAACAATTATTATTAGAAACAAGTTGAAAATTATTTTCCATTATCCATCTATTATCTAATGTGCACAAAATCTTTTTGTCCTGAGGGAAGAAGCCGGAGCACCCGGAGAGAACCCACTCATGCACATGGAGATCATGCAAACCCCAAGCATAAAGATCCCAGGCTAGGATTTGTACTTTTTATTCTTTTATTGTCTTTGTTTTCTTTTTTATGTAATCTGGACTCTGAGTCTGTAATAAAAATCTAATCTATCTAAACCCAAGACTTTATTTCTGTAAGGACACAGTGCTACCAACTGTTCAGCCCTGACGCAACAGTGAAGCGTCTATTAGACTCTGACTAAGACTAAGAGGAGCGTCACAGACGTACCATGTTGTCAGTCAAACTGCACTACAACAAAAAGTTTTCACATTACGTTTGCGCGGTGGTTTTCCAATTTCTTTGCTGCAGATATTGCTGCCGGGTAATATTGGTCTTTGGACCTTGGGAGATTGGCATTGATGGGGTACAGATCTCTTTACTTTGGTCTGATCTTCTTGCGGCGCTTTTGTCAGAGCCGAAGATGTGTTTTCAGACGGAAATATCTGAACACTCCCACTAGATAAGGATAAATTATATAAATCAAAAGAATCAGAAGAACTGGTTGAACTGGAGGAATTGTTCCCTAGTACAATATCTTCTTCAGAGAAATCAAAGATGTTGTCATCTGACAACTCACAGCTAGTCTCAGGTGGGGAAGTTTGATGCTTTTTAGCTTGATAAGAATCAAAAAGGTAAGCATCGAAAATATCATACTCCGACACAGTGTACACATCCTGAGACCTATGCGTTTCCTCTAACAAAACTTCTCCAGCCGGAGAAGGGTTACAAAGAAAAGTATCAAAATCATCGGACTCGGTGCCCTTGTCCTGACTTGTTTCAAAAGTTATCCCAGGAAGCAGGTGGTTAAAAGCTTTCCTTACTCCAGTAGTGATTAAATAGCCAGCCCCAAAAGTCAAGGGGAAAAACACTGTGGCTAAGACCTCTTCCATTCCAAAAAATCTGGCAAAGAACCGTCCTAATAGTCAAAGAGTTAGTTGTATACTACTTGATGTTTAGAGATGAAAGCATTCATAATCTCAGATGTTCTTTGACCTATGACATAGATCTATGTCATAGAAGCCGTCATAGCAACAAGGATCTCACTGTAGTTCTAAGGGGATGTCTTGCTTCTGATCGTTGCTATGGAAATGGTCAGGTCAGTTCTACATGACTCAAACTGGTAACCCTTTGCAATTGCGTCACTTAATCATTTCAGGCGAATGATTAATCATGACGGACGTGTATATTTCCGGAGGCTAGGGATTAAAAGAGGGACTTTGACAGTTAAATATTAAGTTTAGATTGACAATGGTATATTAAAACCATTAATTTAAGTAGAGTTTTTCATCATTCTATCAGGCTTATAATTTTTAATTATACTTGACTTAAAATATCTTAAAATTAAAATGAAATGTAATTTACAGGCATTTGCTGCTGCTGTAGTTGTAAAATGTGACAAGAAACTTTGCCTGCTTGGAGAAGAGCTACAAAGAAATAATTTTGGTTTAATAATGTTACATGTTTGAATAAGTAAAGAATAAAAATCGTTCCCAAAGAAATGATGCTGCCCCTCGCATATTTGATGGGTTGTAAACTCGAACACATTTGTTCTGTATGGTGCGGAAATGTAAACATTAGACAATTTAATGTCTTCCAGCTTTTTCTGTGTAATTGAGAGCTGGACACCAACAGCAGCACAGCGTCAGCAGCCCACATTGCTGATAGATGAGAGGGAGATAAATCGTCCATTTCTATGCTTTTCTGAAAAACTGGTTATGAGTTTGTTGGTTTTTCACTTTTCTTGTATATTAACTATTAAACAAAATGGCAAACAAATGTTTATATCTATTTTTAAGAGAATAGTAGCTTTTCTCTCATGTCTCTGTAAGATGACCAGCATTAGCAGTTTTTTGTGACATTATTATTAATAATAATTAGATTGTTTTTGAATACGATGCAGGATTTAAATTGAACTGATGAAAGTGGTCTATGTGTCTAGTCTGGCCTGGGAGAGATGTCTGTGGTTTCATACCATTGATTCAAAAGTAAGACTTTGCTAAATGTATGGAAGAAATACTGCTGCTGGACACATAAAGAACCATTCAGCAGTTCCTCAGTGGTGAGCATCAATAACGGAAGATGAAGCAGCATTCTGCATGCATTAAGTCAGTCAAAAGATGCTGAGGACTTGTCTGTGAATTAAAAAAACAAAAAACAAAATAAAACTCCTCTTATATATGTTAATGCCAAACATGCAATTGTTTAGAATCCCCCAAATAATTTAACACCCTTAAAAAACCTCTTTCATTACCTCTTTTTTACTAAGGCCAAAGGTGCAAGAGCATAACTGACAGCTCTATAAATCTATCCCACTTTAACAGCTGGAGCATCTGAACACCGGTCAGGAGACACGATGCATCAGCTGGAGGGCAGAGAGAGGCGGCGCTGAAACAAAGCAGCTTCTTCTGCAGCTCCTCAGGCCCATAAATGAAATCCATTTATGTTGTGCAAATAGGCAATAGAGCCACACACCTGAGCACCAACAGGTATAAATGAAATTTTAAAAACATTATGAATTTAAAAGGGGGAGTATTATGTAAAATTGACTTTTCTGCTATTCACTCATTAATAGCACACATGGAGTGTTACTTTGATTCTTTCATGCTTTCTTGGTTGGTGTGTGGTTGGTGTCAGCAGCGTCTGCACTCTGTCTGTGCTGAGGACAGAAGAAGACTCCACGTTGCTGAAGGCATACCTTTTGAATTTTATACATCATATAAGCACATAATTACATACGAATGCAACCACAGGTTTTCTTACTGTGACTCTATTGTCAAAAGTTTTTGTTCTTCTGCTTTCACACATACATGTGAAGTCCTTTCCTTAAGTCAAAGGATTAAATACAATTTTGGTCCAGTCTATAAATTTCTTGGAAAGTTTAGGAGTGGTATTATTTTTTTAATATTGGATCATTCTACCAGAAACTTATTTGTGAGGTAAGATGTGGTATTAGAAGGTTTGACTTGCTGTCTCTGGTCTGTTTCATTCCAAAGCTGCTCTGATGGGTTGAGGTCAGGAAATGTTGCAGTTTTTTCACACCATACTCACTCTCCCGTGTCTTTGACGACTTTGCTGTGTATACTGATCTGTAGTCATATTATAACATTACTAGAAACTGCAGTTGTGGGACATTTTTACTCTATTTGAAGGCTCCATGACTAAACAAAAACAACTATAAAACATGTTTACTTTTGTTTTCAGTAATCAAAACAATAACAAAGAGTGTTGGTTTTTTCTCAGATTTACTTTAATGGGATGTTCATACAGTCTTCAATAACATTCAAGCATCAAGCCACTTAAAATGCTTCCTTCCATAAAATAAACCTGGTTTCAACATCATTTGACATCAAAGGCAACTGGTGGAAAAACTGAATGAGAGTCTGAACAAGATAAAAAAAAAAAAAGGAGCAAGTCAATAACCAATCAGTTCACAGGGTTCAAGTGTAAACATGTTCATTCACTAAATGTTTAAAATTTCATATTTTTCCAGTAGGTTTGGTTGGTGACTTGCTCCAATTAAGCATCAAGCAGATCGGTCAACCGAAAAGCAAGATGGTGGAAACACAGATCACAAAACCATCATAGTTCAGATGTTCAAACTATCTCTCTTTTACTCTGCCACATTAGCCTTTGCTTCTCTTTATTTTTGTGTTTTTATAAGATGTCAGTGCAGAAAGAAAAAGAAAACATTGTAATGTTAACTGACCTGAGCCTTCAGAAACCTCTGTTATATGTTGTTGAACAGGACAGACAAATGTTACCGGTTTTAAGAGTTGCTGATTATTTTTGGGATGCTCAGATAGTTTCTTGAACACATGTGACAGCATTGCTTAGCACCATGAAAGGGTAGAGATTTGGTACAGATTTTAAAAAGTTTCTGAAGTGCAAGGGAGTGGCTCTCCTTTTCAAAGGCTTCAAAGGTATCTTTTGGAACTGCTTTGCTGTGTAACAGACTTGGTGATGGTACCACCATAACCACCAGACATGCCACCAAAGCCATACCCAGAGCTGCTGCTGGACAGTCCTGTGGTAGAAAACAAAAAGGAAAGTTTAACCTTTCTTTTTCTTTGTTATTACACTGGTTTACTTGTGATAATGATAAATTACACTGGACACCTACCACCGCCAGAGCTGCTTTGCTGCATATGGATGGTGGCGCTGGATCCTCCACTGGTCAGTCTTTGAGAGAAACAACGGCGTGTTAGTGCTGAAAGTGGTGGCTGAGCTTACAATTCAGCCTTGAAACATAAACATTTAAGTTTTCCCCACCTGTCCTCTTCTCCTTCCAGGAGCTTCCTGTAGGTGGCAATCTCAATGTCCAAAGCGAGCTTGATGTTCAACAGGTCACTGTATTCGCGCACCTGCTTGGCCATCTCTGCCTTGGCCTTACTCAGAGCTTCCTCCAGAGCCTTGATGCGACACTTGGCGTCCTTTACTGCTATCTCACCACGTTCCTCAGCCTCGCTGATCTGTGCCTCAAGGCTGTTTTTCTGTGGGAAATGACGTCACAAATGTCTGAACGCCTAAACGAGACTCTAAACAATAAAGCTTGGTAGGCGAGAGGTCACTGAAGTGTACCTGTGCTTTGACGGCCTCAATCTCATTCTGAAGCCGTGCGATCATGCGCTTCAGGTCAGCGATCTCAGCCTTTGTTGAGCGCAGGTCTGTTTCATACTGTCCTGCAGAGGACTGCATCTCATCGTACTGTCAGTTAAAAAATAAAAACAGAACATCAAAAACCAAAAAGAAGGAAGGTTAAAGGCTCACACTTGCGGCAGAATAAGGGGGAAAACTTCGATGTTGCTTACCTTCTGCTTGTACCACATCTCTGCTTCAGCCTTGCTGCGGTTTGCAATATCCTCATACTGAGCACGGACTTCAGCCACAATGGCATCCATGTCAAGGTTACGGCTGTTGTCCATCTCCACAATAACAGAGGTGTCCTTAATCTGTCCCTGCAGCTCACGAAGCTCCTACACAAAAAAGATGCCAAATTACCTCATTTGTGCTAATTTGACGGTTGAAAGTAGCTCAATTTCAACCGTAAAAGTTATACGTACAACTTCATACACGGCTCTGAGGAAGTTGATCTCATCCTGAAGAGCATCAACTTTAGCCTCCAGCTCCACCTTGCTCATGTAGGCAGCATCAACGTCCTGGAAATACAAGAAGCAAACATTCGTGAGACTTTTTCCACACTCATCCATAGAAATAGTTGACGCAATTAAAAGAGCCACTTTCATGTTATCTCACCTTCTTCAAGAGCACAAACTCATTCTCAGCAGCTGCACGCTT
The DNA here is from genome assembly GCF_019740435.1 of Gambusia affinis. Lineage (NCBI taxonomy): Eukaryota > Metazoa > Chordata > Actinopteri > Cyprinodontiformes > Poeciliidae > Gambusia > Gambusia affinis. The sequence goes on along the minus strand of NC_057874.1, from coordinate 15,744,287 downwards.
GTTGATTTCATCCTCGTACCTGGTGAAGCACGAAGCAAATCATGAGCATACCACGCTTTCAACATCTGCAAAGTGAAAGAAACTCTGGGGATGTATACTGGGTTTTTTTTTCTAAATACTAACTTATGCTTGAAGTCCTCAACAAGGTTTTGCATGTTCTTCAGCTCTCCCTCCAGCTTCATCTTCTCGTTGCCAAGCCCATTAAGCTGTCTGCGCAAGTTGGCAATGTAGGTCTCAAACATGCTGTCAATGTTGGAGCGGGATGTGGTTTGTTCCTGCAGGAGGCTCCATTTGGTTTCCAGCATCTTGTTCTGCTGTTCCAGGAAACGGACCTAAGGAGAAAAAAAAAGAAGAAAAAGAAACCCCATTATGCCTTTTTTTATTTTGAGTTAGTTTTTGAGGTAGTACTCTTCTTATATTTGAAATGATATAGAACGATGTTTGATAGTACAAAATATTTTAAGCTGAAAGATAAAAGCAAAAGGAAAAAAAAACTGGGAGGAGTTGTGAAAAACAAAGATTTAAAGGGTGTGTCACTTCAGGGATAATGCTTAAGAATATCTACTTTTAACTGTGCGACTGATTACATGCACACCTATCTGAACTGCCACACCTTTGCTGAAACAGTTGCAACTCATCGTTGCCTTTTGAGTGCATGATCCCGATGACACCAAAAAGTTAATAAAACCAGGAAAATGTTCCTGAGAAAATGTTCCTATTGTTGGGCTGTGACTCAACCTCCAGCCTTTATTGAGTTATCATAACCACAATGTTTCTCTAGCCATAAAAAAAAACTAGGTGTGGCACTTTAGGCATAGAAGACAAAGCAGTAGCGTGTCATAAAATTGTTATTTTCTGAAGTGTTTTCAGGAAACTGCAGAGAACGAAAAAGACATATCTAACTTCAAAGTGAAATTTGTGGTTTTAAGATAGAATCAGGTGAAAGTGGATATACAGCCATGTAGTTAACATTCATGTTGCCCCTAACAACCAGGCGATAGGGTTGCAATTTGCAAATGGTAGACTTTGTACTCCATGGAAGCAGTGCAGATATGTCCCTGTTCTTTATTCCGGTTGACCAGCTGAGAAGTGAGCATCGATATCACTGATGTCATGTTTACTTAGTGGGCAGAGTTAGCTGCCATGGACTCAGACAGGCCATCCAAGCAAACGCAGATTTCTTTTTGCTGAATAAAAGGGTGAAGAGGCACACTGTCACATGACAGTCTGACTTAATATTTTTATGAGCTCCTCTGGTTCTATACACCACAGGTCAGAGCTGACTGTGCTACAAGGATAAGATCCACAGCTTCCCTGCTCTGCGGTTTCTTCATCCTTCAGCCTACAAAAATCCTAAACACTAAATTTGACTTAAACTTTCTCCTCATTTACTTTCACGTATTGGTTAAAGATGGTAGAATTAGCTGCAATTATCTAAGGCAAATCAAGCTTACAGTAAATGAACATGGAGAGCGCGGTAGACACCAACCTTGTCGATGAAGGAGGCAAAGCGATTGTTGAGGGTCTTGATCTGCTCCTTCTCCTGGGTGCGGATAACCTCGACAGATTTGTCGAAGGTGTTAGGAATTGGTGTCAGCAGACTCTCGTTGACCTGGACAGCCGTGATGTGTGGCATGGAACCCTGCTGGCCAAAACTCTGCTTGCCAAAGCCACCATAGCTTCCTGACCTTGTCAAAGACATGCTGCTGAAACCACCAGAGTAGCTGGGTGCAGTGGCATAACTGGAACCGTAGCTGGTCCTGGAGGCACTGCTGACTGGTGTGGCGTAGGATCTACGGACGCTGGTGGAGCTTGTGGTTGACATTGCCTTCCTCATCTTGGCAGAGTTAAAGGTTGTCCGCTGGCAGAGCAAAGGAAAGCTGGAGATGTGCAAGCTTCAAAAGGAGAGCCAAGTTCCTCTGAGTGTCTGACTGCTGATGCTGTCTCCTTTTATGCACCGAGCAAGGGGCGGGAGGCTCTTCTTCAGCCACCTGAACCTGTTCTCTCACTTTTTGCTGTAAAGCCACCGCTATCCACACCTATGCTGAATAACAGGAGTGGCTAATCCTGTTGAGCAGGTAGGAAGGGATCGCCAGGAGATAAGCTGTGACACACCCTGTCATGGGACTGACTCCAGTGAGAAAATAGGTGACAAGGGTAGGGGTAAAGTACTACAGGGAACCTCCTTTATGTGCTGTTACTTGGTTTATCTTGGATCAGTTTTACTATGTTTTGTGAATTTACATCGGCCACGGGCAAAATAATAGTGAAAATAAACAGCTGAATGAAATACATTGCTCAACTAAAAGATAATGTCTGAACAATTACACATTTCAGCTAAGACAAAGTTTGTTGAAGATGCACACATAGATTTTTGAGCAAGACAGAGAACCTTATAGCAGAACATTATATTCTAATTATGTGCATTAGGTAGTTTTGCAAAGTGATGCAGTCTTTGATGGACTTGCTCCTTTTCCAACCTCAGTTGTCAGATTTACTTTTGAAGGATCAACTTTATGTCAAAAGACAGAGTCTATAAGATTTTCTTTCTGCCGAACCTCTTCCCAAAAATCAAATAGGATAAACATGGGAACTCAACACCAAATATAAAATTTTATTATAGTTTATCTACCTGCCAGAGTTATCTAATGAAATTCTTGCAACAATACAAGACGTTTTTGAAAGAAAAGACTGTAAAAAGAAAAAGACCCTTTGGGGCAGGGGTGTCAAACTCCAGTCCTCAAGGGCCGGTGTCCTGCAACTTTTAGATGAGCCTCTGCTGCACCACACCTGAAAAGAATAATTAGGTCATTAGCGAGGCTCTGAAGAACTGATCTACATCAGGAGAAGGTAATTAAGCCATTTCATTCCATTGTTTTGTACCTGTGGCACATCTAAGAACCGCAGGACAATGGCCCTTGAGGACTGGAGTTTCACACCTGTGCTTGAGGATCTTTCAGTCTTAACATGCTTTTTCTTGAAATTATACCCTGAGTTTGATCAGTGATGTGCATTAAACGTTTAGAAGTTGTTTTTCTAGCTGATTCGGTTCGCTAAGCCCACTCCCTGCATTCTCAAACACATTCATTGCATCGTTTCTCTGGCTGCAACTTTTTTGTTTTTTTGGAAGAGGCCTGCATTTCTTTTCATCCTTCTCCATCTTTTCACATGCACATGCCTTTAGTTTCTAACAAATGTGTCAAATTTTAAGCTAACGCTCAAATAAATTCTTGCTCTGCACTTTCTCTTGTGAGAAAATGTTTTTTTCCCATGATATTTTATCTATCAACAACCATAAAAATCATGCAAATGTTTGCATTTGTCCTCTGTTTTTTGAGCTGTGCCGCACATTTTGACAGCATTAGTCAGAGTACATTCTTGTCCTCTACAGCTGCCAATAAATCAGACCAGTGATTGAAGCTGGGTGAAGCAACAGCACTTTGCCAAACCCATAACAAAGGCAGAGATCTTGACCAAGTCCGGTTACAGATTTAAGAATAAAGCCCTTTTTGCACTGCAGGGTCCGGCCTGGCCCCGCCAGGCTCTGTTCGAACCGGTGTTCTGACTATCAGTGCTACCTCATCAGATTTCCTACCGTAGTACGGATAGATAGCTAGGGCTATCAGTCACTGGTATGCGTCCAAAGCTGCTGCCGTCATGTTTACAAACAGAAAACTATAGCAGGTTGTGTTCATGTCAAATACACTGGATAACGTTATTTGAGAGACGGGACTGAAGTGGAAGCTTAGGAGTTATGCTTAGCTTAGCATTGGAACAATTTATATACACGACGAAACCACAAGAAGATCACTTTCTTCATCCGATTATCCTACCCGTTTAAAATGAAAAGCTATAGATGTATGCGCACTAATCCTTTTATTAGAATATGCTACCTGTTAAAAAATATTTTAAATACAGAAGATTTGGTAAGAATAAAACAGTATCAGACAGGGGAAACACGTTTTTATTGGAATTAAATTAAACACAGACAACAGATCACCGGAACTCTTTTTTTACGCATTAATATCTTGAATGTCTGTTATCAGATGGAGCGCAGCCATAATGTGTCCACCGAACCGCGCATGTCACTGTGCTCCTGAAACGATAGGATATGCTAACACTAATATTACCGCTATAACACAGCTTCAATCTCACATAGTATCGCAACCAACATCTATTTAGCAAAGTTTGATAATAAAAAGAGTGTAATTAAAGTAAAACATTTTAAAATATAGGGACAAAATAGTCCACAAGACAACGTATTTTGTCCTGATTAACCTCCAATTACTTGTTTGCAGTAGTAACGTCTTTGCAGACGGCAAACTAAAGCCATTTATATTTTAGATGATATTTGCAAGCTGCCTGTCATGTAAACTAAAAACATTAAGTAATACAGCAGCTTCATGAAAGGCAGATATAAAATAAATTAAATAAAGCTTACCATAATCTTCGATGAAATAAAACACGAAAGACACTTCCACAGGTACGACGTAGTTATAAGAAATTTGCTGAGTAAGCAGTATGTGACGTAGCATCGATGTGCGCATGCGCATTACCACAAGGTAGGGCGGATTACGGGTAGCACAGATAAATAGAACACCTTTCCTATTGGTCCTATAGCCCTGGTCGTTTTGCATTAACCTTCGTGCGATCCTAAAGCAGATTACTTGAATTTGAAATCCAAAATCTAGTTTGCACGATGAAACAATCTGTTATTTATCAATTCAACTCAATTTACTTCATTTTTATCATGTTTTTTTTGTTACACAATACAAAAAGTTGATCAACAGTATTACACTTTTCTTTTAATGACAAACCAACTGTCATACGTTTTCTTTTACACAATAAAGGTTTATTATTGTAATTATATAAATGTGAAGTAATTACTGCTGAATTAACTATACTGAAAGGGAAAAAAAATCAACAGTCTAACTTTTTTGTCAACAGTTCATTCTTTTATACTGTTTAGGACGTCAATTATGAAAATACTTCTCTCTTACAACTACATCCTTCAACATGAAATGTTGAAGATGTTCAAAGTCTGTTTAGCATCCTGCAAAGTTATTTTTCAGGATTTATGTTCATCTTGCAGATCAAGATGTTCAAAATTGTGAGCATAAGATTTTGACCGTATGATGTTCAAAATCTTATGTTTGGCATCGTGCAAAATTATATAAGATGTTCAACATCTTGTTTAGGACAGTATGTATGTACGTACAACCTATGACCTGTTGGACAGTGAAACATCTACATCTTCAGCAAGGAATCAACTAGGGGTATTTTGATTTAGAGCACCTTTATATCCTCTATGTTGAATTTGTTTTTATGATGTCTGACATAATTTTTGTGGTGTTTTGGAGCTTGTGTGATGTGAGGGTTGAGCTGCAGGTGCAGGTCAAATACAAGTTCAATTCATACATCAATCCAGTTTATTTGATGTGTGTGTGTGTGTGTGTGTGTGTGTGTGTGTGCATGTGTGTGTGTGTATGTATTACGAAAGTTTGAACTGACAACCCCTCTGAAGAGCGGACCTTTTAATGTGCAGGCATGCATACTCACTTCATGTATGCTATTCTGACAGCGTATGATGATCTGATGATCTGATAGAAAACGTCTGGAACCGCAGCTCTCGTGGTTCCAGGCAGCCGGGTGATACTGGGCTGGAAGTGCCAATGCAAAAACAATCAGCCCTGCTTTTAAGCCAGACCGGCCTGGGTCAGCCCTGATCTGGCTGTGCAGTGCAAAAGGGGCTTAAGGGAAAAAAACAACATTATTGAAGTCTTTTCTGTTCTTGTTGGAATTGCCATCACTGGTCATGACTGTAAGTTATTAAAGAGTCCAAGCCTGGTCAAGTCAGGGTAACATGGAGCACTTACGCATGTTCAGCCTCAAAGAAATTTGCTAAAGATGTCTGAGATAGCACAGTTTATAATCTTGCAGAGAATGCACCTTGTGTCAGTCGTTAGAGTTGGTTAAAACGTTATTTCAGGCAGTGTGTGGCAGTGCTGCTTGCAATAGGTAGCTGTGTATGTTACTGCGCTTAAAGAAAAGGGAGAGCGAGCAGAAAACAAATCAGTGAAACTGCAAGAAAGTGAAATTGTTGAGGCTGAGTCATAAAAATCTACACATGTAGCTTTCATGTTACAGTCTTTCTTTTTTCTAATTGCATTGTGAATAAACGAAAGCAAAGAGGCATTGCGTACATAGTTTAGGTTCCACATAATCTAATTTCTTTCATCTCAGCTCATAGTACAAGAGTTGGAAGGAGTTAGCTCTTCGTTTGTACCTAAGAGATTTTAAAGTTTTTGATGTCACAAGTCCTCTCCATTCTAACTTCCTCATTGCTGTCTTACATATGCATTTAAATAATGAATAAAATCCTAAACTAAGATTTTTGATTCATGGGTATACTTGCCTTGTAGATCAATTTAAACTGAGACACATAATGAAACTTTATAGAATTTGCTTTGTACTGTAGTATGTGTAAACTGGGTGTGGACACCTAACAATGTCTGAGGTGTGGTTTGGCAGGCTGTCCTTCTTTAACACCACACACTTTAATAAGTGAACATGTACAACGCTGGACTGTTAAATCCATTCACAACGTTTGCAATAATGAATCAATCTGTTGTGAGGTCTTGAATACGCGCAGAGCAGGGCCTCACACGTTTGGTTATCTGTGATGCTAAGGATCACACTGGTGGTATTCCTGTGTGAGTTACATCAAAGAAACCAAAGTTTCATTCAGCTTTGCAAGGTTTAACGTAGAAAGTCCAGTCAGGTCATGGAGGTGTGGCAGTTTTACAAAATGTCCATTTCTGTAAAATAAACGGTTGCATTTTTGGTTTAATCTCTCCGCAGGTTGAGTACAGTGTTTTGAAAAGGGAATTCATTCATCGCAAGGCTTTTCCACATTAAAACTTAGAACTTTTTCTTCAGAATTTCTTATGATTTATCAACACAAACTAGATTAGAATTATAAAAAGGAAGAATACTTTAATTTCTTTTCTTTTTTATAAATAGAAACCTGAAAAGCGTGGTATGCGTATGTTTGCGGGGTTCTTGTCTATTTCCATGATTAATAGTATTCTTGCTGTCAGTTTAGATGAACTGCTGTGTTTTGATAGGTTGAAGATGTGCAATACACTATACATTTTTGGAAAATATACTTTGTGATGCTTGTTCATTGATGTTCAACAAATCTCAGACTAGTTCACAAAATAGTTGAATTTACATAGAGGCACTGTGATTTAACGAAAAGCAAATTTATTTAGTTAAACCTTTTTTATGTTGTTATTTCGGTTGAAGTGAATGGAATGCTTATTAAAACAAAACTAGCTGCAAATGTGTTAGAGTTTCACTGTTTACCCTTTCAATTCTGAATTCTGGCTAGGAGCTAGTGTTTTACTGCAGCTGCAATCAGAGAAGTAAAACTGGCAATTATTCTGGTTCTTTGCCATGGAAACAAGCTTCCACAATAAAACCATCACAATCTTTATTTTTAAAACCCAAATTAAGTAACACAACAGAAATGACAAAACTGCAATTATGTTTGACAGGCACTCCGCCCTGGTGTTTCGAAGCAAACCTGGCAGTAAAAGTGGGGAAAGGAAGTTTTCTGCTTTAAAGCTGGCAGCTTCTTCACAGCCAGAGGCAAATGGAGGACTAAACTTGAATTCCACCTGTCAACGAGTAAATTCCTTAGTCTGTTTGTTTCTGCGGCTCTCATTCCTTTTTTAAATCTTTCCCTTGGTGGCAGAAACCTGTTGGACAGCTCCTGTCTCCAAATGTAGTTGGCGATGGGCTTTGTTTCTGATGTTTCCCAGTGCAGCTTATTTCTTATGTACTTAACACGGTCATCCTGCTCAGATCGCAGGATCTCAGATTAAATTGTTAATGTTATAAAGCTGTCAGCAGCTTGACAGTTTATCACATGTTGCGTTCCTCAATGTGACACTTACAAGTTACAAGTTTCCAGAGAAAGAAGATTTTGCTAATCTTGGATCACTGAGGTTTATATCTGATTTAAATGATTTTAGGGTGTAGCACTACAACAAGGCAAAGAAACTATGCAAATCTGTTATGTCAGGTAGCTACAAACATTTTGAATCAGTCGGTTTTGTTCTTGTGATTGTCTTTCTTGCTGACAATAAGACTGCCTCCGAGGCAGAGGGGCCAGATAAAGACCAAAAATTAAACTCAGTTACAAGGTAATAGTGGTGGAAGAACTCATAAGTGGTGGGTCAATTATTGTAGGGTTTATAATGAAGCTACACCTGGGTAGAAGTTATTTAGTAAAAGGTCACCTCGGAAGGCAAATTGGTTTTATTTAGGGTTACAGTAGTACTCTTTATGTTTCAAGTTTTTAGTTTGCAAAAAGTACTGAAAACCAATCTTCTTTTTTTTCATTTCACCATTATTCACTAGTCTGTATTGGTCCATCACACACAATTCCAATAAAATACGTAGAATTTGAATGTTGCTGTAACATAAGAAATCTGGAGAAGCAATGAATACATTTGCAAAGCATTATTGCGTATCACTGAGTAAGAAATATGAAATATATATAAAAAAAGAAACCACATAGTTAAAGTCAACAGCAAGATGGTTCCACGTAGCAAATAAAATATAGTTCTCCTATATAATTTTTATTGCTGATTTCCCATCCAGATCTACTGGCTTTGAAGGATTTTGTTGCAATTAATTGATGCATGGTGAAGGCTTATGACGCCAAAGATTTAATGCACCCCTAAATCAAATATTTTTATAACCACGCCTTAACCATAGCTCAGCAAGGTACAAGATTATTAGATTAGTTTATTTCCTGATTTGTAAATTGCAGCGTGGTTAGAGCTGTCTGCTTTCTTTTTAAGCATACATGAGAATTTTCTATCAAAAAAAACTAAACTAAACCAAAGACAGTCAAATGCATTTAGGTATTTTAAGAATTAAGAAGGAGGTTTCAAGTATGACCAGCGTAGTTAAAAAAAACGTTATCTTTTTCAGAGGTGCCTTGATGATTTTGATAATTGTCCTGTTGTGTGACCCAAATACACTTGAGTTGTGCACTAATTAGTCGTGCTAACAACAGTACATAATATTGAACCTCGGCAGAGTGGGTATCAAACTGAAAAACCAGTGAATGCAGAAACAAGAGCAATCGACAAGAAGCTTCCCTATGATTTACTTTAAAAACAAGACAACAATGCAAACAATACTGGACTTATTGATGCTTCAAAGGATTAGAGGTTAACTAAACTAGATAAAGGCACTGTTCTTTATTTTATTCAAATCTGCTTTGTTTCAATAGCAAAGGTAAAACTTTAACAACGTTTCTTAAATTTGTAAGAGGATAACCAAGCAGTTAACTAATGATCAAAGAAATTATTATTAACCCACACAATCTTGGACTTGTGGATGTGTGAACACACCCTACTCCACTTCCCTCGCCTTTCTTCAAGGTTCTGGGTGTGTTCACCATGATGGAGTGGTGTCTAAAGGTGTTTGAACATGGACCTCCCAATTTCATCACCCACAAAAAGGAACACGCCCTTAGAACACAGTGAGCACAGCCCAAGCACAGAAATGTCTGGTGAAGGCCAGCACAACAGAATGCGGTTAAGCTGCTGTGGCGAATATGTAAAAGTTAGTTGGCTGAACAATGAGCTCCCTATGTGACAAAACCCTCCCAGTGACTAACACGTTCAGCTGCATTGCAGAGTCACTGTTGGAAGCTAATTTCACACGGTAGCGGGACTATTTGCATGCAGACTTTTGGCAGGTTAGAAACTTCTCTACGCTTTTATTGATAAACCATCATTATCATGCAATAATGGACTTTAACATCTTGTTTATCGCCCAAGCACTAACGCATACACACTCAAACTTGTAGAGCTTTTCATTGGCTTCCACTGAATATGGATGATCTAAGTCTCATTTTAGGCTGACTTTAGTTCATATACTGAAAAACAACAAACAGATAACATCAAAGTTCTTCACACACCTCAGCACAGTTACTGTCTAACATGGGAACCCTGACAATGCTGCAATCTCTCATAATGACTCATTCTTTGTCAGACAAGCAAGATCGGGAAATTTGTCTGGCCAAATAAAAACCTAGCAACCGGCCTATTTGTGCGTGTCTGGGGGTTCCGTGCGCATGTGGGTGTGTGTTATGCTTTACAGTATCTGCTTTTGTATGATGTCACATACCTTGCCTGTCTCTCGCATTGTTTTTCTGTTACTAGTCCTGTTTTAACTGTTATGCTACAGTGCTCATCAACTCCGTCTACAATAAGTGACTAAAGATTAATAAATAGCTAATAGTCTAAGAGCGAGTCTGAGAAAAGCTTCACCCTACCCTGAAAAGAATAGCTTTGGAAATTGTTTGTGTGTCTCAAAGACACTGATGTGTCAGCCAGGAAGCAACCTCATTTTGAATTTCATACAATACCCCTGGCAATGCCATGTTAGAGCTAGCATACTTGAAAGTTAATCTTGTGACATAATACCTCTAATGTTAAGTTTTGTAATTGCTGCAAGGTAGTATAAAAATATTAAATCAGTACACATAAAAAAAATATGTTAATGTGCTTAAATGGATAATCTGGAGTGTCTGAACAGTTTATCATCATTGTTTGCCTTTTGCAACAAACCCAATAGACATATGCCTTATAGGTTGATTGGTACGTTGATGAAAGGTAGTAAAAAGAAAACCAAACTGTAAAAAATTATATTTTTGGAAGCATTATATCATTTTCAATATTTAACAATGTCTTACACCTTGAAAATGAGACAAGTAAGCTGCTGTCACACTATGTCCTGTGTTGTCATCCATCCATCCATTTTCTAACACCCTTGTCCCTCAGAGAGGTTGGGAGGGTTGCTGGTGTCTATCTCCAGCTAACGTTTCGGGTGAGAGGTGGGGTCACACTGGACAGGTCGCCAGTCTGTCGCAGGGCAACACAGTGACATACAGGACAATCAGACACACACACACTCTCACACCTAGGGAGAATTTAGAGACCAATTAACCTTTTTGGACTGTGGAAGGAAGCCGGAGTACCCAGAGAGAACCCACGTATGTACAGGGAGAACATGCAAACTCCATGCAGAAAGACCCCGGGCTGGGAATCAAACTCTGGACCTTCTTGCTACAAGGTAACAATCTGTGCTGTCTTATGTATTGAAACCATGTTTCACAGGTCTAATCATGAGGAACTGAAGAAGATCCAGTGGAACATAAAATTTTGTTGAATTTTTTAAGTACATGCATTGTCTTTATAGTGAATATGTATTGGAATCAAAGTTGTGGTATCCATTGTGCTCTGCTGCATCAGAGCAGTGTTTGTGTTTATGCTGAATTGATACCATCTTGTTTTGGGGGATGGTAGTTTCTTTGTTTGTTTTTAAAAATAAGATGACCATCTAGGAATAAAATGTCAATATTCAGTGAGTGTCGCCAAGTTGCCAGATAAATACCAGTCAGATCACTCAGAAAGTAGGTCAAGCCTTTGGTTTTAAGTTTCAAGCACCAGGCCTCTTAAGGTAAATGAATCTTCATCAGTGCTGACGGCGTAGTGTAGCATGATATTAAGTGATGTTATTTTTGTGCTGTTGCAGGAATTCGAGTCTGAGTTGCATCCATTCCATAGCAGTGCCATATGTCTGGCTTATCAGTTGATTAAAATGTGTATGCAATGTGTCAAATGCAAGATAGAATGATGCCAAAATTCACATTTTTCCTTTGGCATCATGCTATCCTGTGGTATTGAAACAAAAGAAAGTTACACTCAAGTGTGATGGGGATCCCAGAGATATTAGAAAGCTTAAGCAACATTTAGCAAATGCTTAGTGGACAAATTGAAGGTTAGATTCTCTTGTGGCTTCTCCTGAAAACGGATTCTGGGAGAAAGTTAGAAAATCGCTACATAAATACAGTCAATTATTCACAGAGTCCACAATAATTAGCTGAGTCCAAATTAAGAACCAATGCTGTATTCTTAGTTTTTGGTGATAATTTTGAAAAAATAACATGCTTAGTCGTTCAAAATTTGATTAAACTGCTGACGAGACTTAGATAATAGCTCCATCCCACATTTGGTAGCTGATCTAGTTGAGAATAAGAACCTATATGATTTTTTAGATTAAATACATTTTTGTTGAAGCATATTCAAACTATTTACCAGTGGACAGGAGAGGTGCTATCATATTCTGTGCAGTCACAGATGACACAAGGGACTGCATTATCACTGAGCTCCAATGAGTAGGTACTGCTTGTACAACCCTACATCAACAACAACCTTATATCAACCTGCACATCCGTCACTTTCAGAGGTTCACAAACTTTACTGCTACTACTACTTTACATTGACTGCAACAGACAATGTTTTACAATCAAACAAATGGAAAAGAAAAGTCACAAAGGGTGTGGTTATGTAGTAGCTGGTTAGTCAACACAGTGGCTGATTATATGTCTCTTGCGAGTAGTGAATTCTGTCTGATGTTGAAACTGAGATTTTTAATCCTGAGGTCTCAAAAACATCAGTGCTCACTGTCTATCACAGAATCTGAGTGAAACTTACTTGTAAGCATACAGCTGTCTCATTTAAAACTATTTTTTTGTTTGCTTTGTTTTGTTTTTGTTGTTGTTTTTAATTTTCTTGTACAAACACTTTGAATTGTCTTTGGCTGAAAGGTGCCATATAAATAAAGTTTCCTTGCCTTGAACTGCCTTGCCCACATTCTGAAGTCATAAAGTAAATAACACCTGACTGTGGATACTCTTACTACAAAATAGTTCACACTGACACGGGGAACATCCCTTTCACACATTTGTTAGTGTTGTTGCAATGCCTAGCAACCACCAGCATGTCTGCATTGTCAAAATCTCTGTAATTCCTTTATTGTGGTTTATGGTGGGTTTATGTGTGTGAATGTGTGCTTTTGTACCTTGGTTACTACAACAAAGTGGACACGAATTTATTGGGGCATTTCTTTTTACAGTTGCAGCCAAGTTGTGTAACCTGGAAATGTTTGACTTAACTTTGTTAAGTCAAACATTTCTTTTACTCTTACTCAGACCTTGTTTAGGGTTAGGGTTTTAAGAGTAAAAGATAATCATTTGATTGCGAAAGTTTAAGAAATTGGAGAGCATTTTGTCAACTTGTTAAATAGAGTTGGATGTCTATGTGTGCTTTGAAAACCTGTGAAAAGAACGGTTTAAGATTTATCCTTTATCAATTGAAAACATCAACAGAGGATTAAAAAGAAACAGAGAAGTGTTGCAGCTAAAAACACACTACTTGACACATGCCCACTGCCCTGCTTGTTTGAACTCATAGAAGGAAAGTTAGAATGTGTTATGGAGCCACACCACCACTCTAAGCCTCACACTTCCAGGACTCCAGCTTTGAGAGTGGGAAATTATTAACCTTACCTCCTACTCTTCAGTCTGCCAACAGGATGCTAGAGGTTTGCTGCTTATCAGCATTCATTTTGCCACTTTGCTAAAAGCAAACCTCACTCCCTAATGTCTCACAACTCAAACCGGGAACACTTCTCTGGGCATTTAAGCTAAGATAATTTAAACCTTTTGCAAAAGTTGCAAAATTTCAACAGCGTAAGTTCTGATGTAGATATTCAGTTTCTTTTGCTTAAAGGGCAGGACAGATGAAGTGTGATAATGTAAGCAGTTATTGACATCTCATTATGTTTTTCTGTGAAGGTAACTCACCCACTGCCTTCACTTTGATGAAACACAGATTAGCTGTCCAGCTAATACATAGTGAGACTGGGGCCAGGCAAAAAATGGACTTCTGCAGGATGAAAACAATCTTTTTTTTCTTTTCTTTTTTAAATGTCCTGGCAGCAAAATTGTGAATTCTAGCCAATCTCCAGATTGAAGGCTAGATTTGTGGAGTGTATGACTAAAAGTTGTCATGGTGACCTGAGCTGTGGGTCTTTGCTGCTCCTCCAGAGTTATGATGGACCTTTTGATTGCTTCTCTTATTAATTCTCTCCTCTCTTGTTCTTTCTATTTAGTTAAATGACCACGCAGAGATAGGCCTGCAATTATGTAATGCTTTTTATATTTTGCCTTTAGCACACTAAAGGCAAAATCAGCTGATAGCTTTCAATTGCCCCAAAAACTAACGTCCTGCAGCGGTGAACAGGTGCACAACTCATCAAACCCTGCCAATCACACGTTTCTTGGCATTGATATCAAGTGGCAAAATCTAATGACTCCATAGCACCCAATTGTACAAATGAAATATATCCTCCATGTGTGAATGAGTGGCAGTGATGAATAGAAAAAGACAGCTCAGGAACATGTTGGTTCATGATGTTTCTCCTGTGGCTGTATGTTTTATTCTTGTAAGCTGTCAGGTTTAATGGTTTAGATGCACCAAACCTTCACCAGAGGCAATACAGTAAATTGCTACACCAATTTGACTCACTTAGAAATTGTTTTCGTAGGATTTAAGGTGATCCCTGTTTTCATACCAACATTGGTGAAGAAAAAGTAATAAAAAAATTAATAAAAAGCTTCTGTCACTCATCTTGAGTAACAGATTGGGATTCCTCTGCAGGTTCAAGTTGGAGACAAATGAGACATGGAAGATTAGAGTCTGCACAACTATTCAGTTTTTGCACATGCTTGGTGCAGGTGTGTCACAAATGCATGCAATGAAAAAATGCATTGCATGTGTTAAACTTTTGAAGTTGCACTGCAGGCAATGGCATCTTTATTGCACTTAAAAGTTCACAGTGTACCAACTTGGAAATAATCACACCTGAAGCAAAACTAAAGAAATCTGTAATGCATATGTACATAAAGCAAGTTAAAATGTGAGCCAAGTAGGTTATTAATTGAAATTTTTTTTTGCATATTTTCAATTTTACTCGACTGAAAATAATAATATTTTGTCTTTGCACACCATTTTACCTGTGCATGAAGATGTCATCTTAGCAATAAGCCTCCATGTACTGCATGTTATAAGTAAAACATCTTAATTAATTTATTATTTGAGCGTACAAATATTTTTGCATTCTCTCAGGGTTTTTGCGAAACAAGGAAAACTTTGAAAAGTCCAGAAATTAAATGCAAGGTGACATTTGTGGATTTCACAGATGCATTCAATGTTCAGGTTAGTGTACGTTCTGCTCAATCGCCATCCTGCATGTGATCATGTCCAAATAAAAACAGGGAAACAATCAGTCCAGGACAGACTGATATATGACAGGTACATAGTGAGAAGGGAACATGAATAGACTAAATGAAAGTTCAATAGCCAGAATGCCACATTTTGTTACTTACACCTGGTTCCACCTATTTAAACCATTCAAATTATTTAGTGTTTGGTTTCTGACAAACACGAAATGCTCGCTTGTTTAGCAATGCTGACAGAACACAACAAAGCTCTGGTTGTTATCTGTCACTTTCCACTTGCGCTGACTGACAAGTTGTTTACCCAATGCAGGCAGGAGGGGGAGGTCCTGCCAGTCAAACCTCATCTGACAGCTGGACCAACATGGCAGCTGGATTATTACTGAAGTTTGTTATGTTTTCTATAATCTAACAGGGTGTGCCTCTAAATAGTAGATGTTCATAGACCTTTATGCTACAGATGAAATAGAGTGATAAGTTTTGTTCAAAAGTTTAAAAAAGTGCCAAGCTATCTTTGGTAGCAGTGCAATCTGCTGCTGACTACAAGATTTAACCCTCAGCTGACAACAAATGTCTGTTTGCATTTTTGCTTTTCAGTTTTACAATTTGGAAACAGATCAGTTGAGATACAAGCTTCTTATTAGGATCGGCTCATCCATGGGCACGGGTCCAGGTTGTGTTCTTTTTTGTGATCCGCTCTCTGTTACTTCTGAGAGCTATCATAAACTTCAAGCTCTCGCAGGAAGGCATGCAGTCTCACTGTACATCTACTTTTCTCATGCATAACTTTTCACCGCAACAATGAGGTGTGTCAAGATAAAATTCTACAGTCCTTGCATAACCTAATATAGAAAGGTAAGATGGGTGTAGTTTTGTTATTCTAGACTATTCCTTTTCAGCCCGAGTCTATCTGTGGGTCATTCTGTTGATCTGGGGTTTTGGCTATGTGAACACACTTAAAAACCCTCTACTCCACATCTTGTTTTCACCTCAAAATCATCTGATTTCAGCAATAAACCAAGTGGATTAATGAAAGAAAGTATTTAATCCCAAAGCTTTGAATGATTTTGAAACCATGCTTAATAAACTCTACCCGAAAGCCATTAAAACACAGGTTTTTAATCACTCAATTCAACATTTTTCTCCTTTTTTCTTTCATTTTTTATTGAATCAGAATTGGCTAATTGAATGACAGTTGTTGTGAATTGGCGCAACATGAATAAACTGGATTGAATTAAGACAGAATGGCTCTCAGCTTTGTTCAGTCACCCAAATCTAAATAAGCCCCCAGCTGGCAGAAACAATGGGTTTTGTTGTTTTTCATACATAATGCTAGAGAAGATGCTGTGTTTGTGCTCGGTTTTCTGAGCTGCCAATTTTAATCAGCTTCCACACAAAACATCCATCCATCCATTTGCTGAACACCCTTCGTCCCTAATGGGGTCGGGAGGGTTGCTGGTGCCTATCTCCAGCTGCGGGGTTCACCCTGGACAGGTTGCCAGTCTGTCGCAGGGCAACACAGAGACATACAAGACAAACAACACACTCACACACACACTCACACCTAGGGAGAATTTAGAGACACCAATTAACCTGACAGTCATGTTTTTGGACTGTGAGAGGAAGCCGGAGAACCCGGAGAGAACCCACATATGCACAGGGAGAACATGCAAACTCCATGCAGAAAGACCCCGGGCTGGGAATCGAACCCAGGACCTTCTTGCTGCAAGGCAACAGCTCTACCAACTGCGCCACTGTGCAGCCCCCCACACAAAACATTCAGATTAAAATGTGATCTGGGAAGCCTTAATGACTGAGCGCAGTGTTACAACACGCCAACCTTTTTGACCTCCCAGCAAAACAGACAGAAAGGCGTTCACTTTTCCTTGCCATTTGTGTGTGAACATATTTACTCTGTTGAGAATTCCAGCTTCCACCGCAGCTCCACAGAGGCATACTGTGCAGACTGCACACCCTGATGATAAAACTGATAAGGCTTGTCAAGGCTTGAAGGCATTCAGAATGACCCCACCTACCCATTAATAGAATTACTGAGATCAGAATTCTTTCATATTTTCCTGTGTACTTTACCTGCTTACCCATATTGTCACCTGTCATGTATTTGAAATATTTTTCTTTAAAAACTCCTGTCTCTCAACTCGAACACTCCACAATTATGATCACAGTAAGGAGAGCCACTGTCACTGACCGTTTTCAATGACTAATACTTCTAAGTTCAGCATTGTTGCGGCAAGGTGGAGCATGCACAGTGTTAGTTTAGCATGTCATCTGCTGAGTTTGTGTAATGTAGACCCATTCCTCCCATTGGCTAAACACACAAGAGATAAATGAGCTGCTTAGTGAAAACGTGTGTGTGTATATGTCAGAGAATAAAAGGTGTGATTCAGTGTTTAGAAGGTGGCATAGACTCTGAATGTAGAAGTTGATTTATCAATGGGCGTATGAAGCCACTTGTCTGGTGAGCAGGTAAGCTGTGTCTGACTTGAGTGTCACTCAAGACAGACAGATTCTAAATAAACTTGGAAAAGTTCAATAGATGTTCATATTGAGAACATTAAACATCCAAAATACGAAGAGAATATACACATTTGTGCTTTTCCAGACACAGTCTGTGCATTTTGCTTTCTATGTTTTGGTGTTGTATGCCTCAGTTCACTTCAATTCTTGCTTGAACACTTTAATTCACTTTTTGATTGTCTGACCACAGTACAATTTTTTTTTTCTCAGCAATTCCAGGAAATCTGTTGACGTGTACGTCAATGTTTGTTTGTCATGGCAGATTTTGTTTTATTTCTGAAACTTCATTACTTACTAGTGAGTTTTCTTAACTAAATTTGACTTCAGTTTGTTCTTCCTCAATGCTTTACAACATGATATATTGATACATTACTATTATTTAACAACAGGGTGCTATCATCAGCATATTTGCATATCAGGTCATTCTAGCATGGGTGTATTCCTCTCATGAAAGGAGCAGAAAAGATTATGCTCTGGTGCAACAGCAGATAGATAAGTTGGTTGCCAGAACTACATATTCTTGTTAGCAGCAAAAGTGAGGCAACGCCTTTGAGTTGGATTCAGAATTAATGCTGCCTCATGCATGATTTTTCACGCACAGTATATATCAAGCATACCTTAGCAAGTTGAAAGGTCTATTTAAGCTGCGAAGAATCCTGTTTCACTTTTCTTTTCATGTGCTGCAGGCTCCTGCCTGCTGCTGCTCTGCAGCTACTACTGGGCTCTCTTCAGCTCCTGCAACACACCAACAACCTCCTTGGCCTCCGAGTTAAGAGACTCTCTCTATACTTAATGCATAGAGCCCATCACCACATGAAATTTTGAGCAGTGTACCTACAGAATGATGAGACAGGAGCCTAGAAGACAAATGTCTAATATTGCAAAATATTACGCTGTAATATAGCATTTTGTTTCACTGACCCATTTTCCATTGCAGTTTTAATTTACTGAAGTCCCCTAAAACAGATGGTGTACATTTGAATAGCTTATTAGCTCACAACATTCAAAGGATTTATCTACTTTCAAGCAATCTAATTATGAAATGGCATCTACAACACAAAAGGCCACTACAGGAGTTCCAACAAAAACTTTACATAGAATTACTTAAAAAATTTAAACTACCCCTTTACCTTCATGTTACTCTTTTTGGATATATCAATACAAAACCCACACATACTTGAATTAATATTAACCTATCATGCTCATGTAGCCCATATTTATAACAAAGCAATTAATAAACGGCAGCATTCAACAAAATAACAAATAATACATAACCAACAAATAACCAGGCTTTCAAACAATGGATATCTTACTGTGTATTTTACTTTCATTATCTCTGTACATTCATGGCTCTTTTCCCACTTGTTCTCTGCTGTTCATCCTAATGAAAAGCAGCATTCATCAGACAGTGTGGGTGTCTGTTTCTTTCCCTTCATGTTAGTAATTTGATCGACCGGTGACCCACGGGTGTGCCCCGCTCTATTCTAAGTGAAGTACATGTGTAAAAATGGCTTTCAGAGATTTTCTTTTTTGTACTGTCATTTTTCCCACCTGAGATGAACTGTTAGTGTCATTTCAGGTCAGATATAAATACTACTGCAAACCCAATCTGTTTACAAACTGTGGGTCCTCTTTGGGGTGGCATTTTTGCTCAGTTAGGTCATTATTTTGTCATGTCTGTACCAATGTGTCAGTTCCGTATTAACAAAAGCCAAACATTGGGTGGGATTTGGGCATTTGGCAAGTTTCCTGTTTCTGACTCCATGAGAGGTTGTAAGACCTTGGGTGGGGCACCTCCATCCATTATCCTTGTTCAAACCTGTTCCTGGATGGTCTTGGATAGCTTCTCTTTTTTTTTACTGAAAAAGAGAAAATATTCTGCTACTGAATTATACTTGGTCACATTTGGTCACATTTGCACAATCGCTGTCCCTCCAATTACCCCAGTTTTACTTGTATTTATCTGAATTTTTGATTACATTGCATTAAGAGAACTCTGGTTGGATGTGTAACTGTGAAAAGGGTCTGACATCATTTAACAAGAAGCCATGACCAGCCATTGATTTGATCAAATAGAAATTTCTTAAGCTGAAGTGAGTCAGGACCAAGGCAGGCTGGTACTGGTCGGGTGTTTCTGAGAAAGAAACAATTGCATCCCTTGTATCCATTAGGTTTCTCTTTCTAACTCTGTTAATAGGTAAACTTGTCTGTGCGTGTGCATGTGTGTGATATGTACACACACATGCACAAACCATTATATGATAGTATGAAAATACCACCATGATGCTTCAAATGTTTTCCTAGTGCTGCTGAGTGAAGTGCAACTAACCTTTCATCAATGTTTTTAATGCAGTGATTCAGAACAGAATTGAATGCATTTTTTTTATTTTTCCAGTGAAAACTGACTTTGTTGCCAACATATAGCTATGACATTATGTATGTTATGAAATATGTTAAATTTGCGTTTTCTCCCTTATCTTTGTGTTCTTTTTTAAATGATCACAGAAAGAATTGAAGGTCCACATTACAGCCGTGCTTTATAGCACCGCCATCTGCTGGGTGAAAAGTGACAGTGCAATTATCCCTGATTACTGGCAAAAACTGAATTTAATATATAATGACTTTTCTTTTTTTCAACAAAGTCGCAGAAACAACCAAAAAGAAAAAAAAACACACAAAAAGGTAGAAAAATATGTAGTTTTTTCCTCTGTGAGACATGCTCCGTTGGAGTCCGCAGCTCCAAGGAAGAGCTTTGTGAAATAGATGATGCTTCATATGAGCAGGAGTTAAGCCACCTACACCCAAATATGGAAGCTCTCCATACCAAAATGTCTGCCATGGGAGATTCAAAGGTTTCTCAAACATGAATGAAACGCTTCAGGTTTGTGTTTGATGACGGAATAACCTTATAACGTGACATAAATCAAATATATAAAAAAAAAAAAAAAGATTTTGCATAATATGCCCCCTTTAAAAACTTCAGGGTTTGGAAATAAAGCTGCCTCATCCAGCAATACTTTATTGGAGAGAAAAAAAAAGTTCTTTATAGCTCTTGCATCAGAACATTCTTTTAATTCATTGAGCTTTAAATAAGTGATCAATAGGTTGGGAAGATCTGCTTTATTTTTAGTCACCATGATCAAAATCACAAACAAATCAAGACACCACTATTCAGCTACAGCCACAGCTTCAGCCTCCACCTTCTCCTCCTCCTTCTTCTCTTCTTCCTCAGCTACTCCTTGAGTCTCTTCCTCCTTCTTCTCCTCAGTCTTGGTCACCACGGTTTCGGTCGTGGTCACCGTGGTGGTCTTCACAACCCCGTCTTCGAGGGCAGAGGCCAAACCACTGCTTGACTTAATTGAATCAAGGGAAGAACTGGCGTAGGATGGGATACGGGAGGTCTCCAGGTTATAGGCGGCATTGTAGTTGAAGGCTATGCGGTAAGAAGAGAGAAAAGATTAAAAACCAAAGTGATGCTGTTTGTGTCAATGCTTAAGACACTGTTTATTTCCATGAAACCACAGCATAGACTTACAAGTCTGCTGAGACACACTGGTCTTGATTCCTGTTGCTAGCCTGCAGCAGGAAGAGAAACCAACTTTATTTTTCACGTGGATGCAGTTCTCATTATCACCACCGGGTGGCGAATAAGTTACAAAGCAGCAAAAGTTTACCTGATCTCCTCTCCTTCCAGTAGCTTTTTATAAGTGGCTATTTCAATATCCAGAGCCAGCTTCACGTTCATCAGTTCTTGGTACTGGCGGACCTGCAGGGCCATGTCCTGTTTAGCTCTCTGCAGAGCTTCCTCCAGGTCTCTGATCCGCAACTTGGCGTCCTTCACTGCCAGCTCACCCCTCTCCTCAGCCTCGCCTATCTGAGCCTCCAAGTTGTTTCTCTAAGATTGGGAGGACATAAACAGAGAGCTTTGCAGACAAAAAAAAAGAAAACTTATAGCCTTGATAAATTGAAACAAAGTAGTCTCTGAATCGTAGACGAAAAATACGAATTGTTCAAAAGTGTGAATCCACAGTTATAATAAAGTAAAGAAAGCAGACCGTATAAAGTTTAGGCTTGATTTCTCACCTGAGCTTTAACCATGTCAATTTCAGACTGGAGCCTCATTATTCTGCGGTTCATGTCTGCGATTTCGGCCCTGGTTGACTTTAGATCATTATCATATTTTCCAGCTGAGTGTTGGATCTCTGCATACTGGAACACAAAAATTGGTTCATTAATTTCTCATTCTTTTCATTTTTACATCTGAAGTTTATTGTGTTGTTTAGCTGCTTCTTCCGACTCTGTTTTCTTGCCTCTTAGAAGTACACAAATAGTAATTTCTTATGTTAATGGTCTGACCAGAGAGAGCAGAGCGCTGGAGGCAGATAACAACATGAAACCTGAAATAACAACAAGCTCTCCGCCATCAGACTCACATCCTGCCTGGTTCCTCAGACTCCCCAGCATTCTCAGAATTGGTGACTTAAATGCATACGTGCTCCTTGCTCCACACCAGAACCCCTCTAATACCTGCCTCAAGCCACAATAAACAACCAGTCTCCCTCCCTACCTCCGTCTCATGAACCCCAACTAACCTATGTCTCTCCCCCTCAAATGATACCAAATCCAGCCTTGTCCTGAGGGAGTTTGACTTTTGCACGCTTCTTACTGTTTGTAGATAAAATGTCTTACCTTACATCTTGGTCTTGATTGCAAGATTTTGCACATAGATCAGGAAATTGACACTCAACATGACACTAACATTGCATTCAAAAATGGCAATCAGCTTTGTTAATGTTGTGAAACTACCTCAAATAAATGGAACTTATCACAACTTGTTGTCCTTTTGCAACAACCATCCTGCGAAAATTACTCCTAACGTACCAAAGGAAAATCATAAGACTAGTATTAAAAAAAAAAAAAAAACCCAAGATTTTTCAATCGAGCTATACAATAATTATAAAAATAAATAAACAAAACAATGCGGCTGTGCATCAATTAGGTTTTATGTTAAATCATCAGAAATGTTGTACCACCTTGTTCTGGTACCAGGATTCAGCCTCCGCTCTGCTCTTGTTGGCGATGTCCTCATATTGAGCTCGAACCTCAGCAATAATAGCATCCATGTCAAGATCGCGGCTGTTGTCCATCTCCACTACGACAGATATGTCCTTAATCTGACTTTGCAATTCATTAATTTCCTACAGAAAAGGACGAGAAATTAAAATAAGCTGTAAAAAAACAGAACTTTTACTTTAGGGAGCCATTAATGTGGAATTGTGTGTTTATAAAAGGTTTTTACTGCATCGAAGAGCTGTCTCAAGAACTCAATCTCATCTGAGAGCCCATCCAGCTTTGCCTCCAGCTCCACTTTGATCATGTAGGTTGCATCTGTGTCCTTCAGATGACAGAGTATTTAATGGTGAATACCAGACAGTTTATAGAAATGTCCCAATACATTATTTTTGCAGGTAAATTTGCTCAAACCTTCTTCATGAGGACAAAGTTATTCTCACACTCATTGCGCTTGTTGATCTCCTCTTCATACCTTAGAAAGCAGAAACAATAAGAACTTATGTTAACTTAAGGTGTCATGTTACCAACTCTGTCCTCAAACAAGAGTCATTGAGATCCAAATTAACAAGAGATATAAAAACAAAGAGTAAACATACTGTCTTTAGCATACTGCTTCAGTTATCTGCTCCACATGTGAGTTAAGGTGGAGTTAAGTTTAGTGAAATATCAGACTTACATTCTGTATTGGCAAATACCTAATCTGTAAGTTGTAAGGTCCCACCAAAACATGGACCAAACCTACGCCCTTGGTTTAAGCTCCACCTACTTGATTTTGTAGTCCTCCACCAGGCTAGTCGTCTGGTGCAGGTCGGATTCCAGTTTGAGCTTTTCATGACCCAGGTTGTCCAGCTGCTTACGAAGGTTGGCTATGTACGCCTCGAACATGGTGTTGATGTTGGACCGAGACGTGGTCTGCTCCTGCAGAAGCTTCCACTTCGTCTCAAGCATTTTATTTTGCTGTTCGAGGAAGCGTACCTGAAGACAAAGAGAGTCATTAATTAAATTCATGTTTATTCTTTCTTGTACGGCTTTCTTCCCAGTGCAGCACAATCAGACCCAAAGTTATCTGTCCTTTTTGCCTGAGCAAGTCATTCCTGAATTATGAACATGTCCACTCAGGAGATGAACTCCACTGACTGATGATGCAGAAATAGGAGTCTGCATTAAAGCTTATGATTCAAAGCTAAACTTAATGGCTATTTTAATGTTATAAAAGAGTGAGATTCTGCAACCTATATTCATTTGTAAAAACACATACATTCTTTTTCTTTCAATTGTCAAAGAACAAATGGATAATTAATTAATGTAAAGTCAAGGGATGACTCAAAAAACAATAAGTTTGACTGCTGAGAAACACTAAAAGTTGGCTCAAAAATAATAAATTTTTCATAGAATGCGACAGTTAAACACAATGTGGTATTGTGACCCAGGTGCCAATTGTGCAATGATTCTCTCTGCCATCCTGTCTTTTGTGGAGTCAACATGATGACAGACACAGTTCTGTGTGTACTCTTTTTGCTGTCACACTGGTCCGGGAAGCAAAGGGAGAGTGAACTTTGGTTTTGTGATCCAAGGAATTACTGCAGGCTTTATTTAAAACCCCTTTCATCATTGAGCACCTCCTTATATAAAGAAAACTACTATACAGCTCTGACAAATTACAACTCACTGAAGAATCTAACAAGTCCGTTGCAGAAAACAAGCCTTGCTCTGTAAAATGAATTGTCATGTTTAATTTAGGAGGTATAACAATGATCCATTCTTCTTTTAGCATAAAAGCTTTCTTGGCCTCATAAAACAGGCATTGTTCAAGTTTCTTCTGCAAAGATTTACTGAACATCCTTAAAACAAGAGGTTTGTCTCTTGCAGCTATTTCTCAGATTACTTCCACTCCTTTTCGTTTATGGTTGTACAAGCTGTAACTGCACTTTAAAAGAAAAAAAAAAAAGAATTTGTTTACTCTTCAGCAGTAAGTAAAACTGACCCCTGAAGCTGAGCTCTTTGAGTGAATTTATTTAGGCTCTATGTAGAACAAGTAATTTCCCCCAGATTTGTTCCACAAATATAATTTTAAACAATGTTGTTCTGTGAGGCAATGTCCCAAGGCTGATCACCTGCTTTGGTGTGCAGAACACTCATTTCCTTTGCATTTCCTGAGTTTTTTTATTTTCTATCCCAAAAGTCAGGTCAACACAATGTGCATTATTTGTTTTCTATTTCTGCTGTGGATATAAACTTTTACCTTCTCTGATGTGTCCTGTCCTGACAGCTTAGACAGATTAATGGATCTAAGTGCCTTACCATATTATTGTAGATTAGCTCTATAACAGAGTGAAACATGGTTGTCCCCCACCCTGTTGTACAGGCACAAAGGTTTCTCCTTGAGGTTGTGCTGGTCCCTAACATTTGGCTGTATTAACCTCTTGAGTGACTGACCTTGTCAATGAAAGAAGCAAAGCGATTGTTGAGGGTCTTGATCTGCTCCTTCTCCTGGATGCGGACGGCCTGGATGGTGGGGTCGATCTCCAGGTTAAGGGGAGCCAGCAGGCTCTTGTTCACTGTCACGGCGGTGATGGGGGCCGCCACTTCATTGGCAATACCCCCACCAAAGCCCACATGGCCGAAATCCCCTCCACATCCTCTCAGTCCAAACCCCCCAGCAGCACCAACAGAAGCACCACTGCTGCCAATTCCTCCATATGAGGAGCGGACGGCGTAGCTCTGCCTGGCACTCCCCACACCGCAGCCCCCATAGCCGGAGAATGAGCGGCTGCTGTAGCCCTGGGTGGGACCCCTGGAGGATGACACCGTGGAGAGGGTGGTGGTCTTCAGAGCTCTGACAGACATGGTCACAATGGGAGTCTATAGCACCGAGGTGGTGAGGGAGGAGAAGAGTCGCGGCAGATGGAGCCTCTCTTGTCCTCCGTGGTATTTATCAGAGCAGGGGAGGGACCCCGCCGGGATGCGATTGGCTGTAGTGAAGAGGAGAGGGTGAGAAGGGTAGAAGTGAGGCAATGTCAGGGAAGAAAATTACGTCATGTTACACATTTGTAGCAAATTAGAGACTCAAATCACAAGAACAGTCAGAGCATTCTTCGTTTTACTGTTGTAATAGAGAAAAAAAGTCAAATTTGTTCAGATATTTGAAAAGGTGAATTTTCCATACTTTAGAAATTATTCAACTTCTAGTAGGTTTACGGTTGTTGACCAATGCCTGTCATGTTTTATATCTACAAAAATTCATACCTTGGAAATAATTAAGAATCTAATTTTACCATCATCTTATCCACTTCACAGCCTCTTATCATAGATGTGTCAGTGAAACTCGGCTGCTCAGTGTGATGTTGGTGTTGAGAAGTGACCACATGTCTCATAGTTGTGGAAGCAGCAGATTTACCTATTTACTTGGTGAATTTTATTCAAGAATCCTTGTCCAAAACAGTCACTAACCAAAATTATAAGCCCATGTATAAAATAGTTAAGTGGAGTTATGGATGGATTTACAATTGGCCCAAAGAAAAGACTTTATGGTTCAGCCATTTTTCTGAGCTCTTTTATTATCCGTCTGGATTGATGTGTTTATATGCTCACCCACCAAGTGAATTCCTCCTATATCTGTGAGGTCAAAAACAAATGTGGTCAAACCTTCTTCCTATTACCAGACCCCACCTTAGTTTCAATACAACCCACCCACAGAGCAAATTATAAAAAGACTGAGAAAACATTTTCTCTCGCTCTCAATTTCAACTTAATGCTAAATGTCACCAAGACAAAAGATTTCTGCATGGGTTTTAGAAGTTCAACACCTCAAGTTCTCATGAAAGGGGAACCATGTAGAGCAGGGGTGTCAAGCTCCAGGCCTGGAAGGCCACTGTCCACCACACTGCACCACACCTGAATAAAATTATTAGGTCATTAGCAAAGGCTCTGGAGAACTTAATAAAGCCATTTGATTCCAGTATTTTGTGCCTGTGGCACATCTAAAAACTGCAGGACAGCGGCCCTTGAGGACTGGAGTTTGACACCTGTGATGTAGAGTCTGATCAGTTTTATAAGTACCTGTGTGTTATTTTGGCACTGATACTAATCATTTGATTTATTAAGATAGAGGAGCAACCAATTCTGCCTGGTGTTTCATAACACTTCACACATTTAACTCAGATGGGTTTTTTTTTAAACTGGAACATTTCAATTAAAACTCCATAATTACTTATAAAACCCCAACAATCTCTACAATCTGGTCTGATTGTGATTCCTGTGTTCATCCTAAAACACTTATTGCATTTACTCAGAGAAAGTATACACATAAATTTGCCAACATTACATGGCATTGGTTGGGCAGACCAATAAAATTTCTATTATTACTTTATTTATTTCTCTTCATGTCCCAACCTTTTATAATTAACTAAGTCTAAAAAAGAAAAAAAAGATCACACTAGTCATCATGATCCACTTCTTTTTCCCCAGCTGGGTTTGACAACGTGGGAAAAAAAATCTCCTGGAGTGAGAAAGTGACAAATCCATACCTCTAGCTCTTTTTTTCCACATCAAATTGGTGTATTTAGTTCAGAGTTTTTGTTTTGACCACAAAAGGAAGCTACACATTATGATCGATTTCAGTGTTAAAGGCACAAAAGTTTGGTCAGTGTTTTGGAAATAATTGTGTGTAGTGTTGTGCAAACTGTGTGAAGATGTTAATGTGATTTTAGTTGTACAAATCTGGACTGGTGCTTTGCTCCTTGACTGTTAGGTTTTGCTAATTCATACAGAAAACTGGGTGGATGAATGTGTGTACTGGGAGTGTGTGTGTGCGTGTGTTGGTGTGCTATTGTTGCCATGGCGTCGCATATCTCAAATCTAAACAGCTTTCTGGGAAGACCTCACCGTTTTTTAAAAAAATGTTTCAAATCTTATTGTGTGGAAATCATGATGCATGTGTAGCTTGGCAGATTCATGATTCGTGATTCATGTTGCTGCTGCTAACTTTAGCCAGAGTAGTCTCCACCCTTACTACCATTTTAACACTTTGAGTTGTTAAAACATATCAGGAGGAGGCACGTTTTAAAATGTGCAACAATTGAAGCTGTCCTGTTAAAAGTACATGTTTTGCTTGGCTATTATCAAGGAGTGACGTAGTTCTTCACAAAGGAGGTCTTGTGCTGAACTTGGAGACGACCATATATGTACAAGTCAGCCAACTTTTGTTTGTTTCCTTACACAAAGCTACAGCTCATTGGGTTGAATCTGAATAAGGTCGCTTTTCTTGTTCTTGATACAATTCCTTATTTGATCAGGAAATCTGGGAACCCAAAGGGTAATTTGCAAACTTTATTCTCAAATCTCAGAAAAAGCCAAAGATGCTCTCCTGTGCAGAGCTGCTAAATGACACACCAAGGCAGGAATGTGCCGAGAGACACACGTATGTGCGACAAGTCAGGCGGGAGCAAGAGTGAGAAGAGGAGCTGGTGGGATATATGAGAAGACAATTAGCAAAGATAAGAAAGAAATCTGTTTCACAACCACTGGCTGACTCATGGGATTGGTGGGGGAACTGGGTGGAATGCATGAAACTGCAAAGAAATGTCAACAAATAAAACGATTCGTGGCCTTAATGCTTTATAGCTCCTGTTGTTTAATGCTCTATTAAACATATCTTTTACATACTATATCTCTGAGTAACTTTGAACTTAAATGTGTAGATAGCATTGAGCAAACTACGAGGACAATAGAGTAAGATCAATGTTTGATCAAAGTCTGCAAGAAGACTTTGTTTGATTTTTCTGTTTTATCTCAAGTTTTCAAGTTTGACTGTGCATTATGTGCTGTTAGAAGCACACATTGCAAGAGTTTCTGCTTGCTTCACACTAGACAAATTGTCTGTCCCAAGTCAGGACAGAAATCTACACAATTTAATGCCGTTACATAGGGTAAAACAAACAAAAGCACAAAAAAAACAAAAAAAAAAAAACATAAAAAAGCACTGTTGACTCTGTATCTGTTCGGCCCTTTGCCAGTTCCTTGATCTATCTCTTACCCACATGTTACTACTTCATCCTTGCTTTATTCAAACTTACATCTGTAAACAGAATCAGTTTGTATCCAAAGTCACAAATTCAGCTTCAGTTAGTGTTAGGATGGATCCCTGTTTGACCTCACCCATTTAAATTATTTATTGGAGTTATATAACCAGATAACTTTAAAGCAGATGATGAGTAGGTTATTAAGAAACATGTTAAATCCTTTGTTGCCGAAGCTCGGATGAAACAACCACTAAAATCCAAGTACGGAAAGTGACTCTCAAAAGTTTACGCGTCCCTGTTAAAATCCCAGGTTTTGGTGATCAAAAAAAATAATTTGTGATCATCTATAAAAAGCTACTTCAGTTTTACTGATATGTATCTCATGTAGAGGTACATCTCATCAAATTGGAATATCTGTTCTGATGAGGCTCATTTACCATATTAAAAATGTAATTTTGAAAGTATCTACCTTTAAGCAGGTACTAAATATACTTTTAATTGTCTGTATTACAGATATTTGCATTAGGCCGATGTAATATTTTGTGAAATTTTAGAATATTACAAAATATTACACAGAAATATAAAGCAATGAATTGTGTTCAGAAACTCACACATTTTAACCAAATACAGTGAATTAGATTGACCTGACATAAAGTTTTGCTCATTTCTATATTTTTAGCTGACGCAACAGTGTCAAAGAGATCAAAAGAAACCTGCTGCATAAAAGACGTCCACACAAGCTGGTCAATTTTGAGGGTTTAAGCGTCACCAAATCTGTCTGGGGCCATGCTGAACAATAAAAGAATACATGAAAAACAAATTTAAATAATTTCAACAGAGCTTCAGCAAAAATTAGTTAAGAGTATAGACACTTGTCCAATCAGATTACTGCATTTTTTATTTATTTTTTATTCTTGATTCTTCAATTTGATTGTTTCTTAGTTGAATTGTATAGATTTTATGTCACTTAGAAGGTGGAAGTGTTTCTAAATTATTTATTTTGGTGCTACTTTTTATTGCACCGAATCTGGTATTTTTACACAGACGAACGCAGTTTTTAGAGGCAATTAAAGACATTCTAGTGATAGACTGGGCCTCTATTTAAGAAGCATAAAAATATCAACCCATTTAAAAGAGAAAATTGTTTAGTTATTACTTACTGATTATGATTTATAGATTGTTTGCATAGCAGAACTTTTTTAGTTTGTTTTTTTTCTTGCTTTAGCCCCAGCCTTTCTTTTTCATGTATTTTTGTCCATTCTAAAGATAATAATATTGACTGTATACTTTTTTTTGAGACCCAATAAATGTGGAGATTCTTTTATCCTTCAGCTACACCACAGTTTAAGTTGAGACTTTTGCCCTCTAGTGTTCAAATTGAGTGTTATCAACAGAGCAAACCCTCCTGGAGTGCTTGCACGGTGTTTCCACTTCAGCTGGAGAAATTATAACGTGATGCCGCCACCTGTGGGCCACTGCTGAAACTTAGCAGTTAAAGTCATTTAAAGTGAACAGATACTTAACATGACTCGATTTTCCTCAAGAGAACATTTTTGTGTTTCAGTTTCCATTGTTCAGATAGACTGCTTAAAAACTCCATTACTTAAAATAACCTGATTTTTAAAAAAAGAAAAATATCAATCAAAATGGTTTCACTCTGTAGTGCTATGTTGAATTAAAATGTTTAATTCAACTGCATTTGTTCAGTGGGAGGGAACATTTTACTAAATGGTCCTTTTTAAGAAAATCACAAGTGCCACACAGAGAAACTGTCTGACAATTTCTATAAAATAAAGGCCAGTTTCACATTTTTATATATCTTTATGGACTCTTTAAGACAGGAAAGTCAAAAGAGTCATTGGTTTGCATTTCACTATGAAAAGTTGAATGAAGGAGGCAGAATCATTCACTCACTGTGCATTTTCTTTGACAATTTTTCCGCCATATTAAGAAAAAAATCCAAGTATCCTTTAAAGAGTTTATGATCGTAGCCAAACAAACATGTAGTTTAGTTTGAGAAATGGATCTCGCTCTTCAGAATTTACACATAATGAACAGTCAATCCTTTAAAGTCTTCCTGTGAAATGTCTTTGAGCTCAAAATGGACATGACAACCAACAGAGAAAATGTCTCTGAGACGACACATTTCATTGAGCTGCGGTGAGATGTGTACCCCTCACATTTTTGTCAATTGTCCTGCCCATAAAACTGGAAAAAGAATAAATAAATTTTGTTCAATTATTATTTTTTTTTTTCATTTAGTTTCCACTGGATTTTAATACTGTATCTTTAGTCAGCCAGGAAGGAAGGAGGAAAAGGGAGAAATGAGTAGAGAGGGGGAATGTCAGGAACTCTCTGAGTAAGAATGTGTCACCTTCACACATTTAGAAGCAGCCTCTCTTGCATCTATTATGCATCAAGATATGTGAAAACATGCATTTGTGTCTTAAATTTATTATAAGACACAAAAGAATTTTTTGTGGCAATGTTTTCATATCTTTTGAGCTTTTCCACATTTTCCCATAAACAAAACCATGAACTTGATGGTTTTGATGAAATTCTGTCTTATTAGAATTTCATGTTACAGACTCAATGTTGAGCACTGATTTGGGCAAGTTTATACCTCTCAGTTTTATATGATCAGTCATGTTTCGTATTGTATTGTCTGTTTTATATGACCAATGTAAAACCATAATATTTCTGATTTGAGATGATGAACTAAACAGTTCTCAGTGAAATGGGCTTTTGTTTGACAACCTTATCCTGGTTTAAAGTTTCCCACAAAGTTGCTGCTGTATTGCCTGATGTTCATGAGACTCTAATAAATCCCTTCTTCACAGAATGGTTGGATTTATACTGAGACTAAACTACCAGTGTTGGGTAGTTTAGTCAACACTGACTAAACTACCCAACAGATACCCAACAGATATTGATCTGTTGTTGCCATAACAACAGATCAATGTTTGATCTGTTGTTATGGCAACAGATCAAACATTGTATCATTTGTCAAGAACTCCTGTAAAGGACTCTTGCAAACTGTGAATTTAACAAGGAAAAAAATTTAAATTTTTACCTAGAAAGATGCAAATACAAATAATGTCGATCCAAATTCAGTTATTAAAATTTCTTTTCTTTCTTTCCAAAAAAATATGCAGTAAACCCTGTTAAAAGATGAATTGTTACAAGCCTATGCAATCCTTCTGCCACCTATGTCATTTCTAATGTAACATAGGGCTCAACAAGAAGTCAGCTTTTCAAATAAAACAAAATGTTACCATAATTACAGACAAAAAGCATTGCACAAACCAAAATGATCATAAAATCTGAATATTTCTAATTTACGCCACTGAAAATCTAACTAGTTTCAATTAAAAGTTACTATTTGAAAGAGAGAAACTTTTAAAATACTTGATCAATATTTATGCTGATCAAGTAGTGTATCTAATTACATTGATTCACATTTTAGTTACTTTTAAGGATAAAAAAAAACTTTTTAAGGAAAAAACCCACTTGGCCTTAATGAAGGTATTCTTTTACACTAATTTGTGCTTATTTATCACCTAAAATCTCAGTGAAATACATAGACAATTTTTGCTGTAATGCGACAAAATATAAATGGGGCATTAGTACTTTCTGAGGCTTTTGTAAGTCTGTGAGAGAACTCAGTCTGCACCATCGCTGGATAAAGCAAAACAGGAAGGGAAGTGAGATTTATTCAAGGCCAGACCAGATGAGAACAGTAACATGAAGGCTGCGGTCCAACATTTGTGAAACACATAAACCCCTCCTAGTAGTTTCCAGATTTCTGCAGTCATTTGACTCACATACTAAAACTTGTTCCAGTTTTCCTATTCTTCATCCTTCCTGCCCTGTCTATTAAAAACAGTGTGCAGTTCTAACTCTCAGACTGAAACAGGGAACAACACTCCACAAATGAAGCCTGTTTGTGTTTTTGTATTACAAGAAAGATACAAAAACAGATATTTTAATTACATTGTGGATAAAATTTCTGGTCAAGTAACATTTTGTGTTTGCCAGTTGCTAGTTTGGTTTCCCTGAGAGAATCAAACGTTGCCAACACACATTCAGACGGTCATGAGGGTTGAGTCACGCTGCTTTCGTTCATCCTTCCTGTAATTTGCAGTTAGATTATTGCAGTTCTCTGCAGTTTGAGCCTTTTTTTTTGTTTAAAAAAGTTAGTCAGTATAATGTGAAAGGTGATTTACAATGAAATATGATCAAAGATTTGCTAAGTTTGAAAAGAAAAGGGCATGAATGCAGTGGGATGTCAGGAGGGTGTGGAGTGTGTTTGGAGTTTCCTCCCATGAGAGGATAGTTTTGGTTTTATTCACTCTTAAGCCGCTACTTCAGAGTTTCCAAAGGTTTTACAATGCTAAAGGATTATTGTCAAGTAACTTTTTTATTATTATCTTCATGAAGGTTATTTCTATGCTTTAGCGTGTTAAAAACATGTTAATTTGTAAAACTGAAATGGATCTCTAATTAAAAAAAAAAAAAGAAAGAAAGAAAATGAGGCTGACCTGTAGTTCCCAAGAAATCAACATAAATAAAGATCACTTTTCAAACTCTTGTACTCAAAACTGGTTCTCGTGTCCTATGGTTAAAGCTTTAATAATACTTTTCTAACATCCTCAGAGACAGTAATGAATGCCTACAGTATGACTGGTAAATGGGGACATCCATTCTTTCCTTTTGACTGTAATCTTAGCGAGGTATCATCTAACTTTTGCTTCTCAGGCTTCTCATCTCCTACAGAGCTGGTGAAAACCCTTTAAGCTTGGATATCTCTTTGTTTGCATTAAAACACGCCTCGTCTCATAAAGCGACTTTTCCTTTTTTGTGACATTAGACAGTCATAAACTTCAGTGTGCTTTATTGGGATTTTAGTGACAGACCAACATAAAGTAGAGCATAGTTGTGGGGTAGAAGAAAAGATTGTGATTTGCAAAACAAATCTGGAAAAAGTGTCAAAAGTGCTGTGAAAAGTGTTTCTGGCAATATGTGGATTAGTAATTGCAAAAAAAAAAAAAAACATTACCTTTGGGATCAATAAACTATTTAATTGGGGTTGAATTGCACTGGCTAGGTGTCTTCAACATCACAACTGAGTAATTTTGACAAACTCTCCTTTTGTAGAGATATTTAAATTCACCTACTTTGGGGTGTCCGGGGTTGAACGGTGAGTTAAAGATCATACAACAGTATCTTAATTGGATTAAAATACAGACTTTGGATAGATCACTCCAAAATTTAATTTTGAGTCATTCAGAAGTGGCTTTGCCACGGTGCTTTGGATTATTGTCCTGCTGCACAACTAAAGTGTGATTGGCTTAAAGTTCTGCACTGGTGGCTGGAAATTAATTCATTATTCCATCAAGTATGGCAAGTCAGCCAGGTCATTAAGAAGCACACTGCACAGTTGTAACAAATTGCCTTCAGAAGTTACACAAAGTTGTGGAGAAATTTAAGACAGGATTAGGTTATAAACAATGTAATATCACACAGATGTTTTGTCCACTATTTGAAAATGAAGAGCCAATACCAGACCTACCGAGACACGGCCATCCATCAAAACTGACAGGCCAGGCAAAAAAAAAAAAAAAAGACCATTAATCAGAAACCCATGATATAACTAGGGAAGCTAAAGAGATTAAAGACTCTGGATTCAGGGTTATCTCTAGCTTGTTGAGAGATTCCCTTTGAAGAGAATAATTGAAGAACTATTCTTCTAACAGTTCATCAGCTATTGGACGAACACTCCATGAATCTGATCTTTATGAAATAGTGTATTCTGTTGTTGAAATAGTCAAAATCCATGTAGGGTTGCAACACAGTAAACATGTGGAAGAAGGTGTTTTGGTCAGATGAGTCCAAAAATCATGTGATTGTGATCTTGTTGTGGCAAGCGCTTTTTTTTTTTTAGCAGGCACAGGGACAGTGGTCAGACTTGATGGTATAATCAATGGAGACAAATAAGGAAAATTAGGAACAAAACTTGTTAGAAGTTGACAAAGATTACATACTAGAGCGCAGATTTTCCTGTAAGCAGGGCAAAACCCCTGAACACAGAGTTAGAGCTACAATGTAATGGTTTTAGTCATATGCATGTGTTAGAAAGGTCTGGTCTAAATCAAGAATTTAATCTTCTTAAGAATCTGTTCACAAAAACAATCTGTTCAATATGAGTGAGCTTAAGATACTGTTGCAAATTAGAATGAGAAACATCGTAATCTCTATATGTGCAAAGCTGATAGAGACATACCCCCAAAAGACTTGAATGTGTCACAGGAATGAGAGTTTGATAGACGTCTCACAAATATACTTCTCATGAATGTTGAATGCCATCTGCTATTGTACTACTTCTTTGCATTCATTTATCAAACGATCCCCCTCCCCCATGATACCCTCAGGGTCTAGTTGTCAGGTGGTAAAATGTGACGCAGTTCAAGGGGTGTGAATAGTTAGCAAAACATCTCAGTGTGAAATTTAGTCCTTATTATAAATGTGTTCATGAGCGTATCACCTCAGTCGTGTTGCCTATTTCTGCAGCGGTGTTATCTTGAGTTTAGCTTGGTGTAGATAGGAAGGCTTGTGACTTCTGTTTATTCTAGGACTTGCTGACCACAAACACAGAAACTATGCAGTATCTGATTCGTTCTGCCTTTTATGGACAAACCGCAAGAATTTGTCTTGCATGGTTGGAGTCTAGAAGACATAGTTCAAGGGTTGTGAATAGTTATTAGTTTTGATTAACTTTCTTATTGACATGCAGAACCCTTACTGTTCAGGATCAGTTTTCTATTACCTTTTAAAACAAAACTTTGTCTGAGCAGGGTGTTTATGTAACTTTGTTTTGTTTGCTTTGATGAATAATTTATGTATGGGGTCTATTTTGCTTTAACAACATTCAAGCCTTTTCGCGGCCAAAAGTGTTTCACGCATCACCATGGTGACAGAAAACACATTGTGGGCTAAAAAAGAAAAAAAAAAACGGAACGTGTGAGCAGGCGACAGAAGGAGAGAGCAGAGAGGCGGTTGATGAAGTGGGCAGGGTCTAAGAGGCCAGCTGTTATTGGAGGAGAGAGGCAGCAGTATAAGTTTCCCACTTCCCTCTGGCAGCGTCACTTTCTAACTCAGCCAGCAGTCATCCTCTACAGCTCTGACTTCTCCTTGCACCTCTACTTGCAATTCTTCAAAATGAGTTACAGAAGTTCCAACATGCAGATCCCTTCCTCCCGGGTCTCCTACACCCGCTCTGCTCCTCAGTACCGAGCTCACAGTATTTATGGTGGAGCCGGCGGACATGGTGCCCGCATCTCCTCTGCCTCTGCATCCTCCCTGCGCTCCGGTGCTCCCATGTCATCTTCCTCTGGCGGCTTCAAGCTCAGCAGCGCCCTGGGCGGCGGAGCGGGAGCGGGCGCAGGCTTTGGCGGGGCTGGTGCTGCTGCATCTGGTGGCGGCATCCTCGGCAATGAGAAGGGGGCAATGCAGAACCTGAACGACCGTCTGGCCAACTACCTGGAGACGGTGAGGAACCTGGAGCAGGCCAACAAGAAGCTGGAGATCAACATCAGGGAGGCCCTGGAGAGGGGCGGTCAGGATGTGAGAGATTACAGCAAGTACGAGCCCATCATCGAAGACCTGCGCAACCAGGTGAGAAGAAAACTTTGCAGTGCTTCAAAGTGGAAATATGTGACTTTCTCTTGCTATAGTTTAAAGACGTAAACAATGACAATACGTAGATTTTAAGTGGTGAAAATGGCCCCTATTGGTGTGCTCCAAACTAACAAGATGGTAAGTTTGAAGCACTAACTATCTTGTTAGTTGGGATTGCATTATTTTCAAAAGTTATCAGATTTCGTTTATGAAAATGAAGGGTGTGGTTGCTTGTCATTGTTTAAAGACGTAAACAATGACAAAAAGTAGATTTTAAGTGGTGAAAATGGCCCCTATTGGTGGGCTCCAAACTAACAAGATAGTAAGTTTGAAGCACTAACTATCTTGTTAGTTGGGATTTTAAAAATAAAAGTTGCATTATCTTCAAAAGTTATCAGATTTCATTTATGAAAATGAAGGGTGTGGTTGCTAAGCTACAACCCTCCCTTTGCGGAGCTTTCTTTAGTGCTTCAAACGGGCCAGAACTTCCTCCAATGAATCACTAACACGAGGTTTGAATCACAAGAGGCTCACTCAGAAGACCAGAAAAAAAAAAGAAACCCTAAAGAATCTGCTTGTTAGATGGTGATTCTACAAGCACACTCTGGTGTGGGAGAGCCTCAATGGGAAACAGATGTGTAGTAACCACATCCACACACACACTGAAAGATGTCTGCAGTGCAGTGGTTGTATAACAATCAGCTCCAGTCCCACAGAGTCAAATGTCACATTCCTTTCCAGAGGCCAGTGCTTCAATATCATCTAATGGCACATGTATGGTGACTATCTTGGCATAAAGGGGGCAAGAATTTAGGCTGTTTATTGTGGCAGGATGTACAACCACAGGAAAAAAAAAATGCTGAGAGTCAGTCAGAAAGAATTTCCTAGATCTGTGCTCGCATAGAGCTTGGAAATCTATGCGTGCAAACCCCAGAGTGATACAAGTGACTGACAGCAACATGCAGCTGAAAGCTGGAGAGAAGAAAAAGTTATTTGTGTGACTTCTTCAGACAGGAAACCGTTTATATAGCAACGCTAAAACAAACTACTTTTTTTGTTTGCCACAGGAACATCCCCCACTTCCCGTTCTGCAATTTATGGTTCCTTTTTTATTATGAGCAAATGTTGCTATGAATCAAACAATCCTGCGCTCTTGATTCTTGGGTTTCTGCCGTTAAATATGGGGAAGTAAATGTGCCAAAATCAGACTTTTACATCTATCAAAGAGCCCTCTCAAAAAATAACTATATTTTGAGAGCACTATGTCCTTATTTTATATTTTGTTTGCATACACGTATGTATATGTTACACAGAAATAACTTTTTCTCATACAGATCTTTGACAAAATAGCCGAGAACGCTCGATTTGTGCTCCAGATTGACAACGCCCGTCTTGCTGCAGATGACTTCAAAGTGAAGTACGTGTTTTTTATGGTTCTCCACATCAATTCCTTTAACTCCATCATCCTATGGAATTTAACGTGTCATGGTGTTTGCATGTCTGACCTGCAACAGGTTTGAGAATGAAATGGCGATCCGGCAGTCTGTGGAGGGCGACATCGCTGGCCTGAAGAAAGTCATTGACGAAACCAACATGAACAGGCTGAACATCGAAAGTGAGATGGAAGCTGTGAAGGAAGAACTCCATTTCCTGAAAAAGAACCATGAAAATGTGAGTTTGCAGTGTCTCTTTATTTTTAGCACTTCACCCTGGGGCACAATTTATTTATTATTTTTAAATAGAATATGTTATATTCTTGCAGAACAAAATCCAACACAGTTGCAAAGTCGTTCTTGAAACCCAAAGGGATTGCTTGAAAGTAGTTTACCATTTCAGTTTAAACAGAGTAAAAAGGAAAAAAAAATTTTTTTTACTGTGGAAATAAATCTGTGTAGCAAAAATATGTTAGCGGTAGAGGACAGGGAGGAGTTTTCTTTTATTTGTTGAGATCCTAGGTATTTGAGAATGCATTCAAGTTTCCCTGTTTTTATCTGTGACCTTGCAGCTTTTAACACACATTAGTAACAGAGTTACAAGTTTCTTTTCACTGCTAAGATGACGCGTCATCAACAAGCTGTGGATATCAGCTTTAACTGCTCTCTGTCCTTAATATGAAACAGGGTATCAAGACTCACTAACATTTTGCGTCTAAATAGAAACACTCGGTCAGTGTTTCCAGAGTGTTCTTGAAAACAATGCATTTTTTTTCACATCAAGTTATGGTTTCATGAAACACAACTTTAATTTTAAATTCTAATCCAAGTTCTTAAAATGAATTATGCAATCTATATATATTGTTTCTCAAATGGTCTAATGTCATTCAAACAGTGAAAATGCTTTTTTGTTCAGAAATAAAACCTGTAACCTATGTTCACTGTATAATTATTTAGTAAAGGTCTAAGTATTTAAGATTTTAGACTATGGATGATTAAATCCAATAAAAACTCCCTTAAAGCAGAGAAATTAACCTCTAACCTAAGATGAATTATGCAAATTACATACAGCTGAATTTCACATTTCAGATATTTCTTAAAACGCTTAAAGCCACACGCTCCACAGGGAGGCCCCAATTCTCCCTTATTGTACATGTATTTATGTAAAAGCAAAAACTTTTTTACATATTTCCTTTTAGCACCATATGAAAAATCCTATAGGCTTCACAACCATTCAGAAATTCAAACTGAATTCTCTTTAACTTAAAAACAAAACTTGTTTTTACATCCCTTTTTTGTCTCCCTAACCCTCTTGTGTTCCTACAGGAGGTAATGGAGATAAGGAATCAGATTTCTCAGTCCGGCGTGCAAGTGGATGTTGATGCTCCCAAAGGTCAGGACCTCTCTCAGATTATGGAGGACGTGAGAGCCAACTATGAGAAGATTGCCTTGAAGAATGCAGAGGACCTTAAACGCTGGCATGAAAATCAGGTCAGGAATGCCAGAAAAACGAGGGAAATGATAAGATAAAGGGGTAGGTTATATTGTCAGGTCAACATGTTGTGTTTTTTTTTCCCCTATCAGATTGCAGATGTGCAAGTCCAGGTGTCACAGAATACAGAAGCACTCCAGGGGGCTCAGGTGGAAAAAAGCGATTTAAGCAGACAAATACAGACGCTCGAAATTGAACTCGCGTCTCAACAGAGCTTAGTAAGCCCTCAAAACATTTTCTACACATTTTTGCTTTATTCACAGATTGAAGTGATCAAATCTGTAAAGCTAGAGCTGCATATTATTTATTCAAACATGTCTTTTTGTGGACCGGTTTTCACACATTTTCTAACTTCTTCAACAGAAAGCGTCTTTAGAAGACACTTTGCATAACACAAATTTACGCTACAACATGGAAATGGAAAAATACAACAACATCACTGTACGCCTAGAAGAAGAACTCACCAACTTGCGGGCGAATATTAACCACCAGACACAGGAGTACGAGGCGCTGCTCAACATGAAGATGAAGCTAGAGGCCGAGATCAGCACTTACAAGAGTCTGCTGGACGGTGGAGACTTTAAGTAAGAACTATGAGGGTGAAAATAAATATGTATGGTATCATCTCTTCCTTCATTTCAAAGTTTCAATCGGGAATCATAAAGACAAAAACAAAATCTATCCTGTGGTTTGCACAGGCTCCTGGATGCACTGGAGGGGTTGGATGACTCAAGTTAATTCAATACAGAGATCCAGAAGAAGAACAACAAAAGCTTGCACCAACAACCAACAGCCAAGGGAAAACTGCATCTTGCTGGTTCACTTAGCCAAAGAAAGAAATTCAACATACAGCCAGGCCACAAC
Source organism: Gambusia affinis (assembly GCF_019740435.1). Classification (NCBI taxonomy): domain Eukaryota; kingdom Metazoa; phylum Chordata; class Actinopteri; order Cyprinodontiformes; family Poeciliidae; genus Gambusia; species Gambusia affinis. The sequence continues at coordinate 15,704,021 of NC_057874.1, read as the reverse complement.
ACAATGAAATCTAATTGCTTCAGAAACACACACTCCCTGCTGTGAGCAATAAAAGAAGTTGTTTCCATGCTGCAGTGCTTTTGGCTATTTATTATTTTTGTAGAACTGTGATTCTGCAGATTATAGCTGTTCAATGTATAAAAAGGCATCAAACGGTTTTATAAATTTTAAGGGCCAGTGATTGAGTCAAAGTTTGAAGATGAAGAAAATGCAGTCTTAAGTTTGATCAAGCAGTTATGGCAGCCTGACTGCATGCACTTTCATGAGTAGAAAATGCATTCATATATGGATATTAGGTAGATGTTCTGCATTTTAAATGAATGTGCATGTGATCAATAATTTCATGAATTTGAAACAGAATATTAGAGGCCTATACACTATACTTTTTCACACACTGAGCACCAGGTTTGTATTGACTACATTATTCTGTATTTTTAATCACAAATCCTGAGCACCATATAACCTTATGTTGTGTCAAAGCAGGCTACCCTGACAAATCTACCAAGTATATAAATGCGTTATCTTCACAAACCTAAGCAGCTAGTGAGTATTCTCTAGTTTAAATCTGCCACACCCAGAAAGTATTCTTTCACCAAAATGAACAAAAGATGCTGGAGAAACATATGTAACTAGTTCTACTAATTATACTGCAACTACCTTCTAGTCGTGAAGTTCTCTCATACATAAACTTCCATGTAGCTTCAAAATGAAACCAACAGAAAAAGATTATGTAGAAGTAGAAGCATATAGAAGCTTGTACTTCTACATGCAGAAATACAAGTACTTCTGCATGTTGCCCTTGTGATAAACGTTGCAAATGATTCTAATAGAATTAAGATTAATCAGATTAACCACAAGCCTAAGAACTGATAACAAGATGTCTGCTAAATTACTAAAATCATGGCTTCATAATTTTTACACACACAGAAATAGAAAATACAACTTAATCTACAAGTCCAGATTTTGTTGAACTGGACTTTATTAAATACATTATAGGATTTATTTTTTTTCTATTAACACAAATATGTACAAGACATTACAAAAACAAACAGTGAGTGAAAAAACAACGAGGCTTAAGGACAAAGAACAAAAATGACAAGCAGGGAAACATTAAATACAGCAAATTTGGGCAGATTACATGTAAAATTCATAACAAATTGAAGAAGTCTTTAAAGCTTTTGTGTTGGTACAGTACTTCAGATAATACAACCATGAAGAAACAAAGGCATAAAAGGCATTCAATGTGGGCTTTATCTTAAAAAAAATCTGCAGCTGTGGATATTAAATTTTGCTAAAATTAAAATTAAGTTTATAACAAAGACTTAATTTTTTGGAGTGTTTAAACAGAAAAGGCCACATAATAAAATTTTTAAGTTAAACGGTATGTCTATTTTCAATTTTCTTTTCAGAAATAAAAAAATATAGATTTCCACAATATTTGAATATATTAGCAGTCCCAGAGAAAGAGAGTGGTTGCATAAAACTACATAGTGATCAAATTGTGTATTAACATCCAAGAAAACAACTGAGTGTGGCTACATCCCCTAAGAACTGTCTGTCAGCTGTCGACTGTTATTTTTATACCATTATCATAAGCCACAAATAGTGTTAAGATGTACATTTTCTGTATGTAGCTAATGTAACATATTTTCTACATTATACTAAAGCAATAACTATGGTTGGGTTTAATTCTCTTCCATGCCCATTCTTTAGTGAAAGACAGTTCAGGACGCCCCCTTGTGGGTTTAAATAATTCCTTCATTCTTTTCAGAGCCTGAGATTTATTGCTGGTGTGTTTTTCACAGAAGAAAACATTTAAAACCCATTACTTTAGAGGAGTAAACTGTCATGTATCAGAAGCATGTTTTCTGATTGCGCTTTACGCTGACCCAGAAGAGCTGTTGAATATAGTCATTTCCGACAGTGAGCTCTCATTCATTTTGCAACATTTTTCTGCTGGATAATAAATTAAGGAACAACAAAAAAAAAAAAAAAAAAAAAAAAAAAATCCGAAGAGCCGCTTTGGAGCCGAAAGAGTCGACTCTTTTTAGTGATCCGCGCAAAAAGAGCCGGTTCTCTAAAAAGAATCTACTCTGTTGTGAGCCCCTCCCACTTCCCCAAACTCAGACAGGTGGTCAGTCCCACAGTAACCCGATTCACAAAAATCACCTGCATACAGAGACCCCACCTTCGGGAATAAAAGTGGAAATTGATCTTAGAGTTTTCGATTCCCAAACGAAACAGACTGATTTATACTGACCTACATTATTTTGGAGAATTAGCTTTCTCTGATGTACATTTTTATGTTTCTTGTTTATTGTCGCAGAAATACATATATAATCTAATTCTAATTCATTTGGAGATATCCGAAAAGCAATTTTGACAAGTCAAAATTTCAATTCGAGATATCTCTAATTTAGTTTTGCCTAGCCATTAATTGCTTTTAAAATATCTATAATTTAATTTTTACTGGTCAAAACTGTATCTCCTATCTAAAAATACATCTTGAATTATGGTGTCATTCAAGATATTTTAAATAGAATTATGACAAGTCAAAACTAAAATCAACATATCTTGAATTTACTTTACGTCTAGTCATAAAACAATTTGAGATATCTGCAATGTAAGGTAGGTAAAACCGAATTTATGTTAAAACGGCCTGCCATACCACCAAAGTCTCCATACAATTCAGTGGCAAATCTGATGTCATTTCGACTAGTCAGAATATAATTACAGATATCTCGAATAGGCATTTTGTTTAGTAAAAATATAATTAAAGATATCTTAAATTAGTTATACGTCTAGTCATAAATCAGTTTCAGATATCTGGGATGTAAGGACGGTAAAACCAAATGTAAGTTAAAATGGCCTGCCATACAAGAATCGCCTACGTGCCACGAGTAGAGGTGACGTACTTCCGTTTAAATGTAGTCCACATAGATTGTTTCCTGTAGCCTGTTTTCTGTACAGGTTTTAGCAGTTATGACAATGAAGAGGATGCAGAAAATAAAATATCTCAGAGCAACTGGCACAACAACCGAGTTTTGTTGTGTGCCATTGTGTCCGGTGACTAGCAGGTGCAACAAATTCCTCAGTTTTTTCAGCTTCCCTGCCGATGAGGAGTTAAGAAAACTATGGATAGTGGCTATCCGGAGAGCTAACTTAGGCATCAAAGCTCACACTAGAGTTTGTAGCCGGCATTTCAAACCTGAGGACATAAAAGAGCCTGAGAAAGAAATGGGCAGACGGAGGTTAAAAAAGGGAGCTGTACCTGCTCTCTTTGAGTGGAATAATTTCTCCCTTCCAGTCCCGCCACCGGGGGTTTGTGAGACAAGGAAAAGACCACCACCAGAGGACAGTGAGGAGGAGGCTAACCCACCAGCCAGTGTTTGTACTAAGGAACACGATTATGCCTCGGCTCCAGACCCTGCAGTTGTGGATTTGGTGCTGGAGGAAAATGATGCTCTCTGGGAGGAAATTAGCCAACTACGGGAACAGGCGGAGAGCCTTACTCTGAGGCAACGATTTGGCATTCACCGTTTTGCATCATCGGACAAGGACATTAGATTCTTCACAAGGTGAGACTTTGTGTTTTGGTATATGTCTTCATACCTGCGAAGCCTCCCGTTTTGGCCAGGAACCAACCATATTTTACCCTTCATTTTATGTTATTAGTATTTTCCTGTAAATTTCCCATATAATACCATGATGATGTGATTTACTCTGCATTCATATAGTTTATTTGTAGATTAACATATTTGCATATGCATGCTTTTTATTTAGTTGCATTCAGTCATATTGACTCTCATCAGTATACATATATATACAAAACTTATATATATATATATATATATATATATATATATATATATATATATATATATATATATATATATATATATATATATATATATATATATAATATTTATATATATATATAGTTTAAGTTTTGGGTTAAAACTAAACATTTTAGTTTCTCTAAAAATGTTTAGAGAAACATTTTTACTGTTTCTCAAATTTTTTCTAAAACTGTATTAGTTCTTAGATAAATTTACATATTGAAATTTTGTAAACTTAAAAAAAGTCTTCAGTTTTACATTATGAAAAAATAAATATAAAATTTATCTGTTTCTCAAAAATATTCTAAAAATATACTAGGCACAGATTATCAATAACACATATAGCACTATTAACAGGAGTTTTATTAGAGGTTTAGATTCGTACTGTTTCTTTGCAGGATATATATCCTGCAAAGAAACAGTACAAATCTAAAGAAATGTAATATATATATTACAATTTTCAGTTTTTTTATTATGTTGTGTTGGTAAATGTGAACATTTATTGATATTTTTAATTTTATTTTGTTTGTTTTTCAGGTTTGCATCATATGACCTACTGATGCGTTTCTGGTCCATGATCGAGCCCGCTCTGCCATCCATGGTCTGTATTCGTCAAGGACAGAGAGGAACTGCAATCGACTCCACTTCCTCAACCCAAACCCTGCAGCCCATTGATGAATTTTTCCTGTTCCTAAATTACCTGGCCCTTGGATCCAAACAACGGGATCTTGCTGACCGTTTTGGTGTCCATCATTCCACGGTCAGCTGGATCATTACTGCATGGACCAACTTCCTATTCACAGTGCTTGGCTCCATTAGGATCTGGATACCTGAGAACCAGATCCACAGCAGTCTACCTGCTGACTTCAAGGACTACCCCGACACAACAGTCATCCTTGACTGTATTGAGCTGAGGTGTCAGTGCCCATCTTCCCCTATCCTCTTTTGTAAGAGGTTTTCATCTTACAAATCACACTGCACTCTGAAGGGGCTGATAGGGATTGCACCACATGGGGCAGTGACATTCATCTCAGGACTGTATGCAGGGTCCATCAGTGACAAGCAGATCACACGTGAATCTGGTCTACTCACCCTCTTAAAACCAGGGATGGCTGTCATGGTATACAGAGGCTTAATTATTGACGACATTGTACCCTGCAAGGTTTACAGGCCAGCATTTTTCTTTGGCAGGTCTCAGATGCCTGCAGGGGAAATTAGGGAAACCCCCGCCATAGCACGCCTTGGGTTGCATGTGGAGACCCTCATTCACAGAGTCAAAGAGCACAAGTTATTTGATTCTGAAATTCCTCTGGGTGTTCTTGGGATTATCAATCAGCTGTACACTGTTGCTTGTCTGCTCACAAATTATGAAAATGGGTCACTGACAAAGGCTTGGACAAAGAAGGCTGATGTCTGAGCAACTACAAAAAATTTATTCTGTATTTACTGTTCATTTTTAATGTTCTACTTGTACATAAAATAAAACTGAATCTCTTTCATAACTCTGCATTTCACAGATCTTATTTCTCTTATCTCATTGTTTACATTACATGAAGTTTCACGTAAATAGGGCCTTCAAGTGTGACATTAAAATGCAACATTTGCATTTATTACTAGCAAAGTAATATGAAAATTTAAATAAGTTAATCAAATAATTTGATATACTAAGGTCAAGTGGCTTAAAAATAAAAGATTATTTTTCATACCGGATCAAATTTTTTTTTCTATTTCTTTTCTAGAAAAGAAATTACAAAAATACTTTCAATAAGCAATATGATGGCTTTAACAAACATTTTTAGCCTGCCCTTAATATTCTGTCAGAGTTCACCTGAAGTCAAAGTCAAAATAACAAGCTGTAAAACACACTTGCCAAACAAGATGGCTGGCTTTGGAGGTGCAGACATTCTGAATTATGGAATCACAAGGTGTGTAAAGGTTAAAAGAAACATTAAATATTCAAACTCTAAAAATACCTGGTAAAATTTAATTTTTATTTAATTTAATTCAACAAGCAGTATTACTAACATTTGCTCTTGCCATCTTTTTTTTTACAGTGATCTAATGCTTTACTGTGCTCAAAAAACACTTCCCCTACAGTGAATACAAAATACAGAGAAGCACAGATTGCATTCTGCCAGAAAATGACCTTCTTTTTGTCACTGCAATAAAGGTACCATGTGTGGTACGCCTGACTATTAGTCTTTCAAAATATCTCACCAGAACTGTGGATCTCTGCAGATCATCCAGGGTTACCATAGGCCTATTGGTTGGTGAAAAAAAAAGTTATCTACAGCACTTTCAGTAAATTTGCCCAGCAGTTTGCTAGAATGTACTTATAAGTAATGTATTTAACATTCATTCCAAGAGTTATCCTTGAAGTTTTTTGTAAGACACAGAGGTGTGGACGATGAAAATTCACATTAAATGAAAATAAAAAAGCCAACAATTAGGATTTACAGATGATTTTAGGCACAAAACTGAATAGAAAACCATGGAGCAGATGTGGGTCAGGGAGTAAACATGGGAGGAGGCACGGTCCCGTGAACTGCGATGCGCGCTCCCGATAATAAACCTCTGACGCTTTCATCCGGGGTACTACAACGAATTGCTTCTCCAACATGGCGGCGTCAGGTGAGGTTTATGTGGGTGAACGATACGAGTCGTTTAGAGGGAATTCCACGGGATATATCTCCGGACAGTCTAAGAGATAAAGTAAAATTATTGTTATTTGTCTCTTTAGCGGTTCGTCTCGTTGTCCTGTGCCTATGAACTCGTTTATGGGTTGTTTTAGCGCGCTAAAGGCGAAGCTGGCAGGGGAAGCCGAATGAACGAAGCAACGACTTGTAATCTGAAATGCCTCGGCCTACAAGTAAAAACGCTCTTTATTTAGGGAGTTTAACCTCGGTGTTTTGGTGCTTTAGTTTATTTACTGTAACGTTTACAGGCGATGGGTTGGTAAATGTTGCTAACTGTGTTCGGAGCTGGCACATTGTAAGTCAGCGGCGGAGCTCGCCTTGGCGCTACGGGCAAACAAGCGTCGGGCGCAGGCGCGTTTTGTGGAGGAGGGGTTGGGCCGAGGAGTCCGGGCCGCCTGGAGAGTCTCTCCCACGTGTGCGGCGCCGCTCCCTGGTACTTCGTTTCTGATGAAACGGGGCAGCTGGACCTGTTGGGTCGCACCCTGTACGTACCACAGGTCATCCCCCCCAACTTTGAGCTGTCTTCTCCCAGTCGGCCGAGTCTGGAACCGCTGATGGCGCACTTGGATCCTGACGCTGCGACGTTGCACTAGGCCCTAAAACCTAGCCAGCTAAGCAGGGATACTTCCCCCCCGCACCCTCCGTCAGCAGCCCTTTGCTGACTAAGCCCGCAAAGACATAGAGACAAAAGCGATAATGAAGGCAACAACTGGTGTGCTTATACTTTTCAGTAACTACACACATAAAACATTTTTTAGTAATGCAAAAAGAAAACGTCACGCCAAATAAAGTATTAGGTCATGACAAAAATGTTGCTGCTAGTATATTACACGTGGACAAACAACTAGAGCTACTTAGTTAGGCATGTTTATCTCTAATTAAATTGGAAAGAGTTTTAAATACTTTTTTTCCCTCTGATGTTGTTAAGGTGTGTTTCTGACACCTATGAGTTTCAAAGTTCTTCTCTCTTCTCAAACCAAAACAAGTCAAGTCTGCTTTATGAGCTGTGTGAAGCTCCCCTGAGCATCTCCTGGCCCCTGTTTGGCATTCAGACTGGAGTCCTTCCTAGTGGGCAAAAAGAACACCTAAATTCATTACTTTAACATATGCTTTAAAATGTACTGTTCTTTGCTTGTGCTTAAAGATGAGCAATACGGGTTTTTTTTTTGTTTGCTTTTCCCCCCTTGCAACTTAAACAGATAACTTATTATGGGAGTTTTTTTCAGTTGCACTAATATTTGGCTTTGCAACAAACCTTGTAATGCATGAACCAATAGAGGTAAATATTAGAAGTCAAGCACCTTGAGGTTAGTTTGTGTTTATACACCGTTCAACTCAACAAGATCAGGCTATGCTGGTTGATACCGATTCCATTTTACTTCTAGGCCTGACATGGTGTTACAATTAATTTTCCCCTCTAATGATTATAACACACCAAAGTTAATATGCTATTAGTTTTTAATAGAAGTAGTAGTTTTGAATGCTGCAGAAAACCTATTGGGAAGAAGGACATGTTTGGGAATATATCCTTAATTTTGTCAGATTTGTATTCAACTCTGAAATGTATAGCAATTACTTGCTATTGGTTGTTGTACATGAGTCCTTTAATCTGACTTTTTAGCTTTAAGCATTTATTGAATGTGAAACAAATCTTCAAATCTAACAAAAGTAGTTAATGTACTAATTTGGAAAAACTTGACAGATGTCAATCTTTAGTTGGTTAGTTTATCTCGAGAGTAAATCATAGTAGATGATTTTGAGACGACGTTGCAAATAAATGAGAAAAATTCAACCAAAAGTGACCAAAAAATATCTTTGGTCACTTTTTCTTTGTGTAATACAACAGTACCAATGCAAGTCAATCAAAAATGCACATAAAGAAGTTTAATGAAGCGCAGCTAAGTCATAATTGAGTTTATTCTTTTCGTTAACCAAATGCTTTGTTAGTCATGTCACAATAAATGAATTCATTAATCCATAAATTGAAACAAGCTAAACTTTCATTTGCATGATTTATTGTTTGTTTTCTCCTCTCTTTCTTTCTGATAAACTTTTCAGTCTGGTACTTTGGTCTCAACTATGTCGTGTTTTTTTTTTTTTTTTTGAAGGACAATTTTGGTGACAGACTTCATAGTTCATTTTACTTCTTGTTTCTGTTATCTTGTTTATTTTGGATATTTTAAATGTCTTCCAGTTCCCTTGTTAAATGTTCATTAGAATTTAATGTATTATGTTATATTATTATGCCATTACAATTATATTACTTGAAAATTGTCTCATCGTTTAACTTCTGGGGCAATTTACCTTCCAGCAACATTTGTTATCGTGACAGGCCTATGCTTTGTCCACCTTTCCTCCAGCTAAGAAGAAGAATAAGAAGGGAAAGACCCTCACTCTGAATGACTTCCTGGCAGAAGACGGTGGAGGCGGTACTCCTGCTCCTAGCTACCCATCCAAGTCCACGAGCTGGGCTGATGAGACTGACGACCTGGACGGAGATGGTGAGCCAATAATTTATGTATTTAAAATACATCAGTAGATGTAGTCCAGAGAAGTACCTCAGCTTAAATGTACACGTACTAAATGTAGACATTTCAGGATTTCCTCCAGAAAACTTGCTAAGCCCTGTGGTAGAAGCACTAAGTATTTCTGTTCTTTTTGCACAGTTCTTTTTCAAAATTTTTTGTATTGTTTAATACTCTCTGCCCTAGCTGCAGTATTCTGCTTTGCTGGTTATTTGTCAAAGCAAATGCAGTATTTGGAGCGAATACTCTGACTGGATGAAAGGGACATGCTCCTTCTTATGCCCACTTCAATGCGTCAACTAAAAACTTAGCTTTAGCCTGGTGCGGGACAAGCAAAGCCTGGAAGGCTGCCAGACTTATAACCCTCTCAGGGAATACCTGTATTTGAAATCAAGCAGCAATGCTAGAATTGCTAGGTCTTAGCTCTGTTGACAATGTTATGAATAATTGAAAATGACACTCTATTTCTAGAGAATTGCACTTCATTTTTGACCATACTTTGCACTAGATGTGCGTCATATGTAGGCCCATCGCGATAAACGATAAATCAATTAATTGTATGATAAATTAAAACTATCGACGTCATTTTAATTATTAGCTTTATCGTCTCTTCCGACCTTTTTCTCTTTCTGTTGATGACTCTGGTGCTCTCCACTGACCCTCCCTTCCTTGTTTTCTTAGTGTAATGCCCCGTGCACGCTACACAATCTTAGATTGTCGGCCCATTTTCAAAACCTGAGACACCAAACATTAGCCGACAGAAATCCTAGGTATAACGGTTCGATCGGGTTCGATCGTGCCGTGTGATGTCCAACAACGGGCACAAAATAATGGCTACAAGTCGTTCGATCGTGCCGTGTGGTGTCCAACAATGGGCACAAAATAATGGCTACAAGTCCAGTTAACTCATTTTAAAACCGGGCATTAATCAATGCTTTACTACAATCTACCTGCAATGCATGTGGCTCTAGTGTCAGCGTAACGTCCTTAATGAATGAAAATCATTATAATCTATTTATGTCACGTTAACGAAGAACAGCTGAAAAGTTACCGGGTTCATCAACGTAGCGATTTCTCTCCAACTCCTCCCCTCGTCATTTCTGTATTCTTTGCACGAAATGTTTTATGACCATTAATGTTGTTTCCACATATCATCTCCAATGTCTGCTGGACTTCCGGTTGCGTCAGCTGTTTGGGATTCCCCTCTGTAATTTCCCCTCCAATAGCAGAGAGGGGAATCCGTGCTTTCTGATTGGCTACCTGTCACATTCAACAGGCTGCGTTAACGGGGAAACCCCCTGATTTAAATCCAGCGGCCACAACATCTACCAACACACCACACAATCTTAGAATGATCAACGTTCTAAGATTCTCCTAAGGGGAAAATGTAGGTGTGAACTAACGTGTAGTGTGAACTATTGCATCAGGTAGTCGATGTCCCCATCTTCTCCATTTAAATTGAATGATTACTGAAGGGCAATATGGTTTACAGACTTCATAATCTGCACTCTTTTTGTTGAATGCAGTATTTATTTCCACTTTGGTGTTTTTATTCAAGTACATTTTTGTTAATGGAGACTGAGAATCCATTTTATTTTTGTTTTTGGTTGTTTTGTTCATCAGTTCCAGTGTTGAGTGTTCTTTTGAAAATAAAGTGCATCTATCTTTGGCAGGAAATCACATGTATTACTATGTCATTTCCATTAAATCAGTGTACAAAGGTCTTCAAACAACATTATCGTCTATCGCAATAGTTTTTGAGACAATTAATCGCTCAGCAAAATTTGCTATCGTGACAGGCCTAGTGATATTTTTGAGCATTGATTTTTGCACTTTTCCCATAAATATGAACTACAACAGGAAACATGTGACTGCAGGATCAATATACTATGTATATAACAATTCTGGCAGGATGACTTTTATGTTGAGGAAATGATTAACCTTGGTATTAATTTAGTTCACTAATAGATTTTTTTTTTCCCCACAACAAATGGGAACATTGTTTAAAAGTGATATCTCTGTAACATGTTTTCTGCTGGGTCTCACAAACACACAACAGGATGGGGGGAAAAAAACTTGTCAGCATTTTAGTTGTGTGTTTCTTTTACCCCCAGCTTGTGAGTTTGAATGTATTTGCTAAAATATATTTTTTTCTTTCTGGTTAATGTTTGCTCACCTGTCGGCTGACAATTAATTACATCTGACAGCCATATACAGAATGAAGATGGGTGACGATTGAGTGATATTCAAATCTTTTGGTTTCAGCCATGGCTAACTCAGAAGAGAATATGAATACTTTATGTGATGCAATAAAATATCTTAATTGTTAAGCTGTACCTGTTTCTGTAGTATTTGCAGAAGTGCTAAAATAAAAGGTTGGGTTGAACTCTGAGTAAAGATGATTGTCAATATTTTTCACTGATGGCTTTTGTTTGGCTTTAGTTGTCACGCTGTTGTAGCTGGGCTTTTCCAGTGTTCTATTAATAAACTTATAAGTGATAGTTGGAGTCAGATTTAATAAACATTTTGATACTCAAAACTAGAATATTTTCTTTTTACAAAGTGGTGAATTAAAGTCATGTGAGGCTTAAATTAGCAGCACATAAAACTGTTTTCACTTCAAATTGTGAATCTTGGAGATGCTCACTAAGCATGATTTAGGTTTGTCTTGGTATGTTATTAATACTTAAATTTTTTTCTAATTGCATTGCTATACATTTTTTTTCTCTTAACCTCAATTGTATTTACTCTGAGAGTATTTAACACAAGGAATGCAAGTAAAAAAAAAATTAGTAATGGTTAGAAATCTATTTTTTAATCTTTTTGCAAAATGTTTCCCAATTGAATCACTTTAGTTGCCACATCTTGGCACACTGAGGAGGATACGTACCGGGCCCCACCCATTGACCGGTCCATCCTGCCCACGGCTCCTCGCTCGGCACGTGAGCCCAACATCGACCGCGCCAGGCTGCCTCGCAGCCCACCGTACACCGCCTTCCTGGGAAACCTGCCCTACGACGTCACAGAGGACTCGATAAAAGACTTCTTTCGCGGCTTGGCGGTAGGTATAGCTTACACGGCGGACCAACATTCAGTTAACACAATTTGTTTCCATAAGATGTGTTGTGTTTGACATGGCAAAAGTATGTCATGACAAAAGATAATCACGATTTCTGCTCATAAAACCGTGGTTCTTGATTTTAAGAAAGGCGTACTGAAGAAATACTGAGGAGATTAATTTGTGCAAGTTTATGTTGTGACAAGCACAGCAGGCATCTAATGCATTGCTTTGTTTGTTTTGATTATTGTGGCTTATAAAAAACCCCCACAAAATTTAATATGTCTGAAAAGTATATTAGACCGGTAAAAGCAATTTGTAAAACCGATGTGTTGTCACAGTGCAGACTGATGACTTCACGGTTGTTCAGCAGGTTGTCATGGTCACCCTCCACAGGGAGGGAAGGCTACAATGAGGTTGTTGCTAAAGAAGTTCAGGATGCTGTATCCAAGTGTATTAATGGGAAGTTGAGTGTAAGGGAAACATCTGGTAGAAAAAGATGCACAAGCAAGATGACAACCAAAACTGTACAGTACATGGACATTTTTTACTAGGCAGACATGTTTGTGTTGTGTTCCTTTTATATGCAATATTCTTTCTTCGAATAACAATTTCTGGCTTCAAACTTCAGTTTGTGATTAATGATATTTGTGTAACAAGTCTTTTTTTTATTATGTAAACATTTATTACCTGTATTAGTTACCATGTTCTTAGACTGTTACATTGGTTGTAGTTGATTGAGCCATTTTGTCATTTAATAATACTCTTAATGTTTTTGTTCTCTGAATGTTTCTTTACCCGGGTAATGGAAACAGGAACTTCTAATTTTAACTACTGAATTTTCTGAGCTTTTTTATGTTACTCTTTGGTTACCTGAAGTTTGTGAAGTTTTGGGTCCTTTTAATGGTTTTTATTTTCTGCTTTGTTTCCAGATCAGCGCAGTACGTCTGCCTCGAGAGCCCAGTAATCCAGAGAGGCTGAAAGGTTTTGGATATGCTGAATTTGATGACCTGGAGTCCCTCCTGCAGGCCCTCAGTCTGAATGAAGAAGTGAGATGAACAGCTTCAGAAACCGTTTATTAGTTTGATTATTGTTTTTTAATATGATTTCCTACCACTTTCCTTTGTTATGCAAAATCACTCAGCCACAAAACTAATTCTTCTGTGTTATGCTTCTTTGTTCACCATTCATGTTTCCAGAACCTGGGGAACCGGAGGATTCGTGTCGACATTGCAGACCAGTCAAATGATAAAGGTTTGTTTGTCAATTCTTTTTGGATGATGGACATGTTTTCTGTTTACCAAAGTGTTATTTCCCCTCCACCCCCATAATTTAAAATGATTTTTACTAACAATTCATTGTGCAATATTTATACTCCTCACATCCATGTCGTGCTACCATTCATATTTAAAACTTTCCCACATTGGAAATAGTTGCCATAAATTGGCCTCCTTTAAAAAAAAAATAAAAAATTGTTGCCTTATTCCAGATTGTATTAAATTAATCTCTGTCCTCAAAATCATACACACATACCCTATTATAACGATTTGGTATAAGGCTGTGATATAATGCGATGTGGGAAAAGTGTAGCGATGTGAATAGTTTCAGGATGCGCTGTATCTAGTAAGAAAACATAGATGGATAAGCTTGATGTTCTTACTCCTAGTGAACTGAAGTGTGCACCATGCAAATCCAATGCAAATGTAAACTGGCAACTGATCTGAGTGTCTTTTTTTTTTTTTTTTTTTTTTTTTTTTTTTTTTAGTTTTAATCTTACGCACTCTGATGCAAGACTTTAAGTTTAGCAAATATGTTATTAGAACTCGACACGGTTAATGTCAATCTTAAGACTCAATACTTTCTTTACTTTCCAGAAAGAGACGGTGGATCCATGGGAGGCAGAGACAGGGGTGGACGAATGGCAGACATGGGTCCCGACAAGACGGACAGCGACTGGAGAGCTAGGCCAAGTGCGGACAACGATGATGGACCTCCACGGAGGGATGATGCTTTTGGAGAAAGTAAGTCAAAGTTTCCAGTTATCCCTCTTTTAGATCATCCCTACAAATTATTTTGTGGATCTGTGGTGTTGGTATAAAGCATTTTATATGATACATCACAAATGCGATTAGATTTCATAAATTATTAAATCGGTTTGTTCATTTCAGCTGCATAGGAGCCTAAAGCAGCTTTTCTGCAGTAAATGCTCGTTTGTTGTTTTTATTGGGAGAAGAGGTGATGTCACACTGCTATTTGAAAAACAATACAGGGTTTAAACATTTCAGTCATAACAGTAATTGAATGTTTGTTGCAGCAGACTGTGCAATTTTTGAGGAAGTTAGAGACCGCCATAATCACACAGTGTAAACTCAACATGGGTGAGAGGACTTGAGGTGGTGCAGGTTTGTGGTAAAACTTTAATATCTAACCTAAACCTAAATAGTGTTGTTCCATGGTTTAGGTGCTGTGGGACAACACACACCTAAATAGTGTGTACTATTTAAGCTAGTGTGTACCCATTGTCTGGGAAAAATAATATTTTTGAGTTTCTGGCCAGTGTAATACTTGTTAATCAGTTTTCAGTCCTCATCCGGTTTTGTTGTGCATCTGCATCAAAAACCGTTTTTCTCTTCATCGCAGGATCACGGGACCGGTATGAGTCAGACCGTTACAGAGAGGGGTCACGACGGGACGATCGCTATGATGGAGGAAGAGACCGCTATCGTGATCGCTATGACGACAGAGACCGCAGGGACCGCTATGACGACAGGGACCGCAAAGACTATGATCGAGGAGGTGAGTTTTTCAGAGTTGGGTGGGTTTTTGTTTTGCAGGTTTTTTTTCTTTTTGGTGTTGGTGTGTGAAACAGTTCTTTCCTGTTTACAGCAGGATGCTCTAACTTCTGCCTCTGTCTTCATGTCATCTGTTTAGGCTTCGACTCCCGTGGGGGAGGAGGTCGTCGTGCCTTTGGAAGCAGCTTCCGTCGAGATTATGAAGATGGTCGAGGTAGCAATGATCGTTACGGCGACAGGGATCGTTATGGCGACCGGGATGACCGGTACGATAAACGAGATGAAAGGCGCGAGGAGAGAGGTGAGGTTACCTCAACGAGTCTTTAGTTCAGTTTTCTACAAAAAACTTTGGAAGAGCCGTTCTGACTTCATCTTCAACCCGCAGCTCCTCAGCAAAGACCTAAGTTAAACCTGAAGCCTCGCAGCGTACCGAAAGAGGAGGAGGGTAACAGCAGCGGAGGCACATCCCCGGCTGTCCCTCCGAGCTCTGGAGGAAGGTCCTCGTCCATATTCGGTGGGGCAAAACCAGTTGACACGGCAGCCAAGGAGAGGGAGGTGGAAGAGAGGCTGAAAAAAGAAGAGGAGAGGCTGCAAAGACAACTGGAGGTGGACAAAAGCCGAGTACCTGAAAGGAAGATGAGAGACAGGTGACATTTGCGTGTTTGCAGTTCAAATATAAGCAACCATTCAAGGAAAAAAAAAACCAATCCAAATGTATTGCATTTAGTTCAATTTCAGTTCAGTTTTTTTCTTTGTGGCAGATGTAAAATCAATGGGATGAATCTGAATAAAAACTCTAAGCAACAGCTTCTTCGATTGCTGAGTTTATGACAGATACAGGGTTAAACTTCTTCTAGAAATAAAACGGGATGCAACAGCTCAGTTTGTTGATCCGATTGTGTTTGCATAATTTTTTATAAGCTTGAATTTAAAGCCCAAGTAGAAGTACAGCCATTTCTTTTTATTGTTTGTCTGGTTACAGAATTGAAGGAATTGTTTTCTTGTTTTCAGAGACCCCAGCTGGCGCAACGAGGAAACTCAATCTGAGCGATCTCGCACAGAAAGTGAGTCTTCGCAGCCAGGAAGCACCTCTGGGAGAGGTGAGATATTTCTGCTCTACATCTCGACGGCAGAGCCTGCTGCTAAAAATACAACTGGAAGAGTATATTGTCTTTCCTTTCATACTGTGCCTTAAAAAACAAGTAAAGCTGCACAGCCCCTGACGTCAATGTGTTTTAGTGGGATTTCATTAGATCAGTCCAGGGTCGTGCGTGTATGATTTCCTCACAATGTGCTCTATTTTGTGTGTCTTATCAGATTAAATTCCAATTAAATAAGTTCAAATTTGTGGTTTTATTGTTACAAAACATGAAGTAATGCATTTTCCAAGGGTATGTCTACTTTTTCAAGGCGTTGTAAGTTAAATTTGCTGCTCAGTTTTCAGCAGAGAGAGGATTACATGCATTCTTCCTGGTATAAAAAGCTCTACTTTGTGCCATTTCATAACAGCTTTCAGAGTTCTTCTAACAGGACTTTCATCTGGCAGGGTCGAGGTGTCTAGATGGCGAGCGCTCTGGGGAGAATGAGGTTTTCTCTGGGAGAGAAGGGAACTCCTCCCCGGGTTCCTCGCCGCGGCCGACCTCCACCGGCTCCTCAAAGGAGCCGCTGAAAGTGATGCCGGCCCCTCCTCCCAAAGAGAACGCTTGGGCCAAAAGAAGTGCTGTGAGCACAGGCTCCAACGAGGGAGAAGGTCGGCCCCCGGTCTCTCCCGTCTCTCCGAGCGGTTCGGCTCCCCCAAAGTTCAGGTGATCACTGTTAAACGGCCACAGCTAATATTGAGATGCCCAGGAAAGAGAATGGATTTTAAGCCGCTCGTCTAAAGTCGTTTTTTTTTTTTTTTTTTTTATGTATCTCTTGTTGCTCTTTATTTTACTGCAGCTCGCCAAGTTCTGGAGATGAAAGAGGGCCTGGAAAAGGTGAGGTTTGCCAGTGAGTGCTGAACACAAACTCCAAGTGCAAGAATATCAGTCTACAGGTGGCTGTGTAGTAGAAAGCCATTAACAGCCGTGGTAATTCAGCCATGTTCATGGAGCCACTGAATCCCTCTAATTACTGCTACATTTTAGAGGATTTTGAGGTTCTTGTTACCCTTTGAGTTTAAGGCAAATTTTGCATCATGGTAACAGGGATAAACAATGATTCCTATCTACTGAAGGTTACAAACAATTAGCAAAAATCTAATTTGAAGCACTTTTCTGTTCAGCATTTATTTATTATTACAAAGTTCCTTCATTGACAGTATTGTGCTGAAGGCATCATCACACCATGTGGAGAGACAGCAGCCTGTAAAAAAGGGTTGACAGGATTTTTTTTATTTTAGATAAATACAAATGGTAAATATTTTAGCCATATTTGTACCTTAACGTACTCATAATTACAAAACTTCAACATGGCAAACCAGTTTTTTACAGTACGTTGACATTGATTCTGTTAAACACAGCAATATCACAGTATTACATAAAGATTTAATTGTTTTTATTTAAGAAGTACTATAACAGTTATTCTGGCCACTATGAAATAATACATTGATCAGTACAGATATGTTAATGTTGTCTGCAGGGCTGCGCAATAAATATCAAAACTCTGGCTTTTGGAGGCAAGCAAACCAAACCCATTGAAGAGTTGATTCTGTGCATCTCTTTAGAAAATAACTGCTCTTCAGTAAAAACAGGAAACTGTTTGGTGCTATTTGGATTTTGACTGTTGTAATCTGGTATTTAAGTTATTAATGATGAGCAGAGAAATGGCATAAACAGCATTGTTAAAATCGTGACTGCTCTATAAGTTTATTGCTTCATAACTCGTTCACTTCTCTACGCAATCCTTTTGTTTTGCCCAACGCGACACTTTGTCGCCTTTTTATTTTTTTGAGGTGTTTAAAACTATCGCTTTGGTTTTCTATTTCCTTCAGGAAAATGGGTTGTCTATGTGCTTTCAGAGATTTTGCTGCCACTCAGAACTGAACTGTTGTAGCTACAGAAAGGACTGATGAATAAAAATGAAAAGTAAATGGCTACTGCAGTGTCAACAACCAACACATTTTCCAGATAACACATTTTTATTGCCTTTTTTATAAACTTTTTTTTTTTTTTTTTTTGCTGTTGTATCGCTATAGAAACAGTTTTTATGTTGCTCAAATTTAGTTCTCATTTGGTGCATACAGGTTCCATTTGTAACAGAGCCTTTTTAATTTTTGTTGTTGTGTTGTCTAATGTACAAACACTACAGTCAGGCCCTCACTCAGTGTCTGTCATCTTCTTAAAGATGAGATCAAGGCTGATGGTGTGCGTCGGGACCGAGGGGCCCCACGGACACGAGGGGGGCCTGCAGGGCCTGGAGCTGGGCGGGGCCGAGGAGAGGTGCCCAACAAAGACAGAAAAAAGGAGGCAGACAGGTCAGCTACAAAATAAGAATAAATAGTTTTCCAAAGCTCCTAATGAGACTGAGAACAGTTCCTGGGCATCTGTAAAGACTGGCCTTCTCTGTTACTGTTTCTATCAGATCTTTTCCCCTCATGTTGCACAACATGCAAATGCCATGATGTCCAGCTTCCACTCAAAAATCATTGGCTGCACCAAATCATTTAGGACAAAGTCGACATCAGAGCTAAAAAAACAACTCGGCGTAATTCATAATTGGCTTTTTTCTTTTTCTTTTTTAGTATTCTGACCTGTTTTATGTATAGCTAAGCAGTAGAGTAGTTGATCAACTTCAGTTTTAAAATATGTAGCATACATTATTATGATCTAGACATTCTAACATGGCGGAGTAAGCAAAGTGAAAATCAGTTTGGTGGTTTTCAGAGATTGTACCTGTGTGGGTTTTTAAACACCCTGCATTAACTCACTGGTGTTTGTTTTAAACGGTTTTGCTTCATTCTGATTGTAGAAAGGACAACAAAAGAGACTCCAGACCTCCTCCAGAGCCAAAGAAATACGAGGAAACCCCAACCCCCGTAAGTCGCTATGCATAGGTTTTCATAACGTGTGCATGTGATGCATACAAATTTGGCATGTTGCCACATTTTACAACATTTAAACGAAGACCAAAATTACAATTTATAACATGATCTAGATACTTTTATTCAATTCCAGCTTGTGCTATGTTACAATTTTAATAATGTTTAACATTTAATACAGGTTATTTAGGTAATTAATTAATATTTATGATAGATTCTTGATAAATTAAGTAGATTTGACATGCTTTTTTTCACAGAACAGTACAATTTGTTTTTCATGTTCTTTATAAAATTGCACAATTTTAACAAATGGATACCAGATGGGTAATTTAACTGCAGAAACAATATTGGAAAAATTTAGCAGCCTAGAAACAGTGACGTCTGCAAAACTGCCATGCATTTATAATAACTGGCCATTTCTCATTCCTTTAGCCTAGTTCACACGGCAAGATTTTTTGTCCCAGTTTCCCCAGTCCGACAATGTTAGGATGCCCTGATTATCGGGACAACTCTATAAGATAACCTTAGCCGATCATCCTGCCATGTGTTGTATTAAGATTGATCTGGTCCGATTGGAAGAACACCGGGACTGCTCCCATCTAAAATCAGGGATATTCAACATGTTGGATTGGGTTGGCCCGATATCGCAGCGTGTGTGGTATCCCCCGACTTCGACGAACGAGAGCGCAGCCTGTTGAATGTGACGGGTAGCCAATCAGAAAGTACGGTCATGTAGACACAGAAGGGAATCCCAAACAAAGAACAGCTGACATGGCACAACCGAGAGTCCGGTGGAAATCTGCGATGGAGGACCAAACTGTTGATATGTGACAACTGTGTACATTTTTGTTCAAGATTTTGACATATCATAACTAAAACAACAAGGAGAGGATTTGGAGCAAAATTGCAACCACAGTTGATGTTCTCAGTAACTTTTCGTTTACTCGACTCAGGTTGGTTGTAATACGTTTATTCATTCAGGCAGTGCTTGACATCAACCTTAGCCAAATGCATGCAAATATTTTATTACACCAAAACAACAAAAACTTGGTCATATAATGAACCGGTGAACCTAAATGAAACGGCAGAAAAGAAAACAATCAGAATAGTGTAACAAGAGTTAACGAAATAAAAAACCCAACTCGCCTCCATCATGATGCCACAAAGAGCCGCTCCTCATGCCGTTTCCGCTTCTTTATCAAACGCCTTTTCTTTTTGTAAAGATTTTAATCAGAGAACTTTACAAACTATCGCCTCTAAATCGTCTGCCATGTTTGTTCACTCTAAATTCACATATGGTGTTGCAGGATTTTACTTGATTTTCTTTTTTTTCTTTTTTTGTCTGGAATCTGAATATTGATGAGTGAAATCTGTGTGTGTGTGTGGTGTGTTGCTCTCGCCGGACCACACAGTATGATCGAACTTGTGATGATTCGGTATGTGTTTGGTCTAGATGCTATAAAATTTATCATTCACTGAATCCGAGTTTCACTTTGAGTCGAATTATAGAAATAAACAGTTATAGTTCTAATTTACTGAGATGTAGCTGTACATTTCTTTCTGTTTACTGTGAATAAACACATTAGTTATCTCATTCTTTTTAAAGAAATGTATTTATTTTTTACATTATTATAGTTATAGAATTAATTTAATCACCTATTTAAAACAATACGCTGTTCTGTGTAACTCTTCTCTCAACTCTTGGCTAGACCTTTTAAATATTTAAAGCTTTAAACACAAAATGTTAGTAAAAACCAAACAAAGCTTAAATTGGAAAAAAAAAATACATTGAAAGGGCTAAAAAAAATAATCACTACAAAAAAAAAACGTAAAAAAAACTTGAATTTTTTTTATTTTTGTTTGCTTTCTTCAGAAGTTCAGCTCAGCCAGCAAATACGCCGCTTTGCTAATGGACGGAGAGCAAGGAGACGACACCGAGGACGTCGAGTAGATGACGAAACGAGGCCTGATAGCTCGTCAAGAGGAGAAAGTGACAAACTCCAGAGAAAAAGAAAAAAAACAAAAAAAGAATCTCACATAGTCTATAAAAACAAAATCTTCTCACACGGAAGTGGCTCTCAGGGGAGGGGGCCATTATCTCCCTGCCCTCCTTCCCCTTTTCCTCCCTCTCCCTTGTTTTTCCTGCAACAATCCTGTCCTTCACCTTCAGTCCACCCAACCATCCATCCACCCCTTCTCTCCCTGCCCCACCCTCTGGACTTTTCAGATTCTAGGGGAACAGTCTATAAACAGTCACCTACTGGACTTGTTTTAAATGGAAAAGCTGACACATGGAAAAGTGATGGCAAACCTTGAATTAATTGTAATAAATAAATGGAAAAAGTGAGGAAAAAAATGAATTTGTACATTTTTGGATTCCAGGCGTGCTGAGGTAGGATTTGATCAAATGAGCTGTAGCTTACTAAGTGGAAGTTTTTTTTTAATGAGCAGTATTTAACTTGCATACTTGCATAAATGCAGTTTTTTGCTCTTTGTGTCTCCTAGTAAATGATTCGGTATTAGAAAATGAACTCAGCAAATTTATCGATGAACCCTGTCTTCCACTACTAACGCTCAAGTATGTCGACTTTGGCTATTAATTTAACCCCTCTTCTTTCAATCATGTTCAACAAATTAGGGATTTTTAAATTCTTCTGAATTGCAGTATTAGCAGAAAGGACTAACAGACTGCGGCGCCTGTTCATCAAGACCGAAGGAGAAGCGGCCGCCGCTTGATTCTCCCGGAGAATCCATCAAAGTGCCATTACTGTTTTTCCCACCAATCGCTGTACAGATCTTCCTGTGTTTCTACGTATCCGCACCAGTTAAATGCCCATAAAAGTTTGGTTTTCAGTCATGTGAAAGCTTCTCTGCAGCTGTCTGAATCATTTACTCTTCCTGCATATCTCCACACTGATACCACGGGGGAATAAGGCCTGGCTTTACCAAAGTAGCGTTTGAGGATTTTCATGAAATGACAAGAGCTTGTCTTCCGGTTTGCAATAAATTGGAGTGATTATGTTCTTTCCAATAGTATGTGGTTTTTTACTTCATGCAGCTGCTGTTGCACTGTTTCCGCTCGTTAAAGCTGCTGCAGCAGATCGGGAGCCTTTACTTTGTCAGTCCAGCAGATCATCTGTAAACGGCAGCTTGCTGTGCACAACTCAAACCATGAAACCGGCGTTTGCGGAGTGGAGAGTTGTTTCACATATGGAACAACAAAGTTATTTAGGTGTTTTTCTAACTGGTCTCTAGGTGTGGTCTATATTGCAATTAGCTTCCTTTGTTTCTTCAGGCTCAGCACCCTGCTGAGAGTCGGACTCCAGGTGGCAGCTGCTGGGGCTTTTCACGCGCACGCACGCACATACACAGAGTATGCATTCAAGATGGCCTGTGATTTTTAGTTCTGTAGGCAGCCTTGCTTTATCCATGCCTTCTGGTACTAACGATTGAAAATGGGTTTTGCCTTGGAAATAAGGATCTGATTTAACTGATTGGCTTTTAAGAACTGTGCTGGAGTTTGGAAAGTAGTATTAGGTTTAAGTCGGAACTTTCAAGTTGAAATTTTAACATGCTGACTGTAAAAGGTGAAACTTCACTTTGAAAATGTTTGGATAAGGGTGAAAAGATGTTGATTGTTCAGCCAGTTTCTAACTAATCGTGCCATTTCGGTTGTAAATGGGAGAACCGAGGACTGAGCTCGTCATTTTGTGACATTCCCTCAAACTTTGTTCTATTGGGCTTTGTTATGAGGTGCAATTGAGAGAGAGAGAGGTAAAGGTTGTGTTGTTCCCCCCCCAAAAAAAAAAAAAAATATATATAAAAAAATAGTGTTGCAATCAAGACCACCTATCATGACCTTGAAGGACCTCTTAAAGCCTCCTTCAAGGCAATGAGACCATTGCTGCAATAATATAGTTGTTGCTGCAGATGGTATAAGAAAATCTGTTACAAGGTAACCTATGACCTGTAACAAGGCTTCAGACCTTCTCAGTTGGGTGCCACAATCTGTAGACAGATGCATTGATTAAAAAAAAAAAAGTATTTTTAAAGGTTCTACATTATTTGTCATTTCAGAAAGTGAGACTTGTAAATATCCTACATATTTTAGCGTATTTGTGTAATTTTGATTATTACGGTCCACAGATATAAACCCCCGAAATTAAACGTCTCAGGACGTTTGAATATTGAGTTCTCCCTCAAGTTCTTTGGATCTCCTCAGCCTCTACACGTATGGGCACAAAACTGCAGTACTTAAAAAAAATAAATAAATAAAATGGTGTACATTTATATTTGGCCCTTTTTTATCACCCTTAAATAAAAGCCAGCAGGCAATTTACTTTAAAAAGGCACCCAATTGAAATAATGAAATAATGGTGAATTTAAGTCTATTTGCCCAAATTCCAATATTGAATGCAGCTGTTCTATGGAGCACTCGGAGATTTATTAGAGAACATTAAAGAACAAACGGCATCATGAGGACTGGCACAGCCAACAGGTCAAGGAAGAAGAAGTTGTGAAATTAAAGCAGTGCTGGCTTAGAAAACAAAATCCAAAGCTTTGAACACTGTTTCAACTCGCCTGGCAGGTCCAGGAGGGAGAACAATAATGAGAGAAGCAGCCAAGAGGCCCATGGTCACTCTGGAGGAGCTGCAAAGATCCACAGCTCAGGTAGGAGAAACTGTTGACTCCACCTCTGTTAGTTGTGCTCTATCCAGAGGAGCAGCAAGTAGAAATCAGTGTTGAAAGAAAGCCATAAAAAGTCTTTGCTTGCAGTTTTCTACATGTGTTGAAGGGAACATGGTAAACATCGAGGTGCTTTTGTCAGATGTGTCCAAAATGTGACTTTTTGTCAACATGCTAAATACAAACACGTCTAAAGTGACATGAAGAACAGAATCGCTTTCCTTTCACTTCAAAATGATGTACCTGAACAGTACTTTGTTGCTCCATCATATAATAAAATAGAAGTTTGTAGTTCAAAGTGTAAAACATTTGAGAGAGAGCATGTAGCGCAATCATTAAATACAGCAAAACATCATCTGCAGCTAGTTTAAGTTTGACCAAGACAGTCTTCCAAATTCTGTAGATTTACTGTACATTTGTGATGGTAGGATAAGATGCTTCTCACCTACCAGCCTGTTGGCATGTAGATGGTGCGCATTGATTTATAGCGCTGTAGCGATGCCAACCTGAGCTTTGGATATTTCTTCTTCTCTTCCTCTGACCATGTTGTTCACCGGGCATAGTGGCAGGATAAACTCAGGTCTTCCATCATTCTTGCTTTCCACATTTCCAGTTGTTTGAACTTTGACATCCTTTACATTTCCTGACCGATGAAGATGAAAACACGTCCTAACTAATTGCATGTCTTACTGTCTTTCTCATTTTGAGAAGTGTCCAGTCATGCAGCATGAAAAACAGTTTCAGAAGGGATTTGTAGTGGTACCATCGATCATACGACTAGTGGATTAGTATGCATCTTAATTGCAGGTTGGATGGATTTGTCCAATTTTCTTTTGTTTCTTTTTTTGTTTTTGCTTTTTCTTTGCGCGTCCCAACCAGGCCAGGCAATGAATGTGTGCGTTCTGACTCTGCTCACATCAGATCAGAAATACAAGAAGCATTCCTCATCTTAAAACCCTCACCAACACATGTTGATAGTTTCCAGCCCAAAATAGCCCTCAACCATTGGATCTGTCTCAGTTTTCAACCAAAGGCCGCTTTGTACGTTCTGACTGGGGGCTAAGAACATGGCTGCAGAAAGAGCTTATTGTTGGAGGGTGTTTTTTTTTTTTTTTTTTTTTTTCTTTTTAAACCTCGCAACCCTAAAACCTCTGGCTTACAGCAGTATTTTGTCTGGGGAACCCACTTTGAGGAAATACGGTTCCGTGTGAGTCCCAGAGTTCGGAGGAATTCACCCAGCCAGGGGGACACAGATCTTCGGTTTAAGCACAGAGCCTACCATTGTTTTCATTTCATCAGAGAGAAGCAGAAGGAATAAAAAAATGCATGAAAGTTGGTGTCATGTGTGCCATCAAGCACAGTGGTCAAGTTAATTACATTTAGAGCATTTGCGGACTAATTAAAAATGGAAAGGTGGAGGGAAAAACAGAAACATTGCCTCTGAAGAACTTAAGAGGTTCAATCACTTCCCCTTGAGGAAGAAGAACGTGAGAGGGCCTTACGTGAAGCCAGAAAAAAAGGAAGAAGAGTCTGACATCTACAAGACAACACAGCTGCCGCTTCTCCCCTGTGGAGGGGCAGCAAGATGGAGTGAGAGAACCAAAAGGTCCGACGGCATGAAGAGAGGGGGGCATTTTAGAGTTTGGACGACCCAAGAAGGAGGTGCTGGTGAGTGGAAAGCAGAGCGGGGGGAGAGAGATGGTGACTGGGAGCTTTCTGGGTGAGGATAGCTGGAGAATGCAGGAGGAGGAGGAGGTAGAGAGGAGGGTCAACTCTCAGTGACACTTCTGTCAGGGGGAGAGGGGTTGTAAGAGGAGAGTCCGGGGGAGCTGGAAGTCATCTGGGGTTGATTTCAAGGCAGGACAAGCTGTCAGAGCTCAGGGGCAGAGGTGTGAAGAGGGAGAGAAGGAAAATGTGGGAGAAGAGGAAAACAAATATGAGGCGGTGAGAGAAGGATAAATCCAGAGCTGCCCGGACTGTGGTGCTGGCGTTGAAGGAGTGGATAAGGGTTGAGGAAATCAAAGGCACGAGGGGAAGAGTTGAAAACTGGAAGCATGGGGTGTATGCACAGCAGCAGCAGCAGCAGGATGAAAGAGGACGGCCCGGGTACAGATACAGGAGGAATCCCTGTGAAGGCGGACCCTGAGGTGCATCCTGGGATCATTCAGCTTTCACAGGTACATCATAAACCATCAAGCTCTTTACTGCAAATATAGAACCTTTGACTCTTCATCGTGCAGATTGCCGAGTTCGTTAAATGAAAAGTGCAGGCTGAGCTTGACGGAAATCAGTGGGTGAACGCTCTGAAGCTGATGTCGCCTCGGAGAACAAGGCGGTCGCATGTGAAACCGTTTGGCTTTGAGAGCGGATTTCAGCTGAAGCTTCATTGCTACACGCCACTGATCACACATCAGTCACAACCAAAAAAATGCAAACCATTCTCACCATGTCTCGAAAATAGAGTCGCTGCAGTTCTGCTGCTTGTCGGGAGCTTTTCGTTCTCCTGCTCTGTGGAGCTCCCTCTTCATGAAGTACACTGACGCAGAATCTCATTTGGCAAGATGCTGCTCATGTTTTCAGCCTCTCCCACTGTTTATTCAATGACTTCTAAAGTGATTACAGCTTGATCCTTAACTTGTGTACTGACAACTTATTACACCTGATAATGAGGGGCAGAGTGGAGGGTACAAAGACAACCCTTGTCAAGGGAGCGTGAATTAATGGTTAGCAATTTAAGCAGCTAACACTTTGTAAAGTATTAAGGCAGCTATAAACTCTTATGGCATTTATTAAAGCAGCCATCACTTTTAGCTACTCTAACAGACTTTCACTAATGATCTATAATGTATATAAAATAATATAATGGACTTTAATAAATGTTTACAAACCGCTTACAGCTTTAGACCTATTAGTGGCTCATAGGTAGAGTCGTCTGTAAAGGCACCAATAAAATAGCTCTATCCTGAACAATTATTTCATGAATTAACCTGGTAACACTTTATAAACGATTAAAAGGGAAGAGATGTATAGTGTAACAACCTGGTAAATAATAGTCTCTATTAATAGATTACAAGGTTTACATCTTCATCCGTCACTTGTTTACCAAATATTTATTGGTGGTTTATATGGGAAGAATTCATGCAAAATGAATAACACTATCCTTCCAACAGGTTTGTAAGTAATAATTAATAAAGTGGTTAATACTGTATAAACCAATAATGAGTAATTGCCCAGGCAGATAACAGTCTTTTCACACAGTGTGAAAAAAAACCTAATTTCTCTGTTTTTTTTATTTATTTCTATTTCACCTCCAATATTAATGGTGTCTAAAGTGTTAACAGTTTTATTAATAGCTGACTTATTAAATAATTATTAGTTGCTCACAAGGGGAGATGTATTGTAAAGTTATTGTTATATTTAATAAGGCTGCGGCATAACTTCACACACAGCAGCTGATTCTCTTGTTTAATGTTTAATGACGTCTCCCGAGGCTCCAGGGTGGACAGGAAGTAGTATTAATTACTGCCTGGATTTGACTCACCGCCTTCCTGTCTGCTGGGTTCTATTTAGGAGCATGCGTGGACTTGGACCGAGCACTTTGAACACTTATAGAATCGAGAAGGAAGTGTTGCCCGCGGATGCAACCGTCAAGGCTAGGCGCCAGGATTTGTTTGTCGCCCACAACAAACAAATCGGAGTAAAAATCACACCGTGGCTCTCCGGAGGTCAGCGGCAGCGGAATCTTCTGCTTTCCTAATTTGTTGAAAAGAATGATGTCAGTGTTGAGGAAAACTTGAGATCCAAAAGCACGAGATACAATTTGTTCTCGCAAATTACATTTAAAGTGGTACATGTCAAAACAAGCACCTCACAGAGGGCTAAAATAAAGCCTGTGTTCTGATCAAATCAAGAAAGAGTCAGAATCTCATCCAGCTCAGTACATGTAAGTTTAATGTGTTGTTAAAAGAAGCCAAAGTATTGCATCAAGCCTTGCTTCCTTCCTTTACTCCCCCCATCTCCACGTGTGGTTTCAAGTCTCTCAGCTGCCTGGATCACTTGCGTGTATGCATGTGTTTGACCATGCCAAATTATGAACGCATATTCCCTGCTGGATGGGTGGACTTGGAGGCAGTGGATAGAAACAAAGCGCTTCATATTGGCTGAGGAGGTCTGAGATGGTTTTGAAGTGTCCGTTTCTCTCTGTTGCTCTCACGCACACACTCTTCATTCCTGCACCTATTTTCAACTTTTTTTCACGGCTGTTTAGAGGTGGCGGCCCCGACTCATGCAGGTTATAAATACCCACCCAGAACTGGAGCGTACCCCCAGCTTGCCACCTGCTCCTGTCTCTTCCTGAGTGGGTAGCCAGTGTATTATGTGTGTGTGTGTGTGTGTGTGTGTGTGTGTGTGTGTGTGTGTGTGTGTGTCATCGCTTGTGAGGTGGGACTGAAAAAAAGCAGTCAGTGGCGGGGGGGTGTTACTGTACACAGCCCACTCAATGTCGAGGAGACGATTTTAGTTGAACTGCAGGACAATTGGGTGACATTTTTTTTCATTTTACAACTTTCAACATAGATGATTCACTGTAAAAGCAACTGTTGCTGTTTTCCTGAAATAACAAAAGAAAAAGAGATCATGCAACTGTCACGGCCATAAAGAAATCCATTTGTAGTGTTGATTGCTGGCGACTCTCTCTGGATCTGCATACTGGATGTGGAGGCGCTTCAGGCTATCGTTAGTGGTCAGAGATGGTTGGGGAATGACATAAACGTTGGCTGCAGTAAAACACATGGGGTGGGGTTCTTTTATACTGCAATGCAACACTAGAACTCTGCTGATGCTCGTGAAATCCCCCAGAGACTCGATGTCCACTCAGCCAGAGATCATTTTGTGCTGCTATGGAGAAGAGCAGACAAGAACTCACAAACATTTCCACTCTGTTTTAGAACAACTTCACATGCATCATGGGTTTAGTCTGGTAGTGTCAATAGTTTGCAGCTTTTCAACTGCCTTGTTGTCCGTCATCAGCTTTAATGCTGCATGAGTGCGAAGAAGTTGGCGTTTGATTGATTTACGGTTTGCTAAAGTATTCCCACCACTTCCCCTCTCTTTCCCTGCTCAAGAAAGGCCTCCACAAAGCATGATGCTGCCACCAGCATGTGTCGATATGAGATGGAGTAGAGTGCTTAAGATGATGTGCAGACAGTGTTGGTCTCTACCATGCAAAGCGATTTTCATGTAGACAAAGTTTGGTTCATGTCTTATGTTATGACAAGAGCACATTGTTCCAGATGTCTGCCCCGTTTGTCAGATGGCTTGTGGTAAACAGCATACAGGACGTCTTGTGGCTTTCTCTCAGTAAGAGCCTTATGAAGGCGCCTTTTCCATAAAGTTAAGATTTGTAGGATGAATAACCAACCGGAGTTACAATGGGTCTCATAAGTTGTTCTTTGATCAGTACTCTCCTTTTCTGGGGGTGGACTTAGATTACTAATTATGTAACTTTTCAAGGCAACTGTCTCAGCCAGATGTTATTTTAGGAGGATTTGATAGAAGAGTCACAGAAGTTTCTGATTGCAATATGACAGAATCTGAAGTTGTTTTATAGGAGGGTCTTAAAATGTGACCTAATTTACCATCTGTTGATTTTTATTACCAAGTACTTTTTTTTGTTATTGATGACCAGAAAAAGACTTTACTTAAAATCCCTCTAAGCCTATCTTTTCAAAATAAACTAGATTAATCTGGTCTGACAGATAGATCTCCATCGTGTCAAAAACAAATAGGACCAGGGTCGAAAAACAATCGAGGATGTAATCACAATTTTCTTTCTTAAGAGTCAGCTGCACTACAACAATTTGTCCACCAGGAGACGCTCTCGGCTCATCTTCAGCTGTGGCACAACAGTAGCTGAGTTAGAAAGTTGTAAAGGAAAGGGCTACTCCAAAATAAAAATAAGTGAAGACATTTTTCATCTAATTGTTTTATTTCGAGGAATAATTTGCATCTAATCAAAGTTTGTTGCCTCTGACAATATACTGTACATTATTGCAGAGACCTAAGGCTCAATTGACTTTTTTTGTGTCGATTTTGTTCTTGTTGAACTGAACTGCTATATTTAGCTAAATAATCAGAAAAAGAAAATAATAAACATATGAAAAATACATGTTTGTCGCCTGGTTGAAAGTTATGTTCACTGTTCAAAAAGACTTTATTTTTGTCTAATTAAATCTGATTAAATTTTTCCTGTTTAGGTCAGCCAGAGTTGCCAAAAATAATTTTAATATATGAAATAGCAGAATTAGAAATAAATATTTTATACACTTTTGCACCAGTCCTCCTTTACAGGAAAACACAAAGAACATGCTAATGTCACTCTCATACTTTATAGTAAGATTGGGGTTTTAAAGAATCATAGATTTCCCCTTTTTCACCCTAAATGTAACAAGACACTCTTTTTATTTCATTTAATCACAAGACGTGTCTCCAAAGGTCTGTTTCACTGTTTTATTTGTTTATTTTGTTTGTAAGTTTATGTTATAGGGACATAGACACAGTGATATAGACAAGCTGAGTGAGACATTATGGACAACATTAAAATGCTTCCTAGAATACAGCGGGGTGGTTGAAATTATTGAAACCTTTCACGGTTTTTGACTCTACACGCAGTGCCTGTAGCGGCCTTTAGTGGAGATTAAGAGTTACTGCAGTTTAGCCTGGTCTGTACAACAGTCTAAACTGCTGTTGTACAGAATTTGGGATAGCAAAACTAAAAGGCAATATTCTTGGCATTTTTTTATTTTAGCAGTTAAAGAAATGACATATTAAGACAGTATGCTGTATGCACGAGAAAAGCAACTGTTTTACTATTAAATACTTACAGTAAATTAATTACCAACTGAGGTGGGCTGTACACATCTGATCATTACATATGTTTGTTAGACTGTAATAAAATAGTAATTTTACACGCTTCGTTACTGTAGAACAGTGTACAGTGTTTGCTGCTCTGAACTTCTCCCACTCTGCCGCACACGCCACCATTTAGCATGCTATAACCCCACCTTCCTCCAGATTTTCCCTGACCCCTCCTCTGTTCCTGGAAAATTGTAAAGGTTTAATGTGCCTCACATGCTGACAAATGGCTTTACTCTGGTGGTTTAGAACACAACCTTATATAAACACCATCCCATTTCTTTTCACCAGGAAAGGTGGTTATTTGAAGAAAAGAGGAAAAAAAAAAACAAAGCTGTGCGTTATGACTCAGTGCCTTTAACTTTCCAGTTCATATTTTGTGTGGATTGATGTATTTTTAGGGGGGTTTTTTGTTATAATTTGTATTTTAAGCTTAGATAAGGCATAATACCACTTATTTATTTTGATAAAATGTTTCAGACAGTAATATTACAGAACCCTGAGTGTTTATATGTCTTGAGTTTATTCACATTTTGTCACTTTATAACCACAAATTTGTATGTATTAGACCAACACAAAATAGTGCATGTGAAGTGGAAAAAAAGTCACACCTTTCACCAACCAGAAAGCATATCATGGGATTGCATTCAGCTCTGTTTTACGGCAATATTCTGAAATAAAAAATAAATAAATAAAATTCAGTACGAACTAATTGCTCCCAAATCACTTATATGATATATAGAGTTTACCAGGGTGTAGTTTATTCCTGGTAAAATGCAGCTGATCTGTAAGGGTCGTTA
The DNA here is from genome assembly GCF_019740435.1 of Gambusia affinis. Taxonomy (NCBI): domain Eukaryota; kingdom Metazoa; phylum Chordata; class Actinopteri; order Cyprinodontiformes; family Poeciliidae; genus Gambusia; species Gambusia affinis. Next base: position 15,672,695 of record NC_057874.1, on the reverse strand, counting down.
CACATCATGAGTAAACACACAAAAGAAAGATAAACTTCAAACCGACCTAGAGATGGTCGTCAACCCAAATTAGTTGCTTGGACAAGAAGAAACTGCCAGGAAGCCCAAGGTATTGTATATTGTATTCTCTTTGTAGTCAAAAGTCAGATTCTCTGAGTTTCCAGTCAGCAACATAACAATAGTGCTCCTTGAAGTAGTTATTATTCCAACTGTGAACGTTGGCTGCTGCCAGTCAACCCAGGGTTTGGTATGCAATATGGCTCCATGTGTATGGTGGTATGTATGTAGTAAGAGTTGATGGTATTAACTGTTTATTAGCATTTCTGGTGGTTTTTATCTAGTTTAGTCCCTGGCCTTCAGAATACTGTAGAATGCCAGCACACCCCTTTCGAGTTTGAATGTATAAAACATGGAGAATGTTGTCCTGCGATCAAGCAGTAGAAAATCCCACTGTCTTCTTGCAACTACGTCGATCTTGAAATGAATGTGACGCCATTCACAGCTCCTTGCTTTGGCTTCCTAGACAGAGACGTCTCTGCTCACAGGAATGCATCATCTTCCACAGCTCAGGTGGCAGAATTAATTTTTCAGGGTAAGGTGTTACCCTAAGTCAAATGAGATCTAAAACTAATATATTGGCCAACCTGGGAAACAATGAATATACCATTGCCAATTTGAAACATGGGGGTGGCAGCATCATGCTGTGGGAATGTCGTCCTTTAGCAGGGACAGGGAAGTTCATCAGGGAAATACAGTGAGATCATGAAGGCCAACGTGTTAGAAGCTGCAAAAATGGATTAGATCAAAGCCTGCGTGCAGTTTATCAGTTTTTAATGAAATAAAGCCGTTTTACATCATTTCATTTGGTTCACCACGCAAAATTCAAGTAAAATACTTCAAAGTTAGTGACTGTATTATGAGAAAATCAGAAAAAAAAAACTTTAAAGTGTGTGAATACTTTTGTAAGTCACTGTATATGAAACTGCATTCCAGAAATAGTCGATTCTGCTTCTGTCATATTTATGTTTTCCTTTGCCAACAGAAACTCCAAGTTTATATTTACACAGCTGCCAACATTGTCCAGGTTGCTCCCACCTTGTAATGTTGAACAAAGATCTTTGCTCAATATTGCGTCAGAGAAAACGTCACGCAACACGATTTGAAGGTAGATCTGAAAAAGGACAAGATGAGAAGAAACTTAATTTATACAATAAATGTGCTCAACAGTCACATTCAGCTTGCCTGTACAAATTCAAAACAGGGAAAAACATGGAAATGAGCAGCTGAACCTCCAGTGTTTCATCATGCGATCGGCCCACAGACCGAGACAGAATAAGAGCATTTTAGAAGACGGTGTGAGATGACAGGTACTCTTTTGTGGAGGATGCTGAGTTTACAGCAGGCTATCTGTGTGCATGCCAGTGTGTCGCTGAAACAGCACACATCCGTACTGACAACAGCACCGCAGGGGGACAATCTGAACCGAGACGTCCGAGGAAATGACAAGAAAACCGCCAAACCTCGGCTCGTCACGACATCGCGCGCTCACAGTGCACGTTGGGAGAGTTTTCGTGCTCTTTTCAGTTTGACATCACTGAAATAACGCTTTCCTCTCAGGAGCAGCATCTGTGTTTTCATGCATATGCTGCGTATTCTGCATTGGTGATCAGCCTTTGTGTTCCTCCAGCTCACCAAGCCAATGAGTCACGCCTTCACGGCGAAGAGCTTCAAAAAACGACGGGCGTGTGACGTGTGTGAGCAGAACGTTGACAACCCAGGAGTTTTCTGCAAGGGTGAGTCCACACACCTCTGTCAGATCAGGTGCAGCAGGTCCAGAGTCAGGCCTGACCAGCGGGGGATGCGGGCAGACAAGATCATCCTGGCTGTCTTTTTTTCATGGACTTCAAAATGGATTCCCAGAGTTAAAGCAGGTCCTCTTCTTATTGGTTGCAGAGTGCAAGATTGTGGTCCACAAGAAATGTGAAGCAAAGGTAAGACGGACATTCAACCCAAACAGTATGTTCAGTAAAATTTGATTTACACTGTAATAGTTAATGACTTTAAAATTATACTGACCATCATTTGCATTCACCATTTAAGAAAATCTGAGAAAATATCCCTTGCATAATAATTTTGAAAACGGTGCAGTAGTGCACACCCCAACAATTACTGCTGTTCAAACTCCAGCATCTGTGGAAAGGAAGTGACTTAACCTTTAATCCCTGTATGTTTAGAGCTGTTGTCCTGCTACTAGGTGAACCTCCTCCCTGGTTTCAGTTCTTTTGCAGCCTCTAACACTGTTTTCTGAAAAGTATCCTGACACCATGATGCTGCCACCGCCAAACTAACGCATGGACAATGTGCTAGTTTGCGTGTATGCCTAAAAAGTTAAGTCTTGTCTGACCAGAGTAACCTTACTTCACGTTTTTGCAGTTATGCAGCTGGTGGAAAAACCTTAAACAGCTTCTTTTCAGGCTTTTGTTTTTGACTTTACTATTTTAATTTATAATTCATGAAATTATGTTTCCGCCTCTTGAATTGTAAAAGCAGGTATTTTCTATATAGAAGTAGCAGAATTTACTTTAGTATTGAAAAGAGAAATAAATATATAGGAAAACATAAAATAGTTGATAGCATCTTTGAAATGCTAAGACACATTTGAGCAAAGGCTCTAATTTTTTTTACTTCATTTAGCAGAGACGTTGTTGATTGCTCTGAATAATATTGATCACACTTGAAGAAGATGCTGAGCAATGAATTAGTCTGATTTTAAAGCTGAATTGTTACTTGATGTTGGACCGGCCTATGTTACAGCTGATTCAGGCACGTCCTGAACAATTGGGTTTGTGTTTATTATTTCCACAATAAACACAAACCCACTTGTCCTCACATTTCAAATAAATGGGATGTAAAGAACCTATAAATAAAAGCAAATGCCTGAAAGTGGAAAACGTGTTGGAGACCCAGGGCTTTGGACAAAGAGTGGACTGTTTCATTTTAGGATGACATGTTTCCACTCTGTGAGACAAGCACTCCCTCTGTCCACAGCTTATGTCAAAACATTGGCAGCGGTCCCCTTACCCTCATGTGACAACAGCTCAGTATCACTCGCCACTGAGGTCGTGACCCCACCATAAGCAGGTTGCTGTTTGCCACTGTTCATGTTCGGCAGAACAAATAAAAAAAATACTCTTAGGAAGCTACATTCTTTCTGAGGTCTGACGCACACACACACACACACACCCACACACGCCCCCCCCCCCACACACACACACAAAAGGTTGTATTTGTACCCATTTTACAGATTTTCTCCATTAGCCTGAAAACATTAATAATCCACCTTATGGGAACAATGTTTATCTCCATAATCTTACTGCATATGTAAACTCTGTCAGTTCCCGTGCCTTACCAGCAAGCCTTAAAAATAGAAAGATCGCATCTATTATTTTCATCACACTTATGCCTCCGGTAACCACGGCAATAGGCAAAAACATTTCTCTGAGGCAGCAGCCAGGGAAGCATGGTTCCGCGGATGAGGGACGACTTCGTCACACAGGATGGTGATCAGTGTGGACAGGAGAAGTCAGAGTGGGTAAATATAGAAAATGACAGGAGTGCCACAGATGCTTGCTAGTGAGTGATTGTGGGGGTGGGAGGCAGCTGTGTAGGCGTGTGTGTTTGTGTGTGTGTGTTTGATCATTCCCATTTTGGGGTATTCATAAATAAAGAGGAACATTAGGTCAAGAGTGGAGACTGATGTCTGCTTCATGTCACGCCAAGTCCCTTTCTGTATAATTCATCTTCTTGTAACACTTTCAAATGCCACATTTTCATCTTTCTGCTTATTTTTTTTTTGTTATTGCTATTGTTAAAACTAAAATGTCTGAATTTTTTCTTTTGTTTCAATCTGGTAGGATTTCAGAATTTCTCCCCTATTTATCTTTGCCATTCATCCAAATACCAGATTACTCATGCTCTTCCTTCTGTCACTTCAGCTTCTCTTTTGTCATTTCTACTACCAGACCCTAAGGCTGCTGGAGAGGTCAGCAGACATCAGTGCACCGTGCACGGCAGCTCGCTGTCTGCATGCAGAATACCGAAGTAGCCCTGAGTGCACGAGCAAGCAACAGCACTCTCCCCGCTGACGCGCTCGGCCGTCTCTGCTTGTATGTCACAGACGCGGTGATAGGGTTTAATGCTACGCTGCGCGCTCTGCCTCCACACTCATAGTGTGTGTGTGTGCCTTATTATGAGGGTGGAAGATGAAGTGAGTTGGTGAGAGAGCGAGCAAAGCGTTTGTGTGCGCTAGAGGAGTGAGGCGGGCTGTGTGTCGACACAGTCCACACACAGGACCGCTCAGAGGCGGAGGGAAAGGACAGACGCTCCTCTGGAAGAGGTAAAACACACTCTGTGTTGTATTTATTTGAGTTTAGCTTCCCATGATGGGCACAGTAGCTGAAACTTCTTTTAGGTTTAATCTTTTTTTTATTATTTTTATATTTCTCTGCAGACTTTTCTCTGTTGTGTGTATTTTTTTTTTCTTATAAATATGTAGCCAGAGATCTCATAGTTTGATAAATATATGTATAAAAAAAGTGGATTTTGTTTGCTCCGATGAATTAAAAGCACTCCTCCGCTGGCCTGTAAGACATACACAGGTTTGAATTATTCATTCTCCCGAGTGAATTCATGACAGTTACTTTTTAATGAGACATTTATGAGGAAAATGGCACAGGACTGAGGTGGAATTCAAATTATAGAAGCTGGTTTGGATGCTGTGACCCCGAATGAACATCTTTGATACCTTTCACATTAAAGCTGCACAAAACAGTTTCTGTTGATGTCCGTCTGCGAATAAACATTCAGACGTCCTGGCTTACGCTAATTAATTTAGATATTAACATGCATGTTTAGTAGCTGCTAATTTAGTGATACATACCTACTCATCAGTTGACATTGTAATTAGGCAGCGTGTGTGCTTTTTTGTTGTTGTTGGGACTGGATATATATATATATATATATTTTAAATCCTGCAAAGATTTATTTTATATAGCTTTTTCTGCTGGCGGGTGAGGCCAAAGACATTTTCTTGAAAAACTATTCAAAAGCCATAAGCTTTTTTTTTTTATTATTATTTCAGCTCCCAGTATGATTTTGCCACAACCATGTTTTGTCATACGGATGCTTTTCAGAGTGATTTGCACGCAGGTCAAAAGGTAAAGAGTTTTCATCTTACAAGAGTAACTCCATATGTTTGCCACGGCCCCTATAAGTGCTACATTGAAACAAACCTTTAACAGCTGTCATTATACTGAGATTACATTAGACACAGGCAGAATCCGTTAATATGTGCTGCAATTTATAGGTGTAATGCTAGAAATTTGTGAAACAGTTCCAGAGGTGTAAATCCTGCAGAAAGGCCAGCTCTCATCCAAACGTTTTGTGTTTTACTCCCGTCTTCCGGGAGCCTCATTTTCCAACCTTTGCAGCCTTTCATGTGTCACCGCAGGGAGCCAGGTAAACACGCAGTCCTGTGCCAGCGCAGAGTGTCACTGCACATTAGTGGAAAGCCAAAAACACAAATGGTAAAGACAGGCCGAAGCGGATGTCGGAAAGAAACAAAAATATCCTTCGCGATGAATATCTCTGTGAAATAACGGCGGCTTATCGCAGTCGCTTTATTATTGCTTTTTGTAATAATCACTGACATCACGAGCCGCATGCAGATAATTATCACGCTTAATTTAACTTTACTGCTCTCCCTCACCCTGGCAACGGCTGAGTATCACAGGCCACAAGTGTGGATGCATCCCTCAAATGTTTACACTGACCCTCTACTTTTCATTTCCTGAGATAAGCCGGTTAATATTCCGGGAATTAGGCCATTCCCCATTGATGCAGAACATTCTAAACGGGCTAAGTCTTTAAGAATGTCATCTGAAACGCATTTCATGTGCTTTGTATGGACGTGAGAGTTGTTTCATTTTAATTGTCCAGGTGCTAAACGTTCTTGACCAAAAAGGGCAGCTAGGCCAACTAAGGACAGTGATTTACCACAGCCATAAACTGGTTACATGGCACATGGTACAAATCCACTTAGAAGTGTTGCCATAATTACAACAAAGAAGGTGAGTGGATTTGTGAGATGACTGACATCCAAATAGTCAAACTAAGCTTTCAAGTCTTTTGAGATGGATTCTATTTAGTCTAAAATAAGAAGCCTTATTAAAATAGCGCTGTTAAATCTGTGTGAGACTCACGAGGCATGTTCAGCTGTTGACATCTTTCTCCCACTCAAAACTCTCCCTTGTTTTCTCTCTCTCTGTTTTCCTCCCTAACCCCCATTTCCTCTCCCATCTCTTTTCCCGATACGATCCCCCTATCTTTCTATCCCCCTTATGGTTTGGTTTTGTTTGAGCTCCCACTCCTCCACTCTGACGAGCTCTGGCTCCGTGTGGCGATATTTATCAGGCCGGTGTTTGTCATCTAACGTTGTCTGAATGGGTGATGGGAGGGATAAGAGGACCTGCTTGAAGCACTGTAAGCAGTGGCATAGATGAATGAAAGAAGAAGAGAAGCTTAAAGGGGGCGGAGGAGTGATAACTTGGGAATAAATGATGAAAGCAGAAAGATAAAATGCAGAGATGAATGACATGTGCCTTCAAGAAATTATTCCAGCCACTCCTAAAATTTCCCTGAGCTAAACTTGGACTTTCTGTATGTTTTTTTTTTTTTTTTTTTTTTTTAAAGGGACTTTGTTTTAGCTTTTCATGAGTCTATGGAATTTGGAAGGAGCTGTGGTCATTTTCCCTCATACTGACAGGACGGCTTACTCACTTCTCCCTCTTTCCAGTGAGAGATGTCAGCTCAGAGAGAAACGCCTGATGCCCAAGTCTCCAACATTCACATGTAGATCCCACCTCCACTGGTCTGACAGAGCCATGTGTTTGGATTTGCTTTCTCTGAAAACACAAAGCAAGACATGGCAGTCATCAGGCGGACGCATATTATGTCGTTAAGGTCTTGATATTGCGAGTGCTTAACAATCGACTGTAGTCAAGTAGACCATGACAAAATGTTGGGTTGTTTTCCTTTGCTAATCCTGTGAGGAAAATGGACCAATCCATACCTGAGAAAACTGATGCATTATAGGTTTGACGCAACATTGTGGGTTTGGTTTTGAAACCCTCAATAAATGGGTTTATTAATTGACATTAGGCTGACAAAACAGCCTACATTAGTAAGTAAGATTTATTTGGGTGACACTCAATATTTGTTTCCTTCCACCCATTCATTTTGTAATTAATACTTGTAAGGTTGCTTTGCGTCCATCGTCATCAGTCAACAGATAAGAGGCAGAGTACGACCTGCACAATTCAACAATCTGCTAGATAAATAATATTCACACACACCTGATAGCATTTTGCCTGTGTTTGGAAAGTGGAACACTGAAAGAGTACCTGGAATCCACAGAACCTTCTCACTGTGAGGCAAAGGGGCTAAAAATGATCACAAGTGGAGTTTTTATTTTTTTTTATTTTCTTATTCTAACTACAGTTAAAATGATAAAATTTAAAGAAAAACAAAACAAGCTCCCAATGTTTAAGGAGATTTACATTTAGATAAAAAGATGAATACTTTTACTTGCGTTGCATTGGTACTCAAAAGTCAGAATTTTAGAAATTTGAAAGAAATTAGGTCAAGGTTGTAAAACTTAAGAGACTGAATGTACCAAATATGGTGAAATATATCAGTAGTTTGCCTCACATTTAATGTTTAGACTCATTCAGACTCGCATCAGTCCAGATCCGACTTCTGATGGAACTGAAATTAATCACTTGGTACATTTATTATGCAGAGATGAGAACATTTCTTAAAATAAAGTACTTGTCTTGTCTTTTAAGTACTTGTCTAGTAGACTAAACTACTGGAGAAAGAAATATCTCAGTTCAGAGTAACTCAGAAAATCTGCATCGTTACAGTTTCTACTGAATGAATGAAAAGTTTCTTTCTGGAAGAATAAGTAAAGTCGAACCACAGGACCCACCAGCCAGTCCACCAACATTTATTCTGCTCCTGATGGAGGGAGGGATGGAGTGCTGTCACTGGCACCTTAGTAAATGCTAACTTATGAACAAGACAAACTGAACCAGATGGCCCGAGTCCCGTTGGCTCCAGCATGCATTAATGAAGACCCTGCGGCTGGCAGAGCTACCAAGCACACACGCATTGCCCTGCATGTTTCTGTGTGTTTGTGGACCTCTGCCAACTAACTCTGACATCCTGTTGCAAATTGCTTCCTGTTGACGTTGGTGTCCTGCTCTTCTGCCTGAATTCTGCTTCTCCGTGGTCTCTGCCTCTAAGGGCCACCATTTTTAAATTTTTTTTTACTATATGTGTATCTGCGTGTTTACGTTTGGATTTTTACATGGGTACATTTGTTTGTTTTGTCTGTCTCCCTGCTGTTCCTCAATTTATTCTGTCAATTACCATTATTAAACCTGTAAATTATCCCCCATGGCTTGATCACAGTGTTTATTCATTTGGGTTCATGTGGATGATCTGCCCATCTGTGCCTAGAGACATGAAGGTATTAAAGTTGAGGTTTTTGGTTTATGTTGTACAACAATCAGTAAATAAAAAAACAAACAAAGGAGTATCACAACTGTAGATATTTCTTAAATTTATTGAACGAAATACCACAGATTCCTCCTTCATTCTCACACCACCTCTCATTGCTGTGTACAGTTCTAGTGGCAGGGTGAAGAAATTCCTGTCTTGTGTTCAATATTTATGCCACTTGTTCAAATTTTAATAGATGCATGATGGTAGTTTCTTTGCCTTTATGCATTTGGTATTGCTAGAATTTCAACTTGAATGGGTGCTGCAGAACAATGTCTCCTATACTGCTCACGCAAGTAGCCTAAACCACTGACACGAGACAGGATGGATCCACATGCTCACATTGTTTACACCAAATTCTGACATACCATCTGAATATTGCAGCTAAAATTGAGACTCATGAATTCAGTCCACTAATTCTGCGCAGCCTGTGTGAACTCTGGTCTCATTTTTAATGTTTTTTTTTTATTGTAGCCTCATTCTGCATCCGATGCACCGTGGTTGTATTTTGCCCTCCTTTTCTGCCCAGACTTCTCTGACTTCTGACATCAGCAAGGCCTTTTTACCCACACAACTGCAGCTCATTTTCTGCTGTAATCCCAGTAGATTAGTAGCTTCTGAAATACTCAAGATGGCTGTGAAACCATGCCACTTTCAAAGTCACTTGAATCCCCTTTTCTTCCATTATAATGCTTGGGCATCTTCACCTTGTCTAGACTTACTACATTTATTCAGTTGATGCCATGTGATTGGCACTTTTTTGCTGTTTCTTCTATCAATCAATTAAACAAGTGTTCCTAATAAAATGCTAAGTATCTTATCCCCATTCCCCTTAAAATGGGGGATGTGAGCCTAATTTATTACAACCAATCAGGTTACTTAGTAAGGTCTTGCAGTGGCCAATGGGACGTCTCCTTTTTATCAACATTTTCTCCTGTTGCTTTAGTTGTAAATCTCTGCTGTTGTCAAGAACTTGACTTGTCTCTTTTAGTTGACACCTGTCAGTGTTTGCCACCATTTAACCTTCACTGTTTGGCTTTCCTGAGACGCCACTGAGTGCGGCTCAGCTGTTCGTCTAATTGTTCAAGAGGTCAAAAGTTTATAAGCTGATCTGTCGTCACAATTTTCTGACTCAAAGTGTAGAGCTGAGTAGAAATAGCAAATTTTATATTTTAAATACTTTCGCAGTGGCGTATGGGTTTATACCAGTTAGCTGGGATTTCAGTATGACCGGTTCAGGACAAAAGAGGCACCACTGTGGAGTTTTTTTGGTGTTGTTATTGTGCCCTTTACAAAGGGCCTCAGCTTCCCTGTGTGTGATTTTGATTGTGTGTTTGCCTTATGTTTTAGTTATTGCCGAGTCATCAGAAGCGTTGAAGGACTGCACAACACATGTACAGACTTTCTGCAGCAATAAATCCCTATACCATCTTTTTATAGGATGAGTAAAGATATAAGCTTTTATTTTAAACTTTTGATATATTTCCCATTCTCCATTCATTCTTTATGACAAACTGTACAAAGTTAAGAGAAAAGGGTAATTGAAGTCTCTGAATGTGTTTTCAGCTGCTTCTGAGAGAGGATCAACATCTTTACATATTGCTAAGTTTATTTCTTAATTGACGGTTTCTCACAATTTTTTTTTCTGTCATGAGAGATTTCAATATTTATGCCAAAGCTCCTTCCAGCCATCTGCTGGAGATGACAGTGGAGGAATGAATTTTACTATCCTCCTCATCAGCTTATGTCCTTCTGTCTCGTTCCACAGTTGTTTTCCATTCCTTCTCGTTGCTGGAGTGGAGCCAAGCGCGTTAAATCAAACAAATGACGAGATAATGAACTAATTTATTCCCAGTCTGCGGGAAGGGGAGCATTTGTTTACTCCTGCAGAATCTAACCATATGCTTCCTTTCTTCTCAGGTGCTCACCACCTGCATCCCCGTGCCAGATCTGGTATGTTAGTGCAAATTTTAATATTTAATTGTGCTTCATTTTGTTTCATTGCAGCAGTGTACTGCTCCTTTCTGTCTTCTTTTTCAGCACAGCTCCACAAAGTCCGTATCACAGAAGAAGAGAGGCTCCTTACCAAGGTAGCAAAAAACTTAAAAGCCCCTCGACATGCAGAGGGACCAGTGTGGGTATTTTTGTAGTTATGAAAGCAGATGTGCAGTGGCCCTCAAAGGTATACAGATAGCTTTGATAAAGCATGTTCATACTTTTTCTACTTTGACATTATCCAGTGCAATTCCACTTATTTGGATTTGTGGACTCTGTAGCCCAGGCAAATAGAGAATACATGAGATTTTTGTTGCTTAAGGAACACAAGCTGTACTTGTTGGAAGTTCTTGCTGCTCTCTCAGCGTTGCTCCAGGCCTTTTACTATCTTCCCTTTCCAGTTTCAGCCTCGTCTTTTCCTCAAGTTTAGAAAAATGTCTAGTTTTAACAATGTTAGAACTTAAACGTCATTGATTTGTCTGTTTCTGATGCCCTCTAACAGTGGATTTTCTATCTTTCCAGGAGGAAAGGCGTTGAAGAGGTGATGGAACATGTGATGGAGGGGCACTACGACTTCGATCTCACTTACATCACAGAGAGAATCATCTCTGTCTTCTTCGTGCCAGACCTGGAGGAGCAGAGGTACCGGCAAAACCTGCAGGAGGTGGCATCCATGCTCAAATCTAAGCACCAGGACAAGTTTCTGGTTAGTCTAATCTACTGATATAAAGAAAGAAAGAGCTAACCCCTGACCAGTTACTGATATTTGTACATGCTTCTGGGTTTATCTAGCTTCTGAATTTATCAGAAAAGAGACATGACATCACCAGACTTAACCCCAAGGTAAGAGTATTTCCTCCTGAATTTGGTGGTAGGTGCTATTTAAGCAGCAAAGGTTCTCGCAGAAGTTTACATAGCCTCTGAACGTGATCGCATTCTGTTTTGTGAAGACACAAGAAACAGGATCTGGTGTGTCAACAGGTTTGTGGATATTTGTGCAGTGGAAGGAAAATGAATGAATTGTTTCAAGGCAGAGGACACTATTCAGAAAAGCAGAAAAGAGGCTGATGGCAAATGCACCAACACTGCACAACAACCTGAACACACCGTTCTCAGGATGGACCGGACGCCGGTCAGAGCTGATGAGAAGACTGAGGGAAAATCTTTTAGAGTCAACAAAAGACTTGAGACTGGGTTGGAGATGTTCTTTCTAGTAGAACTGCTCTTAAACAAACATCCAGCGCTTCAACAGAATGACTCAGCAAAAAGGTGTCTTGAGACAACATATGTACACTAACCTTTTCATAATTTATTCTGCAGAGACTGTGAAACCATGAAAAATATTATTTCTAGTTTAAAATCACGCAAAACTGAAATCTAACTAAAGAATTTTGAAGGTTTTAGCTGCAACCAGACAAACTGTTAAAAAGTTTGAGGGATAACAAAATTGTGTGACATACTTTTTATTTGATTTATGTTACTCTATGAGCTGGTAATACTTGGTTTTGCATCAGTAAAAAGATATGTAATAATTCTAAACATAAGTCTTCCTCTGACGCCCAGGTGCAGGATTATGCTTGGCCTGATCTGCACGCCCCTCCACTGGACAGGATTTGTGCCATTTGTAAGGCCATGGAGATGTGGCTGACCTCTGACCCTCACAACGTAGTGGTTCTCCACTGCAAAGTTGGTGCAGCACAAAGACACTTTGGCTAATATGTTGTGAAAGACGTAAGAGAGTGAATAATCTAATTTGCTGCTCTTTTTGTCTTTGCTCTCACAGGGAAACAAAGGAAAGACAGGGGTGATAGTGGCAGCTTACATGCACTACAGCAAGATATCAGCTGGGTAATGTGCAATATTACAAGCTGCTGAGACACATAATTAAAGCACTCTCCAGTTTTTGTAAAGCTTTGACCTGCTGGCACTGATTTGACCCTGTTCAGATTTCCCATTAACGTAAGAAGATATAAGAGCAGCATTTAAAATTTCTCTAGATTTCTTTCATGAGTGGTCATAGATATTAATCTTCGGACCAGAGGTGATATAACACTGTGTATGTAAGGTGTAGTTTACTCTGAAACGAGTTTTTAAAAGAGAAAGATAAACTAACTAAAGAGTTTTACTTTTTAAACTGTCTTTATCATCTTTACTGGTCTTGAGATTTGGACAGCTAGCATGGTGAGCAGAATGTAGATGCTCACCTTCAATCTCCAATCTCTTTTGATGTTCTCTTTGTAACTTTAATCAGCACACCTTACCGACACTGTTTTTTCCGTGTTTGCCTCTATTTAAACCAGCTGTTTTTCTTGTGTCCACAGAGCAGACCAGGCTCTCACCACGTTGGCCATGAGGAAGTTCTGTGAAGACAAAGTTTCGTCCTCCTTGCTGCCCTCTCAGAGCAGGTCTGACATTCATGATTCGCCGCAGATTACATCGCCTTCCTAATCTCATTTTCGCTCTCGTCTCACATCATCTCTCTTTAACAGGTACATCTACTATTTCAGCAGCTTGCTGTCGGGTTCCATCAAAATGAACAGCAGTCCTCTGTTCCTTCATCAGATCCTTGTTCCCTCATTACCAAACTTCCAGTCAGGAGGAGGTCAGCTTCTGCTCTGCTGCAGTTTTGTTGTTATTATAAGGGCAGAACAATAAATAAACAGTGTTTTAAGTTTTAAATGTAAAACAAAGTGAAGCCTTCCCCAGCAATGTTTTTCCCCACAACTTTTCTTGCAGGTTTTTATCCTTTTCTGAAAATTTACCAGTCCTTACAACTGGCTTACACCTCCGGAGTCTAGTAAGTATTTTTGCAATATCTCAATGACCTCTCACCTCCTATGGGTGAATATGTTTTCCTTCCCTGAGTCCCCTCAACAGGTGCTCACTCTGCATGTATCTGTCTGTGTTTAAGTGAAGCCTGGTCTGTGGTTACATTAAATAAAGTAGTGGTTACCTGTGTTTTATGCCTCTGAAACATGTTGTTTTATGTATGTTTTAACCAAATCTACCTGTTTTTGTTATTTTCACATGCTCACAGTGATCCTCAGAGCTCTAGAGCAAGAAAACTGTGTGTGACTATGGAGCCAGCTCTACTATTAAAGGGTGACATTATGGTAAGTTTTGTCTGATTAAGATCCTTTTTTGTTTTTACTGAACCCAAAAATTTTGCTTGATTTAAATCCCATTTGCAATCACATGTACGTATGATGCTTTACAAAAAGTATGAGTGCCTCGTGAGCTTTTAAATATTTTGTAATGTTACAGATCCAAGCTTCAATTTATCCCATTGGGATTTTACGAGACAGAACAACACAAATTAGTGCATGTTAGTGAAGTGGAAAGAAAGTTATAGATTGTTTTCAAATGCTTCAACAATTAAAAATGTGAAAAGGTGTTTTGTATTATATTTATATTCTACCCCCATTTACTCAGTAAGCTCCAAATAAAATTCAGTTTGATCTAAGAAAAGTAATTGGATTACTAAAGAGAGTTTGTCTAAGAAGTTGCTCTGGTTGAATGAGACTAAGATGTTACCTTTTGGCCTTCTTTCTCAACACTATGTGTGGTGAACAATAATATTGCAAATAACAATGCACATCTCCCTGAACACACCCCATCAATACTGAAACACAGCGGTAAACACGCAGTGCTGTGAGATGTTTTCTCGAGCATTGAGAAGGAAGCTGATGGGAGGATGGATGGACCTGTACACAGGATACATCTAGAATCCTCCAGCATGTCTCACTGAGTGGGTTAAAACATTACAGCAGCAGCAGCCACCTAAAACAATAAGTATACCTCATTTAAACTGACATATTTTAAATTTGAGATTTTCCACCTGAAATTATCCTCAATTTCTGCTCTCCTGCCTCCTTATGTCTATCTATTTCTTGTTTTGTGCTGTTTGTTTCTTTATCTTTTTATGTATGTATATTTATATTGTGTGTTGTGTATGTGTATATAACCTGCACTGTAACTCGAGTCAAGCACGGTCTCAATCTCGTTGTAATCTGTTGATGACAATGACAAATAAATCTTATCTTATCTTATCTTATCTTTAGGTGAAGTGCTACCACCGACGGAGCCGAGCAGCTGAGAGGGAGGTTGTGTTCAGAGTCCAGTTCCACACCTGCACAGTTCACGGAGCACAGCTGTGGTTTGGAAAGACGGAACTAGACCTGGCCTGCACAGGTATAAGAGATGCTCCCAGGAGCATGCTAAGAATATTCAGCATCTCTGCAACACTAAAATGTTTTGATACATATTACAAATGAACAAATAGCAGTCCTGTTGTGCAATTGTGCTGCTAACTTGATGACATGAATCAAGAGCCACTTTCTCCTCTGACCATTGTAGTGTTAGAGTGTACCCTAAAGCAAATAGCAAACAATGATGTCAGCTTAGTTGACAGAAATGCTTACACTTGGAACCTTTTAGTCGCAGTGTCATAGAAGTCCCTCAGTGTTGTATGCAGAACATGTATATAGTATGATTTATAGAATAATATTGCCCACAGTGAGACTTCAATTTCAAAAACAAAGCTTGTTTCAGATGATAGGTGTCACTCATGTGTTCTCCTGTATTTATTAAAACCGTTCTCATTCTTTCCGCTCTTTCTGTTTCTATTCTAAAAAGAGTAAAAGCAGCATTTATTTATTTATTAAGTTTGTTTTTTCTGCTTCATAGATCTCACCCTCTGGTTGACATTTCTCTCACTCTCTGCGGTTATGCTCTGGATATTTTAGTCTCCGTCTTTGTTCTCATCTTTCTGCAGATGACAGATTCCCTCCAGATGCTACAGTGGAGTTAATCTTCGCAAACAGTCCAGAAAAACTCAAAGGTATTTTCATCTTTCTGTCTATTACTACACATATTTGTATATTAAATTGTGGTTTGTGTTTCACTTTTTTTCAATAAATATGCTTTAAAAGGTCGAGAATACAGCAAAAACGACTCTTATGTTAAAGTAGACTACAAAACGTCAGACCCAGTGGTCAAATGGGATTCCTATGAAAACTTAAATCTTCACCATGAAGACAGCATGGAAAGTAAGAAACATTCAAACTGTAACAGACTCAAAACCTGATATAAAAATCAAAGGTAACATAAGTTATGTTTGTCTTTACCATTCCATCAGATATCGCTCACACAAGAGGCCCTTTAGACGGCAGCTTGTATGCACAAGTGAGGAAGCGACGTGGACCAGGTGCAACTTCCTCAGCTGCTTCGCCAAATGGATGCCTTACTAGCAGCCCAACTGTGAAACCCCAGACCCAGTCTGCCTCCGGACCACAACCATTCACATTCAGTTGTAGTCCCAGAGGCTCTGCAGTCTCTTCAGACCAACTGAGTGAAACATCTCTGTCGATTAACTGTTCTGAGAGAGAAGACCCTGAGTGCCCACTGAGGAAAGAAGATGTGGAAGATAAGGCAAAGGAGAAGAGGAGACAGAGAGAGAGGGATAGAGAAACAGCAATTTTGGATGATGGAGACCCTTCAAGTCCAGGTGTTATGAGACAAGAGCAGTCCTGCTGTGGTCAAGCAGCTACAAGATGTACTGATACAGGGTGGGAGAGGGACAGAGATCTCTGTCTTCCTGGTGGTCGATTTGTTGGACATTGTAACAGCATTAAAAAGCATCCAAAAAGCCAAACACTGCCAGCCCTACCCTCCAAATCTATGTCTCCTCCTCCCCATTCAGCCATTATGGAGCTCTGCCATCGCCATAGCACTCATCCTGTAGCTGAGTTAACATGGGACCGTCCAATCCATCCTCCATCCCTGCCCTGCCTCAACAGGTCATGCTACCCTTACACAACCCCAGAACATGCCCTCGATCACAGTCACACTTTGCCTGCTTCAAACAGATGCTACCCTGGAGAGGAATGTCACCTCTTACACTATCCCGACCATGGATCAAGCTCTCACCCCTCCCTCCAACCACAGCCTGGAAGCCCTTACAGAGAAGTTTTCGTCAGTTCACCCAAATCTTCCTCCTATTGCCACTGTCAGGACTGCTCCAGCAGGCGAGAACATCCAGCAACTTCAGCTAAAGTGTTTCAACAACTGCACTCAGACCAAGCTGAAAACACACACTGGCCAAAAGGAGCAGGGGTACAACGACCAAGAGAGGCACCTCTACTTTGGGAAACAGAAAGGTCATGGGAGCTGACAAGAGAAGCAGAACTCTGGCAATGCAAGTCACCGCTGCCGGCATTTCATCTCTACCATCCTACTTTGGACCAGGTCTCAAACCTAGAGCAGCCTAGATTTGCTATTGCACAGGATCAAAACTACCCCACTCCTCAGTCTTTGATGGATGTAAGGGATGGAGCCAGCAGTGGGTACCACACCCCTCTACAGCCCCGACACTCATGCCCCTGTGCTCCCTATCAGTCTTCTCCATCTGAAAGCCGGGGTTATGCCTCAGGATATCACTCTGGATCAGCATCACCTATGCCAGCAAGTAGCCCATCTCCAGGAAGGGGAAGGCTGCCTGATATTCCTTTGGGATTCAGAGAGCAGTCACACACTGAGCAGCACAAAGGTGAATATTTAATTGTTAGGAGTTTGATATCTTTCTATTGAATTTAGCCTGCATTGTTGGTTCTAGTAGTATTTTCTATATTTCATGTGTTTCACAATTTAAAATCTCTCCTGTCAAAGTGGAAAAAGCAAAGACTGTTGCAGAAGATGATATACCTCAAGACTCAGAGAGTAAATCTGATGTTCGCTGTCAGTCAAGCACCCCTGGAGGGGACTCTGATCATGACTACACAGTTATTGGCAGCAGCAGCCCAACTCACACAGAAGACAGGTTGGTAAATCTTTTGTTTAGATATTTTCTGACACTGGTAATGAAGTTCCATGTCTTTAGATATGTATAAATGCTCAATTTGTCCCATATTTTGCTTTTTTATTAGTGCAAATGCTGATAGCGCCATTCAAAACCTTGAGGCTGAGACCCATTTGGAGTCTGACCCAAATACAAGCAAACCTGTCCCACCACTATCAAACGAACAAACCCAGAATTCAACGATATCTTCAAATACTTCAAAAACATCAACAGAACCTTTTCTGAAAGGTGATAATGAGCTTGCAGTTGCTGAGATCAAAGGAAGTTCGGATGAAAAGACCAAATCAAACATTTCAAACTATGCCACTGTCATCATCCCTCCAGTTCAAGTTCAACTCAATGGGACTGCCCTTCCAGTAAATCTTTCATCTGACTGCAATAAAAGCTTGAACATGAATCCCTCTAACAATCTAAGTTCTAGTCTTTCCTCTCCTACCTCTTATATTCCCATCGGCTCTCCAGATAAACAGTCTTCTCCTCAGCACTTCAGCTCTGCTAATGACAAAGCAGGACAAAGACTTATCCCAGACCAAGACATCTCAGCAGACACTAAACCCCCTTCACCTGTGCCAGATGGATACCATACACCCACCTTTCCCCTTGCCTCCTACTATTACTCATTGCTAAATGTTCCTCATGTGCCATACACTGGGTACACTGCCGTAACAATCCCCGCCATCCAACCACCACTTCCCGAGAAAAAACGATTTTCCTCCACAGCAGTATCCCCAAATGGACATATTGCTTTACTCCACACTTCCTCGTGTCCTTCACCAGTGCACCATGTTACCTTTTCTCCTGCTGTGGGAGAGCAAAGAAGGGAATCGACACAACACATCTACGTAGAAGAGGCAGAGACAAGGGTCAATTCTAAGTTTGTTCAGGACAGCTCCAAATATTGGTACAAACCAGGCATCTCCAGAGACCAAGGTAAGGATCACAAAGATCAGAGAAAGTACTATTTTCAAAGAACCTATAAATAGTGTGGTAAGGAAAAAGTTTACCAGGTCACTGATTTGTCTTTTCTACGACAGCCATAGCTGTGTTGAAGGACAAGGAGCCAGGGGCTTTCCTCATTAGAGACAGTAACTCATTCCAGGGGGCTTATGGCCTCGCTCTTAAGGTGGCCACTCCTCCTCCCAATGCCAACATCACTGGAAACAAAGGTACTCTTTCCACACTTTCTTTGCACATTAAGTATGCATGTATTTCTCTACTTTATATAATTACACATAAAGTCTATTGGTCTGTCTTTGCTGAAAACGTCATCTACCCAAAGAACAATATCCAGATTATAAGCAGCTGGTTTAAGCCTTTGTAGGGCTGGACTCAGATAGGCAGAAGACAAGGGATGGATGACTAGACTAAAACTAACAAGAGAGTGAGAGAGAAGTTGCACGTCCTTTTTGACATCTAATTTATTCATGATAACATCATGCTGCATGACCTGTTTTTGTCAGTCCATTTCTTCTTGTCCCTTACAATAGTGTATATCAGACAGGTCTGAAGTTGATCTAGCTGGTGAATACCACACACACTCCTGACAGCATGACAGTCTGTCTTATTTTTTCCTCTTTTTCTCTTGTTTCACAGGGGACCCTGTGGAACAGCTGGTAAGACACTTCCTCATCGAGACAGGGCCACGGGGAGTGAAGATCAAGGGCTGTCAGAATGAGTCCTACTTCGGTCAGTTATTTTGTAGATCTGACTGTATTATGCTTAACATATTCTGTTTCTTTATTAGCCATAAAGCTGATTAGTTAAACCTATAAGCCTTTAGGTGTTGTTATTTAATTAGTGCCCCATCGAGCTGCCTGTATTCATTGTTTTAATCTCTTCAGATCTTTCACTGCTGTGAAAGCTGTTTGTTTCTTTTGTTCTTCTCCCTTTGTCTCAGGAAGCCTATCTGCTCTAGTGTACCAACATTCAATAACTCCCATCTCTCTGCCATGTGCCCTCCGCATCCCAGACAAAGGTAGTATTTTCAAGCACAAATCTAGGTATATTTCATAAATCTGCTATGAATGATGCAACAATTTGTTTTTGGTAAAGTAGCTACAGTCTACCATATTTCAGATTTGGTTGGGGACCTTCAAGAGATGCAAAGTGCAACAAATACTAGTACTGCTGCTGACCTCCTTAAACAAGGAGCAGGTACAATATAGACTTATTCATTGCACGTTGGAGTCTGAGTGTTTTGTCTTCGTACATCTAAAACTGCTCAAGATGTATGTTTGACCTCACGTATATCATTTGCATTTTTACACTGATTAAGCATGCAACGTGCTCTACCTGAATTCGGTGGAAACAGAGTCGTTAACTGGGCCAGAGGCTGTTTCCAAGGCGATCAAGTGTACAAAGGCTCTAAATCCACGCCCAGTTCCAACAGTGGTCCACTTCAAAGTGTCTTCACAAGGGATCACCCTGACTGACAGTAAAAGAAGGTACTTTTTACATAGTGAAAACTTTTCACATTATCAGTTTGATTAAAAACCAGCAAAGAAATCTAAGACATGTGTCATGACAAGCTGTCCTGATAAAATGTTTTTGCCTCCGAGATTGATACTACATTCTAATTCTTTGAATTCCAATGAAGACATCCCTAGCAAACACACATAATCCTGATGCAAATGCCAAAAAGAGACTTGTCATGTTTTCTTTGTTGTCTGTGCAGAGTATTCTTTAGGCGGCATTACCCAATCAGCAGTGTCACTTTCAGCAGTCTGGACCCACAAAATCAGAGGTTTGAAAAAGCAAACACACACTGCCACTGCATTTTGTGAAAACAAAACAGGTATCAGATCGCATCTCTATATGCAGTTGTTTACGTCTGCTGTCTTTAATGAATGTCATAACAAAAGTGCCCTTGCTGCTGATGTAAAAGATGCTTTCTGTATAATTTAAATTTTACAAAAACAAAATCTACTTTCGAGCGGCTTTTCTGTGGTTTCACTATGAAATATACGTACATAAACTCTAAATTCTAACAAGTGCTTTTAGAAACTGCCTTCTTTTTTGTGTTTTTCATGTACCTGGATGTTTTGTCTGTGTCCCTGTGTGTCCTTGCTTCAGGTGGACTAATTCTGATAGCACATCAAGCAAGTAAGTGCTTGTGTTATGTTGTGTGGGTTTTTTTTGTTGTTGTTGTTGTTGTTTTGTGTTTTGCTGTTGCAGTCTGTGTTTGTAAGTTTTGCATGTCTTTTTGCTTCAATCAATTCTGAAAATAAATGTTGTTTTCTATCAGTTAGACAGACGAGGGAAACAAAATCTGTGTGTGAAAGCATGTATTTGCATTTATAACAGCAAAACTTACTCACAATAGTATGCATTTGTTATTTTACTTTGAAGTAATTTGAAATGCCTCATCAAAGGGGATAGTGTATACAGAATATTCAAATAATTAATGGCTCACCATTCCAAGAAGACATACATTTCTCTTGATATGCTAAGTATATAAGCACTCTTTAAAATTAAACCGCTAAAGTGTGAAAACACAAAGCTGAAAAATACATATCAGTTGTTTAACAATTTCCCTTTTTGTCAGGACAATATTTATAGGACTATAAATATTATTCTAATTAAAACACACTTTTGACTGTTCTGTTTTTTACCAATAGATAAAGCAAATCAAGTAAAGTCCCTGTAACAAAATAGAGACAGGAATAGTCAAAACAAAATAACATTAAAAGAAAGTAAAACCGATGATAAATCAATGGTTTATTAAGACTATATACAACGCTAGAAAAAATTAAGAGACCACTTAAAATGCTCGGTTCCTCTGATTTTACTTTTTATAGGTATATATTTGAGTAAAATGAACATTGTTTTTTTTATTTATTTTATGAACTACTGAAAACATGTCTCTGAAATTCCAAGCAACAGTTTAGCTTTTATTTGTAGAAGATGAGAAATGGTCAAAGGAACGAAGAAGATGCAGTGCTGTCAGACTTCACATTATGCAAAAAAAACAAGTTCGTATTTATTTAGAAACAACAATACTAATATATTAACCCAGGAAGAGTTCAGAAATAAATATTTGGTGGAATAACCATAAGGTTTTCAATGGGGTTCAGTGCAGTGGGCTCCCCATTTTTTCCCAGAGCGTGTGTAGAAAACACTTACAGATAATGTTATGCGGATTGCAAAAAATAAAACATGGGTTTCCAAAGTAGCCCGTACCTACATTTTCTGACTTAGGTGGTCTCACGTTGGAGGTAAAAAAGCCCATACAGATGCACAGCAGAGCGGTTTGGTGACCCCTCTCTTTTGCAGGATGTTCGGCTTTGTGGCGAGACGGACTGGGACAACAACAGAGAATGTGTGTCACCTGTTTGCTGAGATGGATCCTGAGCAGCCAGCTGTGGCAATCGTCAACTTCATCAACAAAGTCATGCTAGGACCACAGCTACGAAGATGAGGAGCAGAGTTATTGGAAATTATGCACTATTTAAGCATCACAAGGTGCTTTTGACACATTTTTAAATAAGTGGGTTTTTTTTCAAAAGTTATATTTTTCTTTGCCTTTTTGCAGTTAGCACTTTTGTGCAATGTCGTGTGACTGTTTTTGTATCACAATCCAATTTTATAGAATGGGTTTTTTTTGCAGGATGTCTTGTCTTGTTTTGAAGTTAACTTGCAGAGCAGGAAGTCGTATAGGAGTTGTTTAAAAAGCCAAAGATTGGCCTAACCTTGCCAAATGAGATTGAAACATGAGTTGTTTTTCTTTTTTGTTCTTTTAGAGTGTTTGTGTGATTTTGTTTTCTCTTTTATATCTTCACTGTGTTTCAGGCACTGCATATGGTGTAGAACTAAATACAAAAATCACATCAAAGACAACCTATTTACCACATATATTTACCTAAACATAGAATTTTAACGCTATACAGAAAGAGGTTTATGAATGTGAACAATGTGGTAGAAAAGTAAGTTTCACTTTCAAAAGGCAAAGTGGTACAAATGCAGATGTTTTCTGAATGTAATGCAAGACAGAGAAGCGTAAGTGATTTAAAGCGAATATTCTGGTTATTTTTAAAGAAAGGACTTTGTAGAAGCATAAGTCTCAGAAAATCCTAGAACAATTAAATCCTTCACACTAAAACATATTTTTGACTACATACAAATTATTCATCTTTAAACACAGTTAGCACACAGAAAAAAGCATGTAATTGAATATAATACTGCAATTGCATTGACAGCTTTTTAACCCTGATCAGATCTAAGATGCATTTTATTTCTATCCTAAACACAATCTGATATAACTTATGTGATATTTATGTATAAATGTATTTTATAAAAGGGTCGCTTCTGGAATACATGCCATTAGTTTTAGGAAATAGATATAAGACATTTAGATCTGAATTAGCTAACTTTGAAAAATCAGCAGCAAACCCCTTCAATAAAACTCAGAAAAATAAGGCAACACATTTGTGTGAGATGAAAATAAATAAGATAAAATAGCTGCAGTTAGAGTGAAATAGACAAATTTGACAGCTATCTCTCTTGATTTTTATATACATATATATTCATGAAAGAACCATGTTGAGGAATGCATTGCTGTGGAGAGAAATGCAATGTAAAGCCAAAGTTCTGCTTTAATCATTTTTTCCTTATTTTCTACATGTATCTCTTTGGTACTTTTATATGACTGACAATATGATCCTTATTTTCATATGGGATGTGTATGTTAAAAAGTAATATATTTTAGGTATTTGACGTGTTAAAAAGAATGAAGGGATGATGTGTCACATTTGACCAGAATATTAAACCAAGGTCCTAAATGCAAATAGAGATGTGTGTTTAATCATTCCTGTGTACCATTTTACTACTTTTCAATTTGCCATCACGTTTTTCCCTTCTATACTCCAGAATGGGACATTTTTCACAGTCCAACCTTTCACATTAATGGTTGGCTGGTTACATTCACCGAGTTACATTTACTTGAGAAACTTTTGGGGAAAAAATACTCTTCGGAATCATTTTACTTCCCATGCTTTTTGTTTTCACCAGAGGAATATTATTATGATCCATCACTGCTCTTACTTGAGTAAAAATTCAGGAGAATCTATTTTCTGAGTAACAAGATTGTTCTTAATGAAAAACTCTCTTGTTTTAACCAAATATGTGAGACACAGACATATGGTACTATGGTAGTAAGACTTCTTGTTTGTACACAAGCTTTGTTCTGTTCAGCCTGCTGTGCCACTTGGAGGTCAACTGAAGACACGTAAACACTATATATTGTAAGTACTGGAGGTACTTTTTTCCTGTTTTCACATGTGTACATTAGGCCTACCTACAGTAAGTATTGGTTTCATAAATTTTATGTTGAAGAAATATAAACCTTTTTGGAAAAGTGTTTCTTCAACCTCATTGCTGTTTATTTGCATTGAATGAGACTAGCTGTTATCTGTAATTTCTGTTTCATTATATTCTTTGAAATACCAGAATTTCCACATACCTTTATATTTTTGTCTGATGGCATCATTTTTAAATATTAAATCAATTATTCAGGACTTGAAATGCATTTTTAAATTACTTCTTTTACTCTTGTGTGCTTACTTAGAAGGCTACGTTTTAGCTTTACTTGAGCAAAAATAAGCGGAAGTAGTGATCCTCTTCAATGAGTACAATATTGGGGTGCTTTACCTACATTTGTTGGTCGGACATTCTCTTTCCGAATGGGGATAAAAAGACGAGGTCCCACCGAGATTTGAACTCGGATCGCTGGATTCAAAGTCCAGAGTGCTAACCATTACACCATGGGACCAACTGCGTGCACTCGCATCTCATATTGTAATATAAATAATGGGGCCGTTGTTAACGTCTCCACAGATAATCAAACATTGCATATGTTGACGATTCGGAAGCTCTTTTTTAAATTATCTGTTAGCTAACTTATGCTAGCTCGGCTAGCACCTCGCTTCAAAATTGATATGTAAAAACGGCTTCCGCCGGGAATGTGTGACATCCACATGTCTGCTACACGCATGCAAAAAGAGGTTTAGGTCTTTGTATTGACTACTGTAGACATAATCAATGCAATACTAAAGCAATACTAAAGAGTCGCGTTAAATAATTATCAGCAATCTCCTTCAGTTACCTTTGATTTTCATTAGTTTCTGTTCAGTTTACCAGAATAAAAACGAGCCTTTCAAAATAAAAGTATGACTTATGTAACGTATCAGTGGTGCTTGTATTCAGCCTTTGAACGTCTTCAAATTGTATCACGTTAAAACCAAAATCTTCAACGTGTTTTTGTGATAATTGCGAAATGAAAGGAAAAGGACAAACTGCTTTCAACAGTTTTTCGTTTTTGTGTTTTTTTTTTTCGTTTTGTTTTTTTTGGTTTTTTTTTTTTTTGTTATTAAATTGTTTAAAGCAAGGCTAGATTATAAAAAACTATCCCAAACTTGAGGCATTTTACAGATCGTTTTTCATTCCATCAGAGAAACAGCCCATGGCCAGTCTGGTAGGGCAGCAGATATCCCGCAGATGAGAGGATGTCAACAGGACAAAAAATGTCAGCAAAAAATGTCAAAAAGAAAGCCATTATTGACAGATAATAAGTGTATTGTTTTATTGCTGTCACTTTTAGATAAACTATTTTAGATTATTACTATATTTAACCTTTAGATTTTTCTGAAAGTCTGATCCCTCTATTTTGTGGTAATGAATCATATTATCATGCTTTTTAAAAATCCCGCACATTCATCTTGTCAAAAGTCCGGACTGTTTTAGACCAATGCGCAATATCCACAGTTCTCAGTTCGATTATTGCATTTCATTTTCACAAATATGAATTGCAATAATTGCAAATAGACTGTTCCAGACTGTGTGGGAACCTGGGTGATACTTCGCAAAGGCTTCTACATTCTCCACAAGACCAGAGAAATTCATTCTCTCACTCCTGGGTGAAAATACAAATTGACATCATTCTGGTCTTGGAGCTTGTTGTTGAGACTGTGTCTGGGCAGGACCCTTTTTATGTGGTGTCAGACAACCATTATGTATGAGTGATGGAGAAGAAGGAACATATGAGGACTTCCAAAACTTCTGTACTAGAGTTGATGTAAAGTACAAAACGTTCTTGCCAGAAGCAACTTTGTACACGTTTTATCACCACTGTTAAAAGAACAAACTTCTCTGTTTGTGCCAAACATGTTATGCTTTTTAATCTTCAGTTGCTTGGAAACAGCAGTTTAAAATAATTATTTGTACTTGCTGGAATTTTTTTTTTTTAACTGATAGGTAGTCATAAGTTTAAAAAGTCATAAAATTTTATGATGCACGTTTTTTGGAGGGAGCAGCATTTGTGTGATTATATATTCTATGCATACATCCACTAGAGGGAGCTGTAAACACTACAGTAGAATGGGTTGTAAGCAGTAACGTTTCCATTTTGCAGAAACAGAAAGGTCCTCTAAGAATCTGGAGAATTTCTCTGTCTGCGACTGTCTCACCACATTAATGAACTAGATAATTATATATAGTAGCTATTCATATACTCCCCTTTTCCAGAGTCTAATAATTAAATTTGTCTTGTGACGTTATGAGAAAATTAAGGCAACTAACCTTTGATCTTCCAGGTGTAGTCCAAAAGAATTTCTTTAATGCTAAAGTATGAGAGGAACTTCAACAATCTTTAAGGCCTTTGTCACAAGTGCCTGGATAGATTTTTAGTGTTTTTGAAGACAAGAAAAAGAAATCCATTGGCGCAAACCTCCTGACCTCTTAGTGCTTTAGGCTATGTGACAGACAAAAAAACAACTACTACTATATTTGTGTAGGCAGAAAAATGCAGATGTGGAGCACCACTACTGTTCTGAAACTTATAATGTTTTCCAAAGCACTATGGACTGCCAAGCTTGTGGCTGGGATGTGTTGAGAACTGCATGATTGTCTCTCTTGGAAAATGTCCCCCAAGCGTTAGCTGTTTACTCCCTTTGAGGACCCATGCTGTTTACATCGCCTGCCGTATGGATTCACCAAGCAGGATTCTGCGTCTTGCGCTACACACATTGTAACGCTGCTGCTACAGCCCGAGGTTCCACACATGTGGTGGATTGTGGGCATGTTTATAGCCATAGTGAGCCTCCGTGTTTACATCACCGCGTAATATTGATCCGAAGAGACTTAAAACTGCTGACTCTCTCCACTTCCATCAGATCGATCAGTGTGTTTCCTCCTCGACCTTGTTATTTCCTGTATCCCACTGTCATCCTCTTTTGCTTCATCCTGTCATCAGAGATGTTTTGCGCTGGCTTGAAACTGTTTTTATTTTTTTTACATGCTTTTGTGAAAATGCTTATGAAAATATTATCTCCAGGAGGCCATTCATTCGGTAACATTCTCCAACAAGGCTCTGATTTTTGAAGACAGTTGGTGGAGTTTTATGTAGTGGCATCAAAGTAAAGGCATCTGAATACAAATGCATCGCACACTTTTCAGATTTTATGCATATAGATATATTGAGAACCATGTGCCCTTGTCTCCTTTACAATTCCAATATTTTTTATTGATGGGTTACATGAAATGTACCAAAAGTATGTGGCAGTTTAGGCGTAACAAGACAAATTTCAGACAAGTTCAAGGGTTATTAGATACTGTTGCAATGCACTGCATGCTCTGATTTCCTGTCTTCCTAGTATCTTGATGGCTGCAGCGTCATTTTCAGACTAATCAAACTGGCTTTGTGCTGCACAGTGGACTGGGGTGAGATCAGTAAGAACTGACACATGCTTTAGTTTGAAGTGAAATGTTGATAACGAGAGAGCAGACAGCGCTCATCTTCACCAGCAGGGACCTGCTTGTCCAGCGTTGAGCTGCAGATAGTGGTGCTAAGATGGTACCTGATGGTGAGGGGGATTTGTCAATGCTTTGTTGTTGGCCTACGACATTCTCAGCTGGATAGTAGTTGCTCCTTTTGCCAACGACAGATAGAAAAAGATATAGAGAGAGTGAGAGAGAGATGCCTCACTGAGATAAGATGATAGCGATTTAACACTCAATACAAAGTGCAGATTGCCCAGGGGAAGTGAGTCTGTGTGGGTCTTGGCCAGTGGCCTGAAGCATCTCATGATGACAGATATAAGTAGAACAGGGTGGCAGTCCCTCAAGCAGGATATCCTGAGTTTCATAGACATACCATACATTCATGTTACGTCACCAAACAGAAAAGGCAAAAAGTCCTTTAAGAGGTTTCCCAGCCCATCATCACATTCCCTCCAAGTCTTAACAAAGATGCCTTTGGGTGCGTTCAGAATCGGATGCTCTTTGAAGCACTGGATCCTGAACAAAGAGGTGATTTTTTTTTAAAAGCAGATTCTTGTGAAATGCAGCTGTACTAACTGGGGTGGTTAATTGTCTTCAGACCACCACAGAGCTGTCCATCTCAGGTTTTATTACCTTCCTGTTTAGCTGGAGCAACACTTCTTTCACAGCATTATCCGGACAAAAGAGCCCTTGTACTTGTCCACATTTTGAAAACATTACAAATCACAAACAATAATTGAGACTTTAGAGTTTCATGTGGCGGACTAACACAAAAGAGAGCTTGGCTGGAAAGTGGAGTGAAAATGCAAGTTTTAGAGTACATCTCTGTCAGCTTTTCACATCTAGAGCTTTCTGACGCTCAGTCACGTTGGATGGAGAGCATTTGTGGACGAAAATTTTGCTCTAAATTCTAGTTGGATTCAGAGCTGGCCTTTAACTTGACCATTTTAATAAATGAATATGGTTTGATTAAAAACGTTCCATTATACATCTGGCTTTCTTCTTTGTAATCAACCTCCTACTGGAAATAGAACCTCTGCCTAGTCTTGATACTGCCTAGTCGTCTAAAATATTTTTATTCCTGGTTTACTCTGCGCTTAGCTTTGTATTCCCATCAACTCAGTCTAGATTCCTTGTCTCCCACCGTATGATGATTCCACATCCATGTGTCTTTTCCACAAATAGCCAAATAACTTTAAATGTAGCGTTATCTAAAAAAACAAGAACAAATCAATGTCTAATTGCAAGCTCCAAACAGGACTTTGTGTGGCTTCTTGCTACTTTTCCATTAAGGCTGGACTTAAGGTGCACATGACTCAGAGCTGTGATTATTTGCAGCTCCTCCAGAGTTGCTATGGGCCTGTTTTCTGCTTCTTTAAAAGGATTAATGCTTATATGGCATGTCCTCCTGGTCTTGTACTTGTGCCACTCTCCTCACTTTTCAGATGCTTGGATAGTTCAGTAATATGTAGTGTTGTAATAGAGAGCTTTTGTGACCTTATATGGCTTTTGGCTTCTGTTTAGTTTTCTCTGTTGGTCGTTGTGATGTTATTTGTTCACTAATTTTCTCTAAGAACTCTAGTTTACATCCTGCTCATTTTCCATTCACTTTAAAATTATGCATCACTTTGCTTGGGTCTCTCACTGGAGATTGTGGTTGTAATATGAGAAAATGTGGAGAGGAGTGAATATTTTAGCAAAGCGATTTTTCCTATGGTAACATCTTATTTATCTTGTTTGTTTATATCTGAAATTCTTTAGTTGGTATGATATAAGTATGATACTTTAAGTACAAATTTTCTAAAGGGTAGTTTTAACATGAAAACCAACATATTTTAGTTGATGTTTCTGTGCATCCTGTACTGTTGTTTTACACCACAGTAAAAACACGCAGTTAAATCCGCCTGTCAGTAGATTGTATTTTCACTGGGCGCTTCGTTACTGTGTCAGTTATTTATGTCTTTGCGCCATTGCCACAAATACTGACTCCCATACTTTTAGTGGGTCAGTCGTTTCTGATTTATGATTTCCACTCTCTTGGTTTCCAAAGAGCAGGCCAGAACACTGTGAAAGACTGGAGCATCTGAGGACACAAAATGGCTGGGCCAGGATGCATGTCTGACATGCGTGCTGTGGAGCCAAAATAATCCCCCCATTTCCCCTCCACCCCCCCCTTTCAGAACGGCTTGATCCAGAATTGGTGCCAGACTTGGACAAAGGCCAAGCCACAGGACAAGAATCGACTCCCCACAAACATGAGCATTACACTCACACAGTTTGGTATTAGCTTTTTGCACTTGAATGAACAGTTAAAAACAATGCATTTTGAGACTTGTTGAAGGTGCTTACAGCCTCAGAACATGCTACGTCTGAGGTGCAGATAGAATGCAAAGCTGGCGTAAACAGGTCTGTAACTGACAGTGAACTTTGCACATGTGTCCTTGGGGTTTATGGTGTGAGGCTAATTGTTGAGTAGTCTGTACTCTTTGTCCAAACCAGCGGTTACAAAACGCATAACTGTCTAATGTGGAAGAGACTAGAATAGTGAGGGAATGTTAGTTGTAAAAATTCTTGCCATTTTGGAGGAAAAGCTCTGCTAGAAGGGGGTTTGGAGAGCAGAACAGAAGAGCTGGTTGCGCTGCAGCTCTTGAGGTTTTTAGTGCAAAGACAAATGGAAAGATACTGCCCATTTCATGAGTTAAGGTAGCTTCTTTGTGAATTTTAATTCAGTTTATAGCCAATTAATTGACTGCAACTCGTGTTTTATTGCATCTAAACTCCCTCAGGTGCTAAATTTGTAATTTGTATAAGAGTATACAGCAGCAAAACAATTGTTTGTATAAAATGTCATTTTTCTTTCAAAACACAAAGCGGTAAAGACATACAGTATGTCTCAAAGTTGTGTCCGTGTTCTATTCAGCGCTTGTTTTTGTGCTCTTTTGGGCGTGCACAGTTTAGACTGGCCTCCCTCACATGTCCCCCTTCCCTCCTTATCTGGGGTCTTTATGGTGTTTACACTTTAGATGCACATCTGACCTTCACCTTCTCAGGCCCCCTTCAATGACCTTACTGCCACACACATGGAAGCCCGGTTATATTGTAAAAGGGGGGAGAAAATGCTGCAGAGACCCATAGTTGGTTAAGTTTGCTTTGCCTTTTACACCACCTCAACTCCTAGTTCAGGTAAACAAAATGCTGCATTCTAGGTATGCATACTGTGTTATAAAATGCATGCATATTTGTAGGTCTGCAGAGGGAAATGGAATGGATTTTCTTTGATTAAAAATCATCTTAATTTAGTGTGTAGACTTAAAAGCTTTGTGCTCATAAAGCATCTTATTAAGAGAGTTTCTTTACATGAAACAACATTATCACAATTATCAATTTTTGGCATAATTGGTAATTATGCCAATAAACACAGTTAAGGGATCTTTCAAGTTTCAGTTTTCTCATGCTCATTTATACTTACTAAAAATTCTGAAACCTCAAAGAAAGAACTCTGCGGTCAGTTACCAAATTGCACAGAATGAAGACACTCCCTGCCAGGTTTTGGAGAAATCTTCTAGTTTGCATCAGGAATGCAGAGCCCTCTCCATTGTGTGAGAGATCCCATATTGTTTTAGGTATGCACAAACCTGATGAGATCATGATGGAGCATTATCAAGAGTCCTGAATGCAAAATGGAGTAGCCCTGTAGATACAGTGGTAGTTCATTCATGGCGAGGGATCCAGTCACACTGTGGATGGGTCATTCATGAGTCTGAAGGAGCTTTGGCCAAGCTTGCCCAAAAACCACACCCCAATTACATCCATGCCAAGCAGCCAGCACTTAAAGTAATTAATCTTTATGCTTTTGGCTTCTGCTGCCATCACTTTCTGCCTGCAATAAAAAAAGATCTAAAGTAGCTGAAAAGAAAAATACACACAAACCAAATTACCAAAACCTGCAACATTTTCAGACACAATGTCCATATATATCAGTATGCTCTGGGTTTCATGAGAAATAAAGTTCTCTCTCAAAAATAATAGTGCACACACCTCCAAATTGTACATATACAGCCAGATGCTGAAGGACTGGACAATGGTGTGGGTTTTTCATAGCAGCAGTCTAAATCCTAAGTCTATTTGTCTTGCTGTCAGAGAAAATCTGGCTTGGTACTCAGTGTTGAGGAAAGGGGATGACAAAAAGAAGGAGGAAGAAAAGGAAAAGCACAAATTGTGCTTTTTTTTTCAAAGTACAAGAAAAGGAAAAGCACACGCTTGAAAGGTTTTACAGTCCAATTACGCAGTATTTGCTTTATTGCGACCCATTAAAACCAACTTGAGACTTTAGAGCCTTGGTGTGATCAGCGCAGATTTGGGATTTTTGCTGCATTATTCACTCTGGGTGTCCTCACTGAGATATGAGCTCAGAGCATAGCACTGTGTTAAAATTATTATGAATACTCAGTGGTGAGCAGTTCTCTGTATAGAAGTTCTCTGTATATAATATGCATTCCCTCACACTCCGGATGAATAGATGAAAGTGGTATTTGTGTTTTCTCTTCACTAGAAAGACTGAAACTAGTGGTGAAGATGTAGAAACCTCTCTTATAAACTGGTAAAATCCCCCTATTTTATAACTATTTTGATTACACTGTGGTTGAATGAAGAAGCAGTTGAAAAGGACACTTTCTGGAAAGTCAAACAGGTCCTTCACAAAAAAACTAGGTTTTCCTACTAATTTTTCATCTTTGTGAAAAGCTATAATAACAACCTATTTTAGGTGTTTTACTTTTAGTTTTATTTTCAGCTTTTTTTTTCCGTTTGTAAC